>NC_090442.1:593915585-595210608 GCF_031143425.1 Pleurodeles waltl | reverse complement strand
ACAAATTAGTCTGCCCAACAATCTCTTCCAAAAACATATCATCCATGAATAACTCAAAGAAATTGATAGGCATAAAGTTCTCTGTATTGGCGTTACACCCCGGGAGACCAGTAAAGGCAGGCAATTCTGGCTGCTCCATGTTTGGGGCAACCCAGACATCAGATCTTATAACGGGAAACCTTTCAGCCCCAGGTTGCTGCACTATTGGCACATCAATGTCCTCCTCTAAAACAGACCCTTCATCTGCACTGAGTGTGGCTTCATCATCAGAAGATTCCCCTCCAACAGAAACATCACTGCCAGAATCTCTGACTTCCTCCTCTGCCTCAGATGCAGAGTCCGTCTCATAGTCATGATCAGACTGTGACTCAAAAAGCATACCAACCACCTGCTGAGCGGTCATCCTGCGGCTAGCCGTGATCTCTCCTGCTAAAATTAACTGGACAAATTCAGCACCAACAACCAGCACTGTGTAAGACAAGTAACAAAGTGTAGCTTTGTTAGTAAGAGTTATAAACTCAAAAACTATACCGCTCACTTGCCTGAAAAAGCTTGATTCACCAGCAACTACACAGCAATCACTAATGATATCCCACTAAAAATAAAGAAAGAAAGGCAAATTAGAAATAAGACAAAACAAATATCATCGTGCACAAACCTAAGGACAATTTCACACACAATCCTGCATTTAGTACACCCCTTACAAACATGTCATTCATGCATGGCAACAATACTCCTTTGGAATACATTGTTTTTACTTACCTAAAACATGCAACTCTGCAAACTGCAGGTCAACCACCGCCAAAACCGCAAGGAGCCACAGCAAATAAAGCAAAAGCTTTGAACTAGAACAAAAAGGAGGAAAACATTTTTTATCACAAATGCAAAGACTTCTTCAGTTGACAAACAACCCACCATCAAACATTTAGAAATTGGTGCCTAAGTGGATTCTGCCATAGGGACAGATGGGCCTACTACAAAACTAGGCCTGTCTGCCCCAAGGAAGCCAGAAAATACCTTTAGTAGTGTGTCCCCATGGAGAGCGACCCTTGGCAAAGGGGACAGCCCTCAAACAAAAAACAAACAAACAAAAAAAAACACACACAACACTATCCCTGGTGCCTAAGTGGCTTCTGCCCCCCTTGGGGGCAGGTGGGCCTAAGAAAATACTCCCATCTGCCCCCAGGGGGTGTAAAAATGGCCAATAGGTCAATGCCCCCCTTGGGGGGGCGCCCGTGACCAAGGGGACGCCCCCCCACAAAAATAAACAAATAAAAAAAAATCCCTGGCGTTCTAGTGGTTTCTGCCCCCCTTGGGGGCAGACCAGCCTAAAAATAATAGGCTGATCTGTCTCCAAGGGGTGCAGAAATGGCCTGGGTACATGTGCCCCCAAAGTGGGGGGCGACCCTTGCCCAAGGCCCCCCCCCCCATCCACTAACACACACACACACACTATCCCTGGTGTCTACATGGCTTCTGCCCCCCTTGGGGGAAGGTGGGTCTACAAAAATAGGCCTATCTGCCCCCAGGGGGTGTAGAAATGGCCAACAGGTCAATGCCCCCCTTGGGGGGGCGCCCCGTGACCAAGGGGACGCCCCCCCACAAAAATAAACAAATAAAAAAAAATCCCTGGCGTTCTAGTGGTTTCTGCCCCCCTTGGGGGCAGACCAGCCTAAAAATAATAGGCTGATCTGTCTCCAAGGGGTGCAGAAATGGCCTGGGTACATGTGCCCCCAAAGTGGGGGGCGACCCTTGCCCAAGGCCCCCCCCCATCCACTAACACACACACACACACTATCCCTGGTGTCTACATGGCTTCTGCCCCCCTTGGGGGCAGGTGGGTCTAACAAAATAGGCCCATCTGCCCCCAGGGGGTGTAGAAATGGCCAACAGGTCAATGCACCCCTTGGGGGGGGCACCCCGTGACCAAGGGGACTCCCCCCCACAAAAATAAACAAAAAAAAAAAAATCCCTGGCGTTCTAGTGGTTTCTGCGCCCCTTGGGGGCAGACCAGCCTAAAAATAATAGGCTGATCTGTCTCCAAGGGGTGCAGAAATGGCCTGGGTACATGTGCCCCCAAAGTGGGGGGCGACCCTTGCCCAAGGCCCCCCCCCATCCACTAACACACACACACACACACACTATCCCTGGTGTCTATATGGCTTCAGCCCCCCTTGGGGGCAGGTGGGTCTAAAAAAAATAGGCCCATCTGCCCCCAGGGGGTGTAGAAATGGCCAACAGGTCAATGCCCCCCTTGGGGGGGCGCCACGTGACCAAGGGGACGCCCCCCCACAAAAATAAACAAATAAAAAAAAATCCCTGGCGTTCTAGTGGTTTCTGCCCCCCTTGGGGGCAGACCAGCCTAAAAATAATAGGCTGATCTGTCTCCAAGGGGTGCAGAAATGGCCTGGGTACATGTGCCCCCAAAGTAGGGGGCGACCCTTGCCCAAGGTCCCCCCCATCCACTAACACACACACACACACTATCCCTTGTGTCTAAGTGGCTTCTGCCCCCCTTGGGGGCAGGTGGGCCTAACAAAATAGGCCCATCTGCCCCCAAGGGGTGTAGAAATGGCCAACAGGTCAATGCCCCCCTTGGGGGGGGCGCCCCGTGACCAAGGGGACGCCCCCTCACAAAAATAAACAAATAAAAAAAAATCCATGGCGTTCTAGTGGTTTCTGCCCCCCTTGGGGGCAGACCAGCCTAAAAATAATAGGCTGATCTGTCTCCAAGGGGTGCAGAAATGGCCTGGGTACATGTGCCCCCAAAGTGGGGGGCGACCCTTGCCCAAGGCCCCCCCCCCATCCACTAACACACACACACACACTATCCCTGGTGTCTACATGGCTTCTGCCCCCCTTGGGGGCAGGTGGGTCTAAAAAAATAGGGCCATCTGCCCCCAGGGGGTGTGGAAATGGCCAACAGGTCAATGCCCCCCTTGGGGGGGCGCCCCGTGACCAAGGGGACGCCCCCCACAAAAATAAACAAATAAAAAAAAATCCCTGGCGTTCTAGTGGTTTCTGCCCCCATTGGGGGCAGACCAGCCTCAAAATAATAGGCTGATCTGTCTCCAAGGGGTGCAGAAATGGCCTGGGTACATGTGCCCCCAAAGTGGGGGGCGACCCTTGCCCAAGGCCCCCCCATCCACTAACACACACACACACACACACACACTATCCCTGGTGTCTAAGTGGCTTCTCCCCCCTTGGGGGCAGGTGGGCCTACAAAAATAGGCCCATCTGCCCCCAGGGGGGGCAGAAATGGCCAACAGGTCAATGCCCCCCTTGGGGGTCGCCCCGTGCCCAAGGAGACGCCCCCCCACAAAAATAAACACATAGAAAGAAATCCCTGGCGTTCTAGTGGTTTCTGCCCCACTGGGGCAGATCAGCCTAAAAATAATAGGCTGATCTGCCCTCAAGGGGGGCAGAAATGGCCCTAAAAGACATGCCCCCCAAAGGGGAGCGACCCTTGCCCAAGGGGGCGCCCCCCCCATCCACTACACACACAATCCCTGGTGCCTAAGTGGCTTCTGCCCCCCTTGGGGGCAGATGGACTTAAAAAAAATAGGCCAATTTGCCCCCAAGGGGGGCAGGAAAGGCCAACAGTTCTCTGCCCCCTTGGGGGGGCGCCCCTTGCCCAAGGGGGCACCCCCCCACATAAAATACACATAAAAATAAAAAACCTGGTGATCTAGTGTTTTCTGCCCCCCTTGGGGCAGATCTGGCTAAAAAGTAGCCAATCTGCCCTCAAGGGGGGCAGAAATGGCCCTAAAATACATGCCCCCCAAAGGGGAGCGACCCTTGCCCAAGGGGGCGCCCCCCCCATCCACTACACACACAATCCCTGGTGCCTAAGTGGCTTCTGCTCCCCTTGGGGGCAGATGGACCTAAAAAAAATAGGCCGATCTGCCCCCAGGGGGGGCAGAAAAGGCCAACAGTTCTCTGCCCCCTTGGGGGGGCACCCCTTGCCCAAGGGGGCACCCCCAACACATAAATGCTCATAACAATATAAATCCCTGGTGATCTAGTGTTTTCTGCCCCCCTTGGGGGCAGATCTGGCTAAAAAGTAGCCAGATCTGCCCCCAAGGGGGGCAGAAATGGCCATAGTAATTGCCCCCTAAAGGGGAGCGACCCTTGCCCAAGGGGCCGCTCCCCGGAAGACAAAAACACGAAAGAACAACAAAAAAAAAAAATCCCTGGTGTCTAGTGGGCATTCCTGCTGCCCGATCGCAATGCGATCGGGCAGCAGGAATGCTCAAAGAGACACCGGGGAAAAGGAAAAGCCTTTCCTTTTCCCCGGTGCCTCTTTAGCCCCAACCCCCCACCCACCGGGAAGAGGAACTCACCTCTTTACTCGTCGCCGCACAGGAAGCAAATGGCTTCCTGTGCGGCGAAGATCCCATAATGAAGCCAGCGCGCGATCGCGCGCTGATGTCATTATGGGGGGGTGGGGGGTGGAAAGGGGAAGGGCTTCCCCTTCCATCCCTGACTTTGGGGGGCGGGGGGGAAGCACACAGAGGGAGCGAGAGCGCTCCCTCTGGGCTGTGTGCCGAGGACGTAGTGGTTACGTCCTCGGCACAGCAGCACTGTGCCGCGGGACGTAACCACTACGTCCGCGGCACAGAAGGGGTTAAGTGTAAGTGAGGAGAGATCTGATGTTGTGGAAGAAATAAACATGAGCGAAAGGAACCACCCATATGGCTTAAAGACTATGCCCTCATTTTAACCCTCGCAGTCTCTTGACCCCCAGGATTCATGTGACGGTATCACCGCCAACAGGCTGGCGATGTATACCGCCAGATTATGAGTGTGGCGGGTTGGCCGCAGCCAACCCACCACACCACCACTCATACCGCCATGGAAGTATGAACCGCTGAGCCGGAGATGCGCATATCCGACCCGGCGGACCACACATGACCACCAGTGGTATAATAAGCCGACCTACTGCCATGGTTTTCGCAGCGTTACCACCGCCACAAAAACCATGGAGGCAGGGATACCGGTGACAGAGAATTCCTTCCCTGTCACCAGTAGAAGTCTCCCCAACCCCCAGCAATCACCTAACCCCCCCTACCCCAACAATCATTCTAACCGCCCCAACTCCCTCCCCCCTAGAATCACACCACACCCGCCACCCCCTCTAGAATCACACTGCCCCCACCTCCCCAAGAACTTGTGTGGCTGGGACCAGGTTCTGTTACCCAGAATCCTTTGCAAACCTCAAAATTTGGCTAAAAAACACATGTTCCTCACATTTCTGTGGCAGAAAGTTCTGGAATCTGAGAGGAGCCACGAATTTCCTTCCACCCAGCGTTCCCCCACGTCTCCCGATAAAAATGATACCTCACTTGTGTGGGTAGGCTTAGCGCCCGCGACAGGAAACGCCCCAAAGCGCAACGTGGACACAGCCAAATTTTTGAAGGAAAACAGAGGTGTTTTTTGCAAAGTGCCTACCTGTAGATTTTGGACAGTAGCTCAGCCGCCACCTAGGGAAACCTACCAAACCTGTGCATTTCTGAAAACTAGAGACCTAGGGGAATCCAAGATGGGGTGACTTGTGTGGCTCGGACCAGGTTCTGTTACCCAGAATCCTTTGCAAACCTCAAAATTTGGCTAAAAAAACACATGTTCCTCACATTTCTGTGGCAGAAAGTTCTGGAATCTGAGAGGAGCCACAAATTTCCTTCCACCCAGCGTTCCCCCACGTCTCCCGATAAAAATGATACCTCACTTGTGTGGGTAGGCTTAGCGCCCGCGACAGGAAACGCCCCAAAGCGCAACGTGGACACAGCCAAATTTTTGAAGGAAAACAGAGGTGTTTTTTGCAAAGTGCCTACCTGTAGATTTTGGACTGTAGCTCAGCCGCCACCTAGGGAAACCTACCAAACCTGTGCATTTCTGAAAACTAGAGATCTAGGGGAATCCAAAATGGGGTGACTTGTGTGGCTCGGGCCAGGTTCTGTTACCCAGAATCCTTTGCAAACCTCAAAATTTGGCTAAAAAAAACACATGTTCCTCACATTTCTGTGGCAGAAAGTTCTGGAATCTGAGAGGAGCCACAAATTTCCTTCCACCCAGCGTTCCTCCACGTCTCCCGATAAAAATGATACCTCACTTGTGTGGGTAGGCCTAGCGCCCGCAACAGGAAACGCCCCAAAGCGCAACGTGGACACAGCCAAATTTTTGAAGGAAAACAGAGGTGTTTTTTGCAAAGTGCCTACCTGTATATATTGGCCTGTAGCTCAGTCGCCACCTAGGGAAACCTACCAAACCTATGCATTTCTGAAAACTAGAGACCTAGGGGAATCCAAGATGGGGTGACTTGTGTGGCTGGGACCAGGTTCTGTTACCCAGAATCCTTTGCAAACCTCAAAATTTGGCTAAAAAAACACATGTTCCTCACATTTCTGTGGCAGAAAGTTCTGGAATCTGAGAGGAGCCACAAATTTCCTTCCACCCAGCATTCCCACACGTCTCCCGATAAAAATGATACCTCACTTGTGTGGGTAGGCGTAGCGCCCGCGACAGGAGACACCCCAAAACGCAACGTGGACACATCACATTTTTTCATTGAAAACAGTGCCTACCTGTAGATTTTGGCCTCTAGCTCAGCCGGCACCTAGGGAAACCTACCAAACCTGTGCATTTTTGAAAATTAGAGATCTAGGGGAATCCAAGATGGGGTGACTTGCGGGGCTCTGACCAGGTTCTGTTACCCAGAATCCTTTGCAAACCTCAAATTATGTCTAAAAAAACGCATTTTCCACACATTTCGGTGACAGAAAGTTCTGGAATCTGAGTGAAGCCACACATTTCCTTCCACCCAGCATTCCCCCAAGTCTCCCGATAAAAATGATACCTCACTTGTGTGGGTGGGCCAGGTGCCTGCAACAGAATAAGGCCCAAAACTTGTAGAGATAGAGGGGATAGCACAGCAAGTTTATAAGGACATATTCTTTTATACATCTTTAGACTGACTCTGCTTTGGGGACCCACATAAGTGAGGTGTCATTTTACTTGGGAGACTGAGGGGAACACTGGGGAGTAGGAATTGTGTGCTGCAGTGGTGATCCTACGAAGAAAAGTAAGGAAAATATGCTTTTTTAAGCACATTTTGAGGTTTACAGAGGAGTCTGGGTAAGAAAATGTTGGGGGATCCACGCAAGCCACACCTCCCTGGACTCCTTGGGGTGTCTAGTTTTAAAAAATGTCTGGGTTTGGTAGGTTTCCCTAGATGATGGCCGCACACAGGACCAAAAACATAGGTGCCCTCTCCCACCCAAACACAGGTAGTTTTGTAATATATCGTTTTGATGTGCCCACATACGTCCGTGATGTGCCAAACACTAAAATTTTGAAAAGAAACACACTTAGGTTATGTGAAAAAGACCCCTCACCCACCAACCAAGTTGGTGGCATGCTTCATCATCGGGGTCCCACCTGAGGCATCTAGCGTGTCACAGGTGTGCTGCGACGCCTGATTACAGCGGAGCAGGTTTTGTCATTTTTACCACACATACTGGTTGGATTTGGCACGAGGGTGAGTGATGGTTCAGTGGATCAAATTTTACTAACAAGAGCTTTCACAAAAATGAAATGCACTGTTAGTAACTGAAAGGCAAAAAACTGAACCAATGACTCACAGCTCGTGAGCTGTAAAGCCGCGACAAGGCACCAACCGCTTTACAGTCCATTCACACAACTTTCATACATGACACACACAAGGCCATTCACACCGCCAGCCACGGGCCCAGCACATTACAACACTCACATCGACAGACAGCGCCACTCAAGTGCCCATCACTTACATACGCCCACATGCCTGATACAACAATCACACCAGCTGATGGGAGTGTGTGGACTGGTGTTTGGCTGGCAGTGTGTTGCAGTAGCCAACAGCAAGTCAATATGTACACTCTCAGCCAAGCCCCACTCCACACACAATGGCATCATTTTTTTTTTTTTTTTAAACAGAGGAACCCCTAACTAAGTAGAAAGAATTACAAAACTACAAGCACAAAAGCTCTAACTAAGAACATGACAGAAATGCTAACCATGAAACTAAACACATGAAAATACAAAACAGACATGAGTTTACACTCATGGTTGTGCCCAGAAATTCTTCTGGGTGTGGTAATTCTTAAAACAAGCACCGACACACAGCCCAGGCTTTGAAGGACAATCTGGGCAGTACATTCGAGTCTCCCTCCGGATACCTCTTCGAAAACACACTCTACATTTCTTAGCTGGAAAGTCTTTTTTGGGTGTGGGAGGAATGTGCTCAGCAAAGTGGCGATCTTTCAATCTAGCCACATCCTCCACCACTGCTTCTCTAGGAACTCTGGCCTGTTCCACCACAATAAGGCTCTCTATCACTGACTCCTGAAATTTCACAAATGTCATCTTTGACTCTGGAGACCTATCCCTAAACACAATAAAAGCATTGAAGGTTGCTAAGTGGAAGAGGTGAAGTGCTAACTTCTTATACCAAACGTAAGACTTACGAATAGCAGTATAAGGTTCCAACCTCTGGTCAACTCTATCTACACCTCCCATGTGCTTATTATAATCTAAAATGCACACAGGTTTGCGCACTTCCGCAACCTGGCCCCAAACAGTCACAGGGGAAGTACTCTCATCATGGATGGTACTTAGCATGTAGACATCCCTCTTGTCTGAAAATTTCAAAGCTAGCAGCTCCTCGTTCCGCAAGGCACAGCACTGTCCTCTCTCAAGTTTTTTACAGACAAGCTCCCTTGGATAGCCTTTCCGGTTAGAACGGATTGTGCCACAAGCAACTGTGTCCACTCTAAACAATTCCTTGAACAATTGCACACCAGTGTAGAAGTTATCTACATACAAATGGTGACCTTTGTTGAACAGTCGTCTACCAAGATCCCACACAATTTTCTCAGTAACTCCAAAAGTGGGAGCACAACCAGGGGGGTCAATATTAGAATCCCTACCAGTGTACACACGGAAACTATACACATATCCTGTCCTACTTTCAGACAGCATATACAATTTAATTCCATATCGTGCCCTTTTGCTAGGAATGTACTGCCTAAAAACCAAACGACCCTTGAAGAGGACCAAAGACTCGTCCACACTTAACTCTTTGCCTGGAACATAGACCTCCGAAAACCGATCTACAAAATGATCAAGGACAGGCCTAATCTTAAAAAGACGGTCAGAATCTGGGTGATCTCGTGGCAAGGCTAATGCATTGTCAACAAAATGCAGCATCCTAAGAAGAAGCAAATACCGATTACGACTCATGGTCGCTGGAAATATAGCTGTTGCCATCAAGGGACTAGTAGAACAATAAGAAGCCAGTGACGGCTTCCTTATCAACCCCATCAAAAAAGTCAAACCCAAAAACTTTTTTAACTCCTCCAAATGTGTGGGAATCCACTGGGCAGCACTAGAGTGTGGCCTAAGTCTAGCAGCGTTGTCCCTCAAATGCTGCTCCGCATACAAATTAGTCTGCCCAACAATCTCTTCCAAAAACATATCATCCATGAATAACTCAAAGAAATTGATAGGCATAAAGTTCTCTGTATTGGCGTTACACCCCGGGAGACCAGTAAAGGCAGGCAATTCTGGCTGCTCCATGTTTGGGGCAACCCAGACATCAGGTCTTATAACGGGAAACCTTTCAGCCCCAGGTTGCTGCACTATTGGCACATCAATGTCCTCCTCTAAAACAGACCCTTCATCTGCACTGAGTGTGGCTTCATCATCAGAAGATTCCCCTCCAACAGAAACATCACTGCCAGAATCTCTGACTTCCTCCTCTGCCTCAGATGCAGAGTCCGTCTCATAGTCATGATCAGACTGTGACTCAAAAAGCATACCAACCACCTGCTGAGCGGTCATCCTGCGGCTAGCCGTGATCTCTCCTGCTAAAATTAACTGGACAAATTCAGCACCAACAACCAGCACTGTGTAAGACAAGTAACAAAGTGTAGCTTTGTTAGTAAGAGTTATAAACTCAAAAACTATACCGCTCACTTGCCTGAAAAAGCTTGATTCACCAGCAACTACACAGCAATCACTAATGATATCCCACTAAAAATAAAGAAAGAAAGGCAAATTAGAAATAAGACAAAACAAATATCATCGTGCACAAACCTAAGGACAATTTCACACACAATCCTGCATTTAGTACACCCCTTACAAACATGTCATTCATGCATGGCAACAATACTCCTTTGGAATACATTGTTTTTACTTACCTAAAACATGCAACTCTGCAAACTGCAGGTCAACCACCGCCAAAACCGCAAGGAGCCACAGCAAATAAAGCAAAAGCTTTGAACTAGAACAAAAAGGAGGAAAACATTTTTTATCACAAATGCAAAGACTTCTTCAGTTGACAAACAACCCACCATCAAACATTTAGAAATTGGTGCCTAAGTGGATTCTGCCATAGGGACAGATGGGCCTACTACAAAACTAGGCCTGTCTGCCCCAAGGAAGCCAGAAAATACCTTTAGTAGTGTGTCCCCATGGAGAGCGACCCTTGGCAAAGGGGACAGCCCTCAAACAAAAAACAAACAAAAAAAAAAAAACACACACAACACTATCCCTGGTGCCTAAGTGGCTTCTGCCCCCCTTGGGGGCAGGTGGGCCTAAGGAAATACTCCCATCTGCCCCCAGGGGGTGTAAAAATGGCCAATAGGTCAATGCCCCCCTTGGGGGGGCGCCCGTGACCAAGGGGACGCCCCCCACAAAAATAAACAAATAAAAAAAAATCCCTGGCGTTCTAGTGGTTTCTGCCCCCCTTGGGGGCAGACCAGCCTAAAAATAATAGGCTGATCTGTCTCCAAGGGGTGCAGAAATGGCCTGGGTACATGTGCCCCCAAAGTGGGGGGCGACCCTTGCCCAAGGCCCCCCCCCCATCCACTAACACACACACACACACTATCCCTGGTGTCTACATGGCTTCTGCCCCCCTTGGGGGAAGGTGGGTCTACAAAAATAGGCCTATCTGCCCCCAGGGGGTGTAGAAATGGCCAACAGGTCAATGCCCCCCTTGGGGGGGCGCCCCGTGACCAAGGAGACGCCCCCCCACAAAAATAAACAAATAAAAAAAAATCCCTGGCGTTCTAGTGGTTTCTGCCCCCCTTGGGGGCAGACCAGCCTAAAAATAATAGGCTGATCTGTCTCCAAGGGGTGCAGAAATGGCCTGGGTACATGTGCCCCCAAAGTGGGGGGCGACCCTTGCCCAAGGCCCCCCCCCATCCACTAACACACACACACACACTATCCCTGGTGTCTACATGGCTTCTGCCCCCCTTGGGGGCAGGTGGGTCTAACAAAATAGGCCCATCTGCCCCCAGGGGGTGTAGAAATGGCCAACAGGTCAATGCCCCCCTTGGGGGGGCACCCCGTGACCAAGGGGACTCCCCCCCACAAAAATAAACAAATAAAAAAAAATCCCTGGCGTTCTAGTGGTTTCTGCGCCCCTTGGGGGCAGACCAGCCTAAAAATAATAGGCTGATCTGTCTCCAAGGGGTGCAGAAATGGCCTGGGTACATGTGCCCCCAAAGTGGGGGGCGACCCTTGCCCAAGGCCCCCCCCCATCCACTAACACACACACACACACACACTATCCCTGGTGTCTATATGGCTTCAGCCCCCCTTGGGGGCAGGTGGGTCTAAAAAAATAGGCCCATCTGCCCCCAGGGGGTGTAGAAATGGCCAACAGGTCAATGCCCCCCTTGGGGGGGCGCCACGTGACCAAGGGGACGCCCCCCCACAAAAATAAACAAATAAAAAAAAATCCCTGGCGTTCTAGTGGTTTCTGCCCCCCTGGGGGGCAGACCAGCCTAAAAATAATAGGCTGATCTGTCTCCAAGGGGTGCAGAAATGGCCTGGGTACATGTGCCCCCAAAGTAGGGGGCGACCCTTGCCCAAGGTCCCCCCCATCCACTAACACACACACACACACACACTATCCCTTGTGTCTAAGTGGCTTCTGCCCCCCTTGGGGGCAGGTGGGCCTAACAAAATAGGCCCATCTGCCCCCAAGGGGTGTAGAAATGGCCAACAGGTCAATGCCCCCCTTGGGGGGGGCGCCCCGTGACCAAGGGGACGCCCCCTCACAAAAATAAACAAATAAAAAAAAATCCATGGCGTTCTAGTGGTTTCTGCCCCCCTTGGGGGCAGACCAGCCTAAAAATAATAGGCTGATCTGTCTCCAAGGGGTGCAGAAATGGCCTGGGTACATGTGCCCCCAAAGTGGGGGGCGACCCTTGCCCAAGGCCCCCCCCCCCATCCACTAACACACACACACACACTATCCCTGGTGTCTACATGGCTTCTGCCCCCCTTGGGGGCAGGTGGGTCTAAAAAAATAGGGCCATCTGCCCCCAGGGGGTGTGGAAATGGCCAACAGGTCAATGCCCCCCTTGGGGGGGCGCCCCGTGACCAAGGGGACGCCCCCCACAAAAATAAACAAATAAAAAAAAATCCCTGTAGTTCTAGTGGTTTCTGCCCCCATTGGGGGCAGACCAGCCTCAAAATAATAGGCTGATCTGTCTCCAAGGGGTGCAGAAATGGCCTGGGTACATGTGCCCCCAAAGTGGGGGGCGACCCTTGCCCAAGGCCCCCCCATCCACTAACACACACACACACACACACACTATCCCTGGTGTCTAAGTGGCTTCTCCCCCCTTGGGGGCAGGTGGGCCTACAAAAATAGGCCCATCTGCCCCCAGGGGGGGCAGAAATGGCCAACAGGTCAATGCCCCCCTTGGGGGTCGCCCCGTGCCCAAGGAGACGCCCCCCCACAAAAATAAACACATAGAAAGAAATCCCTGGCGTTCTAGTGGTTTCTGCCCCACTGGGGCAGATCAGCCTAAAAATAATAGGCTGATCTGCCCTCAAGGGGGGCAGAAATGGCCCTAAAAGACATGCCCCCCAAAGGGGAGCGACCCTTGCCCAAGGGGGCGCCCCCCCCATCCACTACACACACAATCCCTGGTGCCTAAGTGGCTTCTGCCCCCCTTGGGGGCAGATGGACCTAAAAAAAATAGGCCAATTTGCCCCCAAGGGGGGCAGGAAAGGCCAACAGTTCTCTGCCCCCTTGGGGGGGCGCCCCTTGCCCAAGGGGGCACCCCCCCCACATAAAATACACATAAAAATAAAAAACCTGGTGATCTAGTGTTTTCTGCCCCCCTTGGGGCAGATCTGGCTAAAAAGTAGCCAATCTGCCCTCAAGGGGGGCAGAAATGGCCCTAAAATACATGCCCCCCAAAGGGGAGCGACCCTTGCCCAAGGGGGCGCCCCCCCCATCCACTACACACACAATCCCTGGTGCCTAAGTGGCTTCTGCTCCCCTTGGGGGCAGATGGACCTAAAAAAAATAGGCCGATCTGCCCCCAGGGGGGGCAGAAAAGGCCAACAGTTCTCTGCCCCCTTGGGGGGGCACCCCTTGCCCAAGGGGGCACCCCCCAACACATAAATGCTCATAACAATATAAATCCCTGGTGATCTAGTGTTTTCTGCCCCCCTTGGGGGCAGATCTGGCTAAAAAGTAGCCAGATCTGCCCCCAAGGGGGGCAGAAATGGCCATAGTAATTGCCCCCTAAAGGGGAGCGACCCTTGCCCAAGGGGCCGCTCCCCGGAAGACAAAAACACGAAAGAACAACAACAACAAAAAATCCCTGGTGTCTAGTGGGCATTCCTGCTGCCCGATCGCAATGCGATCGGGCAGCAGGAATGCTCAAAGAGACACCGGGGAAAAGGAAAAGCCTTTCCTTTTCCCCGGTGCCTCTTTAGCCCCAACCCCCCACCCACCGGGAAGAGGAACTCACCTCTTTACTCGTCGCCGCACAGGAAGCAAATGGCTTCCTGTGCGGCGAAGATCCCATAATGAAGCCAGCGCGCGATCGCGCGCTGATGTCATTATGGGGGGGTGGGGGGTGGAAAGGGGAAGGGCTTCCCCTTCCATCCCTGACTTTGGGGGGTGGGGGGGAAGCACACAGAGGGAGCGAGAGCGCTCCCTCTGGGCTGTGTGCCGAGGACGTAGTGGTTACGTCCTCGGCACAGCAGCACTGTGCCGCGGGACGTAACCACTACGTCCGCGGCACAGAAGGGGTTAAGTGTAAGTGAGGAGAGATCTGATGTTGTGGAAGAAATAAACATGAGCGAAAGGAACCACCCATATGGCTTAAAGACTATGCCCTCATTTTAACCCTCGCAGTCTCTTGACCCCCAGGATTCATGTGACGGTATCACCGCCAACAGGCTGGCGATGTATACCGCCAGATTATGAGTGTGGCGGGTTGGCCGCAGCCAACCCACCACACCACCACTCATACCGCCATGGAAGTATGAACCGCTGAGCCGGAGATGCGCATATCCGACCCGGCGGACCACACATGACCACCAGTGGTATAATAAGCCGACCTACTGCCATGGTTTTCGCAGCGTTACCACCGCCACAAAAACCATGGAGGCAGGGATACCGGTGACAGAGAATTCCTTCCCTGTCACCAGTAGAAGTCTCCCCAACCCCCAGCAATCACCTAACCCCCCCTACCCCAACAATCATTCTAACCGCCCCAACTCCCTCCCCCCTAGAATCACACCACACCCGCCACCCCCTCTAGAATCACACTGCCCCCACCTCCCCAAGAATCACACCGCCACTCAAACCTCCCTCCTGGAAATCATGCACACACACACCCACATGCATGATGCATGTACCCATGCACCACCACATCCATACACGCATTCACTCACACATGCTCACACGCATACACACTGACATGCAGACACGCACTCACCGTAACATTCATACATGCATTTACTCACATGCATACAACCATGCATACACCACAACACTCACAGTGGCGTCCTACTGGCAGGACGGTGCAGGTGGTAGCACCGCCCAGGTGCCTCGACCACCAGCATGGCTACTGCCTGATTTCCACCCTTATTGTGGCAGAAATCCTGCAGTAGCCATATTATGGCGGGCGGAAGGACGCCGGCACTGGCGGTCTTTTGGCACCCTTGGCATCAGCGGTTTCCTGAGGAAACCGCCAATGCCATAATGAGGGCCTATGTTTCTGAAAAGGAATAGACTGATGTTGGAAGTAATTGAGTGTGAGTTATGCCTAGCAATGCGGTAAATAATAGTAACAGTTTTAATTTTATTATATATAGTTTGCTTATATTTTAATTTTATTATATGTAGTTTGATTATGTAGAATGAGATTCTTGTTTTGTTAATAAGAGCATAATATTTTCAATGTATTAAAAATAAAGGGGGATGTGTTGTGTTTGGCTCTACATAGTGTGTTCTGCTGTTGTCATGAAAGTCATATGTTCTATATGGAATTTAGAACGTAGGATGAGAAAACAGCTGACACTGAGAGGAGCGGATGTATACAACAGAAGGCTTCAGACAATAAACTATGGTGGTCATTCCGACGTAGGCGGGCGGCGGTTGCCGCCCGCCCGTCGGAAGCCGCCTGAATACCGCCCCGCGGTCAATAGACCGCGAGGGGTATTCTGACTTTCCCGCTGGGCCGGCGGGCGATCTGATTCAGATCGCCCGCCGGCCCAGCGGGAAAGCGCCTTCCACAAGGAAGCCGGCTCGGAATCGAGCCGGCGGAGTGGAAGGCGTGCGACGGGTGCAGCAGCACCCGTCGCGCTTTTCAGTGTCTGCATCGCAGACACTGAAAAGCCTAGTTGGGCCCTGTTAGGGGGCCCCTGCAGTGCCCATGCCATGGGCATGGGCACTGCAGGGGCCCCCAGGGGCCCCAAGACGCCCGTTCCCGCCGGCCAGGTTCTGGCGGTAAGAACCGCCAGAGCCAGGCCGGCGGGAAGGGGGTCGGAATCCCCATGGCGGCGCAGCATGCTGCGCCGCCATGGAGGATTCCCCAGGGCAGCGGGAAACTGGCGGGAGACCGCCAGTTTTCCCTGTCTGACCGCGGCGTTAGCGCCGCGGTCAGAATGCCCTTAGGGGCACCGCCGGCCTGTCGGCGGTGCTCCCGTGCCCGTTGGCCCTGGCGGATTGTATCCGCCAGGGTCAGAATGAGGGCCTATATATCTTATTAACTTACGTTGCAGCGTCAATACATTTGTGGATCCAACAGAGCACAAGTACACTCCTGCAATGCTTCAAGGTTACCTTATAACCAGTCATAAACAAACAGGTGTTCAAAAGTCTCCTTCAGACACCTCTGGAGCTCCTTGAAGTGGTTTGTTGAGCTCAAGCTGGAACCTTAAAGGTGCCAGGGAACGAAGGACTCAGAAAGTACAATGTAATACATAAGAGATAAAGCACCAAAGGATGGTTCACAAAGCGATTAGTTCACTAAGGACTCAGTAATGATGAAATTTTAAACTTTTAAAAGGATTAAGGGGGTTATTCTAACTTTGGAGGAGGTGTTAATCCGTCCCAAAAGTGACGGAAAAGTGACGGATTTACCACCAGCCGTATTACGAGTCCATTATATCCTATGGAACTCGTAATACGGCTGGTGGTATATCCGTCACTTTACCGTCACTTTTGGGACGGATTAACACTCCTCCAAAGTTAGAATAACCCCCTAAATCTTACTTAAAAGCTATCTAAAATAACAAGCTCCTGCCGGTGTGTTCAGGGCATTCCAGAGTGATGACAGCTGCAAAGTGGGAAGGACACTGATTAACTTCCAAGTTTTTCAGTATTCACAAACACTATGCAGGGACATTAGCACCTTGAGCATGGCTGTAGATGTAATTATGTAAATCCATTTTCAGAGTGGGAAATGGAGGAAACAGCCCAAGAAACTACTTGTAGGAACAGTAATCTAAGGGGCTGACAAAGCAGTTTTGGAGAAGAAAGAAATATAAGTTGTGCACATATGTTTACATATTACATTTTTGTACAGGATGATGTATACAAGCTACATTACCGTAGGATTATACATGTGAATATTCCATACTCCTAGAATTCTTTATGAACTGCAATAAAATTGGATATTTCCTCCAAATGTAGGACTAAGGTGGTCATTCCGACCTAGGCGGGCGGTGGTTGCCGCCCGCCCGTCGGAAGCCGCCTGAATACCGCCCCGCGGTCAATAGACCGCGAGGGGTATTCTGACTTTCCCGCTGGGCCGGCGGGCGATCTGATTCAGATCGCCCGCCGGCCCAGCGGGGAAAGCGCCTTCCACAAGGAAGCCGGCTCGGAATCGAGCCGGCGGAGTGGAAGGCGTGCGACGGGTGCAGCAGCACCCGTCGCGCTTTTCAGTGTCTGCATCGCAGACACTGAAAAGCCTAGTTGGGCCCTGTTAGGGGGCCCCTGCAGTGCCCATGCCATGGGCATGGGCACTGCAGGGGCCCCCAGGGGCCCCAAGACGCCCGTTCCCGCCGGCCAGGTTCTGGCGGTAAGAACCGCCAGAGCCAGGCCGGCGGGAAGGGGGTCGGAATCCCCATGGCGGCGCAGCATGCTGCGCCGCCATGGAGGATTCCCCAGGGCAGCGGGAAACTGGCGGGAGACCGCCAGTTTTCCCTGTCTGACCGCGGCGTTAGCGCCGCGGTCAGAATGCCCTTAGGGGCACCGCCGGCCTGTCGGCGGTGCTCCCGCGCCCCTTGGCCCTGGCGGATTGTATCCGGCAGGGTCAGAATGAGGGCCTAAGTGTATGAGAGCAAGTGCTTTGACTTTTTGTGCAGGCTCCAGTCATCAAAACAAACGTGAACATAGAAATAGAAAAGATGGTCTAGTTAAAAATAAAATGTTTGATTTCTAAGATATTATAAATAGAAAAACAGGTCTAGGATTTGTACATGGTTAATGGATATGGTCTTCATGGTATTTAAGTTTATAATTTTATAGCACCATCCTATCTAAAATCGGGTGTTTGTGTTCTTCTCAATAAAGAACCATAGAGACAGAGGTCTCCTTACCTTTAATCACAAACAAAGTAAAACCTAGGAAGGAAAGTGACATAAATCAGAAAAAAGAATGTTGGAAAGAACAGGTAAGTAGAAACAATAGAGTGGGACCAATAAAGGAGAAAGCGCTGATCGGTGAGGGACTGATGGTCAGTAGACAAGAGGAGGATGTACATGTAGAGTAGTCTCACTGATACATTTTGAGGTATTGGATGAATATACAAGCTTTCAATTTTTATTTTCCAAATTGGAAAAGATCTTCATAATTATTGGGGTCTTTAGGAAATTAGTTCCACAAGGAGGGAGATGAGGTTAATGAGGTGCACCTGACAAGGTTTAGGAATGAGCTAGACGAGGTTTAAATTTCCATATGTTAAATCAGAATTGTCTTATTTCTTGAGATTGTACTTGTCTCATGAGATGTTTGAAACTGATGGGAGTTCAAGGGTTACAAGGGTTGCCGAGTGAAAAAGTCTTGAAGGTATTGCAGTCCAATTTAAATTTTATTCTGGTTTTGAGCAGCAGCCAGTGATTTTTTAGTGCAGGAGTAATGTGACCAAGCCATTTCTGTTGTGATAAAGGTCTTGTTTGTAATGAATCACATAGATAATTTAGTGATTGGACTGAGAGTCTTGCAAATTTTAACCTCATAGGTGAGGTCAAAGGTGAAGCTTTCAATGTGGAGTTCCGAAAGCCATACTTGGTTGAAGTAGGATCTGTGTTTGTCTTTATAGGAGAATAAATTATGTATTTTTGTTTTTTAGACTGATGACAATAGAGGTAGATTGGTCAATCCTGTCTGACAAGCCCTCAGATCATTGCTGTTCACTCGGCCTATTGAATAACCAACCAATGCACTTTGGAGTATCTACTATTATCTTTGTTAGTTTTAGTACCATGGGGAATATATTTAAAGTATAGCAATAATGTTCAATAATCATACTATGTGTTATAGTATGATTTTATGATAAAATGTACTAATTTTCAGTATTTTATCAGTTAAGATACTCCTCTAGTTCTGTTTCTAATGTCAAATGTATGTGTCCCATTGAAGGATGCCTTTTAAGATGTGCTTTTATGTTGTTTATTCTAATGGTTTGTATTAACTGAATAATAAATATTATTTGATTTGAGTTACATTGGTATGCTTTTTGTTTGTGTATTTTTTATTGGAGAGGCTATTTAAGTACATTTGAGTTTCATCTATATATTGTTGAATGGGAATACTGTGTTCCTCCGTGAGTATTTTCAGATGCTCCAGGTAAAAGTTAAACAGTGTGAATGCAAGAGTACATCCTTGGGCGATGATGGGGTTATCAAAGTCAGGGTCAGAGTAGGAATTCCCTATCCAAACTAACTATTTTAGTTGATTCAACCTGTCAGCTGAACAGAGTGACCACCCTTGCTATGGTATTAACAATAATGCACCATTGTAGTCAATCTGTGAACATGTACTGCTGGTGCAATTTGCCAGAGGAAACTGCTGAAAGTGGGAAAATGTTCATGGTCAGTTAGTTTCCAACCCAACAGAATACCTACTTTCCAAATGTGAAATATAAAATCTGGTGCAAAACTACCTGGGCTAATATTGTGATCAGTAACAGTGTTAGCAGCTAGCAGGTGTTGCACCTGCAAAAATCATGGCACTTATTATGTGAGGTTAACAATTTTTGCTTGAAAGCTCTGTACTCAACTGTCCAATTTAGCTGTGCACCTCAAACTTTATTAAGCTTTGGTTGTTGTATCAGATTTTGAAAAACAGCACCTCTCTTACAGAATGAGAAAAGCAGGAGCACTACTGTATTAGTTGCCAGTTGCCGTTAGTCAGTGCTTAATTAGCAAAAATAAATATATAAATAAGTGCCAGGGCTCAATATTTTTTGAAGAACACTAGTTGCTTACCTTAATCACCAGTGCCACCTCCAACAACCATCAGTGCCAACAACTGATACCTCAACCGCAAAAATCCCTATGATGATAGGTCTAAGTGGTGCAAAGGAAGGGCATGTATTGTTCTGTATTTTGTGGCTAATTCTCACAAAATGTTAAAACATTACATATGATGATAAATGTGCTTTTCATTCCAACCAGTGATGGCTGGTGAATGTTCAAACAGGTTTGACATAAATACCCATTTTTATTTCACTGAACAAGCATGTCGGCCTAATCATAAATTAAAGATCTAGTTGGGGCTTTCCTCCAAAATCTCTTTTGCGTGATGATTATATTTTAATTCATATTTCACCACATCAAGATCTAAAACATCACTAAAAAGTATTATTCTTTGCAGCTGGAAATGATGCCAAAACTCAACAACTTTATGCATAGGACCGAACAGGAGCCATTCTCTTTTCTGTCAGTTGCCACCCCTAACAGTGACAACATACACAGGATATGAGAGCCAGAGGTAAAAGCAGGCAAAAGTGAATCGGATACGAGACAAAACAAGGATACAGTGCTCCACCACTCTTTATTCATCACTTCTCTTGGTCAGGGAGGTCTGGATGATGTAGTGTCTCTACAAGTCAAAGCAATATCTTAAGTAATTTGTTATTAAGGGTTCTATGCTTAACTGTAACTTTGAATGTGGATCTAGTTTAGCATATAAAGGGTGAGTATCTCAAATATATATGTACAGGAGTTCCTATGTCCCTAGGTTTTGAATAACCTCCTCAAACTGCACGACTATATGCTTACTTATGAAAGAAGAGTTATAAGTTGTACTTGACTTCTGTAGAACCGCAAAATAACCAACACTACCATCCAGCTGTTACCTATTCTTAGCAATTTGTATGTGCACTTTAGAACTTTAATATCTTGTGCATTACATTCATATGTACATATGGATTATAATAAAATCTAAGGATCCTTCCTGTTTGTCATAAGTCAATATAATGTTAAAAGCCTAGTCTTAAAGAGAACAGGTAAGAGTTCAGATAAATGTTCAAGGAAGCAGTTGAAAAATCAGTTTCAGCTACAGTATGATTTTCTGTATAAAACTATAGGCCATATTTGAGAAAAAGTGGTGCATCATAGCTAATGCGCCACTTTTTCTACAGCCCCACTAGCGGCACCTAACAACACCATGGTTCCACCGCATTTATAATACAGTGCACCATGGTGGTCGTTAGCACAATAGTGTCAACATGTTTGATGCTATTGTGGTGCTTTGCTATACTGGCATCAAAAATGTTGACGCTAGTGTAGCAAAGTGCAAGGAGGCCTATATATTTCTATAAGAGCATCATTTTAACACCTGGTGGAAAAATTGTTGATAGCCTATTGTTAGAAATTGGGTCATTCGTTGACTGGGGTATGATCCCTGGTCAAGCAGCAACCACAGTCCTTTTCAGTGTTCGGCAGAAGCTAACTGCAAATCAACCTGTGCTCAACCCCCTGGTTGTTTGGCACAGAGCAGTCGGGCTTAATTTAGTGGCAATGTGTCAAGAATTTGTGCAACACTTCAAACAGTAACACATTGAAAACACCATATATAAAGTATTCTACACAGGTTAGAAAAATAGAGTAGAGCTTAATAAATAAAATAAGAGCAGAATGACAAAACCGGAAATATTGAATGTTTAAGTTTTAAAAGAAGAATGAAGAGGCGTAAAGCGTCAACTGTGAGTATTTGGAGGCCCTGGACTGAGAGTAAGTCACAAGTTCAGGCTGACTGTGATGGAGCGTGGGCCAGCTACAAGGACCCAGTTAGGGCTGCTGAGCAAAAGTACCTTGAATCCTGGTTTGAGGAACCTTGGGTGGATCTGCATCGAAGATGCGCCATGCAGCTGAGACGATGCATTGGTTCAGAGATGTGATGGGGGTGTGGTTGCGAGGTCCTGCTGTATCAGCGTTGAGGATTCCATCAACAGAGCTTGCAGTCGGCGATGTGTCGGTTCCCGGAGAGCTGCAAGGCTGCGATGCAGAGTCAGTCATCTTCGTTGAGGCTGCTGTTGATGAGAGATGCAAGGGCCTGCATTGTGGAAGCAGCACGCATCAAAGATGATGCAGGTTATGGCCGTGATGCAAGTCTTTACAACAGGTCCAATCCACGCAGCAATGCGTCGGTTGTGCTCGGGTTTGCTCCTCGCAGCAGATGAGATGCATCGGTTCAACTGGATCCACTGGCTGGCAGAGCACCTTAGGCCCAATGGCAATGGTCCAGGACGTTGGGAGCTCTACTTGGCAGAGCAGGCCCACAGATGACAGAGTCCAGGGTCAGATGCAAGATCATTGGAAGATTGTTGTCCATGAGACTTCAGATCAGGAAGTAAGCCAACTAGCTCTTGGAGTCACCCTGAGTTCTGGGTTCAAGACCTCCAGTTCTAATCCTTCTCACCTAGGCAAGAAGGCAGCAGGTCAGCACAGCAAAGCAGAAGTCCAGCAAAGTGCAGTCCAGCAGAGTGGCAGTTTTTCAGCAACACAACTGTCCTACCTCCTGTCAAAGTATCCACAGAAGTGTACTGAAGTGGTGGTGTCTGAGGTCCATCTTTAATACCCTGGTGCCCTGGTTCTGGAACGTGGGGGAAGCTTCTAGACAGTGGTTTTAAACTGCCTCCCCTGCCCTGTTTCCAAGCTAGCTGGAGTGATAATGCAGGGTCATTAGGCCCTCTGTGTGAGGACAGGACACAGCCTATTCAGGTGTAAGTGAAACTGTATCCAGCTTCTCCCTCTCATCATGTCAGTGATGGTTCATCCAGTCCCACCTAAGCTCTCATTGTTGGGTTGTCTAGGAGGAATACGCAAAGCCCAAATGCCAACTATATCCAGTATTGTAACCAGAGACAGGCTGCAGGCACCAAGTGACTAAGGCAAAAAAATGCCAACTTTGTAAAAGTGACGGGGTTATCTCTTCCTATTTGGAAACTACACCTATAAAATATAATAAAACAACTCCAATGTTATCGTATGGAAGATCTAGGTCTTGTGGTACTGAAATATAAATGTAAGACTTTTTCACTACCAGGACATGTAGAACTTAAAAGTACATGTTCAAATTTTAAAAGAATTTGCTCCTGCCTTCTGGGCCTTCCCAAGGGGTAACTTATATGTATTAAAAAGGAAGGTTTGGGCATGGCAAACTGTTTATTTTGCCAGGTCGAGATGCAAGATTGAAACTGCACATACATGCTCTACACTAGTAGGACTAAGACATGTTTAAGAGGCCATATAAGTGGGTAGCACAACCAGTGCTGCAGTCCCACCAGTAACATTTAATTTACAGGCTCCGGGCACAGGTACTACCACTTTACTGGTGACTTGCAATTTAACTAAATATGTCAAATTGGGGATAAGACAATATTACCATATGTAGAGGAGAGAGAACAAGCACTTTAGCACTGGTTAGCAAAAAGAGGTCAGGAAAATGGGAGGAGAAAGGCAAAATGTTGGGGGGAAGACCACTCCATGGCTGACAGGTCTAGCACCTATCTGCTATAATTTTCACATATCTTTTATAATCATAGTTATGAAGAGAGATGGGTCCATAATTAGATTCATATAAGGGATCTTTATTTAGTTTAGGAAGCACAACTATTAAGGCATATCTTAGTGATCTGCCAATTGCAGCTGTTTCATAATATCCCTTATATAAAGTCATTAAAATTGGGGAAAGATTGGATTTAGCAGCACATGAGACTTCATAGCTATACTAAATTATTATTTTACAGAGAAAGATTCATCTAAAAGTAATTTATCTTGCAGAATAATTGTTGTTAGACCACAGAATACTAAAAACAATCATCAATATTTTAATCATGAATTAGCATGTTTTAAAGGACAAAGACTCATTGGCAATATCACTTGAGCTAGTAAATAAATCCCCTTGTGTGAACCGTGTGGCATGAACTTGGTTTCTTTTTTTTTTTTTTAAATGTTCAAATAATTAGCCAATTGTTTTCGAGATTTGGTAGAGCCATAGTAACATTTTGTCTTTCATTAGAATAATTGTATTTTATGATTTATTGTCAGTAAAAGGGGTGTTAATATGCTAAAGAGATATACTTAATTTTGTTCATTCAAAACAATTTCTGCACTTGTTCACCATTTGGAATGATGAATTGGAAGATCAAGCAACATCTAGTGAAAGTAATGCATGGTTTAAAATATTAATTGATTCAATTGTAGGGTTTGTGATTTAGTTGCATAGATCATATAAGGAGAAAATGTAGTTGATTCTGGAAAAAGAATAAGAGTTGGAGAAGAAAGTACATTCTTTTTTGTAGGGCAGAGTAATTTCGAATTATCCACTGATTTAGTAATACTAAATAAGATTGGATAACATAAAAGCTCTAAAAGGTTCAAATTTAACTGCTAAAAGTCTATTATTAGGTCCCTTATTATATTATTTCCTTTCTAACATTATGCTAAAAAATAGGATCATCACTAGTTGGCACATATAAATCAATTAAATGAATAATAAATTTATCAATTCTAGCTCTAATATACAAAAATCTCCCATCCACATCAATGTAGGAGAATATGAACATTCTTCGTGAAGCATATTACAACTCCATTTTTACATCCTGTAGCACTTGAAAAAATATTACTCTTCCTATCTTGTTTCATTATAAATAACATTATGGGGTCATTACGACCCATTGCGGGCGGTGGCGGTCTGACCGCCGCCAAAGAGGTGGTCTGACCGCCAGCAGCGCTACCCTGGGGATTACGCCCCCCCTCTCCGTCAGCTTTTACATGGCAGTGGCACTGCCATGTAAAGGCTGGTGGAGACAGGGTGCAGAGGACTGCATGGGGACCCCTGCACGGCCCATGCAATGGGCATGGGCAGTGCAGGGTCCCCCATTGTCAGCCCCATTACACGACGAGTGCTGGTGCACCCTAAGCACCGCACCATTGCTGCAGGCTCACTTATGAGCCAGCGTCAATGGTGTAGGCTGTTCCCCATTGGGCCAGCGGGCGTAAACGCTGACCAAGCGGGAAACTCCTAATGGGGCACGCGGGAAAGCAGCTGCACTGGCGGCAACCTGACTGCAGGACTTTGGCGGACAGTGAAAAGCGTCAGCCAAAGTCAAAATGACCCCCAATATCTTCAATATAAGTCTTCTGTAAAAACAATATCAGTTTTACACAAATGTACATATTCACTAATCTGCCTCCTTTTAACTGATTGACATAAACCTTTAGGATTTAAGGAAACAATGTTAATATTGTAACTAGAATCTATATATATATATATATATATATATATATATATATATATATATATATATATATATATATATATATATATATATATATTTAATAGGAATGATAACTACAACACTGACAGATCAAGCACATTTTGTTGGCATAAAGCAATTAAAGCCCACACTAAAGAAAAATACAAACAAGATATGCAAGGTAAAATCAGGCCTGAATATAGACCACATAAAGAAAGGATTGATAGATATAGAGCAGTACCTCAAGGGTATCACACTAGGTTACCTGCAAAAGATAATAAAATAGGTACACAGGCGAAGAAAGCAATACTAAAATGCATTAGGATTCAGATATCAGCATTATGTTTTTTTCAGAATCTTGCAAATCCATTAAAATAGGGTCAGGGATACCTAAATAGGTGCTCAAGATGGTCAGAGATGTAAAGGATTTGCCAAAATATTCTTTTCAGATCTTCATAGTTGCAGGATCAAATAAGCCACACTTGTAGCCTGCATCTTTAAGACGATTCCTGAGAAAAGAAAATTCTTTACGTGTTTACACAGTTTCTTTAGCATAGTCCTGATGAATATATACTTTGTTGTCATCACGCTGTGACCACATTTCCCCCCACCTCAGAGCCCTTCACTGGCTACCAGTATCAAATAGGATCACCTTCAAACTCCTCATCCACGCACACAAGGCCCTCCACGACATAGGCCCAGCCTACCTCAACAACAGACTCACCTTCCACACCCCCACCCGCAATCTTCGCTCCATCAGCCTCGCCCTCGCCTCCATCCCCCGCATCTGCCGCACCACCGCCGGAGGAAGATCCTTCTCTCACCTAGCCGCCAAGACCTGGAATGCCTCCACCTTCGCCAGACCCAAGACCTCTTGACATTCAGGAAACGCCTCAAGACATGGCTCTACAACCAGTAGCCCCCCCCCAGCACCTTGGGCAACTTTAGCAACACAAAAGGATGATGGACGGAGTGCTGAACAATGCAAACACTCACCCCCAGTCACAGATCTGGGTTTAATCCATCGTTCTTTTGCTCACCATACCACCCCAGTTTTGACCCAGCCATATGCAAATCAGTCTTTATCCTGTTCCTCATGGGAACTGTCCAGCCCGAACTGCCAAGCCAGGTCCTCCCTGGAACGGAAACCAGTATCCTGGGACCGGTTTCAGGGTATTGCTGCTCTTATAACCTTAGGCTGCTGAGTACTCCAAGATGCAGATGGAAGACAGGCAGCCAACCTGTACTTTAGAGCGCCTTCCTTCCTGATCACTCCTCTTCTGCTCCAGATGGGCTCCTTTAGTTTTTCACAACCCCATCACAAGACAGGATAGAGCTGGGGCGGAACTTTCCTTACCGGTTTCATCCTTCTATCTGATAGGTATTGGAGAATCCCTGAAAATATGTCAGGGCCTCAGTAGGATCTTTTCTTTAGACATGCTGTGTTGCACAGCACATGTGCAGATGTGCAGCATATCTATGGCATTGCAAATGTGTGAGAGGGACGAAATGAAAAGTGCCCTCACACATGCACACTCAAAGGAGCCCTGCTGATTCCTCTCCCCTGTGCTGTTAACATCCACTTTGTGCTGTTAGTATACAGGCCAACGAATTGTAAACACATGAGTAGACAAACCGTTCAGTATTTGTGTTTACATTTCTGCAGCGGCAAAGACAAGCTTATCCCACTCTATGCCTGCTGGAAGGGTGGCGCTCTAGAATTCCCAAGCTCCCATGTACCAGCCAACACTGTGTTACAATGAGCCTTTAGACTAAGAAAACCCACAAATATGAAATTAAAATAAACTGGCTTAAAAAACATACCTTTCTGACATTTTGCTAATGCTCCAAATATGGCAAAATAATTGTTTAGAATTGTCCCAGAGCTGAAAATGCCAACGGACTTGCAAACAACTATACCATATTCTGTTACTTTATGTGAAGACTTTTCTTCTTTTTTTTACAGTAAAATTACCATCCAGGCAGAATCTTCCCCTAAACCAGTCTTAAATGACTATAGCCAGCGCACCCCACCTTCTTCAGCAAAACTACAACATTTTGTACTTATCACCGCGTCCAGTCTTCTTGGTGTTATCCATTAAAAACATCCAACAAGCTCTACTTTAGATCCCTGTTCAGCAAAACACATAAAAAGCTCCCCCTTTCTGTCCATGAAGTGCTTTTGTCAGTTTTCAACTGCTCTCTCCACTCTACACCACTCCACTAATGATGCAAACGGTACCCCAATTGTGTGGCCGAGTCTAACACTCACAATACAGGGTACCATTTTTATCAGGAGAAGCATGGAAGTGCTGGGTATTATGGATTTTGTGAATCCCCACAGATTGTAGAACTTTCCTTACAGAAATGTGAGGGAAATTAGTAATTTTAGCCGACGTTTATGGTTTGCAGAGCATTCTAGGTATGGAAACATAGGATCCACATAAATCACACCACCCTTGGGGATCTTGGTGTCAGAAATGTCTGGGTTTAGTAGCATTCTCAGGGTGGGGGCTGAACCCAGTCCCAAGTACTGCTGTCAAACCCTACATTAAACTAGCATAGACAGCATTTGGATGCAGTGTGAAACTTTTACCCTCTTATAGAGAAAACTCATAACTACATAGCACCTTCAGAAAAGAAAAGATAAGTGTGTGATAATGATATACAAAGCTCAATGTAAAATATAACAAGTAATATTGTAAAACAAACTGTTACAGAGTTTAAATAAGGTTGAAAATGTGTTTCTGGCAATGGGAAAAAGCAGGAGAAAGATCCTTTCCCACATACATGGCACCGTTATGTACAGTGCATTGATCGCCATGCACTTATAAAGTGGTGGACAGCATAGCCATTAAATCGTTTTAGAGAAGGAAAGTAGCAAGCAGGCCACAAGTATAACCTATGAGAACAGTTAAAAATGCAGTAATTTGTGGTCACTCCTCCCTTGACCATCTGCCTTCTACCTGCATAAGATCTATGTGAAAACAATCCTAGGCTAACCTTTGATGTCTCTTTCTCACAAAGAGTCCTGATTAAGAATGTGCAGGTGCCAGTTGAGCCCTAATTAATGCTTCCTCATGGTAGTCTGCTGAAGCTCAGGAAGTCTAGTCTTTCATTCACCGTTAGCATACTCACTGTGTTAAATCTACCTACTTCCAGTATATGGTAGGAAGCTTTGGGGTGTCTGAGGAGGAATTGTTTTTTTTAGTTTCAAGAATTTTATTAAAAATGTTTAAATATTCTGTTTAAATGAATAAGAACATTGACATTAAACAGTTGAGTAAAATATAGGATCAAACAAATAAATTTGTACAAATAGTATAAAAAAAATAAAAATAAACTGTGAATAAACATACCTTGTAATATAAATCTATATCAGCCTTATACACTCTACAGTAACTTAAGAATTATAACCAATTCACAATTAGCATTGAGGTGGGTAATAAGGGAGATTCAAGGGGGTTTTAACACTTCTTCAGAAATGGTTTGATGCAAATTAGTTCATAATGCAGAACATTTTAGCATATTTGTTATAGGTAACCAACAAATTTGTTTTTTAATAGCTAAAGACAGTGGAGTAACAACATTGGTATCTAATCTATGATTATAGCAAGCACCATACCACCATGCCTGGAAAGAAATATTAAGAGCATTTTTCAATTTTTTTGTTATTTGCTGGAAAGCTGCAGCAATTAATAAACCCACAATTTGCACATTCATTTCACAATTTATCTAAATATCAGAAAGGCGACCCAAAAACTTGTTTGTAAAAGAAAAGGGTATGGAGGTATGAACAATTTAATTAATTTGAGTCCATACTTCAAGCCAAAATTGCTGTGTATGTGGACATTCAAATAACATGTGTTTTAGAGTTGAATTATAGATGTGGCATGTCCAACATGTTGACATTATAGATTAATTTGTTTTACTTAAAATATGTATTGTAAGTAGTAATGCTTGAGTAGTGTTAATCGCACAAGATGTTTTGCGAATTTTAGTCCATATCTTATTCCATAAAGGAATAGTAAATGAGGTTTGTAAGTCATCTTCCCCTTGTAATTCCACTAATGGTTTCTGCCTTGGTTGAGCTACACAGTTTAGAAGAGAGTAAATTTTTGAGGCTGCGGGAAATGTTGGTAAAATTTGTAATACAGGGGAAGGTGTAGGAGCTTGGGAGGTGACGGAAAATAGAGAGTTATACGATTGTAAAATAGCTGTGGTTAAGAGCTGATATTTGTTTTGAAAATAAGTAGGAAAATTAAATAACTGTTTGGCCTGCGTAAATGAAAGTAATGAGTGATTATCTAATAATTGAGACACCCATACTAAGCCCTTTTTATGCCATGACTTCCAAAAAACGCATTTATTATTAATCTTAATACGATTATTGTACCAAATTGAAGAAATTAAGAAATTTATCTAAACTGTAATATTTAGAAGTAAAGATGGGATGCAATATTTTACAAGCAGTTTTAAGAACCAGTAATGTCATATTGGCTGGACGCTGGGTGAGAGAAATAAATTCCGTAAACAAAAATGGATGAATAAAGGATAATTCTAACTCAACCCATAAAGGTTTTTGGTGTAAAGCATCTTCATGATGCAAATGGACTGAATGGTTTAGAAAAAAGCAGTATGATAAAGTCTAGAAATTGGAAAATTAACCCCCCATCATGTTTTAGAGTAGAATTGATTTCCTTAAACACAGAAGAGCAAATATATATGGGAATATTAGAGAGATAGAAAATTATTACAGGAACAAACATCATTTTAATAGAATCTACTCTACCCCACCACAATAGATACAAAGGATTCCATCTTGTTGATAGATTTTTAAGGGTAGACAACAGAGCATCAAAATTAATAGAACCAGTATATTTCAAATAATTTTTAAACCGGATGCATAGATATTTTATACTCACAGAGTTCCAAAGAAAATTTGAAAATGCAAATTCATGTTTAAAGCACCATTTATTAAGTGGAAGAATCTCACATATATCAGTGTTGAGCTTATAAACTAATTTTTTGCGACATTTGAGACTGTATCTAAAAAGGGATTTAAGGAAAGTTCAGTGGAGGATAAATATAATAGGATATCATCAGCAAATACTGAAAATTTGGTGTGCAAGTCTCAATATTATAATCCTTGTATATTAGTATTCTGGCAAACAGAAGATAAAAAGGGTTCAAGTGCCAAGATAAAAAGCAAAGGAGACAAGGGACAGCCTTGTCTGACTCCTCTATGAAGTGAAAATGATGAAAAAGTTATACCATTTACAAAAACTGACGCTTTACGGGAGCTATATAAAATGGACACTAGTTTGGTAAATTCCTAGTCAAAACCAAACCAAGAAAGGGTACCAAAAGATAATTCCAATGGATGCGATCAAACGCTTTTTTCAACATCTGAGGATATAGCAGCTAATGATTTATTTAAAATCTAAAAGTAAAATCTAGTATTATCTGAACAATATCTACCTTGAATAAAACCCAACTGTTCCTTGCCAATTAAAACAGGAAGGAAAGATTCTAGTCTAATTGCAAGAATTTTAGCTTTTGTAATCAGTATTAACTAGAGATATTGGTCAATAATTTTTACATAATTAACATCTTTAACTTCTTTTGGAATAAGGCAAATCAAAGCATCTTGAAAAGTGCTAGACACTTTGTTAGATATTGCAAAAAAGGTGAAGAGTTTGTGTATTTGGGAATTAACAATTTTAAGAAAGATACATAGAACTCCACAGGAAAACCATCTGGCCTGGGGGCTTTATTTGTTTTAATTGAATTAACTGCTTCCTGAATGTCCTTGAAAGAAATATCAGCATCTATAGAAGAAAAATCAATATTTGAGGCAAACTCTTGTTTAATAGAATTTAAGTATGTAATGATGTCCAAATTAGATGAGAATTTTCTGGGGTATAACGTTTGTTATAATACTCAGAAATGTCATGCAAGATATCTCTATCATTAGTGGCTGGGGTATTATCATCACGTAGAATCATTTCAATTTTGGTTCCATCCTTTTTATTTTTTAGATAATTTGCCAGAAGCTTACACGCTTTCCTAATATTTGGCACTTGATTTAAGAAGAAATGAGGCAGCATTATCTGTAGAGAATTTATTGAATTGTAATTTAGCTTTGACTAATTCATTCAGACATTATTTTGTTTTAAATGTATAAAAAATATGTTCAAAGAATGTATTATGTTTAATAATGTCAAGTGATTTGTTATTATGAGATTTCTTTTTGTTAGAGACATATGTCAAAATAAAATCCCGTGAGGCGTCTTTAAAAGCATCCCATATTATCTGGAAAGAGAGTTCAGGTGTATCATTCATAAAAATATTCATGTATAAAGTCTTGAAAGTTTTTTAATAAAAGTAGTATCTGTTAAAAGAGAGGTATTTAAGCACCAATGATTCATTTTGGAAGTAACAGTAGGTAATTCCAGATCTAATGTAACTGGGGCATGATCGGAAATTAGAATAGTGCCAATCTCTGAACCTAGGGTATGTTGAGATAATGATTTAGATGTAAATAGATAATCAATCCTGGATTGGGAAAAGTGTACCCGAGAAAGAAAAGTGTATTCTTGTAACATGGAATTACTAAATCTCCATGAATCAATAAGAGCTCTCTGTGCAATAGCTGAAGTAAATTGTTTGTGCATGGATGTGGGAATAAAATTAGTTTTAGAAGAACAATCTAAAAACGGATCAAAAATAAGGTTACAATCATCTCCAAAAATTAAGTAGTCATCTGTAATAGACATCAACTTATTGGCAATATTTGGCAAAAATGTTTTATCTAGATGAGTGGGTGCATATACATTCAAAATTGTTATTGGTGTGTTATTGATAATAAGTTTTAAAAATAGCCAATGGCCTTCTGTGTTGTTTTCTTGTGATACTAATTTATCATGGATTTACCATTATGTTTACCCATGCCAGGAGATGTAAAAGCACAACCTACCCAGTTATGTTTGTTTACTAACTTCTGTATCAATAACATGTGTTTCTTGTAGCAATGCTATGTCTATGTGCATGTGCAATCTGGCTAGATGTGTGAGAACTCTTTGTCTCAAAATAGGTGAACCTAACCCTTTAACGTTCCATGTAGGTATTCGAAGAGACATAAGAAATAATTTATATTAAAATTAAGAAATTCTACAAAAGTGACAGTATATCTATGATTGATAGACACATCAGCAAATATATAATGTCTAGAAAAGAACACTTAGAATAAAAAAAAGAAGTTTTAAACAAAGAGGCATATAAATTGACTATTGAAACAAGGTAGCAACAAGGTAATAGTTAAATATAATATGAAAAGAATTAGTAATATATAACAATTGAAAAAAGATTGAACAATTTAGGAAAGTGATATCAGTAAAAACAAATAGAAAAAGATGATGAAATATACAGATAGAGCTATGAAGAAGGAATTTAAATAGGGGAATGAAGAAAAGAGAAAAGAAAGGAGGAAAAAAGAACAATAAAAGCTGTAATGTCGAAAAAATAGAAGACATAAGGTATAAATGAACAAAAAGAACTGTAACACATAAGATATTGAGAGTGGTGACACCACAGAGGGAAGATGGAGTGACCAGAACTTCGACGAGGCCAACAGGAGAGGAATTAGACCAAATACAGAGACAATGATGTAATCATAATATTATCAACATCCAATACCTTATAAAAGAGACAAAAGAGCAACAAGAGAAAAGAACATAAAATATAACATATATTAATAATAACGAATAACAAAACATGAAAACAAAGGACAATATCTAGAAGTGAAAAAGGATTGAATGAAATTCAAGTTGCAGGTTGGCTTGAAATGCCCATGTCTTCTCCTCTACATAAGTCGCTGAAGCGTTGCAAAATCTTGGGGTCTTCATATACCATTATTTTATTTTTATATGCTACTTTAAAAGAGCATGAATGAAAAAGTCCAAGTCTTGCATTTAAAGTACAAAGAGCTGGTCTCATGTCCCCCCAAAAAAAATTTCTGTCAGCTGTAGGTTTAGCATATTCCTGTGAAAAGAACAAATGTGAAGCCAACCATGAAATCTTTCTTTTCGATTTAGCAGCTCTAAGTATTTGAAGCAGTTCAACATATTCTAGAAAGAATATAATAATACCTCTCGGCTTTCATGACAAAGATGCTTGGTGAGATAAATGACCTAATCTGTGGGACCATTGTATATTCAGTAAAGATGTAGAAGGAAGGTCTAAAAGCTTAGGAAGAAAAGATTGAAAAAATGTAATAAGGTCTGAATCTTCCGTTCCTTCTGATAAGCCATAAATACGTAGATTATTTCTTCTACTCCAATCTTCTAAGTCTTCAACATGCTTCCTGAGGTGAAGTACTTTAGATGTAAGCAATTGCAAACCTTGAACTGTATCTTCAACATCACTGACTCGTTGTTCCACTTGAGTAACTCTATTTTCCATAAGAGACCAATGATCTGTTAAAGTCTGCAATTTTTATTAGTTTCCTCTATAAAGGGTCTTAAGGCACGAATTTAATCTAACAGTAGCTCCATTGAAATAGAATTAGGAGATTTAATGGGTGATGGTGGATCCTTTTTAACACGTTTAGTTGCTGGAGTCATACCCACAATTTGTTTGGAAATTGACTTATTTTTTTGCATTAAAGTCCCATTGGGAGAAGAGGAAGCCACATTTTCCAAAATATGCCCTCTGTATTTGTTGCAAGAATTGAGAAAGAATTATCTGAGAAATCCTTGGCAGTTGTAGAGGAAGCACAAAACCACGCCTGGCTCTCAGTTCTTCCCATAAAATATGTTTGTGTCTAATTAAAATTATTCATTGGGAAGGTTGAGAAAATAATATTTTCACATATAGAAGATAATGTGAGAAATTCAGACAGCACAAACATAAATGTCTTATGGAAAACATTGAGGATATTAAAGCAAAAGCGGTATTGATTATGAAGAGAATGAAGAGTTGTTTTAATACATAATGGCGGCCGCAGTATTCTCCTCAGAGTACTCACTCCATTAAATAAATATAGAGAAGGGCATGTTCATAAAGAAAACTGACCTGCAGGTAGCAGAAACGTGATAAGTGGTTCCGCTTACATTCCAGTGAAGTTTTTGTCCCATTTGACACCAAAAACGGTCGATTTTAACTCGCGACCGCGCCAGAGCTTACAGAGGTGTGGCCAACTTGAATCAGCGCCAAGCCATGTCCCTCCTCTAAGGAGGAATCAAAACCCATCTTGTAGACAGTGTGAGGACGACTACATTTAAAAACTTGGGGAACATGGTGAGGCAGACTTTCCTTTGTTCCCTAAATTGCACATGCAGAAAGACGAAGGACCCTAGGTTTTTGGCAGATGGGGCATTCTATCACAATGTGTCAGATGTCCCATCTGCCAGTGTCTGCAATGCACTGGCTATAGAGCGCTTATAATATAACATTTACCACTTTTTGAAAGAGGGTAAGCAATATGTACCTATTTATTGGTGTCAATAAAGACACAGTTGTTTAGTTCTAATTTTGGAAGAAGAACAGTGCTGAATTATTGTATGTCTTGGGTTGAAGCAAAGTAATGGACCATGGAAGACATGTTACCATGCACAACCATTTAGGAGCAGAAATTACCTATTAATCTGTCTACTCCACTTCAGTCAGTTTCCCGTAAGTTTACTCTTATGTGGTACAATGTGACGCAAGTTGGAAAACACAAGCTTGGCTGAGACAATAATAATGATTCTCCTGCGTCTTTCCTTACCAAGCCCAAACTATGCAACAGCAGAGCAGTTGAAAAAGGTGGGACTACTGCTTCTACAGCACTAGACTAGCAATACTGACCAACTTAAAGTCAAGAAAGGGCATCAGTCTCTTGGTGGGACTATGATGATAGACAACATACACATTAAATGCTGCCAACAGGTTTCAGGTGGACAGCCAACTTTGTTTACCATGTGAGAGTTTTATGACTTCCATTATATGGTTGAAGCATTTGGTCATTTTAATCACCAAATACTTTTTAACAGATGGTCTTGTATACACCTACCAACGGATCCCAAACTGTGACCGGAGAAGTGCACACACCATGAACTGTAGTATATTTTTATTGCATATGATAGCTAGCCATTTTCTGCATAAAAACATATTGCTCTGGTCTTTTTGTAGCTTTTCACAAGCAATCTCCTGAGGAATACTCTGCAAGGACTTTAAATTGTACAGCAAGCCACAGTGCTAGCATTATACAGCTTGCTGAACAGCTGGACGGCTGTATAGAAGTTGTCCACATAAATACTATGACCTTTATGAAGGAGTTACTGTGCAAGCTCCCATGAACTTTTTGCACTAATTCTTAATGTGGAGGGGCAACCTACAGGATGTATGTTCAGACCTTTCCCATTATATACTTTCAGGCTATTAACATAACTACTAGAACTATTTTCAACATGTACAGTTTGATGTCAAGCTTTGTTGCTTGGTATGTCTGATTGGCAGTTATAGTCCATATTATACTCCTTGTTATTATCGGCAATTTTATTAATGCACAAAATGCACAAAACATCTACATATCCACTGGCAGTTCGCAGTTCCCCACCTCAATTTGAGATAGGAGCACCACCTGGGTTCTGACATCAAAGCTTTATCTGGTCCCTGTCAGAAACCCTTCATCAGCAGCACATCTGACTCAGGGCTGCTAGCATAACAGAGTTGGAAGTTCCAGCCTATTTAGGGTGTGCATGAAAAGCTGGTTTATCCTGCTTATGAACTCGTCTTTTATGGTTTTCATATGCTGCAATTGTGCCCTGATCAAAGTTCATAATGCTGAACTAAAGCAGATTGTCAGGAAATGCATGTAAGACAATCCTAGAAATTATGTGAGGTTGCGTGCTCTACAAGCATGTTGGTGTTGCGCACAGGAAGGAACACCATAGAGCAGTAAGAAAGCAAACTTTTGTGAAAATTCAGTCAAGAGAAGACCACACTTTTGCAGTCATTACATGTTTTTCTGTGAATGTCTTTCTTCTTGTGCAACTCTTCTCTTACTAGCAGGAAAGGAGTACAGTATTTCCAGGTTTATATCTTGTGGCACCTTTACAGATGTACTACGCCTGCTGACTTGTCCCTTAACTCAGTTGTAAGTTTGCACCCAATGAGTAAACAGAAACTGAAGTCTGGTCTTTCTTCAGTTTGAGAGTTTTGGCCAAGTGAATCCTTGCCCCTCAACAAACATGAATCACCTTTGGTGTGTGTGCATTCAGTGTTGCACTGGGACCAAAAAATTCAGGTAGAGTATAGGGGAGGAAGACTTACTTGAGGTGCTGGAAGACTTCGGCAAGATTCCATGGATGTCACGTGGCTTGAAAAAGAATGCAAAAAGGTAGAAGGAGAAGGAGAGCAAGAACATAGAAAAGGAACAAACAAGTAAGGAGATAGAGAGGAGAACAATAAGAGAAAACAGATTGTCTTACAGTATGTTTCCGGGAGCCACCAGATGCCAGCAGAAAGGGAACCAAGAAGAAACCAGAGAGTATAGAGGAAGAAGAAGGACAAAAAGGAGCATCCACAGGGAACCAGGAACTTGAGGTGCCAAAGGCTGTGACCATAATGGAGGAGCAAGCCCCTCAAGAGAAGCCAAAGTCACCCAAAAAAGTTGGAGCCTGTTGGAGGCAAACACCCGAAGCTATGTGCCTCCAAGTCTGTGAAGGGACCCAGTCTGCACTTGGCTCCCACCGCATTCCTTGACGAATGTGGCTTTCACAGATGGGTGAGAGAGTATGGGGTTCCTTGCATTGCAAAACAAGGGAACAGTCTAGGTTCAGAAGGGGACAAAGATAGAAAAGAGGGCCCTGTGGTTAAATGGGCATACCATTGAAGAGGGAAACAATACTGAGAAAGTCATGCATGCCAAAAGCTTAGGAGAAAATATTTGGAAATTGTCAGAATCTCAAGAGGGGTAGGGGCTGGGTTAGATAAAGTGATAAAGGAGGTTCTAGAGAGCTGAAGGAATTGACAGGTATAAGAAGAAGGAAGGAAAGAAAGAACAAACAAGCTTCCCTGGCACATTCTTACGTTTACCACTGAGGATTAGAGTAGTCAGAGTCCAGTCTGAGATGCCAGACCCTCAACCAGAACAAGAGAAGTAGCTGAGCATATGATAAAATGTTGTATGGAGAACAAGCAGGCACTTGAGATAAAGAAACTGGAGGCTAGGAAACCAAATAATATGGAAGACCTTGTCTAAAGAGTGTGACAATAGCCTGCAAACAAATAAACGCATAACTGTAGAGAACCCTAACCTGTGACTACGTTGTGTAGCCACAACAGACACCACATTCAAAGCGTCCGTATTTGTAAATTGGATAGTTAAAAATATGGCCCACATTTACACATCAGGGCATGGTGTGTCATGTGAGGTGTGCGAGAATGTGCATTAGTCCTTGCTGCAGGCAGTAATTGTTTTTTTAAATCAAAAGTAAAAGGAACATGTTTTAAGTTCCCATCAAAGCAGAACAAAAAGTAGTACTGCTCACATACCAGAAAATAATATTCACCAACTTATGACCTCCATATCTGTCTCTTCTCTCCTTTCTGTGCGGAGACATCCCCCCAGTGGCTGCGTTCTCTGCACACATATGTATTCATTTCAAAAGTAAATGTAAGAGAGGTGGCTAGAAAATTAGTAATGCTACTAAATGGGAGGGGTTTAGAGAGAGACATATTAATCCAATCACATAGGCACATAAGAGTAGACTATTGCTATTCACAAACTGCACTTCTAAAGTTATTAGAGCCCTAAAGGTGTAAATGTACACCATCCCAGCCTCAGTAAGTAATACGCCATGCATGGCCACTCAGAGGTACCTAAACACTTCCATAGAAAACATATGGAGGCACAGAAATAAAATAATACCACACACAAACTAATATTAAATTAATTAACTTATATCAGTCTTTAAAATACATATAGATGATGTGTCAGGGAGTTCAGTGTTGAGTGAACTATCTATCTATCTATCTATCTAAAGAGGAACAGATCGACATTTTCGCTGAAAAAAGGAAGGTTAAAGTGGCATTATTTTATGGTAATAAGAGCGTAGTTTACGTTAAAAACCCTAGAAGGAAGCTGAAAAAATAAAGGTTAATGTGATGTTAGAGTAAAATGTGGAAATTACATAAAAACTGATGTTTAAAAGCTAAAAAACACTGAAATTAATCCGTAATATTTCAACAAGCTAACTATAACTTGCGCCATACCATGCACTGCTTACCACCTCACATATTAAATCCATGGTTGGGTACCGGTTCCACAGTATCAAAAATACTGATGGAAGAAAAAGCTCCCTTGGCCTACTTTTTTCGGTACCGTGGGACTCCTTCTTGACTTCAGCGGAACCAAACCTCCAGACGTACAGAGCTTTTAACTTCTCTGAGCACCTCTTTAAATGCACATTTCTTGAAAACAGCTGACCAGATTTATACCATGTAATGACACATGGCTCCCTCCCTGAGCCTTATTAGGCCCCTCTGACCCCATCCTCTGAGGCTGAATTGAATAAAGAAGGGGATGGGGCCACCTTATTAGTCCCTGGGAACCCATTCCCAGGGGCCAAATCACGTAATTAATGGGAGGGGTGAGCGGTGCCCCTTACTGACCCTTCTCCCCTGGCATAGGTGGGTGCCCACCCAGGACACACACAAAGCTCAAGTTGAAGGCTGAAGGGGAAACCCCAGGGCCCGTGGCCCCAGACAGCTCCTTGCATGGTGCTGGAGTCATCATTTCTTCCCCTCAGAGGGAGCAGCTAATTATGCATGCACCCTCCAGGTGTGAGCAATATTTGCTGTGTTCCCCTGTCCACAGGAGTGCAAGCAGAGAAACAGAGCAGAAGTCGGGAGCATGTTTAAATCCCCCCTAGCTGGCAGCAGGCTTGCCTTTCCCGCCCACACTACTGCAGGCAGATAGGGCATGTTTGCTCCCTTTTGTCAGGAGATTTAAAAATGCTCGTGCAAGGCAGGAGCAAACATATGTTTCCATGGCTGAATCAGTGTGGGCAGGGAAACTACTGTGTTCTGATAGTGGGCTCCACCAGACACAGTAACTGAGACGACCTGGGGAATGGGGTGCCCGGGCATTTTAATACTAGGGGGCTTGCAAGGTGCCCTCTTCCATTTGAACATAGTGCATGATTATGAGTTTGGTGGTCTCATCGCCATCCTGCTGCCAAAGCGTCACAAGTACTCTGTGCACTCAGCAGTCTTTTGCCCACTGTAGTAAGATGTCACCGATGGCCCAGCTGTGGTGTTGCTGTTGGTGGGGGCCCGGCGCTGTCAGCAATTCAAAGAATATTTTCCATATGTGTCGATGCAAATATGTATCTTTAACTAAGTATAAAATCTACACATATCCATGAGATATGTGAAAAAAATACCTTGTACTGGTACTTTCCATTGCTGTAGTCCATATCATATGTGCCCAGTTTTGTCAATGGGAGAAAAGTGTGAAATATACTTACCTGGATTTAGGCCCCGACGGGGTTGTTTTCTTCGGGGTCAAGTTGCTGGTGTGAAGGGGGTCCCTGGATGAAGGGGTCCACATCAGAGACTGAAGGGAAAAGAAGGAAATGGGTGGTTTTGCACCTCATTTCCTTCGATTCTGCCTTCTCAAAGCAGGTGGTCTCGCCACCACAATTGGCTCATTAGAATGGCACTTCGTAACTTGAACTGCAGGAATATTGTCTTACCACCCTCTGACAGCTGCTGTTTCCCATGCCGCCAATGAGGCAGTTGGCGAATGGCTGGCGGAGTCAGCGGGACTCTGGCACTCTCTCGTTGAGAAACCTGCCAACATCATACTTCTGTGGGTGGCCTGGGAATCCGACGTCGTTTCGAGAGCGGTACCATTTCCGCCTAACTCATAATCAGGCCCTTAGTTTTGGTCTCAGGAAAAGGGTCCCTGGGACCTATAAGGCTGCACAGCCCCCTCCCCAGTTTTGTAACCAATCAGCCACAGAGGATTGGGTCTCTGGGGACTTTAAAGGCTCAGAGGGGGGACCACGAGACCCACTCCCTTTAAAAAAAAAAAAAGATCATCCCCAGGGAATAGGGCCCCCAGGGCCCAAGAAAGGTCACAAAGGGGGGCCTCATGCCCCTCCCTTTAATTATATGCTTTGGCCCCTGATCCTGGGTTCCTGAGGTCCTAACATGGCAGCCCTCTCTCCTCTATTTTACTACATTTCAACCCCTGGAGGATGGGAGGATGGGATTTGCGGGGCCCAAAATAGGCTTGGGGTCCACTCATGGCCCCCTATGCAAATTAGTAAATGAATAGCCGGCTGCCTTTTTTTTTTTTTATGTCACAATCCCAGAAAAATTGCCTTTTTTATTTTAACCCTGGGGTGCCTGCTCACTTATATTATTTTTTGTTAAAACCTCAGGATAGGGGACAAAGTCCCCGAGTCCTGTAATGGCCCCAGCAAAGTTTTTCCCATGTTTCTGGCCACCAATCAGAGTGCTCGCTCCCACAGTAGTCTGGCTCCCATGGGAATGAACTGGCCAAAGGGACAAAAAGTTCCCTGGGTGAATCAGAAGGCTCTATTTTTTTTAACTGGGTTTGAGGTAATCTCAAAAGAGTCCCTCACACCTACCTGTCCAAATATACAAATATGTTTTAACCTTAATGTCTCAAAAACTACCAAACACATTCACACCAAATCACAAAAGCCTGCTTTTTGGGCCAAGATATAGCTTCCCGCCAAATTTGGTGTAATTCTGTTAAGCATTTTTGTGGTAGCACTGTCCAAAAGAACTGTGGAAAATGCATGGGGAGTTTGTGCATTTGTTACTCTCCTTTTTGTGTTACCCCCGCTTAATGGATCAACGGATCACCCCTAAACTTTCCAGGAAACACCTGTGGTAGACAGACTTTTCTTGGGAAGTTTGTTGTAGATTCATCCAGTGGCAGCAAAGGAATAAGCAAACTAAAAAGTGCTCTGTCTATGTTAAAAAACGAAGCAGCTGGGTTTTATACATATATATATATATTTTGCACCACAGTTGCTCCAAGATGGACTTCCCACCCTGAGGGTGGTGGAGGGACATGCCAGAGGAGTACATTGGCCAAATGAACTCCACATCCACAAAGCAATAGAATGCTCACTCAGGGCAAAATTGCTGTGGAAAAAGAAGTTGCCTGTTCAATAATCTTTTTTCCATCACGATTTTTCCCTAAGTGAGTGTCCTACTGTTTCGTGGATGACGGATATATCTATATGTAATTATGTATATATCTATATTTATTGATCTATATATCTATCTCTCTCTCTCTCTCCCTTTCTCTCTTTCTCTCTCTCTCGCTCTCATAAATAAATAAACATACCTTACCTAGTGACGGTCGCCACTAGATAGTTACGACCATGTTGCCTATATCTTTGGCACAGTTTGATGAATCTTCTCAAAATTTTCCCAAAAGAGTGCCCTAGTGATTCTGTGCACAGAAAGGCTCAGGGTGATCCATCAAGCGGGGGCCAAGAAAAAGAGGGGGGGCAAAAAAGTTGTGTTTCCAGCATTAAATCCTATAGAAGCGTTAGATACTACTACAGCCAGAACCACTGAAGGGGATTACACCAAATTTGGCAGAAAGCTAGCTGTTGATACACAGATTATGCTTTCGCTTATTTGGTGTAATCCGTACAGTAGTTTTTTTAGATATTAAAGAAAATCCAAATTTATATATCTGTATTATATATAGCCTACGTGAACAATGGCAAGCTCGTGGAGGGAAATGCACAGCTCTGATTGGCTGCCAACACTTCAAACCAGGAAGTACTTCTAACTATAACAGCTAACTTTCTATGGTTTTGCACTTACACATTCTGATCCTAGCTATAACATCACTGTAACGTATGCTTTTTATTGAATTTCTAAGGTTTTTTAAATGCTCATTTCTAACTATAATGTCCCTGTGACCTTTGTTTTTCATTGAATTTCTATTTTTTTTAATACAGCGGAGGGGAAGGGGTTGGCTGCAGGGCCAGGTCTGCGGACAGGCATTGCTGCCAATCCCCCCATGTGCATCCAACCCCCTGAGTGCATCCAACCCCCATAAAGCAGGCCTTTGGCTGTGTGCAGGGAGGGAATGGGCCGCATGCATCCAACCCCAAGCCAAAAGGGAAAAACAAGGAGAAGGCACTCAAAATGGGGTAAACAAAAGGAGAAAGCAGTGAAAACTAGGGAAAAGCAAGGAGAAGGCACACAGAAGACGAGGGAAAAAGCAAGGAGAAAGCAATGAAAATGAGGAAAAAGCAAGGAGAAAGCACACAAAAAATGGAGGAAAATACAAAGAGAAAGCAGTGAAAAGAGGGAAAAGCAAGGAGAAGGCACTCAAAAAAACAGGTCAAAAAGCAAAGAAAAAGCAGTGAAATTGAGGGAAAAGCAAGGAAAGAGCACACAAAAAATGGGCGTGGGTAGGTCTAGCGCCCATGACAGGAAATGCCCCAAAATACAACATGGACACATCACATTTTCCCAAAGAAAACAGAGCTGTTTTTTGCAATGTGCCAAGCTGTGGATTTTGGCCTCTAGCTCAGCCAGCACCTAGGGAAACCTACCAAACCTGTGCATTTTTGTGAACTAGACATCTAGGGAAATACAAGATGGGGTGAATTGTGGGGCTCTCACCAGGTTCTGTTACCCAGAATCCTTTGCAAACCTCAAAATTTGGCCAAAAACACTTTTTCCCTCACATTTTGTTGACAGAAAGTTCTGGAATCTGAGAGGAGCCACAAATTTCCCCCAAAATACACTGTGGACACATCAAAATTATCAAATACTAAACTACCTGTTTTTGCGGGGGAGGGCCTGCGTTTTTGGTCCTGGGCTCAGCAGCCACATATGATTTGCTTTTCTCTATGACTAGTGATCAGCAGAAAGAAGATATTTATGGCAACATCTTTATTTTTTGGACGTCTTAAGTAATTATCCCCTTCGCTGCCAGGCCTTTTCCCCCTCCTGTGCCAAGCCTTTTTTTGGCTATATGGGGCAGTTGGCGCTTAGGCCCTCATAACGTTTTGTTCACATAAGCTACCCACACCAAATTTGCGTCCTTTAGGGATTCTAGAGGTACCCAGAATTTGTGGGTTCCCCTGAAGGAGACCAAGAAATTAGCCAAAATACAGTGAACATTTTTTTTTTTTTTTTTTTAAATGGGAAAAAAGGGCTGCAGTAGGCAGCTTGTGTTTTTTTCCCTGAAAATGACATCAACAAAGGGTTTGCGTGGCAAGATCACCATCTTCCCAGCTTTCAGGAACAGGCAGACTTGAATTGGAAAACCCCATTTTGCACTACAATTTTGATATTTTACTGGGACATACCCCATTTGTACTATTTTTTGTGCTTTCAGCCTCCTTCCAGTTAGTGACCAAAATGGATGAGAAACCAATGCAGGGTCCCAGAAAGCTAAACGTATCTGAAAAGTAGAAAAAAATCTGAATTCATCAAGGGGTCATTTGTGTACATCCCACAAGTGTTTCCTATAGAAAATAACAGCTGAAATAAAAAAATATTGAAATTGAGGTGAAAAAAACAGCCATTTTTCTCCACGTTTTACTCTGTAACTTCTTCCTGCGATGCTAGATTTTTGAAAGCAATATACCTTTATGTGAGCTTGACTCTTCTGGTTGCGGGGATATATAGGGCTTGTAGGTTCATCAAGAACTCTAGGTACCCAGAGCCAATAAATGAGCTGCACCTTGCAATGGGTTTTTATTCTATACCGGGTATACAGCAATTCATTTGCTGAAATATAAAAAGTGAAAAATAGGTATCAAGAAAACCTTTGTATTTCCAAAATGGCCACAAGATAAGGTGTTGAGAAGCAGTGGTTCTTTGCACATCTCTGAATTCCGGGGTGCCCATACTAGCATGTGAATTACAGGGCATTTCTCAAATAGATGTCTTTTTTACACACTGCCTTACATTTGGAAGGAAAAAATGTAGAGAAAGACAAGGGGCAATAACACTTGTTTTGCTATTCTGTGTTCCCCCAAGTCTCCCGATAAAAATGGTACCTCACTTGTGTGGGTAGGCCTAGCACCCATGAAAGGAAATTGCTCAGAATACAACGTGGACACATCACATTTTTTCACAGAAAACAGAGGTGTTTTTTGCAAAGTGCCTACTTGTGGATTTTGGCCTCTAGCTCAGCCGGCACCTGGGGAAACCTAGCAATCAGCGCATTTTTTAAAACTAGACACCTTGGGGAATCCAAGATGGGGTGACTTGTGGTGCTCTGACCAGGTTCTGTTACCCAGAATCCTTTGCAAACCTCAAAATTTTACCAAAAAAACACTTTTTCCTCTCATTTCAGTGACAGAAATTCTGGAATCTGAGAGGAGCCACAAATTTCCTTCCACCCAGAGTTCCCCCAAGTCTCCTGATAAAAATGGTACCTCACTGGTGTGGGTAGGCCTAGCTCCCACGAAAGGAAATGGCCCAAAACACAACGTGCATACATCACATTTTTTCACAGAAAACAGAGGTGTTTATTACAAAGTGCCTACCTGTGGATTTTGGCCCCTAGCTTAGCCGGCACCTGGGGAAACCTAGCAAACCAGCTCATTTTTGAAAACTAGACACCTAGGAGAATCCAAGATGGGGTGACTTGTGGGGCTCTGACCAGGTTATGTTACCCAGAATCCTTTGCATACCTCAAAATTTGGGCAACAAAACACAGTTTCCTCCCATTTCGGTGACAGAAAGTTCTGGAATCTGAGAGGAGCCACAAATTTCCTTCCACCCAGCGTTCCCCCAAGTCTCCCGATAAAAATGGTACCTCACTTGTGTGGGTAGGCCTAGCGCCCACGAAAGGAAATGGCCCAAAACACAACGTGGACACATCACATTTTTTCACAGAAAACAGAGGTGTTTTTTGAAAAGTGCCTACCTGTGGATTTTGGCCTCTAGCTCAACCGGCACGGGGGGGGGCAGAAATGGCCTAAAATAAATTTGCCCCCCTAACCCCTGCAGGGAAAGACCCTTGCCTACCGGGTCGCTCCCCCTGCGTGACATTGGCGCAAAAAAAAGATCCCTGGTGCCTAGTTGTTTCTGCCCCCCTAGGGGGCAGATTGACCTAAAATCGGCAGAAATAGCCTAAATACAATTTGCTCCTCCAGGGGAGCGACCCTTGCCTAAGGGGTCGCTCCCCATCTGTAAAACAACAGCAACAAAAAAAATCCCCAGTGCCTAGTGGTTTCTCCCCCCCTTGGGGGCAGATCGGCCTAATTAAAATAGGCTGATGGCCTAAAATAAATTTGCCCCCCAGGGGAACGACCCTTGCCTAAGGGGTCGCTCACCTTGCATGAAATTCACAAAAAGAAACAACTACCTGGTGTCTAGTGGTTTCTGTCCCCCTTGGGGGCAGATTGGCCTCATAAAAATAGGCCAATCTGCCCCCAAGGGGGACAGAAATCGCCTAAATATAATTTGCCCCCAGGGGAGCGACCCTTGCCTAATGGGTCGCTCCCCTTCGCTAAAAATACAAACAAACAAAAAAAACACAGAAAAAATAAATTTGCCCTGGCGCCTTGAGGTTTCTGGCAGATCGGCCTAATATCAATAAGCCGATATGCCCCTGGGGGGGGCAGTAATGGCCCAAAATAAATTTGCCCCCTCACCCCCCCGGGGAGCGACCCTTGCCTACGGGGTCGCTCCCCTTGTGTGACGTTGGCGCAAGAAAAAAGATCCCTGGTGCCTAGTGGTTTCTGCCTCCCTTTCGGACAGATTGACCTAAAATCGGCAGAAATGGCCTAAATACAATTTGCGCCTCCAGGGGAGCGACCCTTGGCTAAGGGGTCGCTCCCCATCTGTAAAACAACAGCAACAAAAAAAAATCCCCAGTGCCTAGTGGTTTCTCCCCCCCTTGGGGGCAGATCGGCCTAATTAAAATAGGCTGATGGCCTAAAATAAATTTACCCCCCCCCCCCGGGGAACGACCCTTGCCTAAGGGGTCGCTCCCCTTGCGTGAAATTCACGAAAAGAAACAACTCCCTGGTGTCTAGTGGTTTCTGTTCCCCTTGGGGGCAGATTGGCCTCATAAAAATAGGCCAATCTGCCCCCAAGGGGGACAGAAATCGCCTAAATATAATTTGCCCCCTAGGGGGGCGACCCTTGCCTAAGGGGTCGCTCCCCACCTCTAAAAAAAAAAAAAAGATCCCTGGTGCCTAGAGGTTTCTGCCCCTGGGGATGGGGGAAGGGGGTGGGCAGAAAAGGCCTTAAAAAAAATGCCCCCCCTGGGAGCGACCCTTGCCCAAGGGGTCGCTCCCTCATGCCAATTTCCTTAAAAAATGTAAATCCCTGGTGTCTAGTGGGCGTTTTAGCAGCCGGATTGCTTGCAATCCGGCTGCTAAAACGCTGAGAGAGACTTCAAAGGGAAGGAACTTCATTTCCTTCCCTTTGAAGCTTCTCCGGCCTCCTCCACGTGATCGGAAGATAAATGCTTTGCATTTCTCTTCCGATTTCAGCGCGATGGGAGGAGGCCTCTGTGATTGTCAGCGTGCGTTCGCGCGCTGACGTCACGGGGGGTGGAGGGGTGGGGGTGGAAGGGGAAGGGCTTCCCCTTCCATCCCTGCCTTGGAGGGGTGGGGGGGAACCCCACAGAGGGAGCGCTAGCTCTCCCTCTGGGCTCTGGGCTCTGTGCCCAGGACGTAATGGTTACGTCCTGGGCACACGAGCACTGTACCTCAGGACGTAACCATTACGTCCTGGGCACAGAAGGGGTTATGGGAAACATAAAATCTTTCTGCATGTCTCTATAAATACTGATCTACAGTACTTTTTACAATCTAACTTATATCAAATTGATCCCATTATTTTTTTTCAACAGATGTCTAACTGCTTTTGTTGGTGTGTTCAATTTTGCACTAGGAAATTTACTGCTATTCTTCATGTTTGCAAACATGGTATCTCTTCCATATGAAAGAGCAACACACCAAGGACTTTAGTGGTTTATGGCAACAGTGATGATGTGACCCTGTAATATAAGGAATAAAGTACAGTCTGTCTTATATTATTAAGAGATTGCAAGTGAACTTCTATGACCTTAAAAAGGATCTTGTCCTTCAGCCTCATTCCTCTATAAGGTCAAGCAACTTCTAGTTGAGCAGCTTTTAGTTGACTTGCAATTTGATTATACTGTACGGCACAGGGTACATTATTGTGCATGTACGATATATGTTACCCCTTGCACCCCAAGCCTTTATAGGCCTGTGGACCCCATCATCTTGAGATGGCTCACTAACTGCTTTGTGGGGAGCCTACCCATGGGACACAGTAGTTTCCCTGTCCACACCAGGGTAGGCAGGGAAACATATGTTTGCTCCCCACTAGCAGGAATATTTTTAAATCTCGCACCAGACGGGAGCAAACAGGCTTGTCTGCTTCCCAATGGCAGGAGATTTAAACATGCTTCTGCTGGCTAGGAACAGGCTTGTGCTCTGTTTCCCACCTTGCATTCCTGCAGGTAGGGAAAATTAACACATATTGCTTGCACTTGGAGAGAGAATGCAAAAAACGGCTGCTCTCTCCAGGCAGGAGCAATGCTGAATTCTCGTACGACTTGGGGAGCCAGCTGGGGCAGCAGTGACCCTGGGACTCCCCAGTGGCCCCCAAAGTGATGATTGGTGGGTTCCCAAAGTGGGCACAATGCAGACCCTGGTAGATGGGGTCCCCTTGGCCTAACAAGGCCCAGGTGAAGGAGGCTGTGTGACCCCGCCCCTTTTTTATTATAGTTGGCCTTCGGGGTGGGGTGCCCAGAGCCAAATAAGACTCAGGAAGGGTAGTTTCACAGCTCCCTCCTCTTTTTATTGTATCCCATAGGGATGTGGTCCTCTTGGCCCATTTGGGATCCGGAAAGGGGGCCACAACCTCCTTCTCCTTAGAACTTGGCCCTGGGGACTGGGTCCCCGAAACCCAAGAAGGCTCAGGCAGGGGGGGCCACATGCACCCGTATAATTGTGTTGGATCCCAGGGGATGGGGTTCCCGGTCCCTAATAAGCCTCGGGTAGAGGGGTCATGTAGTCCTATCTACTTTTTTAATTGGTTTTGCCACCCTGGGATTGGGTGCTCAGGGCCTCAGAACAAGCTAGTTATTTCACTTCTACAATTGAATCTCCAAAAACTCCCCTAAATAGCTGTTTGCAACTGTAAATAAAACTGACCAATCTCTCAGAAAATAAAAATAATATGGTCAATCAATCTTTCTGCAAGCTTCCTTCTTCCAAGACAAGGTTTAAGTGGTTTATAACATCTTTTGGGGCAACAACTAGCACTTACGTTGGAAGTACCTCTTCAGTTAGCTTAGAGTTAGCTGAAATGTCAGAAAATTCTCTTGACGGATATGTCCCTTAGATAGCTCAGCTGACCTTTACCCTGGTCCCTCTGATGGCTCCTCATCAGTGCACAGTTTCACTATATTGACCATCTTCTTTCTATTAACTTTGGATCAAGTCTAAATTAAATCTTGCTTCCCCCTGGACTCTTGCCTCCTAAGATCATGCATTTAGCACCTGAGATCACTTTGATTCACCTTACGGACATTTTTAACGTGATGTTCAGCACCTGTTTTTTCCCTAGAGAGTAGAAAAAAGCTTCCATCCTTTCCACTTGTTGGGAAGCCTAATCTAGATGCCGCAGACCCTAACAAATATTGACCAATCTTGCGTCTTCCGTCAAAAATTGTAGAGAAGGCCATTAACTCTGAACTGACATCATTCATCAATAATAATTGTCTTCTAGATCCAACTCAGTTCAGTTTTAGAAGCCAAGACAATACTGAACTGGCTTTGATCACAGCTTCAGAAGAAATCAGACAGACTCTTGACGCAGGAAGAAATACTGCTTTGATTTTTTTAGTCCTCTCAGCAGCATTCAACACATTCAACCATGACCTGCTCATCGATTGTCTTTATTCTATCGGAATCAGGGGCAGGGCTGTAACACTCCTGAAATCCTTTTTTACTGAAAGAGAACAGTTTGTCGTCTTTGGACCATTTAACATCACAGGGCTCCCCATAAAGTCCTACCCTTTATAACTGTCAACGTAACCTCATTGGCTTATCTTATTACATCATTAGGCTTCTCTGTGGTATCCTACGCCGATGACACCCAGATTGTGGTGTCAGTGGCCAGTAACCCAGAGGACACCTCCACTAGATCTCACAACTGTGTGCTTCAGATTGGGAGATGGATGAACGACAACTGTCTAAAGTTGAACTCAGGTAAAACAGAGGATCTGTTGTTTGGCAGAAACATATCTTTCTGGTCCCCCAGTTGGTGGCCATAGGAACTTGGCACTCTTCCCATCCCTGTCATGAAAGTTAAAAAACTGGGGGTTCTTTTTGATAGTAAGCTGTCATTTGAAGGTCAGATCAATGCCATCACCTCTTCTTTCTTCTTCATGCTGAATCTACTAGGAAAGTCTTTCCTTTTATCCCTTTTATCCTGTTATTGCAGAAAACCATAGTCTTAGCCCTTATCATTTCTAAAGTGGACTACTGCAGTGCGTGCTTCACAAATATACTGAAAAGATTCCTAAGTAAACTACAGATTCTACAGAATGTAGCGGCCCATCTGCTCTTAGGAATCCCCAAACATCAGTCTGCATCACAGGTATTGATCCAACTTCACTGGCTTCCCATCAAGAAGAACTTTGACTTTAAGTAACACTGCATTACAGTAGTATATCCTGTACAAGATCTCTACACTTATACTCAGCCTTCAACCTAGTAGTTCCAAAATTCAAAAGATTGAACTGGGTGGCAAGAGTTTTGTGATCAGCGCCTCCAAACTGTGTAACTCTCTGCCTTAATAAAAAGACTGGTCTGCTCTCCTTTAGAAAAGCCCCTAAAACCTGGCTTTTCTTCAATAGTACTCCCTTTGCTTGGTTCATTATTCACATCCGCCTGTTATTTCCTTCCTTTGGGCTAGTGCCTAAACACATCCGGGTATGAGAGTGCTCTATAAATGTAATTTTCATTTTATTTCCTAATATAGGTTGGGGAGAGTGGCCATGTGGACCCCCTCCCATTTAAAATAACACACGGCCCCAGAGGGTAGGGTTCCTGGGGCCTGATAAGGCTCTGAGAGGGGGATCTGCTTGGCCCTCACCCCCCTTTTTATGCAATTCAGTCCCCGTGGATGGAGTCCCAGTCCACTGATATGGCTTGGGGAAGGGGGTGCTGCACACCCCCTCACCTTAAGAATTTGGCCTGGGGATGGTTCCTCTTTGCCCATTAGGGCTCGGGTACGGGGGCTGCCCCCTTCCCTTTATTGACTTTTGGCCCAGGGGAATGGGGTCCCCAGGGCCACAATAGCCTCAAGGTGGGGGCTGTGCACTCCCTCTGCTTGATTATGGTAATCAATCCTGGAAAATGGGGGATGCTGCCCCCAGGGCCTTTTAAGGTTCAGGGAGCATGGGCCATACACCCATCTCCCATTTAATTAAAATATGGCCCTGGGGTAGGGAGTAGCTGGGACATATTTGGGCTTGGCAAACAGTAAGGTATTTAGCCCAAGGGATGGGGCTCACGGGTGTCCTAGGCTGGGGGGGGGTGGCCATATGCCCTCCTCCCCAATAATTGAAATAGGGTCCTTTTGGGTTTGGGGAAGGGGTCCGAATGCCTCCTTCCCTAATGTAAAAGTATTTGGTTCCGGGGTCCCCGGTGCACGGCCTGAGGTTGCTTGACTGGAAGAGGTTGACTGCAGGGCCTGACTGCAGGCCATGCCCTGCAACCAACCCTTTGCATAGGGGTTGGTTTTACGTGTGGTAATAAAATATATTACACTAAAAAAGAAACTAGAAATTCACTGAAAAAAGCAATGCTTAAAGTGATGTTAGAGTTAGAAATTGTAATTATATCTTAAATTACATTGAGAAAAAACCTTCAAAATTCAGTGAGGAAACCAAGTTATGTGATTGTTAGGTGTGATAATAAGATCTGACTTTGTTTTTCAAAAAAACTTAGAAATCCACTGAAAAAAGCCACTGGTTAAAGTGACCTAATAGTGCCAACATAATGTTTTGAACTAATAAAAACACAGAAAGTCACCACATAATTATACATTTCTATATATTTTTTAAAATATTACAAAGTACCGCAGTGATGCCCAGCTACTACCTAGGTAGTACCACTCTACCTTAAAAAAATTAAAAGAAAGTATTGAAAGAACACTGTAATACATACTATTTCACAAATTTAGTGTACTACAGTTCTTTACAATTTTCTACATATTCAGTTATGAAAAAAAACATCCACGAAGTACAGTGGTAATACCTATAAATTACTGTTTACTTACAATAAATTAAAACAATTTTGAAAACTGTGTTAAAAATATGGTACATGCTAGGTAGTATCACTGTACTGTATAAGTGGTTAAAAAAATATATGGAAACTAAAAAAAAAAATCCATACCTTTTACCACTTTACACAATGCTAATACTTAAGGATAAAAGCTGAAAAAATACCTATATTTAAGCCTCTAAGCCTCAACACACCGAAGGTATAGAAAGAAAATCATGCCTGCCTTTTAAAATTGAAAACACAGAAATTAGTCAATTATACATTGGCTTGTCATCGCCAAGTACCATAGTATACCACTAACTTACAGCGGTATATGGTGGCACAATAGAACACTAGAGAAAAAGTTTGGTTGTTATTGTGCTACCCTGGTATTACGCATAATAGCGCAAGGGCAATGCAATACTTGTGTAAAATTAACAAACAACGCAAGGCCACCATGTGTCCCCCTGCTTTGCTTTGGGCATCTAGAGAAATACAATGCAGCGCAAGCCACTGCCTTATGTTAATCTGCACAGCAAAATTTGCAGTCCTCCAAAAATTTTAATTAAACCATACACTGCTACACTGTACTGCACTACACTATACACCACTCCAATTTAAACTGGTCCACTGTAAGTCACTACACTGTACACTAGTCAACTGTACTCTATTTCACTTTACGCAACTCCTCTGTACACTTCTTCACTCTATGCTAATCCACTGTATGCTATTCCACTCTATGCAACTAATGTAAATGTTATACCTTTGTTTTTATTTAATCCACAACAACCACCAATGTGTTTCAACTCTTATGAGTCTTGCTCACAGTTAGTGAGTCCTTCTATTATTTCACATTAAATACAGCAGATCGGCCCTGCCAATTAGTGAATTTATGCTAAATTACATAAAAACTATTTTTAAGTTTAACATAAATAATAAATTCCTGCCTAAGAAAATATTTTTATTGAGCATGAATAATTATTAAAGTGATGTCTAGAATTCAATACAATTAGTTTATCTATTTTAGCACAATGTATTGTTACATTCATTTTCGACATAACATATTTTCGAATTAAATACTACATACTTATTATTTGTATATTTAGTTAACATTAAAATATATATATTTTTTATCATTTTAAATAATTTAACCTTGTTGCCTAAAGGGTTTTATTTTAAGTCCCTACCACCATTATTTTGTATGGAAGGGTATTGAAGTACCAGTGGTTGGCCACATGTCGTGCTGTACTTGCTACTGTTTTTTTTATTTTTAGTAGTCATTTGCACTCAGAGTTTCTGAATCCCGAAAAGTAGTAAAGTTACTCAAAAGTGGATGCAACCTTTGTTAATGAGGCACTTAATATGTATTCTTTGAAAAAAAAAGTCTTAAGGGAAAATAATGGTTTCCTTTGTCCATAGGGTAATAATGTATGTTTTAAAAGAACTCAGAAATCCAGGAAAAGCATCACATTACAAATTACATGATCAATGACATCACGAAATACATCACATATGTCCTCATTATTCCATAACATGGATGCCCTATGTTTTAATGTAGTGGTGGTAAGGAACAGGTTAGTATCACACTGAAACACTTCTCCACCTGGAAGGATTGGCATAAAACCTAACATGCCAAAATTTTGCCAGATGAACTGTGCCAGCTTCAAATTTGTCTAAAACACTTTGGGAACTGAGTCTTCACTATACATAGAGCTGGCATGACCGACTGTAAGTCAAGACCCACCCACTCGTCAACAATGGTAATAAATAACTATTCTGCACATCTGCATAGTTTCTGGATGCAGAGACACGAACCTATTATTATAGCTTGATTCTTTTCTCATTAAACTGGTGTTTGTGAAAACCGATTGATTGTGTACAGATGTTTATGTGTTCACTTTTCTCTAGAGAGGCATGGTACAAAAGTAGACGTGTTAACCAATTCAGAAGCGTAATTTTGATGTGGAGCCCAAATCTTACATGATGTAAGACTCTTCCTTGTTACGGTTCTCCCCATGACCAGGGGCACCCATGAGCTGTGCATTATGCAGCACACATACAAAGAGGAAAAAAGCATAGATTGTTTTGCTGGAAGCTACCTTGCCCTGCACAGACACTATCCTGACAATAATGCAGGCACCCTTGCACTGTGGCCCAAAGGTGCCTGCGTTGGCACTAAGGCAGAACAAAGTGCACCAGCACAGGGTGAGAACGGAGCTGCGCCATTTCTTTGAAAATATAGCGCAGTTTTGATTTTCCGTTTTCACACAAAGCAGAAACTTCACTTGCTGCCCTGCAGTGCATGAAATGTTTGTAAATCCGGGCTTCTATTTGCCCGACTAAAAATGCTCAGACTGTCTAAACCTTTCAAACACACTGGTTCGGATACCAACTCTTCTTTGCAAAAGGATGTGATACATATGAAAAGCTGAAGGTGAACTAAATGCATGATTCTCTATTGCTTTCTAACTAGATATGAACTATTCAGACCCATTGCTTGACATGCAACCGGAGACACAGAAAGTTTACCAATGATACCTGTTTTTATTGTCTCTGCAGACCTCCTTCTAGGATCGTTACTCTTGATGCCTCCTTGAATGCTCTTATAGGGTCACTGCTAATTACTTTCTTCCTTATTAGCCTGATTTCTGTGGGGTAAAGCTAGACATCTTTCCTATCTATTTCTCAATTTTGTTGGTTGAATAGAGGGAGATTGTCTCCTTAGCAGGGCTTGATTATATTGCCCTCCTACTGAAACGGCTGGCCACAATTTTTTGAGCAAGGACACTGTATGGTAGTTCGGTAACTCTAGGCCAAAATAGGACAAAGCAAAGTTTCCATCATGCCAGAGTACTCTTGCATAATTTCTGTAATTTCACGTTTTGCTTGTTACTCCAAATTCCCAAAACCACACTATTATGCCATGTCATATAATTATGGTTCACTGATTTAAGAACTTTAGCACAAGACCACAGGAACAAAGTGAGTGACCAGACTGGAGCAGCTGCTTATTATGCCACTTGTGTTTTTGTGCTTTTTTTGGAGCATAATACCTCCTTGCATCCAAAATGGAAGCGATGATGGATTTCATGCTAAAATACAGCACAAAGTGCTCCTTTTGCATTTCGTGTAATTACCTGCAATTTTGCATAATTTTCCTGAAAATGAGCATAATTTGGCAAATGCAATTTACCTGATTTTTGCACACCCATATTTCAGAAAGAGCCTCAAGAAAGAATTTGTCCCACCTCGCATCACTCTATTTATGTTGCTTCAGCCCGAGAGCTTCACCAGCTGAGGCTGCCATCACATAGTCTGACTTGGGTGGCATGCTCCCTAATTTGTTCTCATTATGAGTTGGTAAAGATGGCATCTGTTGGGTGGAGGAGAATGCCATGGACAATTCTGAGTGTGCCAGTGTTCCTGCACCTAAAATGACTATGTGCAAAAATATTGGACCTAAAAGCACCTGTTAAAAACTGGACCTAGATACTACCTGTTAAAAACACTGGACAAGGAGGGAAAAGCAGAGTCCTCGGGCACAGAGAGCACCGCCATCTGATTTCACCCCGCAGCACCAGTGTAACATTTATGGTCCCTGCTGGAACCAGCCCTGTCTGACCTAACCCTCTTCCCCCTTGTAGCAAACTGCTGGGGACCCCCTGCTGACATGTATTAAGTGCTCAGAGTTGGCAGTTAATGGAAATAGAAAAGTCTTTGGAATCTGGGAAAATGTGCAGAAAAGGATGACCACCCACATTAAAGGAACTGCCACTCACATTCATAAGACTGCTATTCTCATACAAATTTGCAGTTCAGCGCTCAAAAATCACCTAAACGATCTGCTCTGGTAAAAAAATCTACCTGAAATGCGTCTTGCATTCAAAAAGATTTTGTTATGTGAAGTTACAAAAATTACACCAATTACTCTAGCATAATTAAAATTTCGCCCAGGTCTAATTATGTGCTCATTACAGAAGTCTAGAGATGCTAAATCTCCTGCATTAGAAAGGGATTCGACCTTTGCTTCAATTCTTTGATACTTTTGTTTTCATTGCTAGCACGGACTGGTCCTTTTACGTGGGGTCAGGGCACCTAAATGCATATTTCAATGCAGACGACGCCTATTATTGCACAGGGTCGACGCATGCTGGGAGGCCACATCTCCTGCAGGACACGATTTGTACGAGTTTCAGAGGATTGTGCTAACCCTCCAAAATATACTGCTGCATCTTCTGATATTTGCTTATGTTTCCTTGAAGCTATTGAAGCTATTAACTTGGAAATTGGAAAGGGCATTATGTTTAGGTCAATCAGAACAGCTATGAGCAATAAAATGGATATAAATACTTTGAGTTGGTCTTGGTGAGTCATGATATAACTTGTTTATTGTCTGCTCTTTTTCATATGTACGATAGTCCGCTGCATCTCCAAGTAATTTATCATTTATTTTGGCAGGCGTCCGGCTTCACCCAGCACCTGCCTCCATGAAAGAGAACGTGACATCAGATACTTATTCACACAGAGGAACGAGTGACCTGCCGAATATTTACACAATGGTAAGTTGGCTTCTACAGAAGACCAATGTGTGTGCAGATTTTATGACATGTCCTGCTCACGCCTAAGATTAATGGCCTCCTGGTGGCTCATATTATTCCCATAATTAAAGGTCTGTAATGAGCAGGCTTCATTGAACCCCCCAAGCTCCGAGGTGGACTATGGAATGCATATTGTCAAAGTATATTTAGATGCTGTCTTTACAGACAAGAGACCTGTTACCCAGAGCTGCTCTCATTTGCAGTAGGTGAACCCAGAAGATGTTAAAGGAACGTGGGTCCTATTAGATCCCACTCCATAGAATTGGTACAAATTACTCTAAACTGCATCTATAGTGATTTAATAATGGTGCATGTTCTTCAATGAATGCCCACCTCTTAAAGCAGATTTGAACACCTTCAGTTGCTAAAAATCCTTAAAGATCACAGTAAGCCGAGAGGATTGGTGCGAGAGAGGCAGTATAAAAGTATAAAAAGATTGTTGCTGACAACTCCAGCATTGATATGACACGATTGCTGAGGTGTTGAACCTTCAAAATCCATAACGTCCCTGCTGTGTTGTTAGTCTACCTTAAATCCTGTAAGTGGTAACCACTGTGTCAGCGAAAGGTGAGAGAGCGAGGACTTGAAAATAAGTCGCAAGGCTATAAGATGGGAAATACAGGGAGCCACAATGGGTTTCTTATTCACTTACATGACTAGCCCCACCACTTTCTCAAGGTAAACGGGGGTCTCCGGACCTTTGGGACTAGGCATGAAGGTAACCAGAAGGGTGAGAGCAGCATCCAGCTGCACGGCACATGTTTGAGTCACCCGGGCCCCCCCTCTATCAAGCACACAGAAATGACTTCTGGTCACCTAACCAAGCTTTGCTGTCCTGGCCCTGCTGCCTAGCCATGAGTTAGGAATCCTCAACTGGGTTTTGCAATACCATGTAGAGGACCTCAAGGATACACACCTCAATAGGGGGTGCATGAAGATAGATGTAAACCAGGTTGACTCATGTTCCATGACCTGCACAGGCTATACTGTCAAGGAAGTCATGAAAGGATCAGTTTTGATTGTGAGAGCCCTTAAACAGCTCCCGAAAGTTTCTTATATCCGAAGAGCAATCTTACGCCACTCTTGTAATGCAATAGTGCAAGATTCACCACAAGGCCACATGCAGTCCTTGATACTCCAGTCTGATATTCTCCCAAACTTTAGTTTAAGAATTAGGTTGATTCCTTTTATTGCATGTATGAAACTTAAGGTTAACGTCTTACAGTTTTTTCACGTACTAAACAGTTTAACTAACTGACGTTGATTCCTTTCAGTGCATGTCAGCAGGATTTTAGTTTAGTTAATTTGATTATTTTCCTACTTTAGTGCAACATTGTAACTGGCTGAGTTTGAATCCTTTCGTTACTACATGTATGCAACATTTTAACTAATTAGTAAAATAATGCAATAATCTAATGAAAACTGAAGCAAAAATTAACTCCGTTTACATTTCTAAACCTCATTTATATGTTGTTTGACAATACATTAGATTTGGAAAACTGAAAATGCTCAGTCAGTCTAAAACTTTTCAGCAAGAGGTATCAAACGTCTCTATGCTAATGGGTGTGATTTACCATAAAAATGCACAAATACCAAATGAAGGGGGACTACACACACGCCATTGCTTCCCAGCTAGACGTGTTCCATACAACTATCACTAGATACTTGCATACCTGTTACATGCAAGTAGAAACAAAATCCCTAGCAGTGATATCTGTCTTTTTGCCTCTGCACGCTTGCTTCTAGAAACCCTAGTCTTAATGTATGTTCCAAAGCTCCTACAGGGTCACTGCTAGTTACTCTCAATCTGTTCCTTGCTTACTCGATTTCTGTGGTGAAAAGTAGGAGAGAGCGTAACTCACGTAATTCCGTGTTTGGCAATCACACGAAATTACCTAAGAGGTTTACGCTTGAATTAAGCAACAAGATTAGTTCTGCATTTAGTGCTATTTTTCTTAACACAAACATGCCCCCTCACATCCAAAATGGTTGCGAGGCTGCATTTTGTGCTAAGAAATGGTGGTAAATGCAACCAAAGATGCCAATGCAAGTGTGCTTGTGAGGTAGACATTGTAATGCAAATTACTCTTAATTACATGAACTGGAGTAATCACATACGTATCTGTATTTCTGCGTCAAAGAGTAATTACCAAAATTATTCCAATTACTTCTGTGTAATTGAAATTCTACCCAGGCCTACTGAGAAGCTGGACATGTCCTTTGCTGTCTATTTCTCAATGATGGTGGCTGAATGGAGGGAGATTATCGCCACAGCAGGACTTCATTCCTTGGCCCTCATCCTGAAATTGCAACATTTTACCTAACTGAATTTGATTCCTTTCAATGCATTTATGAACCATTCTAAGTAAGTGAAGCGAGTCGTTAAACACCATGTATGCATCTCTTTAACTAGTTGACGTGGATCCCTTTCACTCACGTTCATGCAGCAATTTCACTTGATGAGTCAATAACACCTGTGACATAAGAGTCACCCTTAGACTAGAGGTTTCTCTGTTATCAATTGCAAGTGGAGGTAAGTGAACAAGTATAGGGCCAATATGTGTGTAACTATTGCCAAATAATGTGTTAAAGCACCTTTCAGTCTTCACATATCAAAGCTAGACACAACAGATTACTCACGGTATCTAGCAACACATCTTCAAGCAAACTGAGCTGTCCATTTTGCTGACTAGATATGGTTTATATAGCAGGGAGTCAAGGTATCGTTTATGTACTGAACAGGTCAGTTTAAGTGTTTTTATTCGTTTTTTTTCTTATCCATACCTTCAATTCAAAAGTGAGTTTTTTTCAGGGAATTGTATAATGTATTTACTGGCCATGCACCCAACTAGCTTGTGGTGACCCATTTCACACCAAATTATAGTAATAAATGATGGATTTGCATTTTCCATAATTACACATAATTTTGCAAACATTTTCTGAAATTTAGCGTTATTATACAGAAACAAATTACAAGCATTTCACACACTGCTACATTATAGACAGTCTTTAACTTCTGAGATAACACCCATAACAGTAGAAGAATGTGTGGTGGTACTTTTGTGAATAGTTGTTTATTCTCCCTGGGCAAATGAAATGTATACAGCCCAAGTCAGAGGCTACAAAGCACGCAACTAAGTCAGAAAAATCATCCTAGATATCTGAATATGTATCTCAACATCTATCTGGTTTAATTTCCAGATGGCTTGCACAAAGAGCAGGAGGGTGGTGGCATCACTGTGCTGATGCTGTTGTATTTATCAGGCCATTCAACACTGTGGTCAAGGAACCCTTCTGGAATATTTCTTTTGTTTGGGTGTTCAAGATTTGGCACTTACTTGACCTGATTCATGTAAGTCTGTACTAACTTGGTTAAACTACCACCTTTTACATTTTATAGCCTATCCGTAGCTTGTAGCATTCCTCATGAACCTTTCCCACCACATCCTAGTTGCCCTAACTACATCCTTTACCTTTATGTATCACCACTAAGCTGATACATTAAGAACTTATTCCAACATGTGAGATGGAGTTGACTTGTGAGCCCCTGACTTATGTTTCCTGTATGAGAGATATCCACCATTGTCCAGTTGCCAAGGTAAAATATCTTGGGTTTGCTCTGAATTCTGATTTATCAATAGTGCCAAGGATCATCACTACACCCTAAGCCACTTTTCTAAAGATCTGTAAAGGGTATTACAGTTCCAACCACCTTCTTACCAAATAATGATTATTTGGGCTTTTTTAATTCCACACTCAACTATTACAATTGTCTGTACCGTAGTCAAAGAAGTAGCTTTCTATGGCTTTTATTGGGTTCAAATGTGTTTGTTCTGGTGCAATCAAATGATCACAAAACTTTACAGTCTAGAACAATTGAGGACTTTAGGATGAGCAGGTTCTCTATGTGTAGAAGGGTGAAGAATGGAGCTTGTGCACCTGTTTTTCATATAATTGTGCCATTCACAATGCAGGTACTGAACAGAGACCTGAGGTTGCCTCTCCATATCTATGAGCTGTGCTGTAAGCAGCTCATGTTATAAATAGGAATGTGTGAAATTTGGGAACCTACTTTCAGATAATTCTCCGAAGTTATAGCAAAATTATGTGCAATTACAGGAAACACAAATCTGACATTTTACCCTATATTTAGGCATGAAATACGTCTTAGTCTATTTTTTTGCACGTGGATGCATTTAACCAAAGCACCACAAACAAGAGTTGCTTGTGTTGTTTTTGATGTGATGTGCATTTGCTGTAACATTTTGCAACTAAAGGCACCTAGTAATAAAAAATGTCGTCTTGACATAATTATGCGAAACAATGGAAAGGTAAAGATCTTAAAATTACACCAGTATAATCTAAATTTTACCCAGGCCTAGTTCTAACTCACAATGTTACCAAATTAGTGCATTTATCCATCTGTGCCTCTGCACATTCAATTAACATGTTCATGATATGTCGCCTCCATGCAATAGAGAATAGTATTTTTTTAAAAAATATTTGTCATAATATAGAGCTGACTAGATTCACTAAGTGTATTAATGTGAGTGCTTTAAATGAGGAGACTAGTAACATTGATGTGAGCATGACAAGTACTAGGTAACCCTATCAAGCATGCATTAAGAGCACTGCAAGTGTCTTGGCATAAGAAGCTGTCAGAACACAGCGTGGGGCAATATTGTGGGTCATGAACACTAGAGCAGGTGCGCATCAGGAGGCAAAAAAGAGGACAATTCATTTTCACTGTATTTATATGCATATGAGGTGAGTAACTCTAGGTCACTCAGCATTTATCGAATTTCAGCTCAAGGCATTTATACAGTTCACTTCAAGGCATTATGCATCATAAAAAAAATCACTCTATCATCAGTCAACATTAATGATTTCTAAGTTGAAGCTCCACGTCTCTTCTCACAACTTGTGTTCGTCATACTAACTAATCCTAATTGGTAACATTAGTGTGAACCAGTTGACAAGCCTTTTTGATATGTACTCCCACATTCTGAAACTTCTTGTCTAAAGCCTGTTGTATGTTGACTACTTATTACTTTATGCGCCACAGAACACTCAAGATCTACCCGTTCCCTTAATGTGTATTTCACAATATACCTGCATTATTGCTCACATTGTGGAGAGGCTATTTCGTACTGAAGAGCTCTACTAACATTGTAAAATAAACTAAAATGACTAAACCTAACACATCATGACCTATACGATCCATTTCCTGGACACCCTAACTTATTTTAAAAAGAATAACTTAAGAGCTGACTATGGTACAATTAAAATCTTCTCTCTGTTAAAATAAAACACATCATGTCAAGAAGGCCATAGACTAACATGTTTAATGTGAAAATAGCGAGCCACTCAGAAATAATCAAGACACAGTAGTCATTTCAAATGATCAGAACTCTCACCCGAAATGCATTTTTCCCTCAGCAGAAGTCTATGGAGTGTAAACATGTGACAAGAATGTGTTACCTTCAGTGAAACGTATCCAATGAGCAGAAAATGTGTTACCTTCACTGAAACGTATCTAATGAGCAGGTGATAGGATCTAGAAGTAAATGCGTGATGTCCTTGAAACTAAGATATAATACTTGACTACATCACGGACTTATTTTCTATGAAATTGTGTTTTCCTTGCCAGTATCGAAGTGAAACTATGCTCTACTGCCAGATGCCCGAAATGTGCACATGTACTACCTCGAATAAAGTAGCTTCTAGACCTACTAGAGCCATTAGCTGAGTCAGAATATTCAGGCAATTGGGCACTTCAAATGAATAAGAAAACAACACATTTGATTGTATAACATATCAGCTTACGTTGTGACGCGCAGGGGAGCAATAGAGTAAATTGGGATGCTAGATTATGTTTTCATTACCACTCCTTTTTTGCTGCAAGGCAAAATGTTTTTTAAATAAAATAGTCGCAAAAAGTCTCAAAGCTTCTACTTTCCTATTTTTCCTATCAATGCTCTCAACATCCTCAAAAGAAGCAACCAGAAAAATACTGGCAGTGCCTTTATTTGTGCAAGACTGCAGGATGATGCACATTATCAATTTTACTAATACATATAGAACCACAATTAAAATAATTGGAACGAATATTTCAAATATTTGCATGCTCTCAGTGTCCAAATATCCCCCCTAATCAATTCCACATGTGACCGAGAGTATAATCTAGCTCATTCTGTAACTTGTGCAGTTTCCTAGTACTATACTTGATGTGATCTATTTGCCTGTATATGTATATACTCGTGCAGTTTCCTAGTACTATTCTTCAGGTGATGTATTTGCTTGTATATGCTGAGTGAGATGTTGGGAAAATTAATGCAGCATTCATTACCCACAATATCACAACCCCCAAAGGTTGTTAAAATGTAATCTAATGTCAACCTATACCAAACGTGCATCCTGACATGGACTTCTAATTGATCTACCACTGATCCTAAAGCTAATGTGGTGGAGTTAGCAAAGTCTTTCATGACCTCTGCATTTCTTCTCACTTCATCTAAACAACTGTTATTCCATTGGGAATAAAGCAGAAAAGAATATAATAGTAGTTGAAGCAGCCAGCGTACCACACCTTCACTGCACAGGGTGATCACTAAAGCACCTCCTAGCAGGAATAATATATCCTGATAACAAGTTCCAATCAAGTCCAAGGGCAGCCATTGATAGGCTCCATATCCACAAATGAAGCATGCATAGCCACTCTGCTGATGGTACTTGTGAAACAACAGTCCATGAGAAATACACAATTCATAATGTGGCAGTTCAAAATTAATGTTCTCTACAATGGGATCAAATTTACTGTTACCAATGAAGACACTGAAGATTAGTTGTTTTACGGTACTCACAGATAAAGCCTGGGTGAGCAAATGTAAGTAGAGTCACATTCTGCATGTTCTGGTAAAAAGGATTGTTATACTTTGCAAGTCCCCCATAGAAAGTGGGGTGTATGCTGGCACATTCTGGTCCTTATAACGGATGGGAACATCAGTCAAAGGGATATTACACCCATGCATTCAAAGGCAAGCATGTGCAAATTCAGCAAGAAAGTGTGATCATTTGTCTGTACTCTTCCAGCACCAGCAAGAGGGGTGGCTCCATGCAAAGATAGGTGTATTACCATTAGGCCTTTGAATTGTTCCTGATGCTCAGAAATAGCATACCTGACCACCAACCAGACTCTCAAGACAGTGGCAAAGCTATGACCCAGTATCGAGGAGAGGGACACTTACCTCAAACAGTGATGGTACTAAAGCGAGGATGCAGGGACAGTACTGCATGGTGGTGGTGAGGCAGGCAAGGCAGTTGGACACTGAGTACTTGTCTCACCAAAAGATGGCAGGATAGCAGAAGAAACAATTCTGACAGGGGCTCTGGATCTGGGGTCAAGTACCTGTCCACAAGCCAGAATGCTGTCTTCTCTAGGAGGAGAAGCTCGCATGAAGTGAAATGAGTGGATTCATGTCACCAGACAACAACATTTACTGTTCTATAATTGATAACTAGGACCTGGTAGGGTCTGCACCAGTGAGGTTGCGCCAGACTTAGGGCCTCATTACGACCCTGGTGGTCATGAGACCGCCAGGGCTGCAGTTGAGGTCGGACAACCACCAAAGCAGCGGTCCAGCCTCCACATTATACCGTGGCAGAGCTGTCATGGTCGGACCGCCGACACCGCCAGGTTGCCGCCAGCTGACTACCTGGTGGTGCCTGCGGTCTCAATCCACCAGGGCAGTGCTGCTTGCAGCGTGGCCCTGGGGATTATGAGTCCCTCTTCCGCCAGGCTTTGCACGGCGGTATCCCCGCCATGCAAAGCTGGCGGAAAGAGGGTGCCAGGGGCCCCCATGGAGAGCTCCATCATGCTTTTCACTGCCCGAATTACGGGCAGTGAAAAGCGTGATAGGTGCTGTCGCACCCGACACACTGCCACATTGCCGCTGGCTCAATTATGAGCCGGTGTCAATGTTAAGGCCCTGATCCCCGCTAGGCCAGCGGGCGGAAACGCTGTTTCTGCCCACTGGCCCAGCAGGGAACTCTTAATAGAGCCAGTGGGCAGAAGACCAGTGTGGCTGTCTTCCATGCAAATGAGTTTGGTGGGCGGCCTCTGCCTCCCACAAAACTCATAACACCTTAATCTGGTGTATGCATACATGTGCCCATTCACCATGCTAGAGGGAGTGGCAGGCCTCTATCAGACACTCAAGTAAGTTAGCTTGAATATCAGAACAGAATCTGTAGAGATATTTTGTATAAGCTTTCTGCAATACTGTAAGACTGCTTCTTCATTCAACTGTATATGCAATTTAGCTGTTCAGTCTGGAGGATTTGAAGGCAGCCTCATGAGTCAGTGCATGACTATTTTATATAGACTCAATTTGGTCTTCTGAGAGGGAATTTCTCTGAGGCACCATAGTGGTAGCAAAAGGGTATAAGGTCATTTTAGTTGGGTATTTGACTATATCTTAGCTACCTTGATCTTGAGGGTACCAAAGCTTCTTTCTACATTTGCAGCTGACTGTGGGTGATATGTACAATGGAAATGCAGATCTAACTCTAGCTCCTTGCAAATTGCTTATACTACTGGTGACACAATGTGTGGCCCATGGTCCCAGTTAGCTATTGTGGTGGCATCTACAGGGTCACAAGGATAAGACTCAACCTATCCTGAAAACGTAAACACAATAACTAAGATATGTGTGTAGTTAACACACCTTGGCATCTGGTTATAATCCATCTGACAGTGCACAAAGGCATCCAAAGCAGGAGGGTGAGCAGCACAAGTCATCTTCATTCCCCTTCCAGCACGCCAATGGGTTGCTACTGCACATATAATGTCATTCTTACCAACATGGGTTGCTCCACCATATAGCCTGGTGAGGTTGGTGAGTGGGAGTTTTGGTATAAACATATGCCTAATGTTGTCTCTCCGTACCCCCTCAGGGTTTCTTTAACATTTCTGCTGGATCCAGGCTGCTTCTCACTTTCTGAGGCGTGTTCCAGCAATTAGAACAAGCCTTTTAGTGTTGGCGTGGGAATTAAGTCAGTTCACATAACATATATAGGAACATCAACGATTTTAGACAAAGCAGCATTTTTAGCTGCTGAATTAGCTGAGGTGTTCCCCAATGAGGCATAATCATGGGGCTACTGGCGGGCTGCGTATTTTACCATACCTTCGTGGACAACTGTTAGGCATTCAAAAGGTTTTGAAAATACTGTTCATTCTTAATAGGGATCCCGGTCAATGTTATGAAGCTCTTTTGCATCCATGGGAGCCCAAAGTTATGCGCTACTCCAAATGCATACTTTGACTTCGTGCATACGGTCACAATCTTTTCCTTGGCTAACATCCAAGCTCTGATGAAAGCGATAAGCTATGCAACCTGAGCAGGTCTCACATTTGGCAATTTGAACTTTCCACAATCTGATACACAATGCATAGATCATAACCAGCAACCAGGCCACCATTGTTGTTTCTGAGACCTTATCCATCAACAAAATATGTTAACTCACAATTAATAATAGGTATATCAGTTCAATTGACATGGGATGTGTTCCATAAGCAGTGAGGAGGATGCAGTCATCAGCCTCCTGTTCTTCACCTCTGGGCATTAAAGAGGCAGGGTTGTTAGCTGGACACCAAGTCAAGGTGATATGAGAAGTGGACAAGAGTAAAATTGTATACTGGTCATACTGAGAAAATTGGGCTGTAGACAGATTCTGGGGTTCTAGGGTGAGGAGGAGGGCAAACACAGAATGAGGCACAGCAACAGTTAAAGGAGAGCTCAACCCTATTGTTTCAGATGCTTTAACAAGATTTGCAGTCTCTGTCATAGACCATAAAGATGGTAGGAGTCCAGATGCAACCGGGAAACTATGGGTTTTTTCTCATCCCATGGCTATGTACCAACAGTCCAAGTAGAAATCCATTGTGGTCAAGACAATATAAAGTAAAAGGGTTGCATGAGTGGGGAGTCCTAAAGCAGGTACAGAAGTCTGTGCCTACTTTATCTTTACAAATACATTTTTGGCTTCACAAGGCCACTAAACTGGCTTATTCAACCTACTAACATACACCTCTACAAACACATATTACTGTCTACAATGGATATGTCTGCATAGTCATACCTGTGACTACTACAAGCCATTGTTAATCAATACTAATTACAGTTTGTGTGCCATAATCACGGAACGGTGGCTGTTGGGCATGATTTTGAAGCTCTTGATAGTTGGATTCCAGAGAGGTCAAACATAAAAATGTGTTGTGGATCCTCAGTCCCTTTAAACTTCTTCCTTTTGTGTTCCGTTTCTGAAGCGATATATTTTAGGAGCACATGCCTCATATTTTCTACCAAAAACATTGCGATGATAAAAGCAAAAATACTGATCCTTTCTCTTGGATATCATAATGTTTTCCTGTTTGGTTCTTGTTTGTTTTTTTCTCCACAATTGATAGGGTTTCTGGTTTTGATTTAAAACCTAGTACAATCAATAAGACACCCAGAAGGGAATATTAGTTTTTTTAGTAGAAACTGGAAAATACCAAATTCTAGCACCCTCTGTTGTCAAACAGTATAAGTACAGTCCCTTCCTCTAAGTTCTTTTTTGTGATGTATGCTCCTGCTATGTCCCACTCGGACCACTTAACACACCCATGTAACCATCTATAAGGTTCCTGGACCCTCAGGACTATTAGTGCGTCAGACCTTATTTGGTTAATTGGCATTCATTTATAATGGGACGCATTTGTTGGTTGATGGACCTTTTTTATCCTACTTAGAGTAGTTCCCACCATGAGACCCCGTACCAATACAAATCAATAGCAATACCAATCAATAGCATGGAAAATCATAAGAGTCAGTAATTTCCACACACCATGACCTTTCAGTCATGAATAACCACACCTTTATGTAAAAGTTAAAATGTTTATTTCCCTATATTAACAATGCTGTCACGTAACTTAGTCTAAAAATCAAATGATAAGAGTACAAAAACAATACTTGCTGCCCAAATCTCCTAAAGAATCTCAATTTAACCACGGCTTGGACCACTACACATTCTAAGGTTACAGTACAGATCAATAGCAAGAATAACTGTACATAAGAAATGGCATACATTTACATTTAGCAAAGAAAAGACATCAACTGTTATTATATATAGCGAGCATCATCAGTGAGTATCCTAACTAACCTTCAGATTAGAATAGCATGTTTGGACTTCATGCAAAACAATTTTAGTCAACACAAATTTGGAAAACATCTAACTATGGTTCTGTCAAAATCAGGGGTTGGTACCTAGGGACAAAAGCAAATAGACATAACAATCATTAACATCATCTTATACTTTGTGTCAGTATGGTTCAGCAAGCTGTGACAGTCTTCGTCAATTGTACATCAGTTCGGTCAGCAAGGCATCGGAATTCAGCACTAAAGTTCAGGAAAGCAAAGTCTCTTCATGCAGTATGGAAAAGGTAATTACTAATCCCTAAAGAAAGTCAAGAAGAATATTGCGGAATGGCCTCTCTCCTCTCGTTGCAGTCTTGCTAAGTTAGATTCCCTAAAACTACTTCCCACATTGCCATTTGCCATTGGTCAAAGAATCGTACGTTTATGCTTAGTCCAATGAAATTAGGACCCCAAATCTAAGAATTTACTAGTACACGATTCACATGTCGATGATTGGCTCCTCTTCTTCTGTTCCCGTCGTTGGGCTACTAATTTGTATCAGCTTATACTCCAGTCAGTGCGTCTTCTGAGAAGGTCGTCTTTCCACACACTAAGTTATACAATTTATCCCTAGCTAGTACAACATTTTCTGGCAAGCAGTTCCCATGGGAAAGGATTTCAGCTACTAGCATTTGGTCAATGTAATGGAAAATCAAAGTTTAATTCTCTAAGCAGCCATCTTATAAATCACCTATGAAATGCAGCTTGACATGAGGCCATGCAACTAGGCCCAAGACCTCGCTAAATTAAGGTCTTTGATTAATAAAGCAAATATATAATACATAACATTTAATATGACATACTACTACATTAATCCAAACATGAGCTCAGCACTTTACAGTAATAAGCTATTAATAAGTACACTTTGTGAATATTAGTGGCCACTAAAGTAGGTGCTATTTCAAATGCGTGCATTATTTTTCTATGTTAACTCATTTTCTATGCAGATTCAACACTCAGAAAACATGAATATTCATTAGTAAAATTCAGCGCTAACAGGACCTACTTCACTTTGGTTTTGGGAATATGGCTCACCTCATGTTGTTTCAGGTGACTGTTCACTGTATATTGCTAGATAGTGGCTAGCATGTTCGCAGCTGAACTTTTAGAAGTGCCTCAATGCAGGGCAAGTAGCATCTCCTTGATGTCATCCTCCATTGCTGAGAGTGTTACAACGTTTTGCTTTCATAAAGTTCTGATATCATGATTGTGGCAACAAAGATCACCGCATATGTTTGCCTCCAAAATCAATATTCTCTCATAAAACACTGCACGCAACAATCGTGTTCCAAGGTTTACTTCGTGAGGATCTTAAAAGCATACCTAAATGAGCCACATCCTCTTACATAGAATGTTTAAAGTCCATATTGTGAAGATATTCAGTGCCCATGTGCACATCCACAAGGGGACTGTGTGCTGGTTTTACTGAAACTGCTGTTTTTAGAACATTCATAACTCAGAAAGCCTACCTGTTAATCTATGTGTTGTGGACAGTACGGTTCAGAAACATGAGGCAATCACTGCCCTCTTGTTAGAAATGGGGTCTTTGGTTGGCAGTCAGGTTACCCTCTGTCCAAGCAAGGACCCTCACTCTAGTCAGGGTAAGTCACACACAATCCAAATTATCCTGTGCCCACCCTCTTGTAGCTTGGCACTGAGCAGTCAGGCTTAATTTAGAAGGCAATGTGTAAAGTATTTGTGCAATAAATCATACACTAACACAATATAGCACCACAAAAATACACCACACAGTGTTTAGAAAAATATATAATATTTATCTGGATATTTGCAGGTCAAAACGATAAAAGATGCAATAAGAGATTGTAAAGATATCACTGGAAAGTGATATAAAGTGTCTTAAGTCTTTAAAAAGCAAACAAAGTCTCTTCCAAGCACAAAGTACTTGGTTTGGAGTGAAAAATCTCCGCAAAGGGCCGCAGAGGAGGAGATGCGTGGAAAATGGTGTGTGCGTCGGTTTCGCCCCTTCACACACAGACTTGCGTCGTTATTTTTCACGCGGGGAAGACGTTGCATCGATTTCCGGCGCGTGGACAGGTCTCCTTTTTGGGTTGCGGGGTTTTCAGACGCCCTGGGGTCTGTGCGTGGAATCCTGGGCTTGTAGTCCGGCTGCGCGTCGTTTCGGTGGGCTGTGCGTGGAATTTTCTCCCTCACGGCAGGCGCTGCGTCGATTTCCTCTCTGGAAGTCAGGCGGCATTGTCCAGGCGGGCAGTCCGTTAAAGTTCCGGTTGCACCGCAGGCGCTGTGTCGATCTTTTCCTCGCGAAGTCGAGCAGCGTCTTTCTGGTTCGCCGCACAAGGAGTCCAGTTGCAAGAGAGAAGTCTTTTTGGTCCTGAGACTTCAGGGAACAGGAGGCAAGCTCTTTCCAAGCCCTTGAAGAGCACTTCTGCAGCAAAGCAAGGGAGCAGTAAGACAGCAGGGCAACAGCAAGGCAGCAGTACTTGGTAGAAAGCAGTCAGGTGAGTCCTTTAGGCAGCCAGGCAGGTCTTCTTGTCAGAGTGCAGGTTCTGGTTCAGGTTTCTTCTCCAGGAAGTGTCTGAGGTGGTAGGGCAGAGGCCCCGTTTTATACCCAAATGTGCCTTTGAAGTGGGGGAGACTTCAAAGAGTGGCTTAGAAGTGCACCAGGTCCCCTTTCAGTTCAATCCTGTCTGCCAGGGTCCCAGTAGGGGGTGTGGCAGTCCTTTGTGTGAGAGCAGGCCCTCCACCCTCCCAGCCCAGTAAGACCAATTCAAAATGCAGATGCATGCAAGTGAGGCTGAGTACCCTGTATTTGGGGTGTGTCTGAGTGAATGCACAAGGAGCTGTCAACTAAACCCAGCCAGACGTGGATTGTAAGGCACAGAAAGATTTAAGTGCAGAGAAATGCTCACTTTCTAAAAGGGGCATTTCTAGAATAGTAATATTAAATCCAACTTCACCAGTCAGCAGGATTTTGTATTACCATCCTGGCCATACTAAATATGACCTTCCTACTTCTTTCAGATCAGCAGCTACTACTTCAACCATGTATGAGGGAAGCCCCAATGTTAGCCTATGAAGGGAGCAGGCCTCACAGTAGTGTAAAAACGAATTTAGGAGTTCTACACTACCAGGGCATGTAAACTACACAGGTACATGTCTTGCCTTTTACCCACACAGCACCCTGCTCTAGGGGTTACCTAGAGCACACATAGGGGTGACTTATATGTAAAAAAAGGGAGTTTTAGGCTTGGCAAGTACTTGTCAATGCCAAGACGAAGTGACAGTGAAACTGCACACACAGGTCTTGCAATGGCAGGCCTGAGACAAGGTTAAGGGGCTACTAAAGTGGGTGGCACAACCAGTGCTGCAGGACCACTAGTAGCATTTAATTTACATGCCCTGGGCCCATATAGTTCACTCTACTAGGGTCTTACAAGTAAATCAAATAGCCAATCATGGATAAACCAATCAACAGTACAATTTACACAGAGAGCATTTGCACTTTAGCACTGGTTAGCAGTGGTAAAGTGCCCAGAGTTCAAAAGCCAACAACATCAGGTCAGGAAAAATAGGAGGAAGGAGGCAAAAAGTTTGGGGATGACCCTGTAAAAAGGGCCAGGTCCAACACCTCTGTTTCCCGGAATTTTCTGTAAACATTACACTTTCATGGCAAACAGGTGCCCAGACCTGTTCAGAGGCTGAGCACTAAAGTAGAATGTGTTCATGATACAGCCCCAGCACCAAGTTATTTTTTTATTTCTTCTTCCTCCATTTCAAAATGAAGCTTAGTGTGAATGGGGCTGAAACAAGGTGTTGCACACAGCAACATAATTTGTGACTACATTTAATGGAAATGTATTAAACTGTGCTTTTTCTTTCCCCCAAGATGGAAATGCACTAGAATAATGGACTCTGCATAGACCACAAAGGTGAAGTTCCTTGTGCAATGTTCACACATAACTGGCACAGTCCCACACTGCTTTCAGATAAACGAAGGCCACGTGGTTGATAAAACACAATGATAACATGTCCTTGTGATTGTATTGAAATACACAAAAAGTCCTATAGACTTGGACCAACAAATATGAAATAAACGTCATTCATGGTGTGAACTGCACCAGCAAATGACCCAAGGCTATACTCATACGCTTGCAGTCAGTGCTGTCAAATGTTGGAGCACTAAATACCAAGGCCGGTAGTCTGAAATCAACTTCATGCATCTTTAAGCCATTGGCAGATACTTCCTGCCAATTTATCTCACTCTTGCAGATTCCTTCTTTCTACCTTTGTGACATTTTTTCTGTCTTTCCCTTCTTACGTCTTTCCGGTTTGCGTGTTTCCCTGTGGGAAAATGCAACAAGGTGAAATAAATGCTGATCCTCAAAAATGAGTGTTGGTGTTCCCCACCAGCAACCACCAGCTTAAATTAAGCACTGCTGTAAGGCATCCTGCAAGTATGAAATGTCATTGCTGCCTGAATTGCTTCTTCACATAGCAGCACAGTTTGCTGTCAACAAAGTCCATAAACTAGCAGTATGCATGTTCATTGCTTAGCACGCTTCTAAATACATTTATTAGCCCAGTTCATTCAGCTTACAGTTCGGTTCTTATAATTGTGTTTCTCCCATTACTAAATTATGACTACAAGTAGCAAAGTGAGTTTAATAATTCTGGACTGAATAAAATACTCGTTGAGAGCAGTGTTCTAGACCCACATTCGAACTGGGGCAATAAATTGGCCGTAGCACTAAAATAAAAGTGGTCCATATTTATGAACTAGGTAGTAAAAACTGGCCCTCAAATGTAAATCGAGCAACTCTTGACTGTTTGGATGGTCTTTAAAGGATAGAGAACCACAATTATGTGCATGCGGTGTGTGCTAATATCCCAGCACTGCAACTGTAAAATGCACTACGTTCCTTCCCTATCAAAAATATAAAAACATTGCTACATCTCTGCTATTTTACCCAGAAGAAATGATTTGCCCATCCTTACCGTATGCAGTGAGTGAACAGCATCCAAAGGCTGCACATTGCTGTTTTGTCCTGCTGATGTCTCAATTTCAAAGAAGTTTATGACACTAGCCCACAAAAACCGCAGTGCCAGCCTGCCACACCACAAAACCAGACCACGCATGCACATGAAACCACCCCACAAACTGACATGTCAGAGTGGCCCATCTGGCGCTACCAGATTGCCCTTTAGGTGACTTTGACTCTGTCTAGACCTTTGTTTCGTTGTTATTTGAAGATTTACACTTGGCCATGCCATCAACACCCACATTAAAAATAACACCAATCACTCATAGATCAGCCAATAAAAAACCTTCCTTTCTACCCAAATTGGATTAAAGAAGGCATTCATAATGACAACCATGCCACAGCATCACATTTTCAACATTCCATCAATTGAAAAAGAACAACAAAAGGGATACCAAATGGGTCTTAAAAAGGTGTCAGAATCTGAATCTCAATTTCCACCCACCTCAACTTTAAAATGGCTGTTGATTTTCATTAACCTGTATGCTCATTATTCCTCCAAGGGAAACCCACAACACAAGAAAGCCACTTGCATTCTGTGAGAGCTCATTATGGACTAACTATAGAATAAACCCCAATCCGAAATTGCACCTATACTTCTGCAAAACGATGCAATCGTGTGAGAGTTAATTGTACTGTTAGTGCAAGCTTCGTCTTACAGAAAAACACACAGTGCATCGGTACAGTTATAAGGAATTTAAATTGTGACAGCAACATTTTAAGTAGGAGAATGTTTCATAAATGTACGATTTGCTGGACTTTTCTCCTGCAAAGTCCAATTTCCCCTGGGTTGTACTCCCTCATTATTGTTTTCAGGTAACAAATTTGTGAATTTTACCAAATCCTTGTATTAAAGATATCTTCCCCTACTGGCTCACAGCTACTGACAATTTGACACACTTTTATATGCAAGACTAAATTGTCATAGTCAGTGATCCCAACAAAAGGGGCCATGAAGTGAATTCAAAGAAATTAAATACCCAAGTAATAATGCTAACATAAATTCAAAATAACTCTAAACAGAGGAGCAAATATCTTAAAAATATTGATTAAATTCCCCAGTTTAAAGAAAACTATAGAAAACCATTTCGAATAGTTTACACTCAGACCACTCGTTAGAAAAGTGCTGATATTATAGAAGGAGCAGTAACACTGTTTTTTTCCCCTAGCTTTCTCTGGGTAAAGTAATATTTGGTTATTTCTGTTAAGGGGCAATACATAAAAGTGTAATACAGTGCTTTAAAAATAAATATAGAAGTGCTGGTACTCACTATTGAGAGTACCTTTTTGCTCCTGAGAAAAACAGTATTCTCTCATTAAAATGTATTGAAACAGTGCTGAGAAGTGCTGGTACTCTTGTTTTCAATTCATAGAAGTTCAAGTAGTCGCTACCGGACAGTACTCGCTGAATTAAAGCAATGGCATAATACAAATAATATGAATCTCTGGTCTTTGTATAGACTATAAGTGGTTCAAATTGCAAAATGTTGTTTCAACTAATTTCACAAAAATGATGCGAATTATGCGAAGTTATAGAGGTGCAGGTACTCCCTAATGGACAGTACCTACCTGCCCAATTAAAGCAACGGCATTGTCTTTGTGTAGACTCTATTAGTGGTTCAAATTACGAAATTTTGTTTCAACTAATTTCTCAAATTTCAGAAAAATTATGCGAATTTATGTGAAATTTTGCAAGGTACGCTTTCTAAAACCTCACATGGAAATTGACGAGAAATGAATACCTAGTATTAAAAAAAACAGAAGAAATGATTACTAGGAGACTCGATCTAAAAGCAAATGTTCCTCGCAAGAAATGTACTGATCAGACCATCATCCCTCAGAGAAAAATATAAAATATGTGTGCAGAATGTAGTGGGATTTAACGAATTGCACAGGAGTATTAAAATCATGGCAGAGGTTGTGCATTTGCACAAGGTGATCTTAGGCAACCTTACAACCCTGAGGCTTGGATTTTTGAGTAAATCGTGTTTGACACAGACTATATTACCTTGCGAAAGGATGCGGAAAGATCACGATTTGTAAAACGGTTATCATAAAGTAACTCAGCCTGCAGAGTCTTCCATCAGCTGCGCATTGCAATGTTTTCTCTCAATAAGTTCCCTGTACAGCCCCATGAACATCCAATTAAACTCCATATGGAAAACGCATTTCCGCTGCGGCCCTTTATCCCATCTTTGTATGGTTGTTTACCTTTCCGGCGTATGTCACCATTACATGTTAGGATACCTCCGTATTCTTGCAGATCATTCACGTGCAAAACTATTTAATGAAAGCCAAGCTTTCTATTTGTGTCAGGGGCGCTTCGAACAGAAGCAACAAAAGCAGAACAAATAGACCGAGCTTTGTGCATCTGATTGTCCGTCCTGTTTTGCCAGTGCGGAGATATTAAATTTCTTTTCAGATGCCTGACAAGAGCGTCTCGACGTTCTACCGCATGACCGGCTCGTGCACGGTGCATTACTTGTTTACTACATGACTTAAAGGACGCGTGGCACCTTTCCCTCGGCCCCCTCCGTTCCCCGCAGTGACAGATGCTTCTTTAGAAGATGCAGCCATCACCTGGCCCTGTTTGCTGAACTCATGAAGTCGCTTCAAAGGCATAGAATGTTTGGCTATCGAAGTGAATTTTAAGATAAATGTTACATGTGGTTTCTGATTCCTCAAATGGTACTCATTCTGTCTCATTGTCAGAGAACAAAGTTCATCTCACAAGCACCTATTAATTCGTGGTTATATTTTTTATAATTTGCTATTTACATTTTAAAAACAACCCCCTTTCCCTGTGAATATATGTGGTAGTTTGGGGACATGGTGAGTCAGGTGTGGGTGGAGGGGGAAGATGGGAGCACAGGGGAGGGGAAGACAGTGCAGCAGGGGCGGCTCCTCCGCAGTGGCGAAGGGGCATCACCCCCTTGGATGAGCCAGCAGATGAAAAATAAAACAATAGCTTGCTATTGCTTTATTTTTCATTTTTCATCTTCTGGCTCAGCCAACAGGAGCAGGGAGGGGTGGGGCTTGGCCACGGGGAGGTGGAGGATGGAACAGTGCACTGAGTGCCCAAGTGTGTTTGGCCGGCCGTCTCAGGCCAGCTAAACACACATGCGCACTTAGGTTTCTGCAGCCTGGCTGTATATACAGCTAAGCTGGAGAAACTGCACAGGCCTCAGGGTATGTTTAGCATGTAGGCAGCACCAGGACTGCTAGGGAGCCTGTGCTGGTGTCAGACGAAGAGGAGTGAGGAAGCAGGAGGCAGCGATGGGAGACGGGTGACAAACGATAAGTAGTTTCTTTGTTTTAATTTTTTTTTCCCCTCATCGTCCGATGGTCCCCCTCCCCCTCCTTGACATATGTGGCAGCTGCAGCTGAGTGCAACAGGGCAAGGAGGATGCATTGGAGGATTTCTGGTAGGGTAAGTGAGAGAGAGGCTGCAGAAAGTGAGGAAGATGGAAGGACAAATGAAAGAATGAGTGAGATTGTTGATGCTTTGAAGAAGTTGATATTCGTATTGAAGTTAAATTGAACTACTATATTACTGCAAAAACTGTCAGATAAAGTGGTCTTTCGTGCTTCATCATGGAGTGGAGTGTGGTTATTTTAAGAGTGATGTTTGCACCCAAATTGGAATTATAACTTGTGCAAAATGTCCTCACAGACCCAATAGTTTTTGCCACAAACAAATCCCAGATTAAATTGTGCAGAATTTGCGAAGGGAAAAACAGAATACTTTGATTATAATTGCTGAGAACAGCTAGAAAGCATATGATGTTACTATTTTCCCCTCCATTCTGAACTGCAGAACTCATAATGATGCAATAATACACCACCAAGAAAACACCCAACCCGCAGAATTTGTAATTCATCAAGTAGTGCAGCCCTCCTAGCAAGGGCTAAGTCATTATGGGCGTGTAGTATTTTTGTTATGGACAAGACATACAGGAGCCAGGCACATTGACAGTGTTGGTATTTTTTTTATATTTCTCTACTTGAATGTATAATAGGACACAGCCACAGGTTACATCATGGATGTTGGTCCAAAGAACACAAGATACAGTCTCTGGGATAGCGTTGTGTCTCTCTGTTTTCACTTGTGATGTGTATGGCAGAGTTCTTCGAAATAAAGTCCTGAAATTGTTAGCTCCCTCTCACTCCTTTTCAAGTTTAGTTCGTAGCAGAGGGTTCCCATGGGCGCACCAGAGATCAGAGGAAGAGGTTGTGAAGCAGCCAGAACAACTTCTGTGAGTCCCTCTGCATCTCCCTGACCTTGTGAAGACCCACCCCACTACCACTGGATACCATTGCCTAAGGAAAAGATGGACAATTAGTCAGCATACTTCCTCGGAGACTGTCGGCATCTTGCAGACTTCTATGGAATGGCTGCTTAAACAGAGAAGACCCAGGTCTAACACCTCTTCCCCTTCATCTTTTCTGCCTATTGGTGTAGAGTAGTAACAACGACTCCATTTTCCCTTTTCTGATCCCGTGTTGGAATATAAATTGAGATTGGAGGTGTTGAGAGACTGGAGAGGAACATCCCCTGCACACACACAAAAAGCAGGTCACACCCGTCCTGTCCTTGGTGTGTTGGCTATAGTGTTCTGCCACCATGGCGGATGAAAACACATGATCAGCAGGTCGATGGAGATATCCTAGGCACTGAGGAGACTTGTTAGTGTGGGTAAGTGGAGCACTGCAAGTGGGCTCCCTCATCCTCCCTTACTCACAGTCACCCCTACCATGGGAGCTGCTGTACAAGGAAGAGTAGCCCACACGCTAATTTAACCACTGCACTGGGTGCAGACTGCCCGGGTAGAGAGCTGTAGCTCAAATGATGGTTCTGAAATGCAGGGACCCCCAAAACATTTATCAAATGTCACAATCACGAGGTAAATGGTTTTAAAGTTAGAAATCAGAAAAAAGCACACTCAGTTCCAGCTCAAACTAGCACTGGGCAGTTTACCAGACAGAACCAATGGCAGTGCGGAAATGCAGAAAATGTGTGAATGTCTCCGAATTGTGGGTAGTCAAATAATTGTGATGTATTTGATCACATAATAAAAGGTATGTTTACCATTACTAAGCCGAAGCTCTAGGTATTGAAACTGATATCCACACAACTTCTGGTTACATCTTGATATTGTGGTCAAATCCAGGGCCGGACAGGCTGTAGTGGGCAATGGGCGTTAAAACTGTGCATGTTACCTGTGCTCGCACAGTGCTAAGACCTCACTGTGCGTGCAAAGGTACAAGGGGGCTGGTCAGATAAAGTTGCCAGGGCTGCTTTGGGTTCCCAGTCTAGCCGTGGCCAAATCTGGTGATTGATGGAACCACAGTGAATTGGATCTTTTCCATCTTTCCTATTCAAATCATTAAGCAGGTTAAATAATATATCGGCTATGTGCAGCTAAACACGTTTAGTTGTAGTCAAAACTGCCCAGAATTTTAGGGCATTCGGTGGTGAACAACTTCTCAAGCTTATAATAAGGTTGGTCAAAAGTTGGCCAGTTTTAATTTGTCAGATTATAAATAGTCCATCTTTGGGCAGAGGGAAGAGAGTAGCTGTTGCTGCAGATAATTTGTTGATGTTTTGATTATGATGGTCGCTTCAAAGTAATGTACTAGGTCAGTTGTAAAGAGGATTTCCCATAGGGTAAATGAAACTAAATTCCACTGTAAAACGGTAGTTGATTAGTTTGTTGAGAGATGGGAATTTCTTTTACAGGCTTACATACTGAGATATAGGCATTTGATAGTCAGTTTCGAGATTGCGGGACTTTTCTCTTATGTCTAGAATCCATTTTAAGGCAGATTGGAAATTCTCTTCCAGGGTTTGGAAACAACAAGCTTGAAGTTTTAGTCCAGGTGCTTGATAGTCAAAGCATACTAGCATACTTCTCATTTGTATAGTGCACTACTCACCCGTTAGGGTCTCAAGGTGCTGTACGCATACCGCTGTGAAACCCCTCCTGGCTTTTCCCTGTGAGGCGCCCCTGATAGTCGTACATGTTGGTGGTGTGATAGAGACTGGCATGTGTGTTGACGTGTGAAGTACATCTTGCTTGAATTTTTGACGCTCTATAATGTCCTGCTACAACTTACAGTGTTGGAAACATGACAATAGAGCCCTACTTTTTGAGGCTTTGGTGCCCGAGAATACTGCACTACATGCAGGATTGCAATAGAACAATACTGTCAAGGCCTTGCCTTTTTGAGGAACAAACACGTATTAGCCAGATGTGAATATTTTCTCCACTGACAAACGTAATATCGAAAGACATGGTGGAACCACGGGGCAGCTTACTGCAGAAATGGTGGCCAGTGCATGTGTTTGAGGGGCAAATAATGGGGCTTTTTGTAGGCGGTCAGTAATCACAAATAGCACACCAACTGCATCTAGAACTACAGACGTAGAAGCTAATACAGTGAATATCAGCACTACTCCGGTTGGGTAACACACGTTAGTGAAGTTATCTCAAAGCCCACCTGCCCTCGGATCAAAGTCTGACAAATGAGGAAATGCACACTATTATTCAGTGTTGCAGTAATCCAGAGTGCCTGCTTCCACATACTAAGGCAGCACACAGTAGCAATATTTAGTAGCAAATGAGAAGGGATAATGTGTGGTATAAAAATGTCAATAACTTAATGTGACAATACAGAGGACATAAACATGTTCAAATCAAAATCTCACAGGAAACAAGCAGATGGGAGAGGAGTTGCTTTACATTTCATCTGAATGAGATAATATGCTGAGGCCTGCCAAACATTATCCTCAGTTCTCAACAAGGTGCACCACACAGTGCTGCCACATACAGAAGTCACAGGCATGTTACAATTATTTGAGAGTACTTCTTACTAAAGAAAGCCCTCATTAAAATTGGGCAGAGTAGGAAGGGGTATTTACCACATTTGATGAATGCTATTTCTCTACTTACATTGTGTGGCAAATAGCATGGGCTGTGACTACTGCTTTTGCACAAATTGCACACCAAAAAGTATTACAAAATGGTGGGTGTCAAGGAAAATAAATATTTCACACTTATTAGTGCCAGGGCAAGAGAAGCTTCAGAAAGGTTAGGATTAACTTTCACCTTGCCCATGTTTAAAGCTCTTAAGGTCTCTTGTGCCAACATTACACATCTAAAGGAATAGTGATTTCTCTCCCACACTCGAGTCTCTGCTGGTGCCATGGTCAGGTTAGGGCCTCTTACCAGACGCCTCTAGGTCTTCCACCAACCACTATTTGATTCTAACATTCATACTGCATCCAGACCGGCAACAATGTTATCAATCTGACTCAAAGATGGCTTCTCAATTCCGTGACAGGATATTTACACATCCCTAGTCTTTGATAAATAGAAGCAACAGAACATATCAATCCTGGCATCTTAATTAACAGTGGCTGCTGGTGGTAATCACAAATATACCTTAAAACAGCTGCAATACATATACAAGAGACAATGAGCCATACAAGTGTGTGAATCAACAAGAAGGAAATTAGATTTTGCTTAAGCCAATAACGGCTACGAGGTGTAGGAGTCACATGACATCAATAATAGTAGGCATTGTATGTTAATAGTGCTTGGTTTGGGTACTCGGTTGTCCTCTGTTGGAGCTAAGGAGATGACAATCTGCATATCATCAGCGTAAGAGAATAAGTAGGACGGAAAACCTCCACAAAGTCCATGAAAGGGTGAACATATCTGTTGAAAAGCGTAGGCTCAGTGAGGATCCCTTGGGCACCCTCAAAGGCATCTGTTGTACATCTGTTGTACATTAGAGGAGAATGGTTTTGATACGACTTGAAAAGAAAGTTCATGCAGAAAAGAATGCAGCCATTGGAGAGCTGCCCTAGATTCTGTTATCCACAAGCCTCCTGAATCTCACAGAGTGGGAAAGCCGCACTCAAATCCTAGGGATTATGGCTGCAGTCCCTCACACAAATCCAAGATCAGTCAGTTTTCTGAACCCATTTTTTATGGCTTTTAGGATTCTCTGCACTTTACTACTCTACACCAGTGCTAAAGTGCATTTGCACTCTCCTTGATGGTAAAATTGACTTACATCCATTTGCCACATATAATGTAATTATAATTCCCTAATAAAGCTATACCACAGGTCCCCAGGGCATGTGAATTAAATGCTACTAGAGGCCCTGCAGCACTTTTTGTGACACCCATTAAAGTTGCCATTTAAAACATGTCTTCAGCATGCCAGTGCAGCTTGTGTGTACAGTATTAAACTGCTATTTCAACCTGGTAAAATAAACATTTTGCCAGGTCCAAACCTTCCTTTATAATCCACATATGTCATCCCTAGGGTAGGCCCTAAACATCCCATGGGGCAAGGTGGGTTTTATTTAAAATTTTGATATGTTCATTTAAGTTTTACATGTCCTGGTAACGAAAAACTCTCAAAATAGTTTTTAACTATTGAAAGGCCTACCTCTCCTATAGGATAACATTGGGTTACCTTATTGCATTTAATAGGTGATAACTGTTGTTTGTGCGCAGGTCGGAATGTCATGTTTAGCGTCTGAGGAATTGTAATCTAAAAGCCTCCTTAATGGTAACATTGGATTTTAAGACATAATTCTGAAAATGTCATTTTTAGAATGTTGGCATTTGGTACCTGCAGCCTGTTTCCTGGGTCACATGACTAGGTGTAGTTGGCCTTTGTGTATTCCATCGAGCCAGCCACAAAATAGAGGGCTTGGTTTTGGCAGGATGGGCCATGTTGACTTGATGGGAAGGGCAGAGCTGTCACCTGTCACACTTGCACTTCAAAGCAACCAGCTCACACACAAGGACTTCACACTAGCCTATTGTGGCTGCGGACAGACTGGGACCAGGGCAGGAAGACAGGAAATTCGAGACACTTCTGTAGGAGGAAACTCCAGCAGCTTTTCCCACTTCAAAGCTGGCATCAGATATAAAAGTAAGACCCTCAGACACACTCCTCATATCACTGCTGGATCTATGGAAGACTCAGAAGGACTGCCCTGCTGACCTGCCTGAGAAAGGAAGACTGGACCTGCTCCTTGAACCCAAAACCACCAGAGTGACTTGAAGGGCTAGCTGACAAGCCTCCTATTCTGAGCTACAGAGACATAACAAGCTCCAGATTCTTGTTCTGCATTTGCCAGCTGCACAGACTCCACTAGACCTGCCTGTGCTCTGCCGCTGGCCTCTGCTGGAGTGAGTCCTGATCCACAAGGGCCCCCCCCAGGTCCTTGACTGGTGTCATGGTGTACTCCTCCTGGCCCAACTGTGGGTTTCCTCAGAAGCAACACAATAAGACACAACTTGACCCAGCACAACTTCATATCACAGCTACTTGCAGCCCCTGATTGCAGCCTCTTTGGTTGCAAGGCAGCATGATACAACCTGACACAAGACTTCACAACGCATCCCTCACAGCTTCTCATCAAAACGGTTGCAGCATGATGCATCAAAGACATAAGGTACAATTCTGAGAGGGATTGACCTGGTCCCTGTATTTGGCCCAAACTCCATTGAGATTGACATTATCCTAGAGTGACCGGATAACCACAATTCACACTTTGCGATATTTGGAGCTATTTTTTTATCTAAACCTTTAAAATTCAATATCTCCAGTTCTCCTGCCAGGATTTGTGTTTTGTTAGTGTCAAATAATGTATTAACTTTAACTCTATTCCTTTCTAAATTAGTGTGGGATTTTACTTGTGTTGTGTTTTCACTGTGTTGCTGTTTGAGTGCTGCATAAATACTTTACACATTGCCTCTAAGTTACGCCTGACTGCTTTTGTGCCAAGCTACCAGAGTGTTAAGCACACATAATTTTAGTGACTTTTGTGGTTCACCTTTCCAAAGGATTGTGGCTGCTGCTTGAGAAGGTCTTACACTCCCTCAACCAGCAACCCACTTTCTCATTCCTAACTATTTGAAAAAGCTCTTTAGAAGATTTGTGGGCACTGCTATATTTTTCTGGATAGACAACTGAGCGTGCTTCAGGAGATGCCCAATGATACTTCTTCATGGTTTCTTTATACTTGGATTTAGCCTGCTGATCATAGTGCTTGCACCCTCCAAGCCTTTATAGACTTTTGTCTGCACTGTGTGCTGTTGATTGAACCACAGAGCCAGTGAACATATCTTGCCTTTGGTGGCAAATGCCTCCAGTATAATAAAATCTAACATTGATGTGATCCAGCTGTTAACTTTCTTCACACTGTCATCAAAAGATCCTTCTAGTCCAGTAACAATGGTATGAAGTATATTATGGAAGGCAATAGGAGTGAGATTAGGCCAATGTCTAAATGATGTAGTATAAGCCTTACTCTGCAGAGCTGCAGCCAAGCCAGACAGAACAGCAGGAAAGGCCAAATAATTGGATCTGGTTAAATGAATCATTGGATCTACAAAGAGTGGGGACAAGTTGGAAAAAATAGGGTCAAGAATATGTCCCACATCATGAGTTTGGAATTTTACTAGTTGCTGTAAGGCAAGGACTTTTAAATCCCCTACTAGGTTGGAGGCCACAACACAATTAGGGTATTCAAAGTGGATTTTGAAGTTGCCCAAAATATTAAAATCAGCATATTTAAAAAAAAAAAAAGACAAAGCCTCACCTAACTTGGAGCACCAGCTGTTGGTCCTGACAGGTGATAAATTAGAGAACCAGAAAAAGCAGAATTATCAGAGATACGTTTCAAAAAGATGATAGTTTCACAGTCAGGTTCAGGGAGATTCTCAATAAAGCAGGTATAGATGGATGTAAAAATAATCACTACCTTTCTCCCTTTTTGTCCATACAATCACATTTAGCTATGCTGTAACAATCAGGGTGGGCCATAGATGTATGTTACGTTATGTTATGTTATGTTATGTTATGTTATGTTATGTTATGTTATGTTATGCCATGCAGCTTTGTAGAGCGCACAATCACCTTGGAGGATATCCTGGTGTTGAGCAGTAGTCAGAACTATCAGTAAGGCTGCCTGTTAACTGTGGTTGAAGTAACCTTTTTTCATACTGGCATTATCACCCTCACTTAAAACAAGGGAGCTAATTCACATTTGATGATGGCTGGGCAACCCCTGATGGTCCAAGAAACTTCAACATGGTATCTCTACTTATCCTCGCCCTACAGATCCATACCAATACTTTGTTTGGCAAGCTTCACATCATTTACTTGTGTCATGATTATATCAATCTAAGGTTACTGACTTTGACTCCTGCTTTACCCATTTTACCAGTATAATTTACTTGCTTTGTGACTTATTTTTATTTGAGGAGTGTGAAGACTTTGTAGTCTGTTAGATTTTCATAAAGCCTTTGACTTTCTCTAGTAATATATATTTTAAATTGATGGATATTCCTTTTTGTCTGTCTCTATGTTTTTATCTGGCAAGGCGTTTCCTTGCCGTGGCTTGGCAGTTTTTTTCGGCTGCATACTCTAACACCGAAGGTACACCACTGCCGGCATACTGCACTCTCTAGCTCAAGGCTTCCTTGCCCTTAACACCACACTCCCACTCACGACGCCCGCAAGCTTTACTGCTGCTGCGGCATCTGTGACCAGTGCACAGTGTGTTTACTCTGTGTTTCAAACTCACACTATTCTTCATAGAAGATGCATAAGATTTCAAATTTGTCTTACTCGTACCTATTCACACCGTGTGTTGTAGTCCTGCCTTGGATTTTCTTCAAGTTCACTGCTGGACCCGGCCTGTGATGATTTTATCATGGACATCAGCTTCAGCTTTGTCTCTACCACAAAAAACTGCCTTCCATTGTGCTATCTTCTTCAACACAGAAAAAGGACTGGATTTTTTTCTGAGATAAATATTGAAGCAGGACTATTCTTTCACCTATTGAAAGGTTTTGCTCCCTTTTCATCTTAACTACTAATGTTATTTTTACAGGTAGATCATGAGACACAAGTGTTCATGTATTGGGGAATAGCTGTTTCTGTTTTCTTCTTCACATTTAAGTTCTACTTATTTTTTTTTTCTTTTTCTATTTTGTTTTCTTAAAACTGTTCCACTGTTATTTTTCTTCTTCTCCTTTCTTTTCTATTTTGCTTCTTTCTCTGCTCATCTTTGCATTTTTTTCTTCTCTTCTTGTGGCTTATTTTGTTTCTGTTTCCCTGTTTTCATTTATTTACGTTCATCATGCAACATATTTCACCACCCCCTTTCTGTCTCTCAATGCTTGATGACACTCTTCTTCCTTGGTCCAAGTGGAAAAGTGTTTTCTTGAATTATTTAAAAGTATGTGGTTTGAACCTATCACCTGGAAGAAAAACATCTATGCCTATTCACTGTTTATTTGCAGAAGGTAAGGAAATATATGACAATTTACTGGATTTGAGTGATGAGGGAGATGGTGATTTTTTTGTTGCTGTTAAAAATTTGAATCTGCATTTTTTTTAACCTAAAGTGTCCATAATACTTGTTAGACTTTTCATCCTGGGCGTGGGCTCCCTTAACTTTTTGCCTCTGTTTCCCAGGTTGTTGATGTGTGCTGGACTCTGTTTTTGCTGTTTATGTTACTCTGGGCACCTTACCACTGCTAACCAGTGCTAAAGTGCAAGTGCTCCTTTACAAAATGTGTATGTAATTGGTTTATCCATGATTGGCCTATTTGATTTATTAGTAAGTCCCTAGTACAGTGCACTTAAGGTACCCAGGGCCTGTAAATCAAATGCTACTAGTGGTCTTGGAGCACTGGTTGTGCCCCCCACATAAGTAGCTCTGTAATCATGTCTCAGACCTGCCACTGCAGTGTCTGTGAGTGCAGTTTTAACTGTAAATTCGACTTGGCAAGTGTACCCACTTGCCAGGCCTAAACCTTCCCTTTTCTTACATGTAAGGCACCCCTAAGGTAGGCCCTACGTACTCCCAAGGGCAGGGTGCAGTGTATGGTTAAGGTAGGACATATAGTAATGTGTTTTATATGTCCTGACAGTGAAATATTGCTAAATTCGTTTTTCACTGTTGCAAGGCATGTCCCTCTCATAGGTTAACATGGGGGCTACCTTTAAATCTGATTAAAGTGTAGATTCCCTTTGGGAGCGGATGGACATGTGGAGTTTGGGGTCTCTGAGCTCACAATTTTAAAAAAACATCTTTTAGTAAAGTTGATTTTAAGATCGTGTGTTTGAAAATGCCACTTTTAGAAAGTGAGCATTTTATTGCTTATACTATTTATGTGACTCTGCCTGTTTGTGGATTCCCTTTCTGGGTCAGTTTGACAGTTGGGTTGGTTGCACCTCACACTAGACAGTGACACAAAGGGAGCTGGGGTGTAGCCTGCATTTCCTGATGAGCCATCTGTGGTAAGAGGGAGAGGAGGAGTGGTCATTAACACCTGAAAGGGCTGTGCCTGCCCTCACACAATGCAGTCTCCAACCCCCTGGTGACTCTCTAGGGCCTGGCCTGGGCAAGGCAGGATTTCACATTCAAGAGAGACTTTGCTTTGAAGTCGGCCTACTTCAAAGGAGAAATTGGGTATAAGAAGGGCACCCAAAACCACAGACTTTAGAACACTTATGGAAACCAAAAGGAACCTCTGCCTGGAGAAGAGCTGAAGAGCTGAGGAAGAAGAGCTTCTCTCCCTGTGACTGTGCTTTGTGGAGCTATCCTGCAGTTGCTGCTTCTGCCTGTGCTAAAGAAAAAAGACTGGACTTTGTGTTGCCTTCCTTCTTTTGAAGATCTCCAAGGGCTTGATTTAGAGCTTGCCGCCTGTTGTTTGAAGTCTCATGGACAGCAAAGACTTCTCTCTGCCAGCACCTGGAGCCTCTAGAGAGACTCCTACTCTGCCCTGTTGTGCCCATCCAGTTCCTGGGACCCTGAATGGGGAATCTGGCAGCCTAGAAGGAAGAAATTCACGCACAGAACGCCATGCGGGGAAAAGATCGGTGCAACTCCGATCTGCGGTTGAAGAATCGTCGCGCCGCCGGCTTTGCGGCTGAAAATCGACACTCACCTGCAACGTGAGCCACAGATCGATGCCTGGGGCTGGAGAAATGACGCACAGCATCGCTGACGGAGGCTGGTGAGATCGCAACCCACGCTGCCTGGTTTTCGGATCATCGTGCGGCTGGATTTCCGACGCAAGTACCACTGGAAAGTTAAAAACAACGCAAGGCCTGCCCGGACCCGAGAGTGCTGACCGGATCAAAGCTTTGCTCTCCTGCAGAGAGAAGAAACAACGCGCCCTGACCTGATGAAAGGAGAAACGGCACAAGGTTGCGCTCGTGAATGAAATACATTGTTTGAGTTTTTTCAGCTTCAACAGAATGCCATTTAGGCTTTGTTCTGTGGCATATGTTTTTCAGAGACTTATGCTGGACCTGTTTAAAGGGATAACAGGTGTCAGGTTTTTTCAAGATGATGTGTTCATGTTTAACAAGACTTTGGAGTAACATATGTGCAAGGTCAGTGAAGTATTGAACATTTTTGAATGGGAAAGAAATGATGCTGAACAGCAGTAAATGTTGTTTTTGTCTCCCATAAATCACATATTTGGGACAGGTAATATCAGGAAAGCATGTAATACTATAGGAGGTTTGGTCAGGACTGTTGTAAATTTGCCGACACCAACAAAGAAAGAAGAAGTACAATCTTTTTGAGGATATGGCAGAGTATTAGTCCATATCTGTCTCAGATTTTGCAAGCCGTACTGAGAGTATTAGGAGACTTCTAAGAAGAATGTTAAATTTGAGTGGTCTGAAACTTCAGAAGGAATTTAAGGATGTAAAATCTGTACTTTTAACAGCACAAAGTTTGAAGGGTTTTATACCTGGGCAACGGTGTTTCATAGTGGTAGATGCTAGCGAGAGGGGTTAAGAAGCTGTTTTGAGACAGAAACAGGGAGGCAGAGATGTTACTATTACCGCTGAAAAGGAAGTGCTGACTATCTTTTGGGGAATAAAGAAATTCAGGCAGTTTATGTGGGGTGGTAGGTTTCTAGTTGAAACTGACCACAAACCATTGAAGGAGGTGTATGGTAAGAAGGGTTTGGATTACGTATCATCAAGCATATGCAAGTGGGTGGTAGGCTTGAAAGATTTTCAGTTTGTTGTTTTGTATCTGCCAAAACAAAAAAGTGGCAGATTGTCTTTCAAGTCTGACGGTAGATGCATGTAATCAGGAGTGCAAGACAGATGTCTGGTGGACGAATGATGTAGTGAAGGTGTGTAAGATAACGCTGGGATGTATATCAGAGGATGAATGGCTGCAGGAGCTTGAGTTGGATGAGGACTTAAAGCAAGTACGACAATTCATCTTAGCTGGGGACTCTAGCTGGGAGAAGAGAAAAGGTTCATGAGTTTTACTTGGATTTCAGACGTGTTGAATGTAACCAATAATCTTGTGCTGAGAGGCACCAGATTGGTTTCACCCAAGGGAATCAGGAATCCCTTAACAAGTTTGGCTCATAAAGGGCATTAAGGGATATGTGTAGCAAGGGGAAGGTATTATATGGTATGACTAGGAAGTCTTACAATAGAATGCCAACATAATACCCAGTGGTGGACCTCTGATTCACTCTCAGCAAACCCTAGCTCAATCCTGGTAGTGTGGCAAAGAGCGGTCAGGCTAATTAGAGAAACGTGTAAAGCATTTCACATTACCAACATGGACAATGACATGACTCAACAGAAATCTAACACAAATTTAGAAAAACAGATTTAACTTTAATCTTAATTTAGACACCAAAATGAACTTTGTAGCCTTTGTACAACCGGAGTTGTGAATTTTTAAGTATTTAGAAAATACAGTACTTTGTAGGTTTAAAGGGCTTCCATTGAAGTCAATTGGGTAGATAGTAATGTGCACTCAGGTACTTGTAGGGTTCTGGCAAAAACATGGGGTAAGGTTCTGCGGGGACCTAGACCAAAATTCAACAGTCAGACTTTTGTTACCTTGCCCAGGGAGTCTGGTTGCAGAGGTGACTTGGCTGTCCTTGGTGCTAAACAGTCTGCAGTGGCTGGTGTGTTTTGCACTCTGTTGCAGAACTAGACTTAGGGGTGGACTCACACTCTACCCTTCAGATGTAGAGGTCTCAGTGGGGCCAGGAATCGATGCTTGGATCTTCACCACCTCATCTGGTGGCTCTGGGTGCAGTGGTGGCCCCTAGCTGTCAATCACTGTTCTGTGACATCAGTCTGTATGCTGGGGGGGATGCCCTGGGGTCTGTGAATGTTGTGTGGCCATCGGTCTCTAGGTAGGTGACAGACAAGCCTTGGTAGCTTCAAGTGTGGTCCACTGGCTTTCTGCCAGCTGAAGGTCGTTTGGTGGGGAGTAGAGGCTTGAAACTTGGCACAGGCATCACTCACACTCTTAAGATGCTGGGCACAGAATTTCTTTAGGCTCAGACACACAGAGCCTGTTGGATTGCAGTTCTTCGATCTCAGCACACCTTTACTCCTGCAGTTTACAGGGGACTGGTACCACCGGTCAGGGGAGTCTTCCTTAGAGTTTCGGTGACCACTGGGGTCCATCTTGCTGGGACCAACAAGTCTTCACATTGGGCACACGTCGGGCACGTAGTTCTAGTACCGGCCTCATTAGGTCACTCTGTGTCCTCTTCTTTGCGCTGGGGCTGGAGTCCAGGACATGTTGTTTGTCTCTTTGTGCTTCTTTTCCATGGAAGATCTGAGTTCTGGTGCCAGGGGAGCCCCTTAAATCCTGGTTTAGGGGGCATTTAAGGGTGTGAGGGACAGTGGCCAATGGGCTACTAGTGCCTGCAGCAAATCTGCCCCTTCAGTGATGACTTTGTGTGTGAGTACGTCACTTTTTACCCAGAACTGACTATTCTCAAGATGGCAGAACCCTCCCTCAACTGTGCAGACCTCCTAGCCCACCCTCAAGGTGTGGCTAGTCCTTTGGGGGGGGGGGCACACCTCCTACATAGCTAATTTCCCACTTTTCGTGCCGGGCAGAGCAGTAAGGGCTTTGTCCTCTACTCGGGGTACAGCTATTTAGAAATCAAAGGCAGGGGAAGCCTTTGAGGCTCACCGCCCTAATGTTTATCTCACTAGTTAGCCAGGGTGGGAGGAGGTGTGACCTCCTTCCTGCTCAGGCCCTTTGTCATATGTCCTGCCAAGGTGCTAGCACTGCCAGCAGGAGGCCAGAATCTTGTCTGTGGTGGCAGCGGCTTGGGAGAGCTCACCAAACCAGTACAGGACTCAGTTACTTGGTGGGCACCCTCTGAGGGTGCCACCTGGGCATCTGCTTTTTAATCCTAAACATGGGCATCATGTTCAGGATTAAAAAGCACAGTGTTTGATACCAAACATGAGGGGATTCGGCTGGGCCATTGCGGAGCTGGACATCTGAGCAGTGGTCAGATGCCATCCTATGTTATCCAATGGATTGCAGGTTACTCGGGCTAGCATCACATTTTAAATACCAGCACAGGGACATATGTGCTCCTGCACATATATCCTCATTCATGGGAAAGTGCACCCTGCCCCCTGAGTTAGAGGGGTCGGCCTTATGGGTGACTGACATGTCCATGGGTAGTAACAGGGACTCTGCCTGCACCTAGTGTGGCCAGAGTCTCACTCGAGCAGCAGGCTGCTTGTGCAGGCTGACATGGCAGCTCTGCAGTCTCTCTTTTACTCGAGTTACTCAGGGTGGCACAATCAGTGCTGAATCCCTGGAAACCCCGTTTGCCATCCTTGCCCTGGATACCATTTACTGGGGACCTATAGAAGTGGTAAGGTCCTTTCCAATTGGCCTATGCAATTCGACGTACAATTTAAGGAAAAAAGCATTGGTACTGGAACCTGGTTAGCAGGCCTCAGTACATTGACAGGTCAAAAACAACAGCATCTGACAGCAAACAGTGGGGGCTAACCATCCAAATAGGGGCACTTTACAACAATATGTAAAATGAAAGAAAAACTCTGAGCAAATAATGGTTGTGAGGAATGGATATAACCATCAAAAGTGTTGCCTGAAAGGGTGAAGAGTGCAACATGTGTGATCAGATCATGAAAGTGAGAACCAGCCCATGATCTGCAGACAGGTGCCTGATGAGGTGTGGGAAGAAATTGGTTTAGATATTTGTGATGCTATAACTATAGGAGGGTCCAGTAAGTGCTTATTGGTAGTCATGAATATGTTATCTAAATGGCTAGAAGTAGGAATCACTGGTGAAATTCTCACCATTTCAGTAACAAAATATTTATTGGAAGGTTTTGCTAGAGAAGGTAATGCAAAATTCATACTTATAATGGGTTACAATTTACATCTAGGGAGATGGAGAGTTTCTTGAGAGACAGGGAAATAACGCATTAAAAGTGTTCCTTATATGATCCCAAGACAAACGGTATGGTTGAGTGATTTATTAGGGCACTCAAAGAAACTATTTAAATGACAAAGAGTAGTGGAGTTCAAGCTGTGATGAAAGGAGTGGAGGAATATAGGTTTCCCCTCACTCCATTATGGGTGTTAGCCCTTTCGTACTAGGAAATGTAAACCCAACACTGTCATGAGTCCTCCTTGGGTGAAAGAATAATACTGTGGCGACATATTAGATTCACAAATATCTGATGGTGAGGTAAATGACAGAGACAAAGATGCAAAGAGAAAAGATAATTTTGATCTTCACAAAGCTGTTAAACCCAAGAATGTTTGTGTTGGAGATCTGGTGAAGATAAAGTTGCCTGAAAGAGGTGAGGGCATCTCATGTTTTAGCAAATTCTATGCTGTGAGCAAAGTATTTCAAAATGTAGCCAAAATGGATGATGGACACATTTGTAATTTCAACAGGATTATTGTTGTGCAATGATTTTTCATTTATTTTGTTGTTCTTATGTTGTACCCTTTTCCATTCTGTTTGGAAGGCGGTGTGGTATTGTATCTTTATTATTTTGTTAGCTTCATAATAATATTATGGTTTTTTTTTATTTCCCAATTGCTTTCCTTATGTGCATTATGGAATCTTCTGTTCAAGAGTTATGTTTAAAATGTTTTTAGTCAAGTAGAGACCGTGATAGTGAGAGCTACCAGTGAGGCTGCCTGTTAACTGTGGCTAGAGTTTTTTCTGATGTGAGAATAAAGTTAACCTTTATTCATACTGGCATTGTCACTCTTACTTCAAGAAAAGAAGCTACATCAACGGTTGTTTTTAAGGGAGCAACAATTCAGGCTAACAAGCCAGAATTGTACTTACCTGGGTGTCCTGGATTGAAGGAAAGCTTGAGGACCCTGATTATCAACTTCCAGTGCACGCGTGAACTTGCATTGGTGTTTGGTGACAAAGCCACTCACAATGTCATGGGTAAAAGCTATGCATGTAGTCTTTGGGGGTTGCTGCGACGCATGCTAGCAGCTGAAAAGCGGAACATATAAGCTGAATGTGAGCGTTAAAGGCAAGGTACCTGGCCCCTGAGACCATTTGGGGGCAGACGGGCAGAAACAGGCTTGTCTTTGGTGCACCTTTTGTATGCCAGCAGCATGTCCACTGATCGTCTGTGTACCACTTCTGTTTTTATAGGGAGCGGGCCTCATGTAGGAGGCATAGATAGGATACTAGAACATAGCTCAATAATTAAGCCCTAAAAAGGGCACCATCAAACTGGCTGTATTCCCGACCCCCACAGCATAAGAACGAGGATTGGGAGACTGAATGTTGTCCACAATACAAAAAGCACAAAAAATCCAGCAAATCACAAATAAAATTATTACACAACCCAAGATTTCCCAAGAAACAGAAATATATTTCTTATAAGCAAAATCAGTGTCTTCTAGACCTGGACTTGACTCTCCTGTAGGCCTCTGCCTACCACTATGTGAGTCTGCAAGTGCTTCCCCTGAGATCCCAGAGGGCTTTAGAAGTTTCCTTCTGTGGTGTATTAGGACTTTTAGTACTAAAGTCAGAAGGTAAAATATTTTAGTGTATCCAACGTTTTGTTTCTATTTCTCTAAATTAGTTTTGGGATTTTTATTGTTTTGTATTTCGACTTTTTTACTGTTTTAATATTGCATAAATACTTTACACATTGCCTCTCAGTTAAGCCTGTCTGTTCTGTGCTATAACTACCAGGGGTTTGAGCTCAGGTTTATTTAGTGAATTTAGTAGCTCATTCTGACAGGGGTTGTCACAATAGACAAAACACAGATCTCCACGGTAAGTACATTAACCACCAGAGTTAGCTTGATATAATTTTTATCCCATGAAAACTAATGGGCACCTAAAGATCTCTGCGGCATGTGTCTTTAACCATGTAAGATATTTTGAAATGCAGCGCAACACGAGTTTGGCACACGGCTTGTCACCGCCGGTTGCACTGCCCCAAACCTAGCACTAGGGCAACCCACAAAGTACTCTCTTCCCTCAGATTTTGATGGTGGGGAGGGGCAGTATTTATTATTCAAAACTTCATGATATCATGAAATTTGAAGTTTAAAGAGTGTTTTTGTTAAGTGAGCACTTCATTCGCCCTTTAAAGCAGTGGCAAACCATTTCCACTGATGTTAAAAAAGGTGAGAAGCAGCAGCATCCCTTCAGAGGCCCAACTCTGTATTGTTCAGAAACCCTGCCTTGCTCATGACATAAGGGTTACCTTCGTGAGAACCCTGTCCTCCAATCCCCTACACACTGTCCTGCCCCGTCCAGAATCCAATCACCTCCCAGCCACAACCCTCTACCTTGTCTCGCCCTCCTCCTGCCAATGTCTTGCGATTGGGTCATGTTTAGCTGTTTGCCTTTCACAGAATGTTCTACCTTTCGGAGGCAGGGCATTCTAGGGTTGGAAAACAGCCCAGTTGTGTGGGAAAGCTTTGCTTCCTGAAAGTCAAGCAATGTCGTCGGTCTTCACTGATGTGAAATGTCTCCAAACATATATAACTGTGCAGGTGCAGAAAAATCTTTGGTCCCCTCCTATTTGTGAGACTCAAGATAAGTAGATAGGCAACCAATTTCTTATTAACGCATATTGTTTGTGACACACGACATGATGCACATGAGGAAACGTGATGCTTCTTGAACACATAAAATATATGTAGAAAAATATAAGTAATGACTTCACTTTTTTACAGAAATAAAATAACATGACAAAATACAAAGCTGTGTACTATTAGCATTGAAATAGCATACTGTCCATCCCCTTTGCTTGACGTCTTTCTATTATCACTATTTCGAAATTACTGAATTAGTTGGCCTGAAATGTAAGCATCTTCTAAAGAGCAAATGTTCCATAGCCTTATATTTGAACCTTTTTAGATGACATATAAACTACTTTTTTTAATGATTCAAGTCACAGGCCTTAAAGTCACATGATTGATTCAGTCATTAGTTACGAGTGCAATGATTTATTGTGCCCGCTCATTACCTTGTCCGACCACTTTGCTGTCCAATTCTTTTTGCCCTGGGCTGCTCAATTATCGAAGGGGTAAAACATGTTCTGTATTTTCTTTAGCTCTTTCCCGCAAAGTCTTTACATCTAGACAGTTTAACTAGCTTTGTCATCTGAGTTGAATTCCATTTATCTAATACTGTGTGAATTTTATCCCACCATTATTTTCTACTCTATTGGTAATGCTAATTTTCGAGGATCGTTATAGCTGCAAAAAACAGTTATGATGGAGGATTTTTTTTATTTCCAACTATAGTAAGGGAATTGGCCAAACTGATTGAGGAGTTTACGATTGCAGTAATTACGAGAACATACATTGTATCTCGCCTACACTCTGATAAACCCTGGCAAAGTGCTAGATAACCAGAACTGCTACTGTTAGACCGGATATTGTGAGTGGACACCTACTGCACCACCGGATTTATTACTCCGGCTGCCGAAATCTTTTGGCCTCGTTTTGAAACCCTATCATTGGATAGTTTTGTGAGACTCATTGCATCCAACAATGTGTTTAATCCCGTGAAGCCTGTTGTGCTGCTAAAAAATGAAAAAATGCAGAGCATTATTGAATCAGCTCTGTTATTTAGTAAATCACTTCTTGCCATCTGTTACTGTGCAAGGTCCTTTGGCATTAGCGGAGGTACCTCCGTTGCTAACAACACAAACTTAGAATGTGGAATAATTTTCTCTCTGTTGGTTACTTTCCGAAAACTAAATTTGAAAAATGAGTGCACCACATGTCAGTTGTGCTCAAACTGCATTCCCTTCTTTTCCCTAGGAGAACAGTAATACCTTCTATAGCACAGTGACCTGGCTATTTAGGGTTAACTTTCGAAAACACCCAGAAAACAGTCAGAAAGTTAAGATCTCTGCTTGCTCTTTCGATTGTGCCTTCCTTTTGGCATGCCCGCATGGGTGGCTATTCCTTTTAAGCACAGGCTGACCAGTTATCGAGCACAAAATAATTTGCAATCCACCAATAAAAATCACTTAAGTGTAAACAATTACTGTGGAAACAATAGATAGACTTGTCTGAACGTGGTCTATAGGACGCATTAAGATGACGTTGTAATAGCCCATGATTTCTGCAGAAAATCCCAACATTGTAACGTCCCCTCTGGCACCATATCACATATGGGAAAAATAATAAGAGTTGTCGGCACCTTACCTCCTCATTCAGACAAGCCTTTAAATATGTGGTAATGTGGTGTAACGATAACACAATTTTTGCATGCCATGGCGGCCATGTTTCAATGTTTGCTGGGAATGATGGGGAATAACTTGTGGTGAGAGGGTTCCTTCTGATCACTACCGTATCTCGACAGGTATGTTTTCCAGCCAATATTTATATTAAACTGTGGTTTCATGGTGATTGCCAGCAGGTGTAAATGAGTCAGACTATACAAATGCTCTCTAACTCGAGTTCCCCCATTTTATTGATCGATGGGGCTCTGAATGAGTCCCAAAATTATGTTTTAAAATATTGTTCATTCCTACCTTGCACTATTCTTATTGTGTAATTCTCCTGTGTTCTTCCTTTTTGTTGTAGTCTCAGTCACGGAATTCATCTGGTTTAATGAATAATTTCTCCCACTCGTCCGCTGATTCTGCTGTTGGCATTCCTGATGGTCCTTCCTTCCACGATGTAAAGCGACCCTTCGCTGTTGCCGACCCCTGTCCTCGTGAGGACTGTGACACATCAACATCTGAGTCCACGGGTATTTCAGATTCAGTTCATTTATAAGTAATGCTTCATAAAAAGCGTACAGTGTTAACATGACATAGAAGACAAGTCAAAGTTGTACTAGGTTCTGTCCCAAGCACTGCTAAATCAATTACTTGCACTGCAAAGTTATAGTGTTGGAGTTTTCTGTGGTTAGATTTTAAATATTGCCAAAGGAAAGAAAGCTTCAGTTTCAAATAGAGGGAAAACATGGAAATTTTGTGTTACCATATTTCATGAAGGTTGCATGGCTCCAGTCAACCGAGCAGAAGTAGTTTCTTCTTGAGTTGTTACGTCCTATTTACCGTGCCTTCTATTTACCGTGCCTTCTATTTACCGTGCCTTGTGTTTGCCCACTCCACAGAAGGGCTCGAGATCCATTTACTGAATGGGGAATGAGTAATATGCTAACATGGAATCCACGCACAGAGTGGCACCCGACAATACTGCAACCTGTGACGTGGACGTGAAAGATGACCCTTAAGTCACAGCTGATATTTATGAATTGTTTAACCAAGCTCTGTGTGAATCAAAGTGCACACTTAGAACGGATTAAATTTGAGTGTAGGTTCCAGGAGACAAGAGGCGTGGGCAGTACATCATGTCACACCAGTGTGCTTCGAGGGTAATTGTGCCTTCCTAGTTTACCGTTTCCTACAAAGCAAGGAGCCTTTGTATTTATCCATGTTAGTGTGCTTTGCTCAGTGAAAATGGACTGACATTAGCCGGTGTTCATTACTAAATATAGACTAGTGCTTACGTGTGCCACAAAAGCAGTTGCCCAGATTAGAGGGAAACAAGAGCATTTGGCGGGAGACGTGCCAGCTCAGGATCATAATTTCTGTTGAAATGGAGGAAGAAGGGACAGTCCAGTTCCATTCCACAAATACATTTACATAAGCAAACACATGGCATCTGCTTATTGGTGCAGTGCCCATGTTTGTCAGGAATCCATTCTACAACCAGTCTCACCTCTCATCAATCTCTCAGAGTCAGCCACTGTTAAATCGAGTATAATGTTGGGTCTCTGGTTGAGAACTCATCTACATAACTGTAAGAGTAAAAATTTAGGAGACTAATCTTCATGCTGAAAAGCCTTTCCATTGGGATTTAGGTCTATGAGTCGATAACTTTTATTTTGCAATTACTGTCACAAATTGAGATGGGAGTGGCCTTCCAGAAGCAAGCACTGAAGATATAATTCTCCACATGCTGGGGTAATTATTTGTGGAGTTACTAAGGCACACAATTATATTAATGTACTAACTACTAGTTAGTATATTGAATGTATACGTTGGAGCATGGATTAAAACATGAACTCCACCCATCACAGAACACCCCAGAAACCACATCATGGAGAGCACCCAGATTGACAGTAGAATCCATCATTGTCATCTGTAATTGATAACCCACCCCAAGCTGAGAGACCTCTAGCCTTCTGCTAGGCGCAGCAAGCAGCTAATACACCTCAACCAAGATGGTGTCCAGAAGCAGTCAAAGCAGAATGGATATCCACACTTACCCATGGAAGAATGGTCAGCATAGATGTAGTTAATTGATACACGAGGAAGGAGAAAGTCAGCATCATACAACTTAAAAAGAGGAATATAAAAATTTGACCAAGTATTATTCACCTCTCAAACACATTTTAGACATATTTTGAAGAGAACTTGATGTCTAAGCTATAATGCAATGCCATAAATCATGAAATACTAAATAGATTTTCCAATGAGCTGATCCAATTTTTGGTAGTGAAAGCTGGAAACTGATATAATACTGAGACTCGAACATAATACTAATTGGCATTTCATCAACTGCAGCCCAATTCACAAGTTAAACAATAGCTGCACTGTTTAGATTGCACTACAGTTTTCCTGACCTCATCGATTTGTCAAGATGATCAACAGGAGAGTGTTTAATGAGCACAAGAAAGAGAAGATGTCTGGGAGTAAAAGATTTGTTTCAGATGAAGCATCACATTAGCTATTGGCTTAGATTCTAAGTGACTATTCTACTGGACCTTGCTCACAAGTCTGAATTGGAGCCAATTACAGTAGTAGCTGATTTAGGGCCTGATTTACATCTTGGTAGTAAGAATACTCCATCGCAATAGATAATGATTTAAATGTGAACAGACCATTGGTGCAACCATGGTGGACATTACTCCGTCTTTGCTGTGGTTACACTCCTCCAACGGCCTGAGAGAGTAAGGGCCATCAGTGGTTGACCTCTATGTCTGCCCACCTTTTTCAGATGGGTGGACATACAGGTCAGTTTTTACTGTCCATCACCACCAGATATACCCTGGCAATAAGGAGCAGAGAATACTGTCTAATGTCCCCCCACCGAGGGAGGTAGCTCCCATGGCAAGGGAGATTTTTAGTTTTTTTGTTTTCAGAAAGAAAATCCAACTTTTGGACTTTCCTTTTTAAAATAAAACAAATACGTTTGACGGACAACCCTGTCATATTGACAGAGCTGTGCATCAAACATGTTAAAGCATTGACAAGAAATGCCATGACATTGATTCCTGCCAATGCTTTCGAAATAATCTTTGACTTAGCAGTCATTTCTAAATTTGGGGGGGGCAGTGACTCCGTCAGGGTGACATCATAATTTACTCCTTCACGTTGATGATGTAAGCTCTGTTTGTTGAAAGTTGAAACACAGCCTTAGTTTCATGATCATGTTGAATTTAGTGCAACATTTGGGTCCAATATCGTAAACATGACTTAAAGGAAATATTCATTTTATTTATTGGGAGGGTCTAGTTCTTCACCACCTCAACAAATATTGACCCTACTTCTGTGATATACAGTGAGAACTTGTCCACAGCAAATCCCTAATTCTTACCCGTTACAACTAAGGCACCTGCTGAAGAACAATAACACCGGCTGCAGCAGCTTGTGTATTCCACAGTCTTTCGAAGCATGCTTACGCCACTTGTTTTCTATGGGGGGGGGAGCAGGCAATCACTTTTAGTATGTAGGGAGCATGCTCATTAACAAAAGAAGCCACAGCATTGATAACAAATCTGGATTCAGCCCACCAGACTTATTTCACGAATTGCACAGATAGATTCTTAGTCATGATCAGGATTTTAATATGGCTACAAAGAGGTGAAAAGCTTCTAACAAAAAGTAAATTCATACTGAGTAGTTGGTGCCCCAAGTCATGAGGTTTCCTTGGAAAGTGTTTACATTTGTAACACTGGTGTTCATGTAAGGCAAGCTTGAGAAAGAAACATGACAACCCTGTTTCTGATTCCAATATGCAGCATTTGTCTGCTACAATATGAAAAGAACTACTAATGGTTAGAGTCTATGATTCGAAATGTAATGTCCCAAGCAATGATAGTTTTCAGAACACAGAAGCAAGAAAACCGGTATATTGTAGTTTAGAAGACACACAAACACTGTGGCTGCATTATTTACTATTCCAGTCTTTCAGTCTTTCAAAATATACAGGAATATCCTGAAATTTGCTTTGAACTTTCACAACAAGCTACCACTTGTAGCCTATTTAAGACTTTACTTAAAAATATTTTTTATGTAAAGCCTTAAAGATGTGAGGTTCTCAGGTTCATATGTACACATCTCAAAACAATATGATTTTTCCCCTTATTGTTATATGGCCATAGCGGAGCTATGTTCACACTTGCTTAAATTTACATGGAAAATCTCTCTGTGGTGTATGGAAAACCAACATCCACCTTCCATGCATACTGCGGATATACTTCGCTAGGATTTACCATGGAGTGGTCTCCCGGCCAACATGGAAGGCCTAATTAAGCTGGTAACAATGCCTGGGGGCAGCCTCAGTGATGCCTGAAACGGCAGCCCCTTCCATCTCGGCTGGGACAGACCCATTATTGATAACTAGTACCCAATGCATGGGCACGATGCTGGCCTAATATGAAATTGGCTCCTTCTTCTGACCTCTCACATTTATATGACTTCTATTTAAGACTTATAGGTGCTCTGACAAGTACAAACAGAAAGTTTAAATTATACCAATTATACCTATAATGTACTTAGGATGAGCTAAGGGCCAGATGTATGACCTTTTGTTTTGTGACTTGCAATTTGCGATCCATTTTGGAATCACAAACTGTGAGTTGCAAAACAAAATGTACAGCAGTGTTAAGTACACTGTTTGCTATTCCGTATGAATCGCGAATGAACTACCTCATCAATATTCATGAGATAAGCCGCAATTTGCGACCCCACTGGGAATGGCCGCACTTGCAGGGATGGTGGCCTGCTGGGGACCTGCAGCAGACTACCATGTCTGTGACTTTTTTAAATAAAGCTGTTTTTCTTTAAATGCAGCCCATTTTCCTTAAAGGAAAATTGTATGCATTTCAAAAAGAAAAATGAAGTTTTCTTTTAATTTTTTCAGAGTAAGCAGTGGTCTATGAGACCACTGCCTGCTCTGCAAAAATATTTTTGCTACCATTCACAAAGGGGAAACTTTCCGTTTGCAAATGGGTTAGCACAAACTTGAAATTGGTGTTAACTGTGATTGTTTTGGGACCACATTCATGGTTGCAAAACAATCATACATATCATTCAAATTCAGTATTTGGAAGGGACGCCCTGAACATGCCTCTTCCTAATACCGAATCAAAAAACCCAAATTGCGATTCAGTAACAAGTTACTGAATTGTAATTTGGCTTAGACCATCCCCGAAAACATTTTTCTAGTCACAAATGGCCAGTACTATAAATCGACCCGTGTGCGACTAGAAAAATGCTTTGTACATGCGGCGTAATGTCCCAGAAAAAATACAATTCTCAAATGAGGCACATTCTGACCGAAATGACAAATGGAGAACACCTTACTGCACTGCAGTGACTGGACATTGAAAAAATCATTTAGATTTGCATTTTCCACTCTGCATAATCACACAATTAACAGTTACTGCACTCCCTTGCAATCCTGTAATCCCTGCAAATACACTTTTTTGACACACCATTGAATATTCCAGTTTCAAATGTCACTGTCACTCAGAGAAATTTTCCATTACCTTTGTGCAACAATCATTACTAAATGGGAAGTCAGTGTGTATTTTAATATTAAAATAAAGAAGGAATAATTGATTTTCAGAAAAAAGTCATTTAAAATCCTCAACCATCATCAAAAACAGGGTAGGTTTAAAGAACCACTAGCAAACACTTTGCAAAATACAGAAAAAGCATTTAGGATGCCTATACTTTATATTTTCATTTACTGTTACTATACCTGAAAAAACTGCAAGGGTATAATGCAAGTTGCACTGTGGCTTTTGGATGTGATTGTTCTAACCAGAACTTTTCTGTTTTAGGGTCTTATTTAGATCTTTACGGTATTAGTACCAATCTGCTGTGGTGGCGAACCCGAGTACGCCATCAAGTAGATGGTGTTCTGACCATCGCATTTAAGATGTATTGTGGCTGAGCCACCGACAGCGACAACAGAGTGCTGTCCTGAGTTTTCAGGCTGGCGGGTTTCTGCTGACCATATTTAGATATTCCAGTCCTGCAGGCAGTGTACTAGTGGCAGATTCCTGATAAAGGGAGGCCATCACAGGACCCAATAGACATAATACAATGGCAGTGGTTACGAAAGCGAGCTACGTCTCTCTCACACACACTGTACCAGAGCCCTATGTGTCTCCCTGCACTACACACTACACATCACACTACATACACACTATTATCTAGTGTCATTCCTCCAAAACACATACATATTGAAATACACATTGTCACACATCCATTACACTACATACACACACTGTTGACATTACACCCACACAAAACACAACTATGACAACCAACGCAACTACACACTCATCTAAACAAACACACTCACACAAAAATACAACTACACACATTACAATAACAACCACCACACAACGACACTCACCTAAATGTTACACACAGCAACACAACACACAACCAAACACACACAACATCAGACCCAAATGCAAGTGGCACACAATCTGACACAACCACATCACCCACTCCAGCTCCCTCCTCCTCAACCAACCAATCCAATTGCAGACACACATACACTTATTGACTCACGTACACAACTGGAAACACAACATCACAGGTACAGATCCCCTTGCCATGTGCACACATGGACACAGTTGACAAGTGTGACTGGTATGTCATTTTGGTGGCAGCATTCATTTTGCAATGAATATGGAGACCAAAATGACATCTGTGTGTGTGTGAGCTATATGTGCCTTGTACCAGTGTTGTCCCACCCATGCCCGACCCAATTATGTACCTGACATATGCATGTCACAGTGATTTAAAAAAATTACTGTGACATGTATGTGACTGCAGTGGTCCTGAGTTCAGATGCAGACACCACAAAACTAGACTGGCAATGTGGACTCCCTACCTTCGACTCCGACAACGGGAGATTGTGTTTTCTCCATGATCAAGTGACAGCAGCGACCGAAGGTCTTGCCTGCTTTTGTCCAGTCCAAAACAGATGTGGAATGGGGTAAAAATGTAAGTTTTTACCTGATTTCCCACCAATCCACTAGCTCAGACGTGGATGTAACACCTCCACAGTTGGCTTGAACGGGAAGGCACAAATAAATTTGCGCGGCAGAAAGAGTGGCTGGAATCCTGCCGTCAGCTGCTTTCTCCTGTGGTGCCATCAATGTGGTTGGGAAGTTCTGGCACAGCCAGCAGGACTCAGGCAGGTTTTCGTCTATGAGATTGCCAACCTCTAAATCGCCTAGAAGGCAGATGGTTTTTCTGTTGAGAAATTGGAAGTGGGACCGTTACCTCCATGTTAGAAATGGGGTTTCTGGTTGGCTAGGGTATGCACCTCAGGCAGGCAGAACTTACCCACTCTAGTCAGGGCAAGGGAGTTACACGTCCAAGATAACCCCTGCTCACCCCCTTGGTAGCTTGGCACGAGCAGTCAGGCTTAACCTGGAGGCAATGTGTAAAGCGTTTGCACAACACACACACATGTGACGCAATATCCCCACCACAAAGGAAACACAACACCAGATTATATGAAAATATACTCTATTGTACACAACGCAATTATCAGACCAAACATCACATATCAGTACTATCCTGCTACCTTAGCAGTTGTCAGAACGTTACCCATTAGTTACTCTGCAAACTAGCAGTAGTCACACATAACACACAGGTTACTCAGTATTCTGTAACATAAGCAGTAGTCCGGAAAACACGTTATTACATCACAGCACTTGTCATAAGAATATCATAAAATGCCCATAGTAGGAACATTAGAAAACATATGGCAAGTTAGAAAAACATATTAGCAAGCATGTCCATAAAAGGAACATTTGCATACACATATGTAAAAACAACGCAGGTAGGTAATATATGAATCAAACAAAAGTCTGTAGAAAGAGCTTTGGATTGCAACTATATTGGTCCTTTAAACAGTACCTGGTTGGATGAAGGCACTTCCAGTGCCTAGAAGGCGAACAGTGGGGCCCCCGGCGCTCCTATGCGCAAAACAGGGGCCTCCCTTATACTCTGGGGTCAGAGGAGGGCGACATGCACCTCCTCTCTTTTATAGACAGGCCCCTCTGGGGACTGTGATTACTGGGGGCCCCTCAGGGCCTCAACCGGCCCTCACGAGGGGGGCCAAAGCCAGCAAAAACAACTTAGGGCAGGAGGGGGGCACCATGCACCCCCTCCGGTTTAATGACAGGCCCCTCGCGGGACCCGCGATCTCTGGGGGCCCCCCGGGCCTCTACTGGCCCTTCCACCAAGGGGGGGCCCACAATAATGCCCGTTTTACCTACCAGCAGAAAAGGAGCGTCCTGCTCCTAACGCAGAGGCCAGGGGGAAGGGGGCACTCCCCGCGCCTTCCCCTGGTCCTGCCGTGAAGCCACAAGAAGATCGGACCCCTCCTGGGGCCCGAGCAGACACTCGCCTGCACCTGATGCGGTGCGAAAGTGTTCTTCCAGCTTCCCGGGCCGCTGCGGTGACCTTATTTAAAGGGGCACAATGCAGCCAGGAGCCTACGAGCTCCCAAGGCTCCATAAGCGCTCTGCAAACCACGGAGAAGCACCCCTCATGAAGAAATGGATGCAGGAGTCAGGGGCCACAGCACCCTGTCCCTGGGGAGCAGAATCTTACGACAAGGTCCTCAGGTGGAGGGCCCAGCTACAGGCCAGCACAAGGGAAAGGCAGCAAGTGGCAAGTCCTTCACAGTGACCAGGCGGGTCAAAGGTCAGCACAGCAGCAGCAGTCCATGGCGGTTCCTGGTGAGTCCTTTCAGCCTTTGGTGTCCAGTTCCAAGATGATTCCAAGAGTCTCCAAATTGTGGGGAAAATTCCCCTGTACTTATAGTCAGTTCTTACAGTGTTTTACAATGGTAGGGAGAGGAGGTTCCAGCCAGTTACAACTGGTTCTGGGAGTGCCCCCTCTCTCCTTTCAGCACAGGCTCCAAAACTCAGTGGGGGGTTAACGCCCTATTGTGTGAGGCCAGGGGACAGTCTTTACAAATGCAGGTGTGCCCCGCCTCTCCCTTCTCTCTGCCCAGGAAGACTATTCAGTATGCAGATGCACCTCTGTGACACCTCCACCCTCCCTGTGTACAGGCTGTCTGAAAAGTATGCACAAAGCCCCAACTGTCACACTACCCAGACGTGGATTGGAGTCAAGCTGCAAAACACCAGAGTCATTAGCACAGATAAATGCGCACTTTCTAGAAGTGGCATTTCTGTGATAGTAATAAAAAATACACCCACACCAGTAAGCAGCATTTATTATCACCATCACAACCATACCAAACATGCCTACGCTACCCCTCATAAATCAGATAATACCCCTTACACATAAGGCAGGGCATTTCTAATGCAATCCTATGAGAAGGCAGCACTCACAGCAGTGAGACACCAAGTTAGGCTGTTTGTCACTACTAGGACAGGCCATGCAATATGGCACATGTCCTGCCTTTCTACATACATGGCACCCTGCCCATAGGGCTAGCTACGGCGTACCTTAAGGGTGACTTACATGTAGTAAAAGGGGAGTTCTGGGCCTGGCAAGTAAATTTAGATGCCAGGTCCCTGTGGCAGAAAACTGTGCACACAGGCCCTGCGCTAGCAGGCCTGAGACAGGTTTGAAAGTCTACTTCAGTGGGTGGCGCAAGCAGCGCTGCAGGCCCACTAGTAGTATTTAATTTACAGGCCCTGGGTATAGAGATACCACTGTACAAGGGACTTATAGGTAAATTAAATATGCCAATTAGGTATAAGCCAATCATACCAACTTTAGATGGGAGAGCACCTGCACTTTAGCACTGGTCAGCAGTGATAAAGTGCTCAGAGACCTAGAGCCAACAGCGAGAGGTCAGAAAAACCAGAAGGAAGGAGGCAAAAAGACTAGGGATGACCCTGCGTAAGGCAAAAAGTCTAACACTCCACAATCTAAATCAGGCCGTAAGTATTCTTTCAGCTTAAGGTATCTTCCTTTATTATATATAATAATAACGTCTTTCACTTGTTCAGAGCTTTCCATTCTATTCAAAATGTCAGCTTTTCGCATGCCATTTGTTGCATGTTTCCTCTTGTTCTTCTTTCAGGTCCTTTAGCTTATCGTTATTCTCTCTAGCATAATTCTTGCATCATTGTTTAATGGTCTATTTTTCTATAAAACGTTATGGAGGGTAAGAAATTGAGTTTCTAGTTGAGGGGGTGAAACCCTAATGAAGCAGCAACCATATACTCAGGGTTAACTCACATCTAGACCCCAAATTGACCTGTGCTCAACCCTCTGGCAGCTTGGCACAGAGTAGTCAGGTTTAACTTAAAGTCAACATTTAAAGTATCTGTTCAGCACTTCAAACAGTAATAAAGTGAAAACACAGTTCAGGAAAATGCCCACACCCTATTAGAAACATTAAGTATGGTTTAATCAACAAAACAAGACCAAAACAACAAAACTTGAATCAATAGAACTGTGATGCTGTGCAGCTTTAAAGATTTCAGTGAATATAACGGCATAAGGCACAAAGTGCCAACTGTGGTTATCTGGTCGCACCGAACAGGGACAAAGTCAAACGTTAAGGTTGACTGTGATAGAGTGCAGGCCGGCTACAGGGAACCAGTTAGGCCTGCTGAACAAGAGTACCTTAAATCCTGATTGCAAAGAGATGTGAAGTCCTATGTTGATACATAGTGCAACAGAGGAAGTGTGAGGTCCTGACAAGTAGAAGCATCACACTGCAGCATTTCTGGGGAACTAAAAAGTGTTATGTGATGTCCTTGCATATAGATGCTTTACACCACTGCAGTTCCAATGGGCTGCTTTGGGCGTGACAATGGTCTTGCATGGAGATGCATTGCACCGCAGTGGTTCTGATGGACTGTGATGGGCGATGCAAAGTCCTTGTGTCAGAAAAGTCCACACAGCAGAGGCAGTGCGTCAGTTCTGAGGGTGATGCATTGAGTAGCAGAGGTGATGCACCAGTTCTGTGGGAGATGCACCATGGAAGAGATATGTTGGGTCTGCTGAATCCACAGATGGGCTGGCAGAGCACTTTCAGGCCCAGTTCCGAGGGTCCAGGGCTGGGGTGGCAACACATGGGAGGGCTGGGCTCACAGTTGGCAGAGTCCAAGTGCTGGTTTCAAGGTTGTTGGAAACCTGTTCTTTCCCTAAGGCTTTTGATCAGATGGCCAGCCAACTTGCCCTCTTGAGTCACTCTGGCATTCTGGGTTTAGAGATGGAGGTCCAATCCTTCTCACCCTTGCAAGAGGGCAGCAGGGCAGAAGGCCAGCAGAGTGGGGCAGCGGCCTTTTGGGCAGCAGTCCAGCAGAGTGGCAGTCCTTTCAGCAACATAGCAGTTCTTCTTCCTAGCAAGGTACACAGGTCCAGAAGTGTACTGAGGAATTGGGTATAATCGTCCATTATTTATACCTGGTGTCCCTTTTAAGTCAATCCCTAGGGAGGTGATACCACCTGTACCCCAGGCCTGTAAATTAAATGCTACTAATGGACCTTCAGCACTTATTGTGCCACCCATTTAAATAACCCTTTAAACCTGTCTCAGGCCTGCCATTGCAGCCCCTGGGTGCAGTTCTAATCTACCATTTCAACTTGGCAGTTTAAATGTCTTGCAGGCCCAAACCTCCCTTTTTAATACATATAAGTCACCCCAAGGGTAGGCCTCACACAGCCCAGAGGGCAGTGTGCAGAGTATTGAACAAATTGGACACATACTTTTAAGTTTTAGATGCCCAGTGAGGCTTACCTCTCCCATGGGATAACATTGCGCTCCCTTATTACATTTAATAGGTAGTAACTTTGAATTGAGAGCAGATAGGAATGTTGAGTTTGATATCTAAAGAATTGTACTTTAAAACCCTTTTCTCGTCTCAACCATTTGGTGCCTGCAGCCTGTATCCTGGGTCACATGATTAGGCATAGCGTGCAGTTGATCTTTGTGAATTGCTCCCAGTCAGTGAGACAAAAAGGGACCCAGTGTTGCGAGGATGGGCCATTTCTGACTTGATGAGGAGGGGAGCTGTCACCTACCACACTTCCACATCACAAAGCCTCTGCCCTAGCACATCCACAAAGAATTTGTCAGTAGTCCTTTCTGCTCCCAGAAGCCACGGTATGGAGGCAGGAAATGTAATGCACCTCTGGGGTAGAAGCCTCTAGAAACTTCTCCTACTTCAAAGTGGGCAACAGATATACATAGTGGACCCTGAGATTCAACTCTTCAGATCACTACTTGACCTGTGACTCTGTCTGGAAGATACTGCCCAGCTGTGAACGCTGACCTGCTTGCTGACCAAGGACTGCTTTGCTGCTAAAGGCCTACTGTTGCTGCAACAGGACTCTTCTGCTGCTGTGAAGCATCCTGCTGAATCCAGCCTGCTTATATGGACCCAAAACTCCAGTAAATCTCAAAGGGAGAGTTGGCTGGCCCCTTGTTGTAAGCTTTAGCAACACAAAAGGATGATGAACGGAGTGCTAAAACATTTCAAACACTCACCCCCAATCACAGATCTGGATTTGATCCATCATTCTTATGCTTACCATGCCACCACCGTTTGGACCCTGCCATATGCAAATCAGTCTTGACCCTGCTCCCCATGGGAAAAGTCCAGCCTAAACTGCCTAGCCAGGTCATCCTTGGACCGGAAACAAGCATCCTGGGACCGGTTTTGGGGTATCATTCCTCTTCAGCTAGGCTAGCTTGAATCCAGTGACACAGTGAGCAAGGGACCCACGTCTGGGCATACTCTGGCCTCATAGGGCAACTTTAGCAACACAAAAAGATGATGGACAGAGTGCTGAAACTTTTAAAACACTCACCCCCAGTCACAGATCTGGGTTTAATCCACCATCCTTCTTTGCTCACCATGCCACCCCAGTTTTGACACAGCCATATGCAAATCAGTCTTGACCCTGTTCCCCATGAGAACAGCCCAGACCGAAGTGCCACGCCAGGTCCTCCCTGGACTGGAAACAAGCATCCTGGGACCAGTTTTGGGGTATCACCCCTCTTCAGCCAGGCTAGCTTGAATCCAGTGGCACAGTGAGCAAGGGACCCACGTCTGGGCATACCCTGGCCACTTATGGCAACTTTAGCAACACAAAAGGGTGATGGACAAAGTGCTGAAACTTTTCAAATACTCACTCCCGGTCACAAATCTGGGTTTAATTAATTGTTCTTTTGCTCACCATGCCACCCCAGTTTGGACCCAGCCATATGCAAGTCAGTCTTGACCCTGTTCTGTATGGGAATAGTCCAGCCCGATCTGCCAGGCCAGGTCCTCCCTGGTCAGGAAACATTCATCCTGGGACCGGTTTCAAGGTATCATCCAACAGGGAATAACAGGCTTCTTTAATATTGATGCATCTCTCCACATCTTGACGCAGCATGGCACAGCTTACCATCGACTCCAATCTTCAGTGTTGATGTATCTCCTTGCTAGTCCTCACAAGCCCCAGCAGCTTCCTCAATGCCTACACAAAAGATTGCATCATGTCTCTTAGTCAATGGCTGATTGCCCAGTCACTGTGTAACACATCTCCCTGACAACTCTCATCGACTTGCTGTGGTGAAATGTATCTCGATGCCCAGACCTCACATCACAGCTCCTTGTCAACCACTCTTTGACGCCAGCCTTAGAGGCGCAAGGACTTTACATCTGGACACCCAGGCCCACAAGTCACTTTCTCAGTGGACCTAACTCAGTTTTGTTTCCGGCCGGGGCTCCATCGCAGTTGGCCCGAACTTGTGTCTTGGATCCGGTCTACCACACCCAGATAATCGCAACTGGGGCTTTGTGCTTCTAGACACTATTTTCACATAAAACTCTGAATTTCTATCTCTCCAGTTCTACTGATTGGACTTTTGTTGTTTTTGTCTCAAATAATTTAATACATTTTACTCAAATTTTTTTAATTGTTGTGGGATTTTCTTGTGTTGTGTTTTCACTTTATTAATGTTTGAAGTACTGTATAAATACCTTACAGGTTGCCTTCAAATTAAGCCTGATTGCTTTGTGCCAGGCTGCCAGAGAGTTAAGCACAGGCTAACTTGGGATTCTTTAATATTCTCAACTAACATGAATCTTGTAAAACATTTTTCTGATGATTTCATGGTCTTCTGCACTTTACTGCGTGGGTGGATATTCCAATCCTTGTTTTTTTTCTTTTTTTGTGGAATGAACCACTTATAGCCTTATGAACTCTTGAAGCCTTATTGCATGAAAACATTGGTTAAGGGGTTTTGTAGGTAGTGCTGCTAGTAATTTTCTCAAATAACTCAATGCTCTAGCATATGCCCCAGCAGTGCAGTACTACAGTTCTGATGTCAGGATAACTATTTTTCTCGAGAATCTCGTTTTAGTGAATGAAGTACTAACCCCTAACCCCCTGGACAATTCACTTTTGCTTCTAACTTATTGAATTCGTTTTTTTCTACTTATGGGAGTGTCACCATGCTTCACAACAGAAATAAGTAAAAGTCATTAGATTACGTATCCACTACTGAGTATTCTTAGAGGACCAACCGCCTTTCTAATACCCTGCCACTATTTGATTTATCAACAAAAAATGGAGTTTCATTAGTTGGTCTTCCACGTATCATTCACCCAAAGGAAAACTGGATTCCAAAAACGCGATGTGCTTGCCCGATCTCAGTCTTAAGGACTGGCCTATCCTATTCTTTGGGTCATTGCCTATTAAAATAAGTACTGAACTTAGGCCCAGTAAGGACAGCCTTATTCCCTGCGTTAGCTAAATGTCGATGAGGGAATCTGAGGCTGTGGTTATTTTACAAGACTGATAGCCAAAACCCCTTCTTAGGTTCCATAATCCAATCCCTAAGGGCCTGTCGCACCTCAAACTCCCTTTCTGTCAAATTTTCCAATAAGCTTCTAAAATGCTGCCAGCACATAGAGTAAGAAACCTCGGAGACAGAAGAGTTTGGCATTGTGCCATCCAGGGATTCGCGGAGCCTCGGGAGGAACCTGTCACATCTTCAGTATCTGAACCAGAAGCATATCAGTAGTACTGACCTGTGAGGTTGAAGGCCAGGAAACTCAAAAGAGAAATTAATAAATTGAGGCAGCAGGAAATGGGACCACGAGTGTCACCATGTACACTGGAAACTGCGGTATCTTGAGACATGTAGGCCCATATTTATACTTTTTAAGCGCCGCATTTGCGCCGCTTTTTGACGCAAAAGCAGTGCAAATTTACTAAATACAATTGTATTTTGTAAGTCTGCGCCGTTTTTGCATCACAAAATGAGGCGAATGCGACGCTAAAAAAGTATAAATATGGGCCGTAATGTTTATCTGGGTGCACAATATTTTAGATTTTATAAATGTTTTTGTTCTTCTGACTGACGATCCAAAGGGATTATGCTTCTGCTTTGATTGTCCATGGTGTGCTATAAAGTTAAGTGTGCAAATAAAACTCAATCACATGCATGTGAGGGTAATTGAGAAGGGCATCCAGCAAAAAGTAATTTCATAAAAGCGTCAAATATTCACAGGATTGCAGGATGTGGTCGGAATGCATTATGAACTTCTGCCTGGCCTCCTGATGGGTTCTCGTTTATAGATATGATGTGATAAGTTAGTTATCACAGTTTTAATACCAGTCCTTAGAACATTTTTCCACTATGGTTTTCAATTTCCTGTGTAAAAGTAAGCTAATGACCCAGGATAGCAGCTACCACGATTGTTATTGATGCTTTTTTTCCATTTCGGTTTAATTCATCTGAACTGTTCTCTGTGATAAAATAATAGATCCAGCCCTGGATTAACTTTGCACCTCCTACAAAGAAGTTTTAGCGTTATTAAAATCGCAGCTCACTGCCTTTCCTACGTAGAGCATCTGCTTTTTAAGATAAGAATTTGAAGAGGATTAGAAATCTCACACAATGGGTACATACATGAATACTCATCCCCCTGATCCAGTTGTATAACTTTATGCTTAAACCAAAAGCTTCTCCTTAATATGAGTTCATTTCAATGGGCCTTCTGTGTTTAATCAAGAGTCCCTACCTTTTCAATTGCATGAGGCATCTAGTTCCCGAAGCAACATCTTTGATCTGATAGATAACAAAAACTAAATAAGTAAACATGTTAATATTAAAGCGCTATGCGGATGTTGCAAATCAATTTTATTTTTCACTTGTGGCTTGTCTCTGGACCTTATCAGTAGACTAATGGAAGCGCCTGATTGATACCCTTAAACACACCTGATAGGGATTAATAAACAAGTATTATTTTCATCTAACGCACGTGGCTTTCACTTGCGCATTCTTTGACTAAACTAGATGCTCACTGAGAGGCGTTCCAAAGCCTTCTATCCGCAAGCGCACCCACGCGTGAATCTGCTAATAATGCCAATGTTTGAGTTTGAAACTATCTCTACGCAGCCCTTTCCATGTCAGTAACCACCTTCCCATAATTCGTTTGTAGTGTACTGACTTAATTCCTTATTCATCGAAGAGCCTGAACTCGCAGCTGCAGTACAAATGCAAAGCCCATCGCCATCCATGTGTCCATAATTGGATAAATACAAAGAAGTGATGGATGAAATGCTTCAATTAATCTCAGCCACTGGTAATTAGTCAGTTTGGTTACTGTGCATGAGACGGCAGAACTTGTCATTTAATATGTAACGAAAACTGCACAAATATTAACCAGCCTAAAAAGGATTTCAGACTTGAAAATCACGTTATTTCCTGCAGCAGGAATAGCTTTCCATGTGAATTTCAACTGGAATTTGTGACTTCTAAAAAAAAAAACAATAGTAAAACAACACTCCCACACATACTTAAAAATGAGTGTCAGTTTACTATTTTTTTGTGTGAATAAATTCCCATATATTGAATATAAGTTATGTTATCACTTAAATTATTCCTTATTGTTCATACAGTTTGATTAATATTTATTTGTAAGGCACTCTGGCTCGTGCGTATGACAGTGGTTAATGTTTTGTTCAAACACATTTTTTCACATAATCACATCAATAAAACATGGCAACAACTTGTTTAAAAATGTGTTTGATATATATATTTATATATATATATATATATATATATATATGTTAGAAATGGGGTTTCTGGTTGGCTAGGGTATGCACCTCATCCAGGCAGAACTTACCCACTCTAGTCAGGGCAAGGGAGTTACACGTCCAAGATAACCCCTGCTCACCCCCTTGGTAGCTTGGCACGAGCAGTCAGGCTTAACCCGGAGGCAATGTGTAAAGCGTTTGCACAACACACACAACACACATGACGCAATATCCCCAACACAAAGGAAACACAACACCAGATTATATGAAAATATACTGTATTGTACACAAGGCAATTATCAGACCAAACATCACATATCAGTACTATCCTGCTACCTTAGCAGTTGTCACAACGTTATGCATTAGTTACTCTGCAACCTAGCAGTAGTCACACATAACACACAGGTTACTCAGTATTCTGCAACATAAGCAGTAGTCAGGAAAACACTTTATTACATCACAGCACTTGTCATAAGAATATCATAAAATGCCCATAGTAGGAACATTAGAAAACATATGGCAAGTTAAAAAAACATATTCGCAAGCATGTCCATAAAAGGAACATTTGCATACACATATGTAAAAACATCAAACGCAGGTAGGTAATATATGAATCAAACAAAAGTCTGTAGAAAGACCTTTGGATTGCAACTATAGTGGTCCTTTAAACAGTACCTGGTTGGATGAAGGCACCTCCAGTGCCTAGAAGGCGAACAATGGGGCCCCCGGCGCTCCCATGCGCAAAATGGGGGCCTCCCTTATACTCTGGGGTCAGAGGAGGGCGACATGCACCTCCTCTCTTTTATAGACAGGCCCCTCTGGGGGCCGTGATTACTGGGGGGCCCCCAGGGCCTCAACCGGCCCTCACGAGGGGGGACAAAGCCAGCAAAAACAACTTAGGGCAGGAGGGGGCACCACGCACCTCTTCTGGTTTAATGACAGGCCCCTCCCGGGACCCGCGATCTCTGGGGGCCCCCTGGGCCTCCACTGGCCCTTCCACCAAGGGGGGGGCCACAATAATGCCCGTTTTACCTAACAGCAGAAAAGGAGCGTCCTGCTCCGAACACAGAGGCCAGGGGAAAGGGGGCACTCCCCACGCCTTCCCATGGTCCTGCCGTGAAGCCACAAGAAGATCGGACCCCTCCTGGGGCCCGAGCAGACACTCGCCTGCACCCGATGCGGTGCGAAAGTGTTCTTCCAGCTTCCCGGGCCGCTGCGGTGATCTTATTTAAAGGGGCACAACGCAGCAAGGAGCCTACGAGCTCCCAAGGCTCCATAAGCGCGCTGCAATCAGCGCTATGGCAACCGCAACCACGGAGAAGCACCCCTCGTGAAGAAATGGATGCAGGGGTCAGGGGCCACAGCACCCTGCCCCTGGGGAGCAGAATCTTAAGACAAGGTCCTCAGGTGGAGGGCACAGCTACAGGCCAGCACAAGGGAAAGGCAGCAAGTGGCAAGTCCTTCACAGTGACCAGGCATCACAGGTCAGCACAGCAGCAGCAGTCCATGGCGGTTCCTGGTGAGTCCTTTTAGCCTTTGGTGTCCAGTTCCAAGATGATTCCAAGAGTCTCCAAATTGTGGGGAAAATTCACCTGTACTTATAGTCAGTTCTTACAGTGTTTTACAATGGTAGGGAGAGGAGGTTCCTGCCAGTTACAACTGGTTCTGGGAGTGCACCCTCTCTCCTTTCAGCACAGGCTCCAAACATCTGTGGGGGGTTAACGACCCTATTGTGTGAGGCCAGGACACAGCCTTTACAAATGTAGGTGTTCCCCGCCTCACCCTTCTTTCAGCCCAGGAAGACTATTCAGTATGCAGATGCACCTCTGTGACACCTCCACCCTCCCTGTGTACAGGCTGTCTGAAAAGTATGCACAAAGCCCCAACTGTCACTCTGCCCAGATGTGGATTGGAGTCAAGCTGCAAAACACCAGAGTCATAAGCACAGATAAATAGTAATAAAAAATACACTCACACCAGTAAGCAGCATTTATTATCACCATCACAACCATACCAAACACGCCTACGCTACCCCTCATAAATCAGACAATACCCCTTACACATAAGGCAGGGCATTTCTAATGCAATCCTATGAGAAGGCAGCACTCATAGCAGTGAGACACCAAGTTAGGCTGTTTGTCACTACTAGGACAGGCCATGCAATATGGCACATGTCCTGCCTTTCTACATACATGGCACCCTGCCCATAGGGCTAGCTGCGGCGTCCCTTAGGGGTGACTTACATGTAGTAAAAAGGGAGTTCTGGGCCTGGTAAGTAAGTTTAGATGCCAGGTCCCTGTGGCAGAAAACTGCGCACACAGGCCCTGCGCTAGCAGGCCTGAGACAGGTTTAAAAGTTTACTTCAGTGGGTGGCGCAAGCAGCGCTGCAGGTCCACTAGTAGTATTTAATTTACAGGTCCTGGGTACAGAGATACCACTGTACAAGGGACTTATAGGTAAATTAAATATGCCAATTAGGTATAAGCCAATCATACCAACTTTAGAAGGGAGAGCACCTGCACTTTAGCACTGGTCAGCAGTGATAAAGAGCTCAGAGTCCTAGAGCCAACAGCGAGAGGTCAGAAAAACCAGGAGGAAGGAGGCAAAAAGACTGAGGATGACCCTGCGTAAGGCAAAAACAAACAATTGCCAAGTAATGGACTCATTGCACTCCGTGAGAGTTTAATGCTTTATCCAAGAAGTGTAAAACGACACCACCAACGCGTTTCGACCTCTCGGTCTTGTTCACAGTTTATAAGAAGCACCTTCCCATGAGTCTCTATTTATATTATTTTTGTCTGCTGGTGCGCCTTGTCCTTAGTGAGTAAACTTACAAGGGGACGCGTATAGGTCGATGAATCTTTTGGATCGCATAGGGTATCCAAGTCAAGTATAGCGAGTAAAAGAAAACTTCAACAATTCAATACGTGATCAACTCAAATATCCATGAACTAATCTAACCAGAAAAACCACCGTGACTCAAATAAAAGTTAGTTCTGTTTATTCCCTATTATTTACAACTCTATTCATAAAACTTTTATTCAACCATATCATGATTACCAATTTGTCTTTTTTACCAACATAAGCCATAAATATATGCAATCAATGTTAAACAGGCAAATAGCAATTCATAATATATCGAATGATTTAGCAATATAAGTCAGTCAGTCTAAGTCACCCTAAGTCACCCTTGTCAGCCTACCTATCTCCGAAATAGCATCAGCACGTGGGTCTTCATGCTAAAACAATTTAGTCAAAAATCATTGATTTGGAAATAATTGATCTAAAAGAGAAAACGTTTTAAACAGCGCAGTTGGTACCTAAAAAGAAAAGCATTCATTAGTCAGTCAAGTTATAGCTACCAATCCAAGATAGATCAGTAACGAGTCAGACTTCGCCTCTGGGTCATTAGTCATCAGCAAGACTCAGGCTCACAGAAGCAAGCCCAAGTTTTCAGCTCTTCGGACAGCGTCTCCTGACGTCATCAACTTTCGCCTCTCCGTTCTGATTTTTCCCTTCATATCATTACTTTTTAATAGGGTCTCTCAGTCCATCCCACAAATTGCCCATTGGTCAACCTTAGCAGGGGTTATGACTCTAACCTCTAATTTTTGTTTACCACTTGTCTATGTTATTTTGAGAGTGAAGTTCCATTAACATGATTGGTTCTTCTGTCGATGAGAACATCATCCGTTTCTTCAGGTACCGAAATTGTTGGTCCCAGCTCTTGGTCTGTAGCTCCATTGTTCAAGTCCTGGGAAAGTACATTTAGCCTACTCTACACATAATTGTATCAATTTGTTCTGATCATCTGCTGTCCGCTGGTGAGTTTGCAGTTTTCGCTTGGCGGATCTCAAAGTTGAACTCCTTACAGTTCAAGGTTCTTTTTTTCAGTTCCAGTCTGCGGCAGCTCATCGCGACTCCATGTTTAAGCAGGCAAGGCCTAGAGCTGACGAGGCCTCTGGCTAAACTAAGAACATATGGCATTACAAAACATAGATTATTTTTTTTATTTGTATTTTTTAATAATTATTTATTAAAGAATATAGGGTGGTACAGAGTACATAGGAATACATCTTCATAGCATTACTTTACAACAGATAATTTTACAGTAGGTATATAGGCATATGCAATCTGATAAACATTCTGAATAATAGGTTATGGGGTTATAGGTGGATACTTGGAGGGGAATTAGAAGAGAGGGTGGAAAACGGGAAAGAAAATGATTCATAGGGAAGGAAAAGGGAGAGGGAGATAGGGTGAGCAAAAGGAAAGAAAAAAAAAAGGGGGTTGTGAGGGGTGAGTGAAGGGGTGGGGGTTCTTGGGGTCAGAATGTCAAGGCTGTTGAATGAGTAGTCTGACTATTCCCTGTCTGTTGTGGGTTATCATGGAGGGTTGAGTAGTGTGGTGCGTGTGCATAGATAGTTGTAATATGAGGTGGAGATTCCAGTACTTGGGGGAGGATAATGCTGGGAATGGGGCGGTCAGGGGGATATCCATGAAGATATAGGTTGGGATATTTTGTTTTAGGGGGGGAGCGGGTTCTTCCTGTGTGCATTAGATGATCCGACACTGATCGGGTAGGAAGAGAGGAAAGAAGTCAGTGGATATATGTTGAAATGGTCCGGGATGTAGGACGTTTACCAAGGCGGGTAGCCAAGGGGATGAAGGGAGAGGGAGAGGAAGAAAGGGAGGGGAAGACAGAGGGGGGGGGGAATTCTAGGGTAACGACTGCCGTCCGCTGATCGTCGATCGTCCACCAGCTGCCTCATGGTCTTGTCAGGAAGGGGCTCCAAACTTCCGTGAATAGTGCTGCTTGATCCTGCAAGTTGTAACTTACTCGCTCGTGGGTGGCGGTTTGAAACATGGCTGTCATCCATTCTGTTGGTGTTGGGGCAATGCTGGACCTCCAGTGTCGGAGTATGCAAATTTTGGCTGTGGCAAATGCCGTATGGAGTAACTGTTTGTGGAATCGTGATAAGGAGAGGTACGGGTACATGTCATGTAGAAGAATGAGTGATGGCGGTGTCGGATTTGGTATCTGTATGGGGTCTGACAGAGTGTGGCGTACAGCTTCCCATAAGGGTTGTATCGTCGGACAATGACATAGAATGTAAAGTAGGTCACAATGGAGGTCTGCACATCGCCAACACTTCGCATGTGGCAGCAGGCCTGCCCTGAAGAGTTTTATGGGGGTCCAATACCATTCTTGGAGGATTTTAAATAAGTAGAATTTCAGGCGGGCTTCGCGGACACCCCTGTCAAGGGCTTCTATTATGTCCGACCATTCCTCTTCCGTGTAGGTGACCTCGAGTCGATCCTGCCACTTTAAGCGCAGTCGTTTGAGAAGGGGCTGTGAGTAAAGATGATTTGTTAGTTGCGTATAGACCGGCCATAACGCCTCTGTGTCGGCCCCACTTCTGTAGGTAAGTGACAATGGGTGAGGCTTTGAGCATCCACGGGGGGGTTCCTAGGACTCTGCGCATACAATGCTTAAGCTGTGTGTATCGCCACTCTTGGTTATTGTGGATGCCGAACTCTTCCTGTAGGGAGGCGAAGGTTCGGAAGCGATCGCCATCTATGATTTGGGATATATTGTGGATACCAGCGTTGTTCCATTGGGGCCACCTAAGGATGTTTCCTCCTATTTTTATGCTTTTGTTTACTGCTATAGGGGCCTGGATGTGCAAGAAAGGGTGTAAGCCCAATAGGCGGTGAGCTCTGCGCCTTGCTGTGTTTGTGGCCATAAGGATGGGGTTGGACAAGTGGGGGTAGTCAATGTATATCCCTCCTATCTCTGCATGCTGACCCCGTAGGAGTTTCTCCATGGCTACCCATTGTGGGGGATCCGGAGTATCTGGGAGTATGTAGGCTAGCTGTGATCATTGTAAGGCTAGTGAGTATTGTTCTACTGAGGGTAGGCCTAAGCCCCCATAGGATCGTCGTGCCAATATTGTTGCAGGTTTCAGCCTTAAGCGTGTGGGGCCCCAGACAAAGGTCCTTATTGAGGCATCGATCATTCGGAGTGAGGAGAGAGGCACCTGTAGAGGGAGCATGCCTAATATGTATGTGAATCGCGGGAGGGTAACCATCCTAACCGCCTGCGTCCTGCCCCACATGGATAGACCCAGTAGTGACCACTTGGCGAAGTCCTGTTTCATCCGGGATATAAGAGGGTCGAGGTTGTCCCTGACCATATGTTCTAGACCTCAGTTGATATACGTTCCTAGGTATTTAAGGCGAGTCAGGGTACATTTGAATGGGAGGCCAAGGATTGCAGCTCTCGTAGTTACGCGGGATAGGGGCAGCGATTCGCCTTTGTCCCAGTTTACCCGGTATCCAGATAAGGGCGCGAAGCCCTCTATGATAGAGAGTAGTGATGGTAAGAATCTTTCTAGGTCGGACAAGGTTAATAGGATGTCATCTGCGTAGAGATAGATTTTAGAGGAACCCCCTGTTAGAGGGATACCTTTTATCTGTTGGGAGTTCCGTATAGTAGCTGCCAGAGGTTCCATTGGTAGCAGGAATAGGAGCGGTGACAGGGGGCAACTCTGTCGGGTGCCTCTTCCAATGGGGAATGGGTCTGATAGAAAACCCCCTCAATTAACTTGTGCCGTGGGATGATCATACAGTAATCGGACTTTGGAGATAAAAGGGGTCATTCCGACCCTGGCGGTTGACTACCGCCAGGGCCGGGGACCGCGGATGCACCGCCAACAGGCTGGCGGTGCATCCATGGGCATTCTGACCGCGGCGGTACAGCCGCGGTCAGAAACGGGAAACCAGCGGTGTCCCGCCGGTTTCCCGCTACCCTAGGGAATCCTCCATGGCGGCGCTGCAGGCAGTGCCGCCATGGGGATTCCGACCCCCTTACCGCCAGCCTGGTTTTGGCGGTTTTGACCGCCAGAACCTGGCTGGTGGTAACGGGTGTCGTGGGGCCCCCTAACAGGGCCCCACCAAGATTTTCAGTGTCTGCCAAGCAGACACTGAAAATCGCGACGGGTGCAACTGCACCCGTCGCACCCCTTCCACTCCGCCGGCTCCATTCGGAGCCGGCATCCTCATGGAAGGGGGTTTCCCGCTGGGCTGGCGGGCGGCCTTCTGGCGGTCGCCCGCCAGCCCAGCGGGAAACTCAGAATGACCGCGGCGGTCTTTTGACCGCGCAGCGGTATTCTGACGGCGGGACTTTGGCGGGCGGCCTCCGCCGCCCGCCAAAGTCAGAATGACCCCCAAATTGTTCTCCGAGGCCGAAGTGCTTCATGGTGGTAAACAGATAGGGCCATTCGATACGGTCAAATGCTTTTTCTGCATCGAGAGATAGGGCCAGGGCTTCCTCTGGTAGATGTAATGATTCCAGCAGGGTATGACAGGGCATGTGATTTCTGGAGGTGCGACCCGGCACAAATCCCACTTGAGTATTATGAATCAAGGATGGTATCACTTTACGTAGACGTGCTGCTAGGACGCTGGCTAGGAGTTTGACATCTCCGTTCAGGAGGGAGATGGGGTGATAGCTGCCACAGAGTAAGGGGTCTCTCCCTGGTTTGGGCAGGACAACAATCGTGGCCCTGTTGGACAGAGCGCCCAAAGAGCCTTCCTGACATGCTTCCGTAAGTGCCTCGTGCACTGCAGTGATTGCCTCTTACCCGGCCTATCTATAGAATTCCGCAGGGAATCCGTCCTCTCCCGGAGACTTATGGTAGGGGAGGTTTGCGATAACTTGCATTATTTCTTCCCTGCTTATATCACCCTCTAGAAGACCTCGGCCTTCCTCCGAAAGAGAGGGTGGATTGCCCGCAGTAAGAAATGCCTTTGTCTGGACAGGATCGGTCGTTGTCTCAGGAGTATAAAGATATTGATAATATGTAGCAAATTTGTTCACAATGTCCTGCGGGCGGGTCAATACCACTCCTGAAGAGGACGTTATGACCGGGATAGCAGAAGCAGCTTCTCTCTGTCGAAGCTGTGCCGCTAGACGGCGTCCTGCCTTCTCACCTTGCTCATAGTGTCGACCGCATAGTCTTTGCAACGCATATTCCGCCTGTGATGTATAGAGCTCATTGTGTGCCATTCGAGCCTGTTCGAGGGAGCGGCGCAGCGCAGAGGACGGTTGGGCAGTATATTGTTTGTTGAGATTCTGGATCGTGTTTTCTAAGGTACGTTGATGGGCCTCTCTGTCTCTATTAGCTAGTGCTGCATCACGCATCATATTCTCTCTCAGAGTCGCCTTTGCCGCTGCCATAGAACCCATTTGGAAGCCACAGTACCCGTGTTTTCGGCCATTTACGTGGATATATGGGCCTTCAAATTGTTCTTTCCCTTGGGGGGAGCGGTATCTATGTATAGCAAAGCGCCATGGTTTGCGACCGGGGGAGGCTAATCCTGCTTGGATCAGGAGTCGTGTCGGGGAATGGTCTGAGAGTCCGCTATCTAGGATACTGGTATCTTGCAGTTGGAGGATTATGGTGTGTGATACAAAGAAGTAGTCCAGGCATGATTGGGTACCGTGGACAGACGATAGAAAGGTATATTCCTTATCTTTTGGGTGTGTTAGTCTCCAACAGTCAACTAAACCTGCGTCCGTGGTTAGGTCCGTCAGTAGTGCCCTGTCGTGATTATTACCTGCATCAATGGGGCCTGTCCTGTCCAGTATGGCATCTCGGGCGAGGTTCCAGTCTCCCCCGATAATGTGACGGGTGATTCCGATTTCGGTCACGAGACGATTTAGTTGTAGGAAAAAGGGGCGTTTTGTGCCGGTTGGTGCGTAAACGGAGCCCACACACAGGAAAGTATTTCCTAGTTTTAATTTAGCAAATATATATCTTCCTTCCGCGTCATTCCATGTTTTAATGATTGTAATCGGGAGGGACTTACGCATTAGCATCGCTACTCCGCATTTGCGAGGCATGCCACTCCCGGTCTCCTGGTCTGCTGGGCAACAGCTAAAGGTGACCTTTCCTACCCAGTCTGGTTTAAGTTTACTGGACTCTAGGTTATCAAGGTGTGTCTCTTGGATCAGGGCAATGTCCGCTCTTTTAGATTGGAGATAGGACAATATTTTTTTCCGTTTAATATAGCTCGTCATGTCGTGTACGTTCCAGGAGAGGATTCGTAGTGGATGTGTCGCATGAGGGGTGTTCCCTGCCATTCTAAGCGGTAGGATGAGGTCTCAGCTGTCCCTAGGGCGGTAATAGTAGAGGGGGGGGCTACTTCAGCTGTTGGGGTGGAGGCTATGTTTGTTATAATGTGATGGCTTGGAGAGGGGAGGGGCATCTGGTGGGGATCTGGTGTTTCTACTAAAGTAGAAGGGGGGAGCGGGGACAGAGGAGATTAGAAAAGGGAAAGAAAAGAAGAAGGAAAGAAAAGAGGAGAGGGGGGGCCAAGAAGTGATATAAACGAGAAAAGAAGGGGTGATAACGTTGATATATGGAATGAAGCACAATAAGATAAAATAAAATAAAATAATAAAAAGAAAATGCAGAGAAAGAAAGAAGAAGGGAGGGAGAGGGAAAGGCTTGAGGTCCGACGTCCCCTATCGGAACTCCTGTCGCCATCGGGGCGATCTCAGCCAGGGAGGCAAGGGTAGGACAGAGGGCAGCCGATACTGGTTTATGACGAGGAATTGCACGAGTTCCGGGGAGTAGGAGAGAACCACGAGTGCATTGTAGAGGGAACCTGAGGGGGGACATTGACCATGATAATAATGATGATCCGGGTTTGTTATCTTGGATGGGGATGGGGATGGAGGGAGGGCTGCCGACGCGTGGGCAATGGGGAGGACTTGGTCTACAGAGTATCCTTGTTTTACTGGAGGTATAGCATCGCGTTAGTATGACGGTAGTAAGGGGGGGGAGGTTTGTGATTGTATATGGGGGAGGCCTATCTGGTGGTGACTGGTAACTGGTACGGTGTCTTGTGCGGTTCGCGCGCTCACAGTTTTGGGATGGTGGACAGTCGTCAGGGAGGGAAAGTTGGTGAGGGGGGTATGGAACAATGTGGTACTGGGTCGAGCAAAGGTTTGGAGAGGTATAGACATATAACATTTTGAGTACTTCCATACTTATATATTGTCACTGTAACAAGTAACACAATATCACTGTAGCCTGTTAATTCTGATAACATAATATATAACATAATTCCTTGTCATACTATCACATTATCATCTATTAAACTGTGTGACATAAAACTTATCGTGGAGTAAATAATGGTAAATAATATTACGTCATAATACTATAAAGTAAAGTACGTTCAGGGGCTGACAGTTTGTTAGCTAGACATGTGGTACAATCATGGTCGGGCAAACCCCTGTCCTGCGTGGAAGCTGCAGATGTCGGCGGTAGCTAGCCTGGATACGAGTACGTGTGCTCGGTATAAGATATTGATAAGTTATATTATAATACCGCGGGTTGCAGCAGTACATTATGGAGGGCACGCATGTAGTCGAAAAGATGTTGGCAGTTATGAGGGGAGCGCAAATGTTAGATCTGGGTAATTGTTCGTCTATCTGTCCATGGGGTCAGTAACAGTCGTGCATGATAAAACGATGTTGCACCAGGGGGAGGCTTTACGGTGCGCTTACGTGTGTCGTCTTTTATTCTATGCTCCCGGCCTTGCAGAATGTCCTTGTGATGTATAACAGGGTGTCTCTATGACATGATATCCCCTATGGTAGGGTTTTGTACCATGTTGCCATACTGTTGTGTATTAGGTTATGTATTGCGGGGTATAGTTTAGTTTAGTTATGGCCCCTGGGTGAGTAGTGGGGTTTAACAGGTTCTGGCGTAAGTGTTAACAGTATGGATTTCGTGTTAGATCAGGATGAGCTTGTGTTATATTTTTACTGCAGGGTGTTCTGCAGCGCTGTAAGGGAATGCCAGTTTGTTTATTAGGTGTTTGGTAACGGCATTGCAGTGTTAGGCCCTGTCTCTTATGTAGCCTGTGGGAGTCGGTGTAGTCGAGTCTGGGCACTGATGTGTGTACCCTGTCTTATGCTAGAAGCTGTTTACATTGCATTGTCACATTATAAGGTCTAATATCAGTTTGTGGAGTGTATAGATATATTAACTGTCTATTATTAATAATGGTAGCAACAGTTATAAGGAAGACACAGATGTAAGATCCGAATATGTACTCATCCGTCCATGGGGTCATCGGCGGTCGCGCTGCAGTGTTCTTGCGATTGCCTCATATATGCATTGTATCAAGTCGCCGTCTCAGGGGGATGCAGTCGTTGGTTTTAGAGGGGAGCGGGATTTGTCTCTTTCCGATAGCTGGGTGTGGACTGCCACAGCGTGTAGGACCTGACCCCTGTCATCGTGCGATCTGGCTAGTCTCTCCATGTCCCTGCCCCTTTGACAGGTGTCGTCGTCATATTGGGCCGTGCTTGCTTTCTCCATTCCTGGGGTCGAGGTTCCATTACCTTCGTTCTCCCTTGAGGTATCTTGCGGATGGTTTGTGCTGGTAGATTCCATGGGCTGGTGTTGAAAAGAGTCAAGAAAAGGTCTCAATTCATCGGGTTGTAAAAATCCTTGGATACTCCGTTTTTGGTGACCCACATTCTTGCCGGGTCGAAAAGGCCATATTTCATCTCCAGTTGGCGGAGTCGGGGTCTTAGAGCTAGAAAGGCCTTTCTGCATTCGTTGGTATCTTTGGAATAGTCAGCAGTTATTCGTATATCATGCTGGCCTATCTGGAAAGATCCGTGGCTACGCGCTGCTTGAAGTATTTGACGGGTCTGGTTGTGACGTAGGAGGCATGCGATAATTGTTCGAGGCCTTGAGGATTTGTCGGAGCGTTTCGGGCCTACTCTGTGCGCTCGTTGGAATTCCAGTGGCAGGTCGAAGTCCAGTGAGGTCAGTTTAGGAAGGGTAGAGCCCAGAAAGGCCTGCATATCTGTGCCTTCTTCATTTTACGGGATCCCGAGTAGACGAATATTGTCTCTTTGACTTCTGTCCTCCATATCCGTTAGTTTACTCTTGAGATAGAGGAGATCCTGGTCTCTGTCCTGGTACGCAGCTGGCTGCCTGTGTTTCCAATGTTCTCATGCGTTGTTCTAGCCCTGACACCGTGGATTGGAACACTGCAATGTCTGATCGCATGGATTTGGTCTCTAGAGTCAGTGAGGTTATAGAAGCGTCCATTCCCTCTATTCGACGGCTGACAGCGGTGATCTCCTGTGGTATCCGTTCCATGGTTGTGGGCTGTTCCTTGTCAGACATCACAATGGGCTCAATTGGGGGTGGTGATGCGTGAGGGCCTGTTGTTATAGAAGTTGGGCGTTTATGGTGGAGCGCCTCCGAGAATAGTAGTTGCCGCGCCGGCTTACTAGCAGGTTTATGGTTCGGATTGCTATCGGGCATCGCCTTGCCAGTCTGCGGGGACTACTCAGTTAGATCCCAGGCCTTCTTCGGGGTCCGATGGGGGTGGGGGTTTACGAATCGGCCGATCCACGTCTCTGTTCCGTCTCCTTTTTTGTTGTTTGTTTTGCTTCTTGTTTCTTCCCTCCTCCTTTCTTCTTTTACCCCCTTTATTTGTACCAACCCAGTGGCTGCTGCGGAATGGGGCGATCTACTGTTTTTGTCAGGCAGGACGGTTATAGCGATGGGGGCACCGAAATGATGAAACAGGTGTGGGGCCCATCATAGTCCGGAGCGTTGATGAAACCGTGTCCACTACTTGCCGTCGTTGGTAGATGCCATTGCTGGGCACTCCTCCAGTTAGGGTGAGTTGCGGGGGGCATTGAAGGGTGGGCAAGCAAGTCCTTCTTCATGTCGTTTTGCCACAAATCCGTTGTGGCTGACGGCATGTGTTCCTGGACTCCTTTCCTATTGTCGCTGGGGCCCCACTGATACCTGTGGGCTACGACGGTGGCGCTTGTCTCTGTTCCAGTGTCTTGGTGCCATGGGATGGGGGGAGGAGGTAGATGGTAGTGGGATTTGACTCTTTGTTCTTGCTTGATTCTTCTTCCCTTTTTTTTTCTTTTCTTCTCTTCTCTTTTTTCCTTTATTGTTTATCTATTTTACTGTTATTTTCCCTCTTGTTTTTCTTTTTTTTCCCCTCTCTTTTTCCCCCTCCCTCGTCTTCTTCCCTCTGGTCCTATGGGGAGGGGGATGCGGGGTGTCTGTCTCTCCCCGTATGCTGGCTGTCCTTTATTCCTCCATCATTCTTCTTTCATTCTCCTTTCATTCTCTCATTCTCTCCATCCCCTTTCTCCTCCTGTTCCGTTCCTTTTTCTCCCACAGAGGGGGGAGGGGGACAGCGCAACGATCCGGTGGAGGAGTGCTGGCAGGGTGACACGGTGTCTCCCGCTGATGGTGGGGCGCAGGGAGGCCGTACGTGTGAAGCTGGCTATTGTGGTATCGGCGAAGCCGCTCCGACTCGGGTTCCGAGGGCGCGGCTCCACCCTCTTGGCAGGGTATCTGTCTCCGGGGCATGCTGCGGGTCCTCTAGAACTCCTGCGAGTCTCTTCAGCGGGCGCCGGAGGTCCGGGGCATTGAGAGGGTCTCCATGGCCCTCCGCATCGGTTTTCTTTGTTGTCGACGAGCTGGCTGGCCGTGGGCTAGAACACCGCGACTCCGCCCCTCAGGTAGGCCTCCACCACCGAGGCACGCCGTGGGTCTTCAGGCTCACGATGGTGGACCCATTCAGCGCGGATCAGGAGCTCAATGGTGGCAGAAGGGGCCGACGCCAGGTAAAATGTTTGTTCTGGTGGCCGCTGGGCCCCCACCGCCTACCCGGGATCGCCGCGGCACAGAGCTCGCAATTTAGGCGGCCACCTTCCTTCGTGGCCCGCCCACGCCCCCAAAAAACATAGATTATATAGTTAATTATAATATATTAATACAAGTTTTAAAACATTTCACAGTATTTAGTACTTTTAGCACAGATGGTGACGACTCCCCGTGGGCACATTTTGCACATTACACTTTATTTCATTTATTAATATTGTTCTTTTCATTAGTATGTATATGCAAGTCATTAGCATATTCTCATGTTAGCATATCTGCTCCAACAGTCCCTCCTCTGATGACTAAATGTGTCATCACACCTTTCTCATCAAGCATCTACAAGTTACTTTCAGTCACATTTTGATTTCTTCTGTTTCTATCTTCCCTATAGATTCTTCTTCTGGGCTGTCTTTCCCTCCTCTGTTTATTCTCAGCTCTTTTTAGTTGAATTTTGTGCCATAGTTTGCATGTCCCCCATAATCCTAATATAACAGTAATCACAATTAATATTCCTTGAACGATTTTCCAAACTATCCCACCCCAAATTTGACTAAACCAATTTCCTAGTGTTGCAAATCCTTTTCCCACCTTTTCCCAACCTCCTGGTTCTTTCAACACTTGTAAATCCTTACCGCCTTAGTTAAGTTAGTAAGCAGTTCTTTTACTTCTTTCTCATTTGCAGGTATATAAGAGCAACAATGTTTCTCATTAATCATTTTGCAGACTCCTCCGTCTTTCGCCAATATTATGTCTAAAGCAAGCCTATTTTGACGCGTCATAGCTCTATCCGCAGCTAATTCAGTGTTTAGTAATAATATAGCTCCTGTAAAGTTAGTTAGCATGTTATCCACTATAGTTGACAACTTTCGAATCTTGTTCGCATTTAATATAACTCCTACTGAAGGAATTACTGCTCCAAATATATCCCCTACTATTGCAGAGGCTGTTTCTCTTCTTTGTCTCATTTGATGTAACTCAGTCATTTTCAGTATTTTCTTCAAATCATCTATTTGATAGATTTTAGGGCATACTATCCCCAAATAACATGTCCCATACCATCTCTGAGGGAGACGGTAATAAGCATTAAGTCCACAAATGTTATAGATCCCAGGAATCACAGGGTCAGCACCATTTAGCATGAACGTCCACTTACTCTGAAACAAAAACACATGCCTACATTCACTCGTTCCCACAAATAAAGTGTCAATGTGTGACTTTGGCCTATATATACACAGAACTTGCCTACGTGTAATGCATCTAAAGGTAGCTTCCCTTGTGTTTTTATAGCAGTGTAAGCATAATTATTTTTATTACTCCTTTTCTCTAACCCTTTTTCTAATTTTTCTTTTAATGCTTTTCTCCTATTGTCAGTATGCCCAATAAAGCTCTTTTCCATGGGAGTTAATAAACAAGTCAAATTATTATGATGCACATAAGCTGTGCCAAATGTTAGTGTAGGCTCAAAGAATCCTCTAACTAGTACTATATCATGATCCTTAGCTAGCTTACTCAGATATCTAATTATAGAGATGAAGGAAAATACCATATCATAATTAGAATAAAAGTATTGAATGTACTCCTGATTATAGAAGCGTGTTAGTAACAAACCACAAGCTTTACCATAGGTCAAAGGTAGACTATGATAAGTAACACCTTCTTCTATGGATGAAGGTATTTGTGTACACACAAGACAATCCTTTGCATCCATCGTTTCCACATATTCACTCAATATACAATAAAAGACATTAGAAGACAATTCTCCCCTTACGTTAGTATAATCATGCAAATATTGCCCATCTAATTTGAACTTTTCTATAGCTGTTAGTCTAGTAGTTTCATGCACAGATGTATCTCTCATTTCCTTCATCTCATGAATTGTCATACCCACAATCAATATTATAAACAATACTCCACACACAATTGCCATACCTACACTCAAATATCTACAATACCTAATATGTCTTGCGTTATCTTAATTAGCCATGATCTGTAAAGAATCAGAAAGCAGAATTTTCAACTCCTAATTAATATGCAACACAAAAATCAAAAATTAAAAAAAAACATTTCTCTCTTCGCACTTTTAACTTCACACAACAAGACCCCTTTTTTCCTTTGTCAAAATCGGTTAGCAGCTGGTCAATTCCAGGTTTCAAGTGTCATATCAGGCTATCAATGTCTTTTCCGGTAAGTAATTTCAATCAACACAGTCTATCTTTTCTTTCCCTTCAGGTTGCATCAAAATACTGATTCAGAACTTCTCTGTCGAAACAAAAGGACATAAATTTGTTTTGCCAATCACTTGCTGTAGCGTATGCCCACTCTGGCCCTGCGTATTTTCGACTTGCCACTCTCTTTCTTTTCAACCTCCTGTTCCCTGTCAATTCTCCATCACTCAGTTCATATTTCATTGTGGTGTGTTGTTCTTCCTCTATTGTTTCATTTATCACCAAGTCTTTCCTCTTGCCTATCTGAGATTCAGGCCAATTATCCCCTTTTCTTATCCCTTCTGTCAGTAATCTCTTCAAGATAGGACTTTTCTCCTTTACCTTGTGTGGCGTGCCTTCTCTTGATGGACCTGCAATGGGTTCAGGAGGAGTCGGGTCACCTTTGCTTTGACCCGCCTCAACTCTTTTCCCCTCAGGCTCAGGCACTGAGTCTCCTTGCTTTCCAGACCCCCTAGTTAATACTTCTCCTGTACATGGGTCTTTTAACATTTTTTCTACATTGTCTGTACGTTGTGCTTCTTGATTCTCCACACCCTGTCTCTTACTGGGGTGATTGATCCTTCTTCCGTTAGTTCTGGGTCCACCTCTGGCTCAACTTGTTCTGGCTCTGGTTCAGGCAAAATTATTCATTTTGCTGCTGTTGGTGTTCTCAGCAACACTTCTTAATGATCCTGGGGACTCACCACTTTTTTGTATGGCTTGCATGTATCCAAGTAGGCAATCCTGTGCACTTTACAGCTGTAGTAGTTGTCAACAACACTTGATATTGACCTCTAGAACGCGGTTCTAGGCAGGTTTTACGCACATGCATTGTGATCACGACCTAGTCTCTGGCTCTCAGGTTGTGGACTGGATCATGGATAGGTAGCAGAGTAATAGCTTGTACCTGCTGAGAAAAAGATCGAACCACATCAGCTAGACCCTTGCAGTAGTCTAACACCATATCATCTGTGATATTGACAAAAGCATTGGCTGGTATTGCTGGCAGTATCATTGCTCTTCCCATGAGAATCTTGTGTGGGGATAACCCTGTCTTTTTGTCAGGTACATTTCTCATTGACATCAACACTAAAGGTAATGCATCTGGCCATTTCAAATTTGTGGCTGCACACATTTTGGCAATTCTTGACTTCAGGGTACCATTCATTTGTTTTACCAATCCTGATGCTTCTGGTCGATAGCTGCAATGCAGCTTCTGTTCAATGTTTAGTGCTGCACATAGGAGTTTGATCAGCTCGTTATTGAAGTGCGTTCCCCTATCTGATTCTAAAGAGATCAGAAATCCGAACCTTGGTATCAGCTCCTTAAGCAATAACTTTGCTACTGTGAGACTGTCATTCCTGCGTGTGGGGTATGCTTCTATCAATGACTAAACACGCACACAATCACCAACACGTACTTCAACCCGCCACATGCACGCATCTCAATGAAATCCAATTGTATTCTGCTGAATGGTCCTGCTGCTCTTCCAATGTGGCTCAAATTTACCACTGTCCCCTTCCCCATGTTCAATTGCTGACAGATTACACATCTATGACACACTGCCTCAGCCGCTTGTCTAAATTTTGGATTGAACCAATCAACCTTGAACAATCTAATCATGGCATCCCTTCCTATGTGTGCCTGTCCATGGTAGAACCGAGCCATCTGAGACAACAGACAATTCGGTAACACCATCTTACCCTCCTCAGATACCCAGATCTCATCTGGTCTTTGTACACATTTCAACTCGATCCATATCTTTTTCTCTTCCTTGTCTACATTTTCCTGCAATGTTTTCAATTCCTCTAGAGTGTCGATTACTTTTAAAGCAAAATTTGCACAACTGGTCTCTTCTCCTTGCATTAGTTCCCACTTATCCTCGAACGATATACAGTTCAGGGCACAAAATCTTGCTGCCTGATCCGCATACCCATTTCCCAAGGAAATGCAGTCTGGTGTTTTCTGATGTGCACTGCATTTTACTACAGCAATTTCGTCAGGTAACTGTATTGCATACAACAACTCTTTTATCTTGTCACCATTTCGTGTTGGGGTTCCAGAAGAGGTCATAAACCCTCTTTGTAACCACAATTGACCAAAATCATGCACAATTCCGAATCCATATTGGCTATCTGTGTATATTGTCACTCGCAGCCTGGTAGAGACATACCATGCTCTAGTGAGAGCCACCAATTCTGCCACTTGTGCTGAATATACACCAGGAAGCCAAGATGCCTCCAGTGTTCCAGTAATTGTACACACAGCATATCCTGCTCTCAATGTACCTGTCCCATCTCTACGGCATGAACCATCAACAAAAACAATTTGATCATTTTCTTCCAGTCGAGTGTCTCTAATATCAGGTCTAGGTTTTGTACGGAGGTTTGTTACCTCAAGACAATCATGCTCTATGTCTTCCTCTTTTTCAACTTCGACAGTATCACTTGGGAGTAGTGTTGCTGGATTTAACACTGTACATGTTTTCAAAGTAACATTTGGAGCTCCCAATATGCTCATCTCATACCTTGTCAGTCGTGCCCCCGTCAAATGTTTTTTTTTTTTTTTTGTCAGCAAAATTTCAACTGAATATGGCACCATTACCGTCACTGGGTATCCCATGATTACCCCTTCACATTGGGAAAGACTTTGACCAACTACAGCTACTGCTCGCCGACAACCTGGTAAAGCTGCTGCAACTGGGTCCAAGGTAGCTGGAAAATAAGCTACTGGGCGATAAGCACCTCCATGGACCTGTGTCAAGATAGACAAAGAACAAGCATCATGTTCATGACAAAACAATGTGAAAGGCTTCGTGTAATCAGGCATTCCCAATGCTGGAGCTCTGCGCAGACTCTCTCTCAATTCAGTGAAAGCCCTCATCTGATCTTCATCTAGAGTAATAGGATTTGTAACTCCCTTATGAGTCAAAGGTTGCAAGGGCTTGCCAATCTCAGCAAAATTTGGAATCCATTGTCTACAGTATCCTACCACTCTGAAGAACATGCGCACATCTTTCTGGGCAGTCGGTGGATTTCCCTGCAGTATCATTGTAAGCCTCTCTCGGAAAAATTTCCTCAACCCTTTCTCAATCTGATGACCCAAGTATTTGACAGACTTCTAACAGTATTGCAATTTTTCAGGTGAGACTTTGTGACCGAAGTCCCCCAGATGATTAAGTAGGACAATTGAATCATGTTTACACTCTTCCTTCATTCTAGATGCAATCAATAAGTCATCAATGTACTGTACCAGAGTCGATTGGCAGGGTAATTCCAATGACTCCAAATTCTTTTTCAAAATCTGGTTAAACAAGGATGGTGACTCCGTATATCCTTGTGGAATCCTGCACCAGCTGTAGACCTTATCTAGGAATTTGAAACTGAAAAGAAACTGACTATCCTTGTGAAGTGGTACTGAAAATAAAGCTTGTGACAGATCGACTACTGTGAACCACTCTGCCTCACATGGAATCTGAAACAGTATCACTGCTGGATTGGGCACAACCGGGCAACACTTAACCACCATGTCATTCACTTTCCGCAAATCCTGCACAATTCACACTTTTCCACAAAGCTTTTTCAATCCCATTATAGGTGAATTACATGGACTGCTCAACACTTCCTTCAAAACACCCTGCTTCAAGAAATCCCTAATTATTTGAGCCACTTTCATTAACACATCCTGTGGCATATTGTACTGTGGAAGTTTTGGAAACTCAACATTCGGCTTCAAAGTAATTTTAATTGTCTCCACACCTTTCATCAACCCTACTTCCTTTCCCGTCAAATCCCAAACCTACTTCTTCAGTGTTCCCTGTAAATCCGCATGCAATTCCTTCAAAGTAAACATTGGAAAAATCTCAATCAAAGGGTACTCTTCAACTGTGTTATTAAGAACCATAGCTGATGCCTGCTCTTCCTCATCGTCACTATTTGTCTGGACTTCTATTCCTGCATCTGTACAATTTATGGAGCATTTGGTCTTGCACAATAAGTCTCTACCTAACAAGGATACAGGACTTGAGTCGCATACCACAAATCCATGCAGTCCGGTATAATTTCCAATTTTAATCTGTACTGGTTCTGTGATACGATTCGTTAATTGCCTATTCTCCACTCCCACAACCTGCACTGTCCTTCCAGAAAGAGGTAAATCCGGTACTTCTATACTCCTTACTGTAGAGCGTGTAGCTCCAGTGTCGACCAAGAATGAACCTTTGGCCCTCATTCCTACTCTGGCGGGCGGCGGTCGCCGCCAAACAGCCGCCACGTGGTCAAAAGACCGCTGGCGGCATTCCGACCTTCCCGCTGGGCCAGCGGGAAGGTGGCCTGCAACACAGAAGCCGGCTCTGAATGGAGCCGGCGGTGTTGCAGGTGTGCGACGGGTGCAGTTGCACCCATCACGCTTTTCACTGTCTGCTAAGCAGACAGTGAAAAGCTTCATGGGCCCTGTTAGGGGGCCCCAGGACACCTGTTCCCGCCAGCCTGTTCCTGGCGGTGAAAACTGCCAGAAACAGGCTGGCGGGAAGGGGGTCAGAATCCCCAGGGCAGCGCTGCCCTGGCGGATTCGCCCAGCCGGGGGAAATCCGGCGGGAAACCGCCGGACCCGGTTTTCTGACCGCGGCTTTACCGCCACGGTCAGAATGGGCTAGGAAGCACCGCCAGCCTGTTGGCGGTGCTTCCGTCATTCGCGGCCCTGGCGGTAATGACCCCCTTTATGTCCCATTACCTTTCCCTTCACGAATGATCCTCTCTGATCTACCTCTAGAGATGCAGCAAGTATGCAAGCTCCTTCATCCGAACTGTCACTCATCCATTCATCGTTTATTTAATCCTCACTGTGAAATGGGAATTGGTGTACTGTATTGTTACTGTTATCTGGTCTCTGACCATTGACCTGTTGAGGAAGCATAACCTGTTGCTGCTCCATTGGGGCTTGGGGTATATGCATTTGCTGTCTAGGCACCATATAAATCTGCTGCTGTACCGGTGCCACAGGAGTAAATTGTACTTGTGGCACCTGCATCTGTTGAACTGGTAAAAAAATTTGACCTCGAGTTTGAACATTCGGGACTTGGCCCCTCACTCTGGGGACTCTCACAGGTTGTACTGTACTAACATCACCTTGCTGAATAATTCCTTCCTGCACCATTAACGGGCACTCCCGCTTCCAGTGTCCCACGTTTCCGCACAGGTGAGATGGCAACATTCTTTTCATCCCCTGCATGTCATTCTGAACAACCACTGTATTCAGATCCAGACCACGCATCACATCCATACCACGTCCTCTACCCCTCGCTTGAGGCCGAAACGCGATTGCTCTCTGTTGCGGCGGCATCGGTGGCACTAAAGCTCCTTGCACTCCTGATTGTGCTGCATTAATCTACATTGCCATTGCCTTTTCCTTCAGCTTCTTTTGCTTTAGCTCAATCTCATCACTACAGTATTTGGCATACTGCAGCACCTCATCAATCGACTTTGCCTGCCAACAATTCAAATGACTCTTAATCATCTGTCCTACTTCAGGTCTTAACCCTTCAACGAACCTAAATACGAAATGCAACATGTCTTTTGGTTCTACTGCTTCCTTACCACTGTACTCCTTGCAACCCTTTAGCAATCTTTCATAATAGGCATGTATTGACTCTTTGGTTTCCTGAACCGTCCTGTCAATTCTCTGCCAATCAATGTTTTTCGGGGAAATTTTAGTTTTGAGAAACTCAATCACCTTATAATAATTTTTCATTACCTCAGGTGACGGTGCTCCTGTATTCTTATGCCTCTCGGGTTCACTCGTTGGCCAGTCCACTGCTCTTTTACATTCAACCCATAAGTCAGCTGGTGCCACTATCTCAAACAAGGTATTCAAGCCTTCCCACAAACATTTGGAAAGTTTCACAAACCTCTCTGTCTGTTGGTACCACTCAACTGGCTTTTCTCTCAATTTAAGGTAATCATTGGCAAAATACAATATATCACTTCAATGCCAAGGAACATGAACAGATTGCCCTCCTGGAATTTTCCTCATTGGTAGCATTTTAACCCTTTCTCCTTTCTCTACTCCTTCTGTTTCCCCTTCTGAGTCCCGTTTCCGTTTATCTTTCCTTTTCGCCCATCTGCCTTCCCACTTCTCTAGTGCTCCCCAAATTTGCGCACTCTACTATAAGTCTCTTAGATCTGCTTTCATTCCTGCCGATTTCATGTGTTCGAAATCTTTTGCCTCGAAATCTAATCTGTAGCTTCGTCTCAAATGTTTTGTTGCCTTAAGATCAATGTCATATTTTTCTGCTACTTCTGCTAATTTCTGGTGTATTTTTCCCACTTCCTTTGTAATCCTCGGACACAAATACCTTAGCTCTTCTTCAGTATAGGATTCTAGCCTATTCAATTCCATTGTTCCTTCAACAAATTCATTTGCCTCGATATTTAGTCCTACTCGATTCAGTTGCTCTCCCCTGCTTGAGACACCTTGCGAAGAATTTAAACTATCCAACCAACTAGTTAACTGCTGTGCTGTTAACCCTTGTAATGAAATGTTACTCGCATTAGTCGCTGACAGCTGCTGTATCCCTGTCCCTACAGCTTGTGGTGTCAAAAGTCTCATACTCTGATTTGCATCTGGTAGTGCCACTAGAGGACTAAATCCCACAGGAGATATCGACTGTACTAAGTCTCCCGTTCTTTGTCTCACCAAACTCTGTGATATCTCTGCCTGTTCTCCTGTTTCTGATTTCTTCTGAGCATATAAGGGTACGGCTGGACCAACAGTAATCAGCAGCGATATTGCATCTGGCGCTATACTGGAACCTGCACTTTGGGTAAGTGGTACTTCCATTGCCTGATTCATAACTGGTGCGAAATCCAATGATGTCCCCGTTATCTGATTAGATCTCAGCATATTCTGTGCCTGTGCTGACGGCAGTAACATTGGAGTTGAGTTGGTCTGAACTAGCACTGGTTGCGGATGAATATTTGAAACAGTCTCAAGAGTGGGTACATTCCGGTAAATTCCTGGTGCAGAAGGTGTAGGCACCCGCACTTGAGCTTCTGCTCTGGTTCCTGCAACTGGTGTACTCTGTACTACCACTGGTATCTGTCCTCCTTCTATTTGTATGGCACCCGCGGCTCCCTGGGATGTCCCAGGCGGAGCAGGAGGAGCCGTAGCAATATTCCCTGGACCCCCTGAATAAGTCGTCATAGGTGGAGGTCAATCTCTCAGCAAATGCGTAATGTAATCTTCTACATCAGAATCGTTATCGTCTACATAAGACTTTTTCCCTTTTTCTTTTCTCCTCATTCTCCCTTTCCTTGTTATCGTCTCCCTTATCTGAATCATCACCCTCCGTGATTGCAGGGAACATCTTAATCTCCTTCATGGTTGCCATTCTCCATCTTTTTTGTTCCCAATCCCACCTAGCTTTGGCTAGTGATTTCTCTATCTTCTTTATCCTTCTATTGGTCTTTAGCTCTTTCTGCTGTCTGGCCACTAGCTCCCAAATTGCTAAAGCCTTCGAACTGTGCTGGTCTCGGTAACGGTCTCATGTCATACAAAGATAATCGCAACTGGTCTAGAACCCTTAAATTAAACGTTCCATGCTCTGGAAATGCTAAGTTTCCTTGATTCTTAGTCAATGCACTCCATTGTTTTAACCAAAGACAAGAAGCTATACCCTTTTCTGTCATTACGAGATATGCTGGACTATCCTCCGGGGGGGTTGGTTCCCCGCTGAAGCCTTAATGTAAGATTCACCTTTCATTACACTCCTGAAAGCCTTGAAAAACTTAATTTTGCCTGTTTTATGTATTACAATTCAATAAGTGAAATGACTCTTACTCCCAAGATTCCCTTCACTCGTTCACTCAACCAATTGCCTCTCACGGACGGCTGCCAATCCGGTCGCGGCTCTTCTCAGTAACCAACCTATCCCAGCGCGGCACACACTGACGTCACACTAACACACAGCGGCTGACAAAGTCTTGCGACTTTGCCCTCCTCAACTCAAACTCAATCAACTAATGCATTTATATTGCGAGCATCTTCATCAAATAATAACTAAAACAAATCTGCTGGTTTACTACAGGAAGGGACACAATTGCTTCAGGGACCTTACAGATTTTTACTGAAAGCGCACTCTGGGACCTTAGCTATTCCTCTTTCTCAGTCCCCCACGTCCGGAAGTAAAATTCGACCCGCAAACTTTACTCTCAGCTGATCATAGGGTCTGTCCTGGTGCACGTAGGACTCGTCAAATCTCAGTTGAAACTTCTTTCATTCAATGTACGTTCATTCAGACTTGTTGACCACGCCCGATCAACCTATTAAACCAGGCAGATAACAACATATACCCAAGTGTCTCCTGCACTTGTCAATATACTCCGGAGTCTTAGACCACGCAGGGTCCGTACATCACCAACAACCACGTGGACAATTTTTGAGCACCAAGCGCTACACACATGTGAAGTTCGACGACTTACCTACTCACACACCTTTTAGGAGTACGCACACTCCTACTAACTCTAAACTGGAGTACGCAAACTCACTACTGTTTACCTCACATACATCACAATTCACCTGCGATCTGCTTAAGCTTAGGCAAGCGCAATTCTACCACTCTCATACTATCTCAAATACGCCGGGAACATACCCAACATTCCTTAGGGGATCCAGGATCTGGGAAAGTCATTTCTGGGCTTAAGGGAACATCATCTTTGCTACCATTGTCAATTCTTAAAAAACAAAATTCAAACCTCATGAAATCAAAACAGCTATACTCAAATTTAAACTACCACCATAACCTTTACTCGTTACTTAACTCGTTCCCTAAGGAAACTAACCATCAGGCTGCTACCAAAACTGCTGGCGCGCCTTGTCCTCAGTAAGTAAACTTACAAGGGGACGCGTGTAGGTCGATGAATCTTTTGGATCACATAGGGTATCCAAGTCAAGTATAGCGAGTAAAATAAAACTTCAACAGTTCAATAAGTGATCAATTCAAATATCCATGAACTAATCTAGTCAGAAAAACCACCACGACTCGTATAAAAGTTAGTTCTGTTTATTACCTATTAGTTACAACTCTATTCATAAAACTTTCATTCAACCATATCATAATTACCAATTTACTTTATTACCAACATAAGCCATAAATTGTCATCACTTGTTAATATTCAATCAATGTTAAACAAGCAAATAGCAATTCATAATATATCGAATGATTTAGCAATATAAGTCAGTCAGTCTAAGTCACCCTAAGTCACCCTTGTCAGCCTACTTATCTCCGAATTAGCATCAGCACGTGGGTCTTCATTCTAAAACAATTTAGTCAAAAATCATTAATTTGGAAATAATTGATCTAAAAGAGAAACCGTTTTAAACAGCGCAGTTGGTTCCTAGAAAGAAAAGCATTCATTAGTCAGTCAGGTTATAGCTACCTATCCAAGATAGATCAGCAACGAGTCAGAGTTCGTCTCTGGGTCATTAGTCATCAGAAAAGTTCAGGCTCGCAGAAGCAAGCTCAAGTTTTCAGCTCTTCGGACAGCGTCTCCTGACGTCATCAACTTTCGCCTCTTCGTTCTGATTTTTCCCTTCATATCATGACTTTTTATTAGGGTCTCTCAGTCCGTCCCACAAATTGCCCATTGGTCAACCTTATCAGGGGTTATGACTCTAACCTATAATTTTTGTTTACCACTTGTCTATGTTATTTTGAGAGTCAAGTTCCATTAACATGATTGGTTCTTCTGTCGATGAGAACATCATCCGGTTCTTCAGGTAACAAAATTGTTGCTCCCAGCTCTTAGTCTGTAGCTCCATTGTTCAAGTCCTGGGAAAGTACATTTAGCCTACTCTACAGATAATTGTATCAATTTTTTCTGATCGTCTCCTGTCCGCTGGTGAGTTTGCAGTTTTCGCTGAGCGGAGCTCATAGTCGAACTCCTTACAGTTCAAGGTTCTTTTCTCCAGTTCCAGTCTGCGGCAGCTCATCGCGTCTCCATGTTTAAGCAGGCAAGGCCTAGAGCTGACTAGGCCTCTGGCTAAACTAAGAACATATGGCATTACAAAACATAGATTATATTGTTAATTATGATATATTAATAAAAAAATTAAAACATTTCACAGTATTTAGTACTTTTAGCACAGATGGTGCCCACTCCCCGTGGGCACATTTTGCACATTACACGTTATTTCATTTATTAATATTGTTCTTTTCATTAGTATGTATACGCAAGTGATTAGCATATTCTCATATTAGCATATCTGCTCCAACATGTCCAATAGTCAAATTGGTCTTTGTTGGACCTTGTTCATCCTGTAGTCGTTCTCCAGATATTTGTTTGGAGAAAAATGTGGCCAATTTTAATTTACGCACAAATTTATATAAATCAATCCTTGTTTCAACATGATCGTAATGCATTTCTGGACAGAAGGACAGGCCTTTGTTAAGGAGGGTCATTTCTTGTTGGGTGAGATCATGTGTCGAAAGATTTACAATCAGGTTCTCACTTAAATTTCCATCCATTATTTGGTTTTGCTCGTTTGTTTGCTTCTCAGAGGATATCCTTTTGTTTTTTCCAGACCCCCTTCTTGTTTTCTGATGTTTCCTCGATCCCATGTAGATTTTCTTCCTCGGCCTCGTGTTTGGCCCCGTCCTCCACCTCTCGGTGTTCTCTGGTCCATGTAGACCAGTTTCATTTCATCTAAAAAAGTCATCTTTCTTATCGGTACTGACGTTCCCTCATCCTCACTTAACTCTACATCTGATTCACTCATTGATGTCTCTGGAGATTGCATTTTCTTATCCAAAATATTGGGATTTTGTTGTATAAGTACATCAAATCTTTTCGCAAATGTTAATATTCTTCCAGTTTCATAGTCAATCTCATCCCTTCTAAACTTTCTTTGTTTTTGTTCTTCAATCATTTTTTCATATTTTTCCAAGTTGACATCCATGATTTGTCTTAATTTGTTACTTTCGTCTTACTTATTTAATACTACGATCTTTTCATCTATTTCCTTCATCTCCCTCAAAATTATTTCTATATCCTTCTTAGCATACTTAATGATAATATGCATCATATTCTTTAAACACTCCATATTATTTGCACCCCATTCTTCAAACATTTCCGATTTAGTATCTGGATGGTTCGTTAATGTAAAAATCCTTAGCCCTCTTGGAACTCTGTCAACTTCTATGTATTTTTCCAATGTCAAAATTTGCCAATAGGATGGATATATTTCATGACCTGGTGGTTGAAGATTTGGAAAGATTAAATAGAATCAAACATGTGACAAGGGAAAATACAACTAGGCAAACACGAGAAGCTCTCAAGAAATTGATGGAAAATCAAGATCTGGAAACCAAGCCCACCGAAAAAGGGGGAAACATAGTGATTATGGAAAGACAAGACTACATGAAAGAAGCGTATAGACAGCTGAATGTAAACAATCATTACCCAAAACTTGAAACTAATCCCATCAACTAACTCACTATGCAATTAAATCAATTGTTAGATACTTGGTATGGTGATGGCACAAGGAGGTTTTAAACATGGTGACTCTACGATAGACCATTTGTTCTACTCTGTGGGTGCTCGGGCAGAAGGCAATTGGAACTAAGGGAACCTGTTTTTTTTTTTGTGGATTTCAGTTCAGCTTTCGGCCTGGTGGACCACACTATCCTGTGGGATAAGCTTTGTCATCTGGCTATCCCCAGTAGCTTACTTGCAATTCTTCAGGAATTGCATCGACACAATTGGGCACAAGTAGAATTGGATTTAAACGGGGATCTGTCCACAAAAATACAGCTGGGTAACGGTCTAAGGCGGGGTTGCATTTTGGCTCCAACATTGTTTTCTCTATTTTTAGCATATTTGCCTAATGCCCTTGATAACTCTAAATCCTTAAGCATATATCATGCTTCCGCTATGCAGACAACTTGGTAATTTTAGATCTGGCTCAAGTGGGCCTTCAGAGGAAGCTGGAAAGTTTCAATTCATATTATGTGGCTAACAAGTGAATTTGGAGAAAACTAAAATAATCAATTATGGGAAAACCCCGAAAGCATACAAGTGGATGCTAGGTAACAATGCTGTAGAGGTGGTAACCTCATAGAAATATTTAGGGATGTTGTTTAATAATAAATTACATTAGACATAAAGAAATAGTGGAGGCGCGGTAATTATCTAGTATAGGAGGCATAGTAAAATTCAAAAATACATATGGTAAGCCATCTCTGTCCCTGGTATTTGCCGCTTATAATGCTATGATCCCACCTCAATGCCAGCATGAGGCAGAATTACTGACTTTAAGCACAGAGGCTAGCTGGGAGAGGTGTGAGGGTAAATGCCTGAAAAAATTGTTAGGGCTGACCAAAAAACCTATGTGCCCGGTAATACGCTTGGAAGGGAACTTGCAGGCATGGAATTTATTATCCCTTAAGCCTACCTTACACTTATGGGAAAAGCACTGGACCTCAGAAGGTCACAAAGTGTCAAGCATTTGCACTCTGAAAATCTCCAGAAGTGAACTAAAATGGCCCGCGCCTGTTTGAAATAAATTAGTGAAAATTGCAGCGATGTTGAAGGTGGCCAAATTTAGAGCAACAAAGGCATCTCACTTATCAAAAGGGGAACTGAGAGAGGCCTGCAAGAGAGAATCTAGGATAACAGACCTTCATTATGTTACAGGAAAGCCCTCTGTGAGTTATTTGCTACAGTCTTGGGACAGCTTAAGGTAGTATCCCTATTATAGCATTTCCAAACCCCCAAATCCTCATTTTGTTATTAAAATTTCATGTGGCGCTGAATTTCCGGTATTTAAAAGAAAAGGGTATTTCATTCATTTCTTTACTCTGAGGATAATTGCACCTGTGGGTTGGATTGAAAAATCCAAATGTTCACTTTGGTTTAGCATGCCTGTACTTTTATAAGATACAACGTCAGATTTTAAAGCTGCTCTTTTTAAAATATGGTATGAGTAATGAGTTATTCCCATTTCTCAGGAACATGGAGTTCTTTGACGTGGCCTGTGCATTAGCAAAGTTCTTAAAACCAAGTTTGGCCTAAACCTATACTGGAGATGAAAAATGTTCAATCAATAGGGGTTGAATTTTATGTTGAGTTATGGGAGGAGGGCGGCCACTCAGTGATTTTAGGTTGTATTTTTAAAGGGTCATCAAGCCTGGGGGGGGAGCTGGCTGCTTTAAATTATTTTTAATGATTGTTCTTTGGTTTGGGAGGTGGTTGGAGTTGGGGTGTTTATTGTGTGTGTGTGTATTGTTTTTTAGACGAGTCTAAACAATAAAGATTTTTTTTACTACAACTTTTTTTAGACCTGGCTGTCTATTGATGGAAGTCAATCTGACTGATGCACACTGAACTTTCCCTTAAACTCTCCCTCAAAATGCCTTCTTTGTGTTAATTCTTGTTTGGACTTATTCAGCCTCAGACATCTTTCATGTCTCTACCTTCAGACAGGGTACAAACACTGCACCAAGGTAGTAATATCAATAGATGCAAGTTGCATGTAGCCTCAAATCTATTGTGTTTCCTAACATTTATGAGAGTTACACATATTACGTCCCATGACCAAAATACCCTGGTGCAAAGATTAACTGAAACAAACATATGAACGTGTCTCCCCGATTTCCTAAGTTCGTTTTGGAGTAACTAACATAGAACCTTAGCAACAGCAGGACAAGCCCCCTGAACATGAGCAACACCTGTGAAAAGGCAACTATTAGGGTGACAGAGCCATGAGGCCATAATTATATATAGCTAGGCTCAAACTAATCTCCAGTTCCTTTCTCCATTTCCCACCTCCCATATTTGTGCAAATGAAATATAACTAACAATCCTCAATATTCTGTGATTCTTCCTATAAGCAATATGTGATTCAGTTAAATACCACCTGTACCTTGACACATAATTATATATACATATGATGAATATTGAACAGTTTTGGTAAGAAGGTTTTCCCAAATCCCACAATAAAAATGATACCTCACTTGTGTGTGGCTGGGCCTCGCCCCTGCTACAGGAAATGGCCCAAAACACAATATGGACACACATTTTTTCCGTTGAAAACCAAACAATTTTTGACAAATTGGTTAGCTGTGCATTTCGGACCCTAGCTTCGCTGGCACGTAAGAAAACCTACCTAACCTGCACATTTATGAAAACTAGAAACCTGGGAGAGTCCCAATGGTGTGACTTGCATGGATCTCACCAGGTTATATTACCTGTAAGCCCTTGCAGACCTCAAAATGTGGCTTAAAACACAAAGGGCCTCATTCTGACCTTGGCGGGCGGCAGAGGCCGTCCGCCAAAGTACCGCCGTCAGAATACCGCTGCGCGGTCAAAAGACCGCTGCGGTAATTCTGAGTTTCCCGCTGGGCTGGCGGGCGACCGCCAGAAGGCCGCCCGCCAGCCCAGCGGGAAACCCCCTTCCACGAGGATGCCGGCTCCGAATGGAGCCGGCGGAGTGGAAAGGGTGCGACGGGTGCAGTTGCACCCGTCGCGATTTTCAGTGTCTGCTATGCAGACACTGAAAATCTTGGTGGGGCCCTGTTAGGGGGCCCCACGACACCTGTTACCGCCAACCAGGTTCCGGCGGTCAGAACCGCCAGAACCAGGCTGGCGGTAAGGGGGTCGGAATCCCCATGGCAGCGCTGCCTGCAGCGCCGCCATGGAGGATTCCTCAGGCCAGGGGAAAACCGGCGGGAAACCGCCGGTTTCCCTTTTCTGACCGCGGCTTTACTGCCGCGGTCAGAATAGGCCTGGATGCACCGCCAGCCTGTTGGCGGTGCATCCGCGGTCCCCGGCCCTGGCGGTCCATGACGGTGATCAGATTTCTGTGCAAGAAAGTTTCAAAATATTTGAGGATCCACAATTTCCCTACCATCCAGAGTTCCCAGACATCTCTCAATAACAACAATACCCCACTTGTGTCGGTGGGCCAAGAGACAGCAACACAAAAGACCCTAAAGAGCTATGTGGAGAGATCAGTGATTGGGTAGCTGCAGTAATTGCAGCCATGATGGCTGCACTAAAGGAAACCTAAGAACCACAGACATTTTTGGAAAATAGACACCCAGGAAATTACAGGGGGTGTATCTTGCATGGACCCTACAGTGTTTTTCTTACACACAATTCCTGTCTCACAGCGTTACTTCACCTGGCCCGCTAAATATGATGTCCCACTTGTGTCACTGGGCCTAGTGCCAGTGACAGGAAAAAATCAAATGTAGGTCATTGGGAGTCCTTGCAAGGGGCTGAAGTACCTAGTTATTCCTATCCACTCCACCCAAAAACTTTTTGTAATCATTCCCAAACCATGATCGAGGAAGTGCTTTCATCATGAACTGTAATGAGCATACACATCCCACCTATCAGAGAATGTGACTGTGAACAGTCCATTGGAATGCAATATATACTCTGTGATTTTTTGGAGCTTCTTACAAATAAGCTCCTGTGGGAATTCTTGCAGGGACATTGAACTGTACCGCATTCCATAGTGCCATCTTTGTACATCTTGCTGAACAGTTCTACTCCCATATAGAAGTTGTCCACTTAAAAACTATAAACTTTATGATGGAGTGGTTGGACATGCTTCCATACAATCCTTGCTGTGACTCCTAGCATGGAAGGGCAATGTACCGGATTTAGAACAGAGTCCTTCCTTGCATACGCTGTCAGGATATTTGGATAACCAGTAGAGCTCTCACACAGCTTGTACATTTTGATGCCATAACAAGTGCTTTTGCTCAGTATAGATTCAGTGAAGAGCAGTGATCCTTTGTACAGAATAAAGGACTCATCAATGGTTATATTCTTTCCAGGAGTATAAATCTCTGAAACCTGGCAAGCAAATGTTTCTTGACAGCCACATTTTGAGCTGTCATGGTCTGGATGGTCCTAGCTGGGCAATTCAACAGAATTATCATTGAAATGCAGCATACGCTGCAATAACAAAAACACGATCTCTGCTCATGTCTGGGGCGAAAACTCCAAAAGACCACAAGGATGAAGAGTGGTCTTGTCTAATGCTACTCCACGGCAAGAGTCTTTACAAATCTTGTCTAAACTTCAGCTCTATGGCTGTTTTTGATCCCCACACAAGTTACACCAAGCACACATTGTTCCTAACTCAAATTGTTTGCGATGTGCAACAAACAGAATCTTATCTCACACACATCATGTGGGCATTTTCCTAAGCTGCTAATTTCTGAAAGAAGATTTGGCGTACACAGCAAAAATATTAGATCAATACTTTTACAACGTTCCATCAAACAGGTAATTCTAGATGATACAGACTGTATAAATGGTCTCAGTTTGTATGGCCAGAGATGTCTTGCTTCATCGCTGGCAACTAAAGTCTTCATTCCATAAAAGTAGATATTAAGTACTCTGCCCTTGATAGCTGACTGGTATTCAGTGATGACCTCACTGGGTGCTTTTGAAAATAGATTTATATAATGAACAATGAGATGTCATAATATGACAACCTTCGAAATCCCTTGAAAACTTATCAGGCACTCTCTGAAGATGACCTTGAGGTGCTAACATTCTGCCAGGTGGGGGTAAAGGTTTGCAAAATATCATCAACAGAAGATGTATCTTGGACATGGGGCTAAGATCCTACAGTGGTAAAAACTGTTGATACATACCCAAGAATTTAACAGATGGAGACTAAGGGCCAAATGTACAAAGCTTTTCTCTTGTTGAGAATGGCCCGATTCACAGAATTGGGCCCTTTGCGACAAGAAAAAAGCATTTTGAGATGCACAGACCCGATCTATTTACCAAATCGCAAAAAGGGTTTGCGAGTCACAATTTGGAAGGGGTGTTCCAGTGCAAATGCTGTCACAAAACAATCGCAGTTAGCACCCATTTCAAATTGTTGCTAACCCATTCTCAAATGGGAAGGGGTCCCCATGGAACTCCTTCCCCTTTGTGAATGGATGCAAAAAAATATTTTTTCAGAGCAGCCAGTGGTCCCATGGACCACTGCCTGCTCTGAAAAAATGAAAAGAAAACTTTTCATTTTTTTAAACGTCTCCAGCAGGCTACCATCCCTGTGAGGGCGCAAATTGTGACCTACCTCATGAATATATATGAGGTAGGTAATTTGCGACCCCATTGGGAATCGCTTACAGTGTCATTGACAGTGTTTTACATCAAGTTTTGCAACTCCCAAATTGTGAGTCGCAAAACCTAAAATTTGTACATGTGGCACTAAATATACAGGATTGGAAGCATGGTGAATGGGAGCTATCTCTGGCCCTGAGTTTAGTCAAGGGGAGTGTCAGTTTATATCACTATTCTTCTTCTCACTGCTCATTTTTCCTAACGGAAGAAGGGGTCTTCAGCCCAACAAATGAGGATATTCAGGTGTACAATGTTCTTTTATATTGCAATAAATGCAATACAAATTGTATATAAAAAAGAACAATTTCAATCAAAGTTGTCTCAGAGTTAGTGATTTCAGAAATGGCAAAATCATTTGATCTCTTTACACTTCTATAGCGTGTTTGCCCCCCCAAAAATGATGACCATACCTTTTAGAATACCGCTAATTAACCAAAGGTTAATTTCCTGTGATGGTATAGTTTAGTTATGCTGGTGAAAATGTATTGGAGAAGTATGCTACTTGATGAACCTGGCCTGTGTTTTAATTTACCTGAGATACAATATCCCCCATAACAAGACCGGGATCATCAGTTCTAACAATAACGAATGTGTTCTGCATTAGGATGTTGCAAAATAGGAGAACTAGAAAACATTCATTTAGAAAACCAAGGGTCATATGTATCATGCATTTGTGCAGTCACAAACAGCCCAATCAGGCCGTTTGAGACCGCAAGAATGCATTTCGGTATGCATGAGTTTCAGTTTGTGGTTCGGTAATATGTTACCAAATCGCAATTTGGAATTGTGCATACATACTGATTTGGTATTAGAAAGGGGCATGTCAAGGGCATCCCTTCCTAATACCGAATTGCAGCGGTATGTAGGAATGTTTTGTGACTGAAATGCGGCCGCAAAACATCCGCATTTTACCACCTACTTCAAGTAGGTGGTAACCCATTCGCAAATGGGAAGGGGTCCCTTCCCCTTTGTGAATGGCAGCAAAAATGAACCACTGCCTACTCTTAAAAAAGTAAAAGAAAACTTATAATTTTTCTTTTTTAAATGCATCCCATTTTCCTTTATGGAAAACTGACTGCATTTAAAAAAAAAAGATTGCTTTATTTAAAAGCAATCACAGACATGGTGGTCTGCTGAACCCAGCAGGTCACCACCCCTGTGATTTTTGCATTACCTAATGGGTCGCAAATCCCAACCTGTCTCATTAATGATAATGAGGTAGGTGGACTTGCGATTGATTAAGAAATGCTAAATGAAACTCATGGAGTTTCATACATTCAAATAGTGATTACCTAATTGTGATTCGCAGGAAATCACAATTAGGTAATCGCAATTTGGAATAAGGATACATATGGCCCCAAGAGCCTAATCAGTCTCTTTTCACAAAACAAAATCTGCTCCCTTACGTAGTAAGCTAGTAATAGATCTTATGATTTCAGAAAACAGATGAATGAACCACCGATAAAGTTGACAAATCTAAAAACCTTTGAGTAGCCTCGACTTTTGTTGGTGTGGTCTACACCAGCAGTAAAATAAACTCACCTTTCCAGCCTAGCAAAAAGATGGTGATCTTTTAGCCATGGCAAAATTTCTTTAATGTACATGGGTGTGTTTAAAGGGTCTGAGTAAATCAAATTATACAAAGCTCATCCAAAATCCACTCAAGGCCTCATCAATAAAGAGTTCAAACAACACAGACGTTTTGTAGTGCCTGAGAGGCATGAGCTGGTATTCAAACAACCCAAACTTAGGTACAAAATGCAGTTTTTCATTTGTCACCCTCTTGAAGTCTGACAAGATGGCAAGAACCTTTGAGATCTAATTTCATGTATAATTTAGTTTTTCTGCCATGGTTAAACAAAACAGATATAAATGACAGAGGGTAACAACTCTTTACTGTGATTCTCTTGATAGATATACTAGAGTGCATACATGTTCTTAATTTACCCGCCTTTTTGAGAGCAAAAAATAATGGAGAAGAGAAAGGTAACTGCGAGGGCCTGGTAAATTTACTAGCCACATTTTCATCAAATACTGCTTAAATATTTTGTTTCTGTTTCAGTGAGGGCATAATCTTGACTACAATGTATTGGTGCAGCAGATACCATATCAATCTTACACCCATAACATATATGTCAAGGTATCACATGTGCTTGTTTCTTGTCAAATACATCACTGAAACCTTCATAACAAAAAGGCAGAGAAGTCATACCACCATTAACTGGATATTTAGGAATTCCTTCTAGAACCTTAGAAGGATGATTCCTAAAAGACTGATGTTCAGTTATATAACTAGTCTGGCAACAGTTGGAATTCAGTTGTATTGTTCTAGCACCCTAGTCAATACTGGGATTATGTAGAGTCAACCAATGCATGCCCAACATCACTTTGAATAAAATTTGATGAAGCATGTAGCTGGCGACCCTGCCTGAGAAATAGGGTCTCATGCTTTTTGCGCACAATAGGCATTACCTACTCCTTAACCGCTAATATAGGGAGGAAGCCAGTTGCCCACATACTGGAGGTCTGTAAGAGAAAATGTTTGCAGGCTGTGACCTATGGTATGGGGCTGTGGGGCTATAAAGATATTGGGAGCCTTCAGGTAGAGGAAAATCGATTTTGTTGCTGGCTGCTGGGCACCCCACCATCCACACCACACTTTTCTGTTCACCAGGGATTGGGTCTTGAACACTTATAAGATAGAATTAGTGTCGCTCCCCTGGAGCTATGGTGCGCCATCTGGCTTAATAAGGAAGCCGTCCTCAATCAGCTGATTATTAAGGGCCTTCTCTCTAGTGATCTTGCCTGCTCAATCCCATGGTTGAAATACATTAAGGGCTCTCTGACTGGTGTGGGCTGCCTGCATCTGTTCGAGAATCCACATCTTATTTCAAAAAAAGATAAATTGTGGGTTTGTGATAGCTTTCTTGAGCTTAGACGGGCGGCCCGAGAGACAAACAAAGTGGGTAAGGCAACTGTTAAGGATTATTGTATGGCTCAAATGTCCCTGGCCTGGCCCCCTATTTATTGATTGTCCATAATACGTCTGAGTGAATGCTCTTAACCCACTTTAGATTGGGGTCTCTTCATTGGATGCTGTCTTTTCCCCATACACAGTTATTTGCATCTGCCCCTGTGATGAGCACTCGCCACAAATGCTGTTGTACTTTGTGTTTTTTTGTATGTATTATGAGCCCTTTAAAAATATTAACTTGGTACTGCTGTTACGAAAACAAACCTTCACTAACTGTAGGACGGCCTTGCTCTTCCTTCGCCAGTCAAATGATTATAATGTATGCTGGTCAGTGGGCCACTGCCTGCAAGGAGCGGTGGCCTGGCGTAAGAAGATGCTGTTTTAATTTTTTATGATAACAATATGAGATGTTCTGTTTTTGAGGGAGGTCTTTGGTAGTTTTTTTATGGATAATGTTTTGTATATTTTATATTTTTATACTTTGTATTGTATGTGACTCTTTTATGATCTATTACATTGAATAAAGACTATTCAATTCAACCTTGAGTGACCCTTGTTTGTATTATTTTCTTTAATGCCTAAACCTTGTGAGAATCAGCTACTTGTCCCGTCTTTGCTGGCGATTCTTCAGAGTGCATAATTGCCTATTCTTCTATCAAAGAACCTTCTAACAGATCCAATGCATGACCAACTCTGCAATTGCACTTCTCAGAAAAGTTAAGACTAGGCTCCAATCGATGACTGCCAAAACTGACATAAAGGCTGCACGGATAGATGGCCTAACTGAACGGATTGATGGACATTCGGCCAGAATTGATGGTACAGAAAGGAGAAGACAACCTTAACAAAATTAAATCCAAACTAGCATGACTGGAAAAGTAGACCCTTGCTGTGGCATTCAAAGATGAGGATTTAGAATCCAGGTCCCATAGGAATAATATTCCGATAGCTGGCATAGTGGAATCTGCAAACACTGGATGTGGAAACATGTATGATCGATTGTTTTGCCACAACAGCCTGCCAGAAGTGTTTCTTGTAGAAAGAGCACACAGATCACTAGGCACCAGACCTCAATCGGGGTCCCCTCCGAGACCAATAATTGCGCGAGTTTGGGATTTTAGCTCTTAGGACACTATTCTGCTAGAGAGATGCCTGCTGTGGTACCAGGGTTCACACATTTCCATCTTCCCAGACTTCATGGTGGTGGTACAGGAGGTGCACTGGTAATCTGTTGAAGTAAATGTACGCTGAGCCACTGCAATGTAAAATATGCTATGTTATACCCCGCTCGGCTTTGCGTGAACATGGATGGGAAAACCTATTTCTTCACCTCTGAGAAGGAGGCCACTAAGTGTCGCAAATTTGCTTAAGCCTAATCGCAACTCTCCAGATTGACCTCCCGCTCATCATGACAACTCATACACAGCAGCCCTTGCTGGTCTCCAGGGAATTCAGAAGCCCATACTGACAATGAGTGACTGCTCCCACTGAACCGACCTCCCTCTCTTACTCCCCCCTCTCTTTCTGATGCTGAACATTGACACAATTTGAGGGGAAGAGCCCTTAACTTTTGTGGCCTGGGCCACCATTACCCCTCCGAGGGAGGAACATCATACACTGAGCCTGGGCGGGACCCATCAGATCTCTACAGTATGAAGACTATGGCAACTCATATCTGTATTGGTATGTCTTGAAGGGCGCTGCCAACTCCCATGGTGCATACTACCACTTTGGTTTGTTTTCTTTGCATTGTCTTTGACAGAGTTTGGTGCTTGTAACCCTTTAAAGCTATTATGGGTTTGTTATTGAGGGTTTGTATAACTGGCAATTGAGGATGTCAGTGTGGTTGGGGAAAGGAGAATTTTTGGTTCAGCTTTCTTTATATATTGTGGAACTTTATATGTGATCCGATTGGGAGCTAGTCCACTCTCTCTCTAAACCAGGAGGTCACGCAACAATCTACTGTCATTAGAAACTGTGATGACACCGCATAGGAAGAACATTTCCTTAATATCCTGCAATATTCAGGGTCTGAATGAGTGACAAGTGTTTGTTTGATTTGAATGGCACACTATTGACATTGCACTCCTATGAGAAATGCATCTCCCCGAAACCCGCTCAGGACTTTGCTCGAAACTGGGGCTCTCAATGGTTCCTTTCTTCATATAGCACATACTCGTGAGGGGTCTGTATTGTATTCCGCTGCATGTTGATTTCCGACTCTAGCACCTTCATGCAGATACTTAGGTATGATTTCTGGTCCTTATTGGATCTCTTGAAATGGTAAAAGATAGCCCTCATAAATATTTATGTGCTGAATATTGACTCACTCATTTATTTCTAGACATCCTTGCTATATGACAGCACTAAGACGTCAGCACAATATTATGAGGGGGTGATTTTATTCTGGTGTTAAACCCAGGTCTTGATAGTATGGGAGCAGCATGCTGTCTTCACAACAAATCCTTAGGAGTTCTGGAAGATGTTTTAGTCCCTTTTGGGCACTGCAATCTCTGGTGACAATCACACCCCTGTGACAGAGACTACACACAACTCTCCTATCCCAGAATTCCTCCTCTCAATTGGACTACTGGCTATCTACACCTGACTTTGGGAAATGGGCTAAGGAAGTTACCCATCTACCCTATACTCTTTCAGCTCAATTCCAATTAACTTGCAGCTGTTCTTTCCGGGCTCTTACTCATATTAACTACATTGGCATTTCCCCAGAAACTCCCTAGTAGATCAGCTCTTTTGGGATGAGTACTGCACAACCTTATTAGAATACTTCCAGCTCACCAAGCTAAAGTTGAGAAATAATCTCAATTATGGGAGGCTTTTATTAGAGAGGTTGTGATAATCCCAGGTATTCTCTGGGATTTACAGAGATAATTTATACTACTGGAGCAGAAAATCAAGGACCTGGAGACCCAATCCACATCTTCCCCATCCCAGGATTCAATAAGAGAGCAACATCAGTTGCTACAAGAGCTCTGAGACCTAGCCGACCAGAAGGTAAATATTTTAGGCAAATATACACTAGCTCATCAATATGACGAGGGGAAGTGGCTTGGTAAGACCTTTTCTAGGGTCCTACGTTGCGAAAGGTGACAGAGGAACATCTACACCATTACATCCCAGGCAGGCACACCACTGGTCGACAACCATAATATCCTAGCAGAGTTTGAGACATAAGCGCCTCTATGAAACATGACTCACAGACTTTGCTACACATATATCTGCCTACCTTGACAAGGTGGCCCTGGTCCAATTGGATCACGGCCATCAACAATTTCTGAGTCACCCAATATCAGTGGAGGAAATAGTTGTTTCAGCAGGGAGTAAGTCACTTGGCTCTGACAGCCTGTCAATCAACTTTTATTAAGTACTCAAACGTATATTAGCACCTTACTTATGGAGGTATAACCAGAGGTGCTTACTGATGACATGCTTTCTCCAGTCCTGCACAAAGCAGTAATTTCTGTCTTTGCCAAATCTTGTAGAGGTGCCACGCCCTCTACTTCTTATAGTCCCTTCACATTATTGAATTGCAGTAGTTTCCCCGGTACAGGCTGGCTTTGTACTGCACTGGTCCACTTCTATTAGGTGTATGGTGTCTACTGTTCTACATCAACCTAAACTGAAACTTGAGGTAGGAGCGATACTATTGGAAATCGATAAGGCATCTGACTCCCTGAAGTGGCCATTCTTGATCGAGGTGCTAGGGTGCTTTGGAATCCCAAAAGGATTACAGGCCCTTATCTGTTTACCCAATTTCAACCCCATTGGCGGGGTCACGGTTAACAGCTTCATATCAGCCCCCTTCCAAATGCATAAGGGCATCGGGCAGGGATGTTCCCTATTTCCTCTATTGTTTATATTAGCTATGGACCCCTTGGCTCGTCACATTCAGGAGTGGCACATGCACAGGGCTTTGTCCTTTCACTCTGACATGCTGTTACTGTCGATGTATGCAGATGTTCTGCTTTTTGTTAGGCAGTCAGACATTAATGTGTCCGCCTTGATCCGAGAAATTATTAGATTTGGTGTCTCTCTTGTGTTACCATATACTGGGACAAAACAAGTGGTCCCACTCACTGATGATACAAGATCATGCCCACTGTAAGTCCCAGTACGATGGGTCACAGACTCAGTCAAGTACTTTGGAATTATCCTACACAGGGAGGTGGGATCCATTATCTGTTTAAGTTATGGGCTGGTCATTTATTGGTACCCTACAGAGTTAACTTGTGACCTGGGCAAAGATTCTGCCATCCCTGGCCGTCACAGTAACACTGCTAAAAATGGTAGTTTTACCTAAATTCCTACATCTATTTCAAAATATCACTATCCCCCATTTTTCTGCACACTCAGGTCCCTCCTGATTAACTTCCTCTGGACCAGCGTTGTCGCTCGGAAATGTTGGGATATGCTGACCATCCCTTATGAGCACAGGGTTTTCAGAATCCTGATTTTGAATTGTGCTACTACGTGGCACAGTGTCACTATGCGACCCATTGGTACCATCCAGAACCATGCCTCCTCTTCCTGAAATTTGAATGCAACAAGTTGTGTGCTAACCCCTGACATTGATACTCCCCTAAAGACAGTCAAGGCCCATAAGAGATGTGAGAATGGTTACTACGAGGAGCCTGGCATGACACACACTGTGTCGCAGAGTAGGAGCCCCCTTCTTGTACTCCCAGCGATCCCCCTTTCAAACAACCCTATGTTGCCACTAACCTTAGAGAACTTTTCACACAATACGGCTCAAGATGGCTCTCTTTGAGCTAGGCCACCTATATGTAGCGGAGCAGTTCCATATGCTGCAACAATTTCAGGTTTGTGGCAACCCTCCAGCTTTTTATACATTTATATATGTGAGATTTTGCAACACATTTCGGGAAAAATTCCTGAATTATCCTACAGAACTGATTGATTTCCCCCTGCTTCACAACTAATAACATCCACTGATACGACAAGATGGATAAATCTAGCTGTGTAACAACGTTTGTGTGAGAAAGTCATCCTTTTGCCCTGATCACCCAATCTTTTTGACTGATACTGGTGGTTACTGACTCTGCCTGTGCCCTGGGCTCTGCTAACCAGAGCCAGGGCCCGTGCTCTGTGTAAGAGGAAATTAGGTCAAATTACAATTTGCTATGACAGCCTACCTAAACGTCCCTAGCATATAATACGGCAGGGAGGATAAGAGGCCCAGTGCATTAATGCGCTCTAGTGTGCACTGCTGTAGTGCCTGCTGTCATTTTAAAGGCTGCTTTTCAGGCTGCTTTCAAAAGTAAATTATAAGTAAATTCGACTTTGGGATTAAAACAGCTTCCAAAGTCTCAAACTACCTTAATTTTACATATGTCACACTCAAGGTCTCCCCTAAGTGCCCCAGGCTTGTAACTATATGCAGAGGCTTTATAAAAAATGTTTTATATGCCCTGGTGAGGGAAAAACTTCCAAATCCGTTTTTGCCCATTGTAGTACAGTAGCTCCATAGGCTAACACTGGGAAACCTTATTTAAGTATAACTTTCACTACAAATGGGCTACAATTTCCATTCCTTGACTCAAAATGTTAGTTAGAATAAATCCAACAATTTGCCACTGTCAGATTCATTATAACTATCACAGAAAAGAAGTTATAGAACGTTTATTTCCGTAAGCCAAAATCCAGCTCTCCAGCTGCTCTTCTCTGATTGGTCAGCCTCTGCCAGGCTGAGCAAAGCTGCCTTAATGAGGTGTGATGTGGCCTGCATTGAGACAAAGGTACATCTGGTGGGTGGTGATCTGCAAGCTGCATAGCAACAGGCAGGAAAGGAGCTGGGTAGCCAAACTGGTCTTCAAAGGGAAACTGACACTTTAGACAGAACCCAGGTTCACCCCCACATCCTTCCACCCATGCCAGAGGAGAGCCCCAGTGATTAGATTAGGACAGGGGCTGGCGAGGGAGTTTTTAGGAAAATAAGACACACCAGTGGGATGGCTTAGCGAGATCTTAACTCCAAGGAGGGAATTTCTCCATCTTGGATTTTGAAAGAATAATGCTTCCTGGGATTCATTTTTCACACATTTGACAGGAAGTAGTCACCCCCGAGGATGACACACTGCACCGCATTGGTCAGGAGTACCCCCTGCTTGTCAGCCCAGGAACACTGGATAAATGTGGCAGAGTTACCCAGAAACACAGACTACTGCCTGTACTACAAGGTGAAGAAGGACTGCTGTGCTGGAATGCTGGTTTGCATCCCAGAGGACTGCACCTGCTGCACACTGAGGGCCAGATGTAGCAACTTCCGCATTTGCGATTCGGAAATTGCGAGTCTGTGCGACTCGCAATTTCTGAATCGCGGATGCAGAAAGGTGTCTCAGACACCATCTGCGACTCGCTATGGGGTCGCAAAGACCCACCTCATAAATATTAATGAGGTGGGTCGCATTTTGCGACCCCATAGCGAGTCCCTGCACTCACAGGGATGGTGGCCTGCTGAAGTCAGCAGACCTCCATGTCTGTGACTGCTTTTTAAATAAAGCTGTTTTTTTTATTTATTTTGCAGCCCGTTTTCCTTAAAGGAAAACGAGTTGCAAAATAAAAAAAATGCCGAAACCATTTGGTTTAGTTTTTTCAGAGTAGGCAGTGGTCCATTGGACCACTACCTGCTCTGAGATAACCTTTGGGCAACATTCACAAAGGGGAAGGGGTCCCAAGGGGACCCCTTCCCTTTTGCGAATGAGCTACCACCAGTATGACACTGGTGGTAACTGCGAATTGGTTTGCGACCGCATTCGCAGTCACAAAGCAATTCTGCATTGTGATGCGAGTCGCAAATAGGAAGGGAACACCCCTTCCTATTTGCGAGTCGCATTCACAATTTGCGAGTCGGTACCGACTCGCAAATTGTGAATGTGCATCGCAGAAGGCTTTTTTAATGGCGCAAACTGTGATTTTTGCTGTTTGCACCATGCAAACAGCTTACTACATCTGGCCCCGAGAAACTACAGCTCTAAGGACTTTACCTGGCTTCAAGAGAAAGGAGGGAGTGAACTCCCTGACAGCAAAAGGTTAAAAGAGCTTCACCTGGAACATTCCCAGCAAGGAGGATCAAGCTGACCACCTTCAGCTGGACTTTTTGAGGATTTACATTCTGGGAAATGTAGTCCCAACATCTCAAGGACCATCTCAGCGCTTCTAGACCCTGGGATTGGTGTTGTGGACCCACGGGAAACCCAAAGGAGGACTTCTGGAAGGAGATCCAGAAGCTTGAAGAAGATTGGAGAATTTTTGGGCAAAGCTCCATAAGGTGACTGACCCTTCGACAAGAGTGAAGCCACCAACGTCAAACCGTGTCCTGGCCTGGATTTCAGGTTCATCCTACTGAAGCTCCGGAGCTTTTCCCTGTCTACAAGACTTTCAGGAGTTTACTAGGAGCCCACCCTGAGCCAAGCCAATGACGTCACATTGAACCGTAGCCCAACGCGAGAGAAAAAGCTACAGAAAAATGACTAAGTCTGAAGGTAAAACTTTGACCAAGGCCTCCCGCTCACTGTATCCAAGTAGGGCTCCATAATGGTCAGCCTCAAATTGTGACATGGTCCCGGTCAAGCGCGACCATATGTCCCCAGTTGGCACTTTTGTTTTTTAAGCACTAGAAAGCACATTTTCTAATTTATTGTTCACAAATCAATATCGTTGGTTCCATACATTGGATGTTATTCATTTTAGTGTCATTTTAAAGATAAAAATATTTCCTACTTCTATAAATTGGTGTTCAATGCTTATTGTGTGTTGTGTCTTACTTATTTAACGTATTGGTATTTTTAAATGCTTTACATACCTGCCTCCTAAGTTAAGCCTGCCTGCTCGTTGTCAGCTACCAGAGGTTGAGCAAGGGATTAATTTATTAAGACCCTGACTGAGCCTTGCATTGTGATTGTGACCTATGACTAGTGGTAGGTCCCAAACCCACTTTTCAACAGTTTGTGTACATTGTAATGTAGAACAATGGTTGAAATTTCGAATCACCTAAGCTGACATCAATGATGCACTAAAGGTACTGTATTGTTTTCCTTTAAAACCAAAATTTAGAAAACAGACAAATCTTTACCTCCTACTTGTAAATACCATACACCCTGCCTTGTGAGCTTCAAGACCTACATAGGGGTGACATTTTAACATATAAAAGTGAGATCTGCCAAAAGGTTTTATATTGACAAGTCAAATTGCAGTTTTTGTAGAGCTAAAGTCGCTTTCACAGGGTAGGTCTAAAGCTATGTTTCTACTGTCACTGTAGTGGATGGCACCATAGGTGCTGCAGTCCACTGATGGCATTTAACTTCCATTGTCTGGGCACAGCTCGTAGCATATGTCAGGGACTTGTAGGCAGGTGAAATATGCCATTTAGAAATATGCCATTTCAACCATGTTTAAAAAGGAAGCAAGGCATGTTACTACTGGATAGCAGCAGTAAAATGCACAGAATTCTAAAGCCAGAACAAAATATAGAGTCCAGCAAAAGGCGAAAAATACAAGGTGACCACACAGAAAAGCTGAATTTCCCACATGTATGGTAGCTAATTAATTTTTTTACATAGTAACTATGACGGACTACCTGTGCTTGGTAAACCCCCAATGCATGCCCCAGTGGAAAAATGACATCCAATGTGTTTTCTCAAAGGACAAGAACGGCAAGAAGTAATTCACAGCAGCCTGTGATGCTATGCGAGTGGCAGGAAAGCAAAGAACAGCTGAGCGGTGGTTTTGATGGTTTATTCGTATGGTTTTCCCTTAAGAGACCATTAGCCGAGCTAGCTCGAGGGCCCAACTGCTAAGCCTCGCACCACTACAGTGCCATCGCTAAATGACTGGACCAGGATACTGTCCCCTAGCAGGCAGTGATGGATAGGGCGGGGGACTAGTAACGTCCGGATATGTCACAATATATGTAGCAGATTGTGCCATGATCTGCTGAGGCCTACTCTTCGCATTAGTTTCCAAAACAGCTGCAGACTCAAACTGAAGGGTGCTCCCATGCTGTGGGTGCTAATAAAAGAGAAATAGGCAAGTAAAATAACGCACTGGTGTCTTTGCAGTGTTCTTACCCAAAAGAACATATTTCACCGCTTTCAGTTGTTACTTTATTTTTTAAATGTGATATTATTTTTCAGAGTTTAAATATGACTTACATGGTGACTAATGTCTGAAGAATGCAAAACCTTTTTCGATAAGGGCCAGTTGTACTACCTATTGTTTTGCGACTCGCAAATTGTGATTTACTTGCGAATCACAAATTGAGAGTGTCAAAACAAAATGTACAGCAGTGTTAACCGCATTGTTTGCGATTCCCAAATGGGTCGCAAGGGACCTGCGTCATTAATATTCATGAGGCAGGTCACAATTTGCGACCAGTTTGAAATTGGTGTTAACTGTGATTGTTTTGTGACCACATTCATGGTCACAAAACAATCCTACATCCCCCTGCGCGTCGCAATTAGGAAAGGACGCCCCTCCCTAATTGCGAGTCGCAAACCCTGTTTTGCAAGTCATTAACTGCATACCAACTCGCAAAATAGGGAGTTGTACATAGGGAAATGCTTTTTTTTGGGTTGCAAACGCGCCGATCAACAAAAAGCTACATACATGTGGCCTTAAATGTACAAAAGTGAGGACTGAATGAGTGTGCGTAGTTCAACAAGATTTAAGATTTAATATCGAGCTGCGAAACGTTTTGACTGCAGAATTTCATCTGTCATAGTATCGTCATGGTAAGTCTAGAGTAAGTATAGACATATACTATTCTCCACACCGATTTACTGTGCGAATATCGTCAATATAAATAGCTGTAGTGTTACGAAATAGCAAGTCTATACTTCATTTTGTATACTTATCGTAACAATATAGTGGTATGTGATATTCTGCATTCAGTAATGTTGCCTCCCCTTATTTCGAACATCTATATTTTGATACACCGGCAGGCAGACAACCTACTACGGAGTTTTCTGCAAAGAACCAGGTCCTCGGGTCCTGCCATACAGTTTAACGGAATGTATTCTTAAAGAATCATTGACGAGTTCTCTATCTTTTCAAGTTGCACTTATCTTTTGGGCTTCGATCTCAACCAAATAACTTAGGCTTTTTGCTACTCCTAAACGTGTAATGAAATTGGTAAGAAGTGTGTTAAATAGGAGGACAAACACATTATTTTCAGACATTAGCTATGGTCGGCGGTATTCCTGGCTCCCTATTATGACTTTTCCGCTGGGCCAGCGGAAAAGTCACATCAACATTGCTACCGGCTCGTAATAGAGCCTGCGGCAATGCTGATGTGCAGCGGGTGCAGTAGCACCCGTCGCGCATTTCACTGCCTGAAATTCGGGCAGTGAAATGCGCGATGGGCTATGCCTGGGGGCCCCTGCACTGCCCAGGCCAAGTGCATGGGCAGTGCAGGGGCCCCCAGGGGCACCCCAAGTCCTCTTACCGCCAGTCTTTCCATGGCGGTGTTTACCGCCACGGACAGGCTGGCGGTCGGGGACTCATAATCCCCAGGGCAGCGGTGCTTGCACCGCTGCCCTGGGGATTATGACCGCCAGGCGTGCCTGGCGGTATGTTGGAGGGGCCGGCGATATGGCCGTGGCTATTGCGCCACGGTCATAATAGCTGGCGAAACACCGCCAGCCTGTTGGAGGTGTTACCGCCAGCTTACCACCGGCCGCCAGGTCGTACTTACCCCCTTAGTGTTTCTGGCATCTCAGGCAACTGACTCAATCTAAAATCGGATGGTTTCAACTCCTAAATTGACCATATTGTCACAAACTTAGGTTTAAATTCAGAGACTTTATACATAAAAAGGCATCAGACAGCGACCACCTAACATTCCCACATTAACCATCCCCCCAAGACCTCAACCTTTCTTGAGAGCTTGTGATAGGCTTACTAAGCCCCATCCATATAACCTGAATATACCATCGGCTCACGTTCTTGCAAACTTGATTTACATCTTCACAGCACTCAGCACTCCCGAGCACTGTAAACCAGCAAAGATTGCTCAGGACAGGTCACCTATACAGCATTATAAGGGAGGGAGAAATAGAGACAGTAGAGTATGGTAGAAAAAGAGATCGAGAGAGAGAAAGGTAGTGAGAAATGATGATTGAGTGAGCGAGGGAACCATGGCAGAAAGAAAGAGGGGGCAGGAAAGGGATGAGATAGCAAACAAATTCTGAGGTGAATTGAGAGGCGAAGTATAGAGAGGAAGGTGGGGTAGACAGACAAGGTAACGAGAGAGGTGTAGCATATGGAATTGTAGGCTAGTTAGCTGTGAGAGGCTATGAAGAGGTGAGATAAAGATAAAGAAAGAGAGACAGAGGAGAGAGGAGAGAGAGGTGAAGTAAACAGATGATGGTGGGAGAGCGGCAAAGCAGACTGAGGATAGACACAGGCATGGGAGATGGAAACAGAAGTGGTTATCTGAGAGAGAGGTGCGCTAGCGAGTTGAATCGGAGAGAGAGGTGGTATAGCGGAATGTATCTAGAGATACACACAGAGCGGTAGAGAGAGAGATGAGCTGATGGGTAAAGAGGAGTGGGGAGATGTATTTACAGAGAACTGAGGAAGTCAGCGATGAGGTAGAGCGAACACTGTTGGAGAGATTGGGTGGGTACAAAGAGATTAGTAAAGGAGAAAGAGAGGTAAGGAGAATTGAGCAAAGTAGAAACAAATATAACAGAGTGAGAGATAGGGGAGGTAGAAAAAGAGGCAGCTAGAAAGAGAGTTTGAGGCAGGGATAGGCAGAGAAAGACAATAAGAGGCAGTGGTAGTCAGAGAGGGGGAAGAATGGGAAATTATGGTAATGTAGGATTAAATGAATAGAAACTTCTGAGAAGAGTAGACACTGTCCCATTACGAAATATACCCGTAATGCTGCCACTGTGACATTAAAAACATGATCTGGTAAAGCCAAAAGGTCTTGATCACATTGTGACTTACACATCACACCCATTGGCTTTGCCATTGTTTATGTGCAGTAGGATGATGCTGTCAAGTGTCTTTAGCTGCACTTGTACAGCAGCAGGAAACTAGAGTTGGGCATGCTTATGATGTGAGAGGCGCCATGGCAACGGGGAAAAAGAGCCACTGCGTGCGCTCTTGGTATCAGAAGCATACTGGAATTAGTGTAGAAGAGCCACACCAAGCAGCGTCCTAGCCGCAGGTGAGAGAAGCCGCCACCTGGGGATTAAGACGGAGCTACAGTTTACAAAAAGGAAGCTGTGGTCTGAACTGAAAGCTGTAGCCTGGCAGTATCCTGTATCAGGGGAGAAGAACCACCAAGTATGCTTATGGAGCAAGCAGTGTCCTAGCAGCAGGGGAGACGAGCCACCAGGGTGCCCTTTGTGGGATCAGCATCCCAGCAGCAGGAGAGAGGATCCGCTGGATGGGGGTTAAAGCAGAGCCACAGGCCACTCAGAAAGGAGGCAGTGGGCAGATGGCAGGTGTATTGTATGCAATGTGAGATTAGCAACTGTACTTTTCAGAAACAATATTATTATATATGTGATGATTGATCATACATTTCAGTCCTTCATGCATCCCAATGGAGGAGGAAGAATGCAAATAAACTGGAAATAAAAATACAGTGAGACTAAAATATATTCTATGTAATGCTCCAATCTACGTTAAATGATGTAACGAGCCACTGGCTAAAGGCTCCTGAGCCAAAGAGCCAATGACCGACTGAGACTGCCTGAAAACCCACAGCTTTACCTTAAAAAACAATTTTCCGACCTGCTGCCAAATGATGGAAAACGGCATTTAAAATTAATCTACACTTCTCACAATTATTGATACTGTTCCGTTATTAGAAATAATGTAAGCCTAGGTGAGAAATGCTTGAACTGTGACAGTACATGCACAGCAACCCGAGTGCTGCAATTGTCCCATAAGTATTTGATTTGACAGAATATACTGGCTGAAACGGGCTCTGTTGAGTCATTAAAATGAGGGGAAAGCAGTGGCAGGGAGGCATGGGGGCTAAAAAGAGAAGAATACTACAGGGTGTGCAGAATTATTAGGCAAGTTGTATTTTTGAGGATTAATTTTATTATTGAACAACAACCATGTTCTCAATGAACCCAAAAAACTCATTAATATCAAAGCTGAATATTTTTGGAAGTAGTTTTTAGTTTGTTTTTAGTTTTAGCTATGTTAGGGGGATATCTGTGTGTGCAGGTGACTATTACTGTGCATAATTATTAGGCAACTTAACAAAAAACAAATATATACCCATTTCAATTATTTATTATTACCAGTGAAACCAATATAACTTCTCAACATTCACAAATATACATTTCTGACATTCAAAAACAAAACAAAAACAAATCAGTGACCAATATAGCCACCTTTCTTTGCAAGGACACTCAAAAGCCTGCCATCCAAGGATTCTGTCAGTGTTTTGATCTGTTCACCATCAACATTGCGTGCAGCAGCAACCACAGCCTCCCAGACACTGTTCAGAGAGGTGTACTGTTTTCCCTCCTTGTAAATCTCACATTTGATGATGGACCACAGGTTCTCAATGGGGTTCAGATCAGGTGAACAAGGAGGCCATGTCATTAGATTTCCTTCTTTTATACCCTTTCTTGCCAGCCACGCTGTGGAGTACTTGGACGCGTGTGATGGAGCATTGTCCTGCATGAAAATCATGTTTTTCTTGAAGGATGCAGACTTCTTCCTGTACCACTGCTTGAAGAAGGTGTCTTCCAGGAACTGGCAGTAGGACTGGGAGTTGAGCTTGACTCCATCCTCAACCCGAAAAGGCCCCACAAGCTCATCTTTGATGATACCAGCCCAAACCAGTACTCCACCTCCACCTTGCTGGCGTCTGAGTCGGACTGGAGCTCTCTGCCCTTTACCAATCTAGCCACGGGCCCATCCATCTGGCCCATCAAGACTCACTCTCATTTCATCAGTCCATAAAACCTTAGAAAAATCAGTCTTGAGATATTTCTTGGCCCAGTCTTGACGTTTCAGCTTGTGTGTCTTGTTCAGTGGTGGTCGTCTTTCAGCCTTTCTTACCTTGGCCATGTCTCTGAGTATTGCACACCTTGTGCTTTTGGGCACTCCAGTGATGTTGCAGCTCTGAAATATGGCCAAACTGGTGGCAAGTGGCATCGTGGCAGCTGCACGCTTGACTTTTCTCAGTTGATGGGCAGTTATTTTGCGCCTTGGTTTTTCCACACGCTTCTTGCGACCCTGTTGACTATTTTGAATGAAACGCTTGATTGTTCGATGATCACGCTTCAGAAGCTTTGCAATTTTAAGAGTGCTGCATCCCTCTGCAAGATATCTCACTATTTTTGACTTTTCTGAGCCTGTCAAGTCCTTCTTTTGACCCATTTTGCCAAAGGAAATGAAGTTGCCTAATAATTATGCACACCTGATATAGGGTGTTGATGTCATTAGACCACACCCCTTCTCATTACAGAGATGCACATCACCTAATATGCTTAATTGGTAGTAGGCTTTCGAGCCTATACAGCTTGGAGTAAGACAACATGCATAAAGAGGATGATGTGGTCAAAATACTCATTTGCCTAATAATTCTGCACTCCCTGTAGTCACTCTGATTTCCTCAAGAAACAAAACTGCAAATAAGATGTGAATATACCCTGAAACAAATAATTTAGTAATATTTTATCCAAAGTAATGGGATTCATGGTGCCCTGAGACGTGGATACTCTCTAGATCCTGGGTACTCACAAACATTTTCCCAGGGGCGCACTGTTTGGACTGTTATGTGACGGAGGGCCGCATTGATGCCAGCAGGATGGAGGTCGGAGGTGTGGGGAAGGGTAGTGGTAAAGTGGTTATTGGGAAAATGAAGCATATACATGTAGTGTCTGAAATGAGCAATGTGAACCCAGAAACTTGGGTATAAATCCTGGCTTCTCCACTTAACCAAATTATGTGATCCTAGGCAAATGTTTTATTTCACTTTACCTCCTTTTTCTTCATCGTCACATATAAGAACCTTGAAACTTCAGGATGTATGCTGTATAAAACCTTCTGGGTCTGATTTAAGAAACTATAATATTGTTCATCTATAATAGAAACCCAGCCGTCCCAAAGAGTTCACAGAACAACTGACTTGCCTCTTAGTTCACAGTTCACATTGTTGTCCGGGTGTGGGGGTGGAGAGGGATGAAAGTTTGTAAATTTATGTTTGAAAAATATCACTTTAAAAATACTTCTCAATGCAGTGAAATAATCGTGTGTACTAAGGTGAAATGGTTCTGCAGATTAATGAAATGCACTTTTTGAATTTCAAACAGATCATACTTCTGTATTTTTGCTGCAAGATGTCTTTAGTAATGAAGGTGTTTGTTCTAGGACACCGTAGTTACTCCCTTTCAATTAGCCTCCAAATAAATACTTTGCCCGTTTATTTAACAATTTTTAGTGCTAGTGCCAAGTCCAATTAACAGCAGCACAGCACAGTGCTGCTGATGACTTGGGGGTGCATGTAAATGTCAGGAGGGCCGCAGGCGGCCCCCGGGCCGTACTTTGAGTAACACTGCTCTAGATAAAAATATATAGCAGCTAACTGGGAAGTGGTGGTACAGTACGAGGAATAGTATTTCAGCTTTGCTGAAACGTTTAGTACTCTTCCATTTAAAGCAAATCAATATTTCTTAGAAAGTTTAGTTTTGTTCCATCAAATCAGTAACACTTAGGGCCTCATTTAGTAAGTTTTGGAGCAGGGCAGCGCCACAAGCCTTTTTGCTGCGCCTCCCTGGGCCATAACAAAAGGGCAGGAATGCACCGTATCTACAAGATACAGTGCATTCCTGTACCTGTCCCCAGCTCTGGCACACAAATTGCTGCCTAGCACCAACACAGGCACCCTTGCACCATGCACAAAGAAAGGAGAAAAAATAGGGAGAAATAATGTTATTTCTCCCCGTTGCACCACTTTAATGCCACCCCTGATGTGACGTAGGAATCGAATGCATTCTCAGGTTTGTAAATCTGGGAATGCATCAGATTCCTTCGAGTTCCATTGGTGTTGTGTGGGAACACCTACAGCAACACCCATGGAACGACCCTTTCAAGCAGTGTTATGCGTAAAAGGGGTCCATATTTACAAGGCCATGAAAAGCAACGCAAGGTGGCTTTGCATGTCCTTGTAAATATGGGCCGGCACACTGCATCACCGTAGCATAAAAAAATGACACTCAAGCGGGGCAGTGTGCCGCTAGGGCCTCGTAAATGAGGCCCTTAGTTTGTAACATAATAAGTGCAGGGGCCCAAAGTTTTGCTCAGAATCCTGCAGGGGCACTGCTGAATGTCATCCTGCTGAATACGAGTGCTGTGCTTGATTCCGCGTCATGCTTCTTTAATCCACCACTAGGACACTCCCTCCTACTTTATCTCACACTTACAGGTTTCTACTTTCTCCCTGTCATGTTTCTGCTGACTTTCTCTTCCTCCTCCGTACCCCATGTGTGTTTTTTTCTCTCTTGCTGTGGGTCAAAGTCTGATTAGTAAAAGAAACACGTCTCAGAGTAAGGTCTGTACCTTCCTGAGTGGTGATTTTATCTTCCCACAATGCTATCAGCGCACTCTATACAGGAGAAAAAGTGAGGATTGTGGCTGGCCATTTATTTCTTGCCACCTTTGTTTTCTGGGCCGACAAATGGTAATTATCTCTTTAACGAGGCAACCTAACAAATGCAGACCAGCATTATATATCTTCATGCTTCTCAGGTATAAAATTATAGGCCTATTGTCTTTGTCAGTGCTTGTTATGACTGTGATTGGTGCCACTTAATCTGCTGTGACAGAAAGAGTAAGGACTGTTGCTTGTGACGCACCACTTAATAAAATATATGCAATGTTTGAATGTAAATAAATTGACTCATGCTATTCTCTTCACATATCTTTTGAAAGGTACGAGTGGAAGTGAATTTCCAAATACCAATGAAGATGAAAACGTCATAAAACCAGTGGAGAAAACTCAGGATGGAAGAGGTAACATCAGACTTATTTTTATTAAACCCTTGCGTTGCACTATACTTTGTAAATTTTTGCGTGCTTCCCAGATAGGTTTTTCTAGTCGAGGAGGTATCTAAAATCACTGGTATCATTTTTTTCCCCCAAGAGGTTTTCCTTCAGGGCACCCATAAGGTGCATAACGAGCGAGTCTGACCCCTACAATGGGGCTTGAGGGTTCTTCCCCCTAAGTATATTTGGGAGAAAATGTCAAAAACTGTGCATTCTACAACACATTTTCCATTATGTATTCATATTAGGTTTTAGAGCATAGTAAATGATGACCTTATAGTGCACCAGGATATGTCATTGTTTATTGGGGCTTTTCAATGATTCCCTCACCATCACCCTCTTCAGTGGCTCTCATCTCTCCATAGCCCCTCTCTCACATGTATTTCATTTGTTTTATAGCACCTCTCTTACCAGCGTAGGGTGTTGGAGCACTTTACATCACATACACATACGGAGGCAATGTATAATAATTGTGTAAATCAGTGTGTAGAAAATGTTACATACAACAAAGGGGACTACAAGGTGTAGGATTCACGACTTCCATACTGGCAGGCATTTTTAAGAGGGCTTGATCTGGGGAAGCATAAACTCAGGATTCAGAAGGTAACATAGTGCTGACGGTTGACTTTACTAATAATTTATTTCTACCCACACAAACCATTTTTAGCAAAATTAAAATAATCAAAGACTGGGAAAATAACTTTTTAACCTGTACCATGCAGTTTGCATGCAGCTCTTTGATGGCAGTTCATAGCATACTGTGTTAGATTATGATTGTAACTTATGACCCTCACAGTAATAAAAGCATCTGTGTGACAAAAGTGGTATCCCAATCAGCATTGCACATAAAATACTGTCCTGTGATCTGCAAGTTACAAGTTCTTTGCCGCAAGCATATTAACCCTCTGTGCTACCTTAGATGAGTCAAACCTGTCACTAGACATAACTTTGATCTCTCTCCAGCAGGTACATTAGTTACCAGCGTTATCTTGGCACTTTTACTGTTTCCTGAAAACTGTTGGATATACAAGGAACCCTGCAGTGTTTTAAAAACTGCTGCACTACTACTAAATCTCCCCTCCCCCAGTAAGAAATGCAAAAAGAACACATGATGGGTGGAATGCTGAACAAATCAAACATTCAACCCCAGTCACAGGACTAGGCCTAAGTCCATCATTTGTTTTGCTTGCCATGCCATTCCACTTTGGACCCAGCCATATGCAAATCGGTCTTGACCCTGCTCCCCATAGGAACAGTCCAGCTGAACTGGCAGGCCAGGTCCTCCCTAGAATGGAAACAAGCATCCTAGTGCCAGGTTTGGGGTATCACACCTTATCAGCCAGACTAGCTTGAATCTGTGGCATCGGGAGCACAGGACCCATGTCTGGGTGTACCCTTCCCACTTCGGGTGGCAAATGCAAAAAGAACAGATGATTGTGAGAATGCTGAAGAAATAAAACATTCACCCCAATCACAGATCTAGGCCTAACTCCATCATTTCTTTCCTCGCCACACTATTAGAGTTTGGGTTGAGCCATACGCAAATCAGTCTTGGCCCTACTCCCCATGGGAACAGTCCAGCCCAACTGCCAGGCCATGTCCTTCCTGGACCGGAAACAAGATGGGGTCTAAACTGTTGTGGCACGGTGTGCCAAAAAATGATGGATTGGGATGTGAACGGAGCTATTGCCAGTGGCTGAGATTAATTCAAGCATTCTATCTATCACCTTGTTGTTTTTGCATTTGCCTCCCTAAGTGCACTACGTATGCCCAGACATGGGTCCTTTGCTCATTGTGCCACTGGATTTAAGCGAGCTTAGCTGATGAAGGGTAATACCCCAAACTGGTCACAGGATGCTTGTTTCTGGTCCATGGAGGCCCTGACTTCGGAGCTTGTGCTGGACTGTTCCCATGGGGTGCAGGGTCAAGACTGAATTTTTTAAAGCATAGTAAATGATGATCTTACTGTGCACCAGGATATGGTAATCTTTATTGGGGCTCTTCAATGATTCCCTCACCATCAAACTCTAATAGTGCCTCTCATATCTCCATAGCCTCTCTCTCATACGTATTTCATCTGTTTTATAGCGCCTCTGTTACCAGTGTAGGGCTTTGGAGCACTTTACATCACACACACAAACCAAGACAATGAATCATACCTGTGTAAATCAGTGTGTAGAAAATGTTACATGCAACAAAGGGGACTACAAGGTGCATGATTCATGTCATCCATATCAGTAGGCATTTTATAAAAGCGCTTGGCCTGGGGAAGCCTAAACCCAGGATTCAGAACATACCGCAGTGCTTACACTTTACTAATAACTGTTTAAACATGGGGTTTCTGCTTTGCTAGGGTGTGCATCTAAATCAGACAGAACCCACCACTGTATTCAGGGGCAAGTTACACACCAAAGAAAACCTGTGCTCACCACCTTGGTAGCTTGGCACAGAGCAGTCACGCTTATACCCGGATGCAATGTGTAAATTGTTTGTGCAACACACTTACACAGTACATCAGGATCACCTACCGTGGTCTGGCTCAAAACATCAGGACCCATCCTAGAAGTGTCGACAAGCATGGCTACCGGGTAGCTGATAGAAGCAATGGAGACTGGATGTATACCAAGCCTCTCCTCACAGGTATAGATTTCATTGTTGATTGTCCCAGGCAATGAGGATAAATTAGAAAGTATTGAAGAATTAGAGAGGCTATTACTAACAGGGCCCTTTAAGATGACCCCAGAGTGTGAGTCCCTGAGTCTGCAAGAGTTAATTTATGTTTGCCTATCCTGCCACAAGAGAGAGGACAAATCAAGACCCCAGAGAGCAAGCTGGAAACATAAGATCTCCAATTTTTGTTCACGTATGTGAATGGTCTTGGGGTCAGGCTTCTTGATAGACCTGTGGATTATCCACAAATAGATTCCCGCTCTGTTGTTGCGGACAAATCAATTCTGCTGGCAAGAACCGCCTTGGGTCTCCAAACCCTTCTTGATGGTTTTGTACACTACATCAACAAGTTGGATCTCTCTACTAACCAGAGTAAATTGCAGGTGATGGTGCTGGGCCCCCAGAAGACCAAGTTGAGATCCTGTCTAGAGTCCAGACCTATACTTATTTGGGTGTTGTACGTGACGAGCATATCGCCTGGGATCCTATTCTATAATCAAAAAAATTAGCACTGTTTAAAACAATTGGCACCCGTTTTTCCTTTTCTGCCAGAATAGGTAATAAGCCACTTGGAGCCCTGTTGAAGATCTATCAGGGCAAATCTGTTTCAGTGGCTACCTATTGTAGCGATCTATGGGGTCATGAAAACTCTAAGGAACTCCAAGTAGTCGAAATTGGATTCTGTTGATGCCTGTTGGTGATTCCCACTTCTACCCCGGCTCTCATGGTTCATGAAGAGTTGGGGTTGTCATTTCTATCAGATCTTATTACCCTGTGACCCTTGTTAGGATGGTTGACCACCTGGGTATGTCCAGAAAATTATTTAGGCAGGGAGATGCTTAAAGACTGTTTAAGCCTTGATGGTTGGAGTTTGGTCAGTTGGTTGACGTACATCAGGGACATTTTTGTTGAATTAGGAAGACCACTTTTATTTGAGTTGCCTGTTTGTATAACCAAATTAGATATAGCATGGACTCGGGAGAACTTTCTGTTGTGGAGGAAAACTGAGCTGTAGGCTATAGAGATCAAGAAACCCTTGGTTCGAGGACACATGTTGTTTATCAGACATCCCATCACCGAACCTTAATTGCTCAGCACCCTCAATGTTCACTACCATTTCTTCCTCACCAGATTTGGGTTCAAACTATTTTACTTGATGTTGGCATATCCAAAACCTGTCCCGAGGGGTGCTAAATCATATTTCTGTACCTGTGATAATTTTTCTCCTGAGGACCTTTTACATTTTATCTTTTTTTTGTATCTATATTTGAGACCCCTCTTAGACTATTTTTAATACCTTTACTGAAATCCCTGCACTTTGTACAGGTTAGGCCTCCCTTGCTGTTCCTACAGCTTTTACTGAATGCCTATTCAACTAATGTAGTTGCCTGCTTTCTCTCCTCATCTTTGAGGCTGAGAAAGTTGTTTGATGTGGGAGGGAAGCCCACCTGAATGTCTATTTTCTCTGCATTGTGCACAATATATTTTAATATGTTTTATTGCCTTGGTTATTTGTTTTATATGATTGTGATAAGCACCTACAAAAAGCCAGAAAACAACTGTAGTAGGTGTTTTTGTTACTATATTTGATGGTTTTAACCTTGTTTGATTTGTTTAGACTGTCATGTTTATATTTGTGCATTTAGAAGTGGGGTTGATAGTGGTTGGTCGGCTCCCAGGTCACATTCTAAATGGGATTTTAGTATTTTAATATTTTTTTCGAGATAATTTATCTAATGTATGTATCTTTTTCAAATGCACTTTTATGGCCTCATGTAGACCGAATAAAGTAATTTATGACTTGACTTGACAGGGATCAAAAATACTTTGTACCTCATGCATGAACCATAAATCCTTTACACATTATGAATAGATCATGGGTACTTTGTGAACGAGGTATGGATCATAAGCAATATGCGAGAATTAACTACGTTTCATACTAGGCGTGAATCAAAAATCTCTGAAGCATGATGCCACTCAGGGTAGGAACACAAACACATTAAAAAACATAACCAACGGCTATGAAAGCACTGGGGCCTCTATTAACCTGGTTACGGTAAAATTGGTGCGAAGTGCACAATCTCAGACATCCATGAACCACACTGTGGGGCACAGGGCATATGTACACCTACTGCATGTATTAGGGCGAGCGATCTGAATCCTCAAGCAGCTCAGCTTTTAACTATGGCTTGGCCCCATTCACATGAGAGCCGCTCTGGATGTTTCCTCTCCCTGCTGACGCCCCATGGTCCATCTGCTACTGCAGTTGCCTGCGAGTGTGTGGTGCAACTGCTGAAAATAGCATAGCCATCCTTTTACAACTACAAGGCCGGTCACAAAGGGTGGTAGTAATTTACAAGGCATGCCCCTCTGACATGAGTGCAGGAAATTCCAAATATTTTCTCCAGTACTCCACCAGCTTTGGAGGCACAGTACCTAGCAAGAGCGCAGGACATCTAAAAGGGTCCCCCTCACGCCCTAATCACCCTCCATACTACTGGTGGGGACGGCCTCCTCAGGGAAGGCGGTTCTTTGACCAATGGCACTCAGTGTCCTCAGAGCAGTCCCTGCTTCTCTGAGGACCTGCTTGCTCCACTAAACAACAGAAGCTGCTGACACTGATGGGAAAGATTATTTCATGATACTCAGGCCATGAGCCTTCCTCTCTGCATCTCCCGCGGCAGAGGGGGCTGGGCCAGGTGTTTTATGTTAGCCAGCGATGTCCGGGAGAAAGGGATGGTACTTCAGCACAGTGCTCCCTTTTGCACGTCACGATTTTCTCGGGCCACGCTGAAGAAACCACACACTGCTAGTGGCTCTTGGAGAAAATTGGAATCGCTACCAGGCAATCCTTTTGGGCACCAAATGAAAAGAAAATTGAAGCGCTTGCCATACTTTTCTCTTTGGCACCAGATCAAAACAAAATGGGCAATCTCTCTGGATCCTCTCAAATCCTTGGCTTCCTGAGAAACAAGGGTGGGGGAAAGCAGCCATCCAGCCCCTGGAGAACAATCGGGAGCACACCATTGGCAATATGCAGCTAGGCTAGAGCACAGAGTCACTTGGCAGATTAGCAGTTCCTTCAGCAACCTAGCAGGTGGCACGTTAGCACAGCAAAGCAAGGGGCTTATATGGAGGTTCCTCATGGCATCCCAGTAGTGCCTTGTGAGACTAAAAGTCAGGGAGCAGCAGGGAAACAAGTAGAAAAGCAATCGAGTGAGTACCTTAGGCCACCCAGCAAGTGTAAGGTAGCAGGGCAACAGGAGAAGAGCAGTCTAGATGAGTCTTTTGTGCAACGTAGCAGTTCTTCTAACAGAGGTTCAGTCGCAGTTCCAGAAAGTGCTCTAAGATCATGGGGTCAGAGCCCCTGCAATTATACTCAAATATGTCTTTGTTCAAGGGGTGACTTTAAAGAAACACTTTCAAGTGTAACATAACCCCTTTCAACCCAACCCTGGCTCCAGACATCAATAGGGGGGTACATAAGCTCTTTGTGTGAGGGCAGGACACAGTCTATACAAATGTGAGTGCACCCACCCCCTTCTCTCCCTGCCCAGGAATACTATCAGTATGCAGATGAATGAAGATGCCTATCCTGTCACACTCAGCCCCTTCTGTGCTGTGGCTGTCTGGAAAGTATGCATAAAGTGTGATTGTCACTCTGCTCTAGATGTGAATTGGTGTCAGGCTACAAAGCAAATAGAATTATAAGCACATTCTAAAAGTGACATTTCTAAAATAGTAACACAAAATCTAACAACATCAGTAAGCAGGATTTTTCACTAACATTCCAAACAGGCCCACACTACTCCTTTCAGATCAGAAATTACCACTTAAAAATACATAAGGGAAGTCCCAATGCTACTCTTTGAAAGGAAGAGCACTCATAGTAGTGAAAAATGAAGTAGGCTGTTTATCTCTACTAGGACATGTAAAACCTGAAAGTAAATGCCCTACCTTTTACATACAGCACCCTGACCATAGGGCGAGAGCGAAACTTATAGTTACCTTAGGGCACGAGTTATAGTTACTTTAGATAACTCTAACTATAACAGGTGAACATCTATGGTTTGGTAACTATAACGTCTCTGTACTTTTTGCTGCTTTCAGTGAATTTCTATGTTTTTTTAATAAAGTAATTTTCACTACTATACATTAATCCAACCTCAGCCCCACATGGCCTTTGGTCATGCACAGCAGCTATTGGCTTCAGGACCTGGCCTAGGGCCAGACCCAGTACCAATCCCCCCTAACCACCCAACCCCAAGCTGCCCACAGGCCATTGGCTGTGCGCAGCGGGAGTTGGCCATGGTCTGTCTCTCTGGGTGTAGGAATAGGTGTGAGATGGCATATCTGGGAGGGAGAGTGGGTGTGAAAGTGTCTGGGTGTGAGAGTGGGTGCATCTGTATCTTAGTGGGTGTGTCAGTTTCTGGGTGGGTCTGTGAGTGGGTGCATAAGGGTTTCAGTGGGTCTGTGAGTGGGTGTGTGAGAGTCTGAGTGGGTCTGTGAGTGGGTGCGTGAGGGTCTGAGTGGGGCTATGAGTGGGTGCAGAAGGGTCTGAGTGGGTCTGTGAGTGGGTTCATGAGTGTGAGTGGGTCTGTGAGTGGGTGCTTAAGGGTCTGAGTGTGTGTGTGAGTGGGTGAAAGAGATTGAAAAAGAAAAATTCAGAGAGAGAAAGAAATTGAGAGGGAGTGAGAGTTTGTTAGGCTTTGATGGATGATATATTTCTGGACAAATTGATAAGAAAAATGTATATGTCAACTAAAAAGAGTGAGATCACCTTTTAATATGAATCTTCAACTTTTAATGTTGAAAAAAATGAAAGAAGGGAACAACCACATACACACCTGGACTAGACACCTCAACTTTCAGTATAAGGGTCTGTGACCTTAACTATTATGCCACTGGTGACTCGTGCTGTGGAGATACTGCATGGAAAGACTATTGCAATGACTATTTCTCTATCTCTCTTCCATCCCATAATGGGATGTAAGAGAGTGACAGGACTGCGCGTGGAGCCTCAAGGCCCCTGCGGTCCTAGCTGGCTCCCCACATCCTGTGGGAGCCGGCATTGGTCCCACAAACAGGGAGCTGCTTTAAGTCGCAGCTCCCTGCATCTGGAAGCAATGTTTTCATCTCCCTTCTCTGCAAGTATATTTGTGTGCAGTGAAGACAGATGAAAACTCTGCTTTCTGCAAGTAAGAGCTGTTTGACAGCTCTCTGTTGCAGAAAGTGGACTTTGTTTGCTTCTGCATGGTGGGAGCTGTTAGCTTCCACCAAGCAAAAGTAAACAGCTATAACCCAAGTGTAGGCACCCTGGGACATAGCAGGAGCAGACCCTGGGGGTGGTCCCCAGGGCCATCTGTGGCTCCTCGAGGGGGGCCATGCGGCACCCCTCCAACTCTACATTTAGCCCCAGGCAAGTGCTGGTCTTTTCCTTTTTTTCAAATTTGCCCCGGGGAGGTGGCGGTCCCGTGGGCTGTTGGGGGGAGGACTTTTAATTTGATTAGATTCCTGGGGAGGTGGCGGTCCTCGGAGCTGCAGGGGAACCGGAGGGCCTCCTGCATTCAAAACATAAATGCCCCTAGGACCTGGCCCACCCGGGGACTACAGTTAAAAGAAGCGCTGGAGCCCGCACTTGTTGTTTACTTTTTACACTTTTGGTTGATCCGCTGCCACTCTGGCCGAAAAGTTTTTAAAAAATGCTTTTTTGCTCTAGGGTGGGTCCCTCTGGGATACCAGCACCAGAGCTAAGGGGTCATGGTGACTCTGACTTGCCCCTTTTCTTATTTTTTCCTTTTTTTCTGGGGCTCGGCTGAAGCTGAATCCCAACATGGCTGCCAACACTTCCTTGTTGAAGTGTTTCCAACTATTCAGATCTCAGCACGAGATCAGGAGGGTTTGTTGAACCTTTGCCAAACCAAAAATAGTTCAGCAACGGAAGGCAAAAAGCTGGGTGAGACCCTGAAGAAAGGGCAAGGCACAACAGTCCAAACTCTAAAATATTCTAAAATTGACATGTTCTTGACCATGTCCTCTACTTACTTCCCTGGCTCTGATGAAAGGAGTTGACAGAGACACATACCGCTCATTACGCTTGCTGCCCTTATCACTCCTTGTTTAATTGCCTGCGAGTGCTGCTTACCAGTGTCTTGCCTCACCTAACAGTGACCTAGATGGGGGCAAGTTCTGATCACTATAGCTAAGCAACTATCACCCGCATCAACACTCTTTTCTACTGATGGAGGACAGGACAAGTGGGGTGGCGCATGATGATAACTGAGTGCTGGCATCTACTTCAAGCACAAAAGGTTCCTGGTGTAGCCACATACAGTAGCCCAGGTGTACAGAAGGAAGGCTAATGGAGGAAGCGATGTAAAGTAAAGGCTTGGAGAGAGGGGTGACTGTGTTACCCTACGAGTCAAACCTGGGAACACACCACATTGTGGTATTCCATTTGCTCTTTCAGTTTATTTTGCACCTCTTCCAGAATCCAAAGTGAGCAGCACCTTGCAAGGTGAGGGAGTGGTGCATACATAAAATAATCTGTTTAACCTCTACTATCAGTACCACTGACCAGAAATGGTGTTGTCCTATTTATTGAATGTGGATGGATGGTTTGCATTTATTCTTGCAACAGGGTAACTATTGTCACCTATTTAAGGACAGTAGGGCAGTACCAGGCCTCTCAGGCTGGTTCTGCCCACCCAGCAAGTCTCCCAAGCTGACCTGCAAGGCTTCAATCAGTGAATGGGATGCAGGCAGTTCCACAGACCCCTCATTGAGTCTGCATCCATACTGTCATTCTGCCCTCCCAACTTGTGCTCTGGGGCCTCTCTCGGCTCAGCCTGATTTTTATCCATGGTCTCTCCTCGTCTTGAAGATAGAATGGGCATGCAGGAAAGTCAGATGTTCAGTGCTCTGTGAAGATAGTGTTGTCAGCTGCCTTTATAATACTGAATGTCGGCTGTTGCCATGGCCATATTAAAATACCTCTTCCACAGGTGTCTTTGATATTGTAAACTATTTGTACTTTATTGGCAGGTTATAGTCTCGATCCCCATGCTTTTCCAGACACATTTTAAATAAAATTTACAAAATCAATACGTGTAAGTATAATTTTCTACCTACGCAAACAACGGCATGCACAAATAAATGCTGTTTGAACGTGTTAGTGCACTTAGGTCAGACCTTTTGAAAAACGTATTCAATAGACCAGAACACTTTTTCAGACTTGCTCATTTCAGCTTTGAGCAAAACACGCTATTGTGTAAAGTGTGAAGCGCCATGTCACCAGTAGTTTTTTGTCCCTCTCCGGTTGTTAAGCTAGTTTAAGATAGGCATAAATCAAATATGCCATGTTTTATGATATTGAGTTATTATCCCACTGAGAACACTTTCTTAGGGTCGAGCGCAAAGTGCTCCGTCCCTGGTGTAATCTCTCTTTGGGCTTTTAACCACACCCATGTCAAGCCCATCCGTTTGGTTGGTTTGTGGGCTTTCCTTTTAAAATTAGCTTGATTTCATTAGTGGAAGGCATGCATATGTCATGCCTCTTCCGGTGTTTAGCCTGCCTCAAACGCACCGGTCAACTACTGAAAACACATAAGGCTCCATGTTTTCTGTATGGTTTCTGCACTATTTTTTCTCTTTATTTCGTAGGCAGCACAATCTTTCTGGCCAGCATTCGAGTGCTTTGCATGACATCGACTCTGTTGCATGGATATTTCCACTTTTGCTGGTTACATGGATAATTGCACTTTTGCGGTTATATGGATAATTGCACTTTTGCCGATAAGTTTCAGTGCAAGCGGACTTCCGTTTCCTTTTGTGTATTTGCTTTGCACTCAGGGTGGCCGTCGGCTTGCTTACGTGAAACTGTTTTACTTTTCAGTTTATGTGGCAAGAAAAGTCTGGTTAGGAATTTACACCACTAATAGCTTTATCTCGAGTAAACACGAGACACGTTGCATTGCAAATATTTGTGAAATAGATTCTAATAGAGTCCCATTGTTTTATAAACCCCTAGTCTGCTGAGTAAAAACTAAACGAATGAAGATGTTTACCTTTAGATGAGGATGGTGCCTCTCGGGAAGGCACTGTGCTGTACTCAGTTCAGAGGTCCTTTTTCTCGCTGAGGAGGAAATGGTCTAAAACATGTTCTTCAGTGATGCGCGTTATAAACAGAAAATATTTGAGCGTTATTCACATGCAAATGCAATCAACATATCAGACAGAGGACACAGCACGAAGGATTGTATGTCACCACCTAAAATACAACAGAGCCCATATGCCGCTACATAGAAAATACTACATTGAAATGAGCCCCTCTGAGATTACCAGTGCATGGATTGCCACTCCTGAGGTTACCACTACTGTGATTACTACTTCTGAGATTACCAGTGCAAAGATTTCCTCTGCTGAGTTTACCATATTTGAAATTACCACTGTAGTGATTACCACTGCTGAGATTACCATTACTGTGATTACTATCTCTGAGATTACTACTGCAGGGATTACCACTGCTGAATTACCTCTATTCTGATTTCTACCTCTTAGAGTACCACTGCAGGGATTACCACTGCTGAGATTACCACTGCTGTGATTACTACCTCTGAGATTACCACTGCAGAGATGACCTCTAATGTGATTACTACCTCTGAGATTACAGCTGCAGGGATTACCACTGCTAAATTACCACTACTGTGAATACTACCTCTGAGAGTACACTGCAGGGATTACCTCTGTTGAGATTACCACTACTGTGAATACGAACTCTGAGATTACCACTGATGATATTACCACTACTGTGATTACTACCTATGAGATTACCCCTGCAGCAGTTACCATTGCTGAGGTTACCACTACTGTGATAAGTACCTCCGAGATTACCAGTGCAGGGATTACCTCTGCTGAGATTACCACCATTGAAATTATCACTGCAGGGATTACCTCTGCTGAGATTACCACTACCTCTACCTCTGAGATTACCACCGCAGGGATCACCACTGCTGAGATTACCACTGATGTGATTACTACCACTGAGATTACCACTACTGATATTACCACTACTGTGATTACTACCTCTGAGATTACCACTGCAGGGATTAGCCCTGATGAGATTACCTCTGATGAGATTACCACTAATGTGATTACCATTAGAGTGATTATTACTACGGAGATAAACACTTCAGGGATTACCACTGTTGAGATTACAACTACATTGAGTAAAATGGATTCAAGATTAAGTGTACTGACCCTATGGTAACCTATATCTTAAAATGAAACCTTACTTTATAACTACCCACCACCCTATCTTTATGGCCATTCAGTGCCCTCTCCTTAACCCAGTGGTTACATTGGGCCAGGGGTGCCAGTGGGCACACCAGTACATATTTTGGAGAACCAGGACTCTTCCACTCTGTCCCATGGTGGTCCTATTGGTCTTTACAAAGGACAAATTTTGCTATGCCCACCTGTCTCTTCCTGAAGAATGCCCATTTATTTTCCTTATTGTGGGTTGTCAGAGGGGGTGTGGACCAATTTGGCCCAAGTCAATAACATGAGATAATAAAAAGTTGAAAACCCACTTTTGTGTCCAAGTATGAGATTTCGAGCTTGCAACTTGTTATGATTTGTAATATGAAATTAGTTCTCCGAGTCTAGATGATGAATCCAAGTGTATTTATTGGTGACCATTTAGCTGGAAGATCAAGGATATTTGTTGATGTCCTTTTTGGACAAATATTTGTAGACTTTTGAACGGACAGCCGACACTTGTTTCGCCCCGAAGGTGGATTCACCTGGGGCTTTTTCAAGGCTGTAAAATATGTGTAACGGTGATATCAGTAATGATAGTAATCTCAGAGCAAGTAAATTTAGTTGTGCGTGCGCTGCAATGTGGTGTAGACAGAAATGATACCTGAATGTACCCACTGTGAGTTGAATATAGTTGTGAAATGGAAAGAAAAAGATAAGTCACAGCCTGTGGAAGAAAATATCAAAAAGATCCAAGACAGATATTTGTGACCCGATTTTCAATTGATGTTGTCAGTGAGTCATCCATGTTACAGTAAGAAGGCGATTAGTAATATTCTTTACTAAAATGTTAGTAGTTCATGCGCATATAGATTTGCAGCCTCGTTAGCAGAACTGGTGCTGGCAAGAGATAGTTGATAGTGTTGCCTAATGTGTGTGCATTAGCGTAGGTTAGTATATAGTTATAGTGACAACAGAGGGTGAATGCAAAAGAGGCTACTCATACCTAATAGTACTCATCAAAAGGAGTCCATTACTTGGGTCAGTAAAAGTAATCTGAATGGAGATGACACGTTATGAGCAAACATTCTCTGTAGCTTGTCAATTTGCACAAAAATATTGCATTTAAGAATAGGTTCTTTAGTCATCGGTGAAAATAATATAGTCTGATACATATACAGATACCTTTGCCGTAAATATATCTAATTTTACCTTTCACTAGTCACATTCATTACATAGTGCTTGAACCTTTCATCTATGTCTGAGGTTCAAAGAACATTTAGATCTACCATGCACAGGCTTTGTCATCCATATATAGGCAGGCCGAGATAATTATCACAAAATCGAAACACATCCAAAAACGGGTACCCACTAATTGTAGATACATATTATACCAAGTCTCCTTAAAATCTGGACTCTTAACTCTAATATGAGTGACACTCTGCTACTGTTGGATAACTTAGCGTGAGTCTTTCTCTTTATAGTCTCTTTAATATGGCTGCCACTATATCTCCACACTTACATTAGACAGTCAGGACCTTGAAAATAGAAGCAGGACTCCTTGACCCAATAAGCAATAAAAATAGTAGAAGGACCTCGGAACCGTAATGTAACCAACATGGCATTGGACTAGAATGCCGTACAGCAACGAGGGATTCAGCCCATTATGTTTTGCATCTACGAGACTGGTAAGTGACCCAATATCGGGCAAGTGATAAAATAATCTCTCTCCTTTTCTATATAGAGATAAAAGTATGCCTGTTCGGTCTTTTGCCACTTCTCTTGTACACTTTGACCAATTCCTACAGGAATTGTCACTGAGGTCTCGACTTACTCCATGCTAAACATGAACTATTGAATCACAATGTATGCTTTACGATTCATGTGTACTCTTTTGTGAGGTCTTGTTCCTTGTTTGAATCTTTTTGCAGAACTTGGCACTCCGTTATATTAATATACATTATGCTTACATTAATTATTTGTATAATAGCCGTGCCTTCTAACTACATCGGACATAATAGCTTGGTAATTATCGTTTCGCTCAGAAAATATGTATCAGACTATATTCATTCAGCATTGACTATAACACCTATTCTTAAATGCAATATTTATGTGTAGACAGCTGTCAACAACTGCCCAAACTTGGGTGTCAAGTGATCTGTTGAAATTAAAGTGGAAGCCCAGATTCTTTTCTTTAACCGATGCTAGAGGATGCTGGCTAAGCATATCAGGGATTGGAAGAGATAACATTCTATCTACCTCTAGATCCTCAAAGGAGTTACTTTACTGTAAATGTGTTTATCTCAAAATAAAGACATCTATTTCTGTGCCTTTTAGTGCGTGTTGCAGGTTAGTCGCTGTTGAGTCGTCTTGTGCAGGGACGGTTTCTTCGCTATGGCGGAGGAGCGTCGCCCCCATGGCCAAGAGCCAGGAGATGAAAAAAAAAATGATAGTTGCACTATCATTTTATTTTTCATCTGCTGGCTCAGCCAGCAGTACAGAAGGGGTGGGGCTAGGCCATGGGAGGTGGGAGGGGGAGGAGGAGAGAGTGTGCACCTAAGTGCACATGCGTGTTTGGCGGGCAGTCTCAGGCCAGCCAAACACACGTGCGCACTTAGGTTTCTCCAGCCCGGTTGTGTTTAACAGCCGGGCTGTAGAAACTGCACAGGCCACAGGGCTGTGTCTGAGCGGCAGAGACTGCTGCTCAGACCAGTCCTGACTCTGCTTTCATGCTATGTTTGGCATGAAATCAGCACCAGGATTGCTGGGAAGCCTGTGCTGGTGTCCCAGTGAATGCTGGAACACCACATGGAGTCAAGAGGAGCGTGAGGCAACAGGAGACGTAGACAGCGGTTAGGTAAGTTCATGTTATTTTTTTATTTCCCCCTCCATCTCCAATTTGGCCTGCACACCTGCTTGGAATTTTAAAAAGGCATGCTATGTAAACATTAAATACCGAGGAGAGCACAGGGAGATCTCTTTAAAAAGGAACGACCCAAGGGATATTTTCTAATACCACCTGATAGGAACAAATTGAACGTGTTGAACATGTTTCTCTTGGCATGTGGCAACTTGCTTATAAGTGCTGAGTCAGAATGTCGAAGGCTGCAGATTGACTCAGCATGACTAATAGACAGCAAGCAATGTCATCTATAAAATGAAGGGCACCATCTCTGAATGCCGCAAGGCACTTGTGTTCACATGGCCAGAAAAGAACCTGACTGAACTGTGGAAAGGCTGTTACCTTATTATTGTTCCCGAAGATAAGACCACTGCAGTTTTTGCAATAATTTTAGATAAAACTGACAGATTGACGATGTGCTAGGAATTAGCCAAAACTGTGGACTCTTTGGGGAATATTTACACTTTTTGACGCACAACTGCACCAACGCAGTTGTGCGTCAAAACTTTCACCGCTGGCTAACGCCATTCCAACGCACCATGCGGGCGCCTTATTTAAGGAATTACGTTAGCCGGCGCTGCGGACTGGTCTGAGTAAAAAAAAATGACTCACACCAGGCATCGCCCGTGTATGGAAAATGGGGGTTGTGCGTCAAAAAATGGTGCAAGTCAGGTCTGAGGCAAAAATCAGGCCTCAAACCGGACTTGCGCCATTTTGTTTTTGATGCACAACCCCCATTGACATGACTCCTGTCTTAGCAAAGACAGGAGTCATGCCCCCTTGCCCAATAGCCATGCCCAGGGGACTTCTGTCCCCTGGGCATGGTCATTGGGCATAGTGGCATGTAGGGGGGCCCAAAATAGGCCCCCCTATGCCACTTAAAAAAAAAAGTAAAAAAATACTTACCTGAACTTACGTTTACTTACCTGGGATGGGTCCCCCCATCCATGGGTGTCCTCCAGGGGTGGGCGAGGGTGGCAGGGGGTGTCCCTGGGGGCAGGGGAGGGCACCTCTGGGCTCCTTCCGAGCCCACAGACCCCTTAACGCCTGCCCTGACCCAGGTGTTAATAAACAGCGCACAACAGGCTGTGCGCTGTTTTTTAAGGCCCACCCCCTCATGTGCGTCAAAATGGCGCTGGCTTATAAATAAGGCGCATGGGCCTTAAAGTCATTTTTTGGAAGGGAACGTCTACCTTGCATATCATTAACGCAAGGCAGTTTCCCGCTTCCAAAAAATGACGCACATGGTGGAATTTTTATGTCCATGGGGTCGGGCGTCAAAGTATAAATATGGGGCAGGGTTTGCGCCGAATGTGCGTTAACATTTTTGACGCACAGTCGGCGCAAACAGAGTATAAATATGCCCCTTTATTTTTTTGAAAGTGGAATAATCATTTCCATTTTTTTAAGAGGAGTGGAGCATGCATCTGTGAAATGAACAATGAATAATAAGGCAGCTATGAGGCACAAAGACTGCTGCAAACTCCCAAAGTAACCAGGAGGAATCCGGGTCCACCAGCGAATCATACATTCAAGCTCTGCTGATGTAACTGTAGGTGAGTTGAAAGACCGGTAGGACCTAGCAGGACAGATAAGCAGGACATTTATAATCCACGACCATTCCCTGCCTTGATTCTCAATTGTGTTCATAAAGAAAATATAAAATTCTTCGCCTAGCAGAGCAGAGGAGGTCACTCCAGCATAACGATGCGTAGCAGAAGAAGCAAAGGTACCTAATCTGAAAAAAACATTCTGATTGACTTTCAGTTGTATTGATGGTGTATCTTCAAAAGAAATTATTTTGTTTCCTGACGGAAGATTTGTGACTTTTGAGCGTTTGCAAATATTTCAGTTTGTCAGCTGTGTTTGGAGGCTTCCTCCACCTAAAGTTCATCTTCCTCTTATCCTATTTCCATTGTTTTAGTTGTTACTTATACCTGGTAAGCAAACAGGATTGCATCATTGATTTATCTATGGTGGTTGTAGTCTTCTGGACATTATTTATATTGTTAACATTAAACAGCTTAAATACTGTGATCCATGCTATACAGTATTAGTCGCTCTAATGGTGGATTCTAGGTGTTGTCGGTGCTGTGTTATATTCAGTTTACATAAAGAGTGACATTGAACTTCAACCGGAATATTATTTTAATTGCAGCAGAGACAAAAGAGGATAATAGAAGTGCAAATAAATTATGGAGCAGTGTGTCCAATAAATTATCATTCACAGGAAGTGCACCCTAGGCGTGGAGAGCAGTATCACCTACAATCCTTCCTGAACTGTTTTTTTTCACTGTTATGGTAGTGATGAACATTCACTTGTTGCTCTTCTCATTTGGATTGAAACCCCTATACAAAATTCACTGGCAACACTATTATCTCTACTGGATCTTTTCTCAAATGTGATCAATTTGCTAAAACTACATTGGCACTTCTCTCTACTCAAGATGAAGGGGATGGACCACATGGACCCTGTCCAGCAACAATCATTTAAAAAAAAAATCTTTCAATATGGGTTCCTGTTAGCAAATTACATACTATCCTCTTTGTGCCTCAATATGGTTGGATCATTTTGGACTCGCCTGTGGACATGATTTTCACTTCCCTTAGCAGTTTAGTGACCATTAATGAGACCATTGTGCATCTGCAGCCAGTCCCACAGATGGACCTGCATGCTGCTTCTTAGAATCTCAGAGGTCTTCTACAGGAATCATACTTAAATTTCAGCTTCAGAATGAGAGAGGTGCAATTATTACTGCCATCTCAGTATTCCCAGAAGATCAATCCACATTTATTGTACTCAATAGTGTTTCAGTGGATCTTAAACTTAAAATAAAAACTTGGAAGGTCTTTCCCTCCAGGACCCATCCTTCAGCATCTCAATAACAATGGGTTGTTACCATGTCCACTTGGGAGTTTCATGCGCACTTCCTGAGATGTATTTGCCCTGGTCAGTGGAAGCTACAGTATGCTGTAGCCTTGTGGCACTGAGTTGTTTTCTCTTAGATACAAAGGAAGGTTTTTCCCACGGTACAGCAAAAACCTTATTACTAAGTTTTATCTCAACATGTAGGTGGGTAACCATTGCACTCCACTTTGCTGGCTTTTCTGCAGAATACTGCCACGTTGCTGTCTGTCTAATAGAAGTGATAATGTGGAGGCAGATATGACAGACTCAGGTACTTATTTAGAGTTTGAAGGACAGGATACTCCATCAAAACATGGCAGTTATCCCATCCGCTGTATTAGAAGTGCCATAGGCCGTTACTCACTAGTAGTAAAGCAGACAGGATATGCGCCACATTTGAGATGGGTATTCAGTTCAGCAAACTTCAAATAAGGATCTCTGTCTTAACCCAAATAAAGAAAAGCTGAATATTCTAGCACCTCTGTAGGTACTTCAGAAATTAGGGTTTCTTATATCATCATGCTTGTCACTGGTATGACGCTGAAATGCTGAACGAATGCCTCTTGAAAAATCAGAGGTTAGTCTGTCAAGTCGCGTATCTGCCTTAACTGTTGTTCAGGGACATCTTGTGGCTCTTTTTGTCTCATCTCTTGATGCGTAAAGAAATCCAAGTATACTCTGGAATTACCTAGTCATTCTCTTCTAAACAGGAATCACCTCCTCATTGTACCATCCCCAGTGCACCAGTTTAGATGCCCTGATCTTGTATGTCTCTAAGAGCATCACACCCTTGTTTTTGTGTTCTAGCACCAACTGGCTCAAAAAGATTGTCAGTTACTTCTAACCACTTATTAATTAGAAAGAGCTGTGGCTTTTTATCTTTTCTAATGTCCCACATCCAACCTGGAGCTTATTAAAGAGTCACTCACATCTATTTGCATAAGAGTTAATGGTGTTAGTTTTATGGTGCAAAAAATGAACCCAGCCAATGACACTGCTGCATTGTTATGGAGCTAGTGTATTGTTTTCAATTGATGTTTAGCTCAAATGTTGTTTACAGAAATGCTTCAGTTGTTATTATCTCCCTTGTATTCAGACCTAAAAAAGTATGTGATAAATTATAACTTTTCATCCACTTACACAAGAAATATCTCAACATGTGAATATTGTTTAGCCTGTATCAGCATAGTTGTTAATATAAAACCATTGCTTCTGGGATGTTACCTTTTTCATTTGAAAGACGTCCAAATCTATGAATACTTCTATCAGAAGACAATTTGGGATATAGCCACATACTGCATCTCAAATCTGCTGTTGTTTTCTTTCACAAGTGCATGGTGATTCTATGTACTCTGCTTTGGTCAGGAGAGTATTCCCTGAATATCACTTGAAATGTCAGTGCCTAACCGTCTGAAAACGGCATCAGCAATATGTACCCTTGGTAAAAATCCTACTTTCCCTCCCAACACCCTCATGCAGTGTAGAATGTGATCAGCATGAGACCCACCCTAGCAATTATTCCAATTCAATATCACATAGCTATAGGATGCACCCCGATTCACAAAAATAGCAGAAATAAGTACACACTGATAAATACAGCACTTTTAAATAGCCCTGTGGGCCTAGACCACATGGGTAAAATCCAATGTAAACGGTGATAATCTTTCGGCAAAAAAACTATTTGTATGGCAACACCACTGTGCGGTGCAGTTGATCACACGCGGTCTCTCTCTCGCTATGTGGTGCAGCGGATATCAGGCAGGCTTGTATAGCACGCACTCTCACACACTCACTCCCAACACCCTAATGTGATACACTGATATTCAGCAGGTCAGTTGTCATGCCAGGAAAGAGGTACTGAAACCGGGTGATTTATGGCAGCATTCCCAGCACCCCACAAATATGTTCTCTGCTGAAGAAGGGACTAACTCAGAAACACATGTGTCCAGAGATGCACAGTAAAGGCTGTACCTACTTAAAGGTGAAATATTTAAAAATTAATGGAGTTCGTTTTTTGAAGATACTACATCTACCATGATGCAATGGGGCAGATTAATTGCTGGGATGTCAGGCAGGTGCGCTCCTAACTGTTTGTGACTTTAAAGGCTCCCTTGAGCTACTGGGCTGACGAGCTCTGGAGCAGGCACCAGCATGCCAGGAAAGAGGTACTGAAACCGGGTGATTTATGGCAGCATTCCCAGCACCCCACAAATATGTTCTCTGCTGAAGAAGGGACTAACCCAGAAACACATGTGTCCAGAGATGCACAGTAAAGGCTGTACCTACTTAAAGGTGAAATATTTAAAAATTAATGGAGTTCGTTTTTTGAAGATACTACATCTACCATGATGCAATGGGGCAGATTAATTGCTGGGATGTCAGGCAGGTGCGCTCCTAACTGTTTGTGACTTTAAAGGCTCCCTTGAGCTACTGGGCTGACGAGCTCTGGAGCAGGCACCAGCATGCCAGGAAAGAGGTACTGAAACCGGGTGATTTATGGCAGCATTCCCAGCACCCCACAAATATGTTCTCTGCTGAAGAAGGGACTAACCCAGAAACACATGTGTCCAGAGATGCACAGTAAAGGCTGTACCTACTTAAAGGTGAAATATTTAAAAATTAATGGAGTTCGTTTTTTGAAGATACTACATCTACCATGATGCAATGGGGCAGATTAATTGCTGGGATGTCAGGCAGGTGCGCTCCTAACTGTTTGTGACTTTAAAGGCTCCCTTGAGCTACTGGGCTGACGAGCTCTGGAGCAGGCACCAGCATGCCAGGAAAGAGGTACTGAAACCGGGTGATTTATGGCAGCATTCCCAGCACCCCACAAATATGTTCTCTGCTGAAGAAGGGACTAACCCAGAAACACATGTGTCCAGAGATGCACAGTAAAGGCTGTACCTACTTAAAGGTGAAATATTTAAAAATTAATGGAGTTCGTTTTTTGAAGATACTACATCTACCATGATGCAATGGGGCAGATTAATTGCTGGGATGTCAGGCAGGTGCGCTCCTAACTGTTTGTGACTTTAAAGGCTCCCTTGAGCTACTGGGCTGACGAGCTCTGGAGCAGGCACCAGCATGCCAGGAAAGAGGTACTGAAACCGGGTGATTTATGGCAGCATTCCCAGCACCCCACAAATATGTTCTCTGCTGAAGAAGGGACTAACCCAGAAACACATGTGTCCAGAGATGCACAGTAAAGGCTGTACCTACTTAAAGGTGAAATATTTAAAAATTAATGGAGTTCGTTTTTTGAAGATACTACATCTACCATGATGCAATGGGGCAGATTAATTGCTGGGATGTCAGGCAGGTGCGCTCCTAACTGTCAGTTGTCAATGTACTTGCAGACCCTGTGGGCCGAAACCCTCCTCCACCCTTCAACCAACCCCTACTTCCCTACCCCACAGACTGTAGTTGAAAGAAACCTTTCCCTAGATACTAGGCCCTTCACGGCCAGAGTCACACTTATTCAGGGTCCTTGGGGAAAGGTGGAGAAAAGTAATAGATAACAGGCTGATCAGGCAGCAGTCGACAAATGGAGGTTTGGCCTCCACTCTGGAAGTTCACTCAAAGGTCTCCACACTGTGCTTTCTGGCACTGGCCCTCTTCTGCCAAACACAGGGAGAGGGTCATTGTAGGACACATTCCATTCAGTAGCGCCCAGCCAATCCAATATCCACTCCACTGCGCCCCTATGGAAATAGGGAAAAACATCTGGTCTGTGATGACGTAAGTAGCAGCAGACAGTTCCGATCACACATGAAGAGGTGCCAATTCCATACCTCCCTGAAATGAGGCACAATTTCTGGTGCATGATGACTTGAGTCACACCAGACAATTGCAGTAACACACAGAGTATTGCCAATTCCGTACCTCTTAGAATGAGGCACAACATCTGGTGCACGATGACTTGAGTCACCCCAGAACATTCCGGTCACACACAGAAGCGCAAGTTCAGCAGTGCCACACAAGGTAGAATGCGGTACTGCTACGGGTATGCCGCCACCTTCAAGGGTCGCAACCTGTGAATCAGACACTGCACGCAATGAGCATGGAGTCAGTGTGTCGCATGAGGGAAATGCAAAAGGATCTAAGAAGCGGGCCACAAGGGAGCCCCCAGCCAGTGAATCCACTCACCACCAAGACACTTATACGTTTCAAGGCCCAACGATGAATGGGCCACACTCCTTGAATGCCGGCAGTACTTTGACGGCTCTGCAGCAGGCAGTCCGGTCTCCAGGCACAATACGTATTCCTACGCTCACACAGTTGTTACCCGGTGGAATCCAGCAGACACTGTGGGCACTTAGGAGGACACTGCTCTCCCAATGTCGCAGGTAGAAGTTGTAGGTCCCTCGCAGGATGTCTTTGATATCCCTGAGTCCTCCACCAGAGAACAGAGGGCAAGCCAACAAGCCCTTGGAAAGCACGCTTTGGGGTGCCACACAGCAGCAGACAATCATCCTAGGCCAGCCACGATTCAGGAAGGGTGCAAGGTCCCTTCCGCGGGCAGTAATACACCTGGTGCACAACAGATCCTTCTGGCAGTGTGCACAACGCAGTCCAGTATCTCGGGTCCTGTGTCCTCACTAGTGCATCTCTAGTTTGCTGCAGTGTGGCACCAGTAGTTATACTGTAATGTGACTTTGAAGTCAGGTGACATTCAGAGGGTTCACCTTTGAACCACAGATGTCTCCCTTAACTTTCAGTCCTGTCTGCCATTGGACCATGGAATGCAGATCTTAATCTTTAGTAGGACCATGATCTGGCCCCAGAGGCCATGTGTCAAAACCTCTCCCTTCAATCTATTTAACAAGGCCCTCAAATGGCATAGGTCTGTTGTTCCAGTTGTGTGCCCACAGTTTATAGCTGTCGCTAGGGAATGCATAGATGGGGTCCCCCAGCCTCCACTATTGATTAGAGCTAAATTTAAAAGGCACACAAAAATTGTTAGGACATAAAAATGCCCACTTTCTAGAAGGGGCCTTTCCAATTTATTATTGACAAATCACCTTTGCCATAGAAAGGGGTTTGTTAGGACAAATCCAATGACAGGAAATATTATGAAGCTGCTCCACTGCAATATACTACTGCAATTAGGAATAATTGTAAACCTCACTCATGTTAACCTATGGGCAGAGCAGCTCTCATTGGTAGTGAGAACACACATGGGTATTCTTCACTCCCTGGTCTTACGTGCCATTGCGCACATACAAGCCTGCATTGACAGGCTGGACTCATGTTTAAGAACACCATAGATGCAACTGTGCACACACAGGCCTGCAATAACAGGCTGGACACATTTCAAGAACACCATAGGTGCAAGTGTGCACACACAAGTAAGCACTACTTCCTACCTTGTAAGGAAGGCACGCACACTTTCACTGTACTTACAGTGGGAAAGTGCCCAGGGCCCTAAGGCCACTAAGAGAGAATCAGCAAAACCTACAGGAAACAGAAAGGTTTTGGGAAACACTACCTCACCATGTAACAACGTCTGACAGCCTAGTTCTTTACATTAGACTGAATGTAAAATAAAATGAAGCACAGATAAACAAAAAAAAAACTTCCCCAGTCACTTCAGAAAAAGGCGAAGGTGTTCAAAGAAGTAATTCAGCTGGCAAAGTTTTAGGAAGGTGACAAACAGTGTAAGATTAAAGAGCGGTAAAATGTGTTATATTTTTTTTCAACTTTACGTTTGGGAGAACAACAATTTGCTGGATATTTTTCCAAGGAATCATGTAAAAAACATAGATGTTGCAAGTTTTTTCTCCAGCACCAGCCACTTTTGCAGGATTTCTCCCGCCATTGTTTAACTTCACAAATATGGCAAAAGCCTGCTTTACGACGGTTATGTGCCATTGATAATGGTCATCCCGTAAGGCGTACAAGCTACAGTTAGATAAGGATCCATTCCCACAACATGAAAAGGACAGGGGGTATCTCGGCACTGAATCGCACAGCACAATTTAAAATCACAAATGCACTTCTTGGTAACTAGAATACTCTTACTTTCAATAGCGAAAATAGGGTAAGAAGGTGGCACTGAGATGATGAGTTATTGTGTCAAGTTCAAAAACTGCAGGAAAAATGCTTCCGCAAGAATTTAAAGCATGCTTTGTGGAAAGACCACGTCAGTTGATCTTAATTTTAAACCTCGGAGAATAAAGACGGTCCTGAGAGACTCATATTTTGATTGAGTACTGATAGCTCACCACACCTGCAGTTTGGCGATCAATCGTTTTAGAATACCTTGAACCTTAGGAACGTTAAAAAAATCATATGTATTGTGTGTACCAAGCATATAATATTACATTATAAAAATTACTCGCTTTAAAGAAAAACTGTAAACATATGTACAGTGATCCTACTAAATTCTCTTTCTAGCCCCTTTAGTTTGTGAATGTAACTTCCTCTATAATTCTCAAGCTCGCGTTCTTTTTCCAGGGCTCCATTGTCTTTCTAGCCCCTTTAGTTTGTGAATATAACTTCTTCTATAATTCTCAAGCTCGCGTTCTTTTTCCAGGGCTCCATTGTCTTTCTAGCCCCTTTAGTTTGTGAATATAACTTCTTCTATAATTCTCAAGCTCGCGTTCTTTTTCCAGGGCTTCATTGTCTTCCTAGCCCCTTTAGTTTGTGTATATAACTTATTCTATAATTCTCAAGCTCGCGTTCTTTTTCCAGGGCTCCATAGTAGCTAGGCAGGCATGTTGCACATAATAAATTCCAGTAAACACAAACAGCCTTCAGAGCTATACTTTATCAGCCTGTTGCGTTAACTACTTTATCACAGAATGCCTGGATGTGTGTATCAATAAGTCATTGCTCTTTTTAATACTGATATTTTATATAAAAATATGTATATATGCATATATGTGTTGCTCTCAAAGCTGGGTTGAACATATATTTAGAGGGTAGAGGCCCAAACCCCGCCGTTTTTGGAGACAATGAGCAGTGAAATGTTGGTTCTTCTCAGTAAAAGAAAATGCGGTTATTTAACATAACATATTTGTTTGGCTTAAGCAAGGCTGGTCCTATAATAGAACATTCAGTCTGCGCAGAAGTTGTGGTAGAAAAGCTTGCAGCTCTAATCGTTGGTGACAATGGCGCACTAATCCATGCTAAGGGACAATTTGTTCACCATCCTTCACAGAAACAGAGAGATTAAAGTCCATGACAAGAGGTAAACATTGGGGGACAGATTAAAAGTGGAAAAGGAAAATACCTTTTTCCCTGGACCACACACTAGCCGTGGCTCTTCCTTTTGTCACTGTTGCAGAATGTTTCATGTTCTTCGCCAACAGAAAGACCAGACACAAGGGGGTTGATTGGCACTTGTCATGGCTGATAGAGACGAGGATCTGTGGGGTAAATAGAGGGGCGAGCCGCAGTGTCAAAGGCACCAATGGTCAAAAGAGGGTCTCTTCCTTCTGTGTGTTTTTGTCTCTGTAAGTTATTCAGGTCTGGGTGGCATAGGCGGATAACTGGCACCTCGACAGAGCTTAACGGATTGTGTCTCTCACGTCTTTGGGATTGGTTTGCCATCCCTTTCACTCAATGTCTAAGTAGACAGCCCCTTTTCAGGAATCTGTTATCTAGGCAGTCCGGGGGAGGGTTGAACCATAGTTCTTCAAATAGTTTGTGGGAGATCAACTGACTTCCGTTTCAAAATCTGTGTATATGTTTGCCGACCTTTTTGCATAAAGTGCTATACGTACAACTTTGTGATGTGCTATCAGTTGAGGGCAAGATACGCACCAAAACCACACAGAAAAGAAACTGCAGGTGAAGACTGTGACGTAAACCGTAATTCACCAGAGACATTAAGCTGTGTTTTCAGAAGGTCCCATAAGGATCTGTACTTCTCTCTAAAGTGTCATTTGCTTGTGCAGTGTGAGTTCTACAAACAAAATCACTTTAACACACTTCTGACGTCATGAATGCTCTAAGAAGGGAAATTCATAGCACTGTACATTTCAGTGACAATTATCCTTCTAACAATAACATTGCTATTCATTTGATGATTAGAAGGAGAGTTTCCTCTATAGAGCTTTATAATTCTATTAGTATGTAATTCATAAAGTGTATTTATAGAGTATATGCCCCAAAAAGTGTAGGAAATCCTAGGCTAACATGAGGAGATGTGAGGTAACATCCTTATGTTTCTTACCTCCATATGTGTATCTTCCACTCAGACACGCATAAACCTAAATTAGGGTTTGCAAATGGTAGCAGCTGTTCACTCATCAGCAGAATAATAGCGTCTGCAGAAGGTCGAATGTGGTGGGCAGAAGGTCGAATGTGGTGAGAGGTCTATCCTATGATGTCATCAAAGAAACAAGGGGTGTGTTATGTCATTTTTACTATCTGTGGTATTTTTATATAAGTTATTAAGTGGCCGTCCAACCAGTGGGGGACTGCTGTTACTAGAAGAGCAGTTTTTCAGGCTCTGAATGGGTCCAGTGTACAGAAAGTGCACTGTGCGGTCTTTTGCCTCTGGGGTGCCTTAGCTTTGAACTTCAAGAAGGCTTCTTGTCAGACCTCGTCCACCCTCAGTGAGGTATCTTTGGCACTGCAGGTGGGAGCCCACATTCTTTTAGAATGGTTCTTGTACCTTAAGGTGCCCATGGAACCGAATTTGCCATTGATGATAATTGAGGCGCTGGTGAGTGGGGTGAGAAATGATGGCTTTCGTGGAACTCTTCTTCCCAAAGTTATGTCCTAGCAACTTAAGGCTTTAGAAACATGGTAAACACTGTGAAGTGCCTATAGATACTGAGAAGAAATCTGTACTTCAAGCTACCAGTCCTGAACCATCCACCATAAATAAATACATTAAATTCACAGCGCTTATCTAAGTGGCTCTGTTTATAAAGGTCTTATATTAGACATTCACTCTCTGTAATGATGTAATTTAGTAGTTTGCAAGGGAATCATATACTGTAATGTGGATGCTGTAAATTGGACTTGACTCCCTATGCTGCACTGCTTATGTTTCGAACTCGTAACTTCCTTCTTTTTGTCTATTTCCTCGTGGTTGGAAGCTCCAGGGTTTGAGTGCAGTACAATAAGGGGCGCGCAAATTGTCATAGAGCTGCATCAGCAGCCAGTAACCTGGTGAGCATTTTCTAGGAAGAGAGATCACTGCCTTTGCAAGCTTTCAGCTGGAGTGGCTCATCCTTCTTGGAGTCCAGGCTCTGACCTGCTTGCTTTCTGTCCCAAACTCCAAATTAACCTGTGCTACACCCCTGTTAGCGTGGCACAGAGCTGTCAGGCGTAGCTTAGAGGCAATGCTTAAAGTATTTGTGCAACACTTCAAACAGCATCATAGTGAAAGCACACCACAAAAAGAGCCCACAACTGAGTTTAAAAAACTAGAGTCGATTTCAATAAAAAAAAAAGACTAAGGCCCTCATTACAACCCTGGCCGTCGGTGATAAAGTGGCGGTAATACCACCAACAGGCTGGCGGTAACTACCACCAAATTATGACCATGGTGGTGAAAACTCAGATAGAAAGCCACTTTACCACACCGACCGCCAGGGCGGAAACAACAGGCACCATGGCAGTAGCCGCCTACAGCCAGGCGGAAGCCAATGTTCTGCCCACCATATTAAGACACACGAATCTGCCACCTTTTCTGGGGCAGTACCTACAACATCAAAAGCTTGGCGGAAATAGAGCAGAAAAGTTAAAGGACTCACCATTGGACACACAGGGAAGAACCACGCCACCATGGAGCCCGAACTTCAGATATTCCCTATGATTCACTACGCCCTGCTCCACCACGAACACCAATGACGGCGAAGACGACCACGGTGAGTACAGCCGCCTAGCACACAGGGGAGGGACGGAGGAAAAAGAGAGTGACACACACACGCACCACACACACCCCCACCCCCAACACCATACACACAATCAGCTGCAGTAATAAAACATATTTACCCTGTACCCCTAATGAATAATGCAAGGACAACAGGAATGTGACAAAGTGAGTGTAATAATATAAATACAGTTGAAATGTGAAAATTCAATCTAATGGTATATGCAAGTGTACAGATCAAGGGACACTGCCTAGTCCTCAGTTTGGGTGGGCCACAGGGCCAAAGGACAAAGCCCAAGGTCCCACTTGTCACCTGTAGCAATACGGAGAAAACGCTGCAGGGTCATGATTTGCCAGGCATCTCAGGGGGACGTGGGGCACCTCAGCCAGCAGATGGAACTACACCACTGGTCCTGGAGGGGGCAACATGCACTGTGCTTGGTCCTGGGGAGTGCAAGGCCACAGTCTCTCAAGTGGGTGACTTGCCCACATGCTTTGGAGGGGGCAACATGCCCTGTACTTGGTCCTGGGGAGTGCAAGGCCACAGTCTCTCAAGTGGGTGACTTCCCCACATGCTCTGGAGTGGCAACATGCCCTGTACTTGGTCTTGGGGAGTGCAAGGCCACAGTCTCTCAAGTGGGTGACTTGTCGACATGCTCTGGAGGGGGCATTGTGCCCTGTGCTCTTGATCCTGGGGAAGCTGGGGTTGGTGGGTGTCTTACCCACTGATTCTGGAGGGGGCATTGTGCCCTGTGCTCTTGATCCTGGCGAGGCTGGGATTGTTGGATGTCTTACTCACTGGTTCTGGAGGAGGCACCGTGCCCTGTGCTGTTGATCCTGGGGAGGCTGGGGCTGGTGAGTGTCTTACCCACTGGTTCTGGAGGGGGCATCGTGCCCTGTGCTCTTCATCCTGGGGAGGCTGAGGTTAGTGGGTGTCTTACCCACTGGTTCTGGAGGTGGCATTGTGCCCTGTGCTTCTGTTCCTGGTGAGTGCAAGGTCACAGTCTCTCAGTTGGGTTTCATACCCACAGGATTTCAGGATTTGCAGGGGACAGGCTACACAGCAGCCCATGGAGGCCAGACTACATACCGTCTGCCGGCGGTGACAGCTGCTCAGTGGTGGTGGTGCTGCTGCTGGTGGTGGTTGTGGGGGGAGGCTCCAGCCTATCCCCTGCAGCCTCGGACGGCTGCCCACTGCTGGTGGTGTTACTGCTGCTGGCAGTGTTCATGCTTCTGCTCTTGCTGGTGGTGGTGGAGGGAGGCTCCAGCCCATCCTCTGCAGCCTCGGATGGCTGCCCACTGCTGGTGGTGGTGCTGCTGCTGGTGATGTTGGGGGGAGGCTCCAGCCCATCCCCTGCAGCCTTGGATGGCTGCACAACCATGGTTGGTGGTGGGGTCTCCGTCTGAGTCCCTGCACCAGGCCCCTTTTCCTTCCTGCCTGCTGATGCAGGCCCCTTGCCCTTCCTGGCAGCAGCTGGGACAGACTTCTTGCCCTTCCTGGCAGCATCTGGTGATGACTCCTTGCACTTCCTGGCAGCACTAGGGGCAGGCTCCTTGCCCTTCCCGGCAGCAGCTGGTGATGGCTCCTTGCCCTTCCTGGCAGCATTTGGGGCAGGCTCCTTGCCCTTCCTGGCAGCACTAGGGGCAGTCACACTTTCCTTGAGGCTGCCTGGTGCCCTGGATCCTTTCCTACCACAAGTGGGTGTGGAGACTACTGGGCCCGTGGACTGGGTGGCTGAGGTGCTTGCCTGGGTTTTTGCCACCCTGGCCAGACATGAAGGACGGGCCGGGGAAGGGGTAGCAAATAGGTCAATGGTGGAGAGGAAAAACTTCTTAGGGACAGTGGGATGGAAAGAAGGAGAAAGTTTGGGAGTGAAGGGAGAGGGAGTGGTTGTAGGAGGTGTGTGTCTGCTGTGTTTGGGTGCAGGTGCATAGGCTGGATGCTGTTGTGATGTGGATGGCTGTTGGGTGTCTTGAGTGCTTGCGTTTCTGTACCTTGCGAGGGGGGTGGACAGACACAGAGGGAGAGGACACAGGGGGCATGTGCATGGCAGTTGTGTAGGTGTCTGCCAGTGAGGTGTGTGTTCTGCTAGGTGTAGTGGTGATGCCGGTAGTGGATGAGGATGTAGTGCATGCAGGTGTGAGTGTAGACGCAACTAGTAGGGAGGTGGACGAGGAGGAGGAGGAGGGGGACACAGTGGAGGCAGTGGATGTTGGTATGTCTGCATCTGGATGGTGTTTGTGTGAGTGCCTGTGGGATGATGTATGGTGCTTGTGTTTGCCTGTGCCACTCTTGTGTGTTGTCCTGTGTGCATGCTCGTCTGCCTGTGTGCCTGGGATAGGTTGGGGATGAGAGGAGTGGGATTGGGAAGAGGAAGTTGGAGGGGGAGGGTGGAAACTGGGACAATAGCTGCAATCAGAGAGGAGGCCAGAGCCTGGAATGATCTCTGTTGGGCCGCCAAATCAGTGTGAATGCCCTCCAGGAATGCATTTGTCTGTTGCATTTGGGCTGCCTGCCCCTGGATGGCATTAACAATAGTTGACCATTCACAATAGTTGACTGCCCTACAGAGATGGATCTCAGGAGGTCAATAGCCTCCTCACTCAGGGCAGCAGGGCTTACTTGGGCAGGGCCTGAGGTGCCTAGGGTGAAGGAAATGCCCACTCTCCTGGGTGAGTGGGCACGGGCAACTCGCTGAGGGGCTGCTGGGAGGGCGGTGCTGGTATGGGGGGTGGCGGCTGTACCTGTAGCTGAGGTGGTCACAGAAGTGTCTGCCACCACCAGGGAGCTTCCATCGGAGGAGGTATCTGTGTCCGAACTGTTCCCTCCAGTCACCGCCGTGGTGCTCCCCTCACCCTCTGTCCCACTGGTGCCCTCACCGTCAGTGGACTCTGCCTCCTGGGTCCTGTGGGATGCAGCTCCCTCCGTTGCCGGTGCCTCTGCTCCTCCGCCAGATGATGCTAATGCACATAAGGACAGGGTGACAAAACAAAAAAGGGGGGGGAAAGACAAAGGATACACTTGGCCAATGGCTGCACCAACACCACTGTTGGTCACACATAGGGAACAGTCCTATGCACTATGCAATGCACTACCAGGAATAATGCAGGCACTTACTGCCAACTGCAGCACACCTGAGACCCACACAGCCTTGACCAGTTGTGGATGCCTACGATCTAGGTAGCAGGATAATCACTTCAGAATCCTGCCCAACATGACACCTACTCTGCAATGTCAGGCCTGGCCTAGGGGCACCCACTGACACACATCCCCCACCCAGGTACCCCCCTACCATGCATAAGTTGTAACAATGGGCACTGTACTCACCCCCTTGTGGCTGCTGTGATGCCCTCAAACACCCTTCCAGCTCCGGATAGGCCACTGCCAGTATGCGGGCCATCAGGGCGGTCAGGGTTCGACGGGCACCCCTTCCTCGTTGGGAGGCCATCCCCAGCTGAGCCTCCGCCGCCTTCCATGCCCATCGTCTCAGGTCCTTCCACCGTTTCTGACAGTGGGTACTCCATCTGCCGTAGACCCCCAGGGTCGGCACGTCCTTGGCGATGGCACGCCATATACCCTTCTTTTGATGGGCGCTGACCTGCAGAGAAATACACACAGGAAATGGTATCAGTCAGACCATCATGTCTGTTACATTTATGGCCCACCATACCCATTCACATCACCATTTGCACACACAGGGCCCAGCACACAAGCTGCATGCTGCCTATGGGAATCCACCCACCCCCACACATGGCCTTCACACATACCACTCCATGCATTCATGCCACATGCATTGTGCTCAAAGTGTACTCACCTGTTGGTCTGGAGGCACATACAGCAGTCCGTACTGGGGTAGGACCCCATTCACCAGTCGCTCCAACTCCACTGAGGTGAAGGCAGGGGTCCTTTCCCCAGTCACACAAGCCATGGTAGGTTCCAGACACAGGTCACAGCAGCACATGCAGTGTAGGCCCTCTCCTGTTGAAGGTCAGGTAGCAAATGAGTGATCAGAAAAAGAAAATGGTGGTCACGTCCACGGCGGTGCATACCGTCACTGCCGGCGTACATCACCATTGGCCACTGTACCCAATAGGGCCCAATAATAACCAATGAGGAGTTGCACGGCGGTTTCCGACCTCCTCCCACAACGGCGCACAACATCAGAGGAATTACCTCATTTCCACCGGTCCCTCCACAGAGGACAGGTGGACGCCATTTCAGGGGGGGAGGCACTGTATAATAACTGCGTCACAGTTCAAAATTGAACATACAGGACAAATACCACTTATACATAAAAAATTAACATCATGCATTGTACTGTTGTGGCTGCGATGTTCAGTTTGTGACCGGCTCCTCACACTTTTGTCCCTTAGACAGCAACCGCTGCAGGTGTACAGACCCCTGGTGGACTTGGCAACAATGGAGTACTGGCACATTATCCTCACCTATAGACTTGACAGGGCCACAATCACAGAGCTGTGTGCCCAATTGGAGCCTGACCTAATGTCTGCTATCCGTCACCCCACTGTGATCCCCCCTCTTGTGCAAGTCCTATCTTTACTCCATTTCTTGCCAACTGGTTCTTTCCAAGTGACAGTGGGCTTGGCAGCAGGAATGTCATAGCCAATGTTCTCAATAGTGCTGGCAAGAGTGTTGTCTGATTAAACACACGTACAGCTACATTGTTTTCCCCCAGGGGGAGGATTTGGCCACAGTGAAGGCTGACTTCTATGCAATGGGACATGTGCCCAACATTATTGGGGCAATGGATGGAACACATATTGCATTTGTCCCCTCCCCCGGCAAAATGAACAGGTGTTCATAAATCGTAACAGTTTTCACTTAATGAATGTCCTGATGGTGTACTTGGTGGACAAGTACATCTCCCATGTCAATGCAAAGTATCCTTGGTTGGTGCACGATGCCTTTATCCTGAGGAATACCAGCATCCCAAATGTGATGGCCAATTACAGAGGCACAAAGTGTGGCTGATAGGTGAGCCCTGGTTCCTACCCAGTAGATGTTGGTGTATGTGTATGGTGTGGGCCATATAGGCTAGTGTTGTTGCGCCGCGTGGTGCGGCGCGAGCCTAGCATTCGGCTCACGCCGCGCAGCGCGTTCTCAGGACGCGGCGCGCCCCGAGTCTTCTTTGTACAGCGCGAGGCCCCAGATATTCTTTTGGGCCTCGCTCTGCCTTCTGTTGTGTCCCTGTTCTCCCCTGACCCCTCCTTACCTGTTTCTCTTTCTTTCTTCTTCTTCTTTTTCTTCTTTACTTTTTCGAGGCATTTTCTGTCCTTTCTTTATGTCTTTCCCCCTTCCCATGTTACCTTTTTCTTCCCAGCATTCCTTGGTCCCTATTTTCTATGGTTCCTGTTCTATTCTATCCTATGTACTTTTTCCCTATCTAAAATGGTGTCTTTTTACTTCCTGTTGGTCACTTCCTGTTTCTTGGTATATAAGGGCTCTGTTTTCTCCCTTTCCTTGCGCTGCATCACTTTCTGCTCAGATTGTGTCTTCGCTCCTGATTCTTAGCCTTCGGTTCTGAATCTTTTCAATTTTGCATTTACCTGCATTTTGTTCCTGTTTGATTCCTGGTTTTGTTTTCGTTTCAGGAATCCATTTTTTGGAGGTTTTTTCCCCATTATTGGGGTTTTTTCCCTCTGGCACTAATTCTAAAGGGCACGGTCTGTTCTTGGCGTTTCCACTGCCTGCAGCACCATGGCTACTAGAAAGAGTCGCCCTTTTCTGGGCCAAAGCCGAACCCTCAAGACCTACGCCACTAGATCTGCGGTTTCCAGGCGCCAGCAGCACGTGAGTCGTAACAGAATGCAGCGCCAAACCATTCCGACATCTTCTGATACTATGGATGACACAGTGGCGGCGGCTGCAGATCCTGATTCATCTTTTTTGACTACTATTCAACAACAAGCTCAGGAATTGCAACAATTGCGCAACGAAAATGCGGTCTTACGACAGGCTTTGGCCCTCCACAGTGGTGATGTTCCGACTATCTCTGCCTCAACGCCTCGCTTCTCTGGTGAACCAACTAAACTACGTGAATTCCTGGATGCATTAACGGTTTACTTCGCCTTCAGACCTACCCAATTCTCTCATGACAGGACAAAGGTGGGATATCTTATTAGTGCCTTATCCGGTCCTGCCTTGGCCTGGGCAACCCCGATGGTGTCATCCAACGATCCAGTATTGTCGGACTATTCTGCCTTCGTGACCCGCTTCAAACAAATGTTTAGTCGCCCAGGATTGGAAGCCTCGGCAGAGGAAGCATTATGTGATATCCAGCAAGGTTCCCAGGATGTCCTCCGATATATTACACGTTTCCGTCAATTAGCGGCAGAGACCACTTGGGTGGAGCGTACCCTGGTAACTTTGTTTCGCAGAGGACTTAAGGAAGAAATTAAGGATGAATTAGTACATTCCACCAGAGTTGAAGATCTTCGTGGCCTCATGGATCAAGCACTTTCCATCGAGTATCGTCTTCAAGAACGACGAATGGAGAAGAGAAGGAGTAGAGGAGCGTCTCAGCCAAGCTCTTCACGGATGTATCCACCTCATCCTAAGGAATCTCCTCCTCCTGCTAAAGATATAGAAGGGGAACCCATGCAAGTGGATACTGCTCGAGGGCCACTCTCTGCTAGTGAGAAGGAAGACAGACGGAAGAAGGGATTGTGCCTCTACTGTGGTTCTGCTGGTCACATGCTTCGTACATGTCCTGTACGTCCACCTAGACCCTTGGGAAACGCCACCTCCCGTCCTCTGTAAGAAGGGAGGGGACGGGATCATCGGCTATACCTTCTATCAGCTCATTCAACGACAATACAACTTACTTGTTCGTGTTACCAGTCATATTACAACTACCTGATGGCCGCCAAGAAAGAACTATAGCATTATTGGATTGTGGTGCTAGTGGTATATACATGGATAAGACATGGGCCACTAATCTGCAAATTCCCACTCAACCCAAAGACATTCCTGAACAAGTACACACCGTGGATGGATCTTTAATATCCTCAGGTCCAGTCGATACTACGACCTTGATGTTAAATTTACAGTTTGGTAATCATCAAGAACACCTCTCTTTTGATCTCATTTCATCTCCCAACCATACCATTATTCTCGGAATTCCATGGTTTACTAGACATAACCCATATGTGAACTGGGTAACCCGGACAATTTCTTTATCCTCACAGTTTTGTCAAGAAAATTGCTTTGCTTCCGATAAATATTGGTCACCAAACAGATTAACACCTGTGAAGAGTACTACGGAGTATTCCATCAACACTGTCCAAGGGGTTCCTGAACATTATTTAGAGTTCCAAGACGTGTTTCAAAAACCATCCAGACCTGTATTACCTCCACATCGAGAGTACGATTGTGCTATTCCTTTGGAACCTGGAACAGTCGTTCCCTTTGGGAGGATGTATTCTCTCACGGAACCTGAAAAGGAAGTTCTTAAGGAGTATCTGGAGGAAAATGTACAGGGTGGTCTCATTGTTCCATCATCTTCTCCAGCAGGGGCTCCCCTCTTTTTTGTACCTAAGAAGACCAAAGATCTTCGTCCTTGCATAGATTTTCGAGGCCTAAACAAGATAACTATAAAGGATCGTTATCCTTTGCCCCTCATTAAGGATATTTTAGAGGCAGTCAGAGGGGCTCAACGTTTTACCAAGTTGGATCTTCGGGGAGCTTACCACCTTTTACGTATAAAAGAAGGAGACGAGTGGAAAACAGCATTCAGGACACCGTTCGGTCATTTTGAATATAAAGTCATGCCCTTTGGTCTTACGAACGCTCCTGCTATATTTCAAAGGTTTATGGACTCAATATTTTCCGATCTCTTGAACCAGACACTCGTAATCTACTTGGACGACATCCTTATTTTTTCCAGACACCCCGAACTCCATTCTTCTCATGTGAAACAAGTCCTTCACAGACTCCGAGCACATCAACTATTCTGTAAACCCGAAAAGTGTGAGTTCGATAAGACGGAAGTCAAATATCTGGGTTATCACTTAAGTTCCACCGGCATAGCTATGGACCTAGAAAAGGTACAAGCAATTCTAGAGTGGCCTTCTCCCTCGTCTATCAAAGAAACACAATGTTTCCTAGGATTAGCACATTTTTACCGACAGTTCATTCAAGACTTTGCTAAACAGACCAGCCATATAACCCATACCTTAAAGAAGGAAAATCTAAAACAGGGGTTTGTCTGGACCAAGGCGGCTGAAACAGCTTTTCAAGAATTAAAGAAGGCATTCACTCAAGCTCCCATCTTGAGACATCCAGATACCAATAAACAGTTTATCGTAGTTACCGATGCTTCCGAAAAAGCTATTGGAGCAGTCTTGCTTCAACTTCAAGAAGATGATGGTCTTGAACATCCTGTTTTCTATTTGTCCCATATTCTCTCTTCAGCTGAACAACATTACTCAGTACTAGAAAGAGAGTTGTTAGCTCTGAAGACAGCCTGCATCGAATGGAGACAGTTTCTGATGGGATCCAAGGAGCCTTTCGAGGCGAGAACAGATCACCGGAATCTGCAATGTCTACGTAATTTTGTATGCCAAAATAGTCGCCAGGTGCGTTGGGCCTTTTTCTTTAGTCAGTATGACTTTTACATCACCTATATTCCTGGATCTCAAAACATTCTGGCTGATGCTCTGTCTCAACGCTATCCAGATTGTACTCCTTCCCCATCTCAGTTTCTACTGGAGCCTAGTAAGATCATTGGAGTTGCTCAATCTTTTCTGGATGAGGTACAACTGGAGTATTCCAGCCTGTCTAATAGTGAAATAGAGAAATTAAGAACCTTTTTATGCAAGAAAGAAGGATTCTTTTTTCATCAGAAGCTGTTATTCCTCCCTACTAACAGAGTGCGAGACAAAGCATTACAGATGTGCCATGATTCACCGGTTGCTGGACATAGAGGTATTAAGGCCACACAAGAACTTCTTTCGCGATCTTTCTGGTGGCCTACCTGGAAATCAGATGTCGAAAGATATGTTCAGGCTTGCCCCATATGTGCCCAAGTCAAGATTCCCCGTAGCAGACCTGCAGGATTACTACAGCCTTTGCCAGTTCCACCAACGCCATGGCATACTATTTCCACTGACTTTATGTGTTCACTTCCGCCATCAGCTGGAAACCAGGTTATCATGGTCACTGTTGATTCTTTCACTAAGATGGCCCACTTTACTGCTCTAAAGAAATTACCAACATCCCAAGAATTGAGCCAGATATTTATCGACCATATTTTCCGTCTCCATGGACTTCCACATACCATTGTGTCTGACAGGGGTCCCCAGTATATTTCCCGGTTTTGGAAACATTTTTGCAAGACACTAAATATCAATATAGCACTATCATCCGGTTTCCATCCTCAGACCAATGGACAAACTGAGCGTTTGAATCAAGGACTAGAACAATACCTTCGTTGTTTTTGTAATTCCACCCAAAGCAACTGGAACACTTATCTTCCTATTGCTGAATATTCCTACAACAATTCTGTCCATAGTGCCTCCAAGGTCACTCCCTTTTTCTGTTCCTATGGCTATCATCCGACCTCTTTTCCTACTGCTCCTCAATCTACCTCTCCTCTGCCTGCCATTACATCTTTTTCCAAACGTCTCCTATATGAAGAGGATCGCTGATAAGAAACGTGGACCCACTCCTGATTATCACCCTCAGGATAAAGTCTGGCTTTCTTCCAAATTCTTGCCCTCTCGCCTTTCTCTGAATAAGTTCACGCCTCGCTATTATGGGCCTTTTCGTATTCTTCAGTTGCTCAATCCTGTCACTGTTCGTCTTCGCTTGCCTCATACTTGGAAAATTCATCCGGTCTTTCATGTATCCCAACTCAAACCTTATGTCCCTGATCCTTTCTCTCGTCAGTTTCCTTGTCCTCCTCCTGTGTTGGTGAATGATGTCCCTGAATATGAGGTTCAAGAAATTTGTGACTCTCGCCTTTTTCACCGGCGTCTTCAGTATTTGATTCACTGGAAGGGTTATCCTCTTAGTGAATGCTCTTGGGAAGATGCTTCTTCTGTTCACGCCCCTCTTTTGATTTCTCGTTTTCATCGTTTGTTTCCCTTCAAACCTAGACCTTCGGGGGGGGACCTACTGTTGCGCCGCGTGGTGCGGCGCGAGCCGAGCATTCGGCTCGCGCCGCGCAGCGCATTCTCAGGACGCGGCGCGCCCCGAGTCTTCTTTGTACAGCGCGAGGCCCCAGATATTCTTTTGGGCCTCGCTCTGCCTTCTGTTGTGTCCCTGTTCTCCCCTGACCCCTCCTTACCTGTTTCTCTTTCTTTCTTCTTCTTCTTTTTCTTCTTTACTTTTTCGAGGCATTTTCTGTCCTTTCTTTATGTCTTTCCCCCTTCCCATGTTACCTTTTTCTTCCCAGCATTCCTTGGTCCCTATTTTCTATGGTTCCTGTTCTATTCTATCCTATGTACTTTTTCCCTATCTAAAATGGTGTCTTTTTACTTCCTGTTGGTCACTTCCTGTCTCTTGGTATATAAGGGCTCTGTTTTCTCCCTTTCCTTGCGCTGCATCACTTTCTGCTCAGATTGTGTCTTCGCTCCTGATTCTTAGCCTTCGGTTCTGAATCTTTTAAATTTTGCATTTACCTGCATTTTGTTCCTGTTTGATTCCTGGTTTTGTTTTCGTTTCAGGAATCCATTTTTTGGAGGTTTTTTCCCCTTTATTGGGGTTTTTTCCCTCTGGCACTAATTCTAAAGGGCACGGTCTGTTCTTGGCGTTTCCACTGCCTGCAGCACCGTGGCTACTAGAAAGAGTCGCCCTTTTCTGGGCCAAAGCCGAACCCTCAAGACCTACGCCACTAGATCTGCGGTTTCCAGGCGCCAGCAGCACGTGCGTCGTGACAAGTGTGTGCCTAAATGTGTTCTCTCGATATTTGCAGGTGACTCTGGTTACCCAAACCTATCATGGCTACTGACCCCTGTGAGGAATCCCAGGACAAGGGCAGAAGAACGTTACAATGAGGCACATGGGCAAACAAGAAGGATTAACAAACATACCTTTGGCCTCCTGAAAGCCATGTTCCGGTGCCTTCATCTAACTGGGGGATCCCTGTGCTACTCACCCAAGATGGTCTGCCAGATTATTGTGGCAGGCTGCATGTTGCACAAACTTGCCTTGAAACGCCATGTGCCTTTTCTGCAGGAGGAGGAGGCTGGAGATGCCCATGTGGCAGCAGTGGACCCTGTGGACAGTGAGGATGAGGAGGCAGAGGATAAGGAGGAGGACAACAGAACTGCAGTGATTCGACAATACTTCCAATAACACACAGGTAAGACAGTGGTACTTCACATTTCATTGTCATTTTTTGGATTATTTTTGTCACTGGCATGCTGTTACTTCCCACCTCTATGCCCACTCACTGTACCCTTTGACAACTCATTTTGCAGATGTTGGTGCCCCACTATCGCTCCTGGTGTGAGCACTGGAGCCAACTACAGGTCTGTCCTATGTGAACATTACTGTACAGTTGAATTGCTATGTTTGAACATGGTTAAACAAATACATACTTAAAACATTTGACATACTCCATACTTGTATTTATTCAAAGGGTGTTTATTGAAGTGCTAAGAAGTAGAGGGGCAGGTGCATTGGGATGGGGTCATGATGGAGGAAAGTCCAGGGTATTGTTCCAGTCTGTTTGTAGCACAGTACATTGTCCAAGGGGACATAGGAAGGGGAGCAATGGCAGTTCAAGGTGGACAGGGTGACCGAGTGGGACACAAGGGTAAGAATCAGGAGAGTCTCATTCCCTGGCAGGGGTCTTGGCAATAGTCTCTCGCTTCTGCCTGAATCACAGGGAATGGTTGTGGGGTGATTCTCCTTCTGCAGGGGGAGGGGTACTGGTGGCCTGTTGGTCCTGTGGTGGGGCCTCCTGTCCACTAGCGGCAGCAGAGGTGGAAGGCAGTTCAGATGTCTGGCTAGGGGCAGGGGGCCCGCTGTTGTAAGACTGCCTCCCTCATAATGTTGGCCATGTCTACATGCACCCCTGCTATGGAGACCAGGGTGGTGTTGATGGCCTGCAGGTCCTCCCTGATCCCCTGGTACTTTCCTTCCTGCAGCTACCTGTTCTCCTGCACATTGTCCAGGATCTGGCCCAGCGTATCCTGGGAATGTTGGTATGCTCCCAGGATCTCAGTGAGTGCCTCCTGGAGAGTCGGTTCCCGGTCCTCCCCTGGTGCACAGCAGTCCTCCCAGTTTCCCTGTTGTTCTGTGCCTCTGTCCTCTGAACGGTGTGCCAACTGACACAGACCCCAGGTCCCTGATTGTCTTGGGTATGTGGTGTGCCCTGGGGTCCCTGTAGTGGTGAACACACTGCTAATTGGCCTGATGGGCAGGTTGGTCATCCAGATCCAGGTGACCAGAGTTGCTGTCATCACTGTGGGCCTCTTCTGTTGGGGGACTGGATAGTGCTGGCACCTCTTCGCCGCTGACATAGGCTGGGGTACCTGTGGGGAGGCAAATGCAGTGTTATTGTTTCTGTGTGTGACATATTGTGCATCAGTGGGTTGCCCTCTGTATTTGCCCTATCAGCTTTCACTTGTGTACGTTGGTGTATGGTGAGATGTATAGTTCTTTCTAGTGTGCATACTTTGGTGTCCATGCAGGGCTGTGAGTGGTGTGCATGCACTGGTATGGCATGCAGGGCTTGGCATTGGGATGAGTGGGGTGTGATGGTGGGGTGTGTGGGAGGTGGTGGAGTGATGGGAGTAAGGGTGGTGGTATGTGATGGCATGAAGGTAGGGGGGTGATAGTAATAGAGAGTTGACTTATCAGAATCCAGTACTCCTGCTACTCTGACCAGGCCCTCAGGATGCATGACTCCCAAGACTTGCTCCTCCCATGCTGTTAGCTGTGGGGGAAGAGGTGGTGGTCCACCGCCAGTCCACTGTACAGTGAGTTGGTGCCTTGCTGCAATGGAACGTACCTTCCCCTTTAGGTCGTTCCACCTCTTCCTGATGTCATCCCTGGTTCTTGGATGCTGTCCCACGGCATTGACCCTGTCCATGATCCTCCGCCATAGCTCCGTCTTCCTAGCAATGGATATCTGCTGCACTTGTGCTCCAAATAGCTGAGGATCTACCCTGATAATTTCCTCCACCTTGACCCTTAGCTCCTCCTCTGAGAATCTGGGGTGTCTTTGTTGTGCCATGGGTGTTGTGTGAGTTGTGTGGGTGAGGGTGTCTAGGGTGATGTGTTGGGGTGTGTGATTTAGGGTGCGTGGGTGCTGTATAGGTCAGGATTGTGTGTGGCTCTGGTTTTGTCTGTAGTCGTGGTGTCTGTCTCGTGCCAATGGTTTGTAATGGAAAAGGGTTGTGGGTAATGTGGGTGCGTGTTTTATAGTGGTGTGGGTGTGTGAGTGTGGTGTGTGTATGAGTGTCAGGTGTGTTTTATTTAAATTGACCAATGTGGTGTTGTTTTGAATGTGTGTGTGTATTTTGAGCACGGTGGTATGTACTGCCAATGGTTTTCTGCCATTGAATGTCTGCTGTGATGATTTGTGGGTAATAATGTGGTGGGCGTTGTTCTGTTGGCGTAACGGTGTGGGTTTTGATACCGCCAGTTTATCACTGACCTTTGGTGTGGCGGACTTGTGTCTGTGTAGTGACGGTTTGGGATGTGTGTGCCATAATATGGTGAACGGATATCCGCTGTGGTGGCGGTATGTTGGCAGCAGTCAACATGGCGGTAAGCGGGATTTACCGCCATTGTCATAATGAGGGCCTAAATCTACAAAAATCTAATTAATAGAACCAGAGATATTGATTTTTTAAGTTTTAAGTAACAATAGTGCCAAAAAGCACAAAGCTCTATTGGGGATACTGGTTGTGCCGGACTGGGACCAAGTCAAAAGTTCAGGCCGATTGCTATAGAGCAGAGACCAAGTTAAGCCCGCTGAGCAAAGTACCTTAAATCCTAGTTGCATAGCATTGTGTGGACCCACGTTGAAGATGAGTTGCACATCTGAGGTAATACTTCAGTTCCAAAATGACAAAAAGCTGGGATGTGAGGTCGATGATCTTTTCGACTGGGCTTGGGATGTGAAGGCTGGTGTAAGGGATGCACTATGCAGTTGTTGTGATATGTCATTTCCGATGAGTGATGAATCTGTGAGGCAGAGCTTTCAGCATCGCTGTTGAGGCTGACGTCACTGGGAAATGCTGAGAGCTGCTCCATGGAAGCATTGCACAGCAGTGGTTCCAAAGGCAAAGGATCAAACCCAAGATACAAGATGTGGCAGTGATGCAAGTCCAATCCACGCAGCAGAGGTGACACGTCTGTTCTGCACTGCTCAGCCAATGAGATACAGCGGTTCTTCTCGGGGTGCACCGCTCAACAGAGAGGATGCATCAGTTCTGCTGGCAAGCACCTTAGGCCTACTTCTAAGGGTTCAGGACGGGGGTGGCACCACTTGGCAGGGTAGACTCACAGATGGCAGAGTCCAGGTGCAGAAGCAGTGTGTTTGAAAGTTTTTATTGTCACTTAGACTTCAGATCATGAGGCCAGCCAATTAGCTCTTGGAGTCACTCCGGGTTCTGCGTTCAAGAGGTGCAGGTCCAGTCCTTCTCAGACAGGCAAGAGGGCAGCAAGCAGCTGGTCAGCACAGCAAAGCAAAGCAGGAGTACCACAGAGTGGCAGTCCTTTCAGCAGCACAGCAGTCCTTCCTCCAGGCAGAGTATCCATAGGTCCAGGCTTCATCCACAGGGGACATCCCAAACAAAATATTTGCTGGATCACAGTAGGTACTGCAATGGAATGTTAATCGGAACACCCTACGGAAGTGACAAATATTTCATAGTCCAGACTGGCTTGTTTTTTTGTCCCTATCCTTATTCAATGTGTGAATAAACATTTCTACCTCTACTTTATCATGCAGCCACCTGAGGGTGATCTTTCTTTCTACGGTTGGAACCTTGGAAATGGGGTCAATTGTCTATCTTCACTGATTTGCGAATGCTGTAACCACAAGCATTATTTGCAGTTTCTGCTGTATGTCTTCAAAAGCCTTTGTGTTTGCAATTTCCACCACAGGATAGTTGGTGTAGGTGTCAGTCTTTACAAGCAATTGTATTCCATCTGGGAGTGCATAAATGTCTGTGCTAGGTTTGAACAGTGGGAGAGTGCTGGTTTAATCTAGTGTGGGTGTTTCTGGGCTTCCTGTCTGTATCACATCAGCTAATTGGTGATAGTATCTTCCATCTGGCCATTCGTACCTGGGTTTTACAGTTATTCTTGTAGACAGGCTTTGGTCACCATGACATCATGGTGGCCTTATTGTGCATGTTGAACCATGTCGCCCCTTTAGTATAAAAGTATGTGCAGAATTGCAATATTGGTTGAGAGAGTAAAACCCTGCATAAGCAGCAACCACAATCTTTGTCAGGGTGAGGCACAGGCAAGCCTCAAATTCACTTGTGTTCAACCCCTATAGCTTGGCATAGAGCAGACAGCCTTAAGTTAGAGACAATGTGTAAAGTATTTATGCAGCAATTCAAACAATAATATAGTGAAAACACAACAAAAGAAAAATCCACACAAATTTAGGCAAATAGAGCACACTTTCGTTAAAAAATAAATCAAGACCAAAATGACAAAAATCGAATCAGTAGAATTGGAGGCATGCAATTGTAAAGACTTAGGTGAAAATAGTGTTAAAAGTCCAATGTGCCACTCACGGCTATCTGGTCGTTCAAGACCGGGAGAAAGTCACAAGTTTAGGCTGACTGTGATGGAGTACATGTCAGATATACAGACCAGGTTAGTCCAGCAGAAAAGTTACCTGCTCAGTCCAGCACAGAGAGTCCCATTCACAGTAGAGAGGGCCGTGAAGAGCAGAAAAGCATTATGAATGGTCGTCTATGTAGCATGAATATCTTGTTGCCGTCGCAAGGGGGCAGGCTGGAGCTTTGTGGTGGTGCTTCCCATGAGTGGTCTATGCTGCATCGTGAAGAGTGGAGTTGCTGGAACTTCACGGTGTCGGGCTGTATGAGTGACCAAAGAGCCCAAAACCTTCAATTCAGCCTCTCTGAGGCCAAACCAAGGGTCCAGGACCTGAGGGGCACCATTTGGGGGTCAAGGACTTACCCTAGCTGGATCTGGGAATTAGTTTAGGTGGTGGTGGTGAGTGAGTTATGTCCCTGTGGCTCTGAAAAGGAGACCATCAGACTAGACCTAGTCACTCTGGGAGATGCAGGTCAACTCCCTCTGATTCAGGCAGGAGGGCAGCAGCACATCAATCCAACAAGCCAGTAGTCCAGCAAGGCAGAAGTCCAGAAGGGCAGCGGTCCAGCAGAGTGGCAGTTCCTTCAGCAGCGCAGCTGTCCTTCTTCCCGGCACAGTCTCCACAGGTCTGCTGATGAGTTAGCATCTGAGGCCAAATTATTATACCTGGTGCCTCCCTTGTAGTTGGAAAAGCTTCTAGAAGGTTCCCTCTGAAGTGCACAGGTTTCCTGCCTCCTCTGGGTGGGCTCCAGACTGACTACAGGGATTATGCAGCCCTTTGTGTGGAGGTAGGACACATCCTAATCAAGTGCAACTACCGCTGTGCCCAGCTCTGCCCTCCCAACATGTCAGTGATGGTGTATCAAGGCACACCTAAGCTCTCTATTGAGTGTCATGGTCTAGGAGGAATACACAAAGCCCAACTGCCAGCTACACCCAGCTCTGTGACCCAGAGACAGGCTACAAGCATTAAATGAATAAGGTAGGAAAATACCAACTTTGAAAAATGGCCTGTTCAAAAATTGTAATTTAAAATCCAACTTTACCCTGCAAAATGATTTTCATTACAATTCAGAAGACACCAAACATGAACTGATTATCTGCTCCCATTTGGAAATTATCATGTATTAAATATATTAAGGTAACTTCAATGGTATCCTATGGGAGACGCAGACCTTTGAGTGGTGACAACCAGATTAAAGAGTGTTTCACTACCAGGACATGTAACACTAAAAAGTACATGACCCACTTTTCAAATACACTGCACTCTGCCCTCTGGGCTGTCCAGGGCCTATTCTAGGGTTGACTTATATGTGCTAAAAAGGAAGGTTTGCACCCGGAAATAAGTTTATTTTGGCAGGTTGAAATAGCAGTACACACAGGCTGCAATGGCAGTCCTGGGACATGTTTAAAGAGCTTGTTAAGTGGGTGGCACAATCAGTGCTGCAGGCTTACTAGTAGCATTTAATTGATAGGCCCTGTGTACAGGTAGTGTAGTTTTATTTTGACTTACAAGCAAATTAAATATGCCAATTGACTATAAGACAATTTTACCATGTTTTAAGAAGAAAGCACGATCACTTTAACACTGGATAGTAGAGTCCTAACAGCCAGCAACAACAGGCTCAGAAAACAGAAGCATAAGGGCAAACAATGTGGGGATGACCCAGCAGAAAGGGCCAAGTCCAACATGGTACTATGATCTTTACCTCAATCCTTAATAGCAAACCTTCTAAATTTGAAGTGAGGTCCTCCTGCATTCTGCACTGGGTCTTTAAGTTCCATTGTCTTTCCATGTCTGTATTTTAAATATGTGATAAACAGACTTTCCAAGTGTTAAGCCTCAATACTTTGAGTTTTAGGAAAGTGTTATAGACATGGCGTCCACTAACGCTGGAATGGATAGCGCTTCTGACAAACTACTAAGTTGATTTGTTCCTCATTGTCATTTTGTAGGAAAGGCTGGTGACTACCAGGAAGTTGGGGGAGGAAGACAAATGTGTTGTTATGGCCACGTCAGAAGCACACACTGAAGTGGTACTTCTGTAGTTTTTAAATCCATTTCTCTCTCCGTGGCAGGGACAAATGGGAGGTCGCTGCAAACAGAGATATTAGCCGCTTGTGATCTATATTTATTTCACAATTGTGCCCATTCAGGTAGAGGCAAATATGTTGGTATTCTTGTTTGAAGGTAAATGTCTCTTTCTCAATTAATGAGTAGCAATTCTCAATCTCTGACAGAGTTCTGTTTGAAAACATCATATGCACCACGTCTGCATGCTGTCATTTTACCAACACTACCACCAGGCTGTTATTGTAGCAGCACTGTTTCCAGGCCTACGATGCTGCCACCAGTTCTGTCTTCAATCTAGGATTACAGTACTCTATGGCTAGTTCAATGAGCCTGTCATTCTTTATCTGTAGGAATACTTCCTTGTGTTTTATTTTCCAGTAAAGTATGCAAAAAGTGATGGATGAAATGCTTGAATTAATCTCATTGCTCATTGAGGTGATTTAATACATTATTGTGCAAAGACAGTGTAAAACATCTATTTTATTTACTATTTGTTGTTACATAATAAATAATTAAGCCATTTCAAATGAGCTTGATTTTCTGTTGTTTAATGACAATATTTAACCTGTAAATATATAACTGGCTGGTTACTCAGGTTACTCACACCTCCAAGAAAGGGTGCCTTTGCAATGGTCATTAATGGGTAGTTATTGTTAAGATTTTTTTTCCATAGACAAGGGGATTTTTGGTTTATTAATAACTTTGGTACCGGTTGACGAATCTTCAAGAAAATTACCAAGAAAAAAGGAGGTCCCAAAATGCTATATTCCCACATATTTTCCATAGATATCTTTGGGCAGGGCTATAGGAAAAACTGCTGAACAGACGTACACTAAATAAGGCAGGAAGCTAGATCTTGGTTCAAGGATTGTGCTTTTTGTGATTTGGTGTAAGTCTGTTCAGTAGTTTTTGAGAAATTAAGGTTTACAAATATTTGTATATCGGGATGGTTAGGTCTGTGAGACTCACTCAAGAGTCCTGCGGGAGCGCCAATTTAAAAATAGAGCATTTTGATTGGCTTATGCAGCTTTTTTTACCCAGAGAGATGCCTCCTGGGGCTAATTTCTTTTTTAAAATTAGCAATTTTGCAGCAATCCCACCAGATCGTGGCAAAAAAGCAAAATGGTGTCCTGAGCCGCATTGTTCAGTTGAAGGGAGAGGATGCGCATCCCCCCTCTCAGAGCCATATTTTGCCGTGGGGCCCAGTACCCAAGGGATGGGGCCTCCCTCCTCAAGCCTTAGTTGGCCCTGGAGACCCTATCCCCTGGGGCCCCATTTCATAAATATGGGGAAGGGATGCACAACCCCAGTCCCTGTGATGATTTGGCCCTGGGGACCCCATTCCCCAAGGCCCAGTGTAATTTTATGGGGGGTAGGGCTGTGTGGCACTCCACCCTGAGCCTATAAAAGGCCCTTGGGACCCCATCCCCAGGGTAATCACTATTAAAATAGGAAGGGGGGCTGCATGGAGCCCCTCGCTGAGACTTTCAATGACCCAGGAACCCCATCACCCAAGGCCATCATTTTAACAAAAGGGAAGGGGAATGGGGGGCCCCCTTGCCTGAGCCTTTAATGGCCCCTGGGGTGCCATTGCTTGGGACCAGCTCACTTGCTGTGTCCTGGGGAGTCCACCCATGTGTTTGATGTGCTTAATCCTATTTAACTGGAGAATTTTCAAATCTCCTGCCAAACTAGAGTACACATAAAGTCTGCTCCCAGCAGACGGAACCTCTAAAAATGCTCCCACCAGCTGGAAGCACATTTGTGTTTTGTTTTGGAATCTGAGCAACAGATTGCTCCAGCCCAAAGGGAACACATAAAAATATCTGCTCCCTCAAGGCGGGAGCAATGCCTGCTCCCACAGCCTGAAGGGAGTCAGCTGGTGCCGCAGGTTCCCTGGGGCTCCCCCCACCATTGTAATTGGTGGTCACCCTGGGTGGGTAGCAGAGAACCTCCCTTTAAATAATGGGGGCCCAGGGGCATGGGGTCCCTGGGGCTGAATTAGACCCAAGAAGGGAGGCTGTGCAGCCCTTCTCTCCTTTTTATAAAAAAACATGGGCCAGAGGAATGGGGTTCCCAGGGCTCAAGAATGCTCAGGAAGAGGGCCACTTGGCATTCTTCCCATTTTTTAAAGAAATAAGGCCCTGAACAATGGGGTCCCCAGGGCCCGAGATGGGCAGGGGAAGGGGGCACACTTAACCCCTCTCCTGTTTAAGTGCATTTGGCCCTGGGGTCTCCAGGCCCTGAGAAGGCTTGGGGAGGGGGACTGCACGCACCATCCCCTTTTTAAAAAAGAAATGCATGACCCCAGAATATGGGGTCCCTGGTGCCCGTGAATGCTCAGGAGAGGTGCTTCACAACCTCTCCTCTTTTATAATATATATGGCCCCCAAAGGATGGGGTCCCCAGGACATAATAAGGCGTGGCTAGGAGGGCCAGGTGCCCCTTCTATTTTTTATTGGGTTTGGCTCCGGGGGATGGGGTCCTCGTGGCCTGAGAAAGTTCGGGAAGGTGGGCATGTGGACCCCTCTTTGATTATATTTGGCCCCTTTGGATGGAGTGCCCAGAGCCTAATAAGGCTCTGGAAGGAAGGAAGTGCACCCCTCCCCTTTTTTAGTGGGTTTGGCCCCAGGGGTTAGGGATTTGCATATTTGATGGCAGTATCGATGCTTCATGTTATTCTGAGCTATTTTGAACTGACTTTCAGACTTCTAATACCACTCTCTTTATTAGAGTAATGTATACAAAAGAATGATGTCATAGATGATGTCTTAGCACATGACATGAGTGATGTAGTATGCAAGGCCATAAGCAGTGCGTGGCAGGGGTGCAAGTTATTGTTAGTCATGCTAACTATAACTGGTAGCTTTCTGTGTGTTTTTTTAGATCAAAATGTTAATGTTCTCAATGGTATATTCACCTAACTATAATATTGCTTTAACCTTTGGTTTTGTTAGTGAATAAATAAGATAGATAGATAGATAGATAGATAGATAGATAGATAGATAGATAGATAGATAGATAGATAGATAGATAGATAGATAGATAGATAGATAGATATCTCAATACACATCAGATGCAGAAGTAATACCCAGCCCAGGGACAGGAGCTCGTACGAGCCATGCCTAAGGCCTTCCAATGAAAATAAAGAAAATACTTTCTCAAAAAATATCCTCAATTGATTTCTTTCCTAATTATCTTACTAACATATATCACATTAAACTAATCTCTTAATATGACGCAAATTAAACAAATGTGCTTCATCAATATTTTTTTAAATGCTTGAACATATCCAAAAAGTACAATCAACATAGAAGAAATACTTGCTATTGGTGTAACATTTCATTCCCATTTCTTTCATGAATTATTCTAAAATAAATATCACCTTTACACAATACACATTTTATGTACATAGAAAAAACTTGCATTCAATCCGATATCAATGTGGCATAAAAGATTGAGCTATAGTAGCTAAATAATCTTCATACTCATTCTTGACCTAATGGGCTGCTCATTTAAAGTAATCTAAACACAAATACTTGAATACCGTTTGTTATATGTAATCCTATAAAATGGAAAGAAATTAAGGCTTTAGTAGCCCCAAACTATGCATCTGGAAACTGCAATTCCTGTCCTGGCTATCTGCTCATGAAAATAGCTTCCCATTTTCTAGTTACTCTACAGAAAAAAAAGAAAAAGAAAAAAGAAAACATATATATCAATGCATAAAACACTTTTCACATACTGTAAAAGCTATACTCCATTGATATGTATTGCTGGATTCAAAGTCAAAGGTGAATCACTCCTTGTTGTGACATAGCAATATATATATATATATATATATATATATATATACACAAAAAACAAAAAAGAGAGGAGAGAAATTTTTATTATCAAAGCTTGCTTATCTTTATAAATAGACTGACAATCCTTCATCTGTGTGCATGCCATATGCACACACACAGACAGCTTCCAAAATTAGATGAGATTCTAACTCTTGTAAGGTAGCTAACCTATGTCCCCCCTTGCATTTTTTGGGACAAAATCCTGGGCAAAGAAGCTAGCTTGTTTCCAGACTCCTGCATGGGCTTCATTCAATTTGCTTTATCGTTCCATATGAGCCATCATTATTTGTGATTGCTTGCAAATGTTCTAAGATTCATTTCTTGATTGGAAGCAAAGTTGGTCCAATGTACCATTTTGGGCATGGACATACAATCACATATACTACCTGGTCAGTTGTGAGAGTAATACACTTCTTAATATCCCATTTTCTTTTTGTGCCTTCCAAATTGATGTTGGATTCAGCCTTACTGAACTTACAAGCCTTGCAGTGTCCGCATACCTTGAACCCTTTCATTTTCGATAAACATGCCTCATCATGTGAATCTAGAAAGCTGTGTACCAAAAAATATTTTAGGGAAATGTTCCTGTAGTGTGTGATGGAAGGATTGTTGACCACTTTCTGTTTCAAAACAGGATCATGACTAAGAATAGCCCATCTTTTTGCAAAATACTCTGTAACTCTTTAGCCTCTCTAGAGTACTTAGTAAGAAAATGGATGGGACCCTTGTCATTAATAGATTTATTCTTTGGTTGTTCGAATAACATCACTTCCCTGCTTTCCTGGTCAGCTCAGTCACTTGCCATTTTGAGATGCTTATACGAGTAGCCCCTTAACCTGGTTAATCATGGCATTTCATACTTACCTTAGGCCACAAGTTATAGTTACTTGAAATAACTCTAACCGTAACTGCTGAATTTCTCTGGTTTTCTGTGAATAAATTCAGAGCCTAACTATGACGTCCCTGCTACCATTGTTTTTTTAAGTGAATTTCTATGTTTTTTAATACTATTACCTAACTGTAATATCCCTGTAACCTTTGTTATTTTCAGTGAATTTCAATGTTTTTTTAACGTAAAGTAATTGTAATTACTATTCATTAATCCAACCACCGCTGCACATGGCCTGTGGCCAATCCCCATAACCACCCAAGCCCACGCCATGGGGATTGGCCACAGGGCCTGTCTCTCTGGGTATGAGAATAGGTGTGAGAAGTTGTCTCTGGGTGTGAGAGTGGGTGTGACAGTGTCTGTCTGGGTTTGAAAGTGGGTGTGAGAGGGTCTATGTTGGTGTGAGAGTCTCTGTCTTGGTGTGAGAGGGAGTCTCTGGGTGTGAGAGTGGGTGTGACAGTGTTTGAGTGGGTCTGTGAGTGAGTGTGTAAGTGTCTGAGTGGGTCTGTGAGTGGGTGCGTGAGGGTCTGAGTGGGTCTGTGAATGGGTGTGTAAGTGAATGAATGGTTCTGTGAGTAGCTGCATGATGGGTCTGAGTAGGACTGTGAGTGGGTGTGCGAGTGTCTGAGTGGGTCTGTGAGTGGGTAAGTGAATTTCTCAGTGGGTGCTTGAATGTCTGAGTAAGTCTGTGGGTGGGTGCATGAGCAGGTCTGTAAGTGGGTGTATGACTTTGTAAGTGGGTCTCTTAGTAGGTGCATGAGTGTCTGAGTGCTTCTATGAGTGAATGATTTAGTGTATGAATAAATCTGTGAATGATTTTTTTAAAAAGTTTAAGACGTCACATGGAGCGCAACGCATTTGCGAATATCGCGTGTGGTTAAAAAAATATTTTTATGGACATAATTTCAGCCTCAAAGACCTTCACCCTGACCCCTTATTCCACTTTTAATTTTATTTTTCAGCCCCAGGGACAGTGTCCCGTTGCCTACATTGGTGGCTGCAACTTTCAGGTCAGGTTGCGGCCAGCCAATCACATCATTCATGTTGGCGCACGCATTTGCAAATTTGCCAAGATAATCACAAAAAAATTGTGACGGATCAGCGGCCCCAGATATACAAATATGGTTTTCCTTTAATTTCTCTTAAACTTCTGAATGGATTTACACCAAATAACAAAAAGCGTAATCTGTGCACCAAAAGCTACCTTTCTGTCAAATTTGTTGCAATTCCATCCAGCGGCTCAGGCTATAGTCGTATTCTAAACTCCTACGCAAATTAACATGGGGAACACATGTTTCTTGACCACCCCTCTTTTTCTCCCATCCCCCACCCCCTTTGACAGATCACCCCGAAACTTCCCATGCGCAAGAAGAATCACCTGCAAATTCTTTGGGAAATTCTTGTGAAGATTCGTCAAACAGTGCCAAAAATATAGGCAAGTCAGAAAAGGCTTTCTGTGGAAACATGGTTCTAACTATAACTACATATATATATATATATATATATTTATATTAAATAGAACAAAGGTGTGTGTAAAATGAACCTAACTATACCATCCCTGTAACGTTTGTCTTTTTAGAGAATATATATCTATAGATAGATAGATAGATAGATAGATAGATAGATAGATAGATAGATAGATAGATAGATAGATAGATAGATAGATAGATAGATAGATATATAGATAGATATTCTGGAACAAGAGGTAGCGTTCTGCCAAATTTGGTGTAATTCCATCCAGTGGTTTGGGCTGTAGTCGTATCTAAAATCCCTATAGGAAGTTGCATGAGGAAAAAGCATTTTGGGACCACGCTTTTTCTTGGTCGCCACTTGACAGATTACGATAAAACTTTCCAGACAGCAGCTGAAGTGACTAGTGCTCTAGTTCTGAAAATTTTGTGAAGGTTTGTCAAATGGCACCACAGTTATTTGCAAAACAAAAACTGCTTTGTCTATGGAAACTAGGACCTAACTATAACTATATATATAAAAAAACAAAGGTTACGGAGCGGTTATAGTTAGGTTCTGAAGTTACTCGCACAAAACCATAGAAATTCAGCAGTTATAGTTATGGTTAGCTCAAGTAACTATAGCTTGTGCCCTAAGGTAACTATAACAGTATAACTCCCACCCCTGCCATGCACGGCTTTCTCAATAATTTTACTCCAAATGTTACACTTGTATTATCAATGATGCTCTCAAAGATGTCATGAGTGATGTAATATGTGGGATAATTAGTAGTGCATGGCTAGGGCATGAGTTATAGAGCCTGGGGAACTGTACTTTGCTATTGTGATATTTCTTGATATTCCTTGCAACTCTGTCCTGAAGGCCTCTCAAAAGATAATGGATCATGCAGTGGAAGCTCTCTTTCATCCACTGGACCATATGGCCCAAACATTAAGGCCCTGATTCTAAGCTTGGCGGGCGGCGGTAGCCGCCCGCCAAGCGGGAACCGCCAGAAGACCGTACCGCGGTCAAAAGACCGTACCGCGGTCAAAAGACCGCGGCGGTCATTCTGGGTTTCCCACTGGGCTGGCGGGCGACCGCCGAAAGTCCGCCCGCCAGCCCAGTGGGAAACACCCTTCCCACGAGGACGCCGGCTCAGAATGGAGCCGGCGGAGTGGGAAGGTGCGACGGGTGCAGTTGCACCCGTCGCAAATTTCAGTGTCTGCAAAGCAGACATTGAAATTCTTTGTGGGGCCCTCTTACGGGGGCCCACGGCACCCCATACCGCCATCCTGTTCCTGGCGGGCGAACCGTCAGGAACAGGATGGCAGTATGGTGTGTCAGAATCCCCATGGCGGTGCAGCAAGCTGCGCCGCCATGGCGGATTCCCATGGGCAGCGGAAAGTCGGCGGTACACCGCCGGCTTTCCGCTTCTGGCCGCGGCTGTACCGCCGCGGTCAGAATGCCCAGTGGAGCACCGCCAGCCTGTTGGCGGTGCTACCGCCAACCTCCGCCCTGGCGGTCTTTACCGCCAGGGTCAGAATGACCCCCTAAGTAATGTTAATTGAATTCTCTGGACATTTTCCAAGCAAAAGTGAAATGGTGTGTCATCGCCACACATTTGGAGGTTCACCGGTCACTTTGAAAGGAGCTGCAGCAGAGCTTATATGTGGACATTAATAGGAAAAAACAAGAGGGATGACCCTTAAGAAATGTTGTACGACACTGTGCATGCAGATGATTTGAATGACTCAGTAATTCATTTTTGGCTTATGTTTTGGTTGTGGCTCTTCAGAAATGAAGTGTAGTGAAGTATATGCAGAGCCACAATAGGCTGCACCAATTTAAGAGCTATTGATAAATACATACACAAATAAGTTGTACAAGAACCGAGCCCAGAAGACACCTCCAGTTGCAATCACTTCACTCAGTGTCACTGGCTGTTCCAGCATGGAACCTGATAATGTCATAGTGGAACATCACCATATCATCAGACAAAGTTAACATCTAACACATAAGACTATACTACACATCAGCCCCCTTTTTATTCACACAGACACACTACATACCTCACACACTCATCAAATAACAAGCATGCACATAACACCCACTAACATACACACACAAAGAACGTAATCCATCAATCTCTTCGGTAAGCTCTCTACACTCAAACTCCTTCTTAACAAACTACCAGGATCATTGACAGATGAACCAGAACTCTTGACAGCTGCACATGCTAAACTGCCAGCACCATCCCCCTTTACTTATGGAAGATTCATTGTTGTCCTTGTAGTCCTTATTTACTTTAGCCATGTGACACATTCCACCACTGTCCTTTGGACACCCGAACTAAATTACCACACATTCTATTCACTTCCATGGACATTCTAAACTTAGATAACCCTTTTCTTAATAACAAAAGATCCTTGACCCAGAGCCAATCACCTTCTTGTACCATCCCAGCATTCTTGCAATTTTCCTTCCCACAAATTCCCTCTCTGACTTTAATCTTGCCAAATTCATCACTGACAGCTCTCGCTTTCGTAGACAACACTTGAACATCAGTTCCCACATTGAGCACATCAGACATCCATCCAGGTGACAAACATGATCTTACACGTCTTCCTTTCATACTTTCAAATTGAATCTGTCTTGTGACAGAATGCGGCATGGTGCGGTCTGCCCATATAGTATCCCTGATAACTTCAGCACAATCAACACAAGACTTCAAGGCACTATGTGTGCTCTCAACCAGAACTTTGCTAAATATTTCCACTTTTCTGTTAAATTGTGGACAGTGAAAAGGATTACGGGTGTGCTTTATCCCTTTCTTCTTAATAAATTCTTGCATCACAGCAGAAGTAAATTGTACTTCAATATCATATAACATCTCAGCAGGAATGCCTTCTCTGTAGAAAACGACTTCAAAGAATTTAATCACGCTTCCAGCATTCGGATCAGCAACACCCTTCACTTCCACTGACCATCTAGACAGATGGTCAATCAAAAAAAATCATATATTTCATGTGCGCAGGTAGCACATGAAATGGGCCTAAGAAGAACCCAATAACACTCTGGGGTTGAGGACTGATATTACGAAATGCTTACCACTCAAGCTACACTGATAAAACTTTCTCACAACATCATCCACCTCATGGTCCATGGATGGTCACCAATTCATGGATCTCAGTCGCCTTTTAAGGGACGTCTTGCCCAAATGTCCTGCATGTGCTGTTTGAAAAAATCATTGGTCTAAAATACTTTAGAGGGATTTAAAAAATTATTGGTCTAAAATACATTGGAGGGATCAACTTATCCCCTCTAACAAAAATTCTGCTCTTCAGTGACAATTCATCTGCAGTCTTCTTGGACGGTTGTGAACTAAAGATCACAGTCTCTTTTCTTTCAACTAGTCTTTCAACTCAGCCTCCATTACCTTCTGCAACTCACAATCCCCAACTACAGCATTACGCCATACATCCAGGTTTTCACATACAACTTGGTCCTCCACTTTTGTAATAATATACTCTTCAACTTCCTCCAGAATATCTGTTTGACCATCCACAGGTAACATTGATGAGCAATCTGCTTTACAAATTTTTCCTCCTGGAATATAAACTGTATCAAGATTGAATTTTAGCAATATAACAGACAATCTTGCCAACTATGCTGTGGATTTCTTGATCGTAATGTCTTTGAGAATGTCCACCAAAGGCCTGTGAGCTGTCTGTAAACAAAATACTCTTCCCCAAACATAAGGCTTAAACTTGTCTATGCCCCATGTACATGCCGTCATTTCTTTCTCAATAACCGAACATATTGTTTCAACCTCATTCAACCTTCCGGAGGTGAAGCTTAGAGTTGTTTTTTTGCCTCCCTCACACTGAGACAGAACTGCTCCCAGGCCATATGTGCTGGCATCCTCCACAATGAATGTTTGTTGGTCTTCTACATATGTTTGCAACACTGGAGCCGACACAATGTTATTTTTTATAAGTTTGAAATTCTGTTGGCACTCATCAGACCTAATGAAATTAAAGACTTTTTCAATAGATTTCTGAAACATTCAGACATGTCAGAAAAATTACAAATGAATTTTGAGTAGAATTCACACATCCCCAAAAATGATCTAAGTTGGTCCTTGTGATGAGGAGACTTGACCATACTTTTGACCAAATCTGGAGTGGGTTTGACACCTTCAGGTTGATAACAGATGACCTAAGTATTCAATTTTATTTACTGCAAAGACACATTTGACTTTTCTTAGTGTAAAACCACTGTGGTTTATGGCAGTTAGTACCAACCGTAGTGCAACATTATGTTCATCCATAATGTTTGCAAACACCAGTACATCATCTTGGAAGACAACAATATTCTTTATACTGTGAAGGATCTTTGTCATCACTTTTTGAAAAACAGAAGCAGCAGAGGCCAGATCAAATAGCATCCTACAAAGTAGGAATGCAGCATCAGGCGTCACAAAAGCTGTCAAATGACGTAACTTAACATATGACACCACATGATGATAAGCCGATTCTGAGTCCAACTTAGTATATCATGCAGGCTGACCAACAGCTGTGATGAGATCCTCGATATGTGGAATGGAAAATTGTCTTCCTATATGGCATCGTTAACATTCCTCAAATTGACACATAATCATAGTTCCCTTGATTTCTTATTTGCTAACACAACAGGGGATAACCACAATGTTGCATCAACATGTTCAATCACACCATCCTGTTGCATTTGAGACAATATTGCAGATAAATCACCTCTTAGACTAAACAGAAGATTGTGTAGCTTGTGTTTGAAGGGCTTGCAGCCCTCCTTCACATTGATGTGGTGTTAATTTTTTATTTCACCTATTTGACCTATAAAAACATTGGTAAACTCTCAAAACCACTAAATATTCTCATTAGACAAAACCCATCCAACATTGTGGACTTCTTCCAGAGTAACAAGATGTGTTTTTACTGGTCATATTACAATACCAAAATCAGTCTGGTGCTACCAACCAAGTACATTGAAGCCCTTTTTTTCTGTAGAATTTCTGCTTAAGTTCCTTAGGGGAAAATCCAATTGTTGCCCAAAAATACCCCAATATATTAATCCTGCTCCCTTCAAAAGCGAAAGTTATTATATCAGGAGGTAACGACACTTGGTCATCCCACCTTTCATTGAACCAGGAGATATCTATGATAGTAATCCTTGGTCCAGAGTCATCCAAAAGAGATATGGTGTACCCAATAATTTTAAATTTCACCAATGGGTCCCTATCACACTTGTTATTTAGATCGTCCCCAGTTTCCATAGCATCCAGAGTTAAAACCAAATCCTCCACCTTGTTCTCTAAGTATTTCGTGTCTCCCACACAATCTTGACTTTGCACAGCACAAACCAACGCACCACATTTATACCTCTATTGCCACCAGAATGTCTACCACCTCTACACACCTTGTCAAAGTGACCTGGCTTATTGCTCTTCCAGCACTCCTGCAAAATTGCAGGACAACTTTTAAAACTAGATACATTAGAAGAAGAACCACACCTAAAACATATTGGTTTAAAGTTTCCCTGTGCCTGAGGTACAAATGATGAACCTGGTTGCTGATAACTCAACTGCTTCCCTTTACTGGGACCACGGTCAACAAGAGCTACCTATTGTAAACTGTTTTTAAGTTGTTTAGAATCTCTCCTTGAAGACTGTATGCTCTTGGCTATAGCAATAGCCTCATTCAACTATGTCTTTTAAAATGCTAATAGCTTCTCTTGAATTTTCTTAGAATTGTATCTTGCTACCAATTGATCCCTTATCAATTGTGAGTTAAAGTTCTCAAAACCATAATAAGATGCTAAAACCTTGAGTGCGATATATGACTGTCGATAGATTCAGAAGGAGCACTTGGCTAAAAAATTTATGCCAGGCACAACAAGATTAATTTTGCCTTCAAAATGGACTTCTAGCTGCTTCACTTGGATGATGGCTTCGAATTCATCCCATTCTTCATGTTCAGTAGGACATCAGGTAAGTGGTCAAAAATATTTGTCCTTTAACCCCTAAACTGTAGTACAATAAATTCCTCTTTCTGTCTGATCTAAACTTTTGACCATCAAGTCCACTCAAATATGCTTTGAATGACTTGATCCACAATCACCATTTTAATGACAGTTCGCCAGGTTCTTGAAGAACGTTTGCCAGAGGTGTTACGATTTGCGTTATTGTGAATACACCTCAGCTGAACACCCACATTCACATATAATCATGCCCTCCTTTTTGAATGGTTAATGTCTACTCTGCACAGTATAATGTGATGCTTGAAACTTGTAATATAAATAAATACAATGTACAGAATAAAGTGTGCCAATCACTGCAAATCGTATCAATAGTTGTCAGTAGATCATCAACAATACTTATGCAGCACACCACAAAATATGTAGATATCAAATGGAACCACCCACTAGAAATGTCTAGGCTCTTCTTCTTCCAACACGCTGAGGGCCATATTTATACTTTTTGACGCAAAACTGCGCCGACGCAGTTTTGCATCAAAAATGTTACCGCCGGCTAACGCCATTTCTTTGCACCGTGCGGGCGTCAAATTTATACTTTGAGGCATGGCAGCGCAAACCAGAGGTGTGAGTCATTTTTTTACTCAAACCAATGTGTCACGTCGTAAAGGAAAACGACGTTAACGCAGTGAAAATGATTGTGAGCCGGTTTACGACATCGCAAACCGGATACGTGCCGTTTTTTTATGCAATTGCGTCAAAAAGCGGCGCAAACACAGCAAAATGTGCTAAGGAGAGCCAAAATGGATTCCAGATGCTTGCACAGACCACAAGACGATGACAACAGACCAGGAACCAGCCAGGAGGACCCACACAAGGCCCAGAAGAGGGAAAAGAGGAAAATAAAATGTTGCTTCAGTGCAGAGGAGCAGGAAATTCTGGTTAAAGAGGTGACGGAACACCAGCACCAACTGTTTGTCACCTCAAAGTTGCCAATTAGTAGGAGAGAGGCAATATGGCAACAAATTGTTGACAAGATCAACAGTGTGGCAGAAGTACGGAGAACAGTCATCGAGTGCAAGAAACGCTGGCATGACTGCAAGCGCAGGACCAAGGAAAAGATGGCCAGGAACAGGAAGGCAGCACTTCAGATTGGAGGTGGGAGTCCAGCACCGCAGGAGGCCCTGGACCACATGGAGGATATGGTCGTAGCTGTCATCCCAGAGGAGATCGTCACAGGGATTCAAGGACAGGACAGCGCAGACTACCAGGAGACAACACACATGCAGGGTAAGTCGCATGGGGAATTAAAATGCACAAATGTTAACTGTAAGCGGGGGTGGACATACCTACTACACATTGCATGTAAGTCATGATATTCAGGGAGTGGCATGGGTAAAGGGGCATGGCACGGGGGCATGGGCTGTACAGAGGAAACCTGGGGCACAATACTACACTACACCAACAACATTTGCATAGGGGTATGCTGCCATGCCAAGGATGTTGGAAAGGTAAAGCCAGGCCAGGAGATAAGGGTACAACGTTAAACTGGCAGCCCATCACACGTCAGCCAGTATTCTCCCTACGTTAACTAGGGCCCAATTAACAACCTCTGGCCATATCTGCAAGTGGAATTTAACATTGACAACAGTTGCCAATACCACCTCTGCTGTGTGTGCGGGTCAAGCAGCTAATGGCAGTAACGTCCCCAGGGATCAAACACACCCAAATTAGAGGGTTCAGGATGACATCGTTATCAATCCCCTGAAATCAACACAAATGTTACAATCCTGCCAAATGTGATTGTCCATAGTTGCTACAAACATCAGCCATTGTCATAAACATTAGGAGGTACACAGCATTTATGTCATACCCATGCTGCATATGTCAGGGTCCACCCTGTGCCTGGGTCACTATGCAACATCCCAAATGTCATACAGCTCAGACAACAGCATTGAGGGGGAGGACACATGTAACTGGTTACAGAAATACACCTGCGCAGTCAGAGGAGGAAATGGAACACTGCTAGGACAATCAGTGCAATCCAATGTAGCACACATTACCCAACATCAGCAGTACACATTACCAATGCTGACATCCATATCGTGCCATACCAATGCTATACATAGTATATGCTAGATCTCAACCACATATAGGTGGATGTGAAAGATCAGAGGCTGTGGCAGTTCCAGATTGTTAAGTGTGGTGCTAGTGCCATCAGAACACCTACAGCCAGTGAAAGGCCTCACCATGAGAATGGAAGTAGACGGAGGGTTGAGTAGGACAAGAAGGTGGCAATTCACAATTTGACCTGAACCAACACCTAGAGGATGTGATGCTGACAAGTCCACAAACTGACCACAATACATGTGACATGCAGGTGGGGCATAGGCCTGTGAGAATACTAATATTAAAGACAGGAACAATGAACAGGAACCAAGATCACAATGTGAAAATAATCGGAAGGCAGGCACATCACAATACAAATGCCACAACACAGACACACTAATTGTACCATATCTCATTGCAGAGGACGATGGCTCACCTGCGGATATGCCTGTCTAGGACTACCCTGATGACATGGATGACGAGCAGACAAACATCAGCCAGCGGACCCTCCAAGATGTACTTGGAACCCTCCAGACCCCACCTTCAGTCACAAGGAGGAGCACAGAACTAGCAGCCATCACAGATGACCCACCAACCTCCCCAATTGTACAACCTGCCAGCTCCAACACAGCTGAGGACTCTGGCGACCCTGGCACCAGCTTTGAGTGAACTGTAGTTGGAGTACAGCGGGAGCTGGCCAAGGAGGTGTGGGTGGGGATGCAAACTATGGCAGCCAGCATAGAGGCGGTACGTTCGTGCATGATGTCAACTGAACAACAGGCAGCAGCTATGCAAGGGCAATCTTGCAGGAACTTGAAAAAAGGTTGAAGGACATCAGCACATCTGTAATAGAGTTGACCCAACACCTACAACAACAATCCTGTCAACGTGTGCACAAATGCAATATTGAACTCTTCAGGGCCGACCTCGTTGCCTACTACAGTGATGTGGCTGCTAGTCTTAAGAACCAGCAGCTCCTCTTTGCTGCAGTACTGCCCTTAATAGCCTCACAGTTGGCAGCTACTGGGATGTCTGACTCCACATCTTCAAACACTGAGGTGTGTGTTGCCCCTTCACAACCACCACCAAGGGCAGAGGAGACAACACACACATCAGAAGATGAAGACGTGGAAAAGATCACCTTCACCCGTACCACATGGCCACATGGCCACCTATTACCAAGGTCCTGTGCTTCGTAACATGCCAGTCTTGCAACAACTGTACTCAAGCACTGTTCTTCAGCCCACTGTTTATCTTGTCACCCTGTCCTGTGATTGTCTCTCACTACCTCATTGGCAAATCCTGTCCCTCTGCACTGTCTGACACTTCACCCCAGCATGTCCAATGACATGTCCTTTTGCACTTGTGTAGGATCACAAAGGAAGATGTCACACTAATGGACTCGCAATCATGGACAATGTACATATAGCACTACAGCACTTTCAAATAAATAGCACTTACACAACAACTTTGTCTCTGTGTAATGTGACAGATCAACCGTGATGGCCATCAGTGATGTTTACCTCGGGTCAATGATTATTGATTGGCAATACACCTGACCTGAATGAATGTTGGCTGATAACTATGCACAGTGGTCTGGATTGTACCATCATCTGCCCTTCCTGAGGGTTATTTCTGAGGAAAATAGAAACTATACACCATAATGCTGTGTTGGACAGAATAATGCTTCCTCAAGGGATATCTAAGCCAGAAAATACTGCCTTCAATTTTTTCTTCAAGCCAAAACTTACGTATGTGACATTTGACCCAATTTTTACCTAACACACACCATACAGCATGAATGGATGTGTATGAGTTTCCATACAAATAAGTCACCGGGCTGAACATTGAAACAAATGATAGGTGTGAGTTATGTGTACCATACTGCATGAGAGCATACTACCACTCACCTTATAAGGATTCGCTTGGATATCAGGCTGGAGGCAGACTTAACACAGTGTCCTCAATAACAAATCTGGTAGCAAAGTATGTGACATTGAAAACATACATCACAAATTAACTACACTTTGGGATCCATAGTAACCGTGAGTGGTGGGTGCAATGGATGGCTGAATCTTAGCTAAGCAGCTTTGGTGTAGCCTTCAATGTAACAGCTCACTTGGGATTTGGTTGCAGCATGGGACACAAAAGCTAATGCAAAAGAGACATTGTTCACTCATGCCAAGGCCCTGATCTACAAGCATTTGACACATGCTGTAACGGGTTACCTAGATATTTACTAAACAGTAAAAACAGAAGCTAAAACCAGGGGAAACACCTTACCTAAACTAAACTACAGATTACCCACAACTGGCCCTAACTAACCTAAGCTAAACATACTTATCACGTTTAACGAAACGATCTAAACATCAACCTCCCACCCCCCTTATAAGACGGGACACATGGAGGACAACATATACTAACCTAAACACATAGTATCTTATACTAAACAAATATATATATATTTTTTTTATATACAAATATATATATATTTTTTTTAACACCAAAACCCCAACATTGTCCCCCTCCCACCCACACACATAATGAAAAACAGTTATAAAAAGTATCATACCCCCACCCCCACACCCACTACTACTAACTAAAGTAACAGCCTATACTAACCTAACACTGAGCACCCTAAACCCACTAATTAAAAGAACCAGGAAAGAAGAGGGAGGGGAGGGAATCATGGCTGAGTATAATGTCTACAATTGGGCCCTCCGCAGGGACTTTTTGATGGCACGCACCCTCAGATTTACTTGTACAACCTCCTGCTGCAGCCTAGTCATTTTCCCCAACACACGGTCCAAGTTCCGTTGCATCTGTAGAAAAGCTGCAGGGTCTATGACTGCAGCAGGGGTGGTCTGGGTGCCAGTGGATGACCCTTGTCGGTGCCATGTCTGTAGGAGGAGGTGCAGGTGGTGCTGTGACAGGTCCTGGAGCTGTGGATGTTGACGGTCCAGCAAAGGTGCCTGCTAATGTTGGTGCCATCTGGATGGTAGTGGTGGTGCTGGTGGCTGTGGTGGACACAGAAGGGCCCTCTTGGGCAAATGTCCTCCACACTCAGGAGGCTCTTTCATGGCAATAAGGCCTTGCCATGTTGCGGAACCCCGACTCCACATCCAGAATGTGGCCGTAACGCATCGCCCTGCGCTGAAACTCCCGAATCTGGATGGGATTCATATTGGCAGCTGTTAAAACAAATAGAAAACAAAACATTAGGTACTTCATTGTGTGATATGGCTCCAGAAGTAAATCAGACAATGCATCTAATGTACCAGAAATAGCCCATATCATCATACAGATCACTGATTGTCCCTGAGGCAGTACATGCCAAGCCAGCCTACACTTGTCCTATCATCAAACAGCACAGCAAAACTCTAAAAGATGGGTAACAACTTGAATGGCGTTGGCATCATTGTTCAGCCATTTGTCATTTAAAAATAATGCTGCAAGTCCTCCACCACTGACAGGCCAACAAATTACTATGTTCTTGATGACAATCTAGGGCCACAAGATCTGCAAATGCAGTTGCTAATCATGAGTGGGTATCCTAGGTTTGGACAAGTGACGTAAAGATTTACATGGCTGAGTACTAAACTTAGATCAAAAGTCCTAGGTACACTATTCACAACCCTACGCCTGTGCCTGGGGGGGGTTGGACAAGCAACAAAAACTTTCAAACAACAAGGACACCCAGGAAGCTTTGGACAGCTGTATATGGGTTTCGCCAGCACACCACAGGTAAGGAGGAAGTCCAACTAGGATACACCCAAACCTTGGACAATCCCATCCACACTTATGTTTGGAAATGCAGACCATTGTGTAGGAGGCTGGACTGGCTTGTAGTGAGTACCAAGGGGTACTTACACCTTGCACCAGGCCCAGGTATCCCTTATTAGTGTATAGGGGTGTCTAGCAGCTTAGGCTGATAGAAAAGGTAGCTTAGCAGAGCAGCTTAGGCTGAACTAGGAGACGAGTGAAGCTCCTACAGTACCACTAGTGTCATATGCACAATATCATAAGAAAACACAATACACAGATATACTAAAAATAAAGGTACTTTATTTTTATGAAAATATGCCAAAGGTATCTCAGTGAGTCCCCTCAGTATGAGGATAGCAAATATACACAAGATATATGTACACAATACCAAAATATGCAGTAATAGCAATAGAAAACAGTGCGAACAATGTATAGTCACAATAGAATGCAATGGGAGCACATAGGGATAGGGGCAACACAAACCATATACTCCAGAAGTGGAATGCGAACCACGAATGGACCCCAAACCTATGTGACCTCGTAGAAGGTCGCTGGGACTGTAAGAAAACAGTGAGGGTTAGAAAAATAGCCCACCCCAAGACCCTGAAAAGTGGGTGCCAAGTGCACCTAAGTTCCCCAAAGAGCACAGAAGTCGTGATAGGGGAATTCTGCAGGAAAGACCAACACCAGCAATGCAACAACAATGGATTTCCAGACGAGGGTACCTGTGGAACAAGGGGACCAAGTCCAAAAGTCACAATCAAGTCGGGAGTGGGCAGATGCCCAGGAAATGCCAGCTGTGGATGTAAAGAAGCTGCTACTGGATGGTAGAAGCTGAGGATTCTGCATGAACGACAAGGGCTAGAAACTTCCCCTTTGGAGGATGAATGTCCCACATCGTGAAGAGTCGTGCAGAAGTGTTTTCCCGCAGAAAGACCGCAAACAAGCCTTGCTAGCTGCAAAGCTTGCGGTTAGGGTTTTTGGATGCTGCTGTGGCCCAGGATGTCACCAATTGTGTCAGGGGACAGAGTGGGTGCCCAGCAAGACAAGGAGCCCTCTCAAAAGCAGGCAGCACCCACAGAAGTGCCGGAACAGGCACTACGAAGTGGAGTGAAACGGTGCTCACCCAAAGTTGCACAAGAGAGTCCCACGCCGCCGGAGGACAACTCAGGAGGTCGTGCAATGCAGGTTAGAGTGCCGTGGACCCAGGCTTGGCTGTGCACAAAGGAAATCTTCGTGGAGGGCACAGGAGCCGGAGTAGCTGTAAAACATGCGGTTCCCAGCAATGCAGTCTGGCGTGGAGAGGCAAGGACTTACCTCCACCAAACTTGGACTGAAGAGTCACTTGACTGTGGGAGTCACTTGGACAGAGTTGCTGAGTTCAAGGGACCTCGCTCGTCATGCTGAGAGGAGACCCGGAGGACCGGTGATGCAGTTCTTTGGTGCCTGCGGTTGCAGGGGGAAGATTCCGTCGACCCACGGGAGATTTCTTTGGAGCTTCTAGTGCAGAGAGGAGGCAGACTACCCCCACAGCATGCACCACCAGGAAAACAGTCGAGAAGGCGGCTGGATCAGCGTTACAGTGTCGCAGTAGTCGTCGTTGCTACTTTGTTGCAGTTTTGCAGGCTTCCAGCACGGTCAGCAGTCGATTCCTTGGCAGAAGGTGAAGAGAGAGATGCAGAGGAACTCTGATGAGCTCTTGCATTCGTTATCTAAGGAATTCCCCAAAGCAGAGACCCTAAATAGCCAGAAAAGAGGGTTTGGCTACTTAGGAGAGAGGATAGGATAGCAACACCTGAAGGAGCCTATCAGAAGGAGTCTCTGACGTCACCTGCTGGCCCTGGCCACTCAGAGCAGTCCAGTGTGCCAGCAGCACCTCTGTTTCCAAGATGGCAGAGGTCTGGAGCACACTGGAGGAGCTCTGGGCACATCCCAGGGGAGGTGCAGGTCAGGGGAGTGGTCACTCCCCTTTCCTTTGTCCAGTTTCGCGCCAGAGCAGGGCTGAGGGATCCCTGAACCGGTGTAGACTGGCTTATGCAGAAATGGGCACCATCTGTGCCCATGAAAGCATTTCCAGAGGCTGGGGGAGGCTACTCCTCCCCTGCCTTAACACCTTTTTCCAAAGGGAGAGGGTGTAACACCCTCTCTCTGAGGAAGTCCTTTGTTCTGCCTTCCTGGGCCAAGCCTGGCTGGACCTTAGGAGGGCAGAAGCCTGTCTGAGGGGTTGGCAGCAGCAGCAGCTGCAGTAAAACCCCTGAAAAGGCAGTTTGGCAGTACCCGGGTCTGTGCGTGAGACCCGGGGAATCATGGGATTGTCTCCCCAATACCAGGATGGCATTGGTGGGGCACTTCCATGATCTTAGACATGTTACATGGCCATATTCGGAGTTACCATTGTGAAGCTACACATAGGTAGTGACCTATGTGCAGTGCACGCGTGTAATGGTGTCCCCGCACTCACAAAGTCCGGGGAATTGGCACTGAACAATGTGGGGGCACCTTGGCTAGTGCCAGGGTGCCCACACACTAAGTAACTTAGCACCCAACCTTTACCAGGTAAAGGTTAGACATATAGGTGACTTATAAGTTACTTAGGTGCAGTGTAAAATGGCTGTGAAATAACGTGGACATTATTTCACTCAGGCTGCAGTGGCAGGCCTGTGTAAGAATTGTCAGAGCTCCCTATGGGTGGCAAAAGAAATGCTGCAGCCCATAGGGATCTCCGGGAACCCCAATACCCTGGGTACCTCAGTACCATATACTAGGGAATTATAAGGGTGTTCCAGTATGCCAATGTAAATTGGTAAAATTGGTCACTAGCCTGTTAGTGACAATTTGGAAAGAAATGAGAGAGCATAACCACTGAGGTTCTGATTAGCAGAGCCTCAGTGAGACAGTTAGTCATAACACAGGTAACACATACAGGGCACACTTATGAGCACTGGGCCCCTGGCTGGCAGGGTCCCAGTGACACATACAACTAAAACAACATATATACAGTGAAATATGGGGGTAACATGCCAGGCAAGATGGTACTTTCTTACACATTGTCAACATAATTTCCTACCAGTAACCCATGAGTTACAACAAGCAGATAGATGCAAGCACACATCTGGCCATGAGCTGCATGCACAACTAGGCCATTGTACTCAAGTGCTTCATACTCATAGCACAACATGTGGAGCTACATGCTGCTAGGAAGTTAAACAAACAGTCAAACATGTTCATTATGAATAGGGAAGCTGAAGTCTGTGGGTAAGACTTTGGCATCCCTATTCTGGGAGAATCAGGGTCTGACTTGCTGACTAAATCACTTATATGGTCCTCTGCTACATTTTCTGAATTTAAGTTTTATCCACATAGCTCATCCCTATTCACATTGCCGTGCCTACAGGATTGACCTACAATCCCAAATTATGACAATATTCTAATGATTGGCCAACTCAAAGATGGGGAAAAAATGATACTCCACTCAAAGAACATATCCGATCATTGACCAGCACATCACACCTTTCTATGTGTCCAACACACAGGAGTCAATCACACATCATCAGCAAACACAACACAAAACAGAACTATCAACACTTACTGGAGATGTCTGGGTCCGCAAATTGAGCCACCTCTCCGATAGTGTAGGGTGCAGGTCCACCTGTAAGGCATGGAAGGGAGAAATGTGCTCAATGTTTGTGCACTGTACAACACTTCCAAATACAAATACTATGTGTAATATTAACTCAGAAAGTCAAGCCTCTCAGACATGATGATACTTCATCCTACATACCACTGCAAACATGTACAGACCCGGGGACTCCAGTGAGTGATGCACACATATCTGCACACATGCAGTGGCCCTAACTATCATGTGGTGGCAAACATGCTCCTTCATTAGTTAGCAGACTAATTCATGGAGTACATTCCTCTCATCATGTGTATCCATGAGAGACATGCCAAGCCACTTTCCGGGAGGACTGCAATACCAGTCACCCAGCCATTGTGACTAAGACAAATTTAAGACACACAGGTACAATGTACAGAGGGCCAGGGACAGTTGTTAACCCTCAATTTGTGTCATGTTCTTCATTTGATGTGCCACAGCTATGGTAAGTTGCACCAACCATAGAGATATGAACCCGTGTGCATACCTTTTGGCATCCATCCCTAATTTAAATGTGGCACTACAAACTCCAAATATCAGTCTAACATGTTACCTGAGGTCAGTTATAACTTGTTACGTATGTGTCAGAATCCAGTTCAGACATGTATCACAAAATATTGAGGAACACTATATTTCCTGTAAAAATCTGGATTTAAAACATGTGTTTCCTGATGCACTCAGAGACCATGCATGAAACATATGTTAGAGCCACATTAGCATCATCAATTGACATGAAGGCAGCACTAATTTACAGGCTCCTGTTGTGTTTTGAAAGTTAGTCTAGCTGTTGTGTCAACAAATGACGGTAATGTGTAGGAATTATTGTATATCTCACAGGCAACTGTGGCCCATATTTATGCCTTTTGGGCGCCACATTTGTGCTGCTTTTTGACACAAAAGCGGTGCTAACTTACAAAATACAGTTGTATTTTGTAAGTTTGCGCCGCTCTTGCTTAAAAAAATGACGCAAATGCAGTGCTAATAAAGTAGAAATATGGGCCTGTATGTTTAACTTGCATTTCACATGTTCAAAAACATTGCCTGCAGCATATGAACAAATCAGCTACTGTCACTACAGAGCATTTAAATGTGCACATTACTCTGATTTGTACTCACCAACAGGGCCATCAATCACAATCCCCAGGTGGTCCAGCAGGTCCTGCTCTCGGGCAACCAGGTCAGCCCAACAGTGTTTCAGCTGGTGGTCCTCACGCAGTGTGTTGTAGATTCGCTGTAGATGGTTCAACACCTTTGCCCACCGGAGCCTCCTTGCCTCTGTGTGATAGCCCTATATCACATGACCACCTGCTTCAATCATTAACGGCAGGAAGTGGCACATCAGCCAAATAAAGCCACCCAGCGCCTCCTCTCCCATCCTGCCAAGACGAGGCCTATCCAACATGCCTGCACCAAAAAAAGGGAATAAAGGGGTACAGAGGAGAATAGAGGGAAAGTAGGACAGGGAAATGCAAAATAACTAACAGAACACAGTCCAACAATCCCCATACTAACACTACCCACAACAAACTCTCAACACTACAAAGACAAATGTTGACACCAGAAATGACCACAAAAACACTAACACAGGATACCACAGACAGTTATGAAACACAAAAAGACAATTTAAAGACCACACTGAAGACAAATGTTTTGTGTCATGAGTGGACTGCAAGGCGACGCAACTCAGTACAGTAACTCAATGCCTATGGGTCAATGTGTGTGATTTGGCTACTACTATTGTTGTTGTCCCACTGTGTGACCATCACAAGACGCATTCTTGCAAATCTGCTTGTATGCATGTGGAGTCAATGTGTCCAACCCTCAGATGCTATTCAGTGTGGAAATGAGAGAGGACATGTGTTAGTCATACATGTAGCAACAACTGCTCTGTGCACTTCCTAGGTTTTTTGGAACATAAGCACCACCAATGACAAAGCATGCTTAGGATAGATAGCAGACGGTTGTTCATGGCAATGTTCCAAAACAGCCATCGCATGTCCTGGAATGTTGGATACTACTTCCTAGGCACTTGTTTATTTACTCACCATGAGTCAGGCATGGGATAATGCTATGTGGGTACCGTGTTTTTGACACCGAGTCCCAAATATAATACACAAATGTCATGTCACGCCACAGTTGGAGTCACATAAATGAGCCATGTCTCTCCTGTGGCAGTGGAGGAACAGCAGACCAAGCAGCACGTGTTCACATATTTCCAGTGGTATAATGCACAAAGGTGTCCGGTTCAAGTGTGCGGGCCAATGTTTAGCTTCTATCATTATTGGGGTCCATGTTGTCACAGTTACGTGCAGGTCTAGTCATGAGTCTGTGGAGCCATTTCCTGCATCTACAAAGTATCCTTCACAGATCAATTGAAGGAAAGCCAGTGAGGAATTTAGAACACACATGGGGATAGTCCAGCTATGGCACTGCAGAAGTGTTATGAGACTGACAACAGGGTGTGCTGACAAAGTTAATGTATCAGGATTCTTAAACCGGCAGGTGTCCTCACAGCATTTGTACACAGGTTGGCCTCTAAAATTCCCACTCCATCCGGGAACATCAGTGCCTCTGTGCTGATTAATCTCACAGCTATTTGCCACGCAAGCCCCATCAATATGTGGGGGCCAATGTGAATCAGTGTGTGGACTGTCAGGGTCCTAACATATGTTGACATTTCATGCACATTATCTGACGTTGTTTGTTGTGCTGGAGGCACCACACCCAATCCATGCATACAGCCATGGTACACTGTCACTATTTGTCACTCTTGCATACATGAAACCTAGACATGGGATAGGCCATGTTTCGGCTATTTGGAGACAAGTTCCACCCCATGGTACGACAAGTACACTGATTATGCTATACAATGTATTTGAGTATGCATTGGAGACCCACCTGACACAATACCCCAGGAGGAAAGTGAGGGCTGGGAAAGCAACTTTGATACAAATGTAGCCACAGGGAACCTTTATGATAACGCAAAGACAGGAACCAGTCAGGCTAACAGGATGCAGGGTCAATCAGGATCCAAAAAATTAACAAGGCAAATACACAGTGGTCAGACTGAGACTGGTCAAAGGTGGAACAACATTGTGGAAAATGAAAACTCTGTTTCTCCTGTGTTTTGGAACGTAACACAATAACCCAAGGGCTGTGTTACATAGCTGATTTATACGGCAATGCATAACAGTGTTATAGATAAAATGGCAGCTTCTATGCTGTAACAGGCAGCTGCAAGGGCAGTGCATGTTCAAATGGCTGGTTTCCATGGAGGAGCTCACAGGTGTGTGCAGCTTCAGTATCTCACAAGTCCTGTAGGTGAGAATCAAGTTCAAAGGGCCAACAGTACCTTTCACATGGGAAGCAATGTACAAGTGATTACAGGTCCTACAGACTAGAAGGCAGTGCATTATTTAATCAGACGTCCATGCAGACAGAAGTACAATGACTATGGCATACCATACTAAAGAGGGAAGCACACTGGATTCACATTGTGAGTCTGGGTGTGTGTAGAGTAGGGATTTTCTGGGTACACATATTCCCATTCCAGGGACCTCTGAAGAAGGGTGGGGTGAGACAGGGAATATGGGTGTGGCAGGACTTAGGACATGGGCTACCATGTGCAGGGGATGTCTTGTGAGCAATGCTAGTCATACCTGGGGCACTTGTGCTATCCATTTGCTGCCTATATGGAAATCTTGTCACACATAGTCCTTGCAAAGATAGGTGATGTAACACTTACTGCAGTCAAGGGTCTGGTCATACCTTCTTGTCACCAATGCAATAGCACATCCACTGCCTCACGTATGAGGCATTTTTTCCCTTATTGACTGATGGTGTCTTAGTTGTGTGCCATATGCTGCGATGAATCATGTTGCCAACATGTATGTTCGAAAATAGCTGTGGGCCTCTGCTATTGCCCTTCAAATGTGAAATGTAAAGGATATATGTCATTTACAGTGTGTGTGAATTTGGCTGTACATTCATACGCATCAAATTTGATGTGGATTTTTCTATGTCCTAATCTGTATTACTGCAATGCTGCATGAGGCTACACTCTGATTCTGGTAGCTAGGGATAATGTTCTGCAAAAATGATTATCCAGACCATGATATAGTGATTAGTATAGGTGTTTATTGACATATGGTAAGACAGTGGTGATGGGTGAGTAGAGTTAAAAAAAAATTGGACAATATGTTGTCTCCGACGCAATCCTGCAGCTGTGTTTAGATGCTCTCCCTCATGTTGATGGACAGCAACCTCCTCTTCCTCCTCTTCAGGCATTTTTGGGTCGGGTTCATATAGGGGAATGTTCCTTCTTACACATATGTTGTACAGGATGGCACAGGTTAAAATTATTTTGCACACCATTTCTGGTGAGTATAGGATGATGTTGAGGCACCTGAATCTTGACTTCAGGATGCCAAAGGTCCTCTCGACTATGGTGCATGTCCTCCTAGGTGCCTCATTATGTGCATGCTCTGCTGCAGTGCTTGGGTTTGCAAATGGGGTCATGATCCATGGCTGGATCCCATACCCCTGATCAGCTGAAAGAGAAAATGAGCAAGAACATGTTGATGTAGCTTGCACCATAATTATCACTTTGCATGGCAGTTGTTCTCTTGTGTTGTCTGTGACTCATCGGTGTTTGTGTCATTGTGTGGAATCCAAGGCTTCTAGGATGTACCATCAGCATTGGGTTGTTTCCTTATCTGAATGGGTGTTTGGCTGATTGACCGGATGTCAGCAGTATTTTTGTAAAGTTGCAGTACAGTGTGTACTCCCTTGCATTGTGTCATGTGAAAGAGGTGTCCCTGTGTATTAACTGAGGGTGAGATGATACTTCCATACACAGATTCAATTCCACAGTGGTGGTAACACTGTTGCATCTATATACCCTGGACATCCCATCCAATTTCACATATGCAATAGAATTATCTAAACATCAGGGAGACCCTTAGATTTGGCAAGGTGACAATGTACAACACATCTCCGTACGTTGTCAGCACTGACGTGTTGACAATTGACTAAACACTAATTTCACATGTGTGACAAATTCATTGCAGACCTATTTCTCTGCCCTTGCCAAGTCGACTCAGGTTGTAACGTGTACCTATACTACTGAACATGTTCTAGTTCAGATAGCTAACTTGGTTGTGAAGTTGTCATTTTGAGTGTCAGAAGGTCCATATGCCTGTACATCTGTTGTGTGTGTGTGAATTTGTCGCAATGCGTATGTGTAGGATTGTTTACTTTCAATATTGTCCCATCAATATGTGTTCTTAGCACAGTCCACTTGCTTATTGGTAGTGGGCAATGTGAGAGCAGGAGTGATGTGAGATATTGGGACAACCTCAATGATTGCATGTCACCTTCATTGTAGTCATCATCATGCTATGTGTGACATGGTGTTTGACTTGCAGCGAAACACATTACACACCCCTTACACAGTACGTATTGGTTGGAAGGATGTTTGATTGAGTGTTATTGATGTGATATTGAAAGATTAATCTTCCAAATTGTACTGCCAGTTGAGGCCAAGCCATTGTGTTGTTTTAAATTGTCCCCTTGTGTCTGTGGAGTGGCATCTGTTGTTATTTGGTTCTGTCATTTGTCCATAGGTGTGTATCCCATTGGGTGAGGATATCAAACATGCCTAGCGGTGTCAAACCTCATTGTGTTCCTGCCCACGTGTTGATGTTGTGGTGTATGTGTTGTGTGTCCTAGTGGATTGCTGTGTGTATATAACTGGGTTTCTGTACATACCAACAAGTAGGCCATTTCCATATCGTCCACCCTGGAAGTGTTGATTGATGGTGCAGTGAGGGAAGATGAATGAATCATGTACACTCCCAGGATACTTTTCCACAATGTTGGTGATCAATCCCCGGTGATCGACAATGGCCTGCACATTGATGGAGTGTGTGTGCTTCCTGTTGCGGTATAGATGTTCGGTTGCAGCAGGTGGTACAGGGCGTACATGTGTGCAGTCAATGGCACCAAGCATGTGTGGGAAGCCATTAATTTAGTAAAACCCCTGTTTTGGCTCCTGCTGCTTCTGCTGTGTGTTGGGGAAGCTGATGTGGCGGGTGTGAGGGAGATGATAGCATCCAGTACCTTGGGAAGGAAGGCGCAGAATGATGGCTGTGAGATCCTGGCAACCAGGGCACCAGTGGTTTGAAAGGAGCCACTTGCCAACATGTGGAGTACAGCTAGCAGCTTGGTTATGGTGGAATGGTGCAGGGTGTCTGCAAGCTGGGTGCCAACTGAGGCTCAATGTTGCACAGCAGCTGCTGAATGGCTTGCCAGTTGAGCCTGTACCTCTGAATGATGTCTTGTTGGCGGAGTCCCAGAAGGGTTGTCCTGGTGCGGAATATCCTCTCCTGCCTTCTGCGTTGCCTTTGGGGTCCCTGCTGGTGTCGTGGAAGCTGCTGTTGTTGGTCCTGTGCTCTGCGTCTGCGTGCGTGCTGGATGAAAATCACCTCCATGCCTTCCTTTTGGAGCTCTGTTGTTGCTTATGTGTGTTTTCATTAAGTACAGGTGTGTTTGCCCCATTTTAACGCCTGCCCTGACCCAGGTGTTATTTTTTGATGCAAATCGGGTTGTGCGTCATTTCCCGACTCCGCCACCCGGCGGTGCGGGATTTTTGCAAGGTAGCATAAATAAGGGGCATGGGTGTTTAAGTCATTTTTTGGACAGGAAGGCCTACCTTGCATGTCATTAACGCAAGGCAGTTTCCCGCATCCAGAAAATGACGCACACGGCGGAATTTTGGCGTTCGCGGGCTCGGGTGTCGAAGTTTAAATATGGTGCACGGTTTGCGCCGATTATGTGACCAAGTGGGGATATCACAGAAAGTGTCTGAAATATCCTTGGTAATGCTTGTATTAAACCAGTGTGCGTGTCACAATGTTGTATAATTAAAATAAGTTTGCACATCTCCACTGCATTGGGGTGCAGATCGCTGTAGATACAAAAAATAAAATGTGAAAAATATTTCTAAAGTAAAGCGTGCTATTCACAGTTAGATTGAGATTGCATCAAAATAAGCACCCAGTAGGTGGCGCTGCAGGTAAACAGAGCTCCTGTTGGAGCATTCAACTCGTTGGACTAGTCTTGATTGTTACAGGAAGTTTCTTTGACCAGCACTGCACATGACAACAAGGCAGCACTGGCAAACATGGGTCCAGAGGATTTTAACACAAGTTAAATCATGCAGTGTTAAACAATTACCACGCTATGTCTGAAGTCAGTGTAGTGCCTTGAGCACAGTGAACGCCGTGGCAGCATGCAGTGATTCTTCCACCTGCTGGGTCTGGAATGCGGCGAGGCGGAATGAGCTACATGGTTGAGTGAACACAATAAAGTACAATTAAGGCAGTAGCGCATGATCATGGGTGCTCGAGCCACCCAAACTGTCACTAGAAGTGTTTAACTGCACTAATCATAAATAAATAAAACACTGTTACCGCAAACACAACAGGCTGTTCTCTAAACACTCCACACAATATTCTGGTCAGCATAGGTGCCTTGAAGTTGAATTTGGCCTATTATCTTCCTCTATATAGCTCCTGGGCTCAATGTGTAGCTCGTTGAGATCTTCTCAAATCCATCATCGCTAAATATGTGGAGAAGTATATGCAGATCTACTTTAGGTTATACCAATATAAGTTGTACAAGTACTGAGCCCCGAAGACACATTTAGTTACAGCCTCTTCACATAGTGTCTATGACTGCTCCAATATTGAACCTCACCATGTCATTAGACAAAGTTAACATCTAACACATAAGATCTTACCACATGAAGTCCCTAGATCATGCCATGGCTCGCTGGAAGGCTTCAGAATCCTAGAATTGAAAGAAACATATGTCTGCTCTTGTATTCGTCAAACCATTCCTGCTAATACCACAGAAAGAGATGACATTTTAGAGAATGCTCAAAATCATGGCATTTATTATGTTATGATTCCACAGGATTTATATATAAGACACTGATATGAATATTCACAATCATCAGCCACCACCTCGGCCACCACCTCAGTTTTCCATCAAATACTACACATAAGGATACATTAGCATGATTGAATAATTTTACCTGCTCCTTTTCACCTGGTAATTCCTTAGAAGTATATTTAACTATCTTGGCTGAGTAGTAGCTAAAGGGCATATGAAATTGATAGTGGTATAGAACTTGAGTGAATAGGTTAAAAATCATTCACAATAAAATCCTTGACCTTTACAAACATAATCAAGTGGAAAATGCACCTAACATATCATTAAGGGCTGGCCCTACTTACAAAAGTTGTTAAAACGTGCTTAGTCACAGCCCAGCACACCACATTAGAAATATATACATCAATCCAATGCAATAACAAAAAAAATGTTAAATAGTCTCCTTAATTAATAATACAAATGTACAGCCTTTTGTATGCAGTTTCTAGGTGAGTAGAAACCAGTCTATTTTTTCTTACTACATTTGCCATTAAAACAGAAAAACATAACTTCTTGTAATGTTCTTCAGACACTTTTGTGAAAAAGCGGCCGTAAAAAGGTTTTCCACAGCACGGCACATAACCAATTATGTGCTCCAATGATTCATCTGCTTCAAACTAGGAACAACAATATCGCTGAGTCTTGACCATCTTGAGCCAAGCTTTAAGATCAGAATACATAGCAACTGTACTCATAATTTTTTTTAATTAATTCTTGCCTCTTTGGTTGTATCAAAATAAAACGGACTCTTAGTTGATGCATGTGGATCAAGTTTTTTTCAGCTAGAGACAATTTTAAATCATGAAACTGTGAAAGATGTTTATTTCAGTTTCCAGAGGTTATTTACATTGAGAAATATTTATGGTTGCTAACATTTCAAAAGAATGAGAATTCCAATGGGGATTGAGTACTGGAAGTATTGTAGAAGGCTTCCTTGTAGACAAGACTTTTCAAGGAATGCTCATCTAGTTTAACACAATTACATATGTAGTTAGCAAACTGAACACTATTGAGAGAAAATAAAGAAACATGTCTGTAAAATTCTACTATGAGACGTACAGGAACTATGGTTAAATAGGCAATGGCAACATTAAATAATACTTGTGTCTAAAAATACATTGATTTTTGTAGGGAAAAAGCCAATGATCCTGATAGCAGCATGCAAAGTAATTTAGAATTTGCAGTCATTTGGTGGGACCAATAACATGCTCCATACTTATTTGAGAAGTTCTTAATAGCATTACTGATTCGGAACATCTAGCTATTACTTTAGAGATGTGGGGTTTCCAGTTCAGTTTGTGGTCTATAGTAAACACTATATATGGATAACTAGCAACATGCACAATGGGGAGGAATAAGTTGCCAAATTAAATCCTGGTGTATGGCATTTACAGGATATAATTTTTATTTTTGGTAAATGTTTCTGAAAACTGTTAAGAACAGTTTAGTTTTACAAATGCTTTAGTTGCCTAGGTAAGCCTGCTTGAGGCATGGATAGTATAATCAGGTCATCAACATATGTTAGATGGGCTAACTCTGTCTGTGTCTGGATTAATAGCAAGATCATCAGAGTGGTCTAGAGAGTCCAGCAGATTTGCCATATAAAGACAGAATTGAAAGGGGTATAAGAGGCATCCCTGTTTCAAACCACTTGCAGTTTTTATTTTTTATTCTAGGTGTAAGACCCCTTATATTCGATAATTTTACTGTACCATTATACCTGAATGGAGTTCAATTAAGTAACAAAGAACAGTGTAATTGAATCCACATGTGTACAGTTAATTCCAAAGACAGGTCCAGTCAACTTCATCAAATGCTGTGCAATAGTTAATGTAACAGGAAAAAGGTAGATTTAGAGTGCATCTGAAAGGGTCCTTCATCACAGCGGTGGCGGAATACCCGTCTGCCATACTGAGGGTCAGTCCACCTCATTTAGAGTAGCACAGACCTTTTTTTTTAAAATAAAAAATAAATTGAAAGTGTGCCTTAAAGCTCCGTCACGTTGACAGAGCCATGTGGCACACTTTAAGTGCATTGATAGGAATCATTGTGACATAATGACAGCGATTCCTGCAATGTAAAAGATGTTTACTGAAGCAGCGGATATCGCAAAATTTGGAGTGTAGTTACTCCATCAGGGTGACGGAGTTAAATACTTCATCGACCTGACAGAGTAACCGCACTCTAAGGTAGATAGCGCATGCAGTCTTTTCTCAGTGAAGAGCATGATGCCAAACCTATTATTGGATTTGCAATGTCCAGGACATTTTTTGATCCTTCTATTGTCCAATATCAGATAAATAATTACTTGCAACTAAAAGGTCTCCCTCTGTTGTAGCAAGATACTTTGTTAAAATGATATCTAGCCAGTGATATGTTTATGTGTGGGGGCAAATTTTAAAAAACAAAGTTTAAAAAACATTTGCGTCCCTTCAGTCATGATCTGAAGTAATATGTATCACCATGTTTTTTAATAGGTCGCTGTGACTGATCACATTCTAGTCAATGTATTATTTTGAACTTAAACTCTGAAACATGTACAAAAGAATAACCAAGGTCTGAAACATATACAAAAGAACAATCAAGGACCTTACTTTAACCTGAGAAAAAATTAGCACATTATGCTGAATGATCTGCTCCTAATCTTCCATTCATTGAATGGAAGCCCATATCATGAAAAAAATAATAAATAATTTTATCCAGGGCCCTGTTGCATTGACTTTGATACCAAATACAGAAATGTTATAAAGTCTTGTAAAGCATAATTAACGGTGTTCCATGCCTCACAAATAGAACGTTCATGGTATTGGGGACATTCTTTTTTACTTTTAGAAAAACTAAATTTGAGCGGAGCAATGTATACCATCCAGCCTGGTCAAAACAGCAAGAAGATATTTAGAATCAAGCAGTACTTTTTTCGTGAATCCTTAGATTAACACTGACCAAAATGAGTAAACCACCACTAAATCTCTCTGTTGAACGTTTTGATGTAACATCTTCACAGATGATTAGATTATTTAGTTGAAACTAATCCGTTTAAAACTTTCTTGTGTGCAAGTGAAGTTATGATATTTTAGGAGATGCAGGTTAGTTAGTTTTATGTACTGATTTTACAAGAATACCCCATGATACTAGATCAGATTGCCTATTCAAAGTCTTTCAGACCCAAAATCTTTCTGACCCAAGAATGGGTGGCCCATTTTGTTCTGGTAACGCCCTTATCAGTTAACATGCCCAGCATATGTTGCATTCTTGTTAAATCAGATGTGTTAACATTGACAATCTTTGGAAAAGGTTTCCGCAGTTTCAGAACATTCTTATACACCCTCATTGTCTGTAAATTGCTAATTCATACTACAGTAAAAAATGAAGAATTAAAACTGCAGATCTGGAGAGGCAAGCAATGATAGACAACTGCTAACATATTACCTGAAAAACTAAATTTCTCATTGGTCCAAAAGCCACTCACCGTACATACTGGAACAATTTAATAATAATTATGTACTTGCTTAACTTTTTTGTTAAAGTTGACTTTGTTGTCTTTAGTTAAAACTCTTGCTAAACAGTTCATTATGAAATGTTCTGTAGAAGGTGAATTTTCAGTGTTTGATTTTTTTAAGCAATTTCTAATTTTAACTTAGAGTAGTTGGATCAAATCAATTAAATCATCAACTCACATATAGCCACACTACGAGGAAATTAAAGAGTCCACATGTTTAATCAACACTGCAAATTAATTAATATTGTACTAATTTATATTAAATCAGTGGAAATAATTTTAAGGTCATTATTTATCATCGACATCAGATATTTCAGCCAGCATATTAGTTATTGCTCACACAGCAGAGGAGGTTGGAAAAGATAGATTTGTCCACTTGCATAGTATGCATGGAGTCAAAATCTTGAGTTGCAGGTTGTGATCTTCAAATAATAACAGTGACTGAAAGAGCAGAGTATCCAATTCAGTCAAGAGATCTACATTATCTAAGGCACCATTCAAATGAGGTACGGATTTATCACAAGGGTTATTCTCAGAGGCTTTTAGGGCTTCTCAATCGAAAACTGAATCACAGTGAAATTAAATCAAGAAGTATATACAGACATAGCATTTATTATGGCTGAAATTACCATCATGATACAATTCCTAACTTTTTCAGCTTCAATTAGGCCATTAATTTTCTTGCTGTCAACATTATTAAAAAATAAAAGTATTGTCTATTGTATAAATGATTTATCATTTGTTGCATTTACATTTGCTGATAAATTTAGTCTGGTTGTCACTACAGTGTCCTGATTGATTGTGTAGCGGGAGTCCAAAGTTCTGCAGGACACTATTCTTTTTTTTCAATCTAGTGATCACTGTCAGACATTCAGGGAGTGTCAGATATTTGCAAACTTACAAAGCTGATAACTTTACATTTTGATGGAGAGCTTGACAAGAACGATGAAACTGAACAAATATACTCTTGGAGATGGCCCTCTGAATCTCTATACACTGCACACTATGAAATGTAGGTATTTCCACTCAGTTTTCATGCAATTAGTGGGCTCCACAATTATCCAGGATACATGCAACTGCTGTGCATATTGGAAATAATTTGTATTCAGTTTTAGGGTCTTGCATTACAAGACACTCCAAGGCTCCTGGGCTCAAGGTGGGCTTAATAAGGAAATTGCTGTCAACATTTTAGCACAGCACCTTCTACAGTTAAATGTCAAAGAAGAAATAAAAAGCATAGGAGGGAAGATGTAAATCAAGTAGTCTGTTTTTCAGCTGCTTCTCAATTCCACTCACTTGGCTATGTTCCATGTATGCAGCAAGAATGTCTTAGGCTGCAACTCGCACAACCCTCTGCTTCTCAGACCTCTGTCTTGCTATCTTGCATTACTATGCCATGCACCTCTAGCAAAACTGCTTAATAAGGGGATAACATGCAGCATGGTTGCCAATGATGACCTGTCCAGAAAAGCTAAAGGCAAACTCCCAGCAAGCATCTGGCAATCAGCAGGTTATGACGGGTCAGGAAGGGCAGCATGTAACAGACAACTAGGCAAGGGAGTTCAGTCAGTTAGGGTGACACCATTACAACTTGTCACTTCTGCTGTCTCTGAGTTTAATGCAGTCAAAAGTAATGCAACATGTATTGTGATGTGCAGCATTCATAAGAAGAAGAACCTGCCATTAGTTGTGAGTTGAGCGTTGAAAGCAGGGAAAAAATCCAGTCCACAAGCAGGAACTGGTGTGATTAGGGAGCTAACTTTACTTGGATACTTCTCTTTTCCCCTTCCCCTTCCCAAGCAATACAGTGGAGGAATATCAACAGAACAATTTCATCAGACAGAGTACTTGAACCTATGTTAGTATCCTAGAGTGAAAAATGAGTAAGGATCCTTCTGGGCACAACTACAGTATATACTAACTCACAATCCCAAAGCCATTTAAATATCTGAGGCCTGGATTTCTTTAAGACTGTGTTCATCATGTAGTATTAACAAACTCTTCCCTTCACTCCCTATGACATGGGCCAATGAAGTAGGCTGAGTGTGAGACATACATATTGCCTCTGGAGGAATGTTTTATTAGGAAATTTGCATCTGCTTTTATATCAGTGTAAAAAGTGCACCACAGCAGATAAAAGATCTTTACAGATGCACCCTATCAGAACTCACATCTGAAGGTGGTTTCTCCAGAAAAGATGCGTTTGGTGGAGGGATTGCATAGAACACCTTCCTTGAAATAATTACTATAAAGCAGTATCTCGGTCTTCAGTGCTAGTTTCAATAATTAGTCAATACAAACACTCTGTACGGACAGTGTTTTCAACCAGTGAAATAAAATTCTATAGATTTATTTGCCATTTAACACCTAATCATGAGTGAAACTGGTTAAAACATAACACCAAACAGAATTATAAACATCTAGCAAGAACGAGAATTCTCATACATACTGCCACGGGCATCTGTTAGTCAACAGGAAGTGGCAATGCCACTAGATCTCGGTTAATTGCATCAGGCATGGGGAGACCTCAAGAGAGAGGGAGAATGAGAGGGAAGGGGAGTTTAGAGAAAGTGATCAGAAAGGGAGAGGAGGGACAAGAGAGAAAGAAAGAGAGAGAATGGATGATGAAAAGAGAGAGACTGCGAAAGAGGAATTAACGGGCTGATTTGAGCATTTTTGCCAGAGCTGCCTTTGGTTCTCCTCTCTGGCTCGGCACATGTCTCTACACTGTGAGCATCAAATTGAGATCCACCTACTCAGTGATTCAGTGATGAGAGCGGTGGCCTGTTTCTCTTGTGGGGCAAGGTAATCTACTACTAATCTACCCTCTCTATGAACTTCTTTTTGGAACAGCAAGAACAAACTGGAAGTGACATCTGGACGGTTCAGATGGTGTGGTTAAGACAAGTGGCAGAAGAACACTCCTCCCAACAGTCTTAGCTTGTTCACCTTCAGGATCTGGCATGAATGGCATGAAGCCCCAGCACATTAATTAGGGGAGACAACGTTTTTTGCCTTGTCATCATAACTGTAGGGACTTCAGCAAAGGTTTAGAGGACTAAAATGAAATGTCATCAAGTGTGCTCTGCCCCAATACATGGGAAGAGCTTGGCAGATGCTCCCTAGCAGAGACCACAGCCAATCACAAATGGGCTTGTAGTGAACTTCCAGCCCGTTACCTCTGATCTGTCAGAAGTTCTCTGCATGGAAGCTGAGGATTAAACAAAAGTCATCTTTTTCGTTCAGTCTCCACTGCACTGCAAAAGCAGTCTATTCTTGGGCACAGAAGTGGCCATACCAGCAGAGGACGTGCTAGGATAATTACAACACAAAGCAAGTAACAAAGCACCAAATAGCTCACATTTTACCAATAAAATATAATATTTTTTCTTAATTAAAGAATGGCCTGCTATAGGAAACAAAGAAAGGCTGAAAGCTATAATGTCTGTCACAGGATAGAAACCGGAGCCATGGGCCTGAGGTGCATGCAAGCCCCTATAGCCGTTTTGAGTGCCTTTAACAACTAGTAGCTCTAGGCAAAAGAGCTGCAATGCTATTAGATTCCACCCAGTGGGCGTTAAATTCTTTTTTAAAGGGGCAACAGAAAGACAGACATTGGAATGTTGGAGCAGGATGTCTCCACCAGCCATTATTGGCTCTGTGCCTCTTAAGTGCTTCTTCAATGGAGCCCTCAACATTCCAATGTTCTGATAATCGTTCTTCCATTGAAATGTTCCAGAAGGCCCCTTTTTCTAGGGTAAAAATTGGAAAGAGAACATGCTCCAGACAATGAATGTGACTAACAATGGAGTACGTGGTGTTCTGAAATTTGCCATTTTTAGGTGTTTCTTCCTGACTACAAATTGTTTCCACAAGATGTTATAGCTTGCAGAAAACTTTTGGCCTTCGATATTTTCGAACTTAGCTAATATATTCACTAGTTAACCTTTGCTTAGGTAAGCTTTATAAGTCAATTTAGCATCCACTTAAATAGCTAATTACTAAGTGTACCCTCTGTGTGTGAAAGTCTAATAATCACCTTTTCAAAGTAATTGGGAATTCTGTGCTGTAATTACTTTTGCGGTGTCTATTAGGTCTGAACCCAGGTTTTGTTTAATGGCAGCACTTGAATGTTTCTGTTTTCTGTCCTAATTGGCACTGATCATTTGTCTTTTTTTTTAGGTCTGAGATTTGACTCATTAGGTTCTTAATTACATTGCCAGGTGTGAATAGAAGACATGTTCAGTTCATTTGTAGCCACAGAATACCAAATTATGCAGTCAAACAGCAGGAAGTAAACTGGAGATAATCGTGGTTTTAAATTCAGGTTGCCAGCCAGAAAGCTACTACTTACGGATTCTGTTGCCTTCAAAAACATTTCTTAGAGACCTCTAAGTCAGACATTTTTTAAGTGATCTTGTAACTGATATGTTATTTATAAACGGATGCCAACAAAATACATTTCATTCTCCGCGCTACAGTATATACAAATAACTTTTAATTAGCACTAATTTCAGAAGCAGTACGCAGGTCAACAGCCTTGTCACCACGATATCCATGCATATTTGAAGATTGAGGAAAGTAATTATGGGACTAAGTGTCAAGCAATCGATTATCGCTCAACAGTTTGGGGATTGCATCAGTGAACTTTAAGTGCAAAAGTGTGCTGTAAATTAGATATCGACGGCATTTGCTCCTGGCCCTGCCTTACAATCCAATCCACAATATGTGAAGAACTCCCCGAAAGAATCCAGACAATAGAGTACGTCTATACTGTGCACTGTGCATTTCAATTCTGTTGGAAATCGAACCGGTCTGGAACACTCTCGACAATGGTATGACCCACCATCTAAGTGCAACCCCACCCTGACAAGGCACTGGGACCATGAAGCAGTAAATTCATTCGAGAAGCGTGGCCAGGCTGTGACATCCAGAGGTTGGTGGGAGTGGCTGTAAAACTTCAGGGCTCATAGGATCGGTGTGAAGGAAGGAGTCATGACCGTGACATCCGTTTTTCTGAGCACTGTGCCCTGTAATCAAGGATTATTTATTGTGGTCCACTAAACCTGTCCCCTCAATCAAAGTGATCGTAGAAGGTGACATGGGTCCATAGTTTGGGTGGAACAGAGTTTAACAGGCACTTGCAAATGAAGTTTATGACCTGGTGGAACCACAAGCAGCAGGCACATAGCAATATGCGAAGAGTGATTGCTGTAGCTCTTGGTTGAGTATGTGCATCAGAGGTCCCTGTTGTATTTTGGACTGATGCATTGGTCTGATGCATCATTCTGTATTCGGAACAACTCCTGGTCATTGATTACCTAGGCAACTACAACTTTACCTAGGTTTATATTAATTATTTTTCCTAATGTGTTATGATTATCTAGGCAACTACAACTTTACCTAGGTTTATTTTATTTATTTTTCCTAATGTGTTATGATCTCGTATATGACGAACGTAAATTTAGTTTCTACTTTTACTACTGTGTTTTCTTATGTATCCTTCATATTTTCAATTTTGTAAATATTGTATGGGGGGAAGATGTGCTGTAATTTATTCTGTATTTGGAACATCAGCTGGTCATTGATTGCCTAGGCAAATAACATTTTACCTATGTCAATGATTACATCGCAATGCACTGCAAACTGGCATCAAGCAAAGGTTTTAATTTGGTCAGTTGATCCAGCAGCCAGTACAAGTTGGTAGTCTATGGACAGTACTACGAATAAACAGCCTAAATACCAAATTAATCACTATGGTATTATTGGATACAAAACCTAACAGTCCCAAAAACAATGGTGCCAAAGGGGGCAAATAATCACGTAATACGAGACCAACACAATATGCCAATTATGAAACTTGGGGTAATATATTATGTACGAATACATTTTTTCAAATAACTTCTAAATGTTTTCTTAAGGTCAAACACTGTCTACACATACAACCAGGTCAGGGAAGCTAACAGTGTGTTAGTTACAGGACAGTGAATTGCAAAATCTTGTTTGTCAGTGCTGTTGCTTCTTGATCATCTGTATTCCTCTATATACACATTATTGCACCTTTTATTGTTTTCACTGTGTGACCAGTTATGAGGACATCATAAACGGTACATGGGATATACAGGTTTTTTGTTGTGATTAATATTCTTCTAGTTGTGCAATAAGGACAATTGGGTCCATTACACTAAGTTGACAATTCGGCTATTTCTTTGCCCACTCAATATGGAAATTTACTCAAATGAGCTCTTTTAAAAATAAATAAACAGAAGGTGGGATAAATGGCCATATTTAGATCCCTAAGGAGCTCTGGCACTACCTACGACCCCCCTAGAGTGAGTTACAAGGATTACATTCAAGTAAACTACAGCTAGAGGGATTTACAGTTTTTATCACACATGCTTTACCGCACATGAACTTTACTACACAGTCTTTACCACGCAGGTAAGTATCATGCAGATAAGTATATATTATAGGTTTATACTTTTACCATGCAGTACTTTACCATGCTGGTAAGTTACATTTTTTTTTTAAATACAGAATTTTAATGTTATTTAAAAAAGTCCTTATGTGCAGGTAGAGGGAAGGAAGATTTAGGCTTAAAGGCAGAGTATAGGTAAATGGTGGTAAGGGTGATTTTAGGGTTATGGCATGGGTAGAGGTACTGGGAGGTAAAGGTGATTTTAGGAAGTAAGGGTGAGTAGAGCTAAAGAGAGGTAAAGGTGATTTTCTTACTAAGGTTGGGTAAAGAGACGTAAGAGTGATTTTAGGGGTGGGTAGAGGTAAAGGAGATGAGTAGTTTTATGGTTAAGGGTTGGGTAGAAGTAAACATTAAACATGCTTTTGAGTCTCCTTTTAACATTATTGAGGCCACAAGTGCAACCCATGACCCAACCACAAGGGGGGTCCTACACTCCTGCTAAAGAGAATACAGCCCCAAATTGGAGTGCTATATCAAGATATGGTAAGAGACCTTCTGTGATTTTTTTTAATGTTGCTGGTAAACTGCTACGTTCTCTGTAGCCCTCCACAACATTACAAAATGCTTGGTAGTGCCCCTGGCTCTTCTAGGGCCACCACCAGAATCTATAGGTATTAATAAAAAAAGACCTCACATGGGCATTATAGGGTACCCCTTGCCTGGAATAGTGAATGAAGGCTCTTTTATTCTTCTATTTTTTTATGAGTGCTTCAGTGCCCACTCAAAACTTATCAAATGTTGGGGGTTGTAGGCTCCCGCAACCCTGCCAGTTCCCTAGCCAGCGGGAGCTAGTAATTATTTTTTACAGTAGGTGCCCTGGTCACAAGTGAGGCATCCACAATGTAGCTAATGCTGGGTGCTGCAGGTGAGCTCCGAGGCCCCTGCTGCCCATGTCGATTTCCCATCCAGCACCCCTCCTGTGCATGGCGGGAGCCAAATCCATTCCTTTGTTCCAGCCTGGGCCAGCAACCTTTTCAGTGCTCCTGCCAGGCAACACCACAAAAATTGTCTTTCCTGCCTGGGAGAATGTGAGCAGGTAATGGCATGAAGTCCTTGGGACACTGCTTTCTCTCAGCCCTCGGGGACAGGTTCCCCAGGACTGATGACAAGACGGAACTCTTCATATTTGGAAAGGCCACCTCAGCTTGGGACGACTCCGGGTGGCCCACATCCCTCAGCACCACTTCTGCTCTGACCGAGCATGCCTGCAACTTAGGAATTATCCTCGACTCCTCCCTATTCATGACCCGCCAGGTAAACTCTGTCACCTCCTCCTGCTGGCACACACTCCGCAAACTCCGGAAGATCTTCAGATGGATCCCAGCAGACTGTCGCAGGGCAGTCACCCACTACTTAGTCACGAACAAGCTTGACTACGGCAACACCCTCTATGCCAGCACCTCGATTAGGAACATAACAAAACTTCAACTCATCCAGAACGCCGCCGCCAGACTCATTCTGGACCTCCCTCACCGAGAACACATCTCCCAACACCTGGGGGCCCTCAACTGTCTACCGGTCGAAAAGCGAATCACCTTCAAACTTCTCACCCACACGTACAAGGCCATACACAACGCAGGACCAGCCTACCTGAACCACCGCGTCTCCTTCCACCCCCCCAGATCCCTCCGCTCCACCCAGATGGCCCTGGCCACCATCCCTCCCATACGCAAAACCACCGCTGGAGGACAATCTTTTACCTACACTGCAGCAAAGAGCTGGAACAACCTCCCCCTGCATCTCAGACAAAGCCCGCCATCTCACCATCTTCAGAAAGAACCTCAAGTTGTGGCTTTTTGGATGAGGCCCATCCCCTCCCCCCAGCGCCTTGAGACCCTCACGGGTGAGTAGCCGCACTATACAAGTACTGTTTGATTGGTTTGATTGATTGTTGATTGGCTCGGAGGGGGAGGTGACACCCAGTCCCCTAAATTTTAAAGTTGGCCTCAGGGGGATGGGGACCCTGGAAGCCTACATGAGGTTAGGGCAGGGGGCCCGCATGACATTTTTCCCTTAAGTGTAAAAGTCTGCCAAGGGAATTGAGTCCCCAGAGCTTTGGGTGGGGAGCTGCACACTCCCTCCACTAAATTTAAAACTTGGCCCTGGGAGATGGGGTTCATGGGGAATCTGTGAGTCATGTGGGGGTACATGCTTCCCTCCAATTAATATGAATGTCAGCCCCTGGGAAATAGGGTACCCATGGCCTTATAAAGGCTTGGGGAGAGGGAACCTCTCCCTCCCCTAAAAAAATCATTTCACCGACTCCCCATTCCCTAGTTCTCCCCAGATTCACACCAAAGCACAAAAAGTATGTTTTTTGTACAAAGATCTAGCTTTCTGCCAAATTTGTTATAATTCCTTTCAGCTGTTTTTTGCAGTTTCACTCTTTAATTTTCCTGTCAAAAAATGCATGGGGAAAATATGTTTGTGAACCCCTTTTTTTAATCCCCGCTTTATGGATCACCTGGAAATGTGTCTGGTAATGCTTAGGTGGATGAGCCCTTTTTTGGTGTGTGAAGATTCATCAAATGGTGCCAACGTTATTAGCAAACAAATCAATTTCCTATGGAAATATTGTCCTAACTATTATTACCCAGTGCCAAACGCCACAGGGTGTTTTACGTAAATTACCCAGTGGTAGTTCTGGTTAGGACCACATTTCCATAGGAAAAGCATTTTTTTGTTTGCTAAGAACTTTAGCGCCATTTAGCAAATCTTCACAAAACTTTCTAAAAAAATTGTATCGACCTCAGCTCCTTCCTGGAAAGTTTTGGGGTGATCCATCAAGAACAAGAAAAAGGGGGAGGTCCCAAGAGGTTCCATAGGAAAATGAGACACAGCTACAGCCTGAACTGCTGAACGGAATCGCACCAAAGTTACTAGAAAGCTAGAGCTTGGTCCAGAAATTGTGCATTTTTTGAATAACACAACTTGTGTCTTGTTCAAAAAAGGGTTTAGGTGCAGGTAGAGGGAAAGAAGAATTTAGGGATGAGTGGAGGGCAGAGGTAAATGATGATAAAGGGTGATTTTAGGGTTCTGCTAGAGGTAAAGGCAATAAAGGTGATTTCAGGGTTTAAGCGTGGGTAGGGCCCCCTTCCCTGAACTATAAGTGGCTCCAGGACCCCCAACTCCCAGAGCTGGGTGCAGCAGAGTCCTTGGGACCCTATCTTTTGGGATACTGTATTCCCCGGCCTGAAAGTGTGCTTAATATACCTTGCCTGCACTCTCTTGGGCATGCAACACCACAACTTTTCACTTGCCCGGGCAGAAGCAGTAAAAGAAACAGTTCCCGCTTGGGGGAGAGCAAAGCAAAGGAACCAACTCCCTCCAGCACCCACTATGGTGCTGGCTGGTGATCAGGCTAGAACAACGAGGGCTCCTCTCTCAGCCAATAGTGAAATCAGCATTGTGGGTGGTCACCGGGGCACCCATCTTTTAAAAGAAATTGAAAAAAGGCTAGCTCCCACCATGAAGGCAGCTGGGGAACCGACAGGGACCACAGGGTCCACAGGGACCACAGGGTCCATTGGGCTCCCTCTGTGGCTGCATAGTTTAGAAAAGTAGGTGGGGGTGCCCCAGGTGGCTACAGGGGCACCAAAAAATTTATTAGAAAGAAATAAGCTGCAAATGTATTATTCAATGCTCCAGAGAAAGAGCACCCCATAATGCCCTGCAAGGGCTTTTTTTTATTTATTTTTTGGATCCTTGAAGGGGCAGGGACACCACCAACCATCATAATACTGTGTTGGGTTGCAGAGATTACATCAGCCCCCAGCAACATTAGAAAAAACATTAGAAAAAAACTAAGTTAGTAAGTCTTCTGGATCATTAAATCCATATCCCCAGGAGAGATTTCCATATTTTTTTAAAGCACTGCAAGCTGGAGGTTTATGCCCTTCAGCTGGAACGTTGGGTCCTCTTGTGGCTGTTTCTTGGTGGTATTTTGTGGCCTGCCAAGTGTTAAAATAAAGATTCTAAGACTTTGTTTTTTAGCCTTCATAAACCCTTATTCAAAATAATATAGGACATTCACTGTTGTTAACATTTCAATGTGTGAATTTATGAAATGTAGATTTGATTATTGGAGATTATTGGCGATTGTTTCACAAAAACAATAGATCTGCTTTATATATGTTAATATACTGACCCCTTGATAAAGTCAATAGGCTCACTTTGTAAGTTTGGTGCTCTGACCCTGACAGTCGGCCTGCTTCAGCTAAAATGTCATCCTTTCTATTGTAACATCACATAGTCAACCGTGTGTGTCTGCAGGGGGTTTGTCACAGTGTGTAACTATAACTTGAAGTCCTGCATTGTACAGTGTTCTGTCACATTGGTGGAATTTTTGATGTTGGAGTGATATTATTTATGATGTCATAGACATTGTCATAAATAATGTAATATATGAGGTAATTAGCAGCACATGGTGAGGATGCAAGTTATAGTTATTTTAGAGCACGTTATAATTCCTTGAGTTTACTACTATTGGTGAATTCAGTGGTTTTGTATATAACGTCCCTTCAAACTTTGCTTTTGTTTTCCAATTAATTTGTATAACCTAGTGATGGTCGCCACTAGGTAGTTATAGTTAGGACCTAGTTTCCATAGACAGAGTGTTTTTTTGTTTTGCCAATAACTTTGGTGCCGCTTTATGAATTTTCCCAACAGTTTCAAAACATATACTTTGGTCCGTTCATCTACTGTCTTAGAAGTTTCGGGGTGATCCGTCAAGCGGGGGCTGAGAAAAGGGGAAAGTCCCAAAATGTGTTTTCCAAATTCATTTTTCTATAGGATCTACAGCCCAAACTGCTGAACAGAATTACACCAGATTTTGCAGGATGCTAGATCCTGTTTCACAGATTACAATGTTTGTGGTTCCGTGAGAAACCATTTAGTATTTTTGGAGATATTAAAGGTTGAAAAATATAAATATCTAGGGACGCGGCTGAAGGCTGTGCACAGTGTGGGTTTGGGTTCTTATAGGGGTTGGCTGCAGGGCCTGGCTGCAGGCCAGGATTAACATATAGTAATGAAAATTACTTTAAGTAAAATAAAAAAACATAGAAATTCACTGAAAAAAGCAAAGGTTACAGGGATGTTATAGTTAGGAAATAAAAGTTTTAAAAAATTGAAATTCACTTTAAAAACTAAAGTTAAAGGGACGTTACAGTTAAGTTCACATTTTAAACATAGAAAACTATAGAAATTCACCTGTTGTAGTTAGAGTTATCTCAAGTAACTATAACTTGTGCCCTAAGGTAACTGTAACTCATACCCTCGTCATGCACTGCTAATTACCCCACAAATTACAGCACTCATGACATCTTTGATAAGTTCATTGATAATATCAATGTAATATTTGCAGTAAAATGCTTGCCGAAAAAACTGTGCAGGGCCGGGGCCCGAGTTATAATTACCTTAGGGTATGAGTTATAGTTACTTGAGATAACTATAACAGGTGTATTTCTGTGGTTGGAGGTTAAAGTACCGTCATAATTAGGTCTGATAAATAGATCTGTTTTTGTTTAAAGTAAAAAAAAAAAAAAAATAAAGAAATTCACCAGTTATAGTTAGCAGGGCTAACTATAAATGCGTCACACCATGCACTGCTTATGACCTCACATCTTACATCCCTGATGATATGTCCTATGACATCACTTATGACATCAGTAATGACATCTTAAATTACATCTTTGATGTTATCACGGATGACATCATCCAAGCTTCTTTTTCACACAATATTCTATAAACCAGTATGGCATTAGAGGTCTGAAAGTAAATACAAAATAGCTCCTCAGAATATGAAGCATCATTAATGACATCACAAATAGAACTCCCTTAGGTGTAGCAAATGTGTTATGTTCAACATTGACCCTATAACATACACTTCATGGGTAGTCCAGTTCACATTAACAATTACCTATAGATAGATGGGCACCCCCTACTGCACACTGTATTCAATATGTGCTGTTCAGAGGAAACCAAGTCCAACCAACCAACCCATTGTCAATTCCAAAATGAAAGCCCTATTACAGACAGTTTTTATTTGTATCAAATTCCTCACAGTAACTGTACCTATATTGAGAAATGAAGTTGATATGAAAAAAGTGGGTACTGTAAACAGTATTTACTTTATGGAGAGAGATGACCGTGTTGCTACACAGTTTACAGACAGTGAAATTCTCATGAGACATATACCACAGAGTTTTAAAAGGTATTTAGTAAGAAAAGTGCACATTATATGAACCTCTTGTCACAATAGACATTATTCACTCAAAACAACCAAGGTCTGAAGGTGCTAAAGGTCATACTAACTGCAGCCTTTATACTGTGGTGAAAAGTTACAGATAGCCCATCTTCTGAACCAAAAGAGGAAAAGTTAGTACCTGGTGCACACAGTCTTCTATGTTATATAGAAATTGTCATGCGGAAACAATTCTGTCTAATAACTCAAGGCTACTTACAATACTATGTAGAATCTTGCCCTGTTTGAGAGGTTTTCTACAGAACCAGAAAACATACTTAGAACATATTGGTCACAAGTCATCAACTGTCATCTGCACACAGAGTTACACTTCAATTCAAAGATTTATAACATGTTCAATACCTCTGCACATCCATGATGCATTAGATGGACATGGGTTTGTAAACACTTACATCCATTAGCTTGACACAGGCTGTCCAAAATAAGGTACCCACCACTATGTAAACTATCAAATAAACTAGCACACTCATTGGGTGATGTTACGGCCATGTATTGCTCCTGCCTGGAGGGAGGAGCTGTTTATGCTGCTTCCTCTTGTCGAGAATATTTCCTTGATCTGTTTCCCTGCCTGCATCAGTGTGGGCAGCAAAAGTCAGATCCCAGCTAGTGGGAGCATATTCAAAGCCTTTCCAAGGCTCTGGGAGGGGGCCTTGCAGCCCATTCCCCATTTTGTTAAATTTCAGCCCTAGAGGTGGGAACCCCAGGGCCTACAATGGCTCTGGGAAGGAGGCCACGCATCCCCCCTGCTTATTTGGTGTATATTGTTCCTGGTGGTGGGCACCTGAGGCCTATATTGATTTGGGGAGGGGTGCTGTGTGGCTCCCTCTCATTATTTGGTGAATCTTGACCCTGAGGGTGGGCCCCCAGACCTATAATAGCTTGAGGAGGGGGGACTCAGGCCCCTCTACTCTTATTAAATGTGACCCCGGGGTGGGCCGCGCGACCCCTTCCAGTAATGAATGACACCATCCCAAATGCCGCCATTTTATTTGATCCCATGAGAGTCCCAGAGGATTGCAGCTAAAACTGCAGACTTTTTTTTATTTTGGCCCCAGTCCGCTACTTACAATAATTTGAAGTTGGTGGATACATTTTAAATTAAAGTTATAACTATAGCTTTATTACTTTTAAAGTTTATGTAGTTTAAACTTGGTTTGTATAGGGAAAATAAGTTTTCCTGACTATAACTAAGCTTCAACCTTTGTTTTTTCCATTGAATTTCAACAGTTTGTTTCAATTTGTAATAAAAATGTGTTTCAAATATTAGGTCCGGTGTCAAAAGAGGAGAGTTGTTATGTGGAGTGTCAGACAGTACAGTGGAGAAGTGTGTTGTAAAGTCTGTTGTCATAAATTAAGTATTATAGATTGGAATAGAGTGGAGTGCAGTAGAGTAGAGAGTAGAAGCATATCGTACAGTGTAACAAAGTGTTATATAGTGTAGTGGCATGGTGTCTCATGTAGTGGAATCAAGTATCATAGACTGGAGCATGAGTTGTACAGTGGAATGGCATGTTTAGCAGTATAGTCGGGTGTTGTATACTGTTGTATACTGTCAGTAGAGTGTTTCAGAGTGGAGTAGGGTGAAGCAGAGTGCCATACAGGGGAGTATCATCAAGTGGAATGTCGTAGAGTACCGTGGAGGAGTGTGTCGTAGAATGGGGTGCCATTTCATATAGTGGAGTGGCGTTTTCCTAGAAAGACGTTGAGTGCTGTGTTGGTGAGTGTCAAATAGTATAGTACAGTGGCATACGGTAGATGGGCATAGAGGTGAGTAGAGTGGCATAGAGTGTAGTACGGTTTTGTAGAGTTGAGTTGCATACAGTGCAGTAGAGTGTCGGACAGTGGAGCAGCATACAGCACAGTATAACACAGTGGCGTAGAGTGGGAAAAAGAGTAGTAGAGCGGAGTATAGTGGAGTGGAGTACACTGGAGTGGTGTAAGGTAGAGTGGAGTAAAGTGTCATAGAGTGGAGCGGCGTGTCATAGACTAGTGGTGTGGAGTGCAGTACAGTGGAGTGGCATAGCATACAGTCGGGTAAAGTGTCATACACTGGAGTACCTTGTTGTACAGTAGAGTGTACTGGGGTGCTGTACACTACGGGAAAGTGATGTAGACTAGAGTAGAGTGGCATACAGTCTAGTTGATTTTTATACAATAGAGTGGTGTACAGTACAGTGTAGTAGAGTGTGGTAGTGTGGATTGGCTTACAGTGTTATAGACTACAATGGCATAGGGTGGTGTAGAGTGGACTGGTGTACTGTGTCCGAGTAAAGTGGAGTAAAGTGGGGTGCAGTGGCTATAAAGATTTGCATACAGTGTTGTATAGTGGACTAGAGTATCGAAGAATAGAGTGTTCTACAGTGGCATACAGTCTAGTACAATGGAGTGTAGGGGTACAGATAGTACCATACAGTGTAGTAGAGTGTTGTAGAGTGGAGTTGCATACAGTACAGTAGTGTGTAAAACAGTGGAGCTGCGTAGAGTGGATTGCTGTATAGTAACACAGAGTAACGTCAAGTCTCCCACACTGATGTATAGTCAAGTGGTGTGGTGTAGAGTAGTATGGAGCAAAGTACAATAGAGTGTACCGAGGTAGCATAGGTAGTAAACTGTTATAAAGTGAAGTGAGGTATCGTACACTAGAGTGGATTGCTGTGTTTTATAGAAATCAGTTTTATAGTGGTATGGAGTTGTAGAGTGTCATTAAGTGTGGTAGACTTTTATAGGATGGAGTTATATATTGAGTGGAGGAGAGTGTCATACGCTGAAGCAGCATAGAGGGGAGTAGCGTACACTGTAGTAGTGTAGAGTGGATTATTGTAAAGTGGAGCAGCATACAGTGGCATACCATACAGTGGAGAACTGCAAAGTGGATTGTAGAAAAGTGGAGTGACATTGAGTGGAATAGTGTAGAGTGGAGTGGTGTACAGTGGAGTGGTATAGAGTTGAGTAGGGTACAGTGGATTAGTGTAGAGTGTGGTGGCATACGTTGAAGTGGCCTAGGTTTGGATTGAGGTACTGTTAGAAATTGAAGTGGCGTCTCATACAGTAGAGTGGAGTAATGAGTTGTACATTGTTGGAAACTGTTGTAGAGTGAAGTAGAGTGTTATACAATAGAGTGTATAGGAATAGAGTTAAGTGCAAATTTGGACAGTAGAGTGTATCGGGACAGAGAGGAATAGAACTTAGTAGAGTGGCATAGAGTGTAGTAGAGTTTTGTAAAGTGGAGTTATATTGAGTAGAGGAGAGTACACTGGAGTGACATAGAGTCAAGTAGCATACATTGGAGTGACAAAGTGGAATAGAGAAGAGTGGAGTACTATAGGTCAGAGTGGCATACAGTGAAGTGGCGTAGAGTGCAATAGCATATAGAGTAATAGCGTACACTGAAGTGGCATACAGTAAAGTGGTGTAGACTGGAGTAGTGTATAGTGGGGTGGGGTAGAGTATAACAGCAGACAGTGGAGTGGAGTATAGTGGAGTGGGGTAGAGTAAAATAACATACAGTGGAGGGGCAAAGATTGAAGTTGCTTACAGTGTAACAGTGTAGAGTGGAATAGAGTACAGTGAAATAGCATAGAGTGAAGTACAGTGGAGTGGTGTGGAGTAGAGTAGCATAGAGTGGAATAGCATAGAGCACAATAACATAGAGTGGACTGGGCCAGTTGAGTGATGTAGACTGGAATGGTCTACAGTGGAATGGGGTAGAGTGATTTAGCAGATAGTGGCATGGCTTAGAGTGAAATGGCATCCAGTGGACTAACATAGAATGGAGTGGCTTATAGTGGATTGGTGTACACTGGAGTGGTGTAGAGTGGAGTAGTGTTTAGTGGAGTGACATACAGTGTAATCATGTAGAGTAGAGTAGAGTACTGTTCAGTAAAGTAGAGTAGAGTGGAATAGCCTACTATGGAGCAGAGTACATTATAGCGGAGTACAGTGAAGTGGTGTAGACTGGAGTGGCAATCACTGGAATGGGGTGGAGATCAATAGCATAAAGTGGAGTGGTGTACAGTGGAGTGGGGTCCAATGAAATAAAGTAGAATGGAGTGGGATATAGTGAAGTAGCATACAATGGAGGGGCATACAGTGGAAAGGCATAGAGTGGAGTGGCATACAGTGGAATGGTACAGAGTGGAATAGCATATGCTAGAGTAGCATAGAGTGGAGTGGCATAAAGTGGAGTGGCATACACCGAATAGTCATAGAGTGGATTTGCTTAAAGTGAAATAGTGTAGAGCGGACTGGCACAGAGTAGAGTTGTATACTGTGTAATAGCATAGAGTAGGATGGTATAGAGCAGAGTGTTGTACAGCGGAGTAGTGTAGAGTGTAATAGTGTGTAGTGGAGTACCATACAGTGGAGTGGCATATAATGGAGTGGTGTAGACTGGAGTGACATACAGTGACATGAGGTACAGTGTGATAGCATACAGTGAAGTGGCAAATATTAGAGTGGCGTTTATTTGAATAGCATAGAATGGAGTGGTGTAAAGTGGCGTGCCATACACTGGAGTGGCATAAAGCGGAGTAACGTACAGTAGAATGGCATACAGTGGAATAGAGTAGAGTGGAGTGGAGTACAGTAGAATGGTGTAAAGTGGAATAACATACAGTGGAGTAGCATCAAGTTGAGTGCTGTACAGTTGAGTGGTGTAGACTGGAATGATGTAGAGTGGAGGTGCGTACAGCTAAACAATGAAGAGTGTAGTGGCATATAGTGACGCTGCATACAGTGTAATAGTGCAGGGTGGAGTGACGTAGACTGGAGTCTCATACAGTGGAGAGGAGTAGAGTGGAGTGGTGTAGAGTGGAATAGCGTAGAGTGGAGTGGCTACAGTGGAGTGGCATACAGATGTATGTAAAATTTTGCAGCAATGTAGATTATGGTGTGCAGAATAAGACAAAACAGCAAAGTTCACTGCTTTGCATTTCTCCTGCTTTACTAATCATAACAGGGCCATGCATCATGGCCTTGCATTGCTTTGTCAATATGACTTAAGTATTGCTTTGCCCATGTGACACCATGTGTGATACAAGACTACTGCAATCCAATAATACAGCTGTGCCTTAGATATACATTGGGCCATGGTATACTGTGATAACTTTGCAGTACAATGTGGTACATGGTAATGACAAGCCAGTATATAATTGGGTAGTGGCTGTTTTACTACACTTTGTCTGGGCTCAGTGTTAGGGCGTTAGATATAGGTAAGTAGCAGATCCCTACCTATTACCACTTTTTAAAGTGGTAATAGGTAGGGAAAGTTATTTATTTTCATATATTTTTAATTATATTTATGGCCATGGTAGTTTCACAAATGTTTGTCAAATTCTGAGAAAGTACAACAGTGACAGACATCACAAAGTTTGAATGCCTTATAACTTAAAAAAGACTTACCCTACTTAACTGAAGTACCCAAAAAGCATCATCTCTATACCATAATTTATAATCCTTCAAAAGTTCATGTAAATCCATTCAGTTGCTTTCGAGCTACATCAAATACAATTGCATGAGAAAAATTAATTAGTGAAAAATGCATTGTGGGATGCCCTATTATCTTTGCACCCCTTTACGATACACCACAAAAAGTTACATTGTCTCAAAATGTAAAAAGTGCTATAGGTCTGTACAAACGTTTTGGTGGTTCATCAAAGTGGTGGAAATATATTAGGGAGCTAATATCTAAGGAATTGCTCTTTTTGGAAATACTAGCTATAACTTCAGAGTGGCAATCAGATTTAATGTGATTTCTTTTTTTTACCTATTGTATTTGTTATGTATTTGTTTGTTTTTTGGTTTATATAAACATGTTAATATAAATGTGTCTTTTAGTTGTTCATGTAGTAATTCTGAAACTTTGCATAAGCAGTCTAATTTATTTTTGGGGATTTGTTGCTACATTTAGCATGGTGGTTCTACATATGAAGCCCAAAAAGAATTAAAGTCAGTTGTTGTTATAAAAATTAGGAATAAAGTTTTCTTTCCTGGTGACCAATTATCATGTTCTACATATAGTAGTTTGTGTAGCTCAATGCTAGGTCACTTTTCCATTTGGTTACACAGGAGAACATGAGGAACATGCTTTTTTTTGGTTTGTTGGGCACAGTTGTATTATGTGAGCCAGTAAGCATGCAAAAAAAGCATATGTAGATTAAGATGTACTCTATTTGCTATACATTTGTTTATAGGTTTTCATTAGCATGTGTCCATAAATGGGTCTTTCAGTTGTCGTAAATCTGATACTTTACATATGGAGTCTATTTTTTTTTTCGGGCTTCTTTTCTATTTTTAATAGTATTGTGCTTCAAGATGTCACTACATTGTTGGTCCTTATAACTTCATAACCACTTCATAGCATCACTTGCAATAGCAAAAAGAATTGTCTACATAGTATAATGTACATTGCTGTGAAATTTCATTACATTCCGTTTCATCCGTTTTGCTGCTACATGACATGCAAAAGCCTATGTAAAATAGAATTAATTTCAAGCATGTTTTTGGATCCCCATTTTTTTTGTACCCCCTTGACCAAACGTCACAAAACTTACAATCCTTAAACAAAGTAAAGAGGGCAAAAGGTTTGCAAAGTTTCACAGAGATTCATCAAACGGGTGTAAAGTTATTAAGAGACAAAATCCTTATCTCTGGGAACTCTAATTATAACTACAGTGTGGCTACTGATATATATATCTATATATATTAATATACATTTTTTTTTTCACTGAAAAAAACAAAGGTTACAGGGATGTTATAGTTAGGCTGAGAAAAATTAAAAAGAAAAATCTGAGTTACCATTAATTATATATGGGTTTGATGGTTATTGTTTTTTGTAGCCAGCTAAGGAAGCCCAAATATATATTTTTCACAGATGTCTTAAAGCAAGCATGAATTTAGAATTTTTAGACATTCGTGTAATTATTGGTATCATTATGTTTTATTTGGGATACCTTTATGAACCAAACCCGTTTGATGTAAAGTATAGTTTTAATCAATGCCGGATTATATTTTTGAAGAATATGTACAGTTTTTAGACTTTAATTATGAAACCTTTATGGCAGTATGTTCGTGAATGTGTTTTCCGATTGTGAATCATTGTAACGTAGCAAAATATTGGTAAACAACAGGGTCAATTATGTAACTGTCAACATCATTATGTCTCTTTGGGCCTTTTTACAAATCAGTTTTACCAACAATTATGAAAAAATTGTAAATAATATTAGATATTTATTCAAACTATTTAGAATATGAGATATATTACAATGTGGTATCTTATAGTGGGGAATATATGTATTTTCTCTGTTTTACTGTATGTCATTTTGATAAAGCGATCATGTGATGGTATAAAAACAAAATGAAACATGGCGTCTATCAGGTTGACAAAGGCAGCAATGCCGAAATGCGTTCCTGTATGTCAATACATTTCTTTTAACATTTTCCTCGATTGTGGAGTGCCGTGCTTCCGATTGAAGGAAGAGAGTGTGGATACTAAGACGAGGTGGCGTGCGTCATCTGCTTGGCACCACCGGCGGTCAGGTGCAGAAAGGCTACACCGAAATCTAGTGTATATATATATATATAATGTTATAAATAGGTGTGATAAAAAGAACTGCTTTTTTTAAAAAAACGTAGAAATTAATTAAAAAACTAAACAAAAGTCAAAGTAACATTACGGTTAGTCAGTGACAGAATTATTGTTTTAAACTAAAAAAATAGAGACATTTACCAGATATAGTTAGCAGAGCTAACTATAACTTGCACCCCTGCCACAAACTGCTCATGATCTCACATATTACATAACACATTACATGCTCTATGACATCACTTATGACATCACTGATGACATCTCAAATTAAATCATTGATCACATCACTGATGACATGATCCAAGCTTTCTTTTGTATACATGGCTGTATACACTGGAATAGCATTAGGACTCCTGGTGTAAATACAATTATAGAGGATCATGAGGCATCATTAATGCCATCACAGAAAAAACTCCCTTTGGTGTAGAAAGAAAGGATTATATGCCACATTGACCTTATACCATACACTTCATGTGTCAAATAGTTCACATTAACAATGAACCACAGATATCAACCTCATTGCATACAGCGTTCAATCTGTATACAAAGTTTCAGAGAAAGTCAGTTTCCTAAAAATAATGGACGCTTGTTCCAAAAGGAATGTCCTACCATGGACATCTTTTATCTGTATCAAACCCCTGACTGTCACCAAATTTACACTGAGAAATGGAATTGATATGTGTAGAGAAGTGGTTACTGTAAACAGTATTCTCTCTATGGAGAGAGGTTACCCTGTACCAGACTGTTTGCAGACAGTGAAACTCTCATGACAAATACACTATAGAGTATTAAAAAGTCTCTACTAAGAACAGTGACACTTTGGCAACACTTGGGAAAAAACACACTATTTGCTTAAAATAAGCGATGCCTGAAGATACTAAAGATTATACTACTTGCAGGCTTCATACTGCGGTGAAAACTTTACAGATAGCCCATCTCCTGAGCCAAAACATGCAAATATATATAGCTTAATACATGGTCCACACAATGTTCTATGTTGTGTGTAAACTGTTATCCTCAGACAATTCCGTCTAATAACTCAAGGCTGCTTACAATACTTAGGCCCTAATTATGACCCTAGTGGTCGGCGGTAATATGGTGGAAAGTACTGCCAACAGGCTGGCGGTACTTTCCACCATATTATGACATTGGCAGTTTGGCCGAGGCCAAACTGCCAATGTACCACACTGACCGCCACGGTGGTAATAGATAGCAATCTCCAGTCCGGCGGCCATCACTGTACCACCTGCGGGATAATGACCCTGCCTACCACCATGGTTTCCGTTGCTTCCTTACCACCACGAAAACCATGGAGGTAGGCAATTATCAGTGACAGGGAATCCGTTCCCTGTCACTGATAGAGGTCTTCCCTACCCTCACCCCCCTCTCCAGGCACCCCCTTTCCTCTCTAAACCCCCCCACCATTCACGCCCCCTTCACACACACACACACACACGCATAAACACACCCATTCCCACGTGCATCCACGCATGCATACATCCATTCACACACACATCTGCACACACTTTCATACACACACGCAGACACGCATTCACAGAACACAACATAAACAGACTCACACCTCCATACATGCACACACATTCAACACGAAACACACACCCGCATACACACACGCACAAACATTCACGCCCACACACACACGCAACACCCTCTACACCCTCCCCTGTCAGAGCACCCACTTACCTGTGTACATGAGGTCCTCCGGCAGGAGATGGGACAGGGCGCTGCTGCCACCAGCTGCGTCCGCCAGCAGAACACCGCCAGGCCGTATTATGGGTCAGTCTACTGGCATGGCGCTGCTGGTGGCAGCAGCGCCACTTTACCGCCATCCGCCGGCATGGCAACAGCTGGATTTCCACCATTCATGTAGCGGAAATCTGGCTGTGGTCATGATATGGCAGAAAGCTGGTAGCCGCGGCGAAGGTCTTTTGGCGGCTGTCGCTGCCGCGGTAGGCAGTTTTTACCACCAATATCATAATGAGGGCCTTAGTATGTTGTATGGAGAATCTTCGTCCTGTTGCAAGGTTTTTCAACAGAGCCTAAAAACATGTGGGATAAATAATGGACACAAGTTGTCAACTGTCACCCGCACATGGGGTTACTCTTCAGTGCAAATATTTATAATGTGTTTAATGCATCTACAAACTTGTGCTGCATTATGAACAAATGTTTTTTGTAAAAACTTGCACCCATTAGCTGGACCCGCAATGTACAAAAATAGATAGAAAAGTAATTTACCTGCCACAATGTTAGCTACAAAACAAATTAGCGCACTAATTGGATGATGTCATCAATCATGTCATTAGTGATGTTATCAATGGTGTAATTTGAGATTCCATCTGTGACATGATAAATGATGTTATAGAACATATCATAAGCGATGTAATATGTGGCATTATAAGCAGTGTATAGCGGGGCCACAATTTATAGCTGGCTCTGCTAATTGTAACTGGTGAATTTCTGTGTTTTTTTTAGCTCATGATGTTAATGTTGTCACTGGCAAATTCCCCCTTACCATAACATTACTTTAATCTTTGTTTTTTCAGTGAATTGTTAGGGTTTTCTTAATATGATGTAATATTTTATTACCATATATAAAGCCAAACCCCGCCACGCATAGCCTTCGGCCATGCAAGGCAGAGTGTTGGCCATAAGGCCTTATTGTTTGTTAAAGGGGAGTGGGCATGTAGTCTCCCCTCCCTTAGCCCTAGGGCCTTATGTTTTTTGAAGAGGAATGGGGACAAGCGCCCTCATGAGCCTTATTAGGCCCTGGTAACCCCATTACACAGGGTCTTTTTAAAGGGGGTGACCACTTGGCCCCCTCCCGGAGGCTTATTAGGCCCTGGAGACCGCATCTCCCTGAGCCTTTTTTTTTTATGAAAGAGGAGGTTGTCCATGTGGCTCCCCCTCCCTGAGCCTTATTAGGCCATGAGGACCCCATCCTTCAGGGCCTTTTTGAATTAAAGGGGAGGAGGCTGCCTGGCTCCTCTCCTGTAGCCTTATTTGGCCCTGGGAACCCCATACCCCAGAGCTGTTTATTTTTAAATAAAGGTGAGGATGGCTGCTTGGCCCCTCTCCTCGGGCCTTGTTAGGTTCTGCAGACCCCATTCCCCAGGGCCACCTCTATAATTAAAGGGGAGGGAGGAACATGTACCCCCTCCCTGAGCAATGATAGGCTCTGGGGACACCGTGCCCTTGGGCCATTTATTATAATTTGAAAAGAGGGGTTATGTGTCCCTCTTCCCTGAGCCTTCTTAGGCCTTGGGAACCTTGTCCCCAAGGGTCATTACTAAACATGAATGGGAAGGGAGCCACGTGGCCCCTCTGCCCGAGCTGCTATCGGTCCCTGGTCATCCTCTGGTGCCCTCTTTTTTTTAACTGCAGGTGCCCACCGAGGGCACACACCTCATACTTTTTGGGGGCTGAGGGGAAGCCCTGTGGCCCCCGTGGCCACAGCCAACTTCCTGCATGCAGCGTGAGTTGGCATTGCCCTAACCCAGAGGAAGCAGCTACTAATGCTGTTCCCTCTGGGTGACGGTAATATTTTAATCTATTTCCCTGCCGTTATCAGTGCAGGCAGGGAAACAGATCAACAGTATGTTCCCAGTGGGTGGAAGAATTTTCAAAGCTCCTGCCCAAGGGAGCTGATTCAGTGTTTGCTCCTGCATGGAGGGAGTTTTTAAAAATGCTCCTGCTAAGCCAGAGCATACACAGGTTTTCCTGCCTGTGCTGGTATGGGCAGGGAAACTGCTTTGTTTCAGAGGTGGGCACTCTGGGACATAGCATGTGAGCCAGCTGCAGGAGATGGAGTCTCCACTGCCATTAATGGCTCAGAGGGGGGTGGGGGCATGTGGTCCACCTTCCTTACAGTAATTGGTCCCAGATGTGGGCTCCTATGGGCCTTTAATAGCTCAGGGAGGGGGTCCTTTTTAGCTCAGGGAGGGGTGTCATGTATGTGGACAAATGTTTTTTTAACATGTATGCTCAGTTTTGCACAATAAATATTCTACTATATTTAGTGGGATAGCACAGCTATAGTAGAATTTCGGCATTGCATGATTCCTACAAGAGCGAATTCAATAGATTTTAAGATCTATTTACACATCTATATGGATATTTCATTAAATATTCTTCTCTTCCTAAGGTGTGGTCTCTGACTTGAAATGACATAGGCTCTTATTTAGAATTCTGCCATACTGCAAGTGAACTATATCCTGTGGCACTTGTTATCCCACAGTCAGTATTTCCACCATGTTTTGACAGAGTATCCCATCCACCAGACTCTAAATAAGCCCCATAGTTCCTTTCTGTTTAGAGTATGTGCCATACATTTCTAAAGTACATAAAATGGAAAGATTTTGAACAGCATTGTTAAAAGACATGAAAATAGACTCACTCTGCCTTCTTTTAAACATCTGTACACTGTACTTTGCTCTTTCAGTGTCAAAAAATGAAAGAGATTTTCAAAAAAGAGAAGATGGATGTCATGTAAAAAGTGAAAAAGTTGGAGAGGCAGTAAGAACCCCACCGATGAACAGAAGGCGCCATCTCAAATTGGACGGCAGCATGAGACAAGTGATAGAGCGTCAGCAAAAAGCAGAGAAAAAGAAGACGCGTACATTGCAGATTTACTCTAAACTGCGGAAAACCCAGACTCCTGGAAGTAGAGTGCCTGAGCAGATGAACATTTCTAACTTTGAAGACTGTAAGTTATTTTTGATTCTCTCTATTTTGTTTACAGAGCTCACTGTTTTAATAGTTCTGTGAGATGGTGGAATGCAACTATACTTGAACTGGAAAAAGAAAGCACAATGGCAACCTAAACATAGCCTGGAAGGATAATCCATCCAATATTAGAGAAGAGGTCAACATGTGTTCAGTTCACATACAGCTCTGCAGCGAGTTGGATAGTTTTAGTGAATAGTCACAGTGCCTTTTCATCTTTTAGCAGCTAGGTATACCAATGTCACAGTTCATAGTTTTCATTTTGGCTGTTGCAGGTATGCCCTGACGTCTATTACTTCGATAGTTCTCAACTTTCTTTAAGATAGCAGACTGGAATTTCTTTGAAAAGCCACTGACCTCCAGGTAGTCTCTGATAGAAGTTCCACAGCTGTGTGCTTCAATCACCCTTACTGAAAATTTCCTCTGGTACTGGGGCTTTGCCGGCTGACACCGGTGTGCAATTGTAGCCTATTTGTGTGACCTCAGGAGCCTTCATCTCTGAAATGGCCTTCTGATCCTATCTCTGCACTTTCTGCAATTTTAAAAAGTAGTGTCTCCTCCCTCTGTCTTCAGTTACTGACCCTCACATAAGGAGATCAGGAACACCCGAGCATCTAGAAAACAAGCCTTGTCAGCTGCAAGCTGCCTCTTAAATCTTTTATATAGAATCTGTGCGAGCCTGTTCATTATTCTCAGGAATAAGTGCTCAACGAGGTCAATGGACCTTTGGACCCTGCATAGGATGTGGTTGAACCAAACAATAAAATTCTTAATCCTGACCACTGAAATTACACAGTATGACCAATGTGGCCATACAAAGAAAACTCCAGTCAGAAATAAAGTTAGGGTTTATTACAAACTTAAGCTCAACGTCATGTAGACAATTCGCAAGACAAAGTTATAAAGAATCACAAAGGGCTATCCAAGGCAACAAAATGAATTCAGTTGGACTAACATTAGGAGAACTAGGCATTCAACAAAGACAATACGAAATGGCAATAAGATAACTGGATGAATGGAGAACAAGCGTTGCTCCATTTTAAAAGCATTAAGGCAGTTCAAATCATCAAACTTCAATTCAACTGGGTTAGGCCAGATCCCTATAATTTAGCCAATCAAGGGATAACGTGCGGGGTGGAACACATGCGGGCAAAAGACAAAAAGAAGAAAAAGGACAAAAATAATTTGGATAAAGGTAATCTCAGGCGACAGTTTACTAACTAAGATAGGCAAAAAAGTAGGTAAAAGGGGAAAGGGTCAGCTTATCAGAAGCTTGATCAAGAGTCTTCTTTGAGGGCTATTGATAAAACCTCTAAATCTCAGCAAGGCATTTTGAAAGGGCAGAGAGGGTAATACCTCTCAAAGTCTGAGGGTTTCAGCAAGCAATGGCAGGGTAAAGGGCAAAAATGATTCTTCTCAGAGCTCCAGGGATTCCGACCAAAGTCCAGCTGGAGATTGACATATTAAAGTTCATGAGGCAGGCGGATTCATTAGTGCAACAGTTCATTTGATTTGAAGGAGCTACGTCAAATAAAAATCAATAATGCATCTCCAACTTGAAACATCCTCATGCTTTCCCATGTTTGTCATGAGAACAGCGTCCATCTGTGTACTTCCATGCAAGATTGAAACAAATGTTTAAATTGCCAGTCCACAATTCATGATGCTCTACATCCAAGGTCTGTTTTCCCAACTTTCATTGTGTAAAACCCATAGAGATCTATTACCAAAATAGTCTTCTCATGGAAGCCGAGTCTGAAAGAAGGGTACACGTTAACAAGATGACCTGACATTTCTTGCACAGTCACAAAATACAGGGCCTAGCAGGGCTCTCTTAGAATAATGGGAGTGAATTAAAACAGCACATTAATACATTCAAATGAAACAGATTTTAATATGTAAACTATAGTTCCGGCATTAATGAATCTTCATTAGTGTTCATTAGTGTTCATATAACAGTAACTTTGAATGAACTGACTCTGTTAATACATTTCAGTCAGTGTGACGCTGAACTGCATTTCTCTATTTTTGCACACCTATTTAAAACACTAATTATTACAAATTCAATATTGTGTCAATGCAGACTAGTAGTTTAGATTCTAAAATATAACATAATAACAGTTTAATTCTTCAAACATGTAAATTAATCTTGATACCACCAATGTTTTAATCATTAGTCTAAGGCAAATGCACACTTAAATGCCTTCTTATTGTATCACTCTACAGACAAGCTATTAGTGCTTTAGTTAATATAATGCATAAACAGTCACAGATAGATGATCATTGTGACATGAGGGACAGTACTAAAGTTTCTGCTACATCATTACTCCCATCACTGATAATTTTCCAGCCTCCCAACTTAGTACTTGCTCACAATGGAAGGTAGATCCAGTATTACAACTCCACATTTACTCCTATCTTAAGCACATTAAGGTCTGGAGACAGTCTCCACACTGTTTCCTTCTCATGGAAGTTCCTGGGTAGGTGAAACCGTGTGACATTTGCTTGATAAAAGCACTGGGCACTATGTTATTTTCTCCTGGCTCAGGATTTTCTGCCTCACAGGATGTCTCTGCTTCTCTGTCTCAGACCACAACATTGTTTTGCAGACTAAATATAACTAATGGTGGTGCACAGCTACATTAAACTCCATTCAAGCAAAAGTCAAATTCCAAAAAGAATGTATTCCAAATCATCTTTATTTTCTTTCATGATAACACCAGAAAGCTGAAGCATTTCATTCACCCCACATGAACTTCCTCAAGGTGCTTAAAATTTCATATTTTGCAGTAGCACAACTCATCACTTGATTCCTCCCATTGCTGGATTGATCCCAATTTCTTGCGTATTGTAGGTCCTCATATTCTTAACTGATTTCAAAGTATTGATCAGTTATGGTCATTAAGCCCATATTATTGCCACAGTAGCTGGAAGTCAGAGGACATTAAATGAGGTGTCAATTATACGGGTATTCCCTGGGCATTCTTTTGCAGACCTTCCATGGTGCTAAACTCAATTTGTGTGTTAAAGAAATGTCCAGCAATTACAACCCTTTCCACTTTTGTAAACCTCTGAGCTTGAACACTGGACAGGAGTCATATCAAACCATTTTAGGTCCTCCCTATCAAAGGCAGACAAACTCCACAGTCCTCTGAATGATTCTGCAGGTCTTTGATAGCCATTTTCCTTAGGGCCACACTCCTTAAAATTATTTATTGTTGATAGGTGATAGAGCATGCCATACCCAATTTGATCGGGAAATTGCTTAGTAAGCATACAGCCACAAATTGAGAACATGGTTCATCGTACACAAGTTTTATCTTAACCTCTACTTTTAGCGTCATTAGCACATATGGGAGACTCCTTTTCTTCGCAGTCTTGTACTTCCATTCTAGGCCTGAGTAATCTCTTTAGCAAGAAAGGGGCACAGAAATGTCCTTTTAAAAAGGCTGCTAGTGACTTTGGATATACTTTTGGGAGTCAGCCTTGAGACAGATGCCATCTGTTCTTCAAAGCTCCTTTAGTGGAAGATCTATATTCAAGAGTAATCCTTAGAAGTATTTATAATTTCAAATACTCAAAAGAGTTTGCCTTTGTAAAACAAGGGCTTGCTTAAGAGTAGATAGGATTCTCCAACTGGAGACTGAAAGAGCCCGCTGAGTCTGAATAATGGATAATCCTTGTCCTGTGCTGTGGAACTGGTAAGTGGTGACACAAGAGGCACCTCTTATTGTGGCTTGAGCATAGAAAATCAAAAAGATGGAAAGGAGCTGGATGACCATTGGCTACTGTGGGTCTCTAAGGAGTAAGACACATTTTCAGCATATGACTGGCCTAATGTTGCTTACCCTCACAAACACACAGCACTTTATTGTCTTTGTGAGGTTTCCTCTGTGCTAGTGCGCCGCTCATTAGGGACAATCTGTGGAAAGCAGCTCACAGGTAAAATAGAAGACAGGACTTACAGAAAGGAACAGACTGTGGAAAAACAAAGTAAAATATAAGTATCATTACGCACTGCTACCACCTCAGCTTTCCATGCAATGACCCTGTGGAAAAAGCATTTAGAAAAAGAGCTGCACCAGGAAACACTTCCGAGGGTAATGCCAACCTTTACAAAACCATTCCATCGTCATATCATTTCAGTTCAAAAGTAATTATTCGTTTTATTCTACAACCACAAAAGTGCAAACAGTACTTAAAAGGAAATGATGTTAAAAACACTAAAATGCTAAAATCATGAATCAGAATAATAGACTAATAAAATGCATACATAAATTACAAACAACAACAATGCATTTAATTTCTTCCGAGTTTGCAGACATCTGACAAAATTAAGCAAAGCATGACACAGCTCCAAAGTTCCTAGTTCTTGTAAATAGGAAAAAGCAGTCTTATAAGGCGTAATTAACTCTACGTAATATGGGCATAAGAAAGTGTTTCCTGTATGTTGAATAAAGCAAACAAAAAATAATCAAATGCAATGTGCTCTGTTTAAATCTTCTGTCACATGGACAGGTAGGGAGGGACAGGAACCACGAACTTTGCATTGGGAATGTCACTAAAAAATGAACAAGATTAAAACATAGCCTCGTAATGAGAAATCTATCTTGTTCATGAGAGGTACACTGTAGATAAAACTTTGGAACAGGACTTACTATCGTACTCCATTGTGGTGAACCTGGGGCTCTCATCTGCAGTTCAGCCCATCATCATATCATCAGCAGCAGCAGCCCCAAGACGTCTTTCCAAGTGTTGCACTTCTTCTTTGATGAAAAATACATGTCTACAACGTGAGGCATTTCAGTGCTGTCTGGGAAGTATCACAGTAGATGTGTTTCTAAAACCTATGCTTCTCAAACTCATTTAGCGTGGAGAGCTGTTATGTATACCATTAAATAATTTGATCGAAAGTCCTATATTTTGTATGAGCACCATTATACTAGACCAAGACGGAGAGGACCTACCACGCTCCTTCCTTCATCTTCAGTAATCTTCCGTATACACAGCCATAGACTCTACCCCTTGGTTGGATTCTGGCCTCCTCTACAGACTGGACAGGAGTCCCTTAGTACACAAACAGTGAGTGTGTGTCCAAGCATTTTCTATTTCCATGTGCCTCTGCTCCATCCCCCTATGCCCCCTCCCCTGAGAAACCAAAGAGCTCCAAATAGAATGGCTGAACTTTCCAGTGGGGCTGTTTCATGGACTGGCTAGTGGCCCCTCTCATGGATCCCTTTGTTGAGTTCCCACATCCACAACGGAGATATTGTGGCGCGCAGCAGGTGTGAAGTGAGGACATGTGAGCCAGTAACAGTGGATTTTTCCCAGCATTGCCCGCACATATTTTTATAGAATGCTTTTTGCAATATACCACAGAAACATCCGTTAAGTTGTGTGCCTGGCAAAATATTATGTTGAACTCTGTCCTATAAGACTGCTCTATTTTTATAGACACAGCTCATTTTATTCTTATGCACATTCTTAATTAAAGATTTGTTATGCTGTTTTTTCATGCACTGTGACCATATTTAGGATTTAACCATATACATTCTTCTGCACATATTTTTTTCCGTTAAGTGAAAGTAGTAATCTCAAAAGTATTATAGCAATAAACGTCACATATTGCATACAAGTTCTTTTTTTATTACTTATACAAATAAATCCCGACAACAAGTATAGGACATTGTCAGTTGTTATGTAAATATGTAAAAGGCGTTTTAAGTTTTAGTCTGAGACTTTAATAGTTTAGATAACACAGTGTGTGAAGACCAAATTCACGAACTTAAATTGTGTAAGCTTGGCTATTGTAACCAAATAAAATCAGAACGCCCGTTGATTAAGTAGTAACTTTTACATCAGGCCTCTCAAGAAATGATGTGAATATTACTTGCATATGAATATAAGCAGTGATTCTATATGATACTGCAACCCCGAGGGCTGGGGGTGGCCCTTTCTAAAGGAAGACTGATGTATTGAGACTTAAATTTTGCCTTGCGCTCTGTTCCTTGTGCAGCTTATGACGTAACATATGACAGTGACAACATTCCAAGTATGTGTTTGAAACTGCAGTGCCATCTGAGAAGTGTACCTGGTCAGTGAAGGGAGTGTCCGTTCTGTCCTGTTGTCCATCAATAAAATCTTCTGTTTTTCAATGAAGAGTATTGTCTTTGCGCACCCCTTTCCAATAAAGACCTAAGCACCCTGGCACAAATTAAGACTATTCGACTGTGTGGCACCCAGATATCTAATGGGTTAGCGTGGCCTGCCTTCTCATAGCTTTTGGAGTCGGTGCCTGAGGGCCCCAGTCAGCACCAATAAACCTCACTGTGTCACTATCAAAAGTACATGTTTAATCAACATAGAGTGATAAAATATATATGATGACGCTTTTTGGCAGAATACTTATTAAAATTAAAATGAACTTTCCCGAAAGACTTTGAAGGGTTCTCGTATTTACTATGGAAAATGTTGCAGAGTAACAAGGTAAACTGCACATAAAATAACTACACACTGTCCTCAGTGTCTGAATGACCTAACGGGCTGACATTCTGGTGGTCTGGATAAACTCATAGTTCATGGACCAGTAAACACTTTTAAATGCATCCATTGATAATTTCATTTGGTTATTCTATATTTAACATAGTTACGACTTATATCTATCATTTTATTTACCCTAGATGGACGTTTATTACGTTAACTCTCACTGCAAACTACAAAGACACTGTGTGAGAGGAAGAGGCAGAGCTTTAATTGCCAGAGACGCCTAACCTAGCCTAGGGCCATAGAACGTTCTTGGAGGCACTGTCTAGAAGATACATAAAATTAGGAGTGATTTATGAAAGAGAAACTTTGCACCAGGCTAAAACTGTCGAATTTCGATGTATAGAGAAACAACACAAAAACACTAAACAATTTATGTTGAGTTTGGGAAACTCAAGTGCATCCTTAAGACCATGCTACTACAGTGAGATAATTCATCTTCATGAAAGAATTTAGTTTATGTACACAACTATACTGAACCTAAATGGCATGGCGACATTGAGGCAATGTTTCACTAATAAGAGAGTTAGAGAACGTTTTCCTATTTTTTCCAAAATGGAAACACTAATCTTTTTCTGACTATTTTATTTATCTGGTAAACTGTAATTTAGATTGTGATAAACAGAATAGGCAATTTAAGATGGTTAGAGTTCTTGCACATCAAATATATAATTCTGCCAATTTCAAAGTAGCCAAATTTAATAAATTTGCTTCAAATTCAGAATTATTGCTGAAGTTTTTAGTAATAGTCCTCATAGAAACTAACGTTGTAATTCTATTTTTAGAAAGTTTAAGTAGGTACGACTGACTTTCTGCTGTGAAAAGAGACGTAAAAAAAGTTCAAACTATTAGTTGAGATGTTATCAAAATATTTCAGGTTTTTGAAAGAGTTTCACTTATTAATAGTAGCACAATACATGTTATCTGTAGTATAGTGCCACTTCTCGGTGGAAGTCTTAATTTCACCAGGAGCTAAATATTATGCTGCAAGAAGACTGCTGAACTTGTAGACTGTCTCTCAGTCAAATAAGCTCTGGGAGTCAGTATCCTGAAACTTAAAGCCACCCATGATTCAGTTTCAAAGAATGTGAGAAAGCTTCATCCTTTTTGTAAAATAATGAAGAAGTTCGAGTCCCGCCCAGGTGCTGGGAAGGATGTTTGGCCAGTTCCCTTGCCCAAGGTGGAGTGATGTTATGGGTATGATTTTTACTTTAAAAATACCGAAATTCATCACTTATGGTAAGAGAACAACCATAATCCATTTATCACTGCTGTTTATGATCTCACGGGTGGTATCAAATGATCCACAACATCACTGGTAGCAATATATACATATCACATCAAAATTGACATCATTGATTTTATTACTGCCAAGATCGCATATCATGTTTGAGCTTGTGCAATGACCTCGTATTCATACAATCCACTGTACGGTTCTTTAGCCTTGTGCAGCGGGGAGTGTGAGTAGAGAGTTTTCTTCTGGCAATCCCTGTGCTGGGCCACCGTGTGGACCTAGGCCCCTTTGACAGGACCATGTAAGTTTTTCCATGTGCTCTACCTTTCCTTAGACCCGCTTTCAGACCGAAGGGAGACTTAACATTCCTAGGCTATTTGGTACAGAAATTTTGATTTTTCAGTTCCATAACTGCTTCAACTTTAGTGAAGATGTGGCTTAAATATTGCCATGCCTAGATATGCTGTGGTCTCTATTAAAGTTGTATTTCCTGGAACTGTGTTACTCTGCTTCAGCCACCCATATTGATTAAAAACTCTTATCCTCTTTCGTGGGGGTGGCCAATTTCCCTGGCCCTGCGACCACTACATTGCCTACAGTCTGAGTATAATCTGAGCTTCAGTTGAACCCCAGGTGCAAGTTGTGGTTTAGAGTGCCCGTTAGTGCTCACAGATGTTATCTACAATTAGCATCATGTACGCCTTTGATCAATGCATAATCTTAGTTGTCGGTAAAAGCAACTGCCTTATTTAGAGTGCAGTACTGCAAACCTTGTTGCGAGTTTGCGAGCAGTGCAAAACAGTCCCGTCCCCATTAGGATTGGCCTGGCCCGATTTCTGAATTGTGTGCTTCACTGGGCTCCTTAACTGTACCCTGCGAATGAAAACAACAACACGGTGTCATCTTTGGAAGTGCATCATCGTTAAATATCTCTATATCTGGCAACCCCTACTCAGTCTAGCAATCTTGTTACTTTTACTTCCAGGGCCTGACCCAAAACTTTTTTTCCAATAGTGAAAGTTATAAGTGACTGAGATGTACAAAATTTATTGCTAGACCATAATAAGGAAACAGCACCTCGGGATGCTCAAGCAGTCCAACTACTTTGTGTGTTTTAGATGGATCCAGCATAAATGATGTTTTGCTCGGCAACTTGGGCATTTATGCTCAATCCTATCTTTTAGCTTTTTGTTGATTACACTTCTGTATGTGGGTACAAAAGCATTGCTAACGAACAGTTAAAGTTATATAAGATAAGTAAAAAGAATCATTAAAAAGTAAGAAATTCCATTAAGAACTTAAACACTGAAATTCATCAGTCATGGTAGGCAAGCAACTACAACGTGATCTTCAACGCACTGCTCATGACTTTGCACATTGTGTCCAAGGATATTATCCATGACGTCCGTGGTATCACCACAAATCGTCACAATTGCAAAATGACCTATTAAACTAATTTCTCACTGCATCAACTTGATGACTAAACTATTCAGAGTTCCTCACAGCACCGCCCTCACCTACTCTTTGTTAACCACATGGTTGACTGTAGGAGTGAAAGTTCAGGCTATGTTTACTATCTTAACAGTTGTGTTTCCTGTGTTATGGGGTTTTGTATTGCAGGCACCTTTCATGTCCTGTAAACATTTTTTTATCTTGAACTTCATTGTTTTATTTGTGGCTTAAAAATCATTTACAGTGTCAGAGACCCTCTCCATCATAGGTTTGTCTCTTGTAAATGTACAATGGAAGTAAGGGACATAAATGAGTACCAATGCTATGAGACAGTAAAGCGACTCAACTGCCCCAGGCAATCCTGAACGATGGTGAAAGGGACTGGGGACAGGTGACAGTAGACTTAGTACCCTGTGTATTTTTCTGCACATAAATGTAGGCCTGCTCCCGAATGTGAAAAAAGTATTGAGATCTTCCATTACCTGTTCTGAACTTCCCTAATCCTCAAAAACAGGAATCTGAACGGCACACACAGCAGGTCACAGGAGCCTAGGAGACTAATTGTAAAAGGGACTGTGAGGTTTTTCTCAAATGCCACAGTCATCCTTTTCGTATTGTAATTTGCATAGCAAAAGCTGGCAGTGACAACTCTTCTCTTGAAACCGTCCTACTTAGCCAACATTTATTTTGGCCGTTTGAGTGTTCTAACACAATAGAAGACATCAAAAAAGTAAAACTTTTCAAATGTTTTTCCATATTTTGAAGGGGCAGCTGTTAGCTGCTGTAAAACCCTATTTGTTTTTGTGGCCCGGTCTCTGGGACAAGATTGTCTGGGAGCGCCCAGCCAGGGAGCTCCCATGCAGACTGGGAGCCTGTGTATGCTCTCTCCAGCCTGGCAACTGTGTTGCTGGGCTGGATAGAGCCTACTGTGCATGTGTGTTTGGCCGGCCCGAGACTGCTGGCCAAACATACATGCGCAGTGAGTGCCCGTCAAGCCTGTGGCCCGCACCTTTTACCAAAAAACGATAATCAACATAGTTTATCATCGTTTTTTAGTAAAATGTTTTGCAGCTTCTGCTGCTGGTGGGGGTGCGACACTCCTTCGCCCTACCAGAGTTGCCGCGGCTGAGGTTTACTGAAAACACTACCATGCATTTTGCTGGGCACAGACCGGTCATTCTTCTGTTGCTGATTGCTGTATTTAGGTGTTAAGCTGTTACGACTGAGATTATACCTTTACCCATAAAGTGAGAACATGTAAAAAATATTGCTTCGGAATCAGCAGCATTATGCCACATAGCTTACCTTTCTTGCTGCATAATTTGGTCAACCCTGCTGTGCAAAAATATTTCAATCATATATTAAAAATCGTGCTGGCCTTTAATAAATGGAAAACTCTTTTTTTTCCTATTATGGGAACACAATTGTTGTGTTCCGAATGGTCTGGTAAGAACTGGGTTCTGTTTGCACTACACTATTTTGGTAACCTTCCTGTGGGAGCATTGCTTTGAGCTCTTACAGGCGCTTTTCATGCACAGAAAGAGAGGGAGAGAAATCGATAAGGCTTCAGAGTGCAGTAGAGACAGATAGAGTTGGGGAGAAAGAAATGTAGCGAGAGGAAGCAGAGTGCTACAGTACAGCTAGGGGTGAGGTCGTGAGAGAAAAAGAAGTGAATTAGAGAGAGGTAATGGTAGCGAGAGGTAGAAGTAGACACAGAAACCGGGATAAAAACAAAGAGACACAGGGGTAAAGAGAGGAAAATGAGAAGAGATGTAGAAAAAAAGGAAGGAAAGAGGGTAGTGTGTGGGGAAGAGTGAAAGAGAGTGAGGGGTGAAGGCTAGAACATAAAATATGGTGTAGAGTGAAATAGAGAAATAGAGAAAGAGTGATTACATGTTTACACATATGAAGAGTTGTGAGAGGAAGAAATTGTGAGGTAGAGAGATAGTTGAGATGGACGGGAATAGTTAAGGGGGTTCAGAAAGAGATATGTGCTTGCATGATAGAGAAAGAGAGAGTGGAGTTGATGACAGACAAAAAGTAGTACAGATAGAGAAACAGAGGTAGCCAGAAAGGAGTAAGATATTTGGAGAGAGAAAGAAATGGAACAAAGGTAGAACAAAAGAAAGACGAGTTGGTGAAGTGGTAAACTAATGGGGAGGTAAATTGAGAGTTTGGGTAGTGAGGAAAAGAGTGCCAGGCACTTTTTTGCATTGATAAAAGTGCACCTTTCCAGTACAAAATATTTTTTGTGCTTGAAAGTAAATACCCTTGCAAGAGTTGTAATGCTTTGAGTTACTTTGTATAACGTAATGTGAATTTGCTTTGGCCCAAAACTTAAGTAAATCTGGCCCTCAATTTCTGTTATGCAAGCTCTTATGTCAAATTATAGAAATAATCTGTTTTTTATGGGGAATGTTATTATGGAAGGAATTTGAGCTTTCCAATTTATTCTGTCAGGAGGCCCCTTGGATGGTGGACCCTGGGCACTTGTCCACATTGCCCATGCCTTAAAATTATTCTGAGTCTTGTGATGCAAAGATCACTAGAATTCAGTCAAATATTTCAACAATGTGCTACGATTATTTTATTTCCGCCTTTAAAGACAGCATGGGCACTCATAATCCCCCTTAGTTCACTTTGTTCCAGGAACAACATCAAATAGTTTATCTACAGGCATACTCATCATGGGTCATTTAACTCTTAAATATCACAGACTTGACTATCTCCCATTTGGCTTTTTCAACCATGGCTGTGAGAAAATGAGTTGTTGGTTGACTAGGGTGTGCACCCTTGTCAAGCAGTAACCACTGCCCTTGACAGGGTGAAGTCACAAGCTAACCCTAAATTAACCTGTGCTGAGCCCTGGCAAAGAGCAGTTGAACTTAAAGTAGAGGCAATGTGTAAAGTATTTGTGCAACACTTAAAATAATAACACAGTGAAAGCACACCACAAAAGATCCCACACCAGTAGTTTAATAAGTAAATCAATGATAACAAAAATCCAATCAGTAGAACCTGAGTTATGAACTTTTAAAGATTTGAGTGCAAATATTACCAAATTTCAACTCAGGATATTTGGTTGTGCTGCCTAGGATCAAATTGACACTTTCAGGCCTACTGTGCTGGAGCGCAGGTCAGATTCAGTCACTAGCTTGTGCCTGCAGAGATTTATCTTCTAAATTTATGCCAAGAGTCCTAGTCACATGGAAGGGATGTGAGGAGCAGGGAGAGCATTGTGGTAGGCTGCTGGCATCAGTGGTGCTTCACGTTGTCAGTCTCCACAAGTGGTCGATGCTGCAGTACGGAGAGGTGACTGCCAGAGCTCTGCACTGAATCACACTACGAGCAGCGAGGTCTTGAGTCAGTCCAGGACCTAGGGGGCACTTTTTGGGGGTCAGGATCTCACTGCAGCTGGGCCCAGGTGTCGGTGTAGGGAAATTGGGGAGCCTGTTGTGTCCCTGAGGCTCAGATCAGGAGGCCAGTAGATTAGCCTTTGGAGTAACTCTGATGTCCAGGGTGTAAGGGTGATCCAGATCCAGTTCTCTTCTCACCCGGGCAAGAGGGAGGCAGGTGACAGGTCAGCACAGCAAGGAAGTAGTTCCTTCAGATCAACAGTCCAGCAGAGTGTCAATCTATTCAGCATTTCAGCTGTACATCTTCCTGGCAGAGTAGCCACAGGTCCAGAAGTGTACTGAAGAGTTGGTGCCTGAGGTCAAATGGGATAGGTAGAAGAAGCTTCTAGAGATTCACTTTGAAGTCCCCAGACATCCTGCCTCTCCTGCCATGGCTCTAGTCTAAATACAGGGGGTATGCAGCCTTTTGAGTGTAGGTAGGGTGCAGCCAATTCAAGTGTAAGTAGGGCTTGCCCAGCTCCTCCTTCCAGTCCTCGCAGTGATGGCCCATCCAGGCACACCTAAGCTCTCTATTGTGTGTGGCTGTCAACAGAGAACTTAAAAAGCCCAACTGTCAGCTACACCCAGTTATGTGACCCAGAGACAGGTTACAGGTACTGAGTGACTAAGACAGGAAAATGCAAACTTTCCAAAAGATCCATTTTCAAAACTGTAACTTAAAATTCAACTTCACTTCAATTGGGATTTAGCATTGCAATTCAAAAGACACCAAAAATGAATGAGAGACCTGTTCCCATTTGGATGTTCTGCTTATTAAATGTAATAGGTAACTCCAATGTTATCCTAGGGGAGTGGTAGGCCTTGCAGTAGTGAAGAATTAATTTAGAAGTTTTTCATTACCAAGACATGTAAAACTCAAGAGTACATTTCCAACATGTTAAATACACTGCACTCTACCCTGTTGGCTGACCAGGGACTTCCCTATGGGTAACCTATATGTATTAAAAAGGAATGTTTGAGCCTGGCAAAGGGTTTATTTTCCTAGATCGAAATGGCAGTATAAAATTGCACACACAGGCTGAAGTACCAGGCTTAAGACAGGTTTATGGTATACTTAAGTGGGTGACACAATCAGTACTGCAGGGCCATTAGTATTAAATATACAGGCCATGGTGCAGGTAATGCCACTTTACTAGGGATGTATAAGTAAATTAAATATGCCAAATGGGTATAAGCCAGTGTTAGCATGCTTTAATAAGGGAGCACATGCACTTTAGCACTGTTTAGCAGTGTTAAGTGCATAGAGTCCTACGGCCAGCAGAAATTAGATCAGTAAGAATGGAGCAGGAAGGCTAAAAATCTAAGAGACCACCCTAAGGCTGACAGGTCTAACAACAACACTTTCCTGATCCCTCATAGGAATTCATGTGTTGTAAGAAGTTGTGCCTGCCTCCCTCTCAAAGGGCCTGATTTACAACTGCATTTTAAAATATGAAAATGAGTACTAGAGTAATACTCTTTATTTACTACAAAATGCAGTTCTCAAACATTTAGGTGAAGCGCTCAACCTCTCCCACCTTTTCTGTATTGGTATCTCTGCCGCAGTGGTAGAGATCTCTGCACAGGTAGGTATATGTTTGAATAAATGTAAATGTGGAAGGGAAGAGGGGAGTGGAGGGAACATGGGGGCATAATTACAACACAATGGGTGGGCTTAAGGGAGGGACTTGCTAAGATATACTACATACCCACAAAAGAGACATTTGACATTTCCAAAATACACTTTTGAATTTACTATAACAAGTGTCAATAAAAGCTTCAATGTATTCCAGCCCAACCTTGGCATACGTCAAGCATCACATGTAGCCAACCACTGGAACTGCAACAGGCTCCCATGGAAAATAACAAGGAATTAAACTAACACCCCATATGAATTCTTAAATATATAGGACCATGTTTCCATAGAAAAAGCGTTTTTTGACTTGCCTATATCTTCAGTGCCGTTTGAATAATCTTCACAAAACTTTCTATTAAAAAGTGCCCCTCTGATTCTTGTTCCGCATGAAAAGTTTCAGAGTGATCAGTCAAGCTGGGGCCGAGAAAAAGGGGAGGTGGGGTAAAAAAAAGTGTGTTTCCCATGTTAAATCCCATAGGACCTTTGAACATGACTACAGCCCGAACCGCTAGATAGAATTACACCAAATTTGGCAGAAAGCTAGCTATCAGTGCACAGATTACGCTTTTGCTTATTTGGTGTAAATCTGTCCAGTAGTTATGGCGATATTAAAGGGAAAACAAACTTGTATTCCTAGGACTGAGGATCCTTTGCAGTGATTCCATGAAAAGTAACGAGCTCGTGCAGGTAATACATAGCTCTGATTGGCTGCCAACACTTCAAACCAGGAAGTGCTGGCAGCCCCACACAAAAGTTAAAAAAAGAAACACAAGGGGCCATGGTAGAGTCACCCTTACCCCTTAGTTCTGGTGCGGGGTCCCATAAGGACCCCCCCCAGAGCAAGAAAATATATATATATATTTTTTTAATTTTTCCGATGAATTCATGATGATGTCGCAAATTCGGGAAAAATGTATATATATATATTTTTTAAAAAGCCACATGCAAACATGCACTTGATTGTTACAAGAGCCAAGGCTGGCCAGGTCCGGGGGCATTTACATTTTCTATGTGGGAGGGCACTCGGCCTCCCTGCAGCCCCAGGGACTGCCAACTCCCCGGGGCTTTTAACTTAAGAAATGCAGGTCACTAATTGCAAAGAATGTGTGGGAGACCCCAGTCCACCTGCAGCCCCAGGGACGCAACCTCCCTGGGGCACTAATTTTGTGGAAATCAGGGGGGCCATGCAGCTCCCACATCTCTGGGGACAGCAACCTTCCTGGGGCACTAATTTTTAAGAATGAGGAGGGGCAGCCCGCCCCTGCCCCATAACCTGGGGGACTGCAACCTCCCCAGTGCACTAATTGTAAAGAATGTGGGGGGTGCCCGGCCCACCCGCAGCCCCAGGGACTGCCACCTCCCAGGGGCACTAATTATAAGGAATGCATGGGGACTGCCCAGCCCACCCAAAGCCCCAGGGACGCTGCCTCACCATGGCACTAATTATATGGATAGCAAGGGGGCCGCGCAACCCCCAACACAGCCGCGGGGACCACAATTTCCTGGGGAACTAATTGTAAAGAATGCAGAGGGCCACATGCCCCTGCACAGCCCTGGGGCCCGCCACCTCCCCGGGGGACAAAATTATATGATGTGCAAGGGGACCACCACCCAGAGGATAATTGTAAAACAAATTGGGGGTCCGTTGCGTATCTCTGGACCCCGGGGACCACCACCTCCCCAAGGCTATTACATTAGAGGGGGCCACACAGCCCCCCTCATGGAGCCACTCATGACCTTTGGGACTGCCACCCCTCAGGGCTAGCTCTGTCTATGCTGACAGCTCCACCAAGTTACAGCAAACAATCCATCCGCAGAGAGGGAGAGCTGTCAAACAGCTCTCCCTCACTGCAAGCAGAGGTTTCTTCTGTTTCCCTGCCCGTGGAGATGCAGGCAGGGAAACACAGCAAACTTTTCTCTCACAGGGAGAGAGCTGCTTTAGCAGCTCCCTTTGTGTGACAGCAATGCCGGCTCCCACAAGAGGTAGGGGGCCTGCTGGGACTGGGGGGGGGGGGCCTTCAGGCTTCCTCTGTGGTCCCCAGCTTTGGGACTGGGTGCCCAGGTGGACCCAAGTCACATAGATAGGCCCCAGGGGATCGGGTCCCCATGGCTGATACAGGAATGGGGACTCTGGGACCAAGATCAGCCCTGGGGAGGGGGGCCTCAAGGTCCCTCTCCCCAAAACCAACCAAATTAATTATTTAGGTCAGTCCTCAGGGGATTGGGTCCCGGGGGCAAGATCGGCCTGTGGAGGAGAGCCATGCCCCCCCCATATCCCCCAAAAAATATTTACATATTTAGGCTGGGATCCCTGAGGCTGAGATCAGCCTGGGGAAGGGGGCCACACGCGCCCCCTCTCCTAAACAAAATTAAATATTTTGGCCTAGCCCTTGGGATGGGGTCTCCAGGGCCAAGATCGACTTCCCCCCCAAACAAAGTGTAGGCTGGGCCCAGGAGGATGGGGTCCCCAGGGCCGACATAGGCCTGGGGAGGAGGGCTGCAGCTGGGGACGGGGGTTGGGTGGTTATAGGGTTTGGCCTGGGGGGGGCTGGGTGGTTATAGGGGTTGGCCGCAGGGCTTGTCTGGGAGCCAGGCCTTGTGGCTAACCCCTGCTGCGCACAGCTGAAGGCTGTGCACAGCGCAAGGTTGGGTTGTTATAGGGGTTGGCCGCACGGTCTGGCATGCCGGCCCCTGCTGCAAGGACATAGGCCTCGGGAGGGGGTTGGGTAGTTGTAGGGGATGGCCATCATCAGTGATATCACTGGCCATGTCATGAGTGATGTAATATGTGAGGTTATAAGCAGTGCATTATGGGGTTGCAAAATATAGTTAGCTTGAATTTGACAAGTTTTGAACGTGTAAAATGTGAGCCTAACTATAACATATATTCTATTTTTTATTCTATTTCCTAACTATAACGTGTCTGTATCCTTTGTTTTTTTCGATTGTTAGACTTTTCATCCTTGGCGTGGTCTCCCTTGACTTTTTGCCTCTGTTCCCCAGGTTGCTGATGTGTGCTGGACTCTGATTTATTTGTTTTTGTTACTCTGGGCACTTTACCACTGCTAACCAGTGTTAAAGTGCAAGTGCTCCTTTACAAAATGTGTATGCAATTGGCTTATCCATGATTGGCATTTTTGATTTACTAGTAAGTCCCTAGTAAAGTGCACTGGGGGTGCCAGGGCCTGTAAATCAAATGCTACTAGTGGGCCTGCAGCTCTGGTTGTGCCACCCACATAGGTAGCTCTGTAATCATGTCTCAGACCTGCCACTGCAGTGTCTGTGTGTGCAGGTTTAACTGTAAATTCAACTTGGCAAGTGTACCCACTTGCCAGGCCTAAACCTTCCCTTTTCTTTCATGTCAGACACCCCTAAGGTAGGCCCTAGATAGCCCCAAGGGCAGGGTGCAGTGTATGGTTAAGGTAGGACATATAGTAATGTGTTTTATATGTCCTGACAGTGAAATATTGCAAAATTTGTTTTACAGTGTTGCAAGGCCTGTCCCTCTCATAGCTTAACATGGGGGCTACCTTTAAACTTGATTAAAGTGTAGATTGCCTTTGGGAGCAGATGGACATGTGGAGTTTGGGGTCTCTGAGCTCACAATTAAAAAATACATCTTTTAGTAAAGTTGATTTTGAGATTGTGTGTTTTAAAAATGCCACTTTTAGAAAGTGGGCATTTGCTTGCTAATACCATTTTTGTGACTCTGCCTGTTTGTGGATTCCCTGTCTGGGTCAGTTTGACAGTTGGGCTGGTTGCCCCTCACACTAGACAGTGACACAAAGGGAGCAGGGGTGTAGTCTGCATTGCCTGATGAGCCATCTGTGCTAGGAGGGAGGGGAGGAGTGGTCACTCACACCTGAAAGGGCTGTGCCTGCCCTCACACAATGCAGTCTCCAACCCCCTGGTGAGTATCTGGGGCCTGGCCTGGGCAAGGCAGGATTTCACATTCAAAAGAGACTTTACTTTGAAGTAGGCCTACTTCAAAGGAGAAATTGGTTATAAGAAGGGCATCCAAGCCCACAGACTTCAGAAGCACTTCTGGAAAAAAAGAGGAACCTCTGCCTGGAGAAGAAGACCTGCCTGCCTGTGACTGTACTTTGTGGAACTATCCTGCAGTTGCTGCTTCTGCCAGAGTAAGAGGGCAAAGACTGGACTTTGTGTGCCTTCCATCTTGAGAAGAACTCTCCAAGGGCTTGATTTAGAGCTTGCCTCCTGTTGGTTGAAGTCTCAGGGACAGCAAAGACTCCTCTCTGCCGGCACCTAGAGTCTCTGGAGAGACTCCTACTCTGCCCTGTGGTGCCCATCCAGTTGCTGGGACCCTGAAAGGAAATGTTGGCAGCCTAAGAAGAGGAAATCCACGCACAGAGCGCCGTGCGAGGAAAAAATCGACGTGACTCCGATCTGCGGCTTAAGAAACGATGCGCCGCCAGCTCCGCGGCTGAAAATCAACACTTGCCAGAAACGTGACCGAAGAATTGATGCACGGAGCAGGAGAAACGACGCGCAGCATCGCTGACGGAGGCTGGGAGATTGCAACTTGCGCTGCGTGGTTTTCGGATCATCGTGCGGCTAGATTTCCGACACAAGTACAGCTGGGCATGTAAAAACAACGCACGGCCTGCCCGGACCCGAGAGTGCTGACCAGATCGACTCATCGCTCTCCTGCAGAGAGAAGGAACGATGCGCCCCGACCCGACGAAAGGAGAAAAGACGCAAGGTTCCACTCGTGAGTGGAATCAACGCATCGCAAGCCCTTTTTGACCCACACTCACCCGTGCTGGGTTATTTTTCAAGCACCCAAGGTACATTTTCACACTGACAGTGTTAGTGTGTGTTTGAAACTACTTAAAGACTCTTTTTGATTTTTAATTGATAACTTGACTTGTATATTGTGGATTTTTGTCGTTTTGGTCTTGTTTTGTTTAGATAAATATTTTCTATTTTTCTAAACTGGTGTTGTGTCATTTTGTAGTGTTTTCATTAAGTTACTGTGTGTGTTGGTACAAATACTTTACACCTAGCACTCTGAAGTTAAGCCTACTGCTCTGCCAAGCTACCAAGAGGGGAAGCAGGGGTTAGCTGAGGGTGATTCACTTTTACCCTGACAAGAGTGAGGGTCCTTGCTTGAACAGGGGGTAACCTGACTGTCAACCAAAGACCCCATTTCTAACATCGATATATATATAAATCTATATATATATATATATATATATATATATATGCATATATATATATAATATATATAGACATATAAATATATATATAATATTCTTTATAAATATATATGTACACTGAAAAATACAAAGGTTAGAGTTAGTGTAGTTAGGTGTGATAAAAAGATATGTTTTTGTTTAAATGTTATAGCTAGATGAATTTGTCAGTGTCAGCATTAACATTTTGAACTGAAAAAAAGCACAGACATTCCCAAGTTATTGTTAGCGGAGCTAACTATAACTTTCGCCCTCATCGTGCACTGCTTATGACCTCACATTTTACGTCACTCATGACATATTCTCTGACATCATTCATAACATCACTGATGTCCCTGGGTGCTGTTTCAGGACCCTATGTTTGTTAAAGGTGCTGAGGGGCCACATGTCCCCCTCCTTGAGCCTTTTTAGGCCCTGGGTAGTCCATATCCCAAATCTGTTTATTTATTGAACTGGAGGGGGGCCACGTGCCCCCCTACCTGAGCCTTACTGAGCCCTGAGGACTCCATTCACCAGAGCAATTTTTTTTAATTACAGGGGGGGAGACCACATTGCCCGCCTCCAAGAGCCCAATTAGAACCTGTTGACCCCATTCCCATGAGCATTTTTTTATGAAAGAGAAGAAGGGGCAACGTAGCCTCCCCTTCCAGAGCCTTATTAGACCTTGGGGACCCCTTCCAGGTCTTTTTTTTTAAAGAGGAGGAGGCCATGTATCCTCCCTTCTGGAACCTTACTAAGCCCTAGGGACCCCATTCCGCAAGAAGGTTTTTTTAATGAAAGAGTTGGGGTGCATGTGGCTTCCCTCCCAGAGTCTTACACACTATCCTGAAGGCAATTTGCTTTTTAAATAAAGGGGAAGGGGTGAGTGCCCCCCTGCCGGATGTTTATTAGCCCTGATGACCCTATCCCCAGGGTTTTATTTATTAAAGGAGAGGGAGCCATATGGCCCCTCTCCCCAAGCCCTATTAGCCTCTGGGGACCGCATCCCCCAGATTCTTTTCTTAATGACAGCAGAGGGGGCCAAAGGCCCCCACTTCAAACATTATTAGGGCCTGCAAACCCCATCCCCCAGTGCCTTTTTTATGAAAGGGGAGGTTGACATGTCGCCCCATCCCGGGTCTTATTAGGCCCTGAGTGCCCCATCCCCTAGGACTGTTTTTTTTTATTAAAGAGAAGGAAGGCCACATGGCCCCCTTCCCTGAGCCTTATTAGGCATTGGGACCCCATCACTCAGAGTCACAACTAAAATTGAAGGGGAGTGGGGCAGTGCTGGCTCCCTCCACATGCTTTTTCCAGCACAGAGGACTCCATCCCATGGATCTACACTATTAAAAGGGAATGCACTGGTGCCCACCCACGGCACCCACCATACACCTGCTGGAAGACGCAGGCATGACCCAAGCCCCCGTAGCCCCAGCTGCCTCCCCACATGCTGCAGGAGCCAGCATTGCTTTTGCCCGCAGGGAGCAGCTATTAATGCTGCTTCCTCTGGGTGGGAGCAATATTTTTATCTGTTTCCCTGCCCTCATCAGTGCGGTCAGGCAAACAAATCAAAAGTCTGCTCCCAGTCGGCGAGAGCATTTTTAAAGCTTGTGCTGGCTGAGCAGATTTTGTTCCTGTTCCTGCTTGGAAGGAGATTTAAAAATGCTCCCACCAAGTGGGAGCAAACACAGTTTTTCCTGCCTGCGCCGATGCAGAAGGGAGACTGCAATGTCCCAGAGGTGAGCTCCCTGGGACATAACGGGTGCTTTGGCCCTGGGGTATGGGGTCCTGGGCCCATTAATGGTTGAGGGAATGGAGCTGCTTGGCCCCCTCACCATTTCCAGTAATTTCAACCCCACGGGCGGGCTCTCTGTGGCCTTTAGAGCCATGAGAACGGGGGTTGCGACAGCCTTCCTACCCATTTTGAAAAGTTTCAGCCCTGTAGGTGGGTTCCCCGAGGCCTCTGTATACTCAGGAGGGGGTGCGTGTAGCTCCATTCTCTTTTATGCTAATTTTGCCCACCTGGGTGGGCCCCCCAGTGGGCCTTTATTGGCTTGGGAAGGGGGAATACATCCCCCTTACCTTATAGAACACAGCCCTGGTGGTGGGCTCCCCAGGCATATAATTAATGAATGCGGCGTGGCGGGAGTCCCGCAAGATTGCAGCAATTTGTGCTAATTTGTTTTTGGCCCCAGGGGTCTCTCAGAGGTCCCTCTATTGGGGCTCGGTGGGGGGGAAGTATCTGCACCCTGCACCTTTTATGTTACTTTTCAGTTTTTTCTTCGGCCAAAGGACTAAGGGTTAGATGTAGCAACCGGTTTGCATGTCGCAAACTGCGAAAAACGCAGTTTGAGACATGCAAAACGGCCATTGCGATGCAGATTCACATTTTGCGAGTCGGTACCGACTCGCAAAATGTGAATCCGACTCGCAAATAGGAAGGGGTGTTCCCTTTCAATTTGCGACCGCATCGCCATGCTGAGTTGCTTTGTGACCGCGAAAGCTGTCGCAAACCAACTCGCAGTTACCACCCTCTTGAAGTGGGTGGTAACGCATTCGCAAACGTAAAGGGGTCTCCATGGGACCCCTTCCCCATTGTGAATGTCGCTGAAAAAATGAAACCAAATGGTTTCTTTATTTTTTTGAATTGCAACTCGTTTTCCTTTAAGGAAAACGGGCTGCAATTCAAAAAAAAAAACTGCTTTATTAAAAAAAGCAGTCACAGACATGGAGGTCTGCTGTCTCCAGCAGGCCACCATCCCTGTGAGTGCAGGGACTCGCTATGGGGTCGCAATTTGCGACCCACCTCATTAATATTCATGAGGTGGGTCTTTGCGATCCCATAGCGAGTCGCAGAAGGTGACTAAGACACCTTTCTGCATACAATTTTGCAAGTTGCAATTTGCGAGTCGGTATGACTCGCAATTTGCAAATCGCAAAAAAAAATTTGGCTACATCTGGCCCTAAGTCCCAGACTCCTGTGTTTGCTGCCAGCAACATTTTTCTGATGTTGCTGACAGCCAATAGGCACCCTCGCTCCTGCGGGTGTCTGATTTCCGCTTAAGCATCATGGTCCAAGGGAAATAAAGCTCCCTGAGCCAATCAGAATGTTCTACTTTTAAATTGGTGCTCCCATGAGAGTCTCTCAAGCCTCTTGTTCACCAAACTATCCACATACACAAATATTTTTGGTGCTCAATTTCTCAAAAACTACTGAACTGATTTACGCCAAATCACAAAAAACACAATCTGTGGACCAAGATCCAGCTTCCTGCCAAATTTGGTGTAAATTCGATCAGCAGCTTTTGCGGTAGTGCTTCCTAAAAAGGTCTATGGAAGATGCATCAGAACCCCCCTTTTTTCTAGGCCCCTGCTTGATGGAGCTCTCCAAACATTCGATGCACGAACTACTCAAAAAGTAGAGCCTTTTTGGAAAGTATTATCAAACAGGATAAAAGTTATTAGCAACACAAAAAACACTTTTTCTATGAAACATCTAACCTAATTACAACTACACAGAGGCAACCGCCACAATGGATATATATATATATATATATATATATATATATATATAAACAAACTTCAAATACTCGAAGTGAACTCATGTGGCCCGAGAGGGGTGGTGCGAAAACCGGCACGAGCAAGCCGGTAATTATGATTCACCAAAACAAAAAAGAAAAAAGTAAAAATTGCACGCTCAGGATTCAGGGCAAGTGAAAACAGTGTTTAATCAAAGCACCTTTGATTAAACACTGTTTTCACTTGCCCTGAATCCTGAGCGTGCGATTTTTACTTTTTTCTTTTTTGTTTTGGTAAATATATATATATATATATATATATATATATATATATATATATATATATATATATATATATATAATATACTTTTAATCATTTCATTTAAAAAAGTAATGTACGGTTTTGAACTTATTTTTAAAATATATGTGTATATATTTTACAAATTAAAAAAAATCTTTTGAACAAGTTTATTACTAATTAAATAAAAACAATTTAGTGAAATTGAGTGCTTTGTTTTCGGTATTAATGTTTGGAATAAATCTTTATAAATGAAATTCATATATTTAAATTATGTAAATGTAATACAAAGGTCATTTAATGGAGTACTGTGTTTTTATTTTATTTGTTCTTAGTGTATGTTAATTGTTTTTAATTATTTTCATTTAATTTACATATATATTATTCATTTTTTGTAAATGTATGCATTGTGTTTACATAGTAAAATTTAATAATTGTCCCTATATTTTCCTATCGGGAGATGTCTGCCCTCGTGGCAGAGATCTCCACAAACAGCCAGAAAGTTACTAATAGTAACTTTACAGCTATAAAATGAGTTGTAAGAGGATCCACTTCCTCATTAGAGGGTATGAAGACTTAAGTCCAGACATAGGTGTAAATCTCCACTCGAAAATGGTGAATATCAAACATCTATAAAAATATGAAGCGTTATACCTAGGTGTAGAAACAGATATAACTTTGTTTCTCAAACCTGTAGTGAGAGGCCATGTGCCAGGTGTGTATGAGCACCTCATCGTAGGGGATGGCAGTGGCGTAGCGTGGGTTGTCAGCACCCGAGGCAAGGCAATTAATTTGCGCCCCCTAACCCGGGGCAAGGCAAGTAATTTGCGCCCTCTAACCCATGGATTTAGTCTCTTCCAAGATGTTGCGCCCGGTGCGGCCGGCCCCTCTGCACCCCCCACGCTACGCCACTGGGGTATGGTCAGACTGCAGAAGAGTGCACTGCAGGTAAAAGGTAGGGTGGCCGGTTGGTTGGTGGTTTAGAGTGGTTGTCCTTTTTGAGGTCACTTTTCCTAAAAAAAAAAAAAGTATTTTTGTGAGAATTACAATCTTGCTGTTTGCCTCCCTCAGTGTAGGAAACCCTGAGTCGCTCATAGTACATTTCTAAATTGAAATAACAGCGTCAGGTGCGAGACAAGGGCATAGTTCTTTTGTCAGTTTGCTTTAATGGAAATATCTGCAGGGATAATGTGAAAGAAAGAGGGCGAGGGTGGTGTCAGATTCCTCTTTCTCCGTCCGCGTTGCTGGTCGTTCAGTGTTTTTAATCAGGGCAGTGCAGTTTGCCTGCCACACAATCCCCGTGTTTTCAATGTAGTAATTCTTCAGATTACCCTTTCATGGTGCAGTGCACACCAAAGAAAGCAACCTGTGCCCTTTAAGCAGAAGTGTGTGTGGCTTGGGGTGGGTGAGGAGGCGGCCAGGCGTTGGGAGTAATCAGATAAAGCTAGCTGACCGGTATTAGTGTGTTAGCTTTGTCCCAGCGCTAGCATCTTCAATGGGCCCAGGCTCCCCCCTCATTTGTCACCCCAGCGCCTCCTTTGTGTGGATAATTTCCCATTGGTATTAGCCAGCGCTTGGAGTTGATAGCCGACTAGCCTCTTCGCTTGTACCATTATTTCCAGCAAGCTTGATACATCTGCAATAAATCCTGGAGGATTTGTGTGCGAAATGAGGAAGTATGAGTGACAGGGCGGACTGATAAGGCCTGAAACAAAAGAGGCGTCCATCTTATTTTTGGGACACGGACTTACTGCCTTTGAATTGATTTGATCAGGTTTGCACCAGCTGCCTGCGCTGTTCTGAACAAGTAAGAGATCAGGCTTAGGCTTTCTCGCGCCCTCCAAATAACCTTTATTGCAGCATCTCGAGGAGCAGCTCACCAGCCAGGTTTGTTTTAGGGCTAAATCTTTTCAGGGGGCAGCAAGCCAACAACGCAAGGCCAACTCTTTCAAATGTTGTGGGAATGGTGCCCTAATACTAGCTAAGGAAACATAGTGTGGGCGCGCCCGGGCACTAAAACACTAAAAATGGTTATCCAGACTACGCAAGAACTCGAAAAATAATGTTTTTTTTATGTAAACACAGAATAAGTTACATCCAGCAGGAGAGCACCTTGTTGTTAAAGGCATATAACGAAGCGCCAACATTTGCATAACAAAAGTGATGCACATTAAAAGCAGCATTGGCCCAGGATGACGATGATGCCATTTGAGAGCTGCATACAAGTCAGTGATGAATGCAACGTGAAGAATGTTGAAACAAGATCCACCCATTATATAGTCATACCTTTCTAATTCGAAAAAAAAATCAAACATGGTTAAAATATATTGGTTTATAGAGTGGGAAAAATAGGTTTGATGGTATTAATAGCCTTCCTGACTGCTACATCTTGAGCCTTGTCTCTGCCCTCTTCTCATGGCCCAGGCTGTAACTACGATGCTGCAGTCAGACTTGGAAGCATGTCCTAACCTATTACATGCATCACGGCCGCATGGTGTTGGCTTCTTCTTGAAAAGGTTTATGATTTGCGGACTGGTGGGCCCTGCCGTCTTTCCTACCAAGAGCCTGATCGCAAGCGGCTCTGTTCCCTGTGTTCCCACACCCATGAGCAGTACACCAGATTTATTTTTATTGAAAAAAACATGGAAACTGAATGCAGTTTGGGTCAGGATAGGTGTCCGTATGTGTTTTTTGATCCTTCATACTGAGTCTGCATGTTATTCTCCATTCCAGGTGGAGTAACTTGCAATAGCTGGATTTAGGTGCAGGAACGCTGGTAAAATGAAGTCTGGACATTTGGTGGCATAATTAATGGGATGTGGTGCAGGGCAGAGCAGCAAGTCACATTGCTGATGTTCCCTGCATCAAAGTGAAAGGGGAAAAATAAGCCTTATCTATAGCATACGGCGCATTCCTCTTCTTTCCCCCTGCGCTGGTGCACAATGAACAGCCTAGAGCCAATGCAGGCATCCTTCAATCATGGTGGATGAGTGTCTGTGTTGCATGCAGGATTGTTTTGTGCAAGCAGGGATTCAAAAACAATCCACAGATGCATTTTCCTCTTTCTATGTGTGCTGCAGAAAGAGGAAAAAACAAAGAGAAATAAAGATATTTCTCCTCGTTGCGCCTCCCCTGAGGAGGTGTAAGGTTTTAATGCATCCCTCGGTTTACAGGGTATTGTAAATCCGGGGATACATCAACAAATTCCATGGGAGTTTCATGGAACACCCACTGCAATGCCTATGAAACACCTCCCTAGCGCAGATTAAGGCAATAGCAGCATTTTGCGCTGCCTTGCCTTACTTCATATCTATGAGGCCAATCAAAGGCACTCTACAAGATTTAATTGCACCAATTTGGTATCCTTTTTAACGCCTGCTCAAAGCAAGCGTTAAGAGGACGCACCCATTGAAATCAATGGGTTTCCTTGCAGTTTGCTCCACTAGCATCAACATTTTTGATGGTAGTGGAGCAAAGCGCCACAGTAGCGTAAACATTTTTGACGCTATTGGCCTAACATGCGCCATGGTGCACCGTATTTTAAATACGGCACACCCATGGTGTCGTTAGGTGGCTGTGGTGGGGGGCACAAGAAATCTGGCGCATCAGTACTGATGGGCCAGGTCCTTGTAAATCTGCACCATTTACAAGCCCCTTGCTTCACCGTTGTGTAATTTTTTCTGACTCTACGGCAGCGCAGAAAAGTCCCCCACTCCACGCCGTATCTACAAACTGGTGCAATGGTACCATTTTGCCAGTTTGTAAACCCTTGTGCCACATTATACCTGCACCAGGTATAATGTATGCAAGGGAGGTGTTCCCCCCCAAGGAGGCCCTCAAGAATGGCGCAGTGACATCTACAAGATTTCACTGTGTCATTCTAGCATCATTTTTTAACGCCTGCTCAGGGCAGGCGTTAAAGTGATGCTGTGCTTTGTTCTATGGGCCTTCCGTGCTTTGCTGGACTAAGAGCAAAATATTTGACGCTAGACCAGCAAAGCACCACAACTGCATCAGAAATTCTGACGCAGCTGTGCTAATGAGCATCATGGTGTGCTGTATTGTAAATACAGCGCTACCATGGTGTTAGCAGGGGTGCACAGGGTGGCACAAGCAAACTGGTGCATCTATTTTGCTCTCTAAAATCTATGAGCCAGTTTGTAGTAAATGAGGCAAAAATATAATCCAACCCACTGACACATCAAGAAAATTCATATTAACTGACAAGTCTATTGTGGTACTACGGGAAGAAGTGACACATTTACTAAACAGAGGAGGTATATACTCACAACTGTGGGTTAAAAATGACTTATAATTAATGAAGATATGTAGACAATTACATTTTACATACACCCCTCAATCACAAATGCCCAATTTACATCTATCCTTGAAAAAGTTTGATAAGCATTACAGAGGATTAATATCCAATCTAGATTTTAACATTTCAAATCACAGCTTCCAAGAGAGAAGCCGGTTTATGTAGGGAAAATCTTAATTACCCCACAACTAGGGAGCCTAATGGAAACTGAATCTTTCCTGGAGACATTTGGTTCTGATTTAGAGTTTGGCAGATGGGTTACTCCGTCACAAATGTGACAAATATTCAGTCCGCCGTGTTACAATTTCCAAAGGATATAATGGAATCGTAATACGGCGGACGGGATATCCATCATGTTTGTGACAGAGTAACCCCATCCGCTAAACTACGAAGGAAGCCTTCAGTCTCTTAGAACACCAAAAGGGGTGATTCTCTTGATGTTAACTGAGAGAGAAAAGGAAATCAATCCCATATAGATCCAAAATATTTATATGAAGATTTAATAGTAAAAATGAATTGCAGAAGCTCATGTGCTCAATCTTTTAAGAGGATTAGGGTTCCTGTCAGCGGGGTGAACAAATATTTACTTCATAGCCCTCAATAATAAAATGCAAAATCTTTACATCTAAACAGGTGCAGTCAGAGACCATGTAGTAAAATTTAACTCAAATATAATATCTTGAGTAACAGAAGAGGGAATAAGTCAAACAACACATTTTAAACATCAACCCTCAAATACATTTCACTTAATATTTGTATCTGAAGCAAACGTTTAAGTGCCATACAGTGGCTCCTGACCATGTTTCCCTCTGTAGACAGTCATCAGTGGTGTACATGAAATGCCACCTTGCTCACTGTCAAACTTCAGCAGACTACTGATGTACAGCAATGAACAAGTTCTTAACAATTCAGAATGCTCTCTCCAACCTAAGGGCATAGTAAAAAGTAGGCTATGAACTTGCTTTAGCTGGTAATCACCTTAGCTCTAAAAGGATTTGCTCTTACTTGTAACAAAAACGAAGGTTTCAGAGTCATCTGGATTAACTGGTGAGCTACTATGAAATCAAAACCTCTGCAAACCATGCCGCTTCTATTGAAGACCTTGCTACATTACATTAAAACCACAAAGGCATGAGCATATAGAAGACATATGCCATGCACTACTCCAATTTTTAGTAAAGAAGGACCTGTGTTAGCAAGTGTGTTGGGCAGATTAGCTAAACAAATATAATCATAGTCAACACATACTCCTGCTTGATCTCATTGGAACCTGGAATACATTTAGTTAGTCTACCATTAACATCATTTTCCACGTGGGTTTAGTTAGAAATGTGTAAGAAACACAAAATCTATAATAAGCTAAATTAACTATTCAAAGACTGAAGTTTAATCAAAGATTTGAGCTTATTAACCAAGTTGAATGATATGTGTGAGTCGACCAAGCAATGTTGATTTAATTGATTACTGCACAGTGACCCAAAAAAACAGAAGCAGTGGTCTGTGGTTGAATGGCATTCCCAAAATATACCTTACTCTGTGAGCAGCGAGAAAATCTTGACCCAACAAGCAAACTGGTGATGGGGAGTAGTTTAAGAATCTGATATTGACTAGCGATGGCAGAAATCAGTCTCCCTCTTATACAGCCATGTACATGTGTGCAGGACTAAGTTTAGAGCTATCAGTCATCAGTGATGCAATCTTAGTAGTACAAGATAGGAAAGTTGCCTCCACCCTTCAAATTTATTTTTCAAGAACTTTATACTCCCTTATTTAACCTGTGGTCAGAGAAGGCGCCTTGTGATCTTCAAGACCATCCCATTATGGTTTATTTTTGTTTATTGATTATTGAGTTTCAATATCACATACAACAATCTGCATCCACCAGCCATTGGGGTGTCACAATCTACCTCAGATTCAAGAGGAATAAACTGCGCTCCCATGGTAACATTTCATCCACCTCATCTGATTCATATGCAACTTGTCTTTTGAGTAGGATGAGATTGCACAGTGCGGGTGATTCTGCAATATTTAGGGTAGACGAGCTCTCTAAATTCTGTTGATGGAAATCCAATGCACGATTCCCAGGTTCTTTCAAACGAAGCCCCTTGCTTGTCCAAAGCCGCCTTGAGCTTCTTCACCCACAGCAATTCCCAAAGTCTACTGAGCCAGATCCTATATTCTTGCATCTGTTGTTTTGTCTACAGCAGTGCAGTGGCTTGTCTAGCAGCACACAACCATGGTGATAGTACAGTCCCTTGCAGATCTCAGGGAAAACATCAGACTATTTGGGAGACCCAACAGAATGGAATCTGGAAACTGGGGTGTTTATGTGTAAAACATGCTGTTTATGCTAGAAAGAACCTCATGCCAGTAGCAATGTGACATGGGGCACCTTCAAAAAAGTGTGTAAGCATTCGCACTTCTCCATATCCCCTCCAGCATTCAGCTGGCTTTGCAAAAAAGTATTTGTATGCCTTTCCTGGTGTGTAATACCTATAGTGTACAATTTTCTGTAGGGCCTCTTTACCTCAGCCACTTGCACAACAACAGAGCTTGGTATATATAGCTTCCTGCTCCCTTTCTGAGAGCAAACTTCCTATTTCCTCCTGTCACTGTTTTTGAGGTGCTGACTTCTGGTTGTGACTCACTCTCTGTATAAACGTATAATTGCCTGAGAGCAACCGTTTGTCACCATGTCTGGTAATGATCCATTTTTCAAATTGTGTTAAAGGTCTTTTTGCTGTGCTCTTGATCAATGCGTTGGTGACCCATTACCTAATTTGGAAGTAATCCATAATTGTCTTTCAGTTTCTCAAAAGAATGGATGCCCTTAACATTATAGAAGCCCCCCCGTTTACAATTGGCTACTTGCCATCTAAAGAATACAGGCGGTCATTCCAACCGCGGCGGGCGGCGGTAGCCGCCCGCCATGCGGTTACCGCCGAATGACCGCACTGCGGTCAAAAGACCGCGGGGGCCATTCTGGCTTTCCCGCTAGGCCGGCGGCCGACCGCCAAAAGGCCGCCCGCCGGGAAAGCCCCAGCAACGATGAAGCCAGCTCCGAATGGAGCCGGCGGAGTTGCTGGTGTGCGACGGGTGCAGTGCCACCCGTCGCGATTTTCAGTGTCTGCTTTGCAGACACTGAAAATCATTATGGGGCCCTGTGAGGGGGCCCCACGACACCCGTTCCTGCATCCTGTTCCTGGCGGTATTTACCGCCAGGACCAGGATGGTGGGAAGGGGGTCGGAATCCCCATGGCGGTGCTGCAAGCAGCGCCGCCGTGGCGGATTCCTTGGGCCAGGGGTAAACCGGCGGGAAACCGCTAGTTGCCCTTTTCTGACCCCGGCTTTACCGCCGCGGTCAGAATGGCCCTGGAAGCACCACCATCCTGTTGGCAGTGCTTCCGCGGTCCGCGGCCCTGTCGGAATGACCCCCACAGTCTCTTCATTAGCTGATGAGAAGTCAGGATTGGCTTTTGATGGATTCATCGGTAAGAGAAAAGCTGGAAGGCCCCTAGAAGCAGATACTCTCTCCTATGCTTCTATATTCATCCTAAGTACCAGGGAAGAGTATGCTCCCAATGATCTGTATTTTTAACTAGCCAAGGGACCTTCCCCAGATGTGTGCCTCAAGTGCCCGATCCACAGTGCACTAGTGCTTTTCTGAAAATGGATGATATCATCCTACTATGTAACTGAGTTGTGCTGCAAAGTATTAATGCCTCAAGGAGGTAATCCTCAAACCACCTTCCCTAAGAGCCAGGTACACTTGCTTTTTAGCCACACGGGGCTTCATATCATTCCTTATAAACTGTTCTATGAGCCTCTCTATTTCATTTACTATCTCAGTGGTGGCTGCAACAGGTTTATTGGCATCACATGTTAAATTTTTTGGTGCAAGGTCATCTTGATCGCCTCGATGCAGCCCAGACAGGTCAATCCTCCACGTGCAGGCTCTATGGATCTTTGTGGTTTATCAGCAGTAGTTCAGCATAATTTTGAGAGGCTATCTTATCTGTAGTGGGGCATATTTTGATGCTGAGGCAGTTGATATGATACTGGAAATTATTTTTGTACAGCATCTCATAACTCTTGCGTGGTGTTGATGCCCATGATCTGATATTTTGGGGCATTTATTTTGAACCCAGAAATGTTACAGAACCAGCCTAATTCGTGTAGTAGGGCCAGGATGGAGTTCAAGAGTTTTGACACCGTTACTAGTACATTGCCAACATAAAGCACAAGTTTATGATGTTGTTTCCCCATTTTAATCCCTTTAGTTTTGGGATTTAGCTTTACACTTTCTGCCAGTGGTACCATACATAGTGTACAGATGAGCAGGGACAATGGACACCCCTATTTCGTGTGTAAACGCACTTCAAAGAGTTGTTACAAGGTGCAATTAACTCTAACCATTGCCACTGAGCAACAGTAGCCACTCAATATTCATGTTGTAAATCTAGGACAAAAACCAAATGCGTACACACCAGAAATGGCCAATGAACCCGGTCAAAGCCCTTCTCAACATAGATAGAGAGTCCCCTTAGTCCTCTCTGGTTTATCAATGGCATGTATTATTCATTTGGTGTTATCACTACACATCCTTTTGGGGATAATACATGTTTGAGCTTGGTCCACCAATCCTTGCACGTATGGACCTAGGCAGCATGCCAATATTTCTGTGAAGATTTGTGCATCAATATTTAACAGTGATATGGGGCGATCTGATAAACATTGTGTGGGGTGCTTGCCCGACATGGGGATTATGGTTATCACCATTTTGAACATATTTGGGGTTAGTGTTTAATGGGTTCTGCTGAAGGGGGGCCAGCAATGGGCAGAATAACTTATAAAAAGCTGCCATAAAACCATCCAGCCCAGGAGCCTTCCCCAAAGGTAACTCGGGCAATCCCTGAAGTAACTTTCTAGAATTATGTCAGCTTCAAGGATTATCTAAAGTTATTTGCTACTGCCTTGGTGTTGCCTACCGCAATCCCTTGGTTCATAGTAAAGTATTTTATGGTCCCTCTCTATTGCTTGGCCTTCAATTTACAGACCAACAACTTGCCAACTTTATTTCCTTCTTTGACGTATTGCTGGTGTATGTGTAGAAGGGTGTATTCTGCTCTATGCCTAGCTCTTTAAGTTGTTACCTAGCCAGTGTGACCTGGTGATCAACTTTTACGGGAGCCCAACAGTTTGTGAATAGCTTCCAGCTCCTTCACCCTGTACTCTAATTTGTGTCACTAATCTTGCCTTTCCCTATTATATTGTGCGATCAGTTCCCCCCTCATTACTGCTTTTAATGTGTCTCATAGGTGCAAAATCTGACTATCTGTATTATCATTAATTAGCAAAAGTCTACAAATTTGCTTAACTAGGGTGGCAACTGTGTCAAATTTTAACATGTTATTATTTAGTCATGATATGCCAGTGAGAGGGTTAGTGTGGTGATCTCTCAATGTGAATATTATAGGTGAGTGGTCTCGATACTTGCATGCTGTGTATCAGCTAATTTTGTTGATGTACCTGTAAAGTAGTCCAGTCTGGAATATGATTGATGGGAGGCCGAGGAGAGTGCATAACCCCCAATTGTGTGTGGTTCAATGTCTGCCTGAGCCCTCTAGTCCAAATCTTTCATCCATTCTAGACCGCTTTTAGAAAGAGCGCTAGTTTGGCCAACTCATTGCACCAAGCTATCTTTTGTGGAATCTGTTACAATACTTAGATCCCCTCCCACCAATATCTCAGAATCTGGTGATGTCATAACTTGTGTGAAGGCTTTTCTTAGAAACTTCTCTTGGTAATAATTGGGCTCATAAATAGGCTCCATATGTGTGTCATCTTAAGTCCCTAGTTGCAACCCCTCTCCAACTGGCCAGTTTAATTCTGTTCATTTTAAGCTATTGCATCCATCACCCTCTTGTTCTCTCAACAGTGCTATGACTGCTGACCACTTACATTGCCGGCCCTCTGTTCCAGTCTTTCTCATGGGCCCTCGTTCACTTGCCTTCAAGCAGTACAGCAAAGATTAGTCTTTTCTATCTTCCACTTAGCCATGAAGTTTGCTTTCCATTCATGATAAATTTCTTCTAATGAGAGTTTGCGGGAGATGTACCTTATGGGATTGTAGGTCATCTCCCCTGATGTCATAGTAGGTCATCTGTTCTGTGTTGTCGTTGAGTCGTGAGAGAGGATTCTTGTGGTTGCTGGTAATTTGAATAGAGCTTGTGCTTCAGTTGGAATGTGGATCATGTACCTTGTCTCATTCAGGTTAAAAATCATGCTGAAAGGATGGCCCCAAATGGACTTTATTTCCTTCTCCTTTAAGTATTAAGTGACTTGTCCTAGCTCTTGCCTTCTCTACAGAGTGATTGAGTCAAATCCAAATAGAAGGAGATGGTTGCTCCCTTGAAGGAGATTGTGCCTCCTGAGTGGACTGCTTTTGTTATCTCCTCTTTTATTGAAGCAATGCACATAGGTAAGAAAGGACATCTGGTTGTGTGTTTCTCAGGTCAGTAGACCTCCTCACTCGGTTTTCTCTATCAAGTTGGATATCTTCAGGGCAAGGCTGGGTAGTATGAAGTGACATAATACTCAATGTTATCCCTTTCTGCATCCTGGGGTGCACCTCTGATTCTTATTTTAGATTGATGTGATCTATTTTCCAAATCCTGAAGGTGTCCCTGTAAATCAGTGCTTTGGTCTCATAACTCCGTCACCTCCCTCCAGAATGAGTCCAAATACACCTCCCTGACATCCCCCCATTCTCTAACATGGAATATCTTTGTCCAGTTCATTGAGATCATGCTTCACTTCCTTCTTTTCTGTGGGAGTGTCTTCTCATAGAGCTGCAATGTCTTCCTGCTGTTTACTGAACAGTTCCTCCATAAAGGTTAAAGTGAAAGCTCCTCAGCCGTGCTGTGTGGGAGTCTGTGCTGAGAGGGCTCACAGCCTCCCAATCCCAGCTGCTTCTCTGGACATTTCTAGTTTCTTGGCTGCTGCTTTATTCTTTGAAGTTGGAGTCCTTTGTATGCTTGTGAGAAGCCATGTTTGGTTCAGGGTTTTCTATTTTTATTCCAGATGGTGTTGGCAACCAGGCCTGTCATGGATAGTTGTGGAAGCATGGCAGGATGCTCAGCCTTTCTCTTTCTTTTGGTTACTGCTCTGCTCTGTGAAATGAGGCATGTGGAGCTCGTCTCAGTGTGGGTGTCCAGTCAGCAGCCAGATGCACAGCTTTAGTCTCTGAAGCTGATGGCTGTATCTGTTAAGACACTGCAGTGACCCCCAGTGATCTAACACCTACTATAGACTCTGATGTCTCCCCTGGGAATACCTATGCCATGGTGCGAATTTTGAGAGTTAAGTCTACCTCCCTCACTTTGCTAGCCTGCCATACTTTGCTGTATCATATGCCTGGGGGGTCCAGTCTATGGGGTATTCCCCATCTGTAGGTTGAGGCCTCCACCCCTCAGTGCCCATGAGCATTGCATGTTTTGCAGTTTATATACCACTTTATTCACTGTTCATTCCAGAATATGCTGGGTGTGATTTACCCAAACCAAACCAGAGAGAGCTATATGCTTGTTTAACAAATTGTTTTTTTTTGCTTTGCTATCCAGTATGAGGTTCTGTTCACTGGAGAATCTCCAAATCTGGCCCAACCAATGGTTCCATCTCAATTCCGTGGGCCTGTTGTACCACTATGCTGCCTGGTCCTAGCTGCATGTTGGCCTCCTGCTGCTGCATTCAATTCACTGGGGCAGGTGCTGTAACACAATTTACACACATGCCAGCCTCAACTTATGCCCAAAACATGGGTGCTGCTCACTTTGTTCCCAGGGGATATGCCCTCACTGTAGCTGTGTAGTTGCTCATCTCTGTCTCTGGGGATGATGTCACTTATAGGACATATAGGCTTTCTGCTCCCAGGTGCTCCTCCTTCACCCACTCTTTCCTTTGGCCGGGCAAGGCCGCATTGCTCTTGTGCCTCTCAATCCTGCCTGTGTGTTCTGTTCTAGCACGGGCTGACTATCAAAACAGGATCAAATTTCCCTGCAGATCTGTCAGGCATCAGCGAGGTTTCTGCAGCCAGAGCTGAATCTACCACAGGGCACCTGCTGAACTGCACCAGACCTAGGATCCATCTGTTCGAGAAATTATCTCCATTTTCTTTTGCTACCTCAGTATCCTGTAGAGCTGCTCCTGAAGTGTAGGATACAACGTGCCCCCCAAATGGTTGCTGGTAATCTCCTCTTTCTGCCTTTTTGTTTTGGTCCCTGTTGATTGCTGGATGATGGCAGAGGATGGGCTCTCGTTTGTAGACAGAGACAAGGAGAGAGTGCTCTTACTCCATTAACATCTTCAACACACCCCTTCAAGACCATCCCTTTAAACAACATCTATATTAAGTACTTTATCAACTTTCCATTCTGTAACCTCAAGTTTCTTGATCAGCCTCTTTGAAACCAAGAGATTGATCTACTTTTGATATGGAGTCCAACTAGACAGTTAACAGTCAATCTTTAGTTCATTTTTTATGTCTTTTTGCCAGACAGTGTTCACTGGTGTTTGATGCCTGGGCTGCTGTGATCCCAAGACCACGACCACAGACTTGTAGTTAAACACAGTTTAATGTGAATGGATCACAATGTAACCCCTAAAGAACAAATGATAAGAAAACTGACAGTCTGACTGTAGAGAAAGGAATAAGAAAAACTGGTATACAGACAAATCGTCCATCAGAGGCAAACTTCAGTGTTAACTAAAAATGACTATTCCTAAATTCTAACCAATCCAGGTTTAAACTGTAATAAAAGAGACAAGACACATAACAAAGGATTGAAGCCATATTATATGATCTCTTTTATGTACAACAAGCCTGGAACTGGAAGTGTTATGGTGAATTGTAACTCTCCTGATATGACACTCACATCTGGCTAATTGATCTCTGTGACAAAAGAGGACAGTGATAAGAGACACCTGTAAGAAAATGACCATTTTGGTTGGTCACCAGTCCACATTTTGCTAGAATTTATTTCTGGTGTATGTATTCTGAACACTGGAGGACTGCCGTCCAGCACCCAGTGTATGTGCTATGACCCCTAAAACATGTGGAAATGACTAATACTTAATTGACATATTTACCTTACCTGTAAGTCCCTAGTATGAGGTACCTCATGTGCCCAGGGCCTGTAAGCTAAATGGCACTAGAGGACTGCGGCATTCATTGTGCCACCACTTAAGTGGCTATGTAAAACATGGCTCTAGGCCCACAACTGCACACTAGCATGGCAGTTTTAAAACTGCAATTTCGACCTGTTAAAATGATCCATTTAACAGGACTATACCTTCCTTCTTAATATTTCTAAGTCACCCTTAAGTTAAGCTGTAGATGCCCATAGGGAAGGGTGCATAGTATTTAAAGAATAGGACATGTGTTCTTAAGCTTTACATGTCCTGGCAATGAAAAATCTCCAATGTCATTTTTCTCTGTAGAAAGGCCGGTTCTCTCATAGGAAAGCACTGGGTTACTCCTTATAATGCACAATTTCAGTTTGGGAATTTCTAGAATCATGGTGATGGACTGAAATTAATATGAAATTAAAATCCAATCTGTAAATTGCTATTTTGATCATGCCATTTTTAGAAAGTTGGTATTTTCCTGCCTAAAACCCCTCGTAGCCTATTCAGAGTTAAGACCTGATTTATATGTTGTCCTAGCGAGATCAATGATGACAGAGTTCCCTCCCTACCATCATTATGCTCTGCCTACTTGACCATAAGTTTGATGACAGCAGAGACTACTCTGTCTTCGCTCTGGACAGACCCCTCTGAAAGCCAGGCGAACTAAGGGACACCCGTGGTTTGGCTGTATGTCTGTCCGCCTAATTTTGATGGGCAGACATACAGCCAATTCATCGTCCATTACTTCCAGGAAAGATCTGTTGGCAAGGGGCATTAAACAGTGCTTAATGTCTCTCTTGCCATAGGGGTAAACTCCCATGGTGAGGGGAGCATTTATTATATTTTCAAAAAGCAACTCCCACTTTGGGAATTTCTTTTTGAAAATAAAATAAAAGTTGTAAGCTTGACATATGGCTTTGTCATGTTGCCAGAGCCATCCATCAAACTTACAGTGCATTTCCAGGAACCAGAGTTATGGTGCTTCCTGAAAATGCAAGATGTCTGCAGGGGCAGAAGACATCTCTAAATACATCAGATGGAGTTCTCTGACCTTGGCATTAGCTACTCCGTCCACCAATTTATAAATCAGCCCCTTGCTCCCCACCTGACACCTGGCAGCCTACAAAGAGGTGTGAATGCCTCCCTGGAAAGCGAACCAAAGGGCATTGGCTGGGAAGAGATGTGACCTCCTCCTGGCAGGATGGACTGGAGGTTTTGCCCTTCCAACTGCACAAGCTTCAAAATGGCATCCCTGTCACAGGTAGATGTAACTCACACCTAGGCATTCCCCGGCATTGTCAATGTAACTAGAGTGGCACCAATCACATTTGAAAAGGGGGAAGGGGACCTGTCTGATAACTGGTTTGCAGGGGTAAATTACTAATTTCTCTAGCCACAACTCAGGTGTGTGCCTAGAGCTTTGACCTAGGGAAGAACGTTTCTACCATGTTGGAGTTTAGCAGAGCAGGGCACTGTGGTATTGTTTAGGGCCAATCCCCACAGTAAATGTTGTCAATGTGGTAGGGCTGCCAGTGGGAACCTTTTCCTTATTGAACAGGGAGTTTCTTCCACCCAGGGGCTAGTGGTAAGCATAAAAGTGGCAATCCTGGGTAACTTATCCAGACCATTGCTGGACCTGAGGAAGAGAGAAAGAGGATTGTGCCTGCTGAAGCATTTGGACTTGAGAATGAGAACTGCACCTTCTGTAACCTGTGGAGTGAAGACCCCAAGGCCTGTCACTTTTCCCACTTGACCCCAACAGAGAAGAGTGGACTCTAAGGTATATTTGCCTAGCCGCCTGTTAAGCTACAGGGACTAAAAGCTGCAAGAATCTGACCTTCCTGAAGAGTCCAGACAAACAGTTCCAACTGAACTTGCCCTTGACCCTGCTGGTACCTTCCCCAGGAGTGAGTCATTGCTCCTCCTGCCCAACCCTAAAAGTTTGGACATAAAAACCCTTTCAAGGATTTTTGTCAAAAGAATTAGAGGCTAGCAGTGGACTGCCTTCGAGCCACAGCAGCTGACCTCGAACTGCTGGTTTGCCCCCCTGAAAGTATCCGGAATTTCAAAAACTCATCTATGTTCAAAGGTAGAAATCTTCATATGAGAAAGGTGCCAAATGTATCTGGCTTGCAAGGACCCCTCCTTGGGTTCAAATTAAAAATGTATCCTGCTCAGAGCCTTCCTGCAAAAAAGTCAGTAGTTTCACTAGGACCTCCTTCAACGGCTAGTCTGCCTTGTGTAATCCATCTCTGCCTTGCCCCACTGAGAAATTTGAACTTCCATTCTAAAGACTAAGCCAGAAGATAAAACTTTCCACTGGTCCACGCTCCATCACGATCAGCCCTAACTTTTGACTTTGATCCAGTTTAGTGCAACCAGATACCTGCAGTTGGCACTTTGCACTTTTTGGTGCTAGAAACAGCTACAAGTTTGAAAAATCTTATCTCTGGTTCCATACACCTCATTTTTGCCATTTTGGTGTCTTTTTACTTATCAAAATGTGTACTTTTTTTATGCATTGGAGTGGGATTTTTATTGTGTTGTGTTTTCTACTTTTTAACTGATTTACTCATTTCTCCTGAGTTAAGCCTCACAAGGTACAGTGCCATTATCCCTCAAGGAGAACTACCATCACTTTAATCAATAATCCATTTTCTCACAACAACACTGAGGAACTTCAGGATGGCCTAATAACACTGCCGCATAGAAGGAGATACAAAGAGACCCATGTGTTTGTCCATGATCAGTGATTCATTGACATTTTAGATGTAAAAGAACATTCAGAAAACTATCAGAACTATTTGTTTTTTGGGGCGAAGTTTTTGTTTATTGCAGAATTTGCTGGCGTTTTCCTGGTTGTAAAGATGAGTTAAAAAATAGATAGATGAATTGGTGAGTTTGTGTGTAGTTATGCCGAGTTGCAATGGACATCATCATTGTAGTTGTCCCACATAGATAAAACAGATATAACATGGCAACAGCAATGTGAAATAACCTCACTCACTTAAAATGTACACCACGGGTACCTGCCATGCAACCTTCAGTATATACAGACAAGTTAGAACAAGAGTAAGGCCCTCATTATGACATTGGCGGAAAGTGCAGCTTACCGCCATGCTGACTACCACCAATATACCGCGACCGCTGCAGTATACCGCTACGCGTATTATGATCCACACATAGAAATCCGCCACTATACATACACACACAAGTCCGCCACACCAAAGGTCAGTGATAAACTGGCGGTACCAAAACTCACACCATTACGCCATCAGAAATTCGCCCACAGCATTATGACCCACGAATCACTGTGGCGGACATTCAACCGCGGCAAACCATTGGTGGTACATACCGCCGCCCACAAAACACACACACACTAACAAAACTACACCACATTGGACAATTCAAACTACACACACCTGACACACATACACACACCACACACCCACACCACTATAAAACACACACACACATTACCCACAACCCTTTAACACTACAAACAATTTACAACTGAGAGAGAGAGACACGCCAGGAGCACCCATAGAACCAGAGCCACAGAACACCATCACTCATACATCATCCACGCACCTCACAGCACACACCCCAACACATCACCCCACACATACTCACACACACCACTCACACTACACCCATGGCACCACAAAGACACCCCAGGATCTCAGAGGAGGACCTAAGGGTCATGGTGGAGGAAATCATCCGGGTGAGCCACAGCTATTCGGATCACAGGTGCAGCAGACATCCATTACAAGGAAGATGGAGCTATGGCAGAGAGTCGTGAACAGGGTCAACGACGTGGGACAGCACCCGAGATCAAGGGATGACATCAGGAAGAGGTGGAACGACCTATGGGGGAAGGTGCGTTGCATTGCAGCAAGACACCAGATAGCTGTACAGAGGACTGGCGGTGGACCCCTCCTTCTCCCCCACAACTAAAAACATGGGAGGAGCAAGTCTTGGCAATCATGCATTCTGAGGGCCTGGCCGGAGTAGGAGGACTGGACTCTGGTAAGTCAACTCTATACTACTATCACCCGCTTATATGCATGCCATCACATACCTCTACCCCTACCCTCACCCCATCACCCCACCACTTCATCTAAACTCCACCATCACAGACCACCCATCCCAGTAATCAGCACTGCATGCACCACCAATGCATGGGCACCACTTACAGCCCTGTATGGACACCCATCACCACAGCATGCACTCTAGCGACAATCACTTAGCCAACCAAATCACAACTCACACAAGCCAAAGTTGCCTTGGTAATAAGAACCATAGGGGGAAACATACCCATGCACAAGATGTCACACGGAGTAACAATAACACTGCATTTACATCCCCACAGGACCCCCACACAACGTCAGCGGAGAGGAGGTGCCAGCAACATCCAGTCCCCCCCCCCAAAGAGGCCCACAGTGATGACAGCAGCTCTGCACGCCTGGATCAGGATGACCAACCTGGCCCATCAGGGACCTCTTGACAGTCGGTGACCCAGGCACAGTCCCATACCACCACAGAGCCTCCCCCTCAGGAAACACCAGCACAGCACTCACTCGGCGGGCCCATCCATCTCTCCCCAGGACACGTCAATCAGTAGTGTTCCCACCACTACAGGGACCCCAGCCAACCCTACAAACACAGGACGATCAGGGACCTGGGGTCAGTGGCAGTGGGTATACGGTTCAGGGGACAGAGGCACAGGACAACAGGGAAGCTGGAAGCACTGCTGTGTGACAGGGGAGGACAGGCCCAGGGAACCGACTCTCCACGATGCACTCACCAACATCCTGGGAGCATACCACCATTCCCAGGAGACAATGGGCCAGATACTGGCTAAGTTGCAGGAGACCCAGCGGCTGCAGGAGGGACAGTACCTGGGGATAAGGGAGGACCTGAGGGACATCCACACCACCCTGGTCACCATTGCAGGGGTGCTGGCAGACATTGCCAACACCATGAGGGAGGCAGTGGCACACCAACGGGCCCCTGACACTACCACACCAATGAACAGCCCTCCACCTCGGCTGACGCTAGTGGACAGGAGGCCCCGCCACAGGAACAACAGGCCACCAGCACCCCTCCCCCTGCAGAAGGAGAACCACCACGCAAAAGGTCCCTGCGATCCAGGCAGAAGCCAGAGAACATTGCCAAGACCCTACCAGGAAATAAGACTCCCCTGAATGTCACCCTTGTGTCCCACCTAGTCACCCTGTCCACCTTGGACTGCCATTGCCCCACTCCCTATGCCCCTTTGGACAATGCACCCGTGATACTAATAGACTGGACTCTAACCTGGACTTTCCTCCATCATCAACCCAGCCCATTGCAATACCACCTATACTTAAAACACCCTTGGAACTAATACAAGTATGGAGTCTGCCAATTGATTGAAATATGCATTAGTTTAACCAGCTGTAAACATTGCTATTCAAATGTACCGTTATATATACATAGGTATGACCTATAGTGGGCAGCAGTAAACACACCAGGAGCCAGAGTGGGGCACAGATATCTGACATAGAGATGCCAAAGGGTACAGTAAGTGGCCATGGAATTTGGAAATCAGGCTGCCATGTACAATGTCCAACACAAAACTGCAATGGAAGGTGAAGTTACAGGCGTTCATTCTGACCGCGGCGGGCGGCGGTCGCCGCCCGCCATGCGGTCACCGCCAAATGACCGCCCCGCGGTCAAAAGACCGCAGCGGCCATTCCAACTTTCCCGCTGGGCCGGCGGGTGCCCTCAAAAAGAGCGCCCGCCGGCCCAGCGGGAAAGCCCCTGCAACAATGAAGCCGGCTCCGAATGGAGCCGGCGGAGTTGCAGGGGTGCGACGGGTGCAGTGGCACCCGTCGCGATTTTCACTGTCTGCTAAGCAGACAGTGAAAATCTTTGTGGGGCCCTGTTAGGGGGCCCCTGCACTGCCCATGCCAGGGGCCCCACGACACCCGTTCCCGCCAGCCTGGTTCTGGCGGTGAAAACCGCCAGAAATAGGCTGGAGGGAAGGGGGTCCGAATCCTAATGGCGGCGCTGCAAGCAGCGCCGCCATGGAGGAGTCCCTGGGCCAGGGGAAAACCGGCGGGAAACCGCCGGTTCCCTTTTTCTGACCGCGGCTTTACCGCCGCGGTCAGAATAGCCCAGGAAGCACCGCCAGCCTGTTGGCAGTGCTTCCGCTGCCCTCCGCCCTGGCAGTCAGAGACCGCCAGGGTTGGAATGAGGGCCACAATGTCTTACCTGTGTGTCACTGGAAGTACTGTTGAATTATAGTTGTTCTGTTGTCCACATCCTCTGCCTCCGCTTCAGCACTGTCCACAGGCTCCACCGCTGCCACACGACCATCTCCAGCCTCATCCTCCTGCAGAAAAGGCATCTGGCGTCTCAAGACCAGGTTGTGCAACATGCAACATGCAACGATAATCTGGCAGACCTTCTTGGGTGAGTAGCACAGGGATCCACCTGTCAGATGGAAGCACCGTAATCTGGTCTTCAGAAGGCCAAAGGTGCGCCCAATGAACCTCCTTGTTCGCCCATTTGCCTCATTATAACTTTCCTCTGAACTTGTCCTGGCATTCCACACTGGGGTCAGAAGCCATGAGAGGTTGGGGTAACCAGAGTCACCTGTAAGTATCAAGGGATACTTGTTAGCCAGACACTCACCCTTAGGGCCAAACCCATACCCATACACCAACATATACTGGGTGGGGACCATGGGCTCACCTATTAGCCACACCCTGTGCCTCTGGAGTTGAGACATCACATATGGAATGCTGCTATTCCTCAAAATAAAGGCATCATGCACAGACCCAGGATACTTTGCATTGACATCGGAGATGTACTGGTCCTCCAGGCACACTATCTGCACAGAGAGTGAAAGCTCTTTCGATTTCTGAACACCTGTCCACTTCTCCGGGGGGGAACAAAGGCAACATGTATACCATCAATAGCACCAATGATGTTGGGGATGTGTCCCATTGCATAGAAGTCAGCCTTCACTGTGGCAAAATCCTCCACCTGGGGGAATACGATGTAGCTGCGCATTTGTTTCGTCAGGGCAGACAACACTCTGTTCAGCGCGTTTGAGAACATAGGCTGTGACATCCCTGCTGCAATGGCCGCTGTCGCTTGGAAGGACCCACTTGCCAAGAAATGGAGCACTTACAGGACCTGCAAAAGAGGGGGGTATACCAGTGGGGTGGCGGATAGTTGAGATCTGGTCTGGCTCCAATTGTGCACACAGCTCATATATTGTGACCCTATCCAGTCTGTAGGTTAGGATAATGTGCCTGTCCTCCATTGTCGCCAGGTCCACCTGAGGTCTGTACACGGGGGTATGTCTCCATCTCCTATTCATCCTCACCGGTTGAACTCTAGGGTGAAAAACGGTGAGCAGATGGTCATAGTCAAAGATATCCTCAGATAAATATGCCTTGCTTTTTTTTAACAGAAACAGCATGTGAACGTGTAGGTCCGTTGATGTGCCTATATCTGCAGTGACACAGTTAGGTGCCAGGGCCTGTTGCCCCCTGAAATGGCGGCCCCCTGACCTGTGAGGAGGGACAAGTGGAAATGAGGTGATTCGGCTGAGGTTGTACACCGTTGCGGAAGGCGGTTGACGACCACCGTGCAACACATCATTGGTTATCATTGGGGCCTCACCAGTGGTGAGGGTACGCACTGCAGCGGACGTGACCGCCATTTTCTATCTGTTCACTCACTTGATACCTGACCTTCAACAGTAGAGGACCTACACTGTATGGAGTGCTGTGTGTGTAAGCCTCGTGTAGGGGGGGCTGAGGGGTCCTGGGCAGAGTGCTGCATGTTTGGTGGGCAATGTCTGTGCATAATGGGATGGGAGTGGTATGGTGGGCCATGAGTGTAACAGTCCGGATGGTATGACTAATACCTTTTCTTATGTATCTTTTTCTGCAGGTCAGCACCCATCAGAAAAAGGGTATTTGGCGTGCCATCGCCAAGGAGGTGCGGACCCTGGGGGTCTTTGACAGGCGGATCAGCCACTGTCGCAACCGGTGGGAGGACCTGCTCTGCTGGGCAAGGAAGACAGCAGAGACCCAGCTGGGGATGGCCTCCCAATGAGGAAGGGGTGCCTATCGTATCCTGACCCCCTTGATGTTCCACATCCTGGCGGTGGCCTATCCGGAGTTGGATGGCGTTTGAAGGCATCACAGCAGCCACAAGAGGATGAGTACAGTTTCAGAATCATGAAGTTGCGCGTGTTGAGGTGTTACCTGGGTGGGGGATGTGGGTCTGTGGGTGCCCCTAGGACAGGGTGAACATGGCAGGGAAGGTTCCATGATGGGCAGGCTCAGATGCACTCCAACCCAATAATGCTAGAGGGCATCTACTACTGGGCAGGGTCTGTGGGTTTCAGGAGTGCTGCCTTTTTGTTTTGTCACCCTGTCCTTGTGTGCATTAGCATCATGCGGCAGAGGAGCAGAGGCACTGGTGACGGAGGGAGCTGCATCCCACATGGGCCTGGAGGCCGAATCCACCGATGGTGAGGGCACCAGTGGGACAGAGGGCAAGGCAAGCACCATGGCGGAGACTGGAGGGGACAGTTCTGACAGTGACACCTCCGATGGAAGCTCCCTGGCGATGAAGGACACCTCTGTGGCCACCCCAACTACAGGTACAGCCGCCACCCCCGTACCAGCACCGCCTCCCAGCAGCCCCTCAGCGAGTTTCCCATGCCCACTCACCCAGGAGGGTGGGCATCTCCCTCGCCCCAGGCACCTCAGGCCCTCCCCCAGTCAGTCCCTGCTGCCCTCAGTGAGGAGGCTATTGACCTCCTGAGATCCCTCTCTGTTGGGCAGTCAACCATAGTGAATGCCATCCAGGGTTTAGCAGGGCATTTGCAACAAACAAATGCATTTCTGGAGGTCATTCACTCTGGCGGTCCAACAGAGATCATTCCAGGCTATGGCCAATTCACAGATGGCAGCCACTGTCCCTGCCTCCCACCTCCAACTTCCTCTACCCAGTCCCATTCCCCTCAACCCTAGCCTATCCCAAGCACACCTTCAGACCAGCATGCACCCAAATCAACACACAGAAGTGGCTCAGGCAAACACAAGCACCACACTTCATCCCACAGGCACTCACACAAGCACCATCCAGATGCAGACACACCAACATCCACTGCCTCCACTGTGTCCCCCTCCTCGTCCTCCACCTCTCTCCCAGTAGCGTCTCCACTCACACCTGCATGCACTACATCCTCATCCACCATCTCCATCACCAGCACGCCTATCACTACACGCCCCTCACTGGCAGTCAACACATCCATGCACACGTCCCACTGTGTCTGTGCCCCCTCCTCCCAAAGTACACAAACGCAAGCACTTAGACACCCAACAGCCATCCACCTCATGACAGCATCCAGCCCATGCACCTGCACCCAAACACAGCAGACAGACACCTCCTACAACTACTCCCTCTTTCTCCACTCCCAAACCTTCACCCTCTTCCAGCCCCAGTGTCCCTAAAAAGGCTTTTTCTCGCCACCCTTGACTTATTCCCTGCCCCTCCCCCCTGCCCTTCACTTCGGGCCAGGGTGGGCAGAACCCATGCCAGCATCTCAGCCACCCAGTCCATGGCCACTGTAGTTTCTGCAGCTACTGTATGTGTGAGAGGCTCCAAGGAAGCACCCATCAGCACTGCCAGTGTGCCTGCACCACCTGCCAAGGGCAAGAAGGGGCTTCCAGCTAGCAAGGGCAGGAAGGAAACACCAGCAAGGGCAAGGAGGCACCACCAGCTAGCAAGGGCAAGGAGGCACCACCAGTTAGCAAGGGCAAGGAGACACCACCAGCTAGCCAGGGCAAGGAGCCACCACCAGCTGGCAGAAGCAATGAGGCACCACCAGCTAGCAAGGGCAGGAAGGGAACACCAGCTGGCAGAAGCAAGGAGGCACCACCAGGTGCCAAAGGCAGGAAGGGTTGAACAGCTGCCAAGGCCAATGTAAAAGGAACAGACGCTGCAGGCAGGATGGATCTGGTGCCTTGGGCTGGAGCAACATCTGGGCAAACAACACCAGCCATGGCACTTCAGCCGTGCGAGGCTGCAAGGGAAGGGCTGGAGCCTCCCCCCACCACTGACAGCACCGCCACCTGCATCGCCACCAGCACCACCACCTGCACAGCCACATGCACCACTGCCAGCAGCACCACTGCCAGCAGCAGCAGCCCCAGTGGGCAGCCATCTGAGGCTGCAGGGGAAGGACTGGAGTCTCCCCCCACCACTGACAGCACCGCAACCTGCACTACCACCTGCACCACTGCCAGCAGCAGCAGCCCCAGTGGCCAGCCGTCCGAGGCTGCAGGGGAAGGGCTGGAGCCTCCCCCGACCACTGACAGCACTGCCGCTAGCCCCGCAACTGCCACCACTGAGCAGCCGTCACCACCGGCGAGCAGTGTGTAGTCGTGACTACATGGGCTGTAGTGCATCCTGGCCCCTACAACAACTGTAGGTGTGACAGCCAGGTGATAGACTGTGACCTTGCACCAACCAGGATGTGCATCACAGGGCACAAAGCCTCCTCCAGAACCAGTGGAAGACGGCATCCATTCGCCCCCTCCTTGCCAGAATGAAGCACACTGGGCACGAGGCCCCCTCCAGAACCAGTGGAAGAAGGCATCCACTCACCCCCTCCTTGCCAGGATGAAGCACACTGGGCATGAGGCCCCCTCCAGAACCAGTGGAAGAAGGCATCCACTCACCCTCTCCTTGCCAGGATGAAGCACACCGGGCACAAGGCCCCCTCCAGAACCAGTGGAAGAAGGCATCCACTCACCCCCTCCTTGCCCGGATGAAGCACACTGGGCACAAGGCCCCCTCCAGAACCAGTGGAAGAAGGCATCCACTTGAGAGACTGTGGCTTTGCACTCCCCAGGACCAAGCATTGGGCAAACCACCCACTAGAGAGACTGTGGCTTTGCACTCTCCAGGACCAAGCACTGGGAAAACCACCCACCAGAGAGACTGTGGCCTTGCCCTCCCCAGGACCACGCAGTGAGCAAACCACCCACTTGAGAGACTATGGCTTTGCACTCCCCAGGAGCAAGCTGTGGGCAAACCACCCACTAGAGAGACTTTGGCTTTGCACTCCCCAGGACCAAGCAGTGTGCAAACTACCAACTGGAGAGACTGTGGCTTTGCACTCTCCAGGACCAAACAGTGGGCAAACCACCTAGTTGAGAAACTGTGGCTTTGCACTCCCAGGAACAAGCAGTGGGCAAACCACCCACTCGAGAGACCGTGGCTTTGCACTCTCTAGGACTTCGCAGAGAGCATGTAGCCTCCTCCAGGAGCAGTGGCGTTGTACCATCTTCCAGCTGAGGTGCCCCCAATTCCTCCTCCCCCTGAGGTGCCTGTGTATCTTCGACCTGATGCCCCAGCAGTGTTCTCTCCGTATTGATGCAGGAGTCAAGTGTGGCCTTTGCCTATGTGCTATGGCCCTGTGGGTCACGTACATTTTGGACTGGGCATTGTCCCTCCATTTGTATACATTGTAGAAACTGTTTTGTGCTTTAAGGACGTATTTATCAACATTTTTATTATTACACTGGCTTTACTCACATCCTTTTGTCCTTGCGTTATTCCTGAGGGTTACGGGGTGGATATGTTAAGTTGTTGCATCTGTTTGTGTGTATGGTGTTGAGGGTGGGGGTGTTGCATGTGTGTTTTACTCTCTTTTCCCTCCCCCCTCCCTTGTGTGCTAGGTGCGGTACTCATCATGGTCGTCTTCGCCGCCATTCGTGTTCCTGGTGTAGGGGGAGGTAGACCAGCATTGGAAATATGTGCCACTCGGGCTCCTTGGCGTCGTGGTTCTTCCTTGAGTGCTGAGAGGTGAGTCGTTTTCCTTCTGTGTACTGTTTCCGCTGTGCTTTTGATGGCATTGGTACTGCCCCAGAAAAGGTGAGATTGGCCTCTCATAATACAGTGGGCGGTACATTGTCTTCCGCCTGGCTGTTGGAGGTTACTGCCGCAGTGCTTGCTGCTACCTCCGTGGTGGTCGGTGTGTTAAAGTGTCTGTCTGTGTTGGCGGTTTCCACCATGGTCAAAATTAATTTTTTTTACCACCGGCCTGTTGCCCGTATTACCGCTACTTTATCACCGACTGCCAAGGTTGTAATGAGGGCCTAAGTGTCAGCCAAGAAGGGAGCATGTTTGTTTGGGCCGAAGCATGCATGCACCCCCACAAACAGAACAGCTGTAGCACAGGCAATACCAATCCGACCACCATCAGACAGAGAACTTGTACTGCACTGTTAGCGCTGCTCCATGCTTACCTCACATACACATGCTTCCCTCACACAAACAGCAAGAAAAAAAGAGGGCTAGGTTTTATTGACTTTTTCATGATTCCCTGTCAATATGTTCAGGTCTTCATACCCCCATAGATGGGTTTTTGTTTCCAGACTGCTGAAAAAGTTGCAGATTAGTTTCCAATCACATGGGCTAAATCCATCATTCCAGCACACTTCAATCAGCCTGTGTTGAATTTACAATTGCATCTTTTAATGGAAATGTTTCTGTGCCCTCGAACACGCTGTCACTGCATTCAATACCTAGCCTAGAGATAAACGGATTGGAAATAGTATAATGTTGTTTGAATTTCAAGGAAACCAAATTTGTAGAGTTGCTAATCTCATTTTCAGAAATTTTCCACTTGGTTACGTTAATTAGTGTGCAATGACAAACAAAGAATTCGTTTAAAAAGGAAGCTGTAGGTTGCTGAATTCTTCTCTTTAGTAAGTGCACACATGACACAGCATCTCCTCCTATCAGTTGGAATCCTGCAACGCTGTGAGTCAATGGGAAGCTTTATAATGTTCACTAAGAAGCACATTCCTTTGTGGGTTAATTTGTTCTGTAGAGCTCCTGAGCTGTCCATAGAAAGACACTAAAAGTACAGCGGGTCCAGTAGCTACAGTGCTTCATAACATGTGGCCTGCTTATAATCCAGTCAAGCAGAGTTCTGCCCACTGCACCGGGTCAGTAGAGACTGGTACCCTAGATGATGCAAATTATATGCTGGCAGCCTCGGGGCTCTGATGATCTTAGATATGCTAACAGCCGCTGACTTAGTGAACCATCTCAATCTCTTGGACAGGCTGAAAGAAGTGGGGATATGTCATCCAGCCCGGGATTGAGTGATTTGTTGCTAGAAGAGTGAAGGCATTTGAAATTACCCCTTTTGAGTCTGTGGTTTTTGGTGCAAGATTTGGAGTCCAATTATATGACATCTGAAGACAATTTTGATATAAAAATGTGTAAATATGCTAATGAAAGCCTCATTGATTTCAGTTTAAGGTAAACATCATAGGTGGACTGCACGTAACATTGGTGGTACATACATTTACAGAATTATCAATTACACACCCATCAAGCCAGGCTCCCTGGTGCCAGTAATTGGCCAAACGGCTTTCTAAGTTAGAGAGTTCAAGTTTGGTCCCGAACCTTTTTTGTAGTGAGAGCTACTTCTGATCAGTGAAAATCATTGTGACCTACTGAAGGCCAAGTCACTCGTGCAGTGTTACCAGCACCCCCACGCCCACCTTCATTAAGCCTAATGTCCATACAGCAGGATGCTATGATTTGAACAAAATACTTTGACTAGGAGTACTATGACAAGGCTGCCATGTGTGTCAATGAGTGGGTGATTTTGCGGATGTATGAACATGTGTATGCATGAATGAGATACATGTGTATGTGTGAATGAGGGCCTGTGCCATATGTACTTGTGACACAGTACATACCTCCCACCATATGAGGCACAGTTACATGTATAACACAAACATACATTATATTGTTTTTAAATTGAAGAAATTTAAAGTGCAGAAAAATATTCTGCAAAAATGTCCATAATATGGAATATTTTTCTGCACTAAGTTTCACCCACTTAAAAAAAGCCACTGAGAGCAAGATGCCTGTAGTGTGTAAATGCAACACTCTGACATGGGAGAAATTTAAGTGACGAGTTGACTTTACGTTCATATGATTTCCATAAAACTCATCATTGAAATTTTCACCCAGTTCAAACTGTTGTATTTATAAACAGCAGGCGTCTTCCACCCAGTGGCCTGTAGGCATGGTGACATATTTACAAAAGAAAAATACAGCCATTTGTTTAAATGGGAGGAATTTAAAGTGAAAAACATGCCTCATAAAATAAGTGGAAAGAAACATTGAATCAATGTTTGATGGAGATATTTTCTTCACTTTAAATTTCTCCCATTTAAAAAAATGACTATTTGTCATTTGTAAACATGGCACAGTGTCTGCTGGCCACTGGGAGCAAGGGGCTTGCTGCCTGTAAATGTGATACTTTGAAATGGGAGAAAATTAAAATAAAGAGTTAACTTAATCATTAATATGACTCTTCATTTCAATTTTCTCCCATTTAAAAGCATCCAGAAACATCATTTTGTTCTCATGCTCTACTATTGTGTTGGCAAGGGCTTTTATTTAAGACTCACATACCCCAGTACCTCAGTGTTCACGCTTATGCCTGGGGTCATAAATCTGACTCCAGAACTACAGGCCCTGTTATCTGCAGCCTGAAGATAATAATGTCAAATAAACACAGCCTCCCTTTAACCTTAAAAGGGAAATGTGACTGTGCTTATTTATAATGAACTCAAGGCTGTGAGCTACTGTCTAGGTGTCAGTGAGCTACTGGTAGCCCATGATTGACCTGGTCTATAGCAATTATCATGCAAGGTACTAAGGCCCATATTTATACTTTTTTAGCGCTGCATTTGCGTCATTTTTTGATGCAAAATCGGCACAAACGTACAAAATACAATTGTATTTTGGAACTTCGCGCTGCTTTTGCGTCAAAAAATGATGCAAATGCGGCGCTAAAAAAGTATAAATATGGGCCTAAGTCTGCAACAGAAAATGCAGATCATTTAAGCGACCTTGACTGTTGGTGTAGACTTTAGCCAGCATTCCAAGGAGTGATTACAAAGTTGTGTGTCCAAGAAGCTATTAATAACTCATATGAATTATATATTTACACTACCAACATAATTAAAATCAATGAAAAGTACAGACAATATCAAAATGGAACTATGATTCAGGTGGGGTGATAGGACACAATCAGAGAAGATGTGAAACTCAATACAGAACTGAAACGAGGCACATTGGGTAAGCACTATATAATGTTGGTCAACAGTTCTAATATTCAAAGTTCTAATTTTCACCAAGCTCAAAAAGTACCTTCAATGGAAAAGACATAGAACCAATGCAAACAGTACTATGGTTACTGACACTGTCATCAGAAATGGAAATCTGTAAACCTTCCTATCAAAAAGGGATTCAAGCTTTATATCTATATATCACTTTGGTATTTAAAGATTGTTCACAAACCTAAACATCTAAATAACACAAGAGAAAACAAAAGCAACAGTATCAACAATGTCAGGAGTGCCTTCAAGGCAAGAAGCAAGAGTGCGTGCATGTATGCAGTGTTACATAAGAGATATGCCAACATCCAGTTGCCTTCAGTCTTACAGGGGTAAATGCTGAGGAGTGGCCATAAAAGCCTCAAAGTGCACGACAGTGGTCCCTCAATATTGCTACCTACCTAACCAAAAGGGTGCTGGTCCACTGTAGGAGGCTGGCCTGGCTTATAGTGGGTACCTGATGGTACTTACACCTTGTACCAGGTCCAGGTATCCCCTATTAGTAGAGTAGTAGTGTTCTAGCAGCTTAGGCTGATAGAGGTAGCTATAGCAGAGCAGCTTAGGCTGAACTAGGAGACATGCAAAGCTCCTACTACACCACTTATATCATATAGCACTATATCACAAGAATGATAATACTCAGAGTTACTAAAAATAAAGGTACTTTATGCCAAAAATATCTCAGAGGATACACTCCCTTAGGAGGTAAATAAAATACACAAAATACACACACAAACCAAAACCAGGTAAGTAAACAGTTAGAAAAGTAGTGCAAACACTGTAGAATAGGATGCAATAGGCCTAGGGGCAACACAAACCATATACTAAGAAAGTGGAATGCGAGCCACATAGGGACCCCAGGCCTAGTGTAGTGTGTAGAGCGTTGCTGGGAGTGTAAGAAAACACTAAGGGTGTCCAAGATACCCCACCCCAAGAGCCTGAAAAGTAGGAGTAAAGTGACCCTACTTCCCCAGAAACACACTAAAGACGTGATAGGAGATTCTGCAAAGACACAAACTGACTGCAAAGCACTGAAGACAGATTCCTGGACCTGAGGACCTGCAAAGGAAGGGGACCAAGTCCAAGAGTAATGAAAGTGTCCGGTGGGGCAGGAGCCCACTAAGCCCCGGATGAAGGTGCAAAAGGGCTGCCTCCGGGTGGAAGAAGCTGAAGATTCTGCAACAACGGTAGATGTCAGGAACTTTTCCTTTGAAAAGAAGATGTCCCAGGGCGTGCTGGAGGATGCAGAGTTGTTTTCACGCAGAAAGACTGCAAACAAGCCATGCTAGCTGCAAAGGTTGTGCTTGAAGAAAATGGGTGCTGCCCAGGCCCAGGAAGGATCAGGAGGTTGCCCTTTGGAGAAGGAGACAGAGGGGGCACTCAGCAGCACAAAGAGCCCACACAGAAGCATGCAACACCCGCAGAAGCACTTGAACAGGCATTCAAGAAATCTGAGCATGGCGGTTATCTCAACACTACAAAGGAGGGTCCCACTAAGCCGGTGGTCAACTCAGCGAGTTGAGCAATGCAGGACGGAGTGCTGGGGACCTGGGCTGTGCTGTGCATGAAGGATTCCTTGCAAAAGTGTACAGAAGCCCTAGCAGCTGCAATTCACATAGTACACAGGATTACTGTCTGAGGCGGGGAGGCAAGGACTTACCTCCAACAAATTTGGACAGAAGGACCACTGGACTGTCAGGGTCACTTGGATCCAGCTCCTGTGTTCCAGGGACTATGGTCGTCGAGATGAGAGGGGACCCAGAGGACTGGTGAAGCCAAAGTATGGGGCCTGCGTTAGCAGGGGGAAGATTCCGTCGACCCACAGGAAAAAAAAATCTTGGCTTCCAGTGCAGGGTGAAGGCAGACAGCCCTCATAGCAAGCACCACCAGGAAACAGTCGAGAAAGCCGGCAGGATTAGGCGCTACAATGGTAGTCTTCTTGCTACTTTGTTGCGGTTTTGCAGGTGTCCTGGAGCAGTCAGCGGTCGATCCTTGGCAGAAGTTGAAGAGGGAGATGCAGAGAAACTCTGGTGAGCTCTTGCATTCGTTATCTGATGTGAAACCCACAGAAGAGACCCTAAATAGCCCTCAGAGGAGGACTGGTCACCTAACCAGGTAAGCACCTATCAGGAGTGGTCTCTGACGTCACCTGCTGGCACTGACCACTCAGAGGCCTCCACTGTGCCCTCACACCTCTGCATTCAAGATGGCAGAGGTCTGGGACACACTGGAGGAGCTCTGAGCACCACCCCTGGGGTGGTGATGGACAGGGGAGTTGTCACTCCCCTTTCCTTTGTCCAGTTTTGCACCAGAGCAGGGGTTGGGGGATCCCTGAACCGGTGTAGACTGGCTTATGCAAGGAGGGCACCATCTGTGCCCTTCAAAGCATTTTCAGAGGCTGGGGGAGACTACTCCTCCCCAGCCCTTAACACCTATTTCCAAAGGGAGAGGGTGATACACCCTCTCTCAGAGGAAATCTTTTGTTCTGCCTTCCTGGGACTGGGCTGCCCAGACCCCAGGAGGGCAGAAGCCTGTCTGAGGGTTGGCAGCAGCGGTAGCTGCAGTGAAAACCCCAGAGAGCTAGATTGGCAGTACCCGGGGTCCATGCTGGAGCCCCGGGGAATGTATGGGATTGGCACCCTAATACCAGATTTGGCATGGGGGGACAATTCCATGATCTTAGACATGTTACATGGCCATATTCGGAGTTACCATTGTGAAGCTACATATAGGTATTGACCTATATGTAGTGCATGCGTGTAGTGGTGCCCCCGCACTCACAATGTCCGGGGAAATTGCCCTGAACAATGTGGGGGCACCTTGGCTAGTGCCAGGGTGCCCTCACACTTAGTAACTTTGCACCTAACCTTCACTAAGTGAGGGTTCGACATATAGGTGACTTATAAGTTACTTAAGTGCAGTGTAAAATGGCTGTGAAATAACGTGGACGTTATTTCACTCAGGCTACAGTGGCAGTCCTGTGCAATTGTCGGAGCTCCCTATGGGTGGTAAAAGAATTGCTGCAGCCCATAGGGATCTCCTGGAACCCCAATACCCTGGGTATTTAGGCACCATATACTAGGGAATTATAAGGGAGTTCCAGTGTGCCAATCAGAATTGGTAAAAATGGTCACTAGCCTGCAGTGACAATTTCAGAGAGAGAGAGCATAAACACTGAGGTTCTGGTTAGCAGAGCCTCAGTGACACAGTTAGGCACCACACAGGGAACACATTCAGGCCACAACCTATGAGCACTGGGGCCCTGGCTAGCAGGGTCCCAGTTAGACATATAAAACACCCTGACATATACTCACAAACAGGCCAAAAGTGGGGGTAACAAGGCTAGAAAGAGGCTACCTTCCTACACCACCTCACAAAGAAGGACAAAGGGAGTAAAACAAAATGGATAAAAATAATATGTTAGTAAAAAGAGGTGTGTTCTTTTTAGCCTGAGTCTCTACCATCTCACTGGTGAGGGGTATGAAGAATCAGTGGATGTTCATGAAATATGATATCCAAAGAGCTCCGATCCTCAGAAACTGTGTCTCCTTCTCGTGGTGAGGCTCAGGCTCCCAGCACTCTGTTGACCTAGTTACAAGAAACGGTCATTAAAATTAAAAGCAGCATTCAAGAACTGCAGAGCTTCAGCAGTGCCACTGAATTAGTCCTAGATATGATGAAGTGGACAACACATTGACGCCACACTTTAGATTCACTTCAGCAGCAAAGGTCAATGCAGTTCAAAGTCCATAAAATGGTCAAAAACTTACAAGTCAAGTCCTAGGCTTCTAACGAAGCAGGTCAGTTGACAGAAGCCCAAGACCAATCTTGACCACATGAATTTCACCTTGTCAAGGATCCATCCAAGTAAGAGGGGCCAAAATTCATAGTACAAGCCTCTACCTGCATAGATTAGTTCAATTTGAACTCTCCAGGTGTATTTCTGATGCCAACCTATGTATTTACTTAAACCTATCTAAACACAAGGAAGGAAGAGCAAGAAGAAGTGAGTGTGTATCAAGAGGGGTGATCCCCAGTTGGCAGCACCCACAATCCATCATCCATCTTGAAAATGTTATCTGTATATTATGAACAATGTTAATATTTAAAATAAATGTAAACATTGAAGGGACCCCTTGTCGGAGACCAGTGTGCAACTCCCCTGGGTGCACATAGGTTGCACCTTTACATCCCAAAAATATAATAAAAAGGCCATCAGCCAGTGCAGAAGGATTCAACTGGGTACCCTTTCTTACGTTATATGCGGGTGTAACTAATGGAGGTTCTCCTGATTGCAGTGCATTTCAAGGTTTTCACTAAGAAGCACCAAATCTGCAGATCAAGGGGTTCCTAGGGAATAGGGGACGTACAAATTTTGCCAAACATGAAAAGTCCAGGAAAACAGAAAGGGACAACTGAACAATGATAGGAATGGCACAGTGGATTGCATGGGTACTGAAATTGCATTCCTACGATAACACCTAAGGGTGCATGTCAGGGAAGCAAAGCTTGACTCTCTCCTCATTCATATACAAGTATCCACTAATTGTCACCATTTACCACAGGTAGATGAGAAAGAAAAGACTCCATTTAGGAAGGATTACAAGTAAGTAATTTGGTCGTTGTCACCTTGTCATGTTCATGAGAAAACTCTAAAGCTACCAATCTCAGTGTAAACAATTAACATATCCAAGCCAATACGTAACCATGTATTTATGACATAAAAATTCAGAGACAATTATCAGAGACACACTGAAGAAATGACTTATCCCCTATTGCAGGGGCCTAAGGAAGTCATCTTTGCATTTGGTAATGCTTCTTAAAATTGTGCAGTGAGGACAATGTAGTTGCTTATCTGCTTGACCATCTGGACTCATGAGAGCTTTGCTCCAGAGGACCACATGACTCTAGTAGGTAAAACCATTTTGGTCAAATCATGTAGGTCAGGATGATTGCCTATATACATATTGTGAGGGTGGAACTCAATGGCATTTAATCCTTCTGGGCATCACCAAATGAGACAAACAGATTCTTAACTTTGCTAAATCCAGCCATTGATTTCAATAGGGCCTTAACACCTTATGTGGTGCTTTCCCCACTTCCCCCCATTGCTCTGCCTTTGTTGGTTTTTGGGACAGTTCACTTAAACCTTCATAACATTTTTTCCACAAAAGTAATCCAAGCCAAATATTTGTTCTTTTTTCCCACATGAAGGAGATTCCAAAAGTACCCACGGTTTGTGGATTGCCCTAGACAGAACCAAGAAAATGCCCAGAATGTAGCAACATTTTGGTTGCACTTGGAAAAATAGAAAAAAGGAGCTGTGCAAGAAAGTGCATGGTTTTTTAAAAAGTTTGCTGTAGTAAGATCACCCTCTTGCAAGCTTTTAGAAACAGGCAGAGTTGTAAAAAAATAACTTTTATACAAAAGCTTTTGCATTTTTCTAAGTGGTAGCCAGGTTTTGATATTTATTGTGGTTTCTACCTACTTGCAGTTTGTGGTGGAAACAGGTGTGAAACCCACTGGTGAATCTAGAAAGCTATTCATTTCTGGAAAGTGGTCAAAATTATGAATTAAGCAAGTATTTGTTTGTCTAGATCGCTCACTTTTTTCCCCAAAGAAACTAATCAATGAAATAAAAAAACTAATGAAAATAAGTGCCAAAATAGAAATATTGATCTCTAAATCAGTTTTACTAAGTTTAATAGGAGGAGCACTTGGACATTCCAAGAGGGTCACTCCTCCCGCAAAACAATCGCTGGTGGTCTAGAGGGTGCATCCCTGTTTGGGGATTATCCTTCTCTGGAGAGATACATTTGGAAAGGGGGCATTCTCCCCTCTTTATGTTGAGTTTGTTTGTTTTGTCAGCAAAACTAGTGTAATGATTCTCGTTTCACGACAAGAGGGACACTCAAGGACAGATTTCTACCTTCATCACTCCTAATATTTCAGATGATTTCCATCATGTAGGTTGGTATAGGACTATTGTCATGAAATTGAATCTATGTATAAGCCACTTTTGACGTTTTTATGATGTTTCCATTTAAAAGCGTGTTATCCCAAATTTTGCTACCACATTTTCCTCATTACTTAATTTACACATTTTGGGCCTGATTATGATTTTGGCGGACGGAAAAGCCAGTCCTCTGAAATCTTGATGGGTAGGGTGCCGCCAGTGTGGCAGCCTCACCACCGGGCCCATTACGTGTTCCCCGCTGGGTCAGCAGGCGGAACCTCAATTTCCGCCCGCTGGCCAAGCAGGAAACAGCCTACAGCATTGGCTATAGCTCGTAATAGAGCCGTGGCAATGCTGTAGTGCTTAGGGTGCATCAGCAGCCGTTGCAATGTTCACTGTCTGCAGAGGAGACAGTGAACATTGCGACAGTGCTGGCTGGGGGGGCCTGCACTGTCCATGCCACCTGCATGGGCAGTGCAGTGGCCCCCCTGGGCCCCCTGCACACTGTCTCCACCAGCCTTTTCATGGCGGTGTTACCCCCATAAAATCCCTGGCGGAGAAGGGGGTTGTAATCCCCAAGGCAGCACTGCTTGCAGTGCTACCCCGGGCCCCAGACCCACAGGATCCTGGTGGTGCTGGTGGACCGACCACGGGGCAACAGCTGTGGTCATAATGTAGCACTCGGACCACTACCATGAATCTGGCGGTCAGTAGACCATCAGACTCGGAATGATACCCTTTATTTGGCTAGATAAATACTGATGAACATTTTATTTATTTAGGTGCAGAATAATTTCTCTTTTTTTAAAGCTATACAAATACTACATGCAACATCCACACTAGATACAGTAACTATACAGGAAGAACACAAAGACGTGCTGGGATATCTCCATGTGTGGCTTGAAAATTGCGGTGTAGAAATAGCCCATAAGTACACACATAAGATTGTCAGACATTGTTTATGATGTTTTTCTATAAGCTTTGCTGGTGTTTCAAGTAAATGCAAAAAGAGGTACAAAAAATGTTCAATGTTGTTTTAAAGTGAAATGATATTTATAGTTCTATTGGATTCCAGAACTGAAATGCGAAATACAAACGCCATGCCAGTCAGACATTATATTGTTTAGAATGGAAGACCTTGGTAACCCGTTCGTACTGAACATTCGTGCGGGTCTCAGTGGGCTCAGATGGCAAAATAAAGAAGAGGTCTAGTTGGACATCGTGACAGTTTCCTTCTAATCCAAAATTGAAAAGCTAAAACATTTGTAAAAGTAATCCTTAAACTCTCCCTTTAATCTCGGTTTCATCTTCAAAGAGGAAGCCAAAGGACGGTTTTGTAGCTATCTGCAGAGGGCGTGGCAAGTCTTATTTCTGTTTATGAGAAGAAACAGGTCATTCACCTCCCTACAAATTCCCCTATTCACACCAAAATAGAGTTTGACGCTTTGGCTGTGAAGCTTGACTGGCTCCTGTGGAGCATAATCCTCTTCCAGGATTCACAAGATGTCTTAAACTTTCTGCAAGCTTAAAACTTTGGGGGGTGAACAACCATTGAAAGTGAGACCTCATAGGGCGCAACTTGTTCTGATAGCTTAACAGGAAATCAACTAAGTATTTTCACAGAAGACATGCGGCTTCAGTGTAGGATTTCAAGGGTCAACTAAAGACAATGGGAAGCATGTATTGGGTATGGATAGAAATGGGTGATCCCGACTCATGACAGTCGTTTTAACACTTATATGCTTAGAAGTTTACGTCTTTTACATCTTTTGGCAACAACAGAGCTAAAAACTATATTTTGGCATAATGCTTCTTTGTTCACTTCATAGATTTTTCTCTCGAGCGTCACTTATCACCAATTTGCTTGCACATTGTACAATTGGTATGTTTCAGGTCAAAACTAGATACTGATATTAACGGTCTAATATCGCTGAGCTCAAACATAAGAAACAGAATTAAAAGACCTTGCTTCTACTGATTTTAAAAAAAGTAATACCTAACTTGTGATGGGGATTGGTGCAATGACCCTTGTATGGAAAAGATGTACTTTTCAGACACCATGTTCACTAAACATTTAACCACTCGATCAGAGATTACAGCTCCAAAAGATAAATCACTTTAAAGGCTTTCCTGTTTTTTTGTGTTGTCTTATAATAATATTTTGTTCAACGTTTAAAAGAATACAGTATATTGAAAGTAGCACATGCAAGACATTTGAATGGAGTATATTCTGCTCGCTCCTGCGTGAAAACGCTAGTTATTATATAACACATGACTGAGAATGAGATGGCGTGAAATATTCCCTCCCCTGGATTTGAGCTAATGTTCCTATGCTGAAAAACCTAAAAGAATGTAGAAGGATGAGTTCATATCTCTCCGACGCTTTAACATGACAACGAGTTAAGCTACATTGTTCACTTTATATGTGATATTTGTATAGCATGAGGCCAGCCATAAAGCTAGTTTTAGCTACAGTGATGATATGAAATATACATATCCATCATATCAATGCATATTCATCAAAATCAGATGGGTAGACTTCTCTGATTTCCAGAGTATGAAGTGAGATGTCTGTACTAAAGGAATTGAGTGGCATACGTTTTTGTCGTTATCCTGGACGTGAGATGAGCATCTTTGACTGTTTAAACATATTGCATGTTGAAATCATGTTAGCGTGACCATTCAACACTTATCAACACTGAGGCCAAGCAAGTTGAAACTTGCCACATGTATTAAAATAAACTGTTCCCGTTCTGCAGCTGGAACCTTCCAACAGTTGAGGAATGCAACAAGTGGTAGATGCATAATTCCTTTCAGTGCTGACATACTCTTTCCCTTTCTCCAGTTGTGAAGGTACCAGGGTGAGACATTGGAGAGAAATTAATAGAAATGCCTTGACCAAGATGCTGTGATTGTGTTTTGCTTCTGCCACTCAGGTGACAAAGGTTCTGTCCATCTTAGGCAGAACATCCAGCTAAATGTAGTGGGTGAATTGTACTATGCCATTCTCGGGCAAGTTTCTACTTCTTTGTGAAGAACAAACTTTGTGAAGTACAAGATTCCCAAAATTACCCGGCTATGAAGACGTGAGTTAAAATTTGCCCACACCGAAAATTCTGAAAGTCGATGGGATGGTTACTATGTGCATCCCACTTGCAGTATTGCTTGTGCGCTGTCCATTTGACTTTTTTTATTTTTTTATTTATTTTTTATTATTTTACATTCGTTTAATCAACAGCTTGTAATGCATTTAAATATTAGAGCATTCTCTGGACTTCCTCACTCCAGATGAGGCAGACACTAGGGAGGAAGTAAGAACAGGATGATATGGACCCAGAGTTGATAATCAGAAGGAGCCCAAGCAACAAGAATAATGATCCAGAAGCCCAGGTGTTATTCTTTCACAGATTAGAGGGTGGGCTGGTGAAAGTGCATGATGGAGATAGAAAGAAGAGGAACAACTATCAAGAGGAAGATGACAGATGCTGTACTACCTCCAACGCTCATCTCACAACCAAGAAGAAAGTTTACAGTATCTCGACCGAGTGGGAGATTGTGATGTGCCTCTGAAACACCAAGCAACCCCTGTAAAGAATGACCTTGGCTCAACAGGTTCAATCAAGCACACCGCCGAAGTAAGCAGCAGTCAATGAAAACTCTGTGATAAGAGTCCTTCAGCTCTGATCCAAGGGATAGATAGCAAAGAGCACAGTCCTTTTTCTGCTCTTATGCACCAGCAGAAAGCTGGAGGTTAACTTTTGAGTCAGCTGGGCTGAGTCAGAACACAAGGTCTGGCGGCAAGAAAGGGTGACACACAACAAGCTATAAATCACTGAGGAGGTGATCTGGATATAACTACTGAAACATTCAAAAAACCTTTTCTTTTTTTTCTTTTCAGGGTGCCTCATGCAGCTTTAACAAGACTATGACAACAACCCCACAAGGACTAACTGGACAAAGGAGAAAATAACTACTATCTTTGTATTTTGTTTTCCAACCCAAATGGGCTTGTTGTATTTCCTTTGTAACTAGCTCTCTGTTAAAAGAACCTCCTCAGAGGACTTTCTGCTTGACTGTCCCTTTTTCTGATCCTTCCTCTGATATATTAGGCTGAACACTGCAGAAAAGAGGCACACAAGACTAAACGCAAAGTCCAATGCTTCCCTGCTTTTGCACAGGCTGGAACGGGAATAGTAAATTTAGCGCCTCCGAAGTCCAACGCATTCCCTCCTGTTGCATGAACTTGAGGGTGAATAGTGTCAATCAATCCCTCAGGATTTATAAAGTGTGGCTAATCACTGAATAGGGTATCCAGTCACTTGCAGGTTCTGGAGGCTTATTTGAACAGCCAGGTCTTGGCCATTCGAAATTCCAGAAGTGAGGTGATGGTCTAGAGGTGCGTGGGGAGGCTGTTCCAGGTTTTGCTGCAATGTTAAAGAAGGAGCGTGCTCCACTACTGCTTCGGTAGATGGGAGTATGGGCAAATGAAATGGGGGCAGAACGTAGGTTTCTCAATGGTTGGTGGACGTTCAGACAATAGTTAATGTACACGGGTCCTTGGTTGTGTAGAGCCTTGTGTGTGTGGGTCAGCAGCTTGAATTGGCCTCTCTTCTGTACGGAGAGCCAGTGGAGTTGCCTGGGGTGGGGTGTGATGTGGGTTCATCGGGGAAAGCCGAGGTTGAGTCTGGCTGCGGCATTCTGTGTGGTCTGAAGTCTCTACAGGAGGTGTGCAGAAATTCCTATGTAGAGGGTGTTGCCGTAGTCCAGTCGGCTGGCGATGAGGGCCTGTGTCACGGTGCGTCTCAGTGTAGGGGTAGACACATAAAGCTCATTCATAGCATGCACAAAGTGAGGAAGCAGACGGAGGAGATGGCATTGATCTGTGATTTCATGGTGAGCTTGTTGTTAATGATGATTCCTAGGTTTCTGGCATGGTCAGAGGGAGTGGGTGAGGTTCCCAGGGCTGATGGCCATCGGGAGTTGCTGCTGTTCTAAAGATCAGTACTTCTATTGTGTCTGTGTTCATTTACAGGCAGTTTTTCTTCATTCAGTCAGTGATGCTCATCATGCATCTGTGGAAGTTGGTTCTGGTAGTGGAGGGGTCGTCGGTGAGTGAGAGGATGAGTTAGGTGTATGCGTAGGAAATTATATTGAGACCTTGGGATCTGACGATGTTGGCCTGCGGGGTCATATATGTGTTGAAGAGCGTGGGGTTGAGGGATGAGCCCTCAGGGACACAGCAGGTGATCTCCTTGGGTTCGGGGGTGAAAGGTGGGAGGTGGATTCTCTGGGTTCTTCTGGTGAGGAAGGAGGTGATCTATCTGAGGGCATCCCTTTGAATGCTGATGTGGTGGAGTCTTTCGCTCAGCATGTGATGGAATACATTGTTGAAGACTGCTGAGGGGTCGAGAAGCTGCTGTTTCTCCTCAGTCTAAGAAGGTTTGGATGTCATCAGTGGCTGCGATAAGGGCAGTTTCGCTGCTGTGATTGCTGTGGAAGCCAGATTGGGAGGTTTAGAGTAGCTGGTTCTGCTCCAGGTCTGTCATGAGCTGCTTGAGATGATCTTTTCCAGTACCTTTGCTAGAAATGGAGCAGGGAGATTGGTCAGTAGCTTTTGGGTTCGCTGGGGTTGGTTGAGGGTTTTTGAGTAGTGGTCTGACTTTGGCCTATTTCCAGGCATCAGGAAATGTTGCAGTGGTGATAGAGGTGTTGAAAAGGGTGGTGAGTTTCTTGCCAATTAATGGGTTTCCAAGGTTGAAGATGCGGTAGGGGCATGGGTCTGTTGGAGCTCCCGAGTGGAAGGATTTTATGGTGGAGGTGATGTCCTGGGTGGAGAGGATGTTCCAGGTGGTCAGTGTGTGATTCGTGTCAGTTACATTGGTGTCCCATCTGTCCAGGAAGTCCGTATGTGTGGGTTGGGGTTTGAATTTTCTGTATATGGTTTGATCTTGCTGTGGAAGAAGTGGGCGAGGTTTTCTCACAACTCCTGTGAGGGTGTGATGTTGTTTTCACTGGCAGACGGGTTGGAGAATTCATTGACGGTGTTGAAAAGTTCCTTGTTGTTGCTGGTTTCGATGTGTGAGGCAAGGGCTGTCTTTGTTGCCCTTAGCAGGCGGTGCTAGAGGTTAAGGAAGGTCTTGACGCATGCTCTGTCGGATGTGTCCTTGCTGGCACGCCATCTCCTCTCCAGCTGTTTACTGTCTCGTTTAGCTGTTCTGAGTTCTTGGATGTACCAGCTGGCCTTTTTTGAGGATTTTCTCTGGATGTTGCTCTTGAAGGGGAAGATGCTGTAGGCTTAATTGGTGATCCAGTCATTGAAGTTTTTCACTCCATGTTCGGGGTTGGTGGAGGTAGCAGGTTAGAGGTGTTGAGGGGGTCCACCCACCTGGTCTCCGAGATTTTGTTCCACCTCCAGTGGGGGGCGTTGGTCATCTTGGGGGTGGAGGTGTGGGGGCTGGAGATGCTGAAGTGGACAATGAAGTGATTGGTCCATGTGAGTTCTGTGACATGGCTGTATTTGACGAGGTTGCTGGAGGTGAAAATGGGGTCCAGCGTGAGTTCCGCATTGTGTGTAGGGTCATGGACGATCTGGATAAATTTGAGGCTGCTCATTCTGCTGAGGTGTGCAGTGTTGTTGTCATTGGAGTCAATGATGTGGAAATTTAGGTTGCAGAGAAAGATGTAGTCCCTGGACTCTAAGGCTAGGGGTGCAATGAAGTCTGCAATGGTGTTGCATAAGCTCGAGTGTGGGCCTTGGGGATGGTATATGAGGGTGCCTCCGATGGTTGTTTTGTCATCCTTGTGAAGCTTGAAGTTGAGATGTTTCATGAGGGTAGTGGTGTTGTTGGTGATGCAGTGTATGATCTCTTTGTGGATGATGGTGGTTCCTCCTTCCGGCTTGTTGGTGTGGTCTTGGTGAGTGATTTTATATCCATTGGGGATTGCTGTGGCAATGTCTGTGGTGGATGTGCGAGTGAGCCAGGTTTCAGTGAGGAAGACAATATTGGGTGCGAGGGTGGCAATGAGGTCCCATAATTCAGTGGAATGCTTGCATAGTGAGTGTGTGTTGAAAAGGGTGCATGCAAGTTGGTGTTTTTGTTCAGGTGGTGTCAGTGGTGTGTTCGGGGGGAGTGGTTGGTGGGCTGGTGTGTGTGCTGTGGCATGTGAAGTGTCAGTGGGTGCAGTTGTAAGGTCCTAATGTGGAGTGTGTGTTGGTGCAGTGGCAGTATGTGTTGCAGTGTCTGGGGGCGAGGGTGTATAGCTCAGAGATGGTGTATCTTAAGGGGGGATGGAGGGCCGGGGTCATGGCGCTGGGGCTGGTCCAGGCACAGACAGGTGCAGATGTGCTTGCCTTTGGGGTGCCTTCGGCAGCACACCCAATGCATGTGGTCGCGCTACAGCCTCCATTAGGTAGGTTCTGGGGTGGGGGTGGGGCTTCGGTTGGCAGGAAGAACGGTGAGTGGGAAAACCCTGTCAAGAAAACCCTAGACAGCTGTGGTGCCACTGATCAGTCTGGAGCAAGCAGGAACTGGAAGTCACAGGCAAGTGCCAGGCTAGGTGTCATGTGCCTACTTATGTAGTGTATGTGTTATTCCCAGAATCAAATAGTTGTTTAACTCCATTTATTATTAACATTTGTTTATCATTTTGATTATTTAATTTTATAGTGTTTGTTTATATTTTTATTTGTTTCTAAGTGTTTATACTTTTTAAAAATGTTTTTATTGTTTTTTCTATTATTTGCTTAGTAATTTATATACTGTTTGGACTTTAATTGTTAATACTAGTTCTGTTTTATGTAATATATATTTTCTTTTTATTGCAGTTTAAAAAAAAAAATTAAAACAATAATATAATGTAAAATATACTTTTAATAATTCTGTTATAGTATATGATATATAAATACACACACATACACACACACACACACACACATATATATATATATATATATGTACATATATATAGATAGATAGATAGGTGTGTTTATATTTTTATGTAGTATTAAATATTTATGAGATTTATTTAACTAACATTATATTAATGGTATATATTAAAATATTTAAGATTTACTTTTTTAAACTATATATATATATTTATATATATATAAAGTGAAAATATTTTTGCATGTCTTTAACGTTAATGGTGTGAAACAATTTTAAGTATAGAAAAACAATATTGTTATCAATATTTTTAACACAATATTTTTGTTCCACGATATTGTTGGTTACAATATTATATCAGTGATTCGTTTTCTATACTGAGCTCGCCACTCAAACGTTTGTCTCCACTGGGTCACTCTTCCTCCGCCTGACAGGCACATTGGAGGAACATTGCTTTGAAATGCAGTACTTTTTATAGTAAACGTAGGCTCAAAGAATGAAGCTGTGCACTGCTTCCTCGTCCTATTTATCTCATGCATTTGATCCACTAAAGGATGCCTGTTCTTGATTAATTCTCTCAGATTGTGTGTGTTTCTCGGCTTTCTGCAGTAACACCCATCTCTGTTTGTGGTGATAACCAAAATGTAGTTAGGTAACTTGAGTGTGACGCTCTCAACATGGCTGCCAGCCTGGGCTCACTTTCTTGATTACTCTGAAAACCAAAAACATCTAGTTTGGAAGTCTCCTTTGTCTCACAAATCAGCACTTTTCTAATAGGGGTCAACTTCCAGCTCTCCACGCTTCAGAAAATTCTCTCCGAGTGTAATTTGTACAGGAGCAAAGACATGACAAATGTGCAAGAACTGACTCAACAATAGATCCCCACCAGGAAATCTTCATCTGCTTTGCAAAACCTGATGCTCCAAAGCCTATAAAAGAAACACAGCAACCAATCCTTGGGAATATTGGGCCCCAAGCTGTGAAACATCATCTTCTCCACTGAAAGCTGAACCAAGCTACTCTCAATTCAGGATACTTTTATCCAGGATACCTTTTGAAGCTGAACTTGTGACCATTTCATTTACTTGAACACAATTCTCCTAGTGCCTTTATAGAAGAGGTCTGATTGATGGTTTTCGTCTCATCATGATGGATTTTAACAATGGATTTTAATGACCCATGCCTACTATGTATTGTTTTTCCCTTGCAGTACTTCCTGGACATACAAAGTTATCACAGAATGACAACCGGCATTTATTTACCTAAACAAATAAATGAGATGTACCCATGATTGAACACCTGTTCTTTTAGTAGCCCTTCTTCCCTCCAAAATCATGAAAGAAATTGAAGGAGTGAGAAATGTAAAGCTTTCCCATAATAACTGGGAAAAGAGAAGTTAGCAGGTATTGCTCACCAGACCAAAGTTTTATGAGTAGTTTGGGAGTGGGTGCCCCATTGTGGGAAGCGGATTAAAATAGTTATATGGCCCTAATAGCAAGCAACATGAAATACCCTTCTTCACCAAAAGTAGCACATGGGTATTTTTAAGACCAAAGAAGAACTACTTGGCAACTGAAATATCAACACTCCTTGTGACATTCACCACAGCTCATTAACAAAAATCTGACAAAATATAAGTTTGAACCTTGCTGAAAAAAAATCAGCCCAGTTCTTTGGTTGTACTTCTGTGCCAAGTGTAAGGGCTGTTAAGTGCACCTGCATGTGGTGACATTGGTACTGTATCGATAAAGAACAGGTGACAAAGATGATAGTGACTAACACCTCCTGTGTATAGATAAAACACAGCAATTATACCTTGAAGGTCACAGTTGAACATGAATAGTTTTAACCTTTCACTGCTAGTCCTTTTTCCCCCAGTGCTAAGCCTTTTTTGGCTATTTGGGGTAGTTTGTGCTTAGGCCTCCATAACTTTGTGTCCACATAAGCTATCCACACCAAATTTGTGTCCTTTCTTCAAACATCATAGGGATTTCGAAGGTACCCAGAGTTTGTGGATTCCTTTAGAGGGGACCGAGAAAGTAGCTAAAATATTGGTACGCTTTGGGGGAAAGCGCATATACTGGATATACTGCAGAAGAAAGTTTCTTTTTTTTCTGCTGCACATGGCATCAACAAAATGTTTGCAGTACTGAAATCACTGTCTTTCCAGCTTTCAGGGAGGCCTACTTGATTCAGAAAACCAAATTTTCTAACACAGTTTTGACATATCACTGCAAGATAGCCCATTTTTCCTATTTTATATGCTTTCTATCTCCTTCCAGTTTGTGGTGGAAAGGGTAAGAAAATGTATGGTGACTCCCAGAAAGCAATACATTTCTGAAAAACAGACAAAATTCTGAATTCAGCAAGGGGTCATTTGCATAGGTCCTTCAAGGTTTTCCTAAAGAATGTAAAATAAAAACAATAGTGAAAATTAGTAGGGAAAAAACAGGCATTTGTGACAACGTTTTCATTTGTAACTTTTAATCGCGGTGGCTGATTCATAAAAGCTATATACAATTACATCTGCTAGAACCTTTTGGTTGTGGGGACATATAGTGTATCACTATGTGTCTGGGGGTGATGGTCGGACCACCGCCAAGGCAGCGGTCCGGGTGCTACAATATGACCACAGCGGTTGCCCAGCGGTCAGACTGCCAGCACCGCCCGGATTAGTCATCGCTTTAGCTTTGCCAGCGATTTCATGGCGATAACACTGCCATGAAAAGTCTGGCAGAGATGGGGTGCAGGGGACCCCAGGGGGACCTCTGCACTGCCTATGCACTTAGCATGGGCAGTGCAGGGGCCTCCCTGGCCAGCACCGTCGCAATGTATACTCTCTGCTTTGCAGACAGTGAACATTGTGACACGTTCTTGTGCACCCTATACAAAACAGCATTGCCGCCGGCTCTATTATGAGCCGGTGAAAATGCTGTAGGCCATTTACCGCTTGACCAGTGGGTGGAAACTGAGGTTCCTCCCGCTGACCGAGTGGGAAACCTGTAATGGGCGCGGCGGGGAGGCTACCACACGGGCGGCAACACACCCGTCGGAACTTCGGCAGACGGGCTTTTCCATCCGCCAATGTCATAATGAGGCCCGTAGTGCTTGTGGGTTTTCCAAGAACTTGAGGTACCCAGAGCCAATAACTGAACTGCACCTTGCAATTGTTTTTCATTGCACACGGGGTACAGAGCAATGCATATGGTAAGATATAAATAGTGAAAAGTAGGCATCAAGAACACCTATGTATTTCCAAAATGGTCATAAGATATGGAGTTTAGAAGAAGGGGTTATTTGCACATCTTTGAATTTGTGGATACCTATACTAGCATGTGACTTACAGGGTATTTCTCAAACTTGCTTCTTTCTGACACATTGTCTTACATTTGGAAGGTGAAAAGACAGAGAAATACAATTGGTAATAACACTTGTTCTACTATTCTGGGTTCTGTGTTCACCTAAGTCTATCAATAAAAAATGGTACCTCACTTGTGTGGGCAGGTCTAGTGCCTGCAAAAGGAAACGGCCCATAACGCAACATGGATACATCAAATTTTTCTATGCAAAACTAACCCGTTTTTTGCAAAGTGGGTAGCTATGGTTTACGGGCCCTACCTCTGCTGACATGTAGGGAAACCTAGTGAACCTATATATTTGGGAAAACTAGACACGTAGGCAAACCCATGGTGGGGTGACTTCTGTGGCTCTCACCAGGTTATTTTACCAAGACCCCCTTGCAAACCTCAAACTTTGACTAAAAACACACTTTATTTCTGTGATGGAAAGTTCTGGAATCTGCGCATAGCCACAACTTCCTTCCACCCAGCATTTTCCTAAGTCTTCTAATGAGAAGGGTATATCACATGTGTGGGTAGGCCTATTGCCCGCAACAGGAAATGACTCAAAACACAACATGGATAAATCAAGTTTTTCCACGTAAAACTGACCAGTTTTTTGCAAAGTGGGTAGCTGTGGTTTTAGGGCCCTCGGTCAGCTGCACCTATGGAAACCTAGCAAACCTGTGCATTTTTTAAAACTAGACATCCAGGGAAATAGAGGATGAAGTGACTTGCGTCGTTCATACCAGGTTGTTTTACCCAGAATCACTTGCAAACTTCAAACTTTGACTTAAAAAAACACATTTTCCCCCACTCCCAACAAATAAAAAAAAGAAAGAGTAATCCCTGGTGGCTAGTGGTTTTTTGACCTCCCTGGGGACAGATCAGCCTAAATGTATGGACAATCTGCCCGCGGGGGCAAAAAACTGCCAAAATAATTCCCCCCATAATGGACAATGACCCTTGCCCAGGGGGCTGCTCCCTAACATATATTTTTGATTATCCCAGGGTGTCTAGCAGCATTCTGCCCCTCCAGGGGGCAGATTGACCCAAAAATAAAGCCAAGCTGCCCCCGGGGGGGGGGGGCAGAAAATGGCCAAAATACGTTGCTCATTATGGGGAGTGGCCCTTGCCTAAGGGGCCACTCCCTGACAGAAAAGTAAATTCCTACTGTCTATTGGGGTGGATCCCTGCTTTCAAGCAGCAATAAAAATATCAAGATAACTTTTTGTGATTAATGTTCCTCCTAGATAGAGAGACCAGAGTTTTTTCTAATGACACTTTTGACTTGCCATAAAGTAGCACAGAGGGTTAATATGCCTGCTGCAAATAACATATCTGTATTTTATATGGATAGCTGAGAGGGTTAATAAATGCAACCTTAACCAGCGCTTTAATCAATCATTCTATCAATCAGGTATTTGTATAGCGCTGGTTGTTTCCCGCAAGGGTATTCAGGGCAATTGATCCAGATCTCATTTCAAGAGCCAGGTCTTCAACCCCTTACTGAACCGGTCTGTGAGGAGGAGGCACAGAGGTGGAGGGGAAGGGTGTTCTAGGCTTTGGCGGAGATGTGGGAGAAGAAATATCCTCCAGCACGGCAACGGTGTGTGCTAGGGCTAGGTCTGTGAAACGGAGGTTCCTTGGGGGGGGAGGTGGAAGTGCAGATGGTGGTTCAAGGTTGATGGCCTTTTACAGGACTTTGGTGGGGAACTGCAGCCTCGAGAGTTCTGGAGTACGTTGGGGTCTGCCAAGGGTTTCTTGAAGAGGGGGTCTGACCTTGGCCTGTTTCCAGGCACGGGGTAAGGTGGCCGTGGTTAGTGAGGCGTTGATGATGGTGGTGAGTTGGCAGCTGATATTGTCTCTTCCGAGGTTTAAGTGTGAGTGGGGGCAGGGTTCCTGAGGTGCTCCGGGATGGAGTTCACAAAGGTGGTTGTGTTTGATGAGCTGAGTTGTTTCAGGCGGTGAGCAGGTGGTCGGTTGTGGTGATTGATTGGAGGCTGGAGGTGTTGGAGGTTTGGGGATTGAAGTTCTTGTAGATGGTTGCTATCTTATGTGGAAGTGGTCGGCTAGGGTGTCGCAGAGCTTCTGTGATGGGGGAATGAGTTTTTGGGTGACTGAGGGGCAGATGAACTCTCTTATAATGGTGAAGAGTTCCTTGGTTTGGTTGGAGCTGGTGACGATCCAGAGGGTCAGGGCCTCCCTCTTTGCCACTCTGATCTGTTGATGGTAGTCTTTGAGGGCTGATTTGAAAGTGGCTCTGCCGATTTAATTTCTGCTGGTGCCCCATCTTCTTTCACATTGTTTGCATCTTTGTTTCGATGTGCTGAGCTTCCGGGTGTACTAGTTGGCTTGTTTGTACTGGTTTGGTGGGTGAGACTTGGTCAGTGTGCTGGTGATCCAGAGGTTAAAGTTCTGTACTGCGTGGTCCAGGTTGGTGGAGTATTTGGACTGTGTGGTGCAGAGGGTGTCAGTCCATTGTTTCTGAATGACTTTGGAACAGCTGCAGAAGGGGGCGCTCTAGTATTTGGGGACGGTGCAGTCATGTCTGGTGATGATAAAGTGTAGGTGGGAGTGGTCTGTTCAGGTGAAGTCCAAGGTGTGGGTGTGTCTGATTCTGTTGCTAGATGTGAAGATGGGGTCCAGGGTGTGTGTCCTGCTTTGTGAATGGGGTCCATGACTAGGTGTATGAGGCTGATACTGTCCAGTCCTTCCAGGAGGTCGTGTAGTTGGTGTTGGTGGGGTCACCTAGGTGGAATCTCTGGAAGCATGGAGCAGGGGTAGGTGTACTAGAGAGCGGTGTGCAAGCCACAAATTAGTAATCTTTTGGAACAACCAGCGCCCGATGCTATCCCCAAGGGTCCCATTCTTTTGACCTAGGAGGGTTCCTGCTTAGATTGCCAAAAATACTATTAAGTTTATGGTATGTGTCTATTTGACAGTGAGGATTAGGATACTTTGTAGGTCCTGACAAATTGCTAACAGATCTTTACAGTACCAGATTGAGAAACATGTTGACCAGTTCTTTTTGGGGTAGGTAATGTTCGAAATACCCACACATGACCTCTTAGGTTAGTACCTAGAACAGGGGTTCCAAACATATAATTAGACCAACTTGGAGGGGAATTGGGTCATTAGATCCAGCCTCCCGACCCTCTCTTTTGTTTTTAATCTTGATAGGGACGCCAATTTGTAATAAAGGTTTGTTCTTTGGGTTTCCCTAGCCAATTATAATATCCTTTTTTCCAATCTCACACTCTTGCCCGCATCTCCGGCAAATATTTAAAAAAGATCTCTGGCAAAGAGCCCCCTTGCGTGACCCATCAGGCATTGCAGGTCCGACCTGATAAGGAGCATGACCCAACGATAAAGCATGTCACTGGATGGCAAGTGAGGGCCCTTGTTCCAAGTACATAGTGCTTACAGGTACTGGCGAACTCCATCCCAAATTGGTAGTGAGGATCCGCTTTTCCTTTGGAACTGTGCTTCCTTCTGTTTGTTGGAAGTTGAGGTCTCCTAGGAAGCTGTAGTGTTCGGATTCAGTGGTAAGTCAGGTGATGAATTCAGCAATGCAGTTGCTGATTCTGGTCTGTGGAAGCAGGAGAACTGGGAGAACAGAGAGGGGGCAAGACAACTGTCAAGGCTCCTGGGGGCAGAAGACTTTGGTGCTGGACCTAAAGGCAGAAGAGGCGGAGAGCCTGGGACAGATAGAGCCAATGGGAGGTCGGAGACATTAGGTGCCCGCTGGAACAAGTGTGCAATGCCACCTCTAGCAGAAAGAAAGTGCAGAATTGTATGTCCTGCTGTAGTGGATGCATTATGGACAAGCTAGAAAACAAATGTTTATCTTGCTTTAGATGAGCATTTATGAATCATATTTACTTGGCATGGGAGATGCCATACTCTCTTAGGGTAGTCTCCCTGAGTAAGACTCAACATGAAACTGATGCCTCACCAGAGCATTTATGTAATGTGTTTTTTTCTAGAGAGACGCCTTTCATTAACTTTGATGGGTATGCTAGAAGGGGTTCAACCTCACGTTCCTGCCTATAGTTATTGTCATTTGGTCTATAGCATTAACCATGGCAGACAACAATAAACCAAAAGAGAAGAATCACTTTATAGAGGATCTCAGAAAGTGCCTGCAGATTACAAGAACATGCCTTGCAATAAGTTCAAACAGGTTACACCCCAGATGTTTTGACACATTCACATAATGTTGCTCTTCAGTTCCCTTTTCCTATTAACCCTCCTCCACCCCAATCCATTTCTAACAGTGTAGCCTACACAATGTTCTCTGTCTTGACAGCTGAATTGAAGGAGGAGGTTGAGCAGTCAGCAGTTGCTGCACTGAAGATCTCAGAGAGCCCACCACTAGCAGGGAAAGGCACGCTGTGCACCTCTGTATGATGTAGCAAAATGTACCAAACCTGGGTTTAACCCACCACTGCCTTCTGCAGCTTTTTGGGTGACATTTTGATAGCTCATAGCCTTCTGATCTTGTTATTTCATGAATATTGGGTTTGATGTGCCCTGACCAGGGTTTGGAAGTGGATATTTCTGGGAAGGAAATTTGCCCTTCCTGTAGGATGACCCGGATCTTTTTGCCTTTTTACTGAACCTTATTTTTGTTGGCTGTAAACTCTGTGCAGTTTATCCCTGCTAATTGAGATAAAGTGTCTCTGCTGTCCTTTTTAGACCTGTTAAAAGTGGTATGCACCTGATTGGCAATTGTAATTTGCGTATAAGTCATTAGTATGTGACACCACTTGCACCCAGGGCCTGCAAAATAAACGCTACTAGTGGGCTGAAGTACTCATTGAGCCACCCACTACAGCAGCACTGTAAAACATGTCTTGAGGACTGCAGCCTGGGTGTGCAGTTTTGAACTGCCATTTCAAATTGGAAAAATGAACCGTTAGCCAGGGCTAAAATGTCCTTTTTAATATTTTTAGGTCACCCATAAGGTAGGCATTAATCGCCCATAGGGCAAGGTGTGTGGTGTTTAAAAAGTACAACATGCAAATGTAATTTTTTAGTATGCCCTGGCTGTGAAACCCCCTTAAAATTGTTTTTACCTTGGCAACACTGGCTCTCCTGTAGTGTTTAGCTGCTACCTACCCCTTGATGGTTCCTGTAGTGAGATGGGTAGTGTTCCCAAGCAGTGAACAAAGGGCCCTGTGAGTGGGTATGGCAAACTCCTCCCTTGACAGGGTGGCCGGGGGCTAGGCCCAGCCCCTTCCTGAGCTTCAAAGGCTGCCTACCTTGTCATTGGCAAATGAAGCTCACACCCAGACCTGCCTCCCCTTTGTCATTCTAGGCAAGAAGGCACAATCCCTGTAGGAGTAGAGGCATCTGACCGGAACTGGTTGGGTGGGAGACCAAGGATTCCCCTTTATCCACAGGCTCACACTGGGCATAAAGCTTGACCCCACAGACCCATCTTCAGAACACTCCTGGACCTGTGAAGAATTAGGTCTGCTATACCTGAATGAAGATGGCACCTGCTTGCTTTGAGCCCAGGCCCAGAAGAGACTCTAAGGGTCAGTTGGCTGGCCTCCTGTTTGAGCTACATGAACACAACAAGCTTCCAGAGTCCCTTCTCCTGCAACTACAAAGTTGACCAGAACCAACAGGAACCTGCCCTGAACCGTGCTGCTGGCCTCTTTTGGAATGAGCCCTAACCTCCATGTGGTGGCCCCCAGGTCCTGGTCCCTAAACTGGTGTTAGAGTGTACTCCTCCTGTTCTCAAACTGCACGAAGTGAAACTTAGAAACATTTTGAAATTTTTCTGTGTAGCGAACAATCGAAGTCTGGAATTGCCATCAAACCCGCAGCTGTTGAGGTCTTCCTGGGCACAGAGTTCAGACTTCACCCAGTTGAAGCTTTCCGACTTTTGTGAATGACTGCATTGGGATTCCACTCTTCAGCAACCCGCTAGCCTTGAGCCTTACTTCAGATCCAGTTTGAAGCTTGCCCCGCCAACAACTACTACTTTTTTCCATTAAAATTTCTGAGTCAGAAGGTAAACTTTCCACCAGGATGAACCTGGTCCCTATATTTAACCTATGTTCCATCGCAGTTGGACATCATTTTTTATTTTGACCCAGTCTAGTGCAACCAGAAAACCGTAGCTGGCACTTTCTGCTTTTTGGCCCTATTTTTTAATTCAGACTTAAAAAAATCATATTGCCCGTTCTAATTTCTAATTTTTTGTTATTTCGTGTGATGGTATTTAGTAAAATGTATTTATTTTTTTGGTTTAGGATTTTTTTAATTGCGTTTTCATTTTATCACTCTTTGAGTGCTGCTTGAATACTTTACACATTGCCTCTAAGTTAAGTCTGGCAGCTTTGCACCAAACTACCAGGGGGTTAAACTCAGTTTATTTAGTGACTTTAGTTATTCACCCTGACTAGGATTCAGATTAATACTTGAGGTGGGTACTTACACTCCTAACTAATAACGCAGTTTCTTATAATATTACATCTTCTCACAGGTTTCAAGCTATTCTCCATACTCCGTTAGGAAACATTGCCATTGGCTTTGTTTGTTCATTTGGATAGTATGCCGTTATTGTCATCTGTGATACTATGGAGCCATTGGTAACTAATTATACCTGATGACGCAGACACACAATAATTCTGGCATATGTGCAGCAAAATATATTTTTTCTCTGCATTGTTCAGGGCCATTGGGAGTGTATTTATTTAAATATGTGAGTCTCTACTGCGTGACTGTTACCGACAGGTTTCTTGATGTTACACGTTTAGTTGAAAAATAACTGAAGACAGAAAATAAGCACCAGTAGTGCAGAGATTGTTTTAGTTTTATCTTGGAAATAACAAGGTTTTTGGAGCTTTGCTGAAGCTGAGAATTTCACTAATATTACTCATATTTTCCGGTAACATATTCCAGTGTTTATCGGCAGTTACAGAGAAAGCTCTTCCACCAATAGTCATTTGGTTAAAATTGGGGCGCACAACATGGTAAGTATGCAAAGACAGATCACTGAACAAAGTCATGTAAACTAGGCAGAGTGATTTAAAAATTCTACAGTTGCTTTACTGGAAGCCAGCGGAGCGAGGAGAGTGCAAAGGAAACTAAGACGGGTTTTTTAGGATTCAGAGTAGGGTCTTGTCCCTGAATTTTTGACTAATTGCAGTTTTGTTATAGCTTTGTGACTGAGATCTTTGGCAATGTGTTTCAGTAGTCCAATATGACAGATGTTAAAACATTCAGAAATGCAATCTTATAAGACAGAGTAAATAGGGAGAAAAGAGGAATAGCTGCTTCATGGGCAGTTCAGAATGCTTATGCCATTATGTGGTGCCACGGAGAAAATACATTGTTTTCTGCACTTTTAATGTTTAACAAAACATGTATTTATAAACAAAATATGTAGGATACCCATGGACAGATACAAATTGTGAAGGTCACAAGAGTGTCGCCCCCACAAACATTGCATGCCTCATCATTGAGCCCTCTCCTGACTGTGACAGGGTAGCCACAATATGTCCATATTTTAGTTTGCTGGGACGCTTTTTTTTGTTTGTTTGTGTTTTCTTTTTTTTTTAGCACACCCTGTCATATATTTTTACTTACATAAAGGATCAACTGATTAAAATTGTGTACTGATAAGAAACTGAAAAGTGTAATTCTGTCCTTTCCTAAGCTATCTGGCTTTGAGATCACAGAGGTATGATGGTCCTGATGAATTCCCCAGACCTTGACAGGCTAAGGATGTAGGCAGAAACATGTCACTTTCAGTAGAAACATAAAGATTCCTAATAACCCCCCTTTGACTTTAGGTTTTGAATCTTGTGTTAGGAAGGATGATTGAATGTGACTATGATTCCCACATGGCAGAAGTGGGTGGCTAAGACAGTTGAGCCCGTCTATTGCATTGGAGGAGTCCCAGCGATCAGCACAGGGACCTAGGATCAAGTTCAGAAACCACCCTGCAGCATCGCCATTGTTCCACCATCTTACTGGCAGGAACAGTGAGGAAGAAGAAGCCTCAGCACCCAGAAGCCGTCACCACCTACAACTGCCTCAGTACGACATTCTACAGGAGGATGCAGCAGTAGCTGTTTGTCACCAGAGCATAGGAAAATGTGTCAGACACTTCGAAAGATCACATTTGGGTAAAAATGGAGAAGGGCTGCAGGCCCTTTTGAGACTTACACAAGCTCAGAAGTTCATTGTCAAAAGAGCTGAAATTTCAAGGCCAAAGCCAAACAAGGATGTGCACCGCTAGCAAAGGGCAGCACCTATGTGGTCACCCTCATAGATCCGCCAGGTTAGCGTGGAGGAGGAAGGGTGAAAGACAAAGGAGAAGCACTGCCAAGACCAGCTCTAGAGCTCTATCCTTGAGACAGTTGATGTGTTGAAAATGAAGTGTGCTGTGTTGTGCGTGTATATTAATTACTGCCTTTCTTACCAAAAGTAAATATTGGACTAGACAATCATATTATTGGGGTAATTGTAAGTATTTTTAGTCTACATCTACAACTAACTTGCACCTACCTCCTTGGAGAGCCTTGGACTGCTTGACCTGCGTTGCTACTGAGAGTCAAGTGCTGAAGCAGTGATACTTAGCCCAGTTACCCTGGGATCATAGTAAGTCGAGCCTCTGCACATCAGGACCAAAAGACCACATCCCCCATGGTTGGGTCCAATAACCCCTGCTTGCCACGTGATCTCCTGAAAGGGGTTCTGCCAGTATAAATTATTTATCCATTCTCTTTGACAATGTAGTCTACTCATGCCATCTTGACATTTTGTGCTTTTGGTGTTAGAGCTGTTGTCTTCAATTTCTTTTCCTTGTTGTATTATCTTGAGCCCTGACCTCAAATTAACGCATTTCAGACATCTGAAGAGAAATTCTTGTAAATGTGAGTTTCGATGAATTCCTTTGTAAAAAGATTCACACTTTTGGAAAAATAGCATGCGCTTATTGTTAAAAGCTACTCTACAGGAATGCGTATTCAAAATTAATGTTTGCACATAAAGGACACAGCAAAAAAGGAAAATAACATACTTCTTTTTGCTGCTATACTTGTGTGCATATAGATGTCCCGTGTGTTGTGTGAGCTCTTTTTAAGTATTTTAAGTAAACATGACTTTTTGCCCGGAGGCAGGTGAAAAGGCCAATGTGTGAACCCGACACCCTAAATCAAAATTCAACCGGGAAGAAGGGATTCAGTGCCCAAATCAAGGTTTCTATTGTTGCCCTCATAATGAACTGAGTTTTATATATTGATGTCGTTTGTTGCTGTGAAAGGGAACTGGCACTGATTACTTCTACTTTTTGTCTTCTTTTGCAGTCGACTTCTTGGCAAAATACTGCATCTTCAGCCAGGAGAAGTTGGCCAAGTACAAAAGAGCTTTTGAAGTGGTGAGTGTAAAATCAGACGCCTTTGCTTTCTTTCTCTCTGCCCCTGTGTTTTTCCCTTCTGTGTCTGTGGACAGCCAAGCAGAAGTAATAGGCACCACCGCTCGCGCTATACAGCCAATGAATTACTCCAACATCAAATGTAACCTTAGAGGTGCAGCGCGCTTTCTTCAGCCTGCAGAGGTCTCCCCCTGGCCCTTCAATACGAATGTGGCCTGATTCTGAGCTAGCATCATATCATACACTGACCCATACCTAGCCTCCCACACAGATGCACGAGTCACAACTACCCACCCAACCAAAGAGCAAACATAGACACAGACAAGCACAGATGAATTTCCCCCGTGCAACCCAGTCGCGTAGCATAAATCCCCGCAGTACCCGCAGTGCGGGGGGGAGGCCGAACTCCAAGGAACCTCCTCAGCAAAAGCGGTAGGTGGTGGCCCCGGGAGTGGGGTGGGGGGAAGGGTCCATGTACTTCTCAGTTGGGGGCGCTTAAGTCCTTAAGGTTTCTTACGCCACTGGTACAACGCATGCACACATTGAAACCCTGCCTCCCCTGTAAATACAGACATGAACACAGGAAGAGGCACGCCGAACCATGTCCGCTTCATACTGATCCATAAGCCCACAGAAGTGCAGAGAAACACATATCGACGGAAGCAAATTCACATACTGATTCTCACAACCCAAATAGACACACCCGTGCACTCACTCAGACATGAACACACACAGGGACACATTCACACAGAGACAGACGCACACAAACTGTGACCCAACCACTCAAAAAGGCCTAGCTAGTTTGACATGACAATGCCATACACAGACTGATCTACGGTCAGCCTCAAGCACAGATACGCAGACATCAGCGGACAAATAGACACACACAGGCACACATATATGCCCACAAAAGATACTCACTCTCATTCAGAAACGCGGAGAGACAGATAAATCAAACCAGTACGACCCCTGCAAAATGCGTACACTAGCACACAAACCTCACAATCCAGTTCTCACTGTTTGAAAAAATAGCATGCCCTTATTGTTAAAAGCTACTCTACAGGAATGCATGTTCGAAAATATTTTTTTGCACAAAAAGGACACAGCAAAATAATCTATACAGAGACAAATAATCAAGACACCTAGATACAAACAGATGGCCATACACACATAAATTCAAATACATACAAAGATAAAAATGTAGTCACTCGTGGATACCCACATACATCTACTTGCACATAATCATACACATACACGCAATACTAGACACATCTATTCTAAAACATATGCCGAGCACACTAACACAGATGCTCAGTCGCATGCACAAAGAAAAAATCACATAGACACACAAGCACATACCATGAACAAATATAGAAACATAGACTCAGCACAAACTAATTCACAACTGTGTAGGAAAAATGCACTGAAATCGACAGTGCAGCCACCCATTGAGAGACTCAGAAACATCGGAAATACAAGCGTAGGTATACCCTCAAAGTCACAGAAGCAGACACAACACAGGTACATACTAACCCACACCCTGAACAACACACAATCACGCACATGTAGGCATAAGGTAGCGCACAAACCCACACAAGCAGAAGCCCCCTCATTATTAAATGCACACTGTAGCGCACAACACATATGGGGCCAGATGTATAATTCTTCACAATAGCGATTACCTAATTGCGATTTTTAGGGAATCGCAATTAAGTAATCGCTATTGGGATGTATGAAACTCCAGGAGTTTCATAATGTGATTCGCAAGGGCTCGCAAATGGACCTACCTCATTGATATTCACGAGGTAGGTCGCAATTTGCGAGCCATTGCGAACGAATGGCTACAATCACAGGGATGGTGGCCTGCTGGGCTCAGAAGACCACCACATCTGTGATTGCTTTTCAATAAAGCATTTTTTTTTTAAATGCAGCCCGTTTTCCTTAAAGGAAAACGGAATGCGTTTAAAAAAGAAAAATGAAAAGTTTTCTTTTCATTTTCTAAGAGTAGGCAGTGGTCCTTGGGACCACTGCCTGCTCTTAAAAAACGTTTTCGCATGCATTCACACAGGGGAAGGGGTCCCCCAGGTGCCCCTTCCTCCTTTGCGAATGGGTTACCACCAATTTGAAATTGGTGGTAACTGCGATTGTTTTGCGACCTCAATCACTGTCACAAAACAATCATACATACCTCTGCGATTCGGTATTAGGAAGGGACGCCCTCGACATGCCATTTCCTAATACCGACTTGGTATGTAGTCGCAAATCCAGTTTGCGATTCGGGGCCAGATGTATAATTTTATCCAATAGCGATTACCTAATTGCGATTCTTTGTGAATCACAATCAAGTAATCGCTACTGGAATGTATGAAACTCCAGGAGTTTCATACTGCGACTCGCAAGGGCTCAATATTCATGAGGTAGGTCGCAATGAGCGAGCCATTGTGAATGGCTAAAATCACAGGGATGGTAGCCTGCTGGGTTCAGCAGATCACCATGTCTGTGATTGCTTTTCAACAGAACAAACTTTTTTTTTTTTTTTAATGCAGCCTATTTTCCTTAAAGTAAAACGGCATGCGTTTAAAAATGAAAAATGAAAAGTTTTCTTTTCATTTTCTAAGAGTAGGCAGTGGTCCGTGGGACCACTGCCTGCCCTTAAAAAATGATTTTGCATGCATTCACACAGGCGAAGGGGTCCCTTTGGGACCCCTTCCTCTTTGCTAATGAGTTACCACCTACTTGAAGTAGGTGGTAACTGCGATTGTTTTGCGACCGCATTCACGGTCACAAAACAATCATACATACATACCACTGAGATTTGGTATTATGATGGGACGCCCTTGACACGCCCCTTCCTAATGCCTAATCGGTAGATAGTCGCAAATCCAAGTAGCGATTTGGTATTGGACTTGTTACATACCAAAACGCATTTTTGCGATCGCAAACGGCATACATCTGGCCCTCGGTAACAAGTTACTGAATCGCAAATTGGACTTGTTACATACCAAAATGCATTTTTGCAATCGCAATGTTTGAAACATCTGGCCCATATTTACACAAAAAAAAAATGCACCGCACTGCATATACACAGTAATTCAGGCATAGACACTGATAGAAACAGTCAAAGCTTTTAAATAAATTAAAACAAGTGCAGATGACTTATCTAGAGCTTTTTGAATCTGCGATTTGAATAGCCTGAGTTTTGGCTACAAAAGTGGTGCGCAAGAGGGAAATGGTGGATGGTGGGGGAACTGACTGCTCTTTAATGACCGTCGACAATTAAATTACGTTGATTAACTTAACTGCTCACTGGTTGCAAGGGGTCTTATTCTCTGAATGTTTGATTCATAGGACTGCCATTTGAGTTTTAGGGGCTGCCTTATAGGAGGAAAACTTCGCTTTTTCAGAAGTGGCCTTTCATTGATCTCCGGCTTTGTTTTTTTACTATAATTTTAGCTGGACAGCAATTTTGTCTGTTTCTATCAGAGTCTTCTTAAATCGGAATACTTTGAATTGTAAATGTATTTTGTGCCACTTAAAATCCGTTGACACTGGGTAGATCTTAATGTTGGTTCTAGTTCTTTAGAAAATGTTTTCCCAGCTTTCCAAAGCAAAAATAGATAATCTGTAGTGCAAAAAAATAGTTATTTCCGTCAAAGCATTAGGCGTGGAGGTGGGACAGAGCATTGCCTCATAGGGGGGTGGTATTCACCATACATTTTTACATTAAGTAAACAAAATATATATATGGTATTAGTATTCCTCCTTTTGCACACATTGTATTTTTGTTTCCTTTTAATTTTTGTCACACACTTTTGCTCAATTCTTAATTTGAGCCGGTGGTTTCCGGTCTGGGAACCAACACTTATTTTTTTAGGGGCAGCACTGAGTTGTCTGCATCAGACATTTAGGGCCATATTTATACTTTTCGACGCACAACTGCGCCAACGCAGTTGTGCGTCAAAAAATCTAACGCCGGCTAACGCCATTCTGAAGCACCATGCGGGCACCGTATTTATTCAATGACGTTAGCCGGCGTTAGCCTGCGGAGCTGCCTGGTGTGCATCAAAAAAAATGACGTACACCAGGCAGCGCCGGCGTAGGGGAATATGGAGCTTGGGCATCAAAAAATGGGGCAAGTCAGGCTGAGGCAAAATTTTCGCCTCAACCCGATTTGCGCCATTTTTTTTAACTCCCAACCCCCATTGAAATGACTCCTGTCTTAGCAAAGACAGTAGTCATGCCCCCTTGCCCAATGGCCATGCCCAGGGGACTTCTGTCCCCTGGGCATGGTCATTGGGAATAGTGGCATGTAGGGGGGCACAAATCAGGCCCCCCTATGCCACAAAAAAAAAAAAAAAAACTTACCTGAAATTACCTTAAGTTCCCTGGGATGGGTCCCTCCATCCTTGGGCGTCCTCCTGGGGTGGGCAAGGGTGACAGGGGGGGGTCCCTGGGGGCATGGGAGGGCACCTCTGGGCTCCTTCCGAGCCCACAGGTCCCTTAACGCCTGCCCTGACCAGGCGCTAAAAAACGACGCAAAAGCAGCTGGACGTCATTTTTTTTTTACCCGCCCACTCCCGGGCGTCATTTTTGCCCGGGAGTGTAAATACGGCGCACATGCCTCGGAGTCATTTTTTAGACGGGAACGCCTACCTTGCATATCATTAACGCAAAGTAGGTGTCCACGCTAAAAAATGACGCAAACTCCATGAACTTTGGCGCTAGACGCGTCTAACGCCAGAGTATAAATATGGAGTTTGTTTTGCGTCGAATTTGCGTAAAAAAAAACGACGCAATTCCGGCGCAAACTTTTGCTCAATTCTTAATTTGAGCCGGTGGTTTCCGGTCTGGGAACCAACACTTATTTTTTTAGGGGCAGCACTGAGTTGTCTGCATCAGACATTTAGGGCCATATTTATACTTTTCGACGCACAACTGCGCCAACGCAGTTGTGCGTCAAAAAATCTAACGCCGGCTAACGCCATTCTGAAGCACCATGCGGGCACCGTATTTATTCAATGACGTTAGCCGGCGTTAGCCTGCGGAGCTGCCTGGTGTGCATCAAAAAAAATGACGTACACCAGGCAGCGCCGGCGTAGGGGAATATGGAGCTTGGGCATCAAAAAATGGGGCAAGTCAGGCTGAGGCAAAATTTTCGCCTCAACCCGATTTGCGCCATTTTTTTTAACTCCCAACCCCCATTGAAATGACTCCTGTCTTAGCAAAGACAGTAGTCATGCCCCCTTGCCCAATGGCCATGCCCAGGGGACTTCTGTCCCCTGGGCATGGTCATTGGGAATAGTGGCATGTAGGGGGGCACAAATCAGGCCCCCCTATGCCACAAAAAAAAAAAAAAAACTTACCTGAAATTACCTTAAGTTCCCTGGGATGGGTCCCTCCATCCTTGGGCGTCCTCCTGGGGTGGGCAAGGGTGACAGGGGGGGGTCCCTGGGGGCATGGGAGGGCACCTCTGGGCTCCTTCCGAGCCCACAGGTCCCTTAACGCCTGCCCTGACCAGGCGCTAAAAAACGACGCAAAAGCAGCTGGACGTCATTTTTTTTTTACCCGCCCACTCCCGGGCGTCATTTTTGCCCGGGAGTGTAAATACGGCGCACATGCCTCGGAGTCATTTTTTAGACGGGAACGCCTACCTTGCATATCATTAACGCAAAGTAGGTGTCCACGCTAAAAAATGACGCAAACTCCATGAACTTTGGCGCTAGACGCGTCTAACGCCAGAGTATAAATATGGAGTTTGTTTTGCGTCGAATTTGCGTAAAAAAAACGACGCAATTCCGGCGCAAACAGAGTATAAATATGCCCCTTACTGTGAGCAATAGACACATATGGGAAAGGCAAAGGAAGAGAAAAATGAAAAAGCGTCACAAAGGGAGAAAGCAGAAACTTGCATGAGTGAGCTGAAGTGGTAAGGAGTGGCTGTAAATGGATTAAAGAGGTCCAGAGGGCTTTAGGATTATGCTGCCTCAGTTTTCAGTGCTTGCACATTTAAATGCAGTAGCCGCGTGTTTCAAAGGAGAGCTTTGGGCACTGGCATGTTTTTATTTAGAAATTAAGTGCTGCTTTCACGGCTCATTCTGCCTTCCTCTCTCCTAGTGCTTCTTTGTATTTCATCCCATGTATTTTCTGAACACAAGAAACTGATCTACACTATGTGCCTATGGGTACTATTCATGATATTCAGTTGAATATTCTTTGCTTTATAAGTATAGGTGTATCTCTGGGTCTTTGGGAAGAAGGTGGGGTGCAATGAGTCGGTTGTGGTGTAGAACACTGTACCAGATCATTGACTCTTTGACTGAGAAGGGCAGTGTTACACCTCTCAACCTTAGGGTGGTCTTCCCCCAACTTTTTTGCTTTGCTCCTTCATTTTTTTCTGATATCTTTTTTTGCTGGCATTAGGGCTCTGCACACTTTACCACTGTTAAACAGTGCTAAAGTATATGTGCTCACTCCTTAAAACATGGTAACATTGTCTTACGCCCAATTGGCATATTTAATTTCATTATACATTCCTACTAAAGTGGTACTACATGTACACAGGGCCTGTAAATCAAACTTTTCTACAAAATGCTACGAGGGGGCCTGCAGCACTCATTTGCCATCCACTTAAGTAGCCTTTTAAACATGTCTGAGGCCTGCCATTGTAGAACCTGTTTGTGCGGTTTTAAACTGCTATTTTGATACAACAAAATAAACTTTTGCCAAGCACACACCTTCATTTTTAATATATATGTCATCCCTAGGGTAGGCCTGGGGCAGCCCAGGGGCAGTGTACAATGTATTTAAAAAGTTGAACATGTAGGTTTAAGTTTTACATGTCCTGGTAGTGAAAACTCTTACATTAGTTTTTCACTACTGCAAGGCCCACCTCTACCTTAGGATAACATTGGAGTTGCCTAATTACATTTTATAAGTGTAATTTCCAAATGGGAGGAGATCAGCAGTTCATGTTTGGTGTCTCTGGAATTCTAACTTTAAATCCTAAATTATGGTGAAGTTGGATTTAAACTACAATTCTGAAAATGCCACTTTTATAAAGTTGGCATTTTCATGCCTTAGCCATTTGGTGCCTGCAGCCTGTATCTGATCATATGACTGGGTGTAGTTGGCAGCTAGGCTTTGTGTTTTCCTCCTAGATAACCGCACACAATGTGAGCTTAGATGTGACTTGATGGGCCATCGCAGGTAGGATGAGAGGGAGGAGTTGGGCCCAGCCTCACTAACACCTGAATAGGCTGTGTCCTGTCTCCAAACAAAGGACTTAATCACACGACTTGCCACATCAGCCAGATTGGAGCCGGGGCAGGGGAATCAAGGAACTCCAAGCACTTCAAAGCTACTTCCTAGAAACTTCCCCACCCTACAGAGCCAGGGCACTAATGCATAAAAGAAGGACCTCAGACATCACCACTTCAGTACAGTTCTGCACCAGTAGAGACTCTGCCAGGAAGAAGGCCTGCTGTGATGCTGAAAGGACTGTCACTCTACTGGACTGCTACACTGGAGGAGTTGCTGCCTTGCTGTGCTGACCTGCTGAATGCTGCCCTCTTGTTGGGGAGAAAGAACTGAACCTGCAACCTGTCTTTAACCCAGCAACCCAGAGTGACTCAATGGGCTAGTCTGCTGGCCTCCTGAGCTGAGCCTCAGGATCATAACAGGCTCCCCACCAGCATTTGGACCCATCTTTAGTGAGTTCCTGACCCCCAGGAGGTGCCCTCGCAGGTCCTGGACCCTGGATGTGGCTCTTAAATTCATGTTTTTGGGCACTTTGCCACTGCAAACTGGCCCGCTCACACTGGAACTGTACCACTCACACTGAAAATCAGGGCTAGCCACTGCCAGTTTGTCTTTTCACACAACAGCACTGGCCACTCAAAGGAAGCACCGGCCCACCCTGTTTATGATGCCTGGCTTACACCTGTTACACACGAAGGAATAGGAACAATCTCTTTCAAATGCAGCCACGTGTAGTAAATTGTCACAATTGCATGCAAGAATGAATTTGTGCATTATAAGATGGAAGAAGCCCATTAAACTCCCAAGAGCTGCACCTAAGCTTGACATTCACACCTTACAATCAAATATGCATGCTTTCCATCTACTTATTTGCTGGTGTGACACACGTCAGAGCGTGATTGTGCCTCATGCTCTTGTTTAAATTGTTGAGCGCTACTACTGGACAAGGACATCAAATGCAATTTAAATGACGACCCACAAATTACTAATTTTTTATTCACAAATGTTTGCAAAATACATTTTCCATTCTTATCTCGGTGCCTGACACACATACAAATGGGTCAGATGTACAAAGGATAGAAAATTTGAAAGTGCACCAATGTCTTCAGAGAATTACAGTGTGTGTGTAGGAAGGACAACCCTTTTTGTGTAGGGTTGCATTGTGTACATTCCATGAAAATGTTGTGAACTGTACATTTCATCACTAATCTCACAATGTTACTATCCTAGGTACTGGACATTAAGCAAATGTCAGTTTTGAATATTAGGGCATCATAGTACAAGAATACTATGCACTTCTACACATACATTATGTTGTGTGAATACCCAAACACTCACTAAGTACTCACATGAATATTCCTACATTAGGAATGTTGCACTTTGCATGGCAAAATCATGTCTTTGTGAGTCTGGCCCACAGTTTTTATTATTGGACATATGGCTATTGGATTTGTCAAGCTGCAGCTGCATTTTGGACAATTTTCTTCAGTCCCTAAGGCCACATTGCAAACTCACAATGAAGCTACTATAAATCAGGTCAGGCAGTTAATAGAAGAAGAAGAGGATGGGTCATCCTTTCACCACTAATCTTTAATTTTAGGACACTGGATTTGAATGGTGGCACTCCAGCTTCCATATGTTTTATGATAACATATTTGTGGAGCACTCACAGATGCTGTAATTTAACTCTATTGTCCATTATACTTCTTCACCATATTCCTTAGGCTTCCAGTAACTATGGATACTTTTGGAATACTTAAAGATCTGTAAAGAAAGTGACTAGGCAGACTTTAGATTGACAGAATGGGATCATATCCTAGACATGCCACCCCTTGGCATACTTGTTTGGTCACAAGTGTTAACTTAAGCATTTCATGACTGTAATTTGTGACCACTCATTTTGTACTGGTCATAAAAAGACCAGATTGGTAAAAAAACATTTTGCATTTGGTCATTCACTCTCCCCTTTAAAAGACACTTTGCTAATTATTTACTGATTCTAAAGAGATGGATGTTGTAGGAGATTGGGTTATTATTTGGAGAAGATGAAACCCTACTCAAGCAGCAACCACAATTCTCGTCAGGGTGAAACACAAGAAACCCCAAATTAACCTATGGTCAACCCTCTAGTAGCTTGGCACAAATGCAGTCAAGCTTAATTTAGAAGCAATGTGTAAAGTATTTATGCACCAATTCAAACAGTAATAAGGTGAAAGCACAACACAAGTAAAATACCACAACAATTTAGAAAAATTTAGTAAAATTGAAGTAGTTGACACCAAAACTTCAAAACTGTAATTAATAGAACTTGAGATATGGACTATTCAAAGTTTTGCGAAAATCAAGCTCTAGGCAAAAAGCACCAACCGCAGTTATATGGTCTCAGTAGACCTGGTCCAAGACAAAAGTTCAGATCAACAAGAATGGGACATGGTCCGGATATAGTCTGCTGAAAAGTAGCAAATAGCCTGGGTGTTGAAATGCAGAGTCCTTGCATCACGCTGCGTGGAGCGGCTTCGTGAAGCCATCGACGGGGAGCTGCGATGTGAGGTCAGGTATCAAGATGTATTGCACAGTGGCAGAGTTGATGTCTGTTGATCAAGAGCTGTGATGCAAGGTCCAGCATCAAGATGTATGGCGCAGCAGCAGTGTCGATGAGCCGTTGATGGAAGCTTTCAATGGAAGGTCCTGTGTTGCCATTAAATAGTCACCAAAGCTTGCAAGGACTTGCACTAAAATGCATCGCCATCGAGTGCATTGCGCTGGGCCAGAGTTAATGGTGAGCTAAATTGTGTGGCATTTAGATTTGTGGAGTTCACATCGAAAAAGCCTGTTAAGTTCTTGTGCTTGAACAGGGGCCCAGCTGACTGACTCAGGGAGATTCCTTAGAGTCCTTGGTCCACACAGATGGGCTGGATTCAGCAGGACAGCTCACGGCAGCAGAGGAGTCCTGGAACAGCATCTGCAGGTCTTGGGCAGCAAAGCAATCCTGGTTCAGAAAACAGGGCAACAGGGCAGACTTCACAGCTGGGCTGTCCTTCTCCCTAGCTGAGTTCACGGGTCCATAGGTGATTTGAAGAGTTGGGTCTGAGAGTCCACTATTTATATCTGGTGAGCACCTTGAAGTGGGAGAAACTTCTGCAGTCATTTAGAAAAGCACACTAAAAAAATTAGAACAGCGTTGGCACATTAGTAAGGACCCCACTGATAAATCAACATATAAATCTGCTCTTAACGCTTATCACAGAAATGTCAAACCAGCTCACAAAACCTCTATTTTGCAACAAATTAATTCAGCTGGTAATTCTTCTAAGACACTATATAAAGCCGTGGATGAATTTAATAACCCATGGGCTTGTGACCCAGTTTTACCTGAGTCTCAAGACCTATGTGACTCCTTTGCAGACTTTTTTGATCAGAACAGAAATCAGATTTATATCAATTTTTCAAAGATCACAACCTTAAGGCTTGTGGCTCACTTTTAATCTTGTCTCCTCATACTAATGCTGAGGGCCAATCTAATTTTACCTTGTTTACCCAGACGAAATTGCAAAGGATCTTAAGAAAGGGAAGTCTGACTCTCCCTTTGATGTCTGCCTCCCTAGAATGGCATTACTTTAAGAACCTCTGGCACCTGCCATATGCTCTTTATTTAATCAATCAATTATCAATGGGAAATTTCCTCAGTGAGGCCTGTGGAAAAAAAAGGCACACCTCACAGCATGTGATTTTGCTAACTACAGGCCCATTTCTCTTTTTCCCTTGCTAAGCAAAGCTTTGGAGGGATTACTTAATAACCAACTTATCAATTACCCTGAGAAAAACAGCATCTTAGATCCTTCCCAATCCAGGTTTTGCTGTGCACATAGCACTGAGACTGCCTTGGTGGTGGTAACAGACCGCATCAAATTAGCCTTGGATTCTGACACACCAGTGATGCTGGTGCTGTTAGATTAATCTGCTGCCTTTAATAAAGTGTCACACCCAAAGTTCTTATAGAGACTGCAAGATTGTGGTACTCAAGGGATGGCCCTTTCCTGGCTTAAGGACTTCCTAAGAAATAGAACACCAATTATCTCATTAGGTCCATTCAAATCTCCAACTAAGTTGATTGAAAGGGAGTGCCCCAGGGTTCTGATTGAAACCCCACTCTTTTTGGCATCTATGTTGCCTTTTAGCAAACATTGTTAGAGCATATGGTTTGGAGATCCAGTCATATGCAGATGTCACACAGCTGGTTATTTCATTTAATAAAGACCCAGCAATATCCAAGCAATGTTTCCTATCAGGTATGAAAGCAATCGCAGCTTGGATGTCTTCCAACTATCTCCAACTGAACACAGCTAAGACAGAGAGTCTGCTGTTCGGGAAAGCCCAACAGTACTGGGCAGTTGACTGGTGGCCAGCTGAATTGGGCCCGGTGCCCACTCCTAACCAGGCAGTGAAAAATCTTGGAGTCCGATTAGACCATATGTTAATCATGAAAGAGAAGGTAATAGCAACGACCGGCTCCTGTTTCCCCATACTGCACATGTTAAGTAAAACCCTCCCTTTCCTACCAATGTCAGCAAGGAAAACATTGGTACAGGCGCCCATAATCAGTAGGTTGGGCTACTGCAATGCCCTTCCCTGCTAGCATCTGCCATTGAGAGCGTACTTGCAAAACCTCAGGTAGTTCAAAATGCAGCTGCCCATTTGCAACTTGCCATACAGGGCAGCCTCAGCACCTCCTTTGAAATTATTACATTGGTTACCAATTACAAAATGAGTAATCTTTAAAATCTGTTGTCTGACCCACAAAGCTCTTAAGGATATAGAGGCCCTTTGTACCTTTCTCAGAAGCTTATGCCATACTGTCCAGAGAGATCCTTGCAATCCAGGAATAAAGCTGTTAGAAATGGGGTCTTTGGTTGGCAGTCAGATTACCCCCTGCCCAAGCAAGGACCCTCACTCTAGTCACAATCCAAATGATCCTGTGCCCAACCTCTGGTAGCTTGGCTTGAGCAGTCTGGCTTAATTTAGAAGGCAAAGTCTAAAGTATTTGTGCAATAAATCATGCAATAACACAGTATAGACACCACAAAAATACATCACACAGGTTTAGAAAAAAATATAGACTATCTATCTGAGTAGATTGAGGTCAAAAAGTACAAGTTGAAATATCACTTTTGTAATAATGAGATGAAGTTTCAGTTCTTAAAAGCAACAATGGTCTCTTTCAAGCACAAAGTACCTGGTTTTCATCAAAATTATCCACACAGGACCGCAGAGGAGGAGATGCGTGGAAAACAGGGAGGTGTGCGTCGATTTCTCCGAGCACACACAGACGATGCGTCAATGCTTTTCCATGCGGCAAGAGCTTTGCGTCGATTTCTGGCATGCAGGCTTGGATCCTCTTCGAGTTTCAGGGTATTTGGATGCCCCGGGGATGAATCAGAGAAATCCTGGGTGTGCACGACGAAGTCACAGGAGCTGCGTCGATCCAGTGGGCGATGCAGGGAAATTTCTGTCGCACGGCAGGCGCTCCGTCGATTCCTCTCGCAGGAAGTGGAGCTGAGTTGTTCTGGTGTTGCGATGCGTCAACTGGTGGGCCATGCATCGAAGTTCCATTCGCAACGCTGGTGCTGCGTCGATCTCCACTCCAGGGAGCCTGGCTGCTTCGTTCCAGTTCGGCGATGCAGTGATTTTCTCACTGCAGGGCAGGCTGTGCGTCGATTCTGGCAGGCTGTGCGTTGATTTTTGCCAAACAAGGAGTTCTTTGCAGAGCAGAAGTCTTTTTGGCCCTGAGACTTTAGGAAACAGGAGGCAAGCTCAATCCAAGCCCTTGGAGAGCACTTCTCAGCAGAGCTAGAGGGCAGCAAGGCAGCAGGGCAACAGCAAGGCAGCAGTCCTTTACAGAAACACAGTCAGGTGAGTCCTTTGGGCAATCAGGCAGCTTCTCTTAGAAGGTTGCAGGTTCTGGTTCAGAGTTTCTTTCCCAGGAGGTATCTTGTCAAGAAGCGTCTGAGTTGGTAGAGTCAGGGACCCAGTTTATATACCCAAATGTGCCTTTGAAGTGGGGGAGACTTCAAAGAGTGGCTTAGAAGTGCACAAGGTCCCCTTTCAGTTCCATCCTGTCTGCCAGGGTCCCAGTAGGGGGTTTGGCAGTCCATTGTGTGAGGGCAGGCCACTGGCCTTTGACATATAAGTGTCAGGCCCTTCACCCTCCCAGCCCAGGAAGACCCATTCAGTATGCAGATGTGTGCAGGTGTGACTGAGCATCCTGTGTTTGGGGTTGTCTGAGTGAAATGTTCAAGGGAGCTGTCAGCTAACCCAGCCAGATGTGGATTGTAAAGCACAGAAGGATTTAAGTGCAGAGAAATGCTCACTTTCTAAAAGTGGCATTTCTCAAATAGTAATATTAAATCCAACTTCATCAGTCAGCAGGATTTTGTATTACCATTCTGGCCATACTAATTATGACCTTGTTACTCCTTTCAGATCATAATCTACCACGCAAACAGTATATAAAGGTAGCCCTAATGTTAGTCTATGAAAGGAGCAGGCCTCACAGCAGTGTAAAACGAATTTAGGGGTTTTACACTACCAGGACATAAAACTACACAGATATATGCCCTGCCTTCTATCTACATAGCACCCTGCCCTATGGGTTACCTAGGACCTACACAAGGGGTTAATTATATGAAGTAAAAGGGGAGTTTAAGTTGTGGCAAGTACTTTTAAGTGCCAAGTCGAAGTGGCAGTGAAACTGCATACACAGGCCTTGCAGTGGCATGCCTGTGGCATGGTTAAGGGGCTACTTATATAGGTGGCACAACCAGTGCTGCAGGCCCACTAGAGTTTTTAATCAACAGGCCCTGGGCACATGTAGTGCACTTTCCTGGGGACTTACAAGTAAATTAAATAAGGCAATTGGGTATGAGCCAATGTCACTATGTTTTAAGGGAGAGAGCATATGCACTTTAGCACTGGTTAGCAGTGGTAAAGTGCACAGAGTCCAGAAACCAGCAAAAACAGTATCAGAAAAATGGAGGGAGGCAGGCAAAAAGTTAGGGGTGACCACCCTAAGGCTGTCAGGTCTAACAAAAGCGCTTTTAGCAATTCCCAGTGTTAAACAATCCATGCAGGAGGTAGAGCCTTTTCATACCCGGCTCCATATCACTGGACTCAATTGCCATACGAAATCTGAGCATGTACAGATTATTGCCACTTCAGGAAAATGTGCAACACTGTTCTAACTCTGCAATATCTGCTGCTACCTAAGGAGTACCGAGATACCCGCTATATCAAATGAATTTAACATAACATTGTGAAACTCTTTGTAAGTGTGCCAAGGCAGTCTTTGTAATGTGCGAATGTGATAAGTGACAGCATCTCTTCCTCATCCCGACAGAAATGGCACATCCTGACAATACCTATTCCCCCTTTGTCTCACTGTCTCAGAGCAATACACAAAGACCAACTGCCAGCTACACCTAATCATGTGACCCGGGACACAGGCTGCAGGTACCAAATGGTTAGGACAAGAAAATGTCAACTTTCCAAAAGTGGCATTTTCAGAACTGTGGCTTAAAATCCAACTTTACCATTAAAGAGGGTTTTGAATAAAAATTCTTTAGAGACCAAACTTGACTTTCCTACCGTTTCCCAGTCAAAGATTTGCACTTATTAAATGTAATAACATAACTCAATGCTATCCTATGGGAGAGGCAGGCTTCACAGATGAATTAGTTTGTGAGCTTTTCACTACTAGGAAATGGTAAAGTTAAAAGAACATGTTCAACTTTTTAATGACCCTTTACCCGGCCCTATGGGCCTACCCTTGGGATGACTTAAATGTAGTTAAAACAAAGTCAGCCTGGCCAAAGGTTTAGTTTGGCAGGTTGAAATAGCAGTTAGAAACTGCACACATAGGCTGCAATGGCAGACCTGAGACATGCTTTAAAATGCTACTTAAGTGGGTGGCACAATAACTGCTGCAGGTCCAGTAGTGGCATTTAATTTTCAGGCCCCTGGTACAAGTAGTGACACTTTATCACAAGTAAATCAAATGTGCCAACTAAGGGTAAGCTAATTTTACCATGTTTAAAGGAGAGAGCACAAGCAATGTAGTCCTAAAAGCCAACAAAAACTGGCTCGGAAAAAAGGAGGGTGATGGCAAAAAGTTTGGGGATGACCCTACAGACAGTTCCAAGTCCAACGGGTATGTGCTTGAGGATGGCAAAGCGTGTGAATGAAATGTTAATCCTGGAAGCTTAAACAATAACTGTTGCCAATACGGTTTACTACATGAATATCATGTTTTACATATTGTGTTGCAAATATGTCCTAGCCAAAATATCAACTGTAAGAAAGTGAGTCATCAGTTGGTGTGAATGGTAGCCCACCAGAAGTTATAAAGTCACAAACCTGTTAGGAGAAGGTGATTTCTGGTCGACCTCAAAGGAGGGCAGGTCAGATACAACAAACAAATTCATCCCAGTCAAAGATTTTACCTAGGACTTAGTCTCTGAATTGGAACACAACATTCTCCAATGGGAGAAGGCTGCAGGCTGTGGTGGGCTGCAGATTTAACAGCAGAGGCCAGGCAGCTACAGTTGTAGGCCTGATGCTATGTTGTCCTTTTCCGATTAGTGGATGTCACAATAAGTGCTTCATTCTACTAGTGAAGTTTACCTTTCTATGCTATAGGTGTAGTTTCTCCACCAAATACTCTGGAATAATGAGAGATTGAAACATGCCAGTCAGGGTTTAGCCAATTTTAACATGTTTCAGGGGTCAGAGAACATATCCTGGGCACTGGACAGCATTTCCCCAGCGTACGAAGTGTAAAACCAGCAATAAAGGTCAGCAAAAAAATGAAAATGGCCGTGCAAAAAGGGGCATTTTCTCACATCTACTACCATAAAGTTGTGAACATAAAAATATATAAAGGTAGGTATTGTTTTACTATACTTAACTCCACAACCATGTACCTTGATGATGTATTTATCTTCAGAGTTACATGTATGTGGTATTTAGAATAGTATAGTAATTCGTACTCATATATTCTTACTTTCACAACTCTTGCAGTCGATATTTTAGCTACACTATTTTTGTAGCATGATTTTTTCCTACATAATATTCTGGTATACAACCACAATTATCTAATAAATGAGTTTCACGTTTTCTCACTTAGGGAGTGGTTTGTTTTTTTAAATAGTGCAGTATTCACAAATTTGATAAATGGAAACATTTGAAAGCTAACTTTGCACCATATTTCTTTTAGGTAGATACTGATGGAGATGGATACCTGAATTGTTTGCAAGTTTTGATGGCGCTGAAAGAAATTGTGCCTTCAGAAGCCCTCACTGATGCCGAGGAACTTTATGTCTATAGGGTATTAAAACTTCACACCTCGACACTTTCAAAGACGTAATCACTAATCTTAACCTGTTTTATTTTTTTATGTGTGTGTGTGTTATGTACCGCATTATGCAGCTAAAGGTGCCATGTTACATGTGTAACCACACTAAGGACAAGGATACTGCTGGTCTTTTTCTGCAGAAAATGTTTCTCCTTGGCTATATGATAAAGGACATGGTCTTCAAATTGTGTATATATGTCATTCCTTCCACATTCAATTTTGTAAATTTTACTTGGGAAAAATGTTTGTATAGTTGACAAGGGCCTGGTCTGGGATGCTGTCCCTGCAGAGCTAAGAGCTTCTTGTATCATCATGTACTATTGCCTGCACTGTCGGTCAAGCAGCTTATAGCTCCATCATTGACCTTATTGTGGATGTTCACATTCTATGTTTAACACATATTTGAAGCCAGTATTGAGCTCATACATGGATGTTTGGAAGTGTAGGCCCTGAGCTGGAGGGAAGGATGGATGGGACATTGTATTTATTTATGTACTTATTTACTTAGAATTTTATATAGCACGATTCATACTCAAGTTTAGTGTTACTGTGCTTTACAAGCAACAAACTCTAGACAAAAACAAGAATTTTGAGGAAATATCAAAAGTCCCTTTTGTAAATAGTATGAAATTAAAATAAATCAATGATATTTAGAGTTTGAGGTCTACTTTAGAAATAGGAAGCAACTTACAGATTGAACATAGTTAATGAGTGTGTACATGTATAGTTGAATTGGATGACTTGTCCTAAGGGGAAGGTTGATGTCTGAAGGAGACAGTGGAGGAAATCTAGGATATAGATTTGAACTGAAAATGAATATTTTTAGCCTTTTGCAAAATTGAGGAAGGCTTTCTTTTTGTTTTTGGTCAATTGGTTAAGAGTGCTGTAATGAAGGAGAACCTCCAGAACAAGATTTAGGTGTGGATTTTGTGGAGGAACCAGATGAGTGTGTTCAGTCAATCATCAAGATTGATTGCAATGCCTGGCATGGATGGTGGGACTTAGTGAGTGTGTGTGCACTAAACATGGGTCTGCCTTCCATGATGCTTGGCCTCTGCAAATATGCATTCATGAGAACCGGCAGTGTGGCAGCTGCATGCATCACTCTGTGATGGGCTTAGAAAATGTAGTTTCATTGGGAGGGTTAGGTCCAGGACTGGTGATGTATACATGAAGCCATAACTCTGCTGTATCAAACTGCCATTTTTGGTCAGGTTACCTTCACTAACCCATTTTGGCAGACAGACGCAAGCTTGTGCTCAGACTAGATGGAGTGCTTGAGTCCTGTTCATTGTTTGCAGGGGCAAGGTAAGTCCTATTAGTTTCCATTGCTCGTGTAGGACCAAAAGGAGGTTTGATTTTGCAAAAATGTGGTGAAGGGCACTCCTTTCAGTTGATTCCTTTGTTTTTATTTAAAAGTTTATATAAAATCATTGGCCAACATGTGTGCAGGCAGATACAGAGTGGAGCTGCACTATGCCTGTTATAGGTCCAAAACCAACAGGGAATGGTGCAAAGTAGGGACGAGCGCTTTGCATCCAGAAAAAATGAAGACATTGTGTGAGAGACAATATTGTAGAACTCATGTGCACAACAAATTAAATGTATTAGCCTGATGAAGCAATACATTTGCCAAACATGTTTGCCAAGGATTTCACATGGGAATTTTTACTAGAAAATTAAGGAATTATCTCAAAGAAGTGCCCCTTCACCCAACTTTTGCAAAATCATTCATTAACCTGTACCAGTCAGGGCAGGCTGATATGCATCTGAGGGAGCATTGTTCTCATCCATAAGGGGTGACTGTACAGTTTGGATCATATATAACAAGCTACGTGGTAAATTCTACTAATAAGATGCCCCCATCTTCTCCTGGAATAGGCAGAGTCAGGAGGTTCCTGCCAGACTTTCCAGGGGGTCTTCACTTCCTGATGATCCCGATCTTGTCTCACGTAAGGCTATAGGTTTTGGTCTAAGAAAGAGATGGAGCTGTGTTTCAAAAGAATACAGGGGGTCATTCCAATGTTGGCGGGCGGCGGAGGCCGCCCGCCAGGATTCCCCCCTCCGAAATACCGCGCCGCGGTCAAAAGACCGCGGCGGGTATTACAAGTTTTCCCCTGGGCTGGCGGGCGGTTGCTGAAAAACCGCCCGCCAGCCCAGGGGAAAACGACCTTCCCATGAGGATGCCGGCTCGTAATCGAGCCGGTGGAGTGGGAAGGTGCGACGGGTGCAGTGGCACCCGTCGCGTATTTCAGTGTCTGCAAGGCAGACACTGAAATACTTTGCGGGGCCCTCTTACGGGGGCCCCTGCCGTGCCCATGCCATTGGCATGGGCACGGCAGGGGCCCCCAGGGGCCCCGCGACCCCCCCCTACCGCCATCCTGTTCATGGCGGCTTTCCCGCCATGAACAGGATGGCGGTAGGGGGGGTCGGAATCCTCATGGCTGCGGAGCGTGCTCCGCAGCCATGGAGGATTCACACGAGCAGCGGAAAGTCAGCGGGAGACCGCTGACTTTCCGCTTCTGACCGCGGCTGAACCGCCGCGGTCAGAATGCTCGTTGGAGCACCGCCAGCCTGTTGGCGGTGCTCCCGTGGTGGGTGGCCCTGGCGGCCACCGGCCGCCAGGGTCAGAATGACCCTCACAATCTCTACATTCAAGTTATTTAGGAGACAAACCAACCTCTCCCTTTCTGATTTCTTCATATCATTCCTTTCATCATGATGGGAACACTAGAAGATGCTCTACAGATACTGTGTAAAAGGGCACATATTTTCAGAAGGGATGCTTAAACGAGTCCCATGCAAATTTACCATAAACTAAATTTTTCTTGTCCCACTAGCTTCAGTGGATGCTGCAGTAGGGCTCATCAGACAGTATAGACAGCTGCTATTTTTCAAGCTGCTTCTTAATGATGCTCCTCAAGATATAATCTAGAAGAAGGAGAAATATCCTATTATAGTAATCAAGTTAATGGCTGTCGTCTGTGCCTTGTATCGTTGTGCCTTGTTAATTCAATTATTTTAGTGAACATTTGGAGTAGTTCATTTTTAATATTTTTAATTCAGTGGTACTGTGAAGGTAAACATATAAATTGTTTTTTAGTTTGAACAGATAGGCTAATCATAAGTGCAGCAGTTGATTCCCCCTTAAATTAAACACATTTCCAATGGTGATACTAAACAAATGCAATTATAGGGATTAAGCCTTTACAGAAGCTTTAATACCCTATACCACAAACTCGTAACCGTAAACATAAATTCTTAACTATTTACCCATACCCCTTTAAGCTTAACTATAACCCTTTATCACAATCCCTGTACCCTAAATTGGTATACGTCATACCCACAATTCAGTACACCAAACCCATACCGTATGCCCTCAAATCCTAACTCTTAACCTCCTCACTTCTTTCCTTCTGTCTTTAGTGCAATATATTTTGGGGGGAGCAAACACTTTGGGAATTGTTCCTTCTGCAAAGTATTCATTTTTAGAACTAATAAGAAGGAATTATTATTTTTATAAATGTTATTTCTGAAGATTTAAGGCAATGCCCGTGAAAAAACCCTCCCTTTCTGTGCCCAGCGATGACCAGGCCTGTGAATCAAGTACTGCAAAAATGCTTCCCCTTCCTTAGCTGTTGCTTCAAATTGCAATACAGTTTTTATTTAATTAGCTTTTGGGAGTCCTGCAAATCTGTGATAAATTCAAAGAAGACATCAGCTCATATCCTGGATATTGTAAGTCACTTTCAATAAATCTCTTCACCTCACATATAAGCTGTTGCAATATTTAAAAGCATGTTTCATAAATAAATGCATGTTTCCAATTGCAATGCCAATATTCCACTTTTTTTTTTGCTTTAAAGAAAAGCAGTTATCCCATTTACATAACAGGTATCAGAATACATAAAAAATAACTTATTTCTCCAAGACATGTGCTGTTCACAGACTTGTTGATACTTGTATATAGTCTTTCTTTTCAGACCTCTATTGCCTTTATCCAGAATAGGACTTCTGCCATCTCCAGTTGTATGTTTGATGTCGATTAGATAGGGGCTACCACAGTCACCTTCATAGTATGCTTTATTATAAGGATCTGCAAAGTGCATCCACCATAAAGTACATTAAAAAGTACCATAACATTGTCCGCAATCCCTACGTAGCCACACTTGGGACCCATGTTCAAGTGATGTCAGATTCCCATACCCAGAAGTACAGATTCTGTGGGAAGTAGTACTTCTGGGGTGCAGGAATACTAGCCAGTTCCAATGTTGCCCCTGAGAAGTGAGGAATAACAGTGGGAATCAGTCTTTCTTCGCCATTTGCACCATTTATTCCTCATTACTGGATCTTTTTTACTTGTACATTTTTCCTGCTTTTAGCAGGTATAAAGCCAGTAGGGAAATTTAGAGGTTGTGATTTACTTCTGGCACTTTTAATTACAATTTAGCAAGTGGCTCCCCTTAACTGGCAGAGTCAGCTATTAAGGGGAACTTGGAGTGAGGGGTTAAGAAGAAGTATGCCTTTTCAATTTAAGCGACTCCTGTATTATTAGTTTCAGAAAATAATATGATTATACTATCTCAGGCTTCAAGCTATCTATTCAAGATGCACAGTTTTATTCCTTTTTGTGTATTATATAGTATCATTTGTACATGTGCAATCATCATGCATATTTACAAGTCTTTGCAAACTTATTGGTTTTCTGTCAGAAAGGACAGCATTGTCTGTGTGCAAGATCCTCAATACAGATTCTTGTTTTTAACCTAGGCAAACCAATTAGGAATATGACAAACAATAAAGGAAAGCCAAGTTACTATATATTCAAAGGTGTTTTAGGCCACAATTGCAATGACAGAATCAGTGGACTACTCTGAGGCTAAGACAAACATGGGATGCATATCAATAATTAAATAAAGAAGTCCTTACAACAGATTCACAAACTAATTGCTAGTTTTAGAGTCAACATGAAAAAAAAACTATTTCAGTCTCAATGTTTAACAATGATAAAATCATAATGGCATCATCAGACGTCCAATTTGATCACCTCTTCAACTCTCAGAAGTCACTGCCATCCCTCTCAACCCCTCCTCCTTCCCAAATCTCACACTCTTACCTTACAATCAAACATTAACACCTCTGCAGCTCTCCCAAGACCCTAATGAAATTCAACACAACAAACCTCAGATATTACTTTCACACTCCGAACATAGTACTGCGCCTCTTCAGCGGGCCCCACCTACTACAAACTCAGGCCCTGATTTATACTTTTTGACGCAAACCTGCGTTAGTGCAGGTTTGCATCAAAAAGTTTACCGCTGGCTAGCTCCATTCCTGGACACCAGCTGGGCGTCATATTTAAGGAATAAACGCCAGCCGACGGTAAGGCCCGGTTAGCCTCAAAATAAATGATGCTAACCAGGAGGGGGAGGCGTAGGGGAAACAGGAGGTTGTGCGTCAAAGAATGGCGCTAGTCAGGTTAGAGTCGAAAAAATTTACTCTAACCTGACTAGCGTCATTTTATGACGCACAACCCCCATGGACATGACTCCTGTTTTTAGTAAAGACAGGAGTTATGCCCCCCTGCCCAATGGCCATGCCCAGGGGACTAATGTCCCCTGGGCATGGCCACTGGGCACAATGCCATGTAGGGGGCCAAAGTTAGGCCCCCTATGGCACTTAAAAAAAAAAAAAAAAAACTTACCTGGACTTACCTGGGATGGGTTCTCCATCCTTAGGTGTCCTCCAGGTGTGGGTAGGAGTGGCTGGCGGGTGTCCATAGGGGCAGGGAAGGGCACCTGTGGACTGCTTCCATGGTCTCTGACCATGGAAATGAGCCCACAGGTCCCCTTACACCTGCCCTGACCCAGGTGTTAAATAATGGCATTAAACAGGCTTAGCGCCATTATTTAAGGCCCTCCTCCTCCCCGGAGTGATTTTTGCACAGGAGGACTGATAAGGCGCAAAGGCCTTAGAGTAAGTTTTTTGCCCTGGAACACCAACCTTGCTTCTCATTGACGCAAGGTAGGTTTTCAATGTAAAAAATGATGTTAACTCCAATATTTTGACGCTAGACGGATCTAGCGTCAAAATATATACATGGAGTTAATTATGCGCCGGATTTGCGTAAAAAAATTATGCAAATCCGGCACAAACAGAGTATAAATATGCTCCTCAATATCCATACTGCTCTCTCCACACTCAAAAACCTTTTAGCCAGAAATCAAGCTCTCGTCCTTATTTTAGTCATCCTTCCACATTTCAAATCAAATCAAATCAAATCAAATCATTAACATATATAAAGCGCGCTACTCACCCGTGCGGGTCTCAAGGCGCTAGGGGAAAAGGGGGGGTTATCGCTGTTCGAACAGCCAGGTGTTTAGGAGTCTCCGGAAAGCGGAGTGGTCCTGGGTGGTCCTGAGGCTGGTGGGGAAGGAGTTCCAGGTCTTGGCCGCCAGGAAGGAGAAAGATCTCCCACCCGCCGTGGAGCGGCGGATGCGAGGGACAGCGGCGAGTGCGAGGCCAGAGGAGCGGAGGAGGCGGGTGGGGACGTAGAAGCTGAGGCGTCTGTTGAGGTAATCCGGTCCCTTGTCGTGGAGGGCTTTGTGTGCGTGGGTGAGAAGTCGGAAGGTGATCCTTTTGCTGACTGGGAGCCAATGCAAGTGTCTCAGGTGTGCGGAGATGTGGCTGCTGCGGGGTACGTCGAGGATGAGGCGGGCCGAGGCGTTTTGAATGCGTTGCAGGCGATTTTGGAGTTTGGCTGTGGTCCCGGCGTAGAGGGTGTTGCCGTAGTCCATGCGGCTCATGACGAGGGCGTGGGTCACGGTTTTTCTGGTGTCTGCGGGGATCCAGCGGAAGATCTTGCGGAGCATGCGGAGGGTGAGGAAGCAGGCGGAGGACACGGCGTTGACTTGCTTGGTCATGGTGAGAAGAGGGTCCAAGATGAAGCCGAGGTTGCGGGCGTGGTCTGTGAGGGTCGGTGCGGTGCCGAGGGCCGTGGGCCACCAGGAGTCGTCCCAGGCGGACGGGGTGTTGCCGAGGATGAGGACTTCCGTTTTTTCAGAGTTCAGCTTTAGGCGGCTGAGCCTCATCCAATCTGCGACGTCCTTCATACCCTCTTGTAGGTTGGTCTTGGCGCTGGCGGGGTCCTTGGTGAGGGAGAGTATAAGTTGGGTGTCGTCGGCGTACATTTCCCATGATGAGAGACAATAGAGCCATAAAATCAGGACTACCCCTCTGATTCTTGACACACCAAACACACAGTTAGACCTAGCTGCATATGATAGATCGTATTCCATCATGCAAAATCAGTCAGACTCCACAATGGCCTCTATCCTTGCACCCAAAGCTCATGACTTATCATCATTATTTGATCAAATAGATTTACACAAAAATGAAATAACAGAGCTTACAACACCCATTAGCCTTATGAATCAAGGAGCACATGCAACTGAAAACAATGTCAGCCTCCAACTACTAGTCTTTCATAGCTACCCTTGCAAGATCCAATTCAAAGTCTCCCCCTGCAATAACAAAAAACAGTCCTTTAAGAATCGCACAGTCTGTATTGGAGAGCAACATCACTGATCTTATTGCATCACTAGATGTGTTTCTATTCTCTTCTGACTCAGAAGCATGCTCCATAATTCTAATCAAGACAAAGAATAGACAACCATCTTGACAGAACAGAAATATAGATAACCCAAATAATCTCAGCAAGATTCCACCCACACCAGTCTTGATCACAAAAACGAAGCACTCCAAAGTCAAATACAGATCAGCAGCCAAATACAGAATTCCATTTGTAAAACTGCTCTGCCCCGATAACTGAGACAGGTTATTCCTGAAAGAAATGCCTCCCCACCTACATTTGAATTCCTGGTACTAGGGTCATGCATTGATCTGCATAGATTAAGAGGAAAGATAGGTGGAGGTATGGCAGCCAGTCGCAGATCTTCCATTAGATACAGAAGCTTGAACAGTTATCGATAATATTTCTTCCAATGTCAGTCACATAAGTACAAATATCAAACTCCAAACCCACCACCTTTCATATTTCCTGACATCTTGGACATAGTACTCTCTTTGCTGAACAACTGATTGAAAGTGTAGCTAACATAACCAACTAAGCAGTAAATAAGATCATTTTAGGGAACTAACTTGCAACGGGATATTCAAACAACAAGGTAGCAGCGCAACTCTCCATCTTTCAACACAATAGTAACCTAGAAAAATGTTGTATATAACCTATACATAATAAAGTGGAATATTTCTCACTATCTCAAAGTAGGGCATTGTCAAGAGTTAATTGCCTCTGCCGGTTGAATGGGTAAAATAGTGTCCCGTATTGTTCACATTAAGTTGCTCCAAAACATCAACTTTCAAGCAAATACTAAAAACAAATCCAGGGAGAGATTTAAAGACATCCACCAGGCTGATCTTGGAAAGACAAACCTGTTCCAAGCTTATGATCTGTACCCACTACTTAATGCTGATGTAAATCTCATTCTAAAAAACTATGACAACCATGATAGAGGTGGCTGATGAGCGTGCCCTGCCGAACAACAGCAAACTATATTGATGGTTTTCAGACATACTATTCAAGGAGAGAACACCTCTCAGAGCGTCGAAAAGAATCTGGTGTCATGGCCTCTAAATACAGAATCTAAAAGCTCTTCAAATTAGTTGCAAGACGATCAAAAAATATGCATAAGCAGCATTCCTCAAGCTGGAGATTAAATGGGTAAGGGCTTTGACATTGGGAAAATATCACAACTGACCTATTCCCAAACCTCTGATCTGATGGCTCTAGCAATTATAAATTCAAAGGAATATAACATTCTCCTTTTCCCTTAACCCCTTCGTTGCCAGGCCTTTTCCCCCTCCTGTGCCAGGCCTTTTTTTGGCTATCTGGGGCAGTTTGCTCTTAGGCCCTCATAACTTTTTGTCCACAAGCCAAATTTGCGTCCTTTTTTTCCAACATCCTAGGGATTCTAGAGGTACCCAGACTTTGTGGGTTCCCCTGAAGGAGGCCAAGAAATTAGCCAAAATACAGTGAACATTTCGTTTTTTTTTAAAAAAATGGGAAAAAGTGGCTGAGGAGAAGGCTTGTGTTTTTTTCCCTGAAAATTGCATCAGCAAAGGGTTTGCAGTGCTAAAATCACCAGCTTCCCAGCTTTCAGGAACAGGCAGACTTGAATCAGAAAACCCAATTTTTCAACACAAATTTGGCATTTTACTGGGACATACCCCATTTTTTCAATTGTTTGTGCTTTCAGCCTCCTTCCAGTCAGTGACAGAAATGGGCATGAAACCAATGCTGGATCCCAGAAACCTAAACATTTCTGAAAAGTAGACAACTTTCTGAATTCAGCAAGGGGTCAATTGTGTAGATCCTACAAGGGTTTCCTACAGAAAATAACAACTGAAAAAGAAAAATATTGAAATTGAGGTGAATAAAACAGCAATTTTACTCTACGTTTTACTCTGTAACTTTTTCCTGCAATGTCAGATTTTCGAAAGCAATATACCGTTACGTCTGCTGGACTCCTCTGGTTGCGGGGATTTATAGGGCTTGTAGGTTCATCAAGAACCCTAGGTACCCAGAGCCAATAAATGAGCTGCACCCTGCAGTGCGTTTTCATTCTGTACCGGGTATACAGCAATTCATTTGCTGAAATATAAAGAGTGAAAAATAGCTATCAAGAAAACCTTTGTATTTCCAAAATGGGCACAAGATAAGGTGTTGAGGGGCAGTGGTTATTTGCACATCTCTGAATTCCGGGGTGACCATACTAGCATGTGAATTACAGGGCATTTCTCAAATAGATGTCTTTTTTACACACTCTCTTATATTTGGAAGGAAAAAATGTAGAGAAAGACAAGAGGCAATAACACTTGTTTTGCTAATCTATGTTTCCCCAAGTCTCCCGATAAAAATGATACCTCACTTGTGTGGGTAGGCCTAGCGCCCGCGACAGGAAACGCCCCAAAACGCAACGTGGACACTTCACATTTTTTGAAAGAAAACAGAGGTGTTTTTTGCAAAGTGCCTACCTGTAGATTTTGGCCTCTAGCTCAGCCGGCACCTAGGGAAACCTACCAAACCTGTGCATTTTTGAAAACTAGAGACCTAGGGGAATCCAAGATGGGGTGACTTGTGGGGCTCTGACCAGGTTCTGTTACCCAGAATCCTTTGCAAACCTCACAATTTGCCTAAAAAAACACATTTTCCTCACATTTTGGTGACAGAAAGTTCTGGAATCAGAGAGGAGCCACAAATTTCCTTCCACCCAGCGTTCCCCCAAGTCTCCCGATAAAAATGATACCTCACTTGTGTGGCTAGGCCTAGCACCCGCAACAGGAAATGCCCCAAAACGCAACGTGGACACATCACATTTTTTTAAAGAAAACAGAGGTGTTTTTTGCAAAGTGCCTACCTGTAGATTTTGGCCTCTAGCTTAGCCGGCACCTAGGGAAACCTACCAAACCTGTGCATTTTTGAAAACTAGAGACCTAGGGGAATCCAAGATGGGGTGACTTGTGGGGCTCTGACCAGGTTCTGTTACCCAGAATCCTTTGCAAACCTCACAATTTGCCTAAAAAAACAAATTTTCCTCACATTTTGGTGACAGAAAGTTCTGGAATCAGAGAGGAGCCACAAATTTCCTTCCACCCAGCGTTCCCCCAAGTCTCCCGATAAAAATGATACCTCACTTGTGTGGGTAGGCCTAGCGCCCGCGGCAGGAAATGCCCCAAAACGCAACGTGGACACATCACATTTTTTTAAAGAAAACAGAGGTGTTTTTTGCAAAGTGCCTACCTGTAGATTTTGGCCTCTAGCTCATCCGGGACCTAGGGAAACCTACCAAACCTGTGCATTTCTGAAAACTAGAGACCTAGAGGAATCCAAGATGGGGTGACTTGTGGGGCTCTGACCAGGTTCTGTTACCCAGAATCCTTTGCAAACCTCAAAATTTGGCTAAAAAAACACATTTTCCTCACATTTTGGTGACAGAAAGTTCTGGAATCAGAGAGGAGCCACAATATTCCTTCACCCAGCGTTCCCCCAAGTCTCCCGATAAAAATGATACCTCACTTGTGTGGGTAGGCCTAGCGCCCGTGACAGGAAATGCCCCAAAACGCAACGTGGACACATCACATTTTTTGAAAGAAAACAGAGGTGTTTTTTGCAAAGTGCCTACCTGTAGATTTTGGCCTCTAGCTCAGCCGGCACCTAGGGAAACCTACCAAACCTGTGCATTTTTTAAAACTAGAGACCTAGGGGAATCCAAGATGGGGTGACTTGTGGGGCTCTGACCAGGTTCTGTTACCCAGAATCCTTTGCAAACCTCAAATTTTGGCTAAAAAAACACGTTTTCCACTGATTTCGGTGAAGAAAGTTGTGGAATCTGAGAGGAGCCACAAATTTCCTTCCACCCGGCGTTCCCCCAAGTCTCCCGATAAAAATGGTACCTCACTTGTGTGGGTAGGCCTAGCGCCCACGAAAGGAAATGGCCCAAAACACAACATGGACACATCACATTTTTTCATAGAAAACAGTGCCTATCTGTGGATTTTGGCCTCTAGCTCAGTCGGCACCTGGGGAAACCTAGCAAACCAGCGCATTTTTGAAAACTAGAAACCCAGGTGAATTCAAGATGGGGTGACTTGCGGGGCTCTGACCAGGTTCTGTTACCCAGAATCCTTTGCAAACATAAAAATTTGGCCAAAAAACACTTTTTCCTCTAATTTCGGTGACAGAAAGTTCTGGAATCTGAGGGGAGCCACAAATTTCCTTCCACCCGGCGTTCCCCTAAGTCTCTCGATAAAAATGGTACCTCACTTGTGTGGGTAGGCCTAGCGCCCACGAAAGGAAATGTCCCAAAACACAACATGGACACATCAAATTTTTTTACAGAAATCAGAGGTGTTTTTTGCAAAGTGCCTACCTGTGGATTTTGGCCTCTAGCTCAGCCGGCCCCAGGGGGGGCAGAAATGGCCTAAAATAAATTCCCCCCCCCCAACCCCACCCCGGGAGTGACCCTTGCCTACGGGATCGCTCCCCCGCGTGACATTGGCGCCAAAGAAAAAATCCCCGTGCCTAGTGGTTTCTGCCCCCTTGGGGGCAGATTGACCTAAAATCCGCCAATCTGCCCCCAAGGGGGGCAGAAATGGTCTAATTATAATTTGCCCCCCAGGGGAGCGACCCTTGCCTAATGGGTCGCTCCCCATCTGTAAAACAAAAAAGATTGCCTAGTGGTTTCTGCCCCCCCTTGGGGGCAGATCGGCCTAATCAAAATAGGCTGATTTACCCCCCAGGGGGGCACAGATGGCCTAAAATAATTTCCCCCCCCCCCAGGGGAGCGACCCTTGCCTAAGAGGTTGCTCCCGTTGCATGAAATTCACGAAAACAAAAAAAACTCCCTGGTGTCTAGTGGTTTCTGCCCCCAAGGGGGGCAGATTGGCCTCATCAAAATAGGCCAATCTGCCCCCAAGGGGGGCAGAAATGGCCTAAATATAATTTGCCCCCTAGGGGTCGCTCCCCACCTAAAAAAAAACAAAAAACAAAAAAAAAAGATCCCTGGTGCCCTAGAGGCAATTCTCTTTCGAGAGGCCCTGTGACAAATCAGCACGCGCTCGCGCGCTGACGTCACAGGGAGGGTGGAGGGGTCGGGGTGGAAGGGGAAGGGCTTCCCCTTCCATCATGCCTTGGGGGGGTGGGGGGTGGGGAGCACAGGGGTGGAGCGCTAGCGCTCCCCCCAGTTCCTGTGCCTTGGACGAGGTGACCTCGTCCAAGGCACACGGGAACTGGTGCCTTGGACGAGGTCACCTCGTCCAAGGCACAGAACCGGTTAATAAAAAATAGAGACAATCGAGCTCGCAATCTTGATCACTGATTAGAGCTTCTCATAAGAATCCTTAACCTGCAAATCCGTAAGAAACGGATAATCTTCAATGAGGTTACACAGGCCAACCTTAGTAAACACACTCTCTGAGATCAAGCCCTTTTCACATTTTGTGGACTCTGTCAATAAACAATCTCATTGTATACTCCCAGACTGAATAAAAGGTCACTCCCCTACTCAAAAGAACAGCGGGAGACCCTAAAGACTTAAACAATTTCTGTGCAATAGCCATTCTTCCCTTTGTAGCAAAATGTGTGAAAAGCTAGCAAGAAAAGCAACTAATAATTACATTGAAGAAAGTATGATACCTGATGATCTACAAATGGAATTTAGATATGTATGCAGTACTGCAAAGGTGATACTAAACATATTGGAGGAAGTGTTCTGCATCTTAGACAAAGGATGGTCCTGCATGTTAATTTTTCTTGACAGTCCACAGCATTTCACATAGTTGCTCATGCCTACATCGTGCAAATTCAGAAATATTGGATGTGTGTCTGTGGCACAGGTCTGAAATGGCTTGAATCCTATTTGATGAATTGCTCTCGGCAAATAAAGATGTCAAACTCCTTTTCCACCTCTCACCTCTCTGACAAAGAGGTTCAAAAGGAATTATTTTCTCAATAATAATGTACAATCTGTACATGGAACCACCTCATCAAAATAGGCCAATCTGCCCCCAAGGGGGGCAGAAATGGCCTAAATATGATTTGCCCCCTAGGGGAGCGACCCTTGCCTAAGGGGTCGCTCCCCACCTAAAAAAAAAAAAAGATCCCTGGTGCCCTAGAGGTTTCTGCCCCCCCCCCAGGGGGCAGATCGGCCTAATAATAGGCCGATCTGCCCCCAGGGGAGGCAGAAAAGGCCTTCCTAAAAAATGCCCCCCATTGGGAGCGACCCTTGCCCAAGGGGTCGCTCCCTTATGTCTATTTAAAAAAAATTAAAAAAACATGGTGTCTAGTGGGCGTTTCAAAAGCCGGATTGCAAGCAATCCAGCTTTTGCAACGCTTGGAGAGACTTCAAAGGGAAGGAAATACATTTCCTTCCCTTTGAAGCCTCTCCGTGCCTCCCCCACGTGATCGAAAGAGAAATGCAAAGCATTTCTCTTTCGATCGCGCTGGAAGCTGAGCTTCCAGCACGATGGGGAAGGCCCTGTGACAAATCAGCGCGCGCTGACGTCACAGGGGGGGTGGGGGGGTCGGGGGTGAAAGGGGAAGGGCTTCCCTTTCCATCATGCCTTGGGGGGGTGGGTGGGGAGCACAGGGGGGAGCGCTAGCGCTCCCCCCAGTTCCTGTGCCTTGGACGAGGTGACCTCGTCCAAGGCACACGGGAACTGGTGCCTTGGACGAGGTCACCTCGTCCAAGGCACAGAACCGGTTAATATAAAAATAGAGACAATCGAGCTTGCAATCTTGATCACTGATTAGAGCTTCTCATAAGAATCCTTAACCTGCAAATCCGTAAGAAACGGATAATCTTCAATGAGGTTACACAGGCCAACCTTAGTAAACACACTCTCTGAGATCAAGCCCTTTTCACATTTTGTGGACTCTGTCAATAAACAATCTCATTGTATACTCCCAGACTGAATAAAAGGTCACTCCCCTACTCAAAAGAACAGCGGGAGACCCTAAAGACTTAAACAACTTCTGTGCAATAGCCATTCTTCACTTTGTAGCAAAATGTGTGAAAAGCTAGCAAGAAAAGCAACTAATAATTACATTGAAGAAAGGATGATATCTGATGATCTACAAATGGAATTTAGATATGTGTGCAGTACTGCAAAGATGATACTAAACATATTGGAGGAAGTGTTCTGCATCTTAGACAAAGAAGGGTCCTGCATGTTAATTTTTCTTGACAGTCCACAGCATTTCACATAGTTGCTCATGCCTACATCGTGCAAATTCAGAAATATTGGATGTGTGTCTGTGGCACAGGTCTGAAATGGCTTGAATCCTATTTGATGAATTGCTCTCGGCAAATAAAGATGTCGAACTCCTTTTCCACCTCTCACCTCTCTGACAAAGAGGTTTACAAAGGGATTATTTTCTCCATAATAATGTACAATCTGTATATGGAACCACTCAGTTTGCGCCTGCAAATTCTTGTTTCATCATGATGACTCAGTTTTCCTTTAAAGTCTCCTCTCCTGAATTCATAGAGATGGTATCTCAAACTCTTGATGACCTGAGGTTGAGGATGACTCACTACAACACTACAATCTCAGCCTTTAACCTTCAGATCATAGAATTTCTCTTGAGCTCACCTCCTATTTGTGCCTTTAGTTTAAGGCTAGATAAATATAATAAATCTGCTCAACTGTAAGCTTTCCATTGTGGAGACTACTAAATTACTGGGCATTATCCTTGCTAAAAAACAGAATGGTATTTTATGGTAAGCCATCCCTGAGAGCGCATTGATGTCAACTAGAGTATGCTACTAGCATGTTTCTATCTGTGAGTTTCCTATAGAGAGATGTTATTAATTTACCCTTGTCAGTTTTGATTAAAAGGTGCAAGAAGGGGATGCTTATGTTGTTGAAATGGCAAGTGAACTGTAGGTGGGTCTGTGTCCGATTTAAATGTTCAACAAGCTCTTGAATATTGTCAGGTGAGCCTTTCCAGATTACAAAAATGTTGTCAATGTAGCGTTTCCAGCATTTGATAGAGGCTAGATATGGGTTACGATCAATCAAGACATAACGGTGTTCAAACATGTCTAAATAAATATATACTAGATTGGGGGTAGAAATTGCACCCATTGAAGTCCTGCTACACTGTTGGTAGTAGGAGTTCCCAAATATAAAGTAGTTTGTTATTAAAGGAATTGTCAGTAGCTTGACTGTGAGCTTAGTGGGAACTTTGTGTGGTCTAGGTCGTTCATTCAGTACTCTCTCTATAATCTACAGACTCCCAGGTTGAGGTATATTTGTATTGAGTGAGACAATGTCTAACGTCACTAACAGCTCATTCTGTGTATTAAAAGGAAGACCATCTATGAGATTGATCATGTATGCGCTGCCTCTTACATAGTTTTCCAGGGTGGGGACTATTGGCCTGTGTTAGACCTGACATGCCTTAGGGTGGTCACCCCTAACTTTTTGCCTGCCTCCCTCCACTTTTTGGACTCTGTTTTGCTGGCTTTTAGACTCTGCGCACTTTACCACTGCTAACCAGTGCTAAAGTGCATATGCTCTCTCCCTTTAAAACATGGTAACCTTGGATCATACCTGATTGGACTATTTAATTTACTTATAAGTCCCTAGTAATGTGCACTATATGTGCCTAGTGCCTGTAGATTAAATGCTACTAGTGGGCCTGCAGCACTGGTTGTGCCACCCACTTAAGTAGCCCCTTTACCTTGTCTCAGGCCTGCCATTGCAAGGCCTGTGCGTGCAGTTTCACTGTCACCTCGACTTGGCATTTAAAAGTACTTGCCAATCCTAAACCTCCCCTTTCTCCACACATAAGTCACCTCTAATGTGTGCCCTAGGTAACCCCTAGAGCAGGGTGCTGTGTGGGTGAATGGCAGGACATGTACCTGTGTACTTTACATGTCCTGGTAGTGTAAAACTCCTAAATTCGTTTTTACACTACTGTGAGGCCTGCTCCCTTCATAGGCTAACATTGGGGCTGCCCTCCTACAGTATTGAAGTGGTAGCTGCTGATCTGAAAGGAGTAGGAAGGTCATATTTAGTATGGCCAGAATGGTAATACCAAATCCTGCTGACTGGTGAAGTTGGATTTAATATTACTATTCTAGAAATGCCACTTTTAGAAAGTGAGCATTTCTTTGCACTTAAATCTTTCTGTGCCTTACAATCCACGTCTGGCTGGGCTTGGTTGACAGCTCCTTGTGCATTCACTCAGACACACCCCAAACACAGGGTACTCAGCCGCACTTGCAAACATCTGCATTTTGAATGGGTCTTCCTGGGCTGGGAGGGTGGAGGGCCTGCTCTCACACAAAGGACTGCCACACCCCCTACTGGGACCCTGGCAGACAGGATTGAACTGAAAGGGGACCTGGTGCACTTCTTAGCCACTCTTTGAAGTCTTCCCCACTTCAAAGGCACATTTAGGTATAAAACAGGGCCTCTGCCCTACCTCATCAGACACTTGCTGGAGAAGAAACCTGAACCAGAAACTACATCCTGCCAAGAAGAGCTGCCTGGCTGCTCAAAGGACTCACTTGTCTGCTTTGTACAAAGGACTGTTACCCTGCTGTTGGCCTGCTGCCTTGCTGAACTCTTGTCTGGCTGTAGAAGTGCTCTCCAAGGGCTTGGATAGAGTTTGCCTCCTGTTCCCTGAAGTCTCAGAACCAAAAAGACTTCTCTTTTTCATTTTGACTCTTCGTGCGCCGAAAATTTCGACGCACAGCTTGCTCCGCGGCGAGAAAATCGCTGCACACCGACGCTGATCAACGCGACGCCTTCAGGGCGACCGGAACTTCAACGCACGGCCTCGCAAGGACAACGCCGCCCGACTTCCAGAGGGGAAATCGACGCGACACCTGCCGTGAGAACGGAAATTCCACATACAGCCTCCCGGAACTACGCACAGCCGGAAAACAAGCCGAAGAATCCACGCACAGACCCCGGGACATTTGGTAATCCCGCGAACCACAGAAAGAGACTGTCCGCGCGCCGGAAAATGACGCCCGACTTCCCCGCGTGAAAAATAACGACGCAAGTCCGTGTGTGCAGAGGAGAAATCAACGCACACACCATTTTTCACCGTGTATCTTCTTCTGCGGCCCTTTGTGGAGATTTTCCACTTTAAACCAGGTACTTTGTGCTTGAAAGAGACTTTGTTTGCTTTTTAAAGACTTAAGACACTTTGGGGGTGATTTTAACCTTGGCGGACGGCGGAGGCCGTCCGCCAAGGTACCGCCGCCAAATGACCGCACCGCGGTCAAAAGACCGCGGCGGCCATTCAAACATTTCCTCTGGCCCGGCGGGCGCTCTCCAAAAGAGCGCCCGCCGGCCCAGAGGAAATGCCCCTGCAACGAGGACGCCGGCTCAGAATTGAGCCGGCGTAGGTGCAGGGGTGCGACGGGTGCAGTTGCACCCGTCGCGTATTTCAGTGTCTGCAAAGCAGACACTGAAATACTTTTTGGGGCCCTCTTACGGGGCCCCTGCAGTGCCCATGCCATTGGCATGGGCACTGCAGGGGCCCCCAGGGGCCCCGCGGCACCCCCTACCGCCATCCTGTTCATGGCGGGTTTCCCGCCATGAACAGGATGGCGGTAGGGGGTGTCTGAATCCTCATGGCGGCGGAGCGCGCTCCGCCGCCATGGAGGATTCACTGGGGCAGCGGTAAACCGGCGGGAGACCGCCGGTTTACCTTTTCTGACCGCGGCTGAACCGCCGCGGTCAGAATGCCCTCGGGAGCACCGCCAGCCTGTTGGCGGTGCTCCCGTGGTCGGTGACCCTGTCGGTCACCGGCCACCAGGGTCAGAATGACCCCCTTTATATCACTTTTCAGTGATTCCTCTACAATTTCACATTGCATCTTTATTCGTTTTGACCTACAATTATCCTGATAAATATTATATATTTTTCTAAACACTGTGTGGTGTATTTTTGTGGTGCTATATTGAGTTATTGTATGAATTATTGCACAAATACTTTACACATTGCCTTCTAAGTTAAGCCTTACTGCTCGTGCCAAGCTACCAGGGGGTGGGCACAGGATAATTTTGGATTGTGTGTGACCTTCCCTGACTAGAGTGAGGGTTCTTGCTTGGACAGAGGATAACCTGACTGCCAACCAAAAACCCCATTTCTAACGTTGGTGATCAGCGGTGAGGATAGGACTTGTATTTGTGCGGTGACATACAGTAGCTAAGTATTTCACTACCTACCCACAGTTGAAGGTCAACTTGATTTTTATCTCTTTTTGCAAATTCGTTTTTCCTGACAATTTCCAAAAATAAAATCCTCACTCAACATGTCTCTGGCTGGGTCCCAAGTAGGAGATTTGGACCTAGCCCTGTTGGAGACATGTACTGTCAAACAGCTAAGAGGGTTCTGCAGGGTGTTGAGAGTACCCGCCCAAGGGGCCTCCAAAAAGGAGGACTTTCAAGTGGCGCTGAGGGCCTGGGCAGAAGCCCATTTAGAGGAGGATGAGGAGGAAGAGGAGCCAGAAAATGGCCTCTCAGAGGATTTATTGCCATCAGTGGGTAATGTTACCACTGCAATTATGCCCGCTTCCAGACCAGGGAGCAGTGTCTCTGAGCAAAGCTCGACCGCAGAGGAAAGGAGAGAAGAAAGGGAGTTCCAATTGCAAATGGCAAAACTGAAAATTGAGGCCCAACAGGAAGAAAAGAGGGCAGAGAGAGAAGCCAAACAAGCTGAGGCTGAAAGAGCAGCCAAACAGGTGGAAGCTGAAAGAGCTTTGGCTGAAAAGAAACTATTGTTGGCTCATGAACTGAGTCTCAAGGAGCTGGAGATCAAGGCGAGACAGTCTGAATCCAGCAATAATGGTGGCAGCATACAGACAGGACCTGCTGGAGAAAAGAAGGTTCGTATACCCAAAAATGTGGTGCCCAGTTTTGTGGTGGGAGATGACATAGATAAATGGTTAGCTACTTATGAAATTGCACTAAGGGCTCATGAGGTTCCTGAAGGGCAATGGGGGATAGCTATGTGGGGTTATGTGCCGCCATTGGGGAGGGACACACTTCTCCCATTGGATCAACCTGATCTAAACACATACCCACTCCAGAAAGCCACTTTACTTGCCAAGTTTGGGCTGACCCCTGAGGGATACCGGCAGAGGTTCAGGGACAGCACCAAACAAACCACACAAACATGGGTAGATTTCTTTGACTTTTCCAGTAAGGCACTGAATGGATGGGTGCGGGGCAACAAAGTAGATAATTATAAAGGGTTATATGACTTGATTCTGAGAGAGCATATGCTCAATACTACTTATACAGAGTTGCGCCAGCACTTGGTAGATAGTAAGCTGACTGATCCCAGGAAGCTTGCAGAGGAGGCGGACCTCTGGGTTAGCACTAGAGTGTCCAAAAAGGTACCTGGGGGGGACACCCACAAAGGTGGTCAGTGTACCCAACAGAAGAAAGAGGGGGGAGATAAACATACAGATAAGGAACTCTCCAAAGGCCCCCAAAAGAATTCCCAGGGAGGGGGTGGCAACCATTCCTTTTCCAGATTTGGGAAAAAGCCAGGGACTTATGATAAATCAGGGAGATCCAACCCCAAATGCTTAGAGTGCTACCAGTATGGTCACTATAAAGGCGACCCCCAGTGCTCCAAGAGGGCACCGTCCACTACTGGACAGACACCTGGGTTGACTAGTGTAGCGCTCGGGGGGAGATGGACCCAGATTGCTTTGGGGAGCAGGTAGAGATTTTCCTAGTGTCCCTGGGAGAAAGAGAAATGGTGCCCAAAGCCCACATGCCCCACAATACTTCCAAGTACAGGCAGTGGGTCACCATTGATGGGCAAAAGTTGGAGGCTCTGCGTGACACAGGAGCCAGTATGACTACTATCAAGAGTCAGCTGGTGTCAACAGAGCAGATAGTCCCTAATACATTCCACCAGGTCATGGTCGCTGACAATCGTGAGAGTCACCTACCGGTGGCTCTGGTTCCCTTTGAGTGGGGGGGGGGGGGGGGGGGTCTCTGGTACTCTAAAAGTAGCTGTGAGTCCTGCCATGCCTGTAGATTGTCTGTTAGGCAATGATCTTGAGCATACTGCTTGGAAAGAAGTAGAGCTCAGATCTCACCTGGAGATGTTAGGGTTACCTGAGTGGGTCTGCATGACCACACGGTCCATGGCTGCCCGGGAAGGGAGTCAAGGCCGTCTGGAGCCTGGAAAAATGGCCCAGACAGCTGCAAAGAGGAAGGGCAAGAGGCGCGGGAAACCCGCCTCAAATGTTCCCACAGTGGTGGACGAGGCCCCTGAGGAGGAGGAGGCCCCTGAGCCCACTGGGGAAGACATAGCTGACCTGGGTAACCTACCTGAACTTGCTGGCTGGCAAGTAGAGGGGGGCCAACCAGAGCAGAATTCTGCAAGGCTCAGAAAGAATGCCCCACCCTTGAAGGTCTGAGGCGACAAACCACAGCCCAAGCAGCAGGTGACGCCTCTGGAACTCACCATATTTACTGGGAGAATGATCTCCTTTACAGTGAGCGTAAGGTTCCAGGTCCTTGGGCAGCCCGTGTGCTGGTGGTCCCCCAGTGTTACCGGAACTTCCTACTGGGTCTGGCTCACGACATCCCCCTGGCAGGACACCTGGGCCAAGACAAGACCTTTAACAGGCTTGGCACCCACTTTCATTGGCCCAGAATGAGGACAGCCTCAGATAACTTCTGCAGAGCTTGCCCCACCTGCCAGGCTAGTGGGAAGACTTAAAGCTCCCCTGCTCCCACTCCCAGTCGTTGGCACCCCCTTTGAAAGGGTGGGCATCGACATTGTTGGTCCCTTGGACCCCAAAACTGCCTTGGGCAACAGGTTTATCCTAGTTTTGATGGACCATGCCACCCGCTATCCAGAGGCCATCCCTCTGAGAACAGTGACTATACCCGTGGAAATCAGAGCCCTGTTGGGAATATTTACCCGTGTGGGATTCCCTAAGGAGGTTGTGTCTGACAGGGGCACAAACATCATGTCTGCATACATGAAGTCCATGTGGGATGAGTGTAGGGTGACCTACCGGTTTATCACCCCTTACCATCCTCAATCCAATGGGCTTGTTGAGAGATTCAACAAGACCCTGAAAGGCATGATTGGTGGCCTGACTGAGGCCATGAGGCATAAGTGGGACGTCCTCTTACCCTGCCTGTTTGCTTACAGAGAGGTGCCCCAGAAAGGGGTGGGGTTCAGCCCCTTTGAGCTTCTCTATGGTCACCCTGTCAGGGGACCCCTAAGCATTGTGAAGGAGGGCTGGGAGAAAGCTCCCAAGTCACCTCCCCAGGATGTGGTCAGCTACATGCTGGCCCTCCGCAACCAAACCCAATGCTTCTGGAAGCAGGCCCAGAGTAACCTCGAGGCCAGTCAAGAGGTGATGAAGGAGTGGTATGTCCGGAATACCACTCTGGTTGAGTTCTCACCTGGAGACAAAGTTTGGGTGATGGAGCCAGTAGAGCCCAGGGCTCTCCAGGACCACTGGACCAGCCCCTTTGAGATCAAGGAGCATAAAGGGGAGGCCACTTACCTAGTGGATCTCAAGACCCCTAGGGACCCCCTAAGGGTCCTCCATCACAACCGGCTCAAACCTCACTTTGAAAGGTCTGTATGCTCCTGGTCACAGATGAGGGCATGGAAGAGGAGAGTGAACCTCTCCCCGACCTCCTCTCTGTCAAAGAAGGGGATGGGTCAGTGGGGGGTGTCATTCTCTCTGACTCCCTGACTCTAACCCAGAGAGGAGACTGCTATGAGCTGTTAGAGCAGTTCTCCCCCCTGTTCTCCCTTACTCCTGGACTGACCCACCTCTGTGTTCATGACATTGACACAGGTGACAGTCCCCCTGTGAAGAACAAAATTTACAGATTGTCGGATAAGGTGAAGGCCAGCATCAAGGAGGAGGTCTCCAAGATGTTGACTTTAGGGGTTATTGAGAAATCCAGTAGTCCCTGGGCCAGCCCGGTGGTATTGGTTCCTAAGGCTACTGCCCCAGGTGCGAAGCCAGAACTCCGGTTCAGTGTGGACTACCTGGGTCTCAACTCAGTCACCCGGACTGATGCTCACCCCATCCCCCGAGCTGATGAGCTCGTTGACAGACTCGGTGCTGCCAAGTTCCTGAGTACGTTCGATCTTACTTCAGGGTACTGGCAGATCGGCCTAACTGAGGGGGCTAAAGAAAGATCAGCATTTTCCACCCCTGATGGCCATTACCAATTCCGGATAATGCCATTTGGACTGAAAAATGCCCCCGCTACCTTCCAACGGTTGGTTAACGGGGTCCTAGCTGGTAAAGATGCCTACTGTGCAGCTTACATGGACGACATAGCTGTCTACAGTTCCAGCTGGGAGGAACACCTGCTCCACCTCAAGGAGGTGCTTCAGGCTCTGCAACAGGCAGGCCTGACTATCAAGGCTAGTAAGTGCCAGATTGGGCAGGGTTCGTGGTGTACTTGGGACACCTAGTAGGTGGTGGCAAGGTGCAGCCACTCCAGGCCAAGATTGAAACTATCAAGGCCTGGCAACCACCTAGAACACAGACTGAGGTGAGAGCCTTTTTGGGCCTCACTGGATACTACCGCAGATTCGTCAAGGGCTATGGTACCATTGTGTCCCCCTTGACAGAACTCACTTCCAAGAAACAACCTAGGTTGGTGAATTGGACAGAGGCTTGTCAGAAAGCCTTTGATTCTCTGAAGGAAGCCATGTGCACGGCCCCCGTGCTCAAGGCCCCTGACTACTCCCAGGAATTTATTGTGCAGACAGACGCTTCAGAGCATGGCATTGGGGCTGTTCTATCACAACTAAATGAGGAGGGCTCAGACCAACCAGTAGTCTTTATTAGCAGAAGACTATTACCACGGGAACAAAGGTGGAGTGCTATTGAGAGAGAAGCATTTGCTGTGGTCTGGGCACTGAAGAAGCTAAGACCCTACCTGTTTAGGACTCACTTCCGGGTTCAGACAGACCACAGGCCCCTCAGATGGCTTATGCAGATGAGGGGTGAGCATCCAAAACTCTTGAGGTGGTCCATTTCCCTACAGGGGATGGACTTTACGGTGGAGCATCGCCCAGGGGATGACCACGCCAATGCTGATGGTCTCTCCAGATACTTCCGCCTTAGCGATGAGTGCTCCCAGGAGGTCGGGTAGCTCTCCCCACTTTCAGCTGGGGGTGACACATGTTAGACCTGACATGCCTTAGGGTTGTCACCCCTAACTTTTTGCCTGCCTCCCTCCACTTTTTGGACTCTGTTTTGCTGGCTTTTAGACTCTGCACACTTTACCACTGCTAACCAGTGCTAAAGTGCATATGCTCTCTCCCTTTAAAACATGGTAACCTTGGATCATACCTGACTGGACTATTTAATTTACTTATAAGTCCCTAGTAATGTGCACTATATGTGCCTAGTGCCTGTAGATTAAATGCTACTAGTGGGCCTGCAACACTGGTTGTGCCACCCACTTAAGTAGCCCCTTTACCTTGTCTCAGGCCTGCCATTGCAAGGCCTGTGTGTGCAGTTTCACTGTCACCTCGACCTGGCATTTAAAAGTACTTGCCAATCCTAAACCTCCCCTTTCTCCACACATAAGTCACCTCTAATGTGTGCCCTAGGTAACCCCTAGAGCAGGGTGCTGTGTGGGTGAAAGGCAGGACATGTACCTGTGTAGTTTACATGTCCTGGTAGTGTAAAACTCCTAAATTCGTTTTTACACTACTGTGAGGCCTGCTCCCTTCATAGGCTAACATTGGGGCTGCCCTCCTACAGTATTGAAGTGGTAGCTGCTGATCTGAAAGGAGTAGGAAGGTCATATTTAGTATGGCCAGAATGGTAATACCAAATCCTGCTGACTGGTAAAGTTGGATTTAATATTACTATTCTGGAAATGCCACTTTTAGAAAGTGAGCATTTCTTTGCACTTAAATCTTTCTGTGCTTACAATCCACGTCTGGCTGGGCTTGGTTGACAGCTCCTTGTGCATGCACTCAGACACACCCCAAACACAGGATACTCAGCCTCACTTGCAAACATCTGCATTTTGAATGGGTCTTCCTGGGCTGGGAGGGTGGAGGGCCTGCTCTCACACAAAGGACTGCCACACCCCCTACTGGGACCCTGGCAGATAGGATTGAACTGAAAGGGGACCTGGTGCACTCCTTAGCCACTCTTTGAAGTCTCCCCCACTTCAAAGGCACATTTGGGTATCAAACAGGGCCTCTGCCCTACCTCATCAGACACTTGCTGGAGAAGAAACCTGAACCAGAAACGACATCCTGCCAAGAAGAGCTGTCTGGCTGCTCAAAGGACTCACTTGTCTCCTTTCTACAAAGGACTGTTGCCCTGCTGTTGGCCTGCTGCCTTGCTGAACTCTTGTCTGGCTGTAAAAGTGCTCTCCAAGGGCTTGGATAGAGCTTGCCTCCTGTTCCCTGAAGTCTCAGGACCAAAAAGACTTCTCTTTTTCATTTGGACTCTTCGTGCGCTGAAAATTTCGATGCACAGCTTGCTCGGCGGCGGTAAAATCGCCGCACACCGATGCTGATCGACGCGACGCCTTCGGGCGACCGGAACTTCAACGCACGGCCTCGCAAGGACAACTGCGCCCGACTTGCAGAGGGGAAATCGGCGCGACGCCTGCCGTGATAACGGAAATTCCACGCACAGCCTCCCGGGACAACGCGCAGCTGGAAAACAAGCCGAAGAATCCACGCACAGACCCCGGGACATCTGGTAATCCCTCGAACCACAGAAAGAGACTGTCCGCGCGCCAGAAAACGACGCCCGACTTCCCCGCGTGAAAAATAACAACGCTAGTCCGTGTGTGCAGAGGCGAAATCAACGCACACACCATTTTTCCCCGTATCTCTTCTTCTGCGGCCCTTTGCAGAGATTTTCCACTTTAAACCAGGTACTTTGTGCTTGAAAGAGACTTTGTTTGCTTTTTAAAGACTTAAGACACTTTATATCACTTTTCAGTGATACCTCTACAATTTCACATTGCATCTTTATTCGTTTTGACCTACAATTATCCTGATAAATATTATATATTTTTCTAAACACTGTGTGGTGTATTTTTGTGGTGCTATATTGTGTTATTGTATGAATTATTGCACAAATACTTTACACATTGCCTTCTAAGTTAAGCCTGACTGCTCGTGCCAAGCTACCAGAGGGTGGGCACAGGATAATTTGGGATTGTGTGTGTCTTACCCTGACTAGAGTGAGGGTTCTTGCTTGGACAGAGGATAACCTGACTGCCAACCAAAAACTCAATTTCTAACAGCCTGGTTAAGAACACAGCGAACGGGTTCCTCCATCACAACGTTGGCGAAAATCCCATCAGCTGAAATCTAAATCCCATAGGATAGCAAGGGATTTAGATTTTGGTGGATGACATATCTGTCACAGCTGTGACCAAGCAACCCGTCCGCCGAGTTCTAAATCAGGCCCTGTATCTGTAATGAATACATTGATGTACTAACGCAGGGGTTTCAAAATGGAGCCTCAACCTGACAAAAATGGACTGCCAGAAGGATGGACCAGGTCTTTGTGCACTTTATGCAGTGTCTATATGACCTGTGTTCTGGAGTGTTTCATGTTGAGTAATTCAAACCAGTTATTTACCACTTGTGATGTTTTTCAGAATTTGTTTCTTGATTTGTGCCAATAGGTTCTGTGTGATCTTTAGGTAATGCTTAGGATTTGTCAGTTGGCTGAAAATATCTTTATTGTAATCCCTCACTGATTGAATCACTATGCCACCGCCTTTATCTACGTGCTTGATTATAATAGTACTGTCATTTCTGAAGTTCTGTACAGCTTGTCTTATGTTAAATGATATAAAACTTATTTGAGCTTTCAAAAGTTGTAGGTCTCTCAGGACTAGATTTTCAAAAGTAAGGACCCCTGGGGGCATCCCAGTGGTGGTGGGAAGAAGGTGGGCAGCAATTTGAGGCCCGATGCCGACATACCGTTGGCATCTTCTTTGTTGGCGAAAAATAATTTAATGAAGAGTTTTCAGAAGAACATTAGTAGTTCTGCTTTTAGGGTGAAAAACTGAGTTTACTTTATAATGACAAAAGATATGCCCTTGCTGAGAATAGGGGTTTCTGGGACAGAAAGGAGGTGATCAGATAAGTTAAAGATTAGAATGGACTGGTTATTTTGGTAATCGTTGGTCTGAGGAATGTATATATGGGCTTTCTGGTCCCCATCTGTAATACTTCCTCCTGGTCTGGTGGTCTCTGGTTGTTTGCCATTGTTTGCCCCTCCCTCCTCTGCCTCTCTGCCTTCTTCCTAAAAAAATGGGGTGTCCCTGGTGGGCCCCACAGCTAGGGCCTTCTTGGGGGTCGGATCGTCCAATCCCACAGAAGAGTCAGAAAATGTGGCATTCTTTTGTTTTTTTAAATCTGCCCCATGTACTGGATCTGTTTAGGGTGGAGTTTGTGGTGTAGAATTTGTCTCATCAGGAACGATAAGCCTTTTCTTTTGAAAAATTCTGAATATCTTTTGTTACTTTAGCTGCCTCATTTTTCAGTACAGATTGGTTAAACTCTTCTATAGTCCTGTTAAGATTAGGGCCCTCATTATAACATTGGCAGTCCAGATCCGGCACGCTGGCGGTGGCAGTAACACTGCTGACGGCGTGGTTGTGCGGGACTGCCAGATTATGACAACGGCGGTGAACTGGCTGCAAAGCAGCCAGTTCACCGCCTGTACCGCCATGGCAGTCAGACGGCCGGCTGGGGTGAAGGTGGACCACCTTCGCCCTGGCAGTCCACCATAGACTGCTGACGGTATTAGGAGCCTCTTTTCTGCCAGGTATTCCCTGGCAGCAACACTGCCAGGAAATCCCTGGTGGAAAGGGTACTGGCAACAGGAATTTACATTCCTGTCGCCAGTATGCGACTCCCACCAGCCCCCTCCAGACAGCTACGGTCCCCCCTCAGTCCCTAGAGACCCCCCACCCCATCCAAACATGCACGCACCACACACACACATGCAATCACGCATTCACACACTCATCCAGACACACACATACACTCGCACACACCCCCACCACCCCCGCATCCATTCACGCACTCACTAACTCACAATCACACACATACACGCACACAAACCCCACACCCCTCCAATCACACAAACGCACACCCCCATGCATGTACACACCACTCATCACCCCCCTCCCCTATCGGACGAGCACTTACCTTCACACAGTGGACGTCTGGGAGGGGACAGGATCCTTGGGGCCTGCTCCGCCGGCACTGCCCCATCACCACAACACCGCCACGCCTATTACCAACTCGTGATAGGCGTGGGGGTGTTGTGATGATGTGGTGGTGCAAGCGGAGCAGCCGCCACTGCACCGCCGACTGCCAGTATGGCTGCTGGCGGCTCTCCACCCAACGTCTGGTGGAGAGCCTCCAGAAGTCATAATATGACGGTCGGATGTCCGCCATCCCTGGCGATCTTGTGGCTGGCATGACTTCGGCGGTCTAGGTTATAGACCGCCAAAGTCATAATGAGGGCCTATGTGTTTTGGCGTCTGATAGTGCGTCTGAACCCAGAGGTTCTTTTTCTATCATTTTTTATTCCTCCTTCACATGCTCAAGTGTTTTTTTTAATGCCTAATACCATTCAATGGCAAGAGCATGTTGTGGAAATGTTACTAAAGCCCCCTCTGAAATTTTTATCCTCTCAGAAGAGTCCTGGAACATTCCTTACTTGTAAGCCTAATGGAAATGATTCTTGACTTGAGGTATTTGTTAGCATATGGGCATGTAGGGCCGGATGTAGGAAACGTTTAGCGACTCGCAAACGGCAAAAATTGCCATTTGCGAGTCGCTAAACGCGTTTCCCAATGCAGAAATGCATATTGCGAGTCGGTAGCGACTCGCAATATGCATTTCGGAATCGCAAATAGGAAGGGGTGTTCCCTTCCTATTTGCGAGTCTGAGTGGTATGCAATACCATTTGCGACCGCATACGCGGTCGCAAATGGTGTCGCAGTTACCATCCACTTCAAGTGGATGGTAACCCACTCGCAAATTGGAAGGGGTCCCCATGGGACCCCTTCCACTTTGTCAATGGACCCAAAAATATTTTTTCAGGGTAGGTAGTGGTCCAAGTGACCACTACCTGCCCTGAAAAAAAAACGAAACTAAAGCTTTCGTTTTTTTTTTTAAGTGCAGCTCGTTTTCCTTTAAGGAAAACGGGCTACACTTTAAAAAAAAAAACTGCTTTATTGAAAGCAGTCACGAACATGGAGGTCTGCTGACGACAGCAGGCCTCCATGTTTGCGAGTGCCTATACTCGCTATGGGGCCGCAATTTGCGACCCACCTCATGAATATTGATGAGGTGGGTCATTGCGACCCCATAGCGAGTTGCAGTCGGTGTCTGAGACACTGTACTGCATACCAATTTGCGAGTTGCAAATTGCGAGTCGCATGGACTCGCACTTTGCAACTCGCAAATATTTTATTTGCTACATCTGGCCCGTAGTTCGGTACGGACAAGTTTTATCTTGGCTTTCTCGGGGACTTGTCTGCATTTTGTAATGGGAAGTACTGCATTAGTAAAAAGCCATAGACTGATTCTTACTTTAGCTATGTACTCTTCTGTGTTGAGTGGTGCCTCACAATTTGACAAATTGTAATTGGAGAATATGATTGGGAACACTGTAAGCTACACAGATGAAAGCTTTTTGATGCAAAAGCTCCTGCGGTGCAGCCACCACTCTAGACAATAATGTCAGGCTACAAGAGCGACACTTAGACCCATGAGAACCTGGGTATCCAACAATATCATACAACAGTGGCTCAAATACTTATAGTGTGTAGTAGAATGATATTAATCAAATAGACAGGAAAGTCTTATACTTATCAGCAAGACATAACAAAACCAAATAGTTATGACTCAGAAAGATAAAAGAAAAATAAAAGACAGCGACCTCCACTTAAATGAGACAAAGTACGTTTTATCTATACTAGTGCGAATATGAAAAACAGTCACAGGCAGAAAAACAAAAACACAAATTCGGTAATTAAAAAGTAATATGTGTCCCCAGTGTCGAAGCTGCAACATTAATGGCATGCATGCGATCAAAATAGATACATCAGGCTTTTGTATAGTAACTAGCAACTCCAACATTTTCAGATAAGTTTCATGGCGAGGTAAAAACAAACAACTATCTGTTTATCTGTTACAATAATCGGTCGACGAAGTTTCGACCCTGGTAATGCATGTATGCAAACCCACGGCCAGAGGATAGTGGAAGGATCTTCTGGGTGGCACGCCGAAGCGACACTCAATGTGCTTCAGAAACGAAAAGACACATTGGGGAGAGAATCCTCCCTGCATGTGTGCATGCGGAAGACTGTTTCGGCCATGGCCGCATCAGGGTTGGGAGAGGGTGCAGACAGCCATTAATTTTTCTCATCTACAGCACACATCTGCAGTTGCCATGTTTAAATATCCCTTCACTGTGGCCACCCCAGAGAAGAATGGTCAGAAGCGATGTAGTTGCCCAACAACCATGGCTTTTGTATAGTTACAGATACCATCTAGTGAAAAGAAAAGAAAGATTACTTGTGGGACAAATAAGAAACAGGAGCCCAACCACACCCTCTCTGTACATTCCTACTTATAAATAAAAACAAACTAAATTAACTGTGATAAACATAAATAACTCAATGCAAAATTAACAAACATAATAAAAGCACATTGGCACAATTAAAAAAATAGTAGTTTAAAACAACAATCTAGGTGTGGAGCTAGTTCCCCAAATGCAAGGAAATAAAAACATTATAACAAAAATAAAACAGTAGGCAGGAGGCTTTTATTCTTGTTGGCTCATCAAGAATCTGATATGGTCATGCTCTGCCGTGTTGAATACAAGATGGAGATTTCTAACAGGCTCAAAAATAAATTCTCATGTAGTTTGAGCTATGGTACAGTCTTTCTAGTGGTGTCCCTATATAGGTCGAGCATAGCAGCACGCACACGCTGCTTTTATGATGTGTTAGTGTGTATCTGGGCTATTAACCACACCCACCGCACGCCCAGCACTATCACTCATTCCTGGGCTTGCCTTTCAAAAATCCTTTGTTTTCATTGGTAACTGCTTTATGCTGGTCCCTTCTTAGGGCGGCTTTGTTACCGCCTTGGCCATCGCCCCTGTTACATGGATGATTGCACTTTTGTTGATAACTTTGACTGCGAGCGAACTTCTTTTTCCTTTTGTCTCTCTCTTCGTGCTCACAGCTCTTTCAATTGGCTCGCTTATGTCAACTGTTTTACTTTTTATTTTCAGTTTGTGTAGCAAGAAAAGTTGAGTTAGGAATTTACAGCGCTAATAGCTCTACCTCGAGCAAATGCGCGACTGATTGCATTGCAAATGCTTGTTTAGTATTCATTCAGGTATGTTAGAAATTGAGTCTCTAGTTGGCAGATGTTTGCACCCTGTCCAAGTAGGGACCACAATCCTAGTCAGGACAAGTAAGATAATATAATAAAGTTTACCAGAGCTCACCCTCTGGTAGCTTGCACAGAGCAGACAGGCTCAACTAAAGAGGCAATGTGCAAATTATTTGTGCACACACATAGAAACACGGTGAAAACACCACAAAAGTACTCCACACTAGTTTAGAAAGATAGCCAATATTTCTCTGAGTAAACCAAGACCAAAACAACAAAAATCCAACATAAATAAGCCAAGTTACTAATTGTCAAAGATTAAATCAAAATGCAGTGCTTAGAGGTCAATAGCTCTAACCGGGGCTATCTGGCTGTGCTGGACCGGGGCACATCCAAGAGTTTAATCTGACTGTGATGCAGTTGGGGCTGGGGGCTGGGAGCTGGGGTCCAGGTACAGGAGACATGCAGAAATGCTAACAATACCTTGGTTGTGTCGATGCTCGGGACGATGCATTGATCCAAAGGAGGGGTTGTGTCACTATTGCAGGAGATACATTGTTTCCTGATCGGGCAACATTGTTTATGCGCCAATGTCCAGAAGCGATATGGGACAGTTTTGATGTGTCGGTGCTGCATCTGGCAAGTTGGGCTGCGTTGAAAGTCGGGGTCATTGCATCGTACAGTCAGTGTCCAGGGTTTTGGTGCAGGTAGCAGCAAAGCTTTTCTACAACGGAATGCGTCGGTTCCAGTTGACACGCTGGTGTAGATACATCAGTTTATTGTGTTGCAGAACCACACTCACCTCTAAGGGCCCAGGACTGGATTAGGCACCACTTGGTAAAGAGCATGACTCACAGCAGGTGCTGGTAGCAAGATGCAGGAGAAATTAGATTTCTCTGAGTCTTGAGAAACAGGAAACAAGCTCAGTCAGGCCCTTGGATAAAGTTTAGATTGCAGGATGTAGAGAGTTAAGTCCAGTCATTTTCAGACTGGCAATTTAAAAACCAACTGTACCTAAAGATGTATTTTTAAATTGTGAGTTCAGAGACACCAACCTCCACTTTTCTCTCTTTTCCCAATAGGAAATTACACTTAAAAGATGTTGTAAGGTAACCCCAACGTTAGCCTATTGGAGAAATAGTCCTTGCAATAGTGAAAAACGAATGTAAGAGTTTTTCACTATCTGGACATGTTAAACTTAAAAATACATGTCCATCTTTTCAAATACACTGCACCCTGCCTTGGGCCTAACTAGGGCCTAAATTAGGGGTGACTTACACATAACAAAAGGAAAGTTTGGGACTGGCAAGTGGGTACACTTGCCAGGTCGAAGTGACAGTTTAAACTGAACACACAGGCTCTACAATGCAAGCTTGAGACATGTTTGAAAGGCTACTGTAGTGGGTATCACAACCAGTGCTGCAGGACCAGTAGTAGCTGGACACACATAGTACACTTTACTAGGAATTTACCAGTAAATCAAATATGCCAATCATGGAGAAAACAATTTTGCCATGTTTTAGACACAGAGGGTATGCACTTTAGCACTAGTCAGCAGTGAAAAAGTGCACAGAGTCCTAAAGCCAGCAAAAGCGATGTTTTGCATACAGTCAAAACAGTAGGTCAGAACATTGGTGTAACAAAGGCCCCCTCAGCCCTGCGAAGCAGGGGGGTCCGAGCTTCAGTGGGCCCCCTCATCGCAGTACCCGGGCATGAAAGCTCCTGAGTAAGGCCGGGGCGGCCTCCATGTACTTTTCAGGGGGTGGGGGGCCTCAAGTTTTGCCACACCACTAGGTCAGAAAGCAAAAAGTCAGGCGAAACCATGCCAAAAGATGCAAGGTCTAACACATAGGTAGGCTAACTCCGCTAAAACAATAGTCCTACAAACCTGTTCTACAGTCTGACAGCTGCTGCAGTACTTCACAGTTATAGATGTCACCGAATTTAGGTACTTTGTAGGTTCATTTTGTCTAAAATGACTCTCTGGTTTATTTGTTAGAGGAAATTCCATTATCTCACAATCCTGTTTCTCAGTTTTGTTTTTGGAACCGTGTTTCCTGCTTGAATTCACAACTTTGCTTTTGCTTTGAATTGCAAACTCTGTTTTCATGTCAGATTTCTCCTTTGGACCTCTGAACCTCGCCTTGTCTTTCTGCATTTTTTGACTATTTTTACTCCTAGAACTGGGTTTTATTAAAAATCTCTGCTCAGCATTACTCTCTCTCAAGCTTCCTTTAGTGTTCATCAACTAGAGAAGCATAATCATTCTTTAATCGTCTGTGTGTCAGCTATCGGACTTGACTGAAGTTTCTGGATTGGCTTCGGTTCTGCCTGATGTCAGCACAACTCCTTTCTGCAGCCACGGTGCCAGCTACACAGAGCAAACCATGCGTGATGAGCAGGTGCCATCCTGAAGAAGGTTGCGAGGAAGGAAAACGTAAAGAAAAAACCTCTAGTGGCAGATGAAGAAGTTCAAAGAGAGATATCAGGACACAACTACCCAAAGACTGAGTTGAAGGATCTTGAATAAGGAGACTTACATGAAAATACTCACAGAAAGTTCTTGTACCAAAGGAAACCCTGAAAAAAACAGTTAATCAAAAATATAAAGTAAGGGAGAAGAATGTGACAAATACTATCAACTGCATTGTGGTGCCCCATCCCTGAAATGTAGTTGTATTTTATACAAAAGTGACAAAAAGTGACATCACAGAAAGTTCAGGAGTCACCTGTGCCCGCTATTTTTGATTGGTAGTGATGATATACTCAGCTCCACTTCCCTGAAGACTGTGGGGCGTCGAAGAGTCTAGAAAACAGGAAGGGACATCACAGGAAGTACCGGAGCCATCTTGGATTGGGAAACATACATAGGAATCTCCTATGCCCACCATCCTGGATTAAAAATGAAAATATAGCCCACATAGGCCTCTTCCTGTGAACCAATGGACCAGAAATTGCAAAATGAAGGATTTCAGAAGCTAGTAAATGATTTTCTGAAACAAATAAGCTTTCCTAAAGACCTTTTCCTCCTAAGATATTACTTGCAGAGGTTTAGACTTTTATAGGCTGAATTATATAGGTTAGCCAACCTGGAATGCCATTGTAGCGTTCTCTCTCTGCATCATTGAGGAATAACAATGTGCTCTTCTTATGGCCGATACTCTCATTCTATTTTTTTTGCTGTTCTCTTCACCTCCATTTGATCCTTAATCCAGTCTAAGTGTATTTCTCCGAGACAGTGATGTAGTTATTAAGAAACTACACGTTTTCTTAGGTAATATTCTAGGTCTGTCTGTGAGCAGAGATTGGACTTGATGATCATATGATAGTTTCTTAGCTAGCAGTGGTGTAACATGAGACAAACTTTAAAACACCCAGGGCTAGGTTTTATAAAGTCCTTATTACTAGAGCCATTTTACTTTGATGTCCACGGTTGCACCATCTGTAAAGCAAATCAATTTTATGCAGCTGGTCCTAAGTACAGGCCTTATCATTGTAAACCTCAAAATTGTTGAGACCCAGAAGTCATTCTGTATCAAAAGACTCTAATTAAGGTTTACCCTATCCTTCTGATGTGTGTGGAATCAGGAGTTTCTACCTGCATCAGAACTGAAGTTGTGCATTAAACTGAACTGACGTTTTAATTTGCTCAAAAACAATTCTCTCGGAAAAACCTGACAAAATATATATGTAGGGAAAACGTGCCTAAAGGGCGAGAAAGTCCTGGACACATGTAGGTGCACTGATTCCCGGGGTTGTTTCCCGTTTCGTGGTTTCAAGACTCGCAGTGGTCCAGTAATGGTGGTGCTGAATTACTGTTGGCCGTAAGCCCCGCACCAGTAATAATGAGGGTTATTGTCTTGACAACGCTCTGGACACACGTTGAAAGAACCACGTGACCAAGTATTTCCTCGGGGACAATACGTCTTAATTACTCATTCTAAGCAATGGCTCGCATCAAACACATCAAATCAATGGCAGCGGGTTAATTAAAGCATACTGTGGTAAAAAAAAAAAACAGTTAACAAACGGAATTAATGACAGCCCGTCCTTCACACACTGTAGGAAATTCATATCCCGGGAAGGCGCGCCCAGCAGTGGTGACTGCATCCGTTGTTTACTTTTATTTTATCTCCTAGGCCCATTTTTCACATCTGTCAACATTATTGTATTGGAGCCATTAATAAGTATGATAAAGGAACGCATTACACTGTACACGTTGACCGTCCGTCATTAAATGCACCCTCTTTTTGCCATGAAAATAATAATTCATACCATCCTTTATCGCTTTAATTATCCTCTGTTTGCTTTTGTCTGTGGTTTCTTTTCTTCACGGAAAGTACAAAACCACAGCGGCATCTCAGTGTTTTATTAAGTAGCGTGCGCGTGTGCCTCCAATAAACATTCTCTTTATTCAGTGGCCAGGCATTTTGTTTTGTACATCATAAAAAATCGGAAAGAAAGAAAAGAGAAAAAAAGGAAAGTTAAACAAAGTTTTCAATACTAGAAGAGAAAAAAAAAGCTAGGAGTAGCTGCGCAAGAATGTCCAGACCTGTCTTCATAGGCAGTGAGTGGTGAGCACAATGGCGCAGAAAGAAGACTTTGTTGTTGTTGTGAAAGGCCGCAGAGGGGGGACCGGCAGCGAGGTTTGTGGCGAGTATTCAATGTTTCCCACACAAAGGGCAATTGGCTGGAAAAAAAGAGCTTTGTTTGAGCAACAAAGCGGCGCAGGTCAGAGCCATAGGTTTCTTTGTGGGACTGATGAATTCAGAGCAAGGGGCTATCAAAGGCTCTATAATTAGACTTAGCATACCACATCATATCTTTCTTTAAGGTTAGTTTGGCCATGAAAATTATTAAACGTTACACATGTTGAAATTAGTGGGGTAACATTATTAATATATTTACAACTCATGTTTAAGGATCGTCCAAAGGAAAGGGAGAGGCCTTGGCTTCTCCAGACCTTAAAAGTAAAAAAAAAAAAAAGGGAAGCCCTCCAGGTGAAGGTACCCATACTCTTAAAAGGAAAGTTCGTTTCCATGCAGTATACATTGCTGCGTTATCTCTCTGCCCCATTCCTAATCTGAGTCCCGTTCCAGGGAGACATTAATCGCTCGCCGAATGCATTTAATTGGAAGGCAGCACACTGCCGGCTTCATGTTAATTCAGGTGTTCCAAGAGGCCGCGGCCTAATGGGATTAAAGGGGCCGGTGTGGTAAGTGGGGGTTCCCTCTTTCAGGGGAGCGTTATTAAAATTTGGAAAAGTGCATGGGTTTTACGTCAAAGGCATTCTAAATTTTGTATTCGTTTATAAATGAGTCTACTTTCCTGGTGAGTCAAGTAAGAAATGATACAGTATTCAACAAGCTATTATAAAATATCTCAATGTGGGTGTGAATTTTGAGATAGGTAATGTGCTGAGATGTGTATCGTATCTTGCAGTGTAAGCAATATAGCGAGGCTAGCGCTTCTTATACGTTTTGGCGTGTGCCTGTAATGTTTGCAATAATATAAATATGCTTTATTAACGTCTAAGAGCCAATCAGGATTTGAATTTTTGGAGTTAACCCAAGCTATACTCCACAACATGATTCTCAACCCTCTCTACCCAGCCCTTTCCCCCTCTGATCTGGACCTGAGTCCCGAGGACGACGTTATGGAGCCCCCCCCCCCCCCCCTTCTAAAGGCTCAACCTCCCCGACCGCCCTGTTGCTACCAAACAGACAGGAGTCTGTGCTGGCCGACTCCCGCTAGTAAACAGTCAATCCAAGTCTTCTAGTGAAGCAAGAGCCGCAAAGGAGTTCCTAACCTCAACATTATACAGTGGGTTCTCTACATTAGAGATTGACTTCATAGTTCATTCGCTTTCCCATGCCTTGCAGCAAGAACCAAGGGCCTGTAAAAGTAACCTAAAGATGGAACCTAGATAGGCGTTGAGAATTGAGACTGTTTGCTAAAGAGCCTCAGAATTTCAGGCTGTGTGGGGTGACTTAAAATTGACTATTACGCAATCCTCAGTTTCTTCCTTTACGCCCGGACCCACCCAAGGAGACTTCCTCACCATTATAACCTCCATTGAATATCACAGAACCACCTCATACCTGCCCCAAGCCAATGTGTTACTTTATTTTTAATGGCCAAGTGATCTTCTCTTTGGCCAGTTTTAGGGTTGATACATTCTTCAAAACTATCACATTAGGAGTACACTCTGGTGGAAGCTGGGGAAAGGGATGGTCTAGGCGGGCAGGAGTATGGGCGCGTACCGAGGGGGTTTCTTGCTTGACCTATAACCCTCTCAGAATCTCTAGTCCCCACATTTTCCTGTGAAGAAGGCGTCCTTACATCTTGGATCCCTACTCTCTGGGGAGTATGGCACCTGTTCTAATTGGAATTAGTGAACTTGCGGGGTGTGGCTCGGGCTGATGAGAGAAGGAATTGATCAATACGGGCCCTACAGAAGGAGTAGAAGGAACCCCCAATGGTGCAGCCTCTAGTGGCTGGGCACACAAAACCGCCCGAGCTTGGTTAGTACACACTCAATCCTTCTCAAATGAGCCAAAATGGGTTCAGGTTTGTTATTCAGGAGCTCCAGCACTTTGTTGCAGATGGCATTCACTATGTCCTTAATTCTGACTCATTCCTTCGTACTCTCCTCCAGAGAGATGGGCGAAGATGACAGACCTGACTTCTTAGAAATAGCCCCACCATCAGTTCTCTGTCTTGCATCTGCTCTTCCCTTGGGTTTGGCTGTGTGGGGGATGTTTGTGTGATGATTTTACCAATATTACATTTGACAAGTCTTGAACCGAGGCCCTAGAGGAGCAAGCCAACTGACCCTGCCATTGACCCTGCATCCCAAAAATGTTTATCAGTTTGTTGAACCAGAATGGAAGCTAAGCCTATGTTGGCGGTCCCTGAATCGTATGGTAAGGGGTAGTGACATGAATAGAGACAAACACTGCTCCTCCAACTCGATTTCTGTTAACGAAGTTCACAGCCCTATGCAAAAACCTGTCCAAGGTTTTGCTGGGAGTTCTCAATAGGGGGTGTTGCTGGGTTGTAGTTTTGGTAGGGACCTCCAGTGCCTTGTGCTTCCCCATTGCAAGAAACGTCTTGGGATAAGGAGGGCTGGCCCAACCTGGCCACCAAGAGACACCAACAGTTAGTAGCACAGCAACAGTCAGTCAGCAGCACAGCAGAACCTGGTGTTGTGCTTAGACCACTGAGCAGCCAAATCGCCACAACACAATGGCAAATCAGGGACAAGGGACGATGATGACGATTAACAGGACTGCCTCTTGAGTGTCTAAAGTCCCACAGACTGCTGGGACAACAGCTCCAATAACTCCACGCAGCTCAAAACAACTAAAAAACAACTCCAGGCAACTCAGGCCACACTCCAACTCCACACAGCTGAATGAATAAAGTTTAGTGCTGAATGATTTATGTTTAGTGCATACTGCAATAAATCAGCCACTTACTTCCTCCCCTTATCGTAGCTAATGGCTGCACAGGTCTGCCAGTTAGACTGATGGTGGTGTGAGGGGGCAGGAGGGGAAGCGGTTCCTCAAGGGTCATTCTCTCTGACTCAGTGACAGTGACTCACTCAGTGGCCCCAAACCCTTGGCCCCTTGGCAAGCACAGCTCACCAGCGCAGACTGCCACCCATCCTGCCACACGCTTCTAACTCACTTGGCACCCTGCCTGAGTAAAGCACAGTGATGGGGTGGAAAACAGCGTGTGGTGGCAGCTGAGGCAGATAAGGGGCCAACAACGGGTTTAATACCAGTGACTGAGGCGTATAAAAAGCCCACAGCACATAAAGAAAGCCTCTTCAGAGGAGCAACAGCAGAGCAACACCCCCTCTACTGCCTTACTCAGCTCGGCTCCTGTGACTTCATTGAGACTTCAGCATGATGGCTCACATCGGTGATCAGCTGGTTGTCCTGTGGATGGGCATGATCATGGCAACAAGGGAGGAGCATGTACCTGTGACAATGGGCCACTAAGAACTTCACTGTTAATGGGTACCTTACCTTGTGTAGGGCTGCCACTCCCTCTCTGCACTGGTATGTTTTACATGTCCTGGTACTGAAATACTGCTAAATTTGTTTTTCACTATTGCAAGGACTATCTTTCCCATAGGGTAACATGGGGATTGCCTTGAAATATCGTTTAAGTGTAATTTCCCTTTGAGAGCAGATATGAAGTTTGGGGTCTCTGAACTCACAATTTAAAAATACATCTTTTAGTGGTTAGTTTTTAAATTGTAAGTTTGAAAATGCCACTTTTAGAAAGCGGGCATTTTCTTGCTAAACCATTCTGTGCCTCTGCCTGGCTATGGAATAAACGTCAGGGTCAGGATGACAGCTGGGGTATTTGTGAAATCACTCTTGACAGTCACACATAAGGATGTGAGGTGTGCCCTCCATATCCTGATGGGTCTTTCTGGGCTAGAGTGGTTTGAGGAACTGACACATGCACCTGAATAGGGCTGTGCCTGTCCTTACACAAAACAGTCTCCAATTCCCTGGAGTGTGTCTGGGGCCAGGGCAGGAAAGGAAGGGCCTATTCCAAATACAGACATGTTATAAGTACTGGACTTCTGACCCCACAAAGTTAGAATACTTCAGGACTGAGAGTATTCTACCAGGAAAAAGAGCTAGATTCTCTAGGAGGGACTGCCACTCTGCCTGTTGCTTTGTTGTGCTGGCCTACTGCTTGCTGCTTCTGTCCTAAGAGTGAAAGGACTGCACTTTGCTTTCTACATCCTGCTTTTCAAGGTTCTCCAATCAATCAATCAATCAATCAGGGTTTATAAAGCACAACTAATCATCCAATAGGGTGTCCAGGCACTTGCAGGTCCTGGAGGCTTATTCGAACAACCGGGTCTTGAGGGCTATTCAGAATTCCAGAAGTGAGGTGATGGTCTGGAGGTGTGTGGGTAGACTATTTTAGGTTTTGCTGCAACGTGATAGAAGAAGTGTCCTTCACTTCTGCTTCAGTAATGAGGTGAGTATGGGCAAGTGAAAGGGAGGTAGAGCGTAGTCTTCTTGACGGTTGGTGGAAGCTCAGGTGATGGATGATGTAAGCAGGTCCTTGATTGTGTAGGGCCTTGTGTGCCTGGGTCAGCAGCTTGAATTGGCATGTCTTCTGTATGGTGAGCCAGTGGAGCTGCCTGAGGTGGGGTGCGATGTGGGTTTGTTGGGGTAAGGCCAAGGATGAGTCTGGCTGCGGCCTTCTGTATGGTCTTAATTCTCTGTAGGAGGTGCGCGGCAATTCCTACGTAGAGGGCATTGCCATAGTCCAGTCGGCTGGTGATGAGGGCCTGTGCCACAGTTCGTGTCGTATGTATCGGTAGCCGCTTGAAGATCTTGCGTAGCATGTGCAAGGTGAGGAAGCAGGCAGAGGAGACAGCGCTGATATGTGATTTCATGGTGAGCTTGTTGTCAATGATGATTCTGAGGTTTCTGGGGTGGTCGGAGGGAGTGAGTTTGGGCCCCAATTCTGATGGCCAACAGGAGTTATTCCATGTGTCGCTGCTGTTGCCATAGATCAGTCCTTCCGTCTTGCCTGTGTTCAGATGCAGGTTGCAGGCAGTTGTTCTTCATCCAATCAGCGACGCTTGTCATGCATCTGTGGGAGCTGGTTCTTGTGGTAGAGGAGTCATTGGTGAGTGAGAGGATGAGTTAAGTGTTGTCTGAGTAGGACATTTTGTTGAAACTGTGGGATATGACAATGTTGGCCAGCGGGGTCATATATGTGTTGAAGAGTGTGGGGCTGAGGGATGAGCCCTGGGGGACACAACAAGGGATTCCTTGGGTTTGGAGATGAAAGATGGGAGGTGGATCTTTTGGGTTCCTTCTGAGCGCCTCCCCTTGGATGCCGATGTGGTGGAGTCTTTTGATCATCGTGTGGTGGGATGTGGTGTCGAAGGCTGCCGAGAGGTCGAGGAGGATCAAAGTTGCTGTTTGCCCTCAGTTGAGGAGGGTTCGAATGTCATAGGTGGCTGTGATCAGGGCCGTTTCGGTGCTGTGATTGCTGCAGAAGCCGGATTGGGAGGCATCGAGTGGTTGGTTCTGCTCCAGGTATGTCATGATTTGCTTGTTGATGATCTTTTCCAGTACTTTTGCTGGAAATGGGAGCAGGAAGATTGACTGGTAGTTTTGAGGTTTGCTGGAGTCGGCGGAGAGTTTTTTGAGTAGTGGTCTAACTTCAGTGTGTTACCAGACATCAGGAAATGTTGCAGCATTGATAGAGGTGTTAAACAGGGTGGTGAGTTCGTGGCTGATCCTTTAGTTTCAAAGGTTGAAGATGTAGCGCGGGCATGGGCCTGTGTGAGCTCCCGAGTGGGTGGATTACATGGTGAAGGTGATGTCTTGGGTGTAGAGGATGTTCCAGGTGGTCAGTATGTGGTTCGTGTTGATTAAGGTGGTAGCGTATCTGTTGAGGAGGTCTGTATGTGTGGGTTGGGGGTCAACGTTTTTGTATATGGTTGCGATCTTGTCATGGAAGAAGTGGGCATGGTTGTTACACAGCTCCTGTGAGGGTGTGATGTTGGCTTCACTGGCAGCCAGGTTAGAGAATTCTTTAACGATGTTGAAAACCTCCATGGTGTTGTTGGTGCTGGTTTCGGTGCATGTGGCAAGGGCTGTCTTCTTTGCTGCCCTCAGCAGGCAGTGGTAGAGGTTGAGGGAGGACTTGAAGGCTGCTCTGTCAGAGGTGTCCTTACCGGCACACCATCTCCTCTCCATCTGTCTCGATTTGCTGTTCAGAGTTCTTGGGTGTACCAGCTGGCTTTGGAGGATTTTCTCTGGATGTTGCTCTCGATGAGGGGAATGCTGTAGGCTCAATTGGTGATCCAGGCGTTGAAGTTTTTCACTTCCTGTTCGAGGTTGGTGGTGGTAGTGTAGTTGGAGGTGTTGAGGGTATCTGCCCATCTGGTCTCTGAGATTTTGTTCCACCTCCGGTGGGGGGCACTGGGCATCTTGGGGGTGGAGGTGTGGGGGCAGGAGATGCTGAGGTGGACGATGTAGTGATTGGTCAGGCTGGGAGTAGCTGGGGTGTATTCTGGCCCCAACATTGTTTAATCTTTTCATTAATGGTGCGGCGGACCAACTGTTACACTGCAACCATGATGCCCCAAAGTTAGCTGGAGCCTCTGTCCCCATTTTAATGTTCGCCGACGATACCTTATTAATCTCGAGAACACCAATGGGCTTACAAAATGAACTGGACGCTTTTTATAATTTTTGTTTTAATAGAGGACTTGAAATAAATCCAAAAAATCAAAGTTCATGGCTTTTAATCTGCATAAATTGTTCAGGGGGAAAATGACCATAGCATGCCACCCAGTAGAGAGGGTCCGCCAATTCGACTACTTGGGGATTAGGCTAAGTGATGACCAACAGTGGTCGGCGCAGATTGGGAAGAGTCTGTCAGTTCTTAGACAGAGGTCAACAGTGATAGGGAGGGAAATTGCTAATATTTCGGAAGGGGAGATATCACCCGCCATTACTGTCTACAAAGCAGCGGCAGTTGCAGGTTCAACCTATGGCGCCGAGCTTTGGGGACACACTAATTCTAGGTGTTTGACGACAGTAGAAAACCGTTTCCTATGAAATTTTCTGCGGCTGCCGATGAGTACCCCTCTCACACCTCTTAGATTTGACCTAGCCTTAAATGAGATCCACAACGAAATTGCTCTAAGACCACTCAAGTATTGGCTTCGTCTTTGGACTTCTGAGTATCTGTCCACCCTCCATATAGGAATAGATGAGTTTCTCGTGGGTAACTGTGCATTAAAAATCCCTTGGTTCAGACACATTAGAGACATGTGTAAACTCCTTAAAATGGAGGAGGTGTGGAGAGCCCCTCACAACCTGACCAAGGAAGTGAATGAGCGCATAAACAGGTGCTATTGGGAGAACATCTTGGTGCAAATTTGGTCTAAAAACCAAGGCAGTCAGACTCTACAGTTTTTAGGCCATAAATGTAGCCCCAAATTTGAGGCCTATTTGGACAATGTGAATCCTCCCTACACCAAAACACTTTTCATTAAGTTCAGGTTAGGGATCCTTCCGCTCAAGACATTTACTGCGAGATGGAGAGTGGGGGGACTGTAATTCAACTTTTTGTCATTATTGTCAAGAAACATCAGAGTCACTCGCGCACTTTATGTTTCTTTGTCCTAGATATCTGGCACCTAGAAAGAAGTGGATTTTCCCGTTATGTAGGTCAATGGGGTTAAGGGAATGTAATATAGCATTACGCCTCTTGACAACTGACACAAATGACAAAATAGTTTTTTCAGTTGCGAGATATCTGCAAAGTGCATGGGCTATAAGAACCAGAGAATTGCTATAATTGTGTGTTTTAACACATTGGTTTTAGATCTTATTTATTTATTTATTTATTTAATACAGCAGTTGCCAACTGACCGGAGTTAAGATATAATGGCCCATTATATTTTTATATCCAGTATCTTAGGATTTTAAGATTTTAAGATCAATGTTTGTTTTGCATTGTTTTAACAACTATGTGATTCTATAACTTATTTAGGGATTTTAATGTATAATGTGGCATTTCTCGTTTATTTCCTTTTATAATTGACACACTGTACAATTATGATATGGTGTTTTATTGCTCACTTTTATGGCTTTCAGCCGAAATAAAGTTACTATTGATTGATTGATTGATTGGTCCATGTGAGTTCTGTAACATGGCTGTATTTGAAACAGTTGCCCTGCGGTGTGTATAGGGTCATGGATGATCTGGGTCAATCCAAGGCCGTCCATATTGTCAAGGAGGTGTGCAGTGTTGTTGTCATTGGGGTCGTCAATGTGGAACTTTAGCTTGTTGAGGAAGATGTATTCCTTGGAGTCTACGACTAGGGGCGCAATGATGTCTGCAATGGTGTTGCAGAACCTGGAGAGCAGGCTTGGGGGTCGGGTCCCTCTCATGGTTTTTTACCGTCCATGTGGAACTTAAGGTTAAGATGTTTCATGGGGGTGGTGGTGCCATCAGTGGTGGTGGTAGTGCACTGTATAGTAAGGAGAACAGCCGTCCCGGATTTGCCCGGACAGTCCAGATTTTTTAAGGACTGTCCTGGAGTCCCAACACTATGTCATAAAATCAATAAATATCCCAGTTTTTAAGGGAGAGTCAGGTGAACCTGCAGATTAATCATGGTGTTGTGCAGGCTCACATTTCAACTGACCCTCTCAGAAACCCGGGACATAAGTTCACTCATTTAAACTCTCCTGCTGTGCTGCCTCGCCTCATTCAAGCAGCACAGCAGGATTTAATGAGGTGTGAATCAGGGCTGCAGGGCATGTGTGGCAAGGCCAGGCCCACCAGCTGAACTGAAGAGCTCTTCATAAAAATAACCTTTTGTCCTATTTCTATGTCTGTGCCCATCCCGGGTTTCCATGCTAAAAATCTGGTCACTCTACTGTATGGTCTCTTTGTGGATGATGGCTGTTCCTCCTTCTGGCTTGTTGGTACGGTCCTGTGAGTGATGTTATATCCATTGGGGGATCACTGTGGAAATGTCTGGGGTGGATGTGGGTGTTGAGCCAGGTCTCGTTGAGGAAGATGATGGGTGCGAGGGTGGCGATGAGGTCCCATAATTAAGTTGAATGTTTGCATACTGAGAGTGTGCTGAGAAGAGCGAATGCGAGTTTGGGTTTTTGTTCAGGTGATGTCTGTGGTGTGGGGCTGGTCGGTGGGCTGGTGTGTGTGCTGTGACAGGTGAAATGATAGTGGGTGCAAGTAAAGGGTCCTAATGTGAAGCATGGGTCAGTGTGGTGGCAATTTTTAGTTGTGGCATCCAGGATCAAGGGTGTAGAGCTCGGCGATGGTGTATCTTCAGGGGGAGGAAGGGCCAGGGGTCATGGCGCTGGACACAGTCCAGGTGCAGACGGGTGAAAATGGACTTGTCATTGGTGTGCCTTCTAAGGCCTTGAACTGTGCTTGTCTCTTGTTAAGAAGTCTCAGGGACATCAAAGACTTCATCTGCCATTGTCTAGGCTATTCTGCTGAGAGTCCTGACTTGCCAAGTGGTGCCAACTCCAGTACCTGGGCCTTTGGAAGTGTAAGCTGGTGACCTGAAAGAGAAAATATACGCATCGATACTCCACGGCAGAAAAGCTGACACAACGCCTGTCACGCAGCTGTTGAATTGATGCAGCGCCTGTCTCGATGCTGCAGAATCATCGTAGTACCTGTTCCCCCACGGCTCCATTAACACTGCAGGTCTGGATTTTTCATGCACCATCCCTGGAGCGCCAATTTCTCAATGACTCCACACCACAGCAAGGAACCAAAGCTGCGTGTTCGGAAATCAACGCATCACCTTTCCTGTGAGGAACGAATCGATGCATCACCTCCCCTACCAGTAAAGAACCAGCGCATTGCCTCTCCTGTGATGAAAGAATCAATGGATCACCTCCCCTGCGCAGTACAGAACAGACACATCGGTTTGCTTTTCGGAGCCTCTCCTCCTCTGTGACCCGCATCCTCTTTGTTTTTGGCACATCCCAGGTATTTTGTACTAAAAAGATACAACCATTGATTCCTATGCATTAAGACTCATTGATAACTTTAAAAAGTGATATCTTGTGTATGTTGGCTTTTTGTCGTTTTGGTCTTGTTTACTTCAGATAATAATTGGCTATTTTTCTAACCTAGTGTGGAGTCCTTCTGTGATGTTTCACTGTGTTACTGTGTGTGTGTGTGTGTGTGTGTGTAGAAATACTTTACACATTGCTTCTGAGATAAGCCTAGTTGTTCATGCCAAACTACCAAGGGGGTGTGCAGGGGCGATCTTAGCTATGTAGCTCCCTTATCCTGACTTGAGTGATGGTCCCCACTTGGACAGGGTGCAAACCACTGCCAACTAGAGACCCAATTTCTAACAGTCCACCTCCTGTATCAGCAACCACTACCCCTATCCATATTGCTGGACCTTCACTTGTTGAGGGCACTAGGGAAGTAGGAGAGTTTGGCTCATTTTCTCTCATGTAATAAAGGTGTGAGGGTAAAATGAGAAAGGGTTGATTGATAGGCTTTCTTGCAAAAAGAGTGATGGAGAATAGGGAAGCTATATCAGTACTCACCCTGTAAGGGGAGCCCCCACGATTATCTCTAATGCTTTTAACACCTTGTGTATACCTGTAGACAAGGAGTGAGGCAGAATAAAGCTCCTATAAAACAGTCACCACTTTGCTGGTTTAATCATGCCTGCACATTGGTCCAGAAGAGACTGAAAACAGCCCTCTCCTCCAAACAACGACTGGGATGTGTTGAGCGCTAGGGTAAGCTACAAATCTACCCAAGAGGTTAGGGGTCAGAGCTAAGAGTAGAAGCATGGGGTGTCTTGGAAAGAGCTTCTCATACAAAGGATTCTGCACTATTCTGGAAGGTAGTTAGCCATTTTTCTCAGATTATGAAAAGCTCTTAGTGGAAACGGTTATCCGAGTTCAGTTTTAGGTGGACCACTAAAACAGCATTTTTTAGTTTTAATATGGGCAACTCAGAGCCTATTTTAGAGCACCATGAGTTAGCCTTTGGCAACTTGGAGTTATTTTTCAGCCTCAATGATTCCATCTTGGTAAAGGACGTAATATTCACCCTCAATCAGAGTCCCGCAGGAAAAGCCCCAGGTCCAGATAGAGTCCCGTTAGACCTTTTTAAAGACAATTCTGCACTTTGGGCTCCAATTTTAGCCAATGTCTCTAAAACTTTAATTAAAGGGGGCCGTCATTTTGTCTTGGAAAGAAGCAGTGGTGGTCCCCATTTTTAAGAAAGGAAACAGGCACCCACCTCGCTGCTACCGTCCAATTTCTCTCTCAGATTGCTCTCTCAAATTATTGGGCAGAATGTTTGCCACTAGCTAGCTAGAGGAAAATCAGGCTGTTTCTAAAGTGCAGTTTGGGTTTCGACCCGGGGGGGGGGCATAGTGGAACAAAGCCTGAACCTTCAGCTGGTTATAAGCAAAGTCGAGGCAAGGAGAGGGTCCATTCACCTAGCATTTATGGACCTCTCCTCTGCCTTTGATTCATCAACAGGTCCAAGTTGTGGGGTATTATGGCTACGATGTGTATAGATCGGGCTATAATTGGTCTATTGCAGAGGATGCATTGGACTACCTGATTAGGGTGAGGTATGGCCCTGAGGGTGAACATTCCCCTGTTATCAAATACTTGCAGGGAGTTAGGCGGGCAAACTTGGTGGCCCCCTTATTATTTTTATTGTGTGTTAATAATTTAGAGTTGTACTTGAGTAAAGCAAGGAAGGATATGCCTATGGTGAAATCTAGTGCCCACCCTGTTTTACTGTACGGCAATGACACAGTTTTAATTTCCAGAACTGCTGCCGGATTGTAACACCTTTTAGATGCTTTTAACAATTTTATGGGGGAGCTTGATATTCAAATCAATTGGAGCAAATTTTCTGCTATGTGTTTCGGCCCCCAAAATACTAACACCACACCATTTTTTTAGGGAGGATCTGAAATTTGTAGGTTGAAAACTTTTAAGTATCTTGGTATTCGTATAGATCAAAATTTGCATTGGCACACACTTTTTAACAGCAGGACAATGCAATGCCAAAGAGTCACAGAGTCAATCTTCACTTTTGCACGCTGACTAGGGCAAAAGCCGGTGCCTAAAATGATCAGCATATACAAAAGCAGGTGTATTGCTGTAGCACCCTACAGTGCTGGAGTTTGGGGGTACATGGGTGCAGATAGTTTGCAGAGTGTCGAAAACACATTTTTACGCCGACTTTTGGCAGTTCCACTGGCTGGATTATAAGCCTTTTACAGCTGTCCGACTCACCCCCACCCACATTTTGGTCCTATTTTCTCCCTTGATTCCCCAGCAACCAGACAGCCAACCACAGGGGGCAGTGCTGCCTCGTTTCAGGCTCGGTTGACAGTGCAGTACACACTGCAACCTATGGACAGAAGGTGTGTCTAAGCCTCCTTCACTGTTGTGAGTGCAGTTTGCACTGCAATCCAGTTACAGAAATAGCTGTATGCCATTACTGCAGCTTTTGCAGTGCTCTCTTCAGCTCATTTACATATGCCCCCACCTTTGCAGTGTGGATTGCAATCTAACAAAATGTGCCCCACAGTGGTCTGTGCAGTGCACACTGCTACCAATTAAGAAACCACACACGTGCTACCCCTGAATCTGCAACTGAAATCAAACAAATAGGTTCTGCAAAGCAGCTTTCTCTCTGCCAAATATTTTAAAAAACATGTGCTCTCCTCCCAAAAACTGACGCTGCACCTGTGCAGGAACAGAATGGTGGCCAACTGTTGACTTTGCAGTGCGCACTACAATCCACCAACTAATTATAGTTAGACATGTACTGCCCTGCTTATGTGAATGCAGTGCACTTTGCAAAAAAAAGTTGGTTTATTTTGCCCCCCTGTGCCTCAGGGCTGACGGTGCAGTGCACATGCTGCAGCCAATAAACCAGGATGTGGTGTGGGTCCCCCATCCTATCCCTGGGCTGCCAGTGCATTTCACCCTATGCAGTCCATGAAGTAGATAGGACCAGGTATATGCTGACATCCTGTTTCCAAGGCTTCCAGTGCAGTGCACATGCTGCAGTCCATGAACCAGGCCTTGGTATATGCTGCTACCCACCCCGACTGTTGGTGCAGGGCACATTTTAGAGTGCCTCAAGCGGTCCTAGCATATGCTTCCGCTCCTGTCTAAGGCTGCCATTGCAGTGCACACACTGCAGTCCATGAGCCTGACCTGTTGCATGCACCACATCCTGTTACAGGGCAGCCATTGCAGTGCACACGCTGTAGCCAATAAACCAGAAGATGGCTTATGCTGTATGTCTGTGTAATACATAGGGGCAGTTCCTCTGTTAGGGTGAAGGAGTGTTGCCACCCCCCCCGCCAGCAGCGGCAGCAGAAAAACCTTTACAAGAAAATGATAACAAACTGTGTTTATTATCGTCTTCTTGTAAAGGGGCAGGGCCACGGGGGTGACAAGCAGTGAGGGGAGTGCACAGCACTCCCCCTCAGTGCGCATGTATGTTTAGCCGGCCATCGTGGGCCAGCCAAACACACATGCGCAGGAGGCTTTCTCCAGCCCAGCCACACATTGCTGGGCTGGAGATAGTGTGCACAGGCTCCCAGTCTGTTGCTCTGAGTAGCATCAGGATTGGCGGCAAGGCAAGCTGTGAGCCTGTGCCTGCAGCAGAGGAGTGGACGGAGCGGTGCGGTGACGGCGACCGAGGTAAGTGTTTATTTTTAATACCATTTTTATTCCCCCGCACACCGCCCCATCCCTTCCACGCGTCGTGACTAGTAATACATGTGTTTAATGATGTGTGAATCACATTGAATGCATAGGCTTTAATTCACCAAAATGTCAGGGGTAGCGAAAGTGACATCACACGCTTTTAACATTTACTTTGACTCATACACACCCATGCTTACACACACATTCACATAGCCTCTCACATAAACACTCTCACCCACAAACATGCATACAGCATACATTTAAAAGCATTTTTACTTACCTTAGCTGCCAGATAGTGTCATATTCCAACTAACTGTACTCCATTTTTATTACACTAATAGTGAATAATATTATTCACTATTCGGAAAGTGGAGCCTCAACTGATGTCCATTAGGATGAGCTTGCCCCTGTGTTTTAGACACTGAATTTTGCCACCTCTGAGGCCAGAGGTCATAGAATGTTGGGATAGAATGTGGAATGAAGGGTATAGAATGTGGGCACAGGGCAGGGAGGAATGGCAGTTGGAGATAAGCGGTGGCCCCCTGATGGATGGTGGGGCCCCTCCTGTTATACAATATCTTACCTGCATGGATCCCATTCTTCACTCCAATGGCGATGAGGATGGGGTTCTGCGGCCCTGGGCAGATATAAAAAGTAGAGATATGAAATTGGCTGATACTGCTGCCTGTACCGGTTGCTGCAACAGATGAGCTGCAGAGCATTGTTCCCAGCTTCACGACTACTGGCTTTTAATGTGGTAAAGGGTGAAATCTGTGTGATTACGGGGGAATTGCCTCATGCGTAGAGGTATGGGAGAGTATAATTGAAGAAGCTGACAAGCATGTTACACACTGGAGTGTAATTGAAAGGCCATATTGGGGGAATTGGATTTCCACTCTATGAATGCCGTCATAACATTGCCTTGAGCCTGGAATCTGTGTACAAGGGAACACACAGTAATTGTTTGATGTACGCGCAGTTTAGTATTGTGAAGATGGGTGGGACAGTCTTTGTAACAGCATTGTAAACTGGTCTGTGAGTTTTTTTTCTTCTGTGATACGCATGCGTTGTTCATAGTACGGAGCCAGTGGTAGTTTTGGACTTCCCAACTATTACCTGCAAAAGCAAATTGAAAAACCTGTGGCCATCTTAAAACAACATCTGAGTAAAACCGAGGAACAAGCGTCACTCTCCATTGAAACAATCACAAATACTGATGGCCATCTTTACAGAAATCACTTCGGGTTGCCAAGCGTACAGGTCAGGCAGTCTGGTATGATTTAACTGTGAGTGTCTTCAAAGACAGGCACGTCAGCCCGTTTTGGCGCTGTGCCAGCCATTATAGATGACACTTATTCAAATGTTCGATAACTATTCTCACAGCCTGGTAAACACACATGTTTTAATTAATTGGTGTGGTATCGAAAGAGAATCTCAAGAGGGATTTATGAGACTGCACGCACACCCCGTGACATGCACAACAAAATATTAATGTAAAGCCAACTTCAGAGGAGTAATTCAAACAGTTTTGTTCAACCGTGAACAAATCCAACAGTGTGTGTTAATTACAGACGGTGATTAGCACACCAAGTAGATACGTGTGAACACCATCGGGACAAACATACATTGACACTTATTTCTAGTGCAAAAGGTCATTTATTTACGACAGGATTTAGCATAAACATCAACAACTTTGAACTGTATGAAATCCCTCTCGCCCAACTTTTAACTTAAAGTTTCCTTATGCCCTTCCTTCTCTTCTAATAGCTCTCTTCAAATCCCCTCCCCTAGACACTCCCCTATTCCTTCCATGCCCTCCTTGTTTGTAAACAATCCTCCCCCCCATTCTGATCCTTCACCTCATTTTTCCCCTTGGAAGGGGGGAACAAGCCCGCATCTGGCTCTCCCCCCTCCCCCTTTTCCTGCCAACCCTTGTGCAACGCACCTGTCCTAACTGACGTCAAACCTAACCCTACATACCTAAACCCTCCTTACCCTTAACAACCCTCTCCTTGCTGCCTACCTTCTGTGCAGGGTGGGTGGGTGGTCAAACCCTTCCTCCCTCTCTGGTCGGCCTGGAAAGAGGCCGACCCCACCCCTCCATCCCCTTTTATTCCCTCCTTAAAACCCACCCCTACTTACCTGTCCCCCAATCCTGGCACACCTGCGCCCCTTCCTGTTAACCCGAAAAGACCTGCGGAGAGACTAGAGCGAGTCTCTCTCTCCGCGGGCCCCCCCATCGGGACAAACATACATTGACACTTATTTCTAGTGCAAAAGGTCATTTATTTAGGACAGGATTTAGCATAAACATCAACAACTTTGAACTGTATGAAATCCCTCTCGCCCAACTTTTAACTTAAAGCTTCCTTATGCCCTTCCTTCTCTTCTAATAGCTCTCTTCAAATCCCCTCCCCTAGACACTCCCCTATTCCTTCCATGCCCTCCTTGTTTGTAAACAATCCTCCCCCCCATTCTGATCCTTCACCTAATTTTTCCCCTTGGAAGGGGGGAACAAGCCCGCATCTGGCTCTCCCCCCTCCCCCATTTCCTGCCACCCAGAAAAACCCATGTGGCGTTTTTCTGCCCCACCCGGCAAACCCCCGTTTGCCGCACTGATTCCTTCTCATTTCCTAATCCACAGATCCTCCCCCCATAAATTCTCTAGCATCAGCCTCAAACCCATCAAATAATACGCATTTCCCAATTGCGATAAATGTACTCCATCATCTCTGAATAATGTCCCCTCTTGCTCCTTAATATCCTCGTGCCTCAGCACCTTAATCCCTTGGCCCCAGCAAAATACCCTCATTGCCCTATTCAACTTTTTCCGAGCCCGTTCAATGGCTCCGTGATTGATTGCCCCTCTCCATACCCGCCTGGGTATAAACTCTGTCCATACCCGACATGTCCCCCACAGTTTCCGCTTCAATAGCTCCAAATCTTTCTGCATAAATTGTATCAATGTGAGCCCTGATTGCCTCACCAAGTCATTTTCTCCCAAGTGTCTTAGCAACAAATCCGGGCATCCCCACTGCGGCAAATTCCCTGTGATAAATGGGAGTAAACTCCCCCACCTCATTCCGCTCTTTCCCCACCAACGCACTTCGTGGTGTCTGCTGGGCAGTCCCATTGATCTGCCGTAAATCTGTTTTTCAGCAAATTTTGCCGCCCAATGTACGAATGAATGGCCGACCAGCTAAGTCACTCTCTTGTCGTTCCTCGGTCCGGCCACGCACCCTGTAAAGAAAAAACACTATAACAACTGTGATACCCTTCTAACCGCCCCCCCCACCCAACCTGTATTTCATTAGGGCCTAACATGGCGCTCGCAGCATCTGGATTTCCATCTACCTATTGCTTTAATCTTAGCCCAATCCCATCCTAAATGAGCTGCTGCTGTTGCTGCCCCAATCCTAAAGGAGTGCGTTCCAAAATCCCCCGCTTGCCGCCCAATCCGGTCCAAAGCCATCCTCAAAACCTGCAGCAACTGATAGCTAGTGAGCTTCTTCCCTGATGCATGCACAAACACCCCTGCTTCCCTGCCATTCCCCACTTTTGTTTGAAAACCATCCACTCTTTCACTGGGCATGCTAGATCATCACCTCCTTTCTCCAACCATACCCACTTCCCTTTTCCTAACTGGTCCGTCTTGGACTTCCTGAGCCATATGCCCAATCTCCCTTGATGCATGCAGATCTCCCTTCCCTTCACACTGCAGTCCTTGCCTATGCCCAACAATTCAGATACCCTAAATGTCCCGAAAAACATCCAAACCATACACAACCTAATGAGTCCTACTTCGTGTTCGTCCGTGCAACATACTGGCAAAACATGCAAAAGTTATTTCAGTATCCCAAAGGTAATGGGCTCTCTTGCCTTACTTCCCTCCCCGGCCCTAACCCTGCCCCATCCTTTCAACATTTTCCCCAATAAATCATTCCGTGCTGGATGCGTACCAAAGAAAAGCTTCCCATAAAATGAGACACCTGCTAATTTCCTGCCTATCGTGGCCGGGGATAGCCCTTCCTTGATCAAATACAGCACAAAGCGTAAGGCCCGTGCTTCCAAACGCTCAGACCCCTGAGCCCAGAAATTGCCCTCAAACTCTTCAAAAGATTGAAAATCCAACCATGCCAGCCTGTAACTTCGCCGCGTAGAGACTGCCAAAGAAATCTCCACTAGCCCCGAGATCATCATGCCCCCCACCCCCAAATGTCTGCCGGGACCGTAGTCGTGACTTGCTCTGCTCCTGGCGCCAGGTCGCGAAAACGCCACCACTGTGAACGAGATAGGGAGTCTGCAATCTCGTTGTATGCCCCTGGTACGTGTGCAGCTTTAAAGATAACATTGAGAGATAAACATTGCAGCATAAATTGACGTAACAAGCGCAAAACTCTTAGATCTCTGGCTCTCTATCTGTTTACCAATTCCACCACTGTCATATTGTCCACCTGAAAAACTACTGTCCGGTTGGCCAGTTCCCGTCCCCAGACTGCCAGTGCCACCAACAAAGGAAAAAACTCCAGGAACGCAATACTCCTCCCTTGTTGCAACTACTGCCGGGGCCATGTCTCTGCGCACCACCTCCCGTCCCAGTAAATGCCAAAACCTGACGCGCCTGCTGCGTCTGAAAATATTTGAACTTGCCATACTGTGTCCACCTCTCCAAAAGACATTGGTACCCCATTAAACTTCTTCAGGAACATTTCCCATACCTTTATGTCCTCCCTCAGAGCCAAGGAAACTCTTATCCTATGGTGAGGTAACACCGCCCCTGACATGGACAGTCCGAGTCTTCTACAAAAAGTACGTCCTCCCCTCACTACTCTACACGCAAAATTGAGATAGCCTAGTAGTTTTTGTGCAGTCCGTAACTCCATTTTGTGCAGAGTTCGCACAGCTGCTAGGCATTCTAGGATTTCCTTCACTTTTGATGCTGGCAGTCTTGCCACCATTCGCTCCGCATCTAGCTCTATGCCCAAAAAGGTCATGAATGACAGCGGGCCCTTTGTCTTCTCCGGTGCCAATGGCACTCCTGTCTGCTGCATTAGCCTCTGAAAGGCTGCCAAGGCCAGCCCACATGCCCCAGATGCCGCTTCCCCTACAAACAGAAAATCATCCAGATAGTGTGTCACTGCTTTGTGGCCACTTGTTTTCACAAAAACCCACTGCAGGAAGGTACTGAAAGTTTCGAATAGCGCGCATGATATCGCGCAGCCCATAGGTAGAACCCTGTCCACATATATGGCTCCATCTAACTGCATGCCTAGAAGGTCGAAATCCGCTGGATGAATTGGTAACAGACGGAAAGCAGACTGTATATCACATTTCGCCATTTCCGCTTTTAACCCGCACCTCAATACTAATTTCACTGCATCATCCACTGACGCATAAATAACCTTGGTATCTTCCTGCGCGATAAAATCATTTACCGACGCCCCCTCAGGCCATGACAGATGATGTATGAGCCGGAATTCGCCTGGCGCTTTCTTGGGTACCACCCCTAGTGGGGATATCATCAAATGATCCGTTGGCCAGTCAAGGAATGGACCTGCTATTCTCCCAAGTGCCACCTCCTTGTCTATTTTGTCGCGTATTACCTGCGGCTGTTCTTTTGCAGACCGTAAATTGTCTGCCCATCGCCTCTGCCGAGGACCTTGATAACCTACTTTACAACCTTCTCGAAAACCCCATTCCAATTGTCTGGCCCTATTTTTGTCCGGGTACCTGTGCAGCCATGGCAACAAAACTTCTAATCTAACTGGCGTAGGCCCCTTTTGGCGCAGGAGCACCTTGTGAGCCTCTCCCTCTTGTCGCCCTCCATTGTTCAGCTGGGCTGTTGAGGGAGAAACATTGTATGACTGGATGACGACCCCCGCACTTGGAGCAGTCATGTTTGAACCTACACTGAGCCCTTGAACAGAAGCCCTTGTTGAAATTCCAACAAGCCCCTGTGTTACCCACCTGCGTTTTTGTAGTATGTCCCGCCCCTCCCAAGGCGGGGCGCACCTGAAAGGGCTTATATGTTACCGCTAATCCGCTCGCCGTATGAGTGGATGCCGCTGCCTGTGCTGATGCCATCCATTGCATCCATAATTCTGGATCTACATCCCCCCATGGTTTCTCGGGGTTGATGCTCACCCGGGCCCTAAACTCCTCGTCATAACTTAGCCATGCAAAACCCCAAAAATGCATCTGAGCCTTTCTAATGATATACATGTACTTGAATAGCGCAATGGCCCGGTCTGGGTATTTTTTGCAGTATATACTGGCGAAAATCAAAAATGCGGACGTCCAATTGTCCATGGTAATGGGAACCCTAGGCCTGCGTGCTAACTCCCACTCCTCTTCCTTGGAGCCTTCCTTGGCCAGTATGTCCCTATGCAATAGTTTGAAAACATCCACGTATTCGTGTTTCCATATTCTTGCCTTGTTTTTTTCCGCAACATGTGACCCTAAAGGCATGGCCAACCCCATTTACGGAAGGCGCTTCTTGTGAGCTCCCCCTTCTTTATCCTCTGCGTTCTTGCCCTCCCCTGTGGGCGGGCTAACCGCCGTTATGGTACTGGTGGATGCCGTCTCTTTATCCTTGTTTATGTCGCCCTTCTGTGCTACGACCTCCCCCGGATTGTCTAATACTGACCCATCTCCCACACCTATTGATTTGCTCGTGCGCGTCACCTTGCTAGTTAATCCCCCGTCACCCCAGACTGACCACCATCTCCCCTTACCTCCAATTGGTTCGTCCACATAACGCGGTGTTCGCCGTGTCATTCCGCCGCGTGGCCTTGTTAGCCTGACACTTGACGGCCCTTCGCCCATGACGTCGTCCTGAAACAAAAAAGCAGAGGCAGGGGTTGCGCCGCACTTGCACCCCCACCTCCCCCCCTTTCTTAACGCTGCTCACATCCTCATCACGCAATTCACCATCTTCCCAATCTCCCTCCTCTTCATCGTAGTCCAATTCCAACTCATCTTCTTCTTCCCCACCTCGTTTGCTTTCCATATACCCTTGAGATTTGGTTATCGGTGGTTCTGTCGTATTTAGCCCCACATGGCAGCCGCCAACCTGTTGATGTCCCCGTTCCCTCGGTGTAGAGAAGGCCGCAGTAGACCCCTCTATTGCTTCATTCCAACGCGCTTGGGCCGTGTTGCGCCCCGTTGGTGCTCCCTTTTTCTTGCCAACCTCTGACGTTGACATTGTGCTACCTTTCCCCACATGGCCGCTTGAACCACTGGGGCTTCCCAAGCCAACCTGCCCTTCGGCCGCACCAGCCTCCTGAACCCTACCTTCTCCTGCCTGTGGTATCCAGACCCAACTACCTGCTCCGGCCCTTGCTGTCTGTACCCCCTTCATGTCCATGACTTCTCTGACCTTTTTGTTATCCTCGTGCCGCCTCCCCAACTCCTCCCTGTCCTTGCATAATTGTGCCCACCTGGCCTCCGTTTCCGCCACTGCCCTGCGCTGCTCACGAATTCTGGCCTCCAGGTCCCCTGTTTCTGTCTGGCCCCATGTTGCCTGGGTGGTGGGTCCAAGCAGCCCCCCCACGAAGGCCTCATCCCTGGCTTGGTGCTTAGGTAACTTCGCCTGGCGTGGGGCAGGTTTGGCCCGGCCTGCCCCTCATCTGGGTCTCCCTATGTATTTTCCTCTTTTTTTGGGTGGTGGCCCGCGACCCATGGGTAAGGTAATCCCGCTCCTGGGGCATGACAGATCCAATGGGGTCTGTATCCCACTGGGCCCCGGCACTGGCTGCTCGGTCCCGTCCCCTTGTTGCCCAAGGGCTGGGCCTGTCATGCCATCCCCCACTCTGTCTGTGGACCCCCGCTTGGCGGGCCTGCGCAACCCGTTCCTGTCTCACCTGTGCCCGGGTCCTGTGTGCCCTGCGTCTCCCCTCCAAACATTAGTGGGCTAAATGTGCTAGGGGTCTCTGGCCGTACCTCTATGAACTGTTCTGGCCTCACTGGGACTTCATCTTTGTCCCCCTCCGAGTCCTGCGAGTCGCATGCTGCGATTGCCGCCGCTACGCCGCTTGATGCGGCCCGGGAGGGCGTCTCATGCCCACCCAGGCCTGATCTGATACCCCTGGCCTAAGCAAGTCCGCCCTTCCGGCCTCGCCCAGTACCCGGAGCGCTGCCCTGACAGCCTCCGCATCGTGAATGTTAGCCATGTTCCCTAACTGCCCCAACCTATACAGCTCCTTATTCGAAACTTGTAAAAAAAAAATATATATATATTTTTTTGGGCCTACTTTTGTGGCCCCAGTCCCTGTGTTCTAGCCCGTGCACCCGCTACCAGTGTAATTCGCTCTGTGGGCCGCCACATGTGTCTCGAGTTTCCTAAATGTACACAGGGTCCGCCCAGGCGCTGTGCTCTATGAGGCCCTATCGGCCTAGGCCTTATTGTGGAACACGTGCGTGTCGTTGAGTGCCAGCCGGCGTCTAATGGCTTTAAATCTTTCCAATCTGTCGGGGGGGATATTAACGCCCCCGGCGCCGCGCGCGTCCGCCACGCGGCCTTTTATGCCTCCGCTCGGGCACCCGCGTGGGGCGCCACGTCTAATTGAAGACAGGCCTTCGTGCCTGTCGATATACTATTTCCTCACCTCCTTGCTGGGGCCGGGAACCCCCCGCGTCTGCAGAGGGAGGACCCGGGGGCACGGCTGAGTCCTGCGTTAAAAAGAAAAACTCCCGGGACCCACCCACGCAACTTCCTATGCGCGGCCAGGGGAGCCCCAGGCGCGCCCGTCTCCCGTCTGCAAAAACCCACCAGCCTTCGGGGAAGACCAAATACGACAAAAAAAAAAAACACACGCTGCTAACTAACCTGGCCTGAGCCTCGATGTCTATCCCTTCAAACCCTTCCTCCCTCTCTGGTCGGCCTGGAAAGAGGCCGACCCCACCCCTCCACCCCCTTTTATCCCCTCCTTAAAACCCACCCCTACTTACCTGTCCCCCAATCCTGGCGCACCTGCGCCACTTCCTGTTATCCCGAAAAGACCCGCGGAGAGACTAGAGCGAGTCTCTCTCTACGCGGGCCCCCCCATAACACATGGCCATATTGTAACGGTGTTTTGGAATGTTGATTGGCACACCTTTGTTAAAACCTGAAGTCACAACAGTGAATGGCACACTTTTGAAGAGTTATTCTAACCGGAATAGTGCCATGCTGGATAAACGGTGATTGGCACACCTATTAAGATATATGTATTATGATATGTTGTCTGAGAAGTGTGACAGTCGTGATTAGCTAGCTAGGTTGGAGGTGTACAGTATCAGGAAACTTTTATTATTACTTAAATTGTTGTCATTCTTCGTGACAATTACAAGGCACTTCATGGATCACTATTATACACTACCGACACAGGTGGAGTATTTAAGGTGGAACAGTTACATTTATTGACCTGTCACTATGTGTGGCCATTATGGGGAGTAGCAACCTGCTCCCTTTTTCTTGGCAGAACCAGGGGAACCACCAGTAGAGTGAAATTTATGGTTGGATTTATTTGAAGCGTATGTGGAAATGTTGGAGGAGGAGGAATGTTCACCTGAGAGACACTTGTCTTTACTAAAACATAGATTGGGTGCTATTGAGAGAATTCCAGAATGTACCTCCTGTTGAGAATGCGAATGATTTGCATGTGTATTAATATGCCATTAAGCAATTGCAGGATAGGTCTGGACGGAAAATAAATGAAGTAATGGAACAATTTAAGTTTTACACGAGCTCTCAGAAAGAAGATGAAACAATTGACCAGTTTGTTGCCGCATTAAGGGGCTTGCCTGTAAATGTGATTTTGAGCACACGATGTATCATCAGGTATTAAGAGACCTATTACTTATGAAAAACAAATCCAAGAAAATACAAGAAAAATTGTGGTCATGTGGTGAAGTGTCATTAAAGGCAGCTGTGGAAGTGGCCCAAAATACAGAGGTGTTGGAAAATTGCATTCAGTGGAAGTGCGGTTTGTGCAGTAACAGAAGGAAAGGATAATAAAAACAAAGGGCGAGTGTTGGAAATGAAGAGTAATGATGAATGTAATTCTAGAAATTTAAGCAAGGGATTGTTATGTTTTAGATGTGGGACAAGCAGCCATCTTGCTATCTCTAAGGGTTGTCCAGCTTTAAACAAAGTATGCAGTACATAAGAATGGGGGCATGAATAAGAAAGTAAATCTAGTGATGGAAGATGCGGTTCATGGAGGAGCAAGTTTATTGGGTGTGGTGTTGAGTGTGAAAGTGATCAAGATACTGGAAAAAAAGAGGGCATGAGCCTATCTGGTTACAATATTAGCATTGATGCTATTCACATTGAAATTATGGTGGATTCCTGTGCGTGGTATACAATAATGAATAAAAACATGTTTGATAAGCTGTGGCCTGCAAGGGGTTATGTCCTCCGGTTTCTAATCGAGGTAGTTACTCCAGCCATAGGATTCCAATGCAGGGATTTGTATGGGTGGATCTGGAATTTGGGTCTAGGAAATGTCATGGTAAAGTGTGTGTGGCCAATAAAGTGACAATTAATTTGAGTTGGCCTCATATAAAAGAATTATGAATGAAAATGGATCCGAGCTCTAACCCAGCCGTTTATTCTGTGCATGATATTAGTCATATTGGGGAAAAATGTTTAGATTATGGTGATTTAAAAAATGAGGTTTCCAGTGTCTTCAAGGATTTGTTGGGTAAAATGGAGGGGTTCAGGCACAGGATTGTATTAACTGAAAATGCTGTACCAGTAAGACAAAAAATGAGGAACGTGCCATGAAATTACAGGGGGAAATTGAAAAATATATTACAAGACCTGAGTGAGAAAGATACCAAAGACCACGTGGAAAGCTCACATTGGATTTCTCCAGTGGTAGTTTCACTCAAGTCCAATGGGGATTTAGGACTCTGCATAGATTTAAGATGCTTGAATGAGGCAATGTGAGTAGATACTTTCTCATTGCCCGATTGCAAGAATTAATGTCATCTATTGGTGATGCCACATTTTTTTCAAATACAGACTTAGCAAGTGCTTATCACCAAATTGAACTAGAGGAAGAATCCAAACATTGTACAGTATTTTTAACTCCAGAAGGGATGTTCCTATACAAAAGAATGCCATTGATCAGGCGAGCGCATCTGCTGTTTTTCAAAGGGAGATGAGCAGGAGTTTGTTGGGAATAAGATGTGCTAAAGTTTTCCAATACGATATTTTGATTTTTGGGAAAACTCAGTCAGAACACGATGATGCCTTAAGACAAGCTTTGGTGGCTCTTAAAGAAAGCAGGTTGACTGTAAAGAAAGAGAAATTTATTTTTGGGGAACAGCAAGTTTACTATTTGGACCAGGTGATTTCGAAAGAAGGAATTCGCCCCAAAATTGAGCTAATCGTTGTGAATATGAATGCACCTGAGATGGAAAATAAAGAACAACATATGTCCTTTTTAGGGTTGACTGAATTTTAATCACATTTTGTGGAGGATTATGGCCCTCATTACAACTTTGGCCAAGATGTAACCTCCGCGTGGCCGCCAATGCGGCCGCACTTCAGCGGTGTCCATTACAACATCCCGCTGAGTTTCCGCCCGCCAGCCCAGCGGGGATGGCGGCCCCAACACAGGAGCCGGCTCCAAATGAAAAGCTCCATGGGGCTGTGCCAGGGGGCCCCTGCACTGCCCATGCCAAAGGTCACGCCGCGGTCGTAATACCCAGAATTGCACCGACAGCCTGTTGGCGGTGCAATCAACGAAACAGCCCTGGCAGTCTTTGACCGCCAGGGTTGTAATGAGGGCCTATGTTTCCAAAGTTGAAAAGCTACGAGTTTTGATGAAAAATAATGCAAGATTTTGATGTGCTTTAAGGAGTCCATGTGCTTTAAGGAGATTAAGAAGGACATTTTTCAAGCACCTTGTTTAAAGTAATTTGTGATGGGTGCAGAATGTTTAATATCTGTTGATGCTCGCAGTGGAGTATGGACTTGGTGCTGTTTTAGCTCAGAAGGATAAGAGCAGTGAAGAATGGATAGTAGCGCATGCTTCCCGCACTTTGACACAAATCAAACTACTCCGTTATTGAAAAGGAACTACTGGCAGCGACATGGACAGTGGAGTGATTCCGATTGTATGTGTGAGGGAAAAAATATAAAATTCGGGCCAATCACAAACCCTTGGTTCACATTTTGAAATAAATCCGGTAGGAGGAGGAATCCTACACCCAGACTGGCAAGATTAGCAGCAAAGTTAAAGATGTTTCATTACAAGATTGAATATGTGCCGGGTAAGAGTAATTGTGTTGCTGATGGCTTGTCCAGGATACCATGTGATAATGCAAGGGAATGGGTGAGGGATGAAAATGAGTGTGAAGTAGCATTCACTTTTGAAGATGTAGTTGAAGTCCAAGAGTTGACTGAAGCTGTTTAGATGAATGTAGTAGATACAGATGTGGCAATACAAAATGTAATGAAGTACATTTCAAATGGTTGGCCAAGAGAAGGACAATTACGAGGAGAGTTTAGCACTTTTTGGAAAGTTAAAGAGGAACTGACAAAGGACCAGGGGGTGTTATTGAGAGGGGGTAAGATTCTTCCACCATGTGGAGTTGAGAGATCATTGTCAAACTTGGGCATGATGGGCATGGAGGAATGTCTAGTACCAGAAGGAAAATCCAGGAAAGTTTTTGGTGGCCAGGAATGGATACAACAGTGGACTGATGGGTCAAAAATTGTAGAGCTAATTGTGGCTAAACCTTTGATTGTTCCATTAACTAGAGTTGAGCTACCTGATGGACCTTGGTGTAAACTAGTCATAGACTTTATGGGGCCCCTTTTCACTTTGTCCTCCAAGGAAAACTATGCCATTGTATTTATAGACTACTATTCAAAATTGCAAGAAGTGTGGATGGTGAGCAGTGTGGTCATTAAATTCTTAGATGTTTTTTTCACAAGATATTTGTATCAGATAATGGTATGCAACTCACTTTTGAGAAAATGAATTCTTTCCTAAAGGAGTTAGGTATTAAGCATGTGAAAGTTTCTTTTTTTTTTGTCCTCATACACCTCTGGCTCCTAGTCGACTCCATATTGCCTGATTGCACCCACTCGTATGTGGAGATGACTAACACCAGGGAGCCTGGATCTCTCTCACTTGAGCCTTAGCGCAGGAATCTGCTGCAAGCAAAGAGAGTAATCTGGCCCCTAATCATAGGATGCAAACATGATAGTGCACCCCAGTCGTGTATTACTCCCTCGTATCCCTCCATTCCAGCAGCCGTGACAATATTTTTACTTTCTTTTCCTTATTTAATTTGTTTGCTTCCATATCCATCTTTGATGTGCCGATAAGGGCATCGAGCCAGTCTATATATGAAGGGGAAGACTCCGATGCCCATCTCCGACAAATTTCCCTCTTAGCCAAGAGTATCGCATAGAACAATACTGTCTTCGTCGCTCTGCTACTTGCTTCCTCTTCTTCCGGTGTACTAAAAATTACTATCAGAAGACTTAGTGAAATATCTTGCCTCACAATGCTTGAGACTGTTTTGCATACCTTTTCCCAAAAGCAGTACACTGCTGGACATTCCAAGAACATATGAATATCAGACACACTCAGTAAGCCACATTTTGCACAGTTAAGTGATTCTCCCTTTCTCATCTTAGGAAGTTTATAGGGGGAGAAGAAAGCCCTGTGCAGGGTAAAAAGATGATTCCTCCTTGACGAGGCAGGTTTAACTACCTTAAACAGTGTATGCATTGATGTTTCCCACAATACTTGTACTTTGCTGGGGGGGCATCACTTCACCCCAAAGGGAGTCAGGTAGCTTACAGTCACCATCCAACGTATCCAACATACCCCGATACCAACTTGAAACCTTCTTCAACCTCCAATGATTTTTAATTAAATCATCCTCTAGCTGATTTGCAGACCCCGGACTAACTGTGACCCTCTGAATCCAATTCCTTAATTGAATGTACTTCAACCTAGAGAGATTTCCTCTTTTCCGCTCCGTAAGTTCTTCCTAAGATAGTAGAGAACCATCTCTAACTAGGTCCCCTAAACATTCAACCTCCGCTTTCTTAAGGGGCAAAGCCAATACATCTGTTAAGCACTTGGGAGTACCCGGGGGGTCCCAAACCGGAGCCCATTGACTATGATACTCTACTTGCCGCAACTTGTACCAAGCTTTAGCTGCATCTTGTAGTATTTTCAATCTCACTTTCTTGAAGAATATAGGGTCCCTGAATATATGTGGAAAGTATTTTACTGCGTCTTTTTCCGTGGCTACCATAAATTTGAACATCTCTCCAACCTCTGAACGGTCCGAGGAGGAGAATAGCATTCTAACATTCTTAAGGTGAAATGCCCACACATAGTAATATAAGTCAGGAAGTGTAAGGTCCCAATTTTCTTTTCTACTGCGCAATTTCTTCTATGAAATCCTGGGGCCTTTTTGCGCCCAGATAAAAGAGTTTATTTTCTGTTGAAGCGTGATCAGGGATTTTTTATCCATTTGCAAGGGGATAGAATTACGAATGAAATTCAGATTAGGTAAAATTATCATTTCGACCAAATTGACCCTTCCAATAATTGTAAGAGGAAGGTGAACCCATCCTAACATTAGCTTACTACACTTTGTTATCACTGTCTTGATGTTAACCGCCGCTATTTGTTCCAAGTCTTGCGCAATTGATAGCCCTAAATACCTCATTGAATTAGTAATATGCCACTTATCACCCTTCAAGTTCTATGCCATTATCTCTGTTTTATCGGGGTCAATATGATAACCCGAGATCTTTCCAAATTCCTCTAAAGTATTCAATAAAGTAGGTAAGGCTGTAGATAAGTTAGTGGTATAAACTAAGAGTTCATCGGCAAATAGAGCAACTTTCTTCACATACCCCTTGTTACTAAAGGGAGAAATTCTAGGATTCTGCCTAATCCTTCTAGCCAAAGGCTCTATATACAAATTGAACAACAGGGGAGACAGGGGGCCCTAGTGCCCCTAGTGATCCTGACAGAGTCAGTTAGCTTCCCATTTACCAGAACCCTAGCCTCGGGTGCATGAATTAATCGAATTGCCTGGCAGAACTTAGTACCGAAGTTGTTTCGTTCAAGGATCGTATTTAAATAATTCCAATTGACTCTGTCAAAGGCCTTCATCTCATCTAGGGCTATAACAGCCAGGGGTTCTTGGTATGTAGTAGCTAAATCAATAGCACCAATTAAATAAAATGTTTGTTCATACAGGAATCTATTCCGAATAAAACCTTTCTGGTCCGGGTGAATCAAGTCGCTTATCACCCCACTTAATTTATTTGCTAATATTTTAGAAAATAGCTTATAATCACTATTTAACAAAGATATTGGTCTGTAGGATTTGCATCTCACTGGAGATTTCCCTGGTTTTAAAATAAGAGAGATAGTTGCCTCACGACTGACTGTCCACTAACTCCTTTACACTATTCCGTGACTGATCCCTCTTAATCTTCCAAGCTAGTAATCTTCCCATGCGTTCTCCATATTCAAATTGGGCTGGCTTGCTTGCCTCCCATCGTTTTGCAATCCTCTCCTGCAAAATGGATTCCATCTGCTGCGTCAACTGACTTATCCTATTATTCAAACGCTTCTTATCCCCCCTATTCATACTGAGTGTTACATAACAGGATTTCCTGCTCTATACTATTCAGTTCCTCCCTATAACGCTTGTTACTATAACTAACAAGACTTATAATCTTTCCCCTCATCACAGCCTTAAAGGTATCCCAAACATGTGAAAGTTTCACTTTATCATCCTGAAGGGAATAGACAGGTGGAGTGGTTTCATAAAGTGATTAAAGAAACCATCCAATTGGCTGTAAAGTCTGGGTTGCTGTGGAAAAAACATCTCCAGGAAAAGTTGTTGTTGTACAGAGTGACACCACATTTGGTAATGGGCAAAATGCCTTTTGAGTTGTCGAGAGGAAGGAAACCTTCTACTAAGCTGGTGCCATGGTTGTTAAAAGATTTGAATTAGGAGGGTTTTCAAGAGAAGGAAGATCCAAAAATCAGAAGGGTAGTGGAAAGGATACAAAGTTGGACAGGGTGTGCACAGAGTGGTAGGAAAGGATCATCATTGGTGAAAGTAGGACAGCATGTATGAGTGAAGAAACCAGGTTTAGTGGAGAAAGGAGCACCAAGTTGCTCAGAACCTTTAGAGGTGATTAAAGTATTTGGAAGTGCTATAAGACTTGAGGATGGTAGATTGTGGAATTAGTGTCATATAAGTTGTTGTAATTTTGAAAAATAAAGGAAGTTGTTTGGCTGTAGAGAAGATGGGAGCACGTGTTGGGTGATGATGGGGTGGTGGATATAAGTATAGGAAGTCGGGAAGGAGACGTGCTTGATGAAAGTTGTGAAGGAAGGGTTGGTGATATACAAAGCAGCCCTGGTGTACAGAATGATGTAGGTGAAAGAACAGTGCAACAGAGTATAAGAAATAAGAAATTTCCCATTCAGTAAAACCGATGATCACCATTGAGTATAATTACTGTTTTTGTTGTGTTAGTAAAGGGGCTAGTCACCCTTGATTATTTTTATTTCTGTTGCGGCCAGGGTGTGTGGTAGATGGTAGAAGGTTGGGTAGAATGAAGGGTATAGAATGTGGGTTGGGGGAGGAATGGCAGTTTTAGATAAGCATTGGTCCGTGATGGATGCTGGGGCCCTCCTGTTGTTCAATATCTTAAATAAAGAAGAAACGTTTACTTTCTTGCGTGGATCCCGTTCTTCACAAGAACTAATAGTGAATAATATTATTCACTGTGTAATAAAAACAATTACAAAAAAACAGGAAAGTGCCTCAACCGACATCTATTAGGAAGAGCTGCCCCTGTGTTCTACACGCTGAATTTTGCCATCTCTGAGGCTAGGGGTAGCAAAGGCACTGCCAGGTATTGCAAGGGGCAAGCCAGGGGTCGCAGTTGCGACTCCTGGCGTCCCCTAAATGACATCCATGATTGTATGATGTGCATGTGCTTCTGTACAAGTGTTGTATGCATTGCTAGTGCATGGCAGTTTGTATTTATTTACGCCTGCTTGCATAGAGTGTATATGCCTTCGTACTTGGCATAGGGTTTGTACGAGTGCTAGTGAGTGTAAAATATGTGCGGGACTATGGATTGTGCATTTCTAAATGTATACAAAAGTCTGTTAAGCCTTTGTTGGGAGTGCGCTTTTTACTGTAGGAATGATTATGTTTGCATATTCTTACATGGGTGTAATAGGTGGATGCGCTGTGTGACCTATTGGTATTGATATTTTCTAAAGATGTTGCACAGCAGCATAAGCTGCTGTGCAAGATGGCTCAAAGTAAATAAAAACAAAGCGATATGGCGCAGCCTGCACTGACCGCGTCATACCATTTTTTTTTTACTTTAAGCCATGTGCTGCTGCTGTACAACATCTTTAAAAAACATTGACAATGCCAATAGATCTCGCATAGGAAAAACCTATTGACTGTGACAATGCATGTTTCAACATGTGGCAGTTAGAACATTTCATCTTTGATGATTTGGGAAATGAAGTATTCGATTCACAATTACATGGCACTCCTTATTTCCTCAAAGAGGGAGAGGTGTTAAGATATTCCGGATTAAAGGAAATTGGGTAGGGCAGAGTGTCTGATGTGGCAGGGAAGATTTCCTAGTTTGATTGTTTGGCTATGAAGGAGCAGAGAGTTACTGGTGGCAGATGACTATGAAGAAGTCAAACATTTTTTAAAATACGAGCATAAAGGAAGGAGATGTGGATTTGAGTATCATCATTAGATAATATGAGCAACCAAGGAAGGAGAAAACATCACTGGGGTCGGTTTTGTACAGAAAAAGGAAGCAGTAACAAGACTAAACTTAGCACAACATCTGGAAAGGCTTGGCAGGGTGACACATATCAAGATATAGAATGAGAGCTCAGAAGGATAAAAAAGCAATCATTCTAATGCTTTGCTGCTAATGGCTAGAGAGAGAACAGTCATAACCATGGTTAGGTGGCCAGGTAGGCCAGGCACTATGAATAGGTTGATGAAAATGACAACGAAGGTGACTGCTGAACAACAATTAGAATGTTAGAATTATGCATTAGATACATTTTCAGGAGGTGATGAAAGTTTTATTTCGGCGAGAAGGTTGAAAATAGGCAGCACGTGGCCCAGTTGAAAATCAGTCAATAGAAGGAAATTTGTGAACTGGGCCAAAAGTAGATATAGAAGAAAGATCAGCTGTCATTTTTCTATAATAAAATAGGCCACTCATTATGTATTTTGAGGAAGAAACCAGATATGAGAAGTTAAAGAGGGAGGAAAGGCAGGCCAAGATCAAAACCCAATAGCTTGTTTTATTGATTGGAAAGGGTTTGAATGGTGGTTGGCAAATCACTATCAAGTAGGGTATTTTTTTATATTTTTTTTTATAAAAGCTGGTGAAGGAAAGGGGCGTGTTTGGAAACAGCGGAAACAGGTTGAGAGACAGGCATGCAGGGGCTGGAAGGGCTGGTTAACTGGTCTGTGGGAATTTAGACAGGTGGGAGCAATAGGCTTCTAGCTTCCTGGGTATGCATGTATACTCACTCCCTAGGGTGGGGTCATTTTCAGGTCAAGGTGGGTAAATCCCTTTTAGAATAGCTTGGTTTGTAGCTCTGTGCATAGCAATGTAATGCATGGTTGCACAGGCTTTTCTAATCCTCGTTAGAGTTTGCAAGCAATTTGCATCCTGCACTGTTTGTTATTTTCTCATTATTATTTCCCTTGGTCCCCTCCTTTTTCTTACTGTACACTCTGGATGGTCTTGCCTATGTGCATCCAGCAGCATCCTGGGTCCTTTGCTAGATTCCTCGTTTGCTTTGGGCTCATCAGAACATGATGTGATGCTGGAACCTGTAAGCCTTGTTTAAGTTCCATCCTGTATTTTACTTTCAGCTGGTAAACCCTACTGACCTTCTGCCCTGTGTTTACAGATAGTCAAATCTACTCAGGGCCCATACCATCAAGGCAGAGCAGTACCATCCCTGAAACAGAATAAGTCTTGGAGAGCGAGCTCCATGCCTGGATTTGTCTCTTATCCCCTTTCCTTGTGTATCCCTCCGTTCCTATATTTCGCTCTGTTCATCAGTACGGAGCTTAAGGAACGGCCGGGGCTTCCAATATGTTTGTGTAGAAATAGGGATTAGAAGTAAAAGTGTACAGTAGTGTCTGACTGTGGGTCAGGGAGAGAATGGTGTAGTTTCTGTGAGTGCGGTTTGAGGGAGGAGAAGAGGTTTGAATAGTATACTGATTTGACCTCATCAAGCATGAGTGTTAGTATCTTGAGGGCCCCTTTATAGGTTTTGAGGTGCAGGATGTCCACATATGCATGTAGATGCACATATACATCTTGAAGGTTTGAATGACTGAGGCGATCCCTGGCTGTAGACAGAGGATGTGAAGTAAAGGTTTGAAGCTTATACTGCAAGTCAAAACACTACAGCAGTATATTAAAAATGCTTATTTGGTATATCTAGTCAGGATTTCAGCTTGTTTGATGGTGTTTCTATTTGGAAATAGTAGCTGTTGGAAAATACAATTTTTTGCATGGGGTTCCCCCAATTTGTTTGCTTCTGTTGCTGAACCCGTTTTTGTTGGCCATAGGAATTTACACACTACTCCTGCTAACCAGTGGCACTGTGCTTGTGATCTCCCTTATAAACATGGTGAAATGAGCATATGTCTAATTGGTACCTTTAATTTTCCTATAGGTTCATAATATATGATATATTGTACTACATAAATTAAATGCTGCTATGAGCTGCATCACTCATTCTGCCACTGCCACCCAATAAAGTAGCACTATAAAACATGTCTGCAGGCTGCCACTGCAGCCTAGGTGTGCAAACCAACTTTCAACCTGGCAAAAAAAATCTTTTTCCAGGCCTAAACCTTCCTTTTTTATACTTAAAAGTCACCTGTAAGGTACGACCCAAATATCCATAGGAGAGAGTGTGTTGTATTTAAAATATAGGACATGTGCAATTTATATTTTACATGTCCTGGCACTGAAAAACCTACAAAGTCATTTTTCACTTTGGCAAAGCTGGCCCTTCCATAAGCTAGCACTGGTTTACACTATTACATTCAATAAGTGCTAAATTCAGTGTGGGGTAGTTAGAAATCTGCTTCAAGGGCTCATGTTGTTGTTAATTCAAAATTCAATTTAATGGACAACTCGGATTTTATATTTCTGTTTTTGAAAGTTGTCATTTTCCTTCCTAGAACTAAAAGGCTATCATGCCAGTGTACAGCTGTCATTTGACCCCTGGTGGCTTGCCTGTGGTGAGGTATATATTGCTCCCAGACAGTGGACAAATGGGCCCTGGCAGTGAGGAGGGAGACTCCTCCCTTGACATAATGGCCTGGAAGTTATGTCCAGAATCTTCTTGAGCTTCAGAGGATGGCTATCTTGTCATTAGCAGATCAGGCTTACACCAGGGCCTGCCTCTCCCTTGTCTCTCTAGTCAGGATGACACAAGACTAATTGGTAGTAATGGAACAGACCAGAATTGGTTTAGGGGGTATACAAAGGCTTGCCCACCATCCACAGGACAGGGTGCACAGAGGCTTGTCCACCATCCACAGACTGGCACTGTTCATAAAAGTGAACCCCACAAATCTTTCCTCAGAACACTCCAGAACCTGTGAAGAATCTGAAGAAAGACTGTCTTTCTGCCTGAAGAACCTGAAGGAAGACTAGACCTGCTTGCCTTTAATCCAGGGTCCTTAAAGTGACCCCATGGGTCAGTTTGCTGACTTTCTGTTTGAGGTACAGGGACAAAACAAGCTACCACATTCCCTTTTCCTGCAAATGCCTACCTGAGCAGTACCTACTAGGCCTGCTATTTGCGCTGCTGCAGGCCTAGTTGGAGTGAGTCCTAATCCCAAGTGGTGCCCCCCAGGTCCTAGACCCTCGGCTCATGTTAAAGTGTATTCTTCCTGCTTACACTGCAAAAGCCTGGATTTAGAAACTTTTCCCCAACTTTCTGCCTGAAGAACCGATGGAGACCAAGATCTCCATTGAAGCTGCAGCCATTGACGTAGAATCATCAGTCAGCCTAAGCTTGCCAGTTTGCCACGCTGAAGAAGATCTGAGTTCAAGAAATGTTTCTAAGTAAGAAGGTAGAGGGCTTCATCAGGACTAAGGCTGAGGGTTTCCTGGGCTCAGACTTTGCCCACTCAGAGCTTTCTGGCCTTTATCAAGCACTGCATTGGGACCCCACCATTGACGAGCCTCGCTTTGAATCCAGCATGCAGTTTGTCCTATCAAAGACATGTTGATGACCTCTTTTTCTCCATAAAAGTCAGAAAGTAACCTTTCCATTGGGACAAACCTGCTCCCTGTATCTAATCTGCATTCTATCACGGTCAGCCTTAACTTTTTACTTTGACAAGATCTAGCACAAACAGATAACCGCAATTGGTGCTTTATGCTTTTTGGTGCCATTTTTAATTCAAAATTTAAGAAATCACATCTCCGATGTGTTTTGGTTGTCATTGTATTTAATGAAGCATTCTCTATTTTTCTAAACTGGTTTGAAATTTGTCTTGTGTTTTCACTATATTACTATTGGAGTACTGCATAAATACTTTCCACATTGCCTTTAAGTTAAGCCTAACTGCTTTGGGCTAAGCTAACAGAGGGTTAGGCACAGGTTTATTTAGAGGTTTCAGTTGTTCACCCTGACAAGGTCTGTGATTTTGTTTTTAGGTGGGTTCTCACCCCACTCAACTAATGTGCCAATTTCTGACATTGGGGTTCAGTGGTGGGATTCAGTACTTGTATTTTTGCCGGGCCTCTCAGTGGTTTGTGTAAAACCATAAATACTTTCTATAATCAGCAATTAAAATTTATTTTTGCAAGAATAGGATGAGCCAGAGAAGGAGGAAAAGAATAACCTAGTAAGAAGCCAGAAGAGAGAGAAGGGTCCCCTGTCTTATCTAGTGCTGAAAGGAACGGGGCCTCCCACAGCCTGATGCCTGCAGAGTTGGAGAGCAGGCAAGCTGAAAGAGAGCTGAAGTTCGACTATCCACTCTGGCCATCAAAAGGGAAAATCAAAAGCAGCTGCTGCAAGGGCCCTGGAGGAGAAAAACGCAGACGTTGAGACAGCTTTAGAGAAAAAGACAGTGGCCCGGGAGAAGAAAATTCTGCTTTCAGATGAGATGAACCAGAAAGAAATGGATCTGAAAGTCAGAAGGGTCACAGAAACCACTGAGAATGGTTGCAAAAACACAGAGATGCTTGGAGGATGTAAAAGGGTACATATCCTCAAAGAGCTAGTGCCTAAACCTGGTGCCTAGCTTTGTAGTGGGAAATGACATCGACAGGTAGTTTGAAGCCTACATGGTAACTTTATGCATGCACAACGTCTCAAAGGAGGACTGGTGGCAAGTCTTTGTAAACATATTGGAACCATACTCTAGTCACTGATAGAAAAACATGACTGACCATAGATAAAGTTGACATGATGAGGTATGGCCATGAAAAAGCGCTAGTTCTCAAATTTAGCCTTACCTTGGAGAAATACCTCTTGAAGTTTACGTACAGCCAGAAACTGTCTAACTACTACTACTGTATGAAGCTTGTGATTATTCACCGGATGGTCTGGTGAAGGGCAGCAGAATGAGTGTCTATAAAGGACTGTACAATCTATACCTGAAAGAGCACATGTTCAATAATTGCTTTGCAGAGTTGTGGCAACACATGACTGATTGAAAGGCCACTGTGCCAGGCAGCTGCCCTCTGGGTTAGTACCAGAGTGTCAAAGAAGATATCTGGGTGGACCCCAAGAAAGGTGGACAAGGTTCTCACCAACGGAAGGAAGGGGGAAACAGGGAAAACCAAAAAGACCCCAAAAAGGTTTTCAAAGGAAAGAATCCCAGTCGAATCCTGAGCAGAAGGGCAATGTTTGGACCTGACAGTGTTTGGTGTGGTCTTCCCTCAATTTTATTTTTGCCCTATCATCTCCTATTTACTGAAATTCGTTTTTGTTGGCTTTAGGACTCTCTGCACTTTGCCACTGATAACCAGTGCTAAAGTGCTGATGCTCACTTCTTTAAACATGGTAGAATTGGCTTACACCCACATGCACATTTAATTTACTTATAAGTCCCTAGTAAAGTGGTTAAACATGTACCCATGGCCTATAAATGAAATGCTACTCTTGGGCCTGCAGCACGTACTATGCCACCCACTTAAGTAGCCTTTTAAAACATGTCCCAAGCCTGCCATTACAGCCTGTGCTAATTAAACCTGGTAAAATAAACGTGTTGGCAGCCTGACCCTTCTTTTATACTGTATACATAGGTCACCCCTACGGTAGACCCTTGGCAGCCCACAGGGCAGGGTGCAGTCTAGGTAAAAAGTTGGACATGTACTTTTAAGTTTTATGTCTTTGTAATGAAAAACTCCCAAATTAGTTTTTGCACTGTTGTGATGCTTGCCTCTTCCATAGGATAACATTGGGTTACCTTATTAGATTTAATAGGTGCTAAATTTTGATTTGGATCAGGGAGAAATGTCAAGTTTGATCTCAAAATAATTATAATTTAAAATCCTCTTTAATGGTAAAGTGGGATTTTAAATCACAATTCTGACAACTTCACTTTTAGGAAGTTGGCATTTTCTCGTACTAACCATTTGCTGCCTGCACCTTTTGCACCTGGGCACTTAACTGTGAATCGAGTGGCAGGTGGCCTTTGTGTATTCCTTCCAGACAGTGAGATAAGGAGGGATTATGTGCTGGGAGGATGGGCAATCCTGCCAAGATGAGAGGGGTGGAGCTGTTTCCTGCCCCACCTACATTTCAAAGGGACTACATCCAGCGCACTCAAAAATAACTTGAAACCAGACTTTTGTCACTCTAGACCTCTTGGAACCAGAGGGGTGAGGAGGAAATTTCCAGAACCAGGGGCCAGATGTAGCAAAAAAGCAAATTGCGACTTGCAATTTGCGAGTCCGTACGACTCGCAAATTGCAAGTCGCAATTTGCTATGCAGAAAGGTGTCTCAGACACCTTCTGCAACTAGCAATGGGGTCGCAAAGACCCACCTCATTAATATTAATGAGGTGGGTCGCAGTTTGCGACCCCATTGCGAGTATGGGCACTCACGGGGATGGTGGCCTGCTGGAGACAGCAGACCACCATGTCCGTGACTGCTTTTTAATAAAGCAGTTTTTTTTCTTTTCATCTGCAGCCCGTTTTCCTTAAAGAAAAACGAGCTGCACTTAGAAAAAAAACCGAAACCTTTTGTTTCGGTATTTTTCAGAGCAGGCAGTGGTCCATAGGACCACTACCTGCTCTGAAAAATTATTTTTGTTTCCATTCACAAAGGGGAAGGGGTCCCATGGGGACCCCTTCCCGTTTGCGACTGGGTTACCATCCACTTCAAATGGATGATAACTGCGATTTCATTTGCGACCGCTTTCGCGGTCGCAAATGAAATTGCATAGCATTGCGAGTCGCAAATAGGAAGGGAACACCCCTTCCTATTTGCGAGTCGGAAATGCATTTTGCAAGTCGGATCCGACTCGCAAAATGCATTTCTGCATACCGGAGTGGCTTTTGCGCCTTGCAAACGGCGTTTTTCGCCATTTGCGAGTTGCAAAACCCTTTTTACATGTGGCCCCAGATGTCTATGAGTTCCTCCCACTTCAAAGGCTGCCACCAGGAATAAATATACAACCCTGTGACCTACTATACAGTTCACTTATGGACCTGTGGAGGACTCCCAGAAGGACTGTCTTGTACTTCAGAGGACTGCCCTGCTGCTACCAAAGGACTGCCCTGCTGCTTAAAGCCTGCCTTCTACCCTCAGAGGACTGACCTACTGTTGGAGGTCTGCCTTGCTACTTGATCCAGGGACTACCAGAGTGACTCCAAGGGCTAGTTGGCTGGCTTCCTGAAGTGAGCTGTAGGGGCACAACAAGCAGTGAGTCCTGCCGTCCAAGTGGTGCCTCCCTGTTCTGGGCCATGGGAGGTAGTGCTAAAGGAGACCAAACAGACCAAAACCAAAACATGGGTCTAAGAACGGACAGAAGACCAGAATCGAACTGCTCGCCGATCTGCCCAAGGTGCATTGCTGTTCGACCTGACTTCCTGGAAGCACCCACTTCGTGCTTTTCCGCAGCAGCACATCCTGTTTAGTGGCTCGTGGAGTCCTTCTCAGCTACAGACTGCTGCTTTGTTCTGCTGGAGACTTTCAACTTACAAGAATGTGATAAAGTCTGAAAGTAGAAATCTTTACTGCAACTTTGTCCAGCAGCTCCCCAGTGATGATTCCTCCTCCTCAAGCTCTGCTGGCTTCCTTGCCCCACTGAATTTTACAGTTGCAGACATTTTTCTTCAAAGAAATTCTAAATCTGATGATGAGCTGAGAATGGGCACCACCACTTGATGTATCCACCATATCTTTTGACTTTGACCCAATCTCGCACAACTAGATATCAACGGTTGGCACTTTGATCTTTTAGGTGCTGTTTTTCACAAAAAACTTTACAAATTCATAACCCCAGTTCTAATGATTGGATTTAATTAGTTAAAATTGTCTCTATTTTTCTACATTGGTGTGGGATTTTTTTCTAGTGTTGGATTTTCACTGCATTACTGTTTGAGTGCTGCATCAATACCTTACACGTTACCTCTAAGTTAAGCCTGACTGCTTTTGTGCCAAGCTACCAGAGAATTAAGTACAGGTTAATTTAGGAACGTTTTGTGCTTCACTCTGACAGGGATTGTGATTATAGCTTGAGAAGGGTTTACACCCCCTCACAAAAAAAAACAATTTCCCACTTGTGGTTTTAATGGAAAGAAGTCCCCGAGCTACTTACAGCCTAAGTGCCATGAATGTTGCCAGTATGCATACAGAAAGAGACATGCCATCTGTACCCACAGGAAGCAGTCTTCCACTGGTGGGCCTACCACTGGAATGGTCACTGTAGTGCTGAGGAGAAGGTTGCCCCAGTTAGTTTTGGGTGGAGTGCAGAGTTCATCCTAGTGTCCCTGCATGGCAAGGATATAGGGGGTCATTCCGACCCCGGCGGGCGGCGGAAGCCGCCCGCCTGGCGGGAACTGCCAAAAGACCGTACCGCGTTCAAATGACCGCGGCGGTCATTCTGACTTTCCCGCTGGGCCGGCGGGCGACCGCCAGAAGGCCGCCCGCCGGCCCAGCGGGAAAGCCCCTTCAACAATGAAGCCGGCTCCGAATGGAGCCGGCGGAGTTGAAGGGGTGCGACGGGTGCAGTGGCACCCGTCGTGATTTTCAGTGTCTGCTTTGCAGACACTGAAAATCATTATGGGGCCCTGTGAGGGGGCCCCACGACACCCGTTCCCGCCATCCTGTTCCTGGCGGTAAGGATGGCGGGAAGGGGGTCGGAATCCCCATGGCTGTGCTGCAAGCAGCGCCGCCATGGCGGATTCCTTGGGCCAGGGGTAAACCGGCGGGAAACCGCCGGTTGCCCTTTTCTGACCGCGGCTTTACCGCCGCGGTCAGAATGGCCCAGGAAGCACCGCCAGCCTGTTGGCGGTGCTTCCGCGGTCCCCGGCCCTGGCGGTCCATCGGAATGACCCCCATAGTGCCTGGCGGGAACCGCCAAAAGACCCTACCACGGTCAAATGACCGCAGCAGTCATTCTGACTTTCCCGCTGGGTCGGCGGGCGACCGCCAGAAGGTCGCCCGCCGGCCCAGCGGGAAAGCCCCTTCAACAATGAAGCCGGCTCTGAACGGAGCCGGCGGAGTTGAAGGGGTGCGACGGGTGCAGTGGCACCCGTCGGGATTTTCAGTGTCTGCTTTGCAGACACTGAAAATCATTATGGGGCCCTGTGAGGGGGCCCCTGCACTGCCCATGCCAGTGGTATGGGCAGTGCAGGGGCCCCCACAGGCCCCACGACACCCGTTCCCGCCATCCTGTTCCTGGTGGTATTTAATGCCATGACCAGGATGGCGGGAAGGGGGTCGGAATCCCCATGGCGGTGCTGCAAGCAGCGCCGCCATGGCGGATTCCTTGGGCCAGGGGTAAACCGGTGGGAAACCGCTGGTTGCCCTTTTCTGACCGCTGCTTTACCGCTGCGGTCAGAATGGCCAAGGAAGCACCGCCAGCCTGTTGGCGGTGCTTCCGCGGTCCCCGGCCCTGGCGGTCCATCGGAATGACCCCCATAGTGCCTAATGCTCACATGCCTGACCATACCACACATATAGGCAGGGGGTCACCATCAATGGGCAGAGAGTGGAGGTCTGAGAGACATGAGATCACTATTAGGTGTCATCTGATGTCCTCAAAGCAGGTAGTCCCTGATAAACAGGCCTGCTGATGAATCATGTCACTTCAGTGGGTAAGGGTCTACACATCTTATTGAGGATGTCTCAGATGACCTGGATTTGACCCCAAAATTGAGCATTTGGGACCAAGGACCCATACTTACACACTTGTATGTTAAAGGTTAAAGTGTACTCCTCTTGCCCACACTGCAAAAGCTGGGACCTTGAAACTTTTTGCCAACTTTCTGCAAGAAGAACAGACAGAGACCAGAGCAGCTGTCAAAGCTGTAGCTGTCAATGTCAAATCACCAGTAAGCCTCAGCTTGCTAGTTTGCCACGCTGAACGATATCTGACTCCCAGAAACGTTTTTAAATCTAAACATAGAGGGCTTAATCCTGAGCTACTCTGAGCATTTACCTGTTGATATTGCGGCCTTCCAGGGCCCAGACTTCATCTTTTCCTGCTCTGATCTTTGTCAATGACCACAACAGGGCATCACTTTCCAGCAACTTGACTTTGTCAAGCCCCTCTTTGGATACAGCTTACAGCTTTCCAGCGGTGGGTCCTCCTTAATGGCGGAGGAGTGTCACCCTACTACGGCAGCTGATGAAAAATAAAATGATAATAAAACAATGTTATTATCATTTTATTTTTCACTGGGTGAGACGATCCGAGTCTAGTGCGGGGCGGGGCAGGCAGTCCCCGATCGACACCGGCAACCACTGGGAGGAGGAGTGGTGGGCACTGAACGTGCGCATGTAAGTTTGGCCAGCCGTCTTAGGATGGCCAAACCGACATGCACACTTACATTTCTCCAGCCCAGCTGTGTTAAACAGCCAGGTGGAGATTAGATACAGGCAATCAGGCCCTTAGTGAGTGCCTAACAAGGCCACTCAGACTAACCTTGGTGCTGCTGTCATGCTGGATCACAGCATGCGTGCAGCATCTAGATTGTGTGGGAAGTCTGGGAGCCTGCACTGGCACATGGCCTTCAGGGAGCAGAGGAGCACCGAGGGAGCCGACAGCAGTAGCAGCAGGTACATCTTTTGTTTTCTTATTTATCCCCCCCACCCACTGCCCCACCTCTTTGTATTGGCAGCAGCCGCTAGTGCTGCATTCCCCACTGACGACTCACCGTTAATCACTTTTTCTACATAAAAGTCTGCAGGAAAACTCTCCAGCATGATGAACCTGGTGTCTGTATCCAACTCGCACTCCATCACTGTCAGTCTTAACTCTAGACTTTGACCTGGTTGAGTGCCACCAGATAAACATAATTTGCACGCTTTGACTCTATTTTTAATTCAAACTTTAAAAATGCATATCTCCAGGTTCACCATATTGGATTTGTTTTGTTTTGATGTCCTTTTATTTATTAAAATGTACTATTTTTCGAAATTGATTTGGGATTTTTCTTTTGTTGTGTTTTCACTGTATTACTATTTGAGTACTGCATAAATACTTTACACATTTCCTCTAAGTGAAGCCTGATTGCTTTGTGCAAAAGCTACCAGAGGGGTAGGCACAGGTTTATTTAGAGACTTTGGGGGTCATTTTGACCTCGGCGGTCTTTTGTCAAGACCGCTGAGGGACCGCCGTGCAGAAGACCGCCAGTGGTGGCGGTTTTCCGCTCGGTGTATTATAACTCTTGGCAGCTCTCCGTCCTTTTTCGGATGGAGATCCGGCAACAGCCATACTGGCGGGTGGCGGGGAAGTGGAGGTTGCCCCACCTCCACCGCCACGTCAACAGAACACCGCCCACCGAATCACGTCCTGTGATTCGGTGTGGCGGTGTTCTGTTGACGTGTGGTGTCGGCAGAGCAGCCCCCATGGCACCCGTCCCCTCCCGGAGGATCGTCGGACCAGGTAAGTCGATCATCCGTGAGGGGAGGGGGGTGGGGGAGTGTTGTGTGTTGTGTGCGTGCATGGGGGTGAGCGTGTGTGTATGTAGTGGGGATGTGTGAGTGCCTGTATGTTTGCGGGGGTGTTGTGAGTATGGGAATGAGTGCGTGTATGTCTGTAGGTATGTCTGCATGGTTGTGTGCGTGTATGTATGAATGTGGGTGTGCATGTCTGACTGTGTGTGTGGATGTTGGCATGTATGTCGGTGTGTGTGCATGTATGTGTGTTGGTGGTGCCTGTGTGCGTGTCGTGTGTGCATGAGTGATGTGATGTTGGGGGTCGGGGTGGGGAGGTGGGTCCTGCCACCTTTGGGGGGTGGCAAGGGTGGTGGGGGGTGTAGGGGAGGGAGTCGGGTGGGGGTGGGGGAGACCCCTATCAGTGCCAGAGAAGGAATTCCCTGGCACTGATGGTGCTTACCGCCATGGATTTCATGGCGGTTCCAACCACATGAAATCCATGGCGGTAAGCCAGGTCAAAATACCGCCGGCGGTATAGTGACGACCGCCGGGCTGGAGAGGCAGGTCTCCAGCCCAGCGGTCGTCTCCTCCCTGGCGGGCGGAACGGAGAAGCGGCGGATGACCATGGCGGTAACCGCCATGGTGATAATTCCAAAAAAAAGACCGCCAGCCTGTTGGCGGTCTTACCGCCGCTTCTCCGCCGTCCGCCAGGGTCGTAATGACCCCCTTAGTGAATCACCCTGACAAGGATTGTGAATATGGCGGGTTGTCAACCCCCTCAACTAATACTTCAGTTTTGTACAGCACACTTAGTGGTGGAGGGTGGGTTCATGTTTGCTGACAGTAACTTCCATGACACCTCCCATGGATATTATTGCCAGGGACCCCATGAAAGTCTGGGTTTGATGTGGAAAGTTGCTGGTGAGTAGTTGCTCTCTGTTTTATCGATGACAATAAAGTCAAGAGGGATGTTTTCCAAAGTCATTATTTCTGAATGGTTTCAATGCAAATGTAATGGATGTTCAATTTACGATAAAGTAAAGTATTTATGGATGTTTTGACCTTTTTTTTATTTAATGACTGAATGAGACTCTGTGGGCAGTGGCAACTGTGACCTGCGTATGACATTCAAAAAGGGAAACGATGTTTCTACCCTCATTCGGTTTTTATGTGAAATCTTTCCTTTAGCGACCAGGTAGGTGTCTCGGGCATGCCAATGATTCAACTATTGAGCCTGTGTTCTCTGTTTAACTCAAAGTACTTTTTTTCCTGAGCCTCCTTTTATGTATTTCCATTCTTTCTAGGTGAACCGAGGTTTGTCTTTATTGTTCAGGTATTTGCACCATATGACTGTTCCAGTGTCTTAGCTTAGTAAGGCCTCTTTAATCATGCATGCAGTTTTACATACATGACGTATAAATTAAGCCAGGCAATCTGACTCTTAGGTCTTCAACACACCAAGGTGGGTTTGTGCTTCTTCGATAGCCATCTTATTTATGTGCATACTCCTGGGCCCAAGCTATTCTCAATGTTTCTGGCCTTCTTGTTCTCCTAGGTAGCTCTTTAGATTTATCCAACATACATTAGCTGTTGTACTGTGATATACTCCACCTTCTGCCTTCCTGTTGTGGGTAAACATAGCCGAAAAATTAAAACTCTACTTTTGAAAATTCGAGTTAACTTCATGTTAAACTCCAGCAACATTCAAATGACCCTAAGAAAAATGTTCTGGTAATCTCCTTTAAAATAGGCTCATACATTCTCTTACTGCTATCGTGAATGTATGTATACACGGACTTTTAGATGGCGCAAATCTAGCTCGAGAGCAAAGAAGGTCTGAACACAGACAGGGGCTATAAGGAACTATTCAAGATCCTTTGCAGAGAGCCAGAGTTTAATGGGTGGCTATTCCCAGCAGACAGACGTGTTTTTATTGCCTCTTTGTTCACTGCCCCATTACATAACCAGTCAATTTTCAGTGGTTCGATGGTTGTAGATTCTTCATGTTATGTTATTAACTACTGAACTCTCTGCCTTCATTACTCTTTAAATGGGACCCACGACAATTATTTCCCATCACATACTGTTAGGCTTCTACCAGGTCATTCACCTACATCTTTAGCTTCTCTTTCAATGTAGTGCATGCATGCGCCTACAAGTCTCACTCTAGAGTGTCTCCTAAAGAAACTACCTCCTTCAACACAATCAAATTAATTCCATTGCCATGTATATTTTAGCAGATGTCAGATTGTATTTAATTGGTGTGCACAATCTCATCATAGCCTTATCTGTTACACAAGGACCTCATATTTTATTTTAATTTCTCAAGGTGTTACTAGTTTACTGAAGTGAAGCAATAGGTCTAATTAGCCCGCACTGTCAGTTTTACAGTAAAAGAAATTAGTCATTTTCTTCATTTAAATCAGAAAAAGGGGAATATAGCCAAGTTAAAAACAAAAAACATTGTAGTATTCATACAGGTTTAAAGCTTTACCTCTTTACCGCTGTTCTCTGTGGTCTCATTTCTGCATTGGAAAACCATTAAAATTGTGAAAGTAGAACCTAAGAAATTTAAAGCAATTGAACAGTGTACTCATGATGTATTGATTCCATCAAGCAGAGATGAGATGCTTTTGCAAATGACACACCCTACGCTTTATCAGTGTATAGTTAAATAAGTAATATAAGCTCCTAGAATGATTGAGGTGAAAAAGAGTTGGACCTCTCTTTCAGATGTGAAAAAGAGTTAAGCTTCCCTTTCGGATGTCAAAAAGAGTAGAGCACCTTCACAAAAAAACTAAAATTATTTTCTCTGAAAACAACATTTACATGCGTTCATTAACTACTTGAATGCTTTTGTGATGTAACCATACTGATCCATCGGTCTTAACACACCAATACCCCTTTGCTTCTGGCATGCTCCCTACATCGCTGTTGATGCAAGGATTTTATTTGGGACTGTTTCAATGTAATGTATTTGGGACATGAGTGATTATTGATAGTTTTCTGAACGTTGAAGTGTATTTTTCACTGCCATTATTGTTTTACAACAAAAGGAACATTATCACACTTTTAGGCACTAGATGCCAGTAGGTGATGGAGTGTCTCTGCTCTGAAAGAGATTTATATAGTTCTGCCTTATCTAACTAACCGATCATTCTATAGGTCTCTGTAACTCCCACATGTTCCATAGTTTTTGGTGTATCACACAATACAATATGGAGATAAGAAGAGGCTAATTTCTTGAAGGGGTGCAGATTCATACAAAAATCAGAAAAACAAATCAAAGCTGCCCTCACACTCAGCTAAACCAATTAAAATCATGCCCTGAAGGGCATCATTGCAAGGGCCCAGACAAGCATTTCAGAAATGTTCAAGAATGACCCCTGATTAAAAGATCCAAAATGCTTCCACCTGCTGGGGCACATCATGTAAAGCCTGTAGAGGGTGTCCCTGAAGAAGCCCGTGGAGGGAGATGCTGAAAATATATCACATCTTTGGAACAATACGTTTTCTGAAAGTAGGCCAGTGTCTCAATGGACAAAGGTGAACATTCTCCTTCCCAGCTACTAAATCAACTTCAGTCCAACATATAGAAGTGCGAGAAGGAGGAGGCTTAACACTCAGCAGGAATCTGATTTGGGAAAAAGAGCTACTGGCCAATTTGCTTATGTCCCAGGGGCCAAGAGAAGACCAGCCCATTGCCACAAGCCTTATTACTTTGCAGTAGGAGGGTTAGACCACTGTGAAAACGAACTCAGCAGATGAAATGCAGTTGTTGGTCACTTGGGCAATAAAGAACGTTTACCTTGACATGTATGAGGTCTTCTAAAGAAAGAAAGGATGAAGGAGCCCAGACAGATGGCAAACACCACGACTAGCCTAACGTTGGAGAGGACCTGACTGCACCTTGTGCTGCCCATCCATCGTATGAGGATTTGGCCCTGAAGGTACAACATCAGGCAGAGGAAATAATTTGACTTCAAGGGGTATGATGTAAAAGGAGGGGAGGACATGTGGCCTAATGGCATGAGCTGCTGACTTTCAGAATGGGGAACCAGGTTCAAATCACAGCCTTGGCTCAATGCTCTTGGGCCAGTCACTTAACCTTCCTGTGCCCAATTGTTTTTTTTTAAATGAGTAACATCTGGTTCTTATGTAAAATGTCTGGCTCTCATGTAAAGTAATCTTAAGCCCTTGAACCAAGTTTGTGCTGTATTAAACTACACAGTAAATAGGTAAATAAGCCTGTTATCTATGTTACATGAAAAGCCCAGTGAGAATCAATTAGATTCAAGACGACTCTGCCACAGAAGAAAACTACCTTCTCTTGGCCGGACCTCACAGGCCACTTTAACACATTTTAAGGAATCAAAAACATCTCTGAAGAAGGCCATAGCACCAGTAATAATTCCAGTGATTCTACCTTCGATTCATACAGGGGTGGATACTGAACTGTAAGAAAGCGTCAACATATATAACCAGGTTTCCTCTTCCAGCAGTAACAGCAACTTGCAACTCACAATCAGATTCTATGTGCTTAAATGAAATGGCCCAAGAGTACCACCCAAGTAAAAATGAGATTGGGAGGAAAATAGTACAACTCTACAGCAACATATCTATTAAAATCGTTTGTGCAGGGCTTTGGCACAAGATCGAAGAAATATAATCCTCCTAATTGTACGCAAAGTGTAGTGTAGTGAGAAGTGTAAAGGAACAAATGTATTGCATGGTTGAGAAGAATTGTGGCCCAGGAATGGTTCTACTTTTAGACCTAAGGATGCTAAAAAGAGTTTCAATAGGTAGATGAATCGGGTCCGACAAGTAATTGCATCTGCAAGTGTGCCTGGTCCTTAGTAAGTAAACTTACAAGGGGACGTGTATAGGCCAATGAACCTTTTGAATCACATGGAGTATCCTAGTCATGCAGTGACCACTGGAAACAGCAATAATCAGCATTAAATATCATTAATAAACATCTACTCATTAATGACCACAACTTCATGCAAAAACATTTTAGAGAAAAACATAAATTTGGAAAAAGATCTATCTAAATGAGAATTCTATAATCAGCGCAGTTGGTACTTAGAAGAAAAGGCACTACTTGTCAGTCACGTTTTCATAGCTACCTATCCAGGATGGATCAGCAACAAGTCAGTCTTCGTCTTCAGGTCATCAATTAGTCAGCCACACATCAGGCTCACAGAGTATGAGCCCAACGGCAGAACCTCGGACAGCGTCTCCTGAAGTCATCAATTCACCCCCCGCATCTCCTAAATTCTTCCTCATCTGAAGTTTTAGCCCCTTGTCATTACTTTTTGTTAGGGTCTCCCAGTCCATCCCCCTATTTCCTAATTGGTCAGTCAGTCAGCAGATATGACTTTAACCTATAGCATTTATTTACCAAATCTACCAATTTCAATATTAGTCCATTCACAAGATGTGGATTTGTCCGCTATACAATGTCCTCATCATCCGGCTCTTAAGGGATCGAAATTGTTGCATGTTCCTCTTCAGTCAGTGCCTTCATTGTTCAAGTCCTGGGAAAGTACTTTTAGCCTCCTCTACACATAATTGTATCAAATTGTCTTCATCATCTCTTATCCAGCGGTACATTGCAGAAAAACGTAGCTAAGCAACTTTAGCATCGGGTGAGTCAAGGACAGGGTGTAGCAGCTTCTTGCAAATGCAGTTATTGTTCTGCTCTCTGTGTGCGAGGCCTAGGAAGACTAGGCCTTAAGTTTGACTAAGTAAGTACTACAAATTGAAGTAAAAACATAGGTTATACATTTCAATATGACATAGCACTACATTTTTCTCATATATTTTCATTATTTCATACAGTTTCAGTTATATTAGTAGAATCTCGCACACATGGCTGCCATGCCCCGAGGGCACATTTTCAAATGTGCACATTATTTTCTCTACGATTAATTTCTCTACACATTTTTCATTATTAAGCACATAAACATCATTAATTATTTGTCTTTATTAGCATATCTGCTTCAACACATCATTACAGGATATGGGTTCTGAAACCTGCCAGGCATGCTAATGAGAAGGAAGGACTTTGTGAGAGCCTCTTCACATTGTCTTAAATTGACTTTCAGGCATTTCTTCTGAGAGTAACTATCATTATATTTTTTCCCTATTATGATTGAAACCTTGCCTCTTCCTTGCCCTTCTCTTGCTTTCTTTTTCCTTTCTTTTTCGCCCTCTTTTGTGTTAAAATGTGAGCCCCAAAGGTTGCATGAATGAAATTTCCCTGCATAGCTTGTGGTAAAATATGATTAGATAGATCACAGAGGATGCTGCTGTGGTCACATCCTGCCTACCTTTGTGTTTTCTTCTAGTAATCATCTTTCTGTCCAAAATGTTCATGTTTATAAGTGACACATCAAATTATCTCTCTAGTTTAATAGTTTATTTCTAATAATTTGCCATTATTTTTGCGCATTGTCCTATAGCCTCTTACTTAGGGTGTGTTTAATTTAATTGTTTTGTGTGGTTAAAATGTGTTTTTCTGAGTTCAACTGTGTGGCAATAAACTAAAATGTAACAGTGCTGATGCAAATGGAAAACAGTTCCTTGACCGACTGCTCATCAAACCAAGGCAGTGGAGATCCCAGGTCTTTTCTCAACTTGCAGCTGAGAGAACCATAAGTTACTTCATACCAGTTAAAATTTAATGTATCCCAGTAGTTCAATGTTTCTCTTCTTCAATCCATCAGTTCTCAGTTTACGTTTATTGGCGTAAAGCATCTTTTTTTAATCATTGCACATTTTCTTTCTCAGTATATTTGATCCCAGAACCAGCGCCCTGTTTTTATTGTAAAACGTGCATTCTCTGACTGTTTCATTTTGATGTACCTTTTGCCTGGGTAGATTTATAACAATTCCCTAGTAATTTGATCATTTACTTGTTATTTACTGGTTACCTTTGTTGCAATAATGAACACATATTTACATCTTACTTAAATAAAGTAAAGCAGTGCAACCTTCTAATAAGATGAGAGCAAGGCCATCACTTGCCGTGCTGAAGGGCAGCTCTACATCAAATGATACACTAGTGAGTGTGTATTCAGACTTGGAAGTAAAGTCAGCAGGGCTGTGTAGGAAAGTACCATCTTGCCTGGCATGTTACCCCCATTTTTACTTGTGTGTCAGTTTGTTTTTGCCTGTGACACTGGGATCCTGCTAGCCCGGACCCCAGTGCTCATAAGTTGTGGCCTATATGTGTTCCCTGTGTGGTGCCTAACTGTATCACTGAGGCTGTACTAACCAGAACCTCAGTGTTTATGCTCTCTCTGCTTTTAAAATTGTCACTGCAGGCTAGTGACTATTTTCACCAATTCTGATTGGCACACTGGAACACCCTTATAATCCCCTAGTATATGGTACCTAGGTACCCAGGGTATTGGGGTCCCTGGAGATCCCTATGGGTTGCAGCATTTCTTTTGCCACCCATAGGGAGCTCAGACAATTTTTACACAGGACTGCCACTGCAGCCTGAGTGAAATAACGTCAACGTTATTTCACAGCCATTTTACACTGCACTTAAGTAACTTATAAGTCACCTATATGTCTAAACCTCACTTAGTGAAGGTTAGGTGCAAAGTTACTGAGTGTGAGGGCACCCTGGCACTAGCCAAGGTGCCCCCACATTGTTCAGGGCAATTTCCCCTGACTTTGTGAGTGCGGGGACACCATTACACGCGTGCACTACATATAGGTCAATACCTATATGTAGCTTCACAATGGTAACTCCGAACATGGCCATGTAACATGTCTAAGATCATGGAATTGTCCCCCCCATGCCAAATCTGGTATTGGGGTGCCAATCCCATGCATCCCCGGGGCTTCAGCATGGACCCCGGGTACTGCCAAACTAGCTCTCTTGGGTATTCTCTGCAGCTACCACTGCTGCGAACCCTCAGACAGGTTTCTGCCCTCCTGGGGTCTGGGCAGCACAGTCCCAGGAAGGCAGAACAAAGGATTTCCTCTGAGAGAGGGTGTTATACCCTCTCCCTTTGGAAATAGGTGTTAAGGGCTGGGGAGGAGTAGCCTCCCCCAGCCTCTGGAAATGCTTTGAAGGGCACAGATGGTGCCCTCCTTGCATACACCAGTCTACACTGGTTCAGGGAGCCCCCAGCCCCTGCTCTTACACGAAACAGGGCAAAGGTAGTGCCCAGAGCTCCTCCAGTGTGTCCCAGACCTCTGCCATCTTGAATGCAGAGGTGTGAGGGCACACTGGAGGCCTCTGAGTGGCCAGTGCCAGCAGGCGACATCAGAGACCTGATAGGCTCTTACCTGGTTAGGTAGCCAATCCTCCTCTGAGGGCTATTTAGGGTCTCTACTGTGCGTTTCTTGTCACATAACAAATGCAAGAGCTCACCAGAGTTCCTCTGCATCTCCCTCTTTGACTTCTGCCAAGGATCGACCGCTGACTGCTCCAGGACGCCTACAAAACCACAACAAAGTAGCAAGACGACTACCAGCAACATTGTAGCGTCTAATCCTGCCGGCTTTCTCAACTGTTTCCTGGGGATGCATGCTCTGAGGGCTGTCTGCCTTCACCCTGCACTGGAAGCCAAGAAGAAATCTCCAGTGGGTCAACAGAATCTTCCCCCTGCTAACGCAGGCACCAAACTTCTGCATCACCGGTCCTCTGGGTCCCCTCTTATCTTGACAAGAGTGGTCCCTGGAACACAGGAGCTAGATCCAAGTGACCCCGACAGTCCAGTGGTCCTTCTGTCCAACTTTGGTGGGGTAAGTCCTTGCCTCCCCACGCCAGACAGTAATCCTGTGTACTGCGTGATCTGCAGCTGCTAGGGCTTCTGTGCACTTTTGGAAGGATTCCTTCATGCACAGCACAGCCCAGGTCCCCAGCACTCCATCCTGCATTGCTCAACTCGCTGAGTTGACCACCGGCTTCGTGGGACCCTCTTTTGTTGTGTTGAGACAACCGCCATGCTCAGATTTTTTGAATGCCAGTTCAAGTGCTTCTGCGGGTGCTGCCTGATTCTGCATGGGCTCTCTCTGTTGCTGAGCGTCCCCTCTGTCTCCTCCTCCAAGGGGTGACCTCCTGGTCCTTCCTGGGCCCGGTCAGCACCCATTATCTTCAACTGCGACTCTTGCAGCTAGCAAGGCTTGTTTGCGGTCTTTCTGCATGGAAATAACTCTGCGTCCTCCAGCATGCCGTGGGACATATTCTGACCAAAGGAGAAGTTCCTGGCACCTTCTGTTGTTGCAGAATCTTTGGCTTCTTCCACCCAGAGGCAGCCCTTTTGCACCTTCATCCGGGGTTTAGTGGGCTCCTGCCCCCCAGGACACTTGCGTGACTCTTGGACTTGGTCCCCTTCCTTTGCAAGTCCTCGGGTCCAGGAATCCATCTTCAGTGCTTTGAGTCAGTTGTTGGCTTTGCAGAATCCCCTATCTCGAATTTACTGTATTTCTGGGGTAGTAGGGTAACTTTACTCCTACTTTTCAGGGTATTGGGTTGGGGTATCTTGGACACCCTTAGTGTTTTCTTACACTCCCAGCGACCTCTACACACCATACTAGGCCTGGTGTCCATTTGTGGTTCGCATTCCACTTTTGGAGTATATGGTTTGTGTTGCCCCTAGGCCTATTGTCTCCTATTGCATTATATTGTATTCTACAGTGTTTGCACTACTTTTCTAACTGTTTACTTACCTGATTTTGGTTTGTGTGTATATTTTGTGTATTTTACTTACCTCCTAAGGGAGTATATCCTCTGAGATACTTTTGGCATATTGTCACTAAAATAAAGTACCTTTATTTTTAGTAACTCTGAGTATTGTGTTTCTTATGAAATAGTGCTATATGATATAAGTGGTATAGTAGGAGCTTTGCATGTCTCCTAGTTCAGCCTAAGCAGCTCTGCTATAGCTACCTCTATTAGCCTAAGCTGCTAGAACACTACTAATCTACTAATAAGGGATAACTGGACCTGGCACAAGGTGTAAGTACCATCAGGTACCCACTATAAGCCAGGCCAGCCTCCTACAGACTGTCACTGGTGTGGAGAAAACACGCAGGATTGGGGTTTACTATTATTTTCCATGCCAGTGTCATTTGCATGAAACTTGGCATTATCCTCACTTATAAAAATAAAACGGACACAGCACAGTTCTGCTAGTGCTAACTGCACTGACATATTTTACTGAGGGTGGTAGGCGCCACCTTGGCAGGCTGATGTCAGTTACTTATTTATGACTTTTTATGTCTGGAGTATGGAGCCATGAAGTGCACTGACACTGTTGTGTCCAAACTGAAGCCCTGAAAGGGAGTATTTTTATCCGTAGAAATATGTCTGTAGAGCAGGAAGGATGGGTGGGTCAGCCTCTACCAGATAATGTGTTACTGAAGGTAAGTAACCTGTCCATCTGATAGAGACATCTATCCACAGATTCCTTATCTTTTAGTAGATACCCAAGCAATACCGTCCCCGGCGTTGGGATGCTGACAAATTTTCCACACTAAAAAGTTCTGCAGGACCAAACTGGTGAAATGCTCTTCCCTGTGGACCTCACTGTCCAGGCAGTAGTGCTTAGTAAATGTGTGCAGGGATGCCCACGTTGCTGCCTGGCAGATGTTCAGGACTGGGACTCCACAGGCTAATGCAGTGGTTCCATCTTTGGCTCTGGTGGAATGGGCCCGCAAGCTTTCAGGGGGTTGCTTTTTGGCCAGTGAGTGGTAAATTTTGATGCAAAGAACGACCAATTGGGAGTTGGTCCATTTCTGCACCTCCCAACCTTTCTTAGCGCCAAAATAGCCTGCAAAGTGTTGGTCTTCCTCCCGGAAATCTTTTGTGCAGTCAAAGTAGAATGGCAATGCTCTTTTCGGGTCCATACGTTGGAGTTGCTCCTCTTCTTTGGAGGATGTGGAGGAGTGTAGAAAGTTAGCAGGGTGACAGATTGGCCCATGTGAAATGGTGTCACCAATTGTGGGAGGAATTAGGCCTTAGTGCAAAGCACCAGTTTCTCTGGAAAGACAGATAGGTAGGAAACTTGGATGACAAAGCCTGTAGCTCACTCACCCTCTGGGCTTATGTTATTGGCACTTGAAAATCTGTTTTGATCATGAGCCACCGGAGGGGACATATGTGCAATGGCTCAAAAGGAGCACCTGTTACAAAAGTCAGGACCAGGTTAAGGCCCCACTGAGGCATAATCAAAGGTGAAGGGGGAAACATATGTACAAATCCTTTGAGGAATCTATTTACAATAGGGGACTTAAATAAGAAGGGTTGGTCAGGCTGCCACAAGAAGGCAAACAGAGCAGAAAGGTAATCCTTAAGACTACCCAAAGCAGAGCCCTGCTGAGCAAGGATGATAATAACAGGAAGGACTTCAGATAGAGAAGCAGAAAGAGGATTGATAGATTACTCTGAATAATATGTCATAAAATTCCTCCACTGGCATGCGTATTCAGTCTTGTTAGAGGGATGCCTGGCTGCCAGAATGACATTACAGACTTCAGGAGGAAGGTCAAAAGCTGTCAACTATTGCTGCTCAATCTCCACGCAAGAAACGGGAGAGTTGACAGGTTCTGTTGGATAAGCTCGGATACCAGGCTCTTTGTGCCCAGTCCAGAGCCTCAAGGATGACTTGGGGACAGGAGAACTCTGGGAAAGGTGTACAGGAGGCCTGAGCTCCACTCGAGATGAAAAGGATCTCCGAGTGATTGCCACCTTGGAAACTCCAGCGTGCAGAACTGCTGACATTGTGAGTTTTCTTCGGAAGCGAACAGATCTAACCAAGGCTCTCCCCACTGCCGAAAGATACCTTGTGCCATCTCCGGATGGAGATGATGTTCATGATCTGTTAGGCATTGACGGCTGAGTTCATCCACTCTGGCATTCAGGGAACCTGCCAGATGTTTAACTACCAAGTATATGCTGTGCTGTTCCAGACATGCCCTGAGATGCAGGGCCTCTTGACAAAGAGTCCACAACACCATCCTGCCCTGTTTCCTGCAGTGCCACATGGCGGTGGTGTTGTCTGTGAACACCTGCACTAGCCTTCCCTTGACTGAGGGTAGAAAAGCTTTCAATGCCAGTCACATTGCCCAGAACTCCAGCAAATTGATGTGGAGTCTAGATTCTGCCAGAGACCAGAGTACCCTGATCTCTACCGCTCCCAGATGGCTGCCCCACACCAGGAATGACACATCTGTCACCACTGTGAGATCTGGTTGAGGAAAGGAGAGAGGTCTACCACTTACCCATTTGCTGTTCGTTAGCCACCACTGCAAGTCCTTTGCAGTTCCCTCCGAGATATGGACCATGTCTGAGAGATTTCCCTGATGCTGTGCCCACAGAAACTTCAGGTCCCACTGCAGAGCCTGCATATGCCACCTGGCTTGTGTCACAAGTAGGATGCAGGAGACCATTAGGCCCAGCAGCCTTCTAGTCATTGTAACCGAAATCCAGGATATAGACTGAAACATCAGTATTATAGCCTGAATACCCTGGACTTGATGCTCGGGAGGAAAAGCCTGACACTGCTCTGTGTCCAGAACAGCTCCAATGAAAGGTCTCCCTTAGTCTGGAGGTGGGAGATGACAGCCAGGGCAAGTCCGCCTTTAACAGCCAATCGTCGAAATGAGGGAAGACTGACACCACTAATTTCCACAAATGTGCTGCAAGCACCACCATCACCATGATAAACACTGGAGGTGCGCTGTTAAGGCCAAAGGGGAGCACAGTGAACTGAAAATGTTTGTGGCCTACCGTAAACTGCATATAAAGCCTGTGGGCAGGCAGGGTGGGAATATGGAACTCCAATGCTACCATCCAGTCTCCTTGATCTATGGCCGACAAAAACTGATATAATGTGACCATCTTGGATTTCTCCTTTTTGAGGAAGAGATTGAGGTGGTCATTACAACCCTGGCGGACGGTGTTAAAGAGGCGGTAAGACCGCCAACAGGCTGGTGGTAAAAAAATTGAAAATTACGACAGTAGCGGAAACCGCCAACAAAGACAGCCACTTTAACACTCAGACCGCCACGGCGGTACAAACAAACAGCGCGGCGGTCACCGCCAACAGACAGGCGGGGGACAATGTACCACCCACAGTATCACAACCTACCAATCCGCCACCTTTTCCGGGTGGATTCTCCGGGGATAAAAACACGGCGGAAACAGGAATTTCGAAGGGAAAACACTCACCTCTACACACTCCACGAGGAACGAGGACACCATGGAACCGGAACTCCAAATTCTCCCTGCTGCGGCGAAGACCACGGTGAGTACAACACCTACGACACAGGGGAGGGGGTAGGCAAAAAAACAGGGACACGCAACACCCCCACCCTCACCCACCACAACACACACACTAATGCATATCAATACATCACAGTTACACCCCCCAAGCCCCCCCGGAAGAATGCAAAGACCAAAGAAAATGAGTGTAACCATTGGAATATATTTAAAACAAGTAGGCAGAAATATATATATACACAATGTACAAAATAAATACCAGGCATAGTAGTCCAGGTACTGCACAAAGAAACTCTGTGGAACACTGGGACCACACGGTATGAGCGAGGGCCAAACAAGATCCCCGACCATGACGGAGAGAACACTGCAGGGGCATCAGAGAGCAAGAAAACAGGCACCTCAGGGGGGGGGAAAGGGGGGGCACCTCAGCTGGTTGAGTGCACGACACCAAATCCACAAGGGGGCCACATGCCCACTGTTCAATCCTGGGGAGTGCAAAGCCACAGTCTCTCAAGTCTCTACAGTGGGTGGGTTGCCCACTGTTCCATCCTGGGGAGTGCAAAGCCACAGTTTCACAAGTCTCTACAGTGGGTGAGTTGCCCACTGTTCAATCCTGGGGAGTGCAAAGCCACAGTCTCTACATGTGGATGACAGTCTCCACTGGTTCTGGAGGGGGACTGGTGCCCAGAGTGCTTCATCCTGTTAAGAACAGAGGTAGTGGATGGACCTCTCCACTGGTTCTGGAGGGGGACTGGTGCCCAGAGTGCTTCATCCTGTTAAGGACAGAGGTAGTGGATGGACCTCTCCATTGGTTCTGGAGGGGGACTGGTGCCCAGAGTGCTTCGTCCAGTTAAGGACAGAGGTAGTGGATGGATCTCTCCACTGGTTTTGGAGGGGGACTGGTGCCCAGAGTGCATCATTCACCCTGTGACGGACCCATTTGCGTCAGTGCCCCTGCCGCTCATGGGCTAGTGGTGCTTGAGATGGTGGTGCCGTGTTCAGCGGTGCTTCAGATGGTGGTGCCCTGCTCAGCGGTGCTTGAGATGGTGGTGCCCTGTTTAGCGGTGCTTCAGATGGCGGTGCCCTGTTCAGCGGTGCTTCAGATGGCGGTGCCCTGTTCAGCGGTGCTTCAGATGGCAGTCTACATGGTCTCAGCTGCTGGCGGTCCTTCATGGCCCAGCGGGCCTTTTGCTGGCGGTCCTTCATGGGCCAGCTGGGCTGGTGCTGGCGGTCCTTCATGGCCCAGCTGGGCTGGTGCTGGCGGTGGCCTCCTGGGCAGCTGGGCTGGGGCTGGCGGTGGCCTCCTGGGCAGCTGGGCTGGGGCTGGCGGTGGCCTCCTGGGCAGCGGGGATGATGGCAGTCTTCTCCGCCGTGCTGCTCTTCCCAGACTTGCCGGGTTTCTTGTGGCCCTTCCCCACCTTGGAAGGTGTCACAGCTGACTCCACACTCCCAACGTGACCCCTGGGAGCGGCTTTGGTGGCTGGAGTCTTCCCCCTCTCCCGCCAGGCACTGGCCAACTTCTGATGCTTCACAGGTGGGGGACTGTCTGTGCTGTGGCTCTGTGCCACACTGGCTGTCCTGGTGGCCGGTGCACTCCACATTCCTGTGACAACAGGCACCACTGGTCCCGGAGATGTTGTGGCTAAGGTGTTACTTCGGGACCTATGAGATGGACGGGGTGGGGGAGGTGTGGGAAAGAGGTCAAGGGTGGACAGGAAAAGTTTTTTGGACACACTGGAACCGGTAGCTGGAGGGGGTTTGGGAGTGGGGGAAGAGGTGGTGGCTGTAGGAGGTGTACGTTTGGTGACTTTGGGTGAAGGTGCATGTGCTGGAGGCTGTAGTGAGGTGGATGGCTGTTGGGTGGGTGTGTGCCTGCGTTTGTGTATCTTTGGAGGGGGCGTCACAGACACACTGGGAGAGGACACAGGGGACGTTTGAATGGTAGTGGGGGTGGTGACTGCACGTGAGCGGGGTGTGGTGGTGGGTGTGCTGGAGAGGGACGTAGTGGCTGTAAATGTAGTGCATGCAGGTGTGAGTGTAGACAAGACTGGGAGGGAGGAAGGAGACAAGGAGGGGGGGGACACAGTGGAGGCAGTGGATGTTGGTGTGTCTGCATGTGTGTGTTGTTTGCGTGAGTGCCTGTGGGATGTGTGGTGCTTATGTTTGCCTGAGCTTCCCTTGTGTGTTGACGTGTGTGCAGGCTGGTCTGATGGTGTGCTTGGGATAGGCAGAGGTACAGGGGATTGGGTCGGGGTAGAGGAAGTTGGAGGGGGGAGGCTAGAGACAGGGACAATGGCTGCCATCAGTGCTGAGGCCTGAGTCTGAAAAGCTTGGTGAAGGGCCGCCTGACCAGAATGAATGCCCTCCAGGAATGCATTTGTTTGTTGCAACTGCCTCTCTACACCCTGGATGGCACTCAAAATGGTAGACTGCCCAACAGTGAGGGACCTGGGGAGGTCAATGGCCTCCTCACTGAGGGCAGCAGGGCTGACTGGGACAGGGCCTGCAGTGCCTGGGGCGAAGGTGATGCCCACCCTCCTGGGTGAGCGGGCACGGGGCAAAGGCTGAGGGGCTGCTGGGAGGGCGGTGCTGGTAGGGGGGGTAGCGGCTGTACCTGTAGATGCGGGGGGCACGGATGTTGCCACCACCATAAGGGAACTCCCATCAGAGGACGAGTCCGTGTCGCTGGTCTCAGCTCCTGTCCCCGCCGTGGAGCTCCCCTCGCCCTCCTTCCCACTGGTGAATTCTGACTCCGTAGTGTCACCCTCCAGGGCCATGTGGGATGAAGCTTCCTTGTGCTCCGGTGCCACTGCTAATGCACACAAGGACAGGGAGACCACAAAAAGGGGGGGAAAACAGAAGAAAGACATGTTGAGTGCATGCATTACCGTTACCGTTGGCAGACACGACAGACACAGAAGCCCCCCGCACTACGCCGCACTCTTGGCCTCCACTGTTCAATTCCTGGGAAATGGCCTACAAGGCTATGGACGACATCTGCACACATAGATGACACAGGGGCATGAATAGCTGTACTTGGCACTCTACAGAGGTGGGGTGGGGTGCCACATGGCCTGCCTTACGGAGGGGCCTTGCCTACGGAACTCGCCCTGGCCTAGGGAAACCCACAGCCCACATCCCCCACCCAGACACCTCGTAATGCGCGCAAAGTCAGCTGATTGAGAGTGTACTCACCCCCTTGTGTCTGCTGTGATGCCCTCAAGCGCCCATCCAACTCCGGGTAGGCCACCGCCAGGATCCTGAACATTAGGGGGGTCATGGTGCGACGGGCACCCCTCCCACATTGGGAGGCCATCCCCAGCTGAGCCTCCGCCGTCTTCTTGCTCCAGCGGCGAATGTCCTCCCATCTTTTACGGCAGTGGGTGCTCAGTCTGTGGTAGACCCCCATGGTCCAAAAGTCCTTGGCGATGGCATGCCAAAAATCTTTCTTCTGGTGGGCGCTGACCTACATGAAATGTACAGGGCAAAAAGAGATGTTATTACAAACTGCACCGTCAAACTGTTTGCCCCCATCCCTACCCTTGCCATGTGGCACATGCATTCACCGTCTTTCATGCACGTAGCACTCTGCCCCCTTCCTTCTTACATCCAGCCCTCTCCACACAGGCATAGCCCATACAACATGCTCCCTGTGTACTTACCTGTTTGTTTGGAGGACAGTAGAGTAGCGTGTACTGGGGGAGGACCCCATCAACGAGTTTCTCCAACTCCTCCGATGTGAAGGCAGGGGCCCTTTCCCCAGACACTCGAGCCATTGTCTCTTCCAGACCGAGGTCACAGCAGCACTTGCAGTGTAGGTCCTCTCCTGTCGAAGATCAGGTATCGAGTGATTGAACAGATAGAACATGGCGGTCACGTCCGCGGCGGTGCGTACCGTCACCGCCGGCGTACATCGTCATTGGCTCCTGGGACCCATAGGGTCCAATGTTAACCAATGCAGCATTGCGCCACGGTCTTCGACCGCCTACCGCGATGGTGTACAGCGCCAGCGTAGTTACCTCACATCCCATTGTCCCACTTTAGAGGTCAGGCAGCCGCTATTTCAGGGGCCCACATGGCTTCATTTTCAACTGCGTCACACAGACCTAGGCCTAGACTCAACACACATACAGGCCACCTTTTGTGTATGAATGGTGTTCTGTGTAAACTGTGGGTACGTACCTCTGAGTTGTTTGACTCTGTGCTCGCTGTTGTCCTTCATAAGCACCGTCCGCTGGGACATGTGAGGAGATGTCGGCATTCTCCTGTGTACCGACCGTTGGTGGACCTGTCGACAATGGAGGAGCGACATTTGATTATCACCTACAGGCTTGACCGTGCCACAATCCAGGAACTGTGTACCCAGTTGGAGCCAGACCTGATGTCAGCAATCCGCCATCCCACAGGAATCCCCCCTCAAGTGCAGGTGCTGTCAGTGCTCCATTTCCTTGCAAGTGGCTCATTTCAAACAACTGTGGCCATGGCATCAGGGATGTCCCAGTCTATGTTTTCCAACGTGTTGTCCAGAGTGTTGTCTGCCCTTCTGAAACACATGCAGAGCTACATTGTTTTCCCTCAGGTGGAGGATTTGCCTACAGTGAAAGGTGACTTATATGCCCTGGGACATATCCCCAACATCATAGGTGCCATTGATGGGACCCATGTGGCTTTGGTGCCCCCCACAGGAGTGAACAACTGTACAGAAACCGGAAGAGTTATCATTCCATGAATGTACAGATGGTCTGTTTGGCCGACCAGTACATCTCCCATGTGAATGCCATGTTCCCTGGCTCAGTGCATGACGCCTACATCCTGCGGAATAGCAGCATCCCTTATGTGATGGGTCAACTCCAGAGGCACCGTGTGTGGCTATTAGGTGAGCACCTGGAAGCAAGTCATTGGGAATGGTTGTCTGGGTCTGGGGCTATCCCTACAGGTTAGTGTGTGTCTAACAGTTGTCCCTCGCCATTTGCAGATGACTCTGGTTACCCCAACCTCTCATGGCTACTGACCCCAGTGAGGAATCCCAGGACAAGGGCAGAGGAACGCTACAATGAGGCCCATGGGCGAACTAGGAGGGTGATCGAGTGGACCTTCGGCCTCCTGAAGGCCAGGTTCAGGTGCCTCCATATGACAGGTGGATCCCTATTCTACTCACCAAAGAAGGTGTGCCAGATCATTGTGGCCTGCTGTATGCTTCACAACTTGGCTTTGCGACAATAGGTGCCTTTTCTGCAGGAGGATGGCCCAGATGGCGGTGTTGTGGCAGCTGTGGAGCCTGTGGACAGTGAAGAGGAGGAAGCAGAGGAAGAAGACATGCACAACAGGGACTCAGTGATCCTGCAATATTTCCAGTGAGACACAGGTAAGAATACAAACCTGCCTACTACATGTACTTTAACACTACTACCTCTCTACGGTCTGTCCTTTTCACCCAGTGTATGGTCACTGAGTTGTCACTTTCCCTTACGATTTCACAGATGTGGGTCCCACTGTGTAACATCTGCTTAGATTCCTCATGGACTAGAGCTGTGTGACATAGGTATGTTGACATTACTATTTAAAAAGCATTTTGTCACTGTAATTGCTAATACACTATTTCGAAATCACAGACAGACTGCAGATTGTTTTGTGCTATAGGTGTGTTTATTTAAGTGCTCAATATTGGAGGGGGTAGTGAAATGGTGAAGGGTGATGGCGGAGGAATGTCCATGGCAGAGTCCAGTCTATTAGTCTCACAGGTGCATTGCCCATATGGGCATAGGAAGTGGAGCTGGGGCAGTTTAAGTATGGACAGAGTGACAAAGTGGGACAGTAGGATGACAATCAAGGTGGTCTAATTTCTTGGCGGGGGTCTTGGCATCGTGCTCTGTCTTTGTCCTGGATCTCAGGGACCATTTGCGGAGTGGTTCTCCCTCTGCAGGGTGTGGGGTGCTGGTGTGGTGGTCCTGTGGCGGGGCATCCTGTCCACTAGCGCCGGCGGAGGTGGTGGGCAGTTCATCGTCCATGCTAGTGTCAGGGGCCCCTTGTAGTGCCACAGTGTCCCTCCTGGTGTTGACAAGTTCCTTCAGCACCCCTACGATGGTGCCCAGGGTGGAGCTGATGGTTCTGAGTTCCTCCCTGAAGCCCATATACTGTTCCTCCTGCAGGCGCTGGGTCTCCTGAAACTTGGCCAGTACCATTGCCATCGTCTCCTGGGAGTGGTGGTAGGCTCCCATGATGGAGGAGAGGGCCTCGTGGAGAGTGGGTTCCCTTGGCCTGTCCGCCCCCTGTCGCACAGCAGCCCTCCCAGTTCCCCTGTGTTCCTGGGCCTCCGTCCCCTGGACCGTGTGCCCACTACCACTGCCCCCAGGTCCCTGTTGTTGTTGGGGTGGTGGGTTATCCTGGGTTCCCTGTAGTGGTGGACACACTGCTGATTGACGTGTCCTGGGGACGGAGGTATGGGCCCGCTGGGTGGGTGCTGTGCTGGTGTTTCCAGAGGGTGGAAGGTCTGTGGTGGCCTGTGCCTGTGTGAGGGGAACCGACTGTCCCGAGGTCCCCGATGGTCCGGGCTGGTCATCTAGATCCAGTTGGACAGAGGTGCTGTCATCACTGTGGGCCTCTTCTGTTGGTGGTTTGGACATGTGTGGACCCTCCTGTCCGGTGACGTTGGGTAGGGGTCCTGCAGGGGTATAAAAGGATGTTTATTAAATCTGTGTGTGTAATGGTGTGCAATGGGTGGGTGACCGTGTACCCCAGTGCTAGCATTCCTGTGTGGGACCTTGTGTGATGATGGTTTAGGGGGGTGTATGGGTATGTGCAGTGGGCATGCTTTTGGTGATGGGTGTCCATGCTTTGTTGTTGCATGCAGGGCTTGGTGTTAGGATGGGTGGTTTGTGATGTTGGGACATATGTGAGGAGTTGGGGTGCTGGGGGTGGGGGTGGGGGTATGTGATAGCATGCTAGTAGGGTGGGGGATGTAATAGTAAAGCTTTGACTTACCAGAGTCCATTCCTGTACCTACTCCTGCGAGGCCCTCAGGATGCAGAATCGCCAAGACCTGCTCCTCCCATGTTGTTAGTTGTGGGGGAGGTGGTGGGGGTCTGCCGCCAGTCCGCTGAACCGCCAGGTGGTGTCTTGAGACCACGGAACGCACCTTCCTCCGTAGGTCGTTCCACCTCTTCCTGATGTCCTCCCGATTTCTTGGGTGCTGTCCCACTGCGTTGACCCTGTCCACTATTCTTCACCATAGCTCCATCTTCCTTGCAATGGAGGTGTGCTGCACCTGTGCTCCGAATAGCTGTTGCTCTACCCGGACGATTTCCTCCACCATGACCCTGAGCTCCTCCTCCGAGAACCTGGGGTGTCTTTGCCTTGCCATGGGGTGGTGTAGGTGATATGTGGGGTGGAGTGTGTGGTGATAAGTGTGGTGATATGTAGTGGTGTGTTGTGTGAGGTGCTGTGCTGCTTTACTCTTCAGAATATCAAAACTATGCACTTCAGGATATTTTAAGGCACAATGTAAAGCAATCACTCTCAAACACCTTCGTAAGTAGAATAATCAAGTTTATTTAAGGGGCAAGTTCTCAGCTAGCAAAACTAAACCACACTAATATATATATATATACATCAGGAGAATAACATGAGAATAATGATAAAGATATAAGCACTCTGTGAATAATTGCAAGAGTAAGTGCATATAATACGAGCACACACAATATACCTCAATGCTCAATAGCATGAAAATGACTGTAAGAGTAAGTGCATATTACGCGCGCACACACAATATACTTCAATGCTCAATAGCATGAAAATGACTGCAAGAATAAGTACACATTACGCGCGCACACACAATACACTTAATAAATTGAAAAGCTTCACCGAAAAGAGCGTCTGCATCCCTCCGCCGTACACAAAGCTGGGGAACCCAAATCAGCTGACACAGGGAGCCTCTGTTCGGGACAATCAGTCCTCCTGGCGTTGCGTCCAACCCAGGAGAGAGTTCCTAAACCAGCCCATCCAGGCCCCCAACTTTTATAGTATTTACTAACGCCCAGGAGTCTTTTCTAGAAAAAGACCCCCTCCTTTACAAATTGTGCAATCGGCGGTACCTTGTTCACCCTTCGAGACGTCTCCTCAGAACGGGCCAAGTTCCCAGGAGAGGACTCCAAGGTGAAGCTTGCATTCCTCCTTGTGTACAGGCGCATCCCCCTGTTGTTCTAACTGATAGCTCGTGGAATGTAAATAGCGCCCTTCGTACCAGGCAGATGGAGCGAAGTTGAGCAGAAAAACACCCCACCCTTCAGCTTGCCGAAGCTTGTGGAAAAACACAGAACAGTGCCTTACGCACCGGACCAGACTCGACAAAATGGAGTCGTGAACCAAAATGGAAGCGAAGGCCAATGAAAGCAGAGGCCAATGGTCCACACTCTGCACCACTGTTTACCTTGCACGTAGTGCTGCCGCATGCACGTAGTGTATGTAGCAATACATCTCCACCCTTGGACCATTTGGCCAACTTACAACTAAGTATATCCTATAAGCTGAAATGGCAATGCTCTTGGGCGAAACTGAGATAGAAGATTAGGCACACACTGAATACAACAACATAATGAAATTAAAATAACTGTTATGATAATGATTACACCAAAGATATAACGCAGTTGGCCTAAATTAGGCAGCCATCCAAAAGCCCAATCCCACCACCCCTTGTCAACATCCTGCTGCACCCCCTTCACCAACTTATGCAGGGCCTCTATGTGGGAGTTGATTGATATGGAGTGGTCGGATAAATTGAAGCAACATAATCCTTCAAAATCACTGCAGCCATGGTTGTGTTTAAGCAGTAAATAATCAATAGCAGCGCGATTCTGCAAAGCAGCTCTTCTAATTCCCTGTACATCTAATAACAGCTCAGCTAAGGCAGCTGATGTATAGTTAATATTCTTGACTACTAAACATGCAAGTTTATTAATAACTCTGGTATTATATACTGCAAGTCCTGGCACCCCTACGATAGAACTAGCTAAACTAACATATTCTGTTTTGGACAGCAATGAAATTTCAGAATCACAGTCCGTAGGTAATTGAATAGTGTCTCTGGTATAGCGAGGGTGTAGAGCAGTATCCATAGGAAACATGAGAAAGCCTAAGCGTGACCAGGCACAAGGCCCTCCGGTTAGATTGGCTGGAATATAAGTAAAAGAAAGATTACCACAAGAAAAGAGCCAACCTTTAGGCAACTTAACATTTTGAATGTGGCTGGCAGCAGGCACCACATGTTGGCAAAACATTGAATTATTTACATTCAAACAGGTTAGGTCAGTCCGTGAGTGGCACAACGTCTGTTGTGCAGCAGTTAAATTTTTGTCTCTTTTCTCCAATTTGAGCTGAGCACATTTACCTATTTTCATAGGATCACAGGTCAATGAATAGCACACATCCCCACTTGAGATGTTAAACGTGAGTATAGATGTCATGTTCCTCCACAACCGCCTGCCCACCTCCGGGCAATGACGGCAGTACTCATAGAGTGACAGATGGGAGCGAACGTCACTCACATCCACCATTCCATCCTGGTTTGTATTGTTAAAGATGTGTAATAATACAGCAGCAGGAGTGGGCACTGCCACTAGACAAGTGGTAATCAAATCTTGAACGCTTTGCATGTTACTCATACAGAAGTGAGATATATTCAGCACTTCCTGCGCTAGATGAATCCAAACATTGTTCGGTTGATGCAGCAGCGTTGGCATCTGCGGCTGACGGTTGAATTTTTGGGCTATGAGCCCCTCCCGCTCCCCGGTGGAGTCTCCCGAACGGGCTCCATACACCACACTCATGGCACAGGCACTCCACAGGATGATCTGAAAAGAACAAAGGACAAAACACGTATTATCATTCTCGCAGATAGCATTTGTCAGCGGGAACATGTTCCCATTTGTCTTGACCAGGTCGCATAACTACCAGGACATTGTCTGGTCCAGTGGCGATGACATCAGCGGGTTGAGGAGGGTTATTTGGGGATTCAATCCACACTTTGGCCCCTGGGTTCTTGTCAGTAGATCCGAACCCTCCTTTGCCTCTCACAGTGAGAAGAGCTGGGGCGCTCCCCTTCTTAACAACACCTCCATAAACCGGCATAATGACAATTTGGGCAACGCGATCACCAGGTTGCACCACTAGGTCTGTGTCACCACTGTTCAAGAGAATGACTTTCAACTCGCCTTGGTAGTCTGCATCTATCACGCCTCCTAAAACTTGGATGCCCCTCAAGGCAAGCCCAGATCGAGGGGCGATCAGACCGTAATGCTCAGGGGGAATCTGAATTCCCACCCCAGTTTCAATCAGAGTGATGTCTCTAGGTTTCAATCGATGCATGTGTAAAGCATGTAAGTCAAGTCCTGCAGATTCTGGTGTAGCTCGATATGGGGCCAAAGCTCCTGGAGCTGTTTCCCAATACACAATGGTATTGCTCGTTGTAAACGGATTAATCTGTAAAGCAGGTGTGAGCATTCTCATGAGAGGTGTCTCGGCATTTGTTAGGGGTCGGTTGTTCAAAATTTGCAAAGCATCATACAAATTATCTCTCCACCCCTTCAGTGTCCCATCATTCAGTTTACGCAATTGTTCTTTCAGCAACCCATTCATTCTCTCAATCAGTCCCGCTGCTTGTGGGTAGTAAGGTATGTGAAAAATCCACTCAATATTGCGTTGTGCACAATAGTCCTGCACTAGTCTGCCCTTGAAGTGGCTGGCGTTATCACTTTGAATCTGGAGTGGCACTCCATAGTACAGAATCAACAGATCTAGTGTTTTCAGGGTGCTCTGCTGAGTTGCGCGCTTGCAGGGAAAGGCTATGAGATAACCAGAGTAAGTGTCTACCACGGTGCAGGCATACTGACACCCTCTGCTCACTGGCATTGGTCCAATGTAATCAATCTGCCAAATCTGTCCTGGCAATTTACCTCTACCTAGCTGGCCTCTCACCACCTGTGGGACCGGTCTGTGCTGTGCATGCTGACAAATGGGACATTCAATGATCGCTGTTTTAATCAAATCTAGGGGAAGATGCATCCCTCTAATCTCAGCCCACCTGTGAGTAGCCTTTTCTCCAAGATGTCCGCATTTCTGGTGTGCCCATTTAGCCATTCCCACCAAATCAGAACTCTGCGCCTCCACTTCAGCCTCTTGAATCTTGGCTCGATCGTCTGCAAGACAATTGAACCATCGGTCTAATGAATCAGTTGGACAGTGAGCGTCCACATGATAGACAGTCACGGTGCTTTGAGGTAACATTTCCCAGATCTCCTGCCATAACTCCTTCCCCCATACCTCTTTGTTATGGATTTTGTACTGATGTGCATGCCACGTGGGAAGCCAAGTAGCTAACCCATTGGCGGTAGACCAGGAATCTGTATAAATGTGACATTTTCCGGGTAGCTCCTGTTTTAAAGCCTGATACACGGCATAAAGCTCTGCATACTGGCTACTTTTTCCCTGTCCTGTAGTTGTCAAAAGCTTCTTGGTAACAGGATTATAGGACACTGCCTTCCAGTGCCTTTTCGCTCCAACATATTTTGCTGAACCATCTGTGAACCACACATGTTTTTTGTCATCTGCAGACAAGTCTGCGAACGGCTGGCCCCACCCTACTGGGGATTCACACACTGAAGGTACATCATGCAACATTTCGGAATTCTCCACTGGAGCCTGCGCTACCTGCTCATGCAAAACTTTTGGACCCGCTCGTGCCCTGTCCTGGACATACCATTTCCATTTTATAATGCTGGCTTCTTGCGCATGTCCAATTCTATGAGTTTTTGGGGAACTCATCACCCACTGCATGATGGGAATTTCAGGCCTTAAAATCACATTATGTCCCAGTGTAATTTGCTCAGTATCAACCAGGGCCCAATAGCAGGCCAGCAGCTGCTTCTCAAAGGGAGTATACCGCTCTCCTGCCTCAGGTAACTTCTTTGTCCAAAATCCCAGGGGCACCCTCTTTCTTCCTTGTTTTTGCCATAAACTCCAATTGGCATACTGCCCCTGGACTGTCACATTCAACTCAATGTCTCCCTCTCGAATCGGCCACAAATCCAAAGCATGCTGAATGGCGTCTTTCGCCAATTCAAACGCGCGCTGCTCCTGCTCTCCCCATTCAAACGCATTTTTCTTTCGTGTAACTTTGTACAATGGGGCCAAAATTTGAGACAAATGGGGTATATGTTGTCTCCAATACCCGAATAGTCCAATAAAACTCTGGGCTTCCTTCCGATTTCGCGGTACTGCGAATTCCTTAATCTTTTGTTTCACTTTTGGCAACACTTCTCTGTGTCCCTGATTCCACTGAATGCCCAAAAATTTCACGCTCTGAGACGGTCCCTGCACTTTCTCGGGGTTAATCTCCCACCCTTGATTCTGCAAATGTTCCACCACCCTGTCTAGCTGAATTTGCACCTGTTCTTGCGTCTCTCCCTGCATCATCACGTCATCTATATAGTGGGAAATTTGCACTCCAGGAACCACGGGTACTTCATCCAAATGTTCAGCCACCAGCCGGTGGCAGATAGTGGGGCTATGTAAATACCCCATGGGTAATCTACAGAAGGTGTACTGACGCCCCGCCCATTGGAATGCCAGCTGAGGCTGGCTCTCAGTAGCTATTGGTATCGTAAAGAAGGCATTGGCAATGTCAATGGTTGCATACCAAGTCCCACTGTGTTTCTGTATGTTCTCAATCAAGGTAATGGTGTCTGGGACCGCTGCAGTCAGAGGAGGTGTATGTTTATTCAATTGGCGATAATCAATGCAAATCCTCCAACTGTTATCACTTTTACGAACAGGCCAGAAGGCATTATTCCACGCAGTGGTGATGGGAACTATTACCCCGGCCTCTAGTAAATCATGTATAGTCTGGCTAATCTCCTCATGTCCTCCCGGTATTCTGTACTGTTTCATTTGAATCACTTTAGTAGCTTGGGGAAGTGTTACCGGAGGAATCTTCAACAGCCCTACCCTTGCGGCGGCTATTGATATAAATCTTTTGGAACCAAATTGATAACATCCATCTTCCAAATGTAGGGTCATCCCTTTCAAAATGTCAATTCCAATAATGTATTCGGGAATGGGCACAATCAGGACAGTGTATTCTCTCTTTGGAAGTGCCCCTATTTTCATGGGAACCACTATCTGCACTGCTGGGGTTTCTTTTCCGCCCAATCCCGTAATGGTAAAGTACTGTCCCCTGAATTTTCTTGGATTGCCATGAATCAAAGTGGCCTCCGCTCCGGTGTCAACGAGGGCTCGAACTTTTTGAACATTTCCACGTTTCCAATAAATTTCTACTTTGACATGAGGTCTGTTATCTTTGCGAGCCCATCCCTGCACCGGAGTTTGGCCTGTTTCCTAATCTATTTTCACTCTGCGCACATCAGAGTCTGCCCAAGTCAAATCTGGATACAGTTTGCGGTAATTCTCAGGGAACTCCTCCTCCCTGTCTCTGCTTCGCAACCTCTCTGAGCTTACCAGCTCCCTCTCCCACTCTCTTCCTCGAGTTTTCCCAGAACCTGTCAGTTCTCGGTCTCTCTCCCTGCTCCGGGTTCCCTCTGCGCTTCGGTGCTCCTCCTCCCAATTTCCGTCCTCTGGGGATCTCTCTCTACTGTGGGGTTTTCTCCCTCTCTCTCCCTTTTCACTCTCACGCTCCTCCCCTCCTGCCTTTCTCTGGTTCACCACTTTGTTATCCTTCTTGTTCCCTTTCCTACTCCCCTCCTTTTTATCCAAACCGCGTTTGTGATACATTTCCCACATGTCCTTGGTGCTTATCCCATCAATTTCATTCCTGGTCACCCCATCTCGCATCAAGGCCTGAAACATGTCTCGCCTTGTCACCCTGTTGTTATCAGTACGATTCTCAGACCGTGAATTCCTCTCTGGCTTAGCCCATTCTCCTAAATCACTTAACTCACGCACCGCTTTTACCACCTGAGACAATGGGTTACCTGTCTGATTAATTAACAAAGTCATGATGACATGCTTATATGCAGGAGGAGCGGCCCTAATCAGCCGGTTTCGCACAGACACACTTAAAATTCCATTCATCAAATCATGGGCATTACCCATAAAGATAGCTGTTTTCATCCCTTCTTCCTTCAATCTCTGTACTGCATCTCTCAAAGTGTACCAAGGTTTATCATTAGGCGGCCAGTCTGACTCTGTCGGATACTTCTGAGCACACCCTTGCGCCGCTAGCTCTAACAAATTGGTCATGGGACCATTCCCTGGATAGGTTCTAAACTCATTTTGAATAACCGGGTCTGTACTTAACATACAAAGCCTCGGGGCGTCGCCGTGATCCAATTGGACCCCCTGGCCCCCCATATCGTGCACCCGCACCAACCACGTAAGCAATGTTTCCCCAGACCTCTGTCGAAATCTGTCTATCACATCACTTAGTTCTTGCTGTGTATAATCCTCCAGGGCATCCAACATCACCCCTCCAGGATTAGCTGGGCTATGCTGTAACTTTCGCCGATATATGGGCTGCGCACGGACAACATTCCTGCGCTCTGTCTTCTCCTGTCTAACATCTTGGCAGTCATCGCCTCCGGACCCATCTGAAAAATCAGATGTATCCCAGATGTTTCCATCCCAAAATTCAGGGTCAAAGGCTAATCCTGCCTGAGAGATAGCTAAATGCACCTTCTTTTTATTAACTTTCCCTCTTCGTTTCTTGTGTTTATATTTAGCTACGCTAACAGCCGTTCTCTCTGCAACCAGTTGGTACATTTCCAACTTATCACTTAATAATTTATTTTGACAAGCTAGCATGGTAGAGGAATTTCGGGCTTCCACTAACTCCTTCTCCAGCTGCTCGTGGTCTTTTTGTAACTGTAAACATTTTTCATACAACTTTCGGTACGCAGAAAGCAAGATCCAGCCTCGCCTCCCCAACGCACAAACCTCCCTTCCCTTGTCAATCGACACTTTCCGTAAACAAATGAGAAGATCTTCAGGTTCCACATTTAACATACACGCATTCCAATTTTCACACAAACCAGCACAACGTGACCATTCCTGAGCTAATAGTTTATACGGAGCAGTTTCCCACCCCGGTATCTCTATGTCTGGATTTGCTACCTGAGAACCTGCTTTTGAGCTCGCTTTGATCTTATTAAGCATTTTCCCTTTTTTTTTTTTTTCGAATCCTGCAAACGACTACGCCAATTTGTGCTGCTTTACTCTTCAGAATATCAAAACTATGCACCTCAGGATATTTTAAGGCACAATGTAAAGCAATCACTCTCAAACACCTTCGTAAGTAGAATAATCAAGTTTATTTAAGGGGCAAGTTCTCAGCTAGCAAAACTAAACCACACTAATATATATATATATACATCAGGAGAATAACATGAGAATAATGATAAAGATATAAGCACTCTGTGAATAATTGCAAGAGTAAGTGCATATAATACGAGCACACACAATATACCTCAATGCTCAATAGCATGAAAATGACTGTAAGAGTAAGTGCATATTACGCGCGCACACACAATATACTTCAATGCTCAATAGCATGAAAATGACTGCAAGAATAAGTACACATTACGCGCGCACACACAATACACTTAATAAATTGAAAAGCTTCACCGAAAAGAGCGTCTGCATCCCTCCGCCGTACACAAAGCTGGGGAACCCAAATCAGCTGACACAGGGAGCCTCTGTTCGGGACAATCAGTCCTCCTGGCGTTGCGTCCAACCCAGGAGAGAGTTCCTAAACCAGCCCATCCAGGCCCCCAACTTTTATAGTATTTACTAACGCCCAGGAGTCTTTTCTAGAAAAAGACCCCCTCCTTTACAAATTGTGCAATCGGCGGTACCTTGTTCACCCTTCGAGACGTCTCCTCAGAACGGGCCAAGTTCCCAGGAGAGGACTCCAAGGTGAAGCTTGCATTCCTCCTTGTGTACAGGCGCATCCCCCTGTTGTTCTAACTGATAGCTCGTGGAATGTAAATAGCGCCCTTCGTACCAGGCAGATGGAGCGAAGTTGAGCAGAAAAACACCCCACCCTTCAGCTTGCCGAAGCTTGTGGAAAAACACAGAACAGTGCCTTACGCACCGGACCAGACTCGACAAAATGGAGTCGTGAACCAAAATGGAAGCGAAGGCCAATGAAAGCAGAGGCCAATGGTCCACACTCTGCACCACTGTTTACCTTGCACGTAGTGCTGCCGCATGCACGTAGTGTATGTAGCAATACAGGTGCGTGGAAGTTGTGTGGGTGATGGTGTTGTGTGCCTGTGGATGCCAGTTTGTTGATGGTGGTGTCTCTCTCTGGCCTTCTCTCAGTGATTCTGGTCGTGGGGGTTTGTGGGTGATGTGGGTGTGTGTTTTATATTGTAATGGGTGTGTGGGAGTGGTGTGTGTATGTGTGTCAGGTGTGTGTATTTTGAATTGTGTGGATTCGTGTGTCGTGATAGTGTGGGCGTATTTCTGTTGGTGTGACGGTGGAGGTTTTGTTTTCGCCAGTTTATCACTGACCTTTGGTGTGGCGGACTTGTGTGGGTGTCTGTATTTTGGCGGATTCCGAAATGTGGGTCATAATAGCTGAGGCGGAATTCCGCGGGAGCGGCAGTGTGTTGGCGGTCTTCTGCACAGCGGTAAGCGGCTTTTACCGCCAATGTTGTAATGGCCGCCTGAGTGTTTGGAGTTCTAGCATGGGCCAAAGACCTTTGTTCTTTTTGGGCATCAGAATGTAGCAGGAATAACAACCACTGCCTACTTCTAAAATCAGACCTCACTCTACCACTCCCTTGGCCAAGAGAACTGTGACTTCATCACGGACCAAGGATATATGATCCATCATCAGCTGATCATGTGTTGGTGGTAAAGGGGGAGGGGAGGATTTGAAGGGGAGAGATTAGCACCTCTGCATGGTCTTTAAGACCTACCTGTCCGATGTTATGGACTGCCAGTGGTGGAGATGATGGTAGATTCTGCTATCAACTGGACACTCATGATCTTGAAGGACAAGGTTAAGAGGGCTTGGAGGCTGCAGCTGCTGGGGATTGGTGTTTGTAGCAGACCTCTGTCTATTGGACCCTCATGCCAGTATGCACTGTGCCCCCATAGCTTGGGGAGGTTGAGCAGGATGGTGGATGGCATAGGGTTGATGCAGTGGAACACCCCTTCCATATCCATGAAAGGGGTGAAAGGTAGACCTGGGACGTGGGGAAATGAGAGGTCCAAGGACTTGACCCTAGCCTGCAATTCCTTAAAGCACCCCAGGGCTGAGTCTGCCTTTTCCCCAAAGAGACATGCCATATAAGGGCATGCCCATGAGATGAGCCTTGACATCCCCTGAAAAGCCAGAAGTTCTGAGCTAGGCGTGACGTTAAAGCACCACTGTCGATGAAACTGCTCTGCCCAGCAAGTCGCCGTGTCTAAACCACATTGAACGGTGAACTTGTCTGCATCTCTCCCATCCTTTGCTGCTTGGGGCAAGAGTGGCCTGGATCTACTCCGGGACCTGTGGGAGCACCTGCCCAACTGTGTCCCAAAATATGTGGGATTGCCGTCCAATAAGCATGTAGTGTTCACCTACCTCAATGGAAGGCTGGTGGAAAAAGCCTCTTCTTTCCTTAACTATACAGCCTCTTAGATTACCTTTCAGGGGAAGCAGCAAAGATCTGGCCATGGGAGGTAGAGGCTTGGACAACCAAGCTCTTGAGGGTGGGGTTTTGGGTGAGGAAAGATAGGTTTCCTGGGGTAGAAGATGGCGGTGGGCAATTGTCCTGCACGCAGGAGCCCTTGTGCTGGGCTTGGACCAGGTTCCCAGTAGGTCATCAGTCAGTGCTTTGCTGAAGGGAAGCAGAGATTGGGAGGAGGAAGCTCCCAACTGAAGCACTTCTGTCAAGTTGTTCATCTTGACTGCCACTAATGGTAGTTTGAGGGTCAGGACCTCAGTCAACCTCTTCACCACCATAGCATATGTTGCTACCTTCTCCATAGCCATGGTAGGGGGAGAAAGCAAACCAGTATCTGGAGAGGTATCGAATCCACTGGCATCTCTAAGTTCATCACACCAGTCTATCGATTCCTGGCCTTCCAACTGGTATTCTAAAGGGTCCTGTGACCCCTCCCATTCTTCCCCAAGGCCTAGCCCTTCAGAATAGGGCTCAGGTGCCAACCTAGGACAAATGGGTCCTGTCGGCAGTGGAATCGGTGTTGGTTGACTCCGATCCGGCTCTGTGTCAGATTCAGGGATCCAAATGGGGCTGGTGCCTCCAAAGCATCAGCATCGGGACTGGCATTGGGGAAGGTCGCAGAGGTATGACCAGCACCGGTTTGGATCTGTGATCAGATCCACGGGAGCCCATCTGAGCCGCTGGTGCAGAACCCGATGAGGCCCCCTCCAGCCCCATTCTCGAATACGAGGTGCATGGCCTTGTAAAACTCTTTAACCTGAGCGGGGGTCACCCCTGTTCCCAGAAAAGCAGGGAGACATGAAGTCAAACCTGGCGATGGCTCTGCAGAACTGTGCCTCGATCGCCGATGTGCCTTCCTCACGTCGACCGACGAACAAGGAGAAATGGAAGCACACTTCAACTTCTTGTGCTTCTTATGCTTCTTTCCCAACTGTCCCGATGACTTGGAGTGGGACAAAGAGGATTTAGGGCCCCTGGAGCTGTCCCAAGGGCTTTCTCTTGATCAGGACCGAGACCTCCTAGGAGTCGTATGATTCAGTGCCGCTTGGCAGGAAGCTAGCAGTTCAGAGACTGATCCCTCAAAGTCTTGAGAGCCATGACCTGGCAGTCCAAGTATGACTTGGAGTTGTGGTCACGCTCAAGACCCCACATACAAACTAAATGGGTGTCCGCAACTTACATAACACTGTGACAGGGGCCACACAATTTAAAACCTGTCTTCTTGAAAGACATCCTTGGCACACCAGCAGGGAAACCTTGAAAAAGAGTTTGACAAAACTGTCAGAAAATGACAGATGGGTAGCTCTTCTCCATATCAGCACTAACTAGCACAGAAAGAAAAGATCTGACGTCAGCATGCAGAGGTGGCACCTGTATAGTTGACCAGGACGTCACTTCCGGGGTGGATGATGCTTTGTGGAGCCGTTCAATGCCACCTACTGGCACAGAGGGATACTGCTCACGCAAAAATCTTCTGGATCCAGTCTGACACCTGGGAAATTCAGAGGTAAGGAATATGCAACTAGATGTCTCTATCAGATATAAGCTTTGTTTAATAATTATAATAGAAAGCTTTTCCAGAGGATGATAGAAGCAGGGCCAAAAGGTAGGTGTCATATGTGACCATTTTGAAGTTGAGACCACAGATGTCTGTGAAATCAAACTTTTTCCAAAACATCTTCTCCTCCTCACTGCTGGAGCCAGTTGCCACTGAAAGATATTGCTGAGATGCTTATGAGAGGAAGCAGTGAGTCAGCCACAATGAACCCCTTTCCTTAAGAGCCAAAAGTCTAGATTTACATGTTCAGACTGATTAAGCTCAGCAACATTTGGAGAGTTGTGCCTTCTATGAAAGTGACTAGGTCTCGTGTGAGAAAGCCAGAGATCAACTAGAAGCTAGAGGGACGATTTCCGACTTGTTGAAATTCATAGTGTATCCAAGAAAGACAACTAATGAGAAAAAGACCACAAGCCAACAATGGGATACTGCTGCAAAAAGTCATGCAGAAAATGACTACTGATGATCAGAGTAATATACAAGGCGCAGAGCCATAATAAGAATAATAGCATGCATGCTATAACAACCATCTGTTGTTATCATAAGTAACCAGCCAGGAGACATTCTGTGATAAAAGACCTGGGTGTCTTATTGGTTGGAGTAAATTAGACAGCTAAGCACTACCCAAAAGCTGCCTTTTTATTTGGCTCATTGGAAGCCAACAGCAACCCAGGACATTCATAGCTAGTATCTGAGACCTGCTTCTTTACATTAACAACCTAGATACCACTATGACTCTTTCCACAAATAATTCTATCTTGCAATAGCCCCATATTTCCAATACGTCCAAACAACAACAAGGAGTTCAGCGTATAATTGCTGAAGTTTTTGAAATAACGTCAGTTCTAATTCCCCATTTTATTTTCCTTTCCCAGTATGCGAGTCGCCATCATTAGAATGTTGTGAGCTAGGGGAAGGGCCAAAAAACATTTATCTCAGCTAATGTGTGACATCATAAAATTAATTAATAAAACTCCAGAGAATTTTTTTGCTCTCTCAAGGTTGCAAAAGAAAGAACAGTGAGGGACTTGGAACTGGATTGCAAATGAGCTAGCCAAGAGCTCCAGGTAACTGATATAAGGATGAAGCTGCAGCCGAGACAATGTTCCTCCTATGGTCACTTCAATCCATCTCGCTCCCCGGCTATAATTACTGGTGTACAAATTGGTCACCATGCTTGGCGCCAGACGAAATATGGCTCTGCCATTTCATGTTTCTATGTGGGAGAGCCATACTCCAAGCTGCCGGAGGACTTCTTCAGTCAGCTGGACCAACTCTGCACAGGACAAGCCCTTATGGCAGTGAAGGATCTTCAATCGTTAGAGGATCCTGTAATGGAAAGGCCTGGGGAAGATAGCCAATATGGAAGCTGTCAACAGGCCGAGTAGCATGGCAATATAATTTGACAAAAACGTTCTCAATATATTTTATCTTTTGATTATGGAGGAGAAGAATAGCAGATTTTGAGTTTGATAATGATCTCAAGAATACCATGTGATTTGAGGGATTTGATGCTTCCTGACTGTTTTTTTATTAAAAATGTATTGAGAGATTTTCAACATTTAGCATAGAAATGGAAAACATAACATATTACCATGCAGAGGTCAAGGCACTTGTAGGAAGTATGGCAAAACATAAAGTTAGTGCAGTAAGAGCATGAGTCTATGGTGCCAATCGATAAACAATTCTGTTCCAGTGGTGTGCTACAATATACAGATATTGGGTATGCAACATTTGCAACAGTGACATTCTGCACAGAAAGGTAAATAATAGTAACTGGGAACCACAACATAGAACTCATAAAGGCTTGAAGGTAGGGAGCGGGCTTAATGATCTCAGCTTTGGGTAGGGAGGCTAACAGGCAGTGGAATCATCTAAAGTCAGGAAAGGACACAGCCTATCCTGATGCCTTGCACAGGGGGGTGCAATAATTCACAGGTCTATCAGTGTGGGCAACAAAGTGTAAGGTAGTGAGGGTGGGTTCTTTCTCGCAGGACTTCTCTGAATGGATGACGAAACCCAGAGCCTCCAAAATGCTAATTGTCAAAGCCAGATGCAGATTCAAGACCATCAGATTATGGGCCATGAGCAGATAAATAACCAGATTCACCCTCCTCCCCTCACTCAAATGAATTGCATCACCGGTTTCATTCACTTTGTACAAGAGCAAGGAGCTGATGATATCCCACACGATAAAACCAACAGTTTGTTAATGAAAGACCTCCATTTGAAGTTGAGATCTTGGTTCTGAAGGGATAAAATAGAACCAAGAGGTAGGTGTGCCATGAAGTCTCTTTTGATTAACAAATCATTGAGAAGGTGGTCTCTCTCCGTTTTGAAAAGTCTTGAAGTGCCTGTATGAAATCCAGCATGGAAATGTCATAGCTTGTTAACAAGCAAGAAACCGCCTCCTTTTTTGCTCAAGATGAGGCGCTCTGCGGTTGAGGGGAGCAAATCTTTATGGCACACCTTTTACAGAGAGATTTGATCTCTAGATCTATAAATATCATCTTGTGAGTGGAGACATTAATTTGCTGAGGAGTGTAATACACTGGATGATGTGCTCAAGGGGATGAGAACCCAATGCAAAGAATTGTCACAGTCCTTTTGAGGAGTCACCCCTTAAGTCACTAAATAAACCTATAGTTAACCCTCTGGTAGCTTGGTAAAAAAGCAATTAGACTTACCCTAGAGGCAATGTGTAAAGTATTTATTCTGCACTCAAACAGTAGTGAAATGAAAACACAACACAAGAAAAAAACAATTTAGAGAAATTGAGAAAAATGTAATAAATAAAATGACACCAAAACTCCAATCAGTAGATCCTGAGACATGAATTTTTAAAGTTGAATAAAAAATAGAACCAAAAAAGCACAAAGTGGCAACCGCGGTCATCTGGTCATGCAGGACCAGGCCAAAGTCAAAAGTTAAGGCCGACCACAACGGAGTGCAGGTTTGATACAGAGACCCGGTTCATCCCCGTGGAAAGTTTACCTTTAGACTTAGAAAATTTTCATCAACGAGTCTTCAGCAGAACAAGCTGCAAGCTCTGAGAGGGCTGAGTCTGAAGTCTGTGCCCAGGAATGCCTTGATGTTCAGCATTAGTCTTGATGAACTCCTCTATGTTTGGACTTTGAAACTTTTCTGGAAGTCAGATCTCCTTTAGCGGTGCAACTGGGCAAGTTGGATATGACTGGTGAGTCAGCGTTGATGGATTTGGCTTGACGGCAGTTCGGGTCTCTTTGGAGGAAATCTAACACCATCCCACAGTCCAGGACCTGGAAGGTACCATTTGGGGGTTAGGACTCATTACAACAGAGCCCAGGAGCAGGGTCCAAGACAGGTCCAGTTGGAACTCGTCTGCTGGGTAGTTGCAGGGAAAGTCCTCTGGAAGTTTGTAGTGTCCCTATAGCCCAAACGGGAGCCTTGGAGTCATTGCTGGGATCCTGGATTCAAAGCAAGCAGGTCCAGTTTTTTTCAGCTTCACTGGACAGCAGGGAAGTCATTCTTCTGATTCTTCACAAGTCCAGGAGTGTTTTGAGGATGGTAATGGGGTGGAACATTTATGCCCAGTACCAGCCTTTGGGCAGGGGACACTCCTGGCCACTCACTAACCAACTGGGTAAACGTTCTTAGGAGTGACCTTACCAACGTTTGCAGCATGTACTTTGTGTTTTACTGTACACTATCCTGCAGTGCCCCTCTCTACCTAAATCCAACATGACAGAACCCTTCTTCCAACGATCAGAGCTCCTTTGTCCCATCCAGATGTGTGCTCTGGAAATGGGCAAACCCTTCCTTTTAGTCACCTTGAACCAGTTTTGTGGGGGCCTCACCACTGGGTTTGGAGCTGAACTGGTTTGCAGGATAAAGGGGAGGGAGGTCTAGATGTGAGCTAAATCTACTAGAGACAGGGTAAGCATTATTTGAAGCTCAGGAAGGGCTGGATACAGCCCACCAAGCCATCCTGCACAAGAACGAGATCACCTCTTCACACTGAAGCATTTTGCCCAGTATCTCAGAGCAATACACTTCTCACCCCATGGGAGCCATTCACTGTCACTAGCAGGAAGGCCCCTTTTGGCTTAGGCAGAGAAATGGCAACTTTGCAAAAGTGCCACTTCCAAACTTGTAGCATAAAGTCCAACTTAACCATTAAGTTGAATTTCAAATTACTTTTAAAATGAATCCTTGAATCATGGTTCTAACTGCTCCCAAACGGGTGTTATGCATTAAAAATTATTATAATGTAACCCAATGTTTTCTTGTGGCAGAGCTAGCCTTGCTACAGTGAACAAGCATTGGCAAAGTCAATAGGTATCTCCTATGTAAGAGCTATTGGCTTTGCCAATGTTATTTAGCCATGTTGTACAGCAGTGTGGCTGCTATGCAGCATGGCTAAGTATTAGAAAAAAAACTATGAAGTGGGCAGCGCTGGTTGTGCCACAACACTTTTATTTTACCTTAGGGCAAGTGGGGGAGAGGGATCTCAACATGGACAATAGGAGGGAGGTTGGGAGGCAAGGGGCAATTGGACAATGAGGAACAGGCACAGAAGTGGGGAAAAACGCTGTGACATGGCACCATAGTGCTTTATTTTTACCCTGCAAGTGGGGTGGGGCACAACTCCGACAATGAGAGCGTGAGAGGCAATGAGCAACACAAACAAGAGGAGGGTAGGGGCGAGAGGGAGTACGCAACACGGAGAGTAGAAGGCTCCGAGGTTGGAAAGAAGAAGCAACACAGCAGTAAGAAGAAAAAAGAAATATAGTATTTCAATCACAGCAGCGGAAGGACTCTCATCAAGGTGAAGCAATCATTACTTGGTCCATGCTCCACACAAACGTAGAAGAAGTGAAAACAGCACACGCTGGCCAATTGAGAGGCAGCAAATAAGAGTGACAATGAAGTCAATGAATGGTAAGCAGTGGGCTGGCTCCAACCCTTTTGTTGAAAACCATACCTCTCGCAAGCGAAAGAAAACTCACTGTCACAGGCAAGACCTGCAAAGGATTTTGGAGATTTTTTCAATGTCAGGGCAAGTAAAACATTAAATATACTTGCTCTACTTTTACAGTACCATGCACCCTGCTGTACGCATACGCAGAGCCTAACTTAGGGCTGACGTATAGATAATAAAAAGGATCATTTTGGACTCACAAGAGGTTTTTTTTATCAGGTTGAAATGGCAATTTCAAACTGCACACTTAAGATGCAATGGCAGGCTAGAGACATGTTTTGCAGTGCTATTTTAGTGAATGACATTTAATTTACAGGCCCTAGGTACATGTTGTAACATACATTGGTGACATATCATTAAATTATATGTGCCAATTAAGTATATGCCAATTTTATGATGTTTACCACTTTATTACTGGTTACCAGTAGTATAGTGTGCTGAGTCTTATGGCCAACAGAAAACGGAGTTCGGTAGCAGAATGCAAATGCCTTGAGTGAGCTTGCAGAAAAGTCAAATTTCTAACACGGAGGAGATAGTTAAGTGCTCTTACTTAGCACTCCAAATGGAATCCTTGAGCTTTTTCTAGGACCCATGCATCTCGCACCTTATGCCCCTAATTGCAGATGAATAACCTTATTCTGTCCCCTAGATCTACTGGGGAAGAACACTGAAATCTCACCTGTATAGGAGGAGAGATTGGAGGCACCCCAGGATTTGACACAGTGATGTCACCCTCTGTATCTACTGAATCAGGAGAAGAAGAAGGCGTCATACCTATATTAGTCATTTCAGTCTTCCTACTATAAAAAGTTTACCTCTGAAGGTGGCTTGGGAATGAATATAGCCAGTAGTGCAATCCTACCTTTGTCCGCTCTGCCAAAAAGGTTCTGATCAAAAACTGTGCTACCTGTGCCTTGTCCACTGAGGGGAAATTATTAACAACGTTGATGACATATTTAACAATAGGAAACCTCCTGCGGAAGAGCCTGCCTCATTGATTGCTAACTTCCAAATCTTTGTATCTATGCAAAGAAGAATGGACAAGCCGAGATGGTGCAGTTAGCATTTCCCAAGAGGCAAATAGCTCTCTGGGTTCAGCCTGACAATATTATGGGTGGATCTGTGAACTAAAACCTGCATCAAGATGATAAACTCAGGAAAACAATTTCAAAGTGAGAATGCTGACTTTGCAAGTAGGACAGAAAGTGAGAGAAAAGGCAGTGTGAAGAAATTTAGATGGAGAGAGAACTAAAAAGGAGTTCTTGAAGTTTAAATCTGCTAGGCAACAAGCTGAACAAGCTTTGTGAAAGCCAGAGGTGTGCTTTGTAATGGAAAGTTCCTCTTCATTAATTGGTAAATGTGTGTTGCATACGTGTATGGTATTCTGGATGACTGAATTCAAGAATGTGTCAATTGTTGGGTGAATGACTTCATGAATGAAAGAGTGCATGCATGACGGCATTGCATGGCCAAATTCAGCAATTAATAAAGACGTGCTTCCAATTACAGACTATACCTATTGGCATTTCTAATGATCACAGTAAAGTACTGACTATCAGAAAAAGCTGAGTACTCTGTCCGCAGACTCCCTGTGGCACATACTTATTTACTGAGGCCACTGTCATAAGCACCCTTTAATGGTGACACCTGTATCATATAGCTCTTTACAGAAACAACTATGTAATAAAGTACTATTGGAAGCACCGTGTTATGCACACAACTGTGTAATTATGGCACATTAAAATAACACAAAACATGTTTGATAGAATTACAGTTCATCGTTCTTGTACAGAGGCTCCAATTTCGGCTGGCTCAAAACTGATTTACATATGGCTGCTAGGGAGCAGTCATATGTAAATCAGTCTACACTCTCCTCTGAGGAGAACAAGAGATGATGAGCTTTAAAATGTATTTCTGTGTATATTTATTTAAAATATTTGTGTGGCACTTAAACAAAAAATAAGGTATAAGAGAGCTTTAGAATGCAAAAAAAGATACAATAGGGCAAATCTTTAATAACAGCAGTGGATGCTAGGGGGCAGTCAGAACATGAGCAGTAGACTGAGAGGGAGGCTGCGTTGAGGGGTGTTCGCGAGGACCAGCGGCTAAGTGCCCCAGCCCCAATTGCCAAACAAGTGTACCGAAAATATAAGAGAAGGAGCAGGACAGAAGATGTGGCGTAACAACCAGAACTGCCAACCTTGGAGCTGGGGAGCCAGGTTAGAGTCTCGGTATGGTAAAGGTATGGCCATTTGGAACAAAAATGCAGTGCAAGGCTGTTTATCCAACAAAGTTTATATCACTACCACTAAACAGCATAGCCCTTTTGGGATGCCAAATAAAACAAAAATAAAATCAGTTCAGGGCTGTTTGGCAGATGGAGCTCTAAACACAACCATCAAAGAAGCAGACAAGTAACCAATGAAAAAATATCACACAAAGACAATAGATAAGAGCAACAGTGGAACAATACAAGTAGTTAGTCCCTGCGTCAGGGGAGGGAACAAAAGAGCACAAGGCAGGACTAAAAAGATAAATTACCCGATAACAAAGAAGACTTTTTCAAGGCCACGCCAAATAACAAATAAAAAGCTATGGGGCTAGATGAAAGCTCATGAACTGATTACAGCATGTCTCAAAGAGACAGTGCCTGAGCTGCCCAGGCTCGACATAAAAATAGAGTAAATGTTTATAAATTATTTTACTCCAAAACGACAAAAATCCAATCAGCTGAACTGGAATTATGATTTTTTAAAGTTTTTACGTAAAGCTAGCACCTAAAAGATCAAAGTGCCATTCGTAGACATCTAGTCATGCAAGACCTGGTCAAAGTAGAAACATTTGCTGGACTATGATGGAGTATGGATCGGACGCAAGAAGTGGATTTAGCACAGACAGTGCTTACCTTTGAACTTACAAGAATTTTCAAGAAAAATTTCTGAGAAGGTGAAGCCCAGTGGGGTAAGGCTGCAGGCAGTGTCTGAGGAGGGAGCGTCATCGTCATGGAGCCTTGGGTCGAACCCACGGTAAAGATTTCTTTGTTCTGTTTTATGTAGTCAAAAATCTCAAGCAGGACAAAGCAGGGGGTTGTAGCCTGAGGCAGTTCCAGGGTCTCAGATATCCCTTTGGTGAAGGACTGCTGAACAGGATTTGCTGCTGCACAGCAAATTGTAGAAAGAGCAGCCACAAAGTTTGGCTGACCAGCGATGCACCTTCGGTGGATAGATGAGCAGATTGATCCCAGTCTTCCCTCAGTTCTCAGAGCAGTTTTTAGCCAAATGTTTTTTAACTCCTTCGTTTTGGATTTTGACTGTCTGGGCGCCTTCAACCATAGGCCCATGACTGGTGGGGCACCAGTTGGGGGTTCAGGACTCACTGTGTAGCAAATCAGTCTTGCAGAGTGTACAGCAGGTCACAGCAGCCCTCTGAGAGTCCTTCCGCAGGTCCAGAAAGTGAACTGAAGAGTGGGTCTTAGGGCCCTATTGTTATACCCAGTGCCTCCTTTGAAGTTGGGAGAAGTTTCTAAAAGTTTGTGACTCCCCTGCCGTGGCTCAAAACTGGCTGCAGTGACAAAGTGGAGGTGTTAAGCCCTATGTGTGAAGGCAGAGCACAGTCTATTCAGTTGCAAGTGGGGCTCTGACTAGCTCCACCTTCTCCCATCCTGCCAGTTGATGGCCCATTCAGGCACAACTAATGTGTGCGACTGTCTGGGAGGAAGTCACAAAGTCTGTCAGTTGCACCCAGTCATGTGAACTAAGACAGGCTGCAGGCTCCAAAAGGCTAAGGGCAGGAAAATGCAAAATTTCTAAAAGTGGCATTTTCATAATGGTAACATAAAATTTGACTTTACCACTAAAGAGGATTTTCATTAAAACTTCATAGATACCAAACATTAAGTGCTTATCTGTCTCCAATCAAGAGTTACAATGTGTTAAATGTAACAGGGCAACCCAATGTTATCCTATTGGACAGCTAGGCATCACAGTGATGAAAAACAGATCTAAGAGTTTTTTACTACCAGTACATGTAAAACTTAAATGAACATGTCCAGCCTTCTAATTACAGTGCATCCTGCCCCGTGGACTATCTAGGGCCTACCTTAGGGGTGACATATATGCAATAAAAGGGGGTTCAAGTCATGGCAAGGGGGTTATACTGCCAATTCAAACTGGCAGGTTAAAACTGCATTCAGGCTTCAATGGCAGGCCTGGGACATGTTTTGACATGCTTCTTAAGTGAGTGGCACAATGAGCGCTGCAGGCCCAGTAGTAGCATTTAATTTACAGGCCCTGTTTATATGGTATGCAACTCTACAACAAACCTATTAGTAAATTAAATATGCCAATCAGGTGTAAGCCAATTTCACCATGTTTAGGGGAGTGAGCACACGCGCTTTAGCAGTGATCAGCAGTGGTAAAGTGCATGGAGTCCTAAGTCCAAGAAAAACACATTTCAGCTCAAGGGGGGTGTAAGTAGGCAAAATGTTTGGAGGAAGACCACCCAAGGATGACAGGCTTAACCAGCCCTATACACAAAGATACATTTGGCTGTTAACTAAGTTATTAATAGAACTTAGCATTTTTATTCCTGCCAGGACTTCACAAAGGCATAAGCACATTTACAAATGCTGTGTTCTCTGCAATGAGTGTGGAGTTTTCTGTACCCATAAATCTGACTTGAGAGGTGAGAATATAGATTTTCCAAGCCATGGTTAGCCTTATAGTTTTTTGACTGGCCACAAACAAGCATGTTAGTTGGAAATTACATACTCTATATTCTGCTTTCTACCTTGAAAGCTATATGATTTTTTACTAAATCACAGTGCTGGCCTGAATTCCTTTTTAGGGCTAAAAGAGGAATTAATTACATACACCATGGAGAACCCAACACAGCGTAAATGGAATGCTGATGGGAATATCACTTGGCCAGCCTAGAAATCCACAGGAAAACCTGTGTCTGGTGCAGCTTCTTTCATTCTGTTTTCTGGGGAATTTTCATAACTCCCTGAAAGTAGTATGTCTACACTCACATGCAAGTGTCATTCTATGGAATATGACTATCTAATGTGTTAGTATTACTTGTCAAATTTAAAGTTCAAGGGCAGTTGGCAAGGCTGTTCATTTTTACCTCAAATATGAAAATTTGTGTCATCAATCAATTGAAGACCTTATTTGTCTTTGTCCAAAACTACTCAAAGAAGATACCTACTCCATCTGATGTGTAATATGATTGAAATATGCACTATTGCTGGGCCTTTCGATTAAGCTTAAGTTGCAGCCATCATTTCCTTGTCCATTGTAATTGGCCTAACGCCAATCAACTATGATCAAGGATTCTGGTTTTAGAACGCTTAACTAGCTAATATTAAGCAATGATTTTTCATTGCATTTTTTGACAAATTGTAAAATATATTCAATTAGCAACTAGGGGATTGACCCATAAGGTGCAACATAAATAGGTTTATTAGGACTAATGTGTATTGACCAGGTGTAGGTACAACACAGAAGGTCAGTTAACAGACCATATAGGAAACCTGTAATGTTATCATTTGAGATCAGGTTTCATGAAATTGGCATGACCATGGGAAACACGTTTTATTGTTTTTAAATAAAATGCAGAAATTATTATTTAACTGTGTCTAAAACTATTTGTAGCCTTCATCAAAAAGCCTGGTTGATTAGCAATTACTAAATGTTTTACTCAACTGTCTTGAAAGGGTGTTTTATGATGTTGTTTCCATACAAACCATAACAGTTTTTCTAATTATATGTTGATTTTAGACATTTTGAAGCTATTTTCTAAATTATATGTGTATCAAAATAATAAGCTAATACTGCTTTTTAGCAACCATATTGAGACACAACTTGTTTTCCCCTTCTTTTTATTTGTGTGGCCTGTGTTTGCAATACAAATGTAACCATCACAACATCATGCCAAGGCCCTCCCTATTGGCCTTGCCAATGCTTGTTTTTTTATAGTAGCCCTCGTGTTAGTGAACTGTGTGGTTGTTTATCCATCAGAGAGTGCTTCTGGAAAATCTGTCATCATAATGCCTTAGTGTTGGAAATGGCCTTTCTGCAGGGACACCCCCAAACTTTTTGCCTTCCTCCTTCTCTTTTTCAGACATCATTTTTGATGGCTTTAGGAATCTGCACACCTTACCACTGCTAACTAATGCTAAAGTGCATATGCTCTCTCCCTAAAACATGGTGACATTGGTTCATACCCAATTGGCATATTTAATTTCCTTGCAGTCCCAAGCAAAGTGCACTACATGTGCCCAGGGCCTGTAAATTAAATACTACTAGTAGGACTGCAGCCCTGTTTGTGCCACCCACATAAGTAGCCCATACCCATGTCTCAGCGTGTGTGCACTTTCACTGCCACTTCGACTTGGCATTTAAAAGGAATTGCAAAGCCTTAAACTCCCCTTTTCCTACATATAAGTCACCCCTAAGGTAGGCCTTAGGGAGCCCATAGGGCAGCGTGCAATCTAGGTAAAAGGCAGGACATGAACATGTGTGTTCTATATGTCCTGGTAGTGTAAAACTCCTACATTCATTTTACACCGCAGTGAGGCCTTCTCCTTTCATAGGATAGCATGTAATGCTACCCTCATATACTGTTTGAGTGGTAGATTCTGATTTGAGAGGGGAAACAGGGTCATATTTAATATGGCCAGAATGGTGATACAAAATCCTGTTGACTGGTGAAGTTGGATTTAACATTACTATTTTAGAGATGCCACTTTTAGAATGTGAGCCTTTCTCTACACTTAAATCCTTCTGTGCCTTACAATCCATATCTGGCTAGGTTAGTTGACAGCTCCCTTGTGCATTTCACTCAGACAACCCCAAACATAGGATGCTCAGTCACACCTGAACACATCTGCATACTGAATGGGCCTTCCTGGGTTGGGAGGTGGAGGGCCTGACACTTACATGTCAAAGGACAATGGCCTGCCCTCACACAATGGACTGCCAAACCCACTCCTGGGACCCTGGCAGACAGGATGGAACTGAAAGGGGACCTTGTGCACTTTTAAGCCACTCTTTGAAGTCTCCCTCACTTCAAAGGCACATTTGGGTATCTAAACAGGGCCTCTGACCCTAGCAACTCAGAAAGTCTGGACAAGATACTACTGGGGAAGAAACTTTTAACCAGAACCTGCAACTTGCCAAGAGAAGGTGCCTGGCTGCCCAAAGAGCTCATCTGACTGCTTTGCTGAAAATGACTGCTGCCTTGCTGTTGCCCTGCTGCCCTCTGGCTCTGCTGAGACATGCTCTCCACGGGCTTGGAGTGAGCTTGTCTCCTGTTTTCTGAAGTCTCAGGGCCAAAAAGTCTTAATCTCTGCAAAGAACTCCTTGTGTGGAAACAATCGCAACGCCTGGCGGAATCGACACACAGCCTGCATTGCGATAAGAAAATCACTGACGCACACCTCCCAGTTTTCTACGCATCCCCTCCTTTGCGGTCCCTTGCGCATAATTTAGATGCAAATCAGGTACTTTGTGTTTGCAAGAGACACTTATTGCTTTTAAGAACTTAAGACTCTTTTTATCATTTCCTAAAGTGATATTTTAACATGTACTTATCAAATCATGATCGTTTTGACCTTATTTTATCCAGATAAATATTCTATATTTTTCTAAACCTGTGTGGTGTATTTTTGTGGTGTTTATACTGTTATTGCATGATTAATTGCACTAATACTTTACACATTGCCTTCTAAGTTAAGCCTGACTGCTCAGTGCCAAGCTACCAAAGGGTGGGCACAGGATAATTTGGATTATGTATGACTTACCCTGACTAGAGAGAGGGTCCTTGCTTGGACAGGGGGTAATCTGACTGCCAACCAAAGACCCCATTTCTAACACTTAGGATTTCTCCCAACGCTTTATTTGATGTTTCTTGAGGAACCTGATAATCTTCCATCATGTTCATTCTAATAACCTGTCAACCTTTCCACATTTAGAGAAGACAGACTGGAACTTCTGACAGTGACAATTGCAACAGAGAATATGTTTGTAACATATACTTGCTGCAGGACATGATAGCTATGATAGACATGGTGAGCCTGCTGATTTCTGACCACTGTTCCATATTCCCATGCCAATAATTCATAGCCTACTGATTACTGATCCATCAGCTAAGTAATCCTGTAACATGTTCTCGGTTGTTATAATACACAATTGCTGTTCTGGAATTTTCTTAAACTGTGAGTTGTACTCAAAGTTCCAAATAGAAACCAAAAAAGTGCTTGTGTTAACTGTTGTTCCAGACAGTGAATCTTGGAAATATAATTTTCTTCTATCTTAAATCACCAGTGGTGGTTGCTTTTGTAATGTTGCTAGAGCCAGTGCCAAGCTCTACGAAGGCTGACGAAGAGTCTTTCATCTTTAATTTCAGATAATCGCTTGAAGATCAAGCTCTTTTATACATATGCATCCTGTGTTCTAAAGGGAATTAAAGTAGGCACCATATATTTTTACGTGACTGGGGAACTAAAACATAGAAGTATTCTTGGCAGAATACAATCTCTTTTTTGAGCCTGCTTTTATCTGAATACAAGTCAATAAGCTCTTGACAATCTAGCAGCATAATCATTACATGGTTATGTTTTAGGAGTGCATGTTATACTTTATTCTATTTGGAGTAGAGTCCTTTCAGCAGTGTTATGGTTTGGCATATGAACAAATCTTCCTTGCTGATTCCCATGTTAAAAACACAGAGGTGAATCAATTTTTTGCTCCCCATAACTCAAAAGGAAACCATATGGCTTTGCCAGATGTGTTGTGTAGTCATTGAGAATACTTCTCAAATAGGCGCTGGTGGATGCAGAAGGAAACATTCCATTGATTCAGAACCTCATCAATGAGGATATTTATGGGGCCCTTATGAGTTTGCTGAAAGACCCACAGCTGCTGCTGGGCTTTCAACACATGGCTAATATTTGTACAGATATTCAGAGAAGTGACCATTGCCTTATAGATTATTATTATTTCTTTTTGAGAATGCCATGCACAATCAGTTTGATTCAACGAGCAAAATAGAGCCCTCAAAAGTATAAACCATCAGACTTGTTATTGTTTGATTACTGCCCTTGTCAGTGGTGGCAAATTCGATCCTAAGACCCCTTGGTTCATGCCATGGTTGTCATCATCTCAGAACTAAGCAGCAAAAGGGCTTGGGCTTTGTGACATCTTGATGCAAGCAACATAGTGCATCAGGTAATCTGAGATGTACACCATGATGAAATAAGGAAGAGGCTTTGGTGCTACACAGTACAGCACAGGGTGTTCTTTCCAGAGTTATCAGGCTGCTCACTGGCTGCTTTCTTGCCTGGAACTAATTTACTGAGTGACTTCTCGACTTCTTCTTGGTTAGTGGAGAGGTCTGGAGTGAAGAAATTCACAATGACGGGTGGACTGGACTGTCTATGAGCTCAGTCTGTATCTGCAGGCCAGAAGAAATAAGAAGGCAGGCTCTCAGGCTTGCTCATTGTAGCAAACGAAATACAACATAAGTAAAAATAATACCACATGTATTAAATAGATAGAATCCCTAATAGAATAGAAAGTTGGCATAGAGTACATCCCGTATCCCTTTCTCCCAAGTGATAGCTTCTTCCTTTGAGATCGTCTCCCCACATAGATAGCTGGATGTCCCTATGCACCATCCCTGAAATTTAGAGATCTTCTACAATCCTCACCTGGGACAGGATTGCGCACAGTCAGAGAGAAATCCTGAAACTCTAATCTGAGGATGCCATACCACATTTAAATCAGGATAGTACACAAGAAATATGAATTTTCACAGTCTGATCTAGTGTAGGTTGTCTGGTTAGAGCATTTGGGGTTTCACCTCACACCTAGCTCCCCATTGTTCTGTAAATGTTGCAGGCAAGATGGTGGAGTCAACTGTTCACTGACAGGAGCTTCCAAGACAAATGTCACAAAAGGAGCTGGGCTTCAATCAACCAATATATCTTTCTTCGATTTCTAAAGGAACAATCATAAAAGAACAATAATATACAAAGTAAGTTTATAAAATTCAAAGCAATTCCTAGCAATTTTAAAACCACCATAATGATAAATATGAAGTGACACCGTGGGAGGAGCGTCCAATAATAAAATACATAGTAAACATAAGGCACAAAGGGCCAGATGTATCAACAAACCATTTTGAGATTCTCTAATAGCGATTTTTAAGAAATCGCTATTTCTGAATCGCAAAATGGTATGTATCATATTTGCAATTCGGTAATAGCGATTTCTTAAAAATTGCAAATGCTATTACCGAATCGCAAATTGCGATACCGGCCCCATTCGCACCTATGGGCCTGTAGGCCCATATTTGCAAATTTTTTGCATTTCCCAAATTGCTAATTCCTAACTGGAATTCGCAAATTTGGGAAATGCAAAGCCCAGGGTGCTGGGGGCCTAAGGCCCCCTCTGCTGCACCCCTAGAATAGTTTTAAGGACATGTAAGGCGCACACATGCCAAAGGGGCCTGTGTGCGTTATATGTCAATTTTAAAAATGCATTTTTCATGCATTTTTAAAATTTGCACATGCTTACCACCAAGTTGAACTTTGTGGCAATAGCGATTCCTTAATGCCCAATTCGCATTAAGGAATTGCTTGTTACATGTGGTTTAGAAATCGCAAATAAGGATTCCTTATTTGCGATTTCTTATTTAAAGAATCGCAATTTGCGATTGGGCTCGCAATTTTAAGGAATCACTATTTAAGCGATTCCTTAAATTTGCGTTGAGAATGCCTTTCATAAATACTGAAAGGCATTTTTGCATTCGCAAACGGCCATTCGCACCGTTTGCGAATGCAAAACTGGATGATACTTCTGGCCCTAAGAGTAATACATAGCATTAGCAGAAGCTAAAAGTCTATTGCATTGCACCCAGGGTATAGCATTTTTCAAAAAGCCATCGCACAGAATGGCACACAGCTGAGTTAAATAGTATATGGAAGAAATACGTTTTTGTATGGTTACATTTACCTAAGCCACATGTTTTAAGAACAGGTAATAAATATCCATGTCTAAAAGGCTCATAAAATGTACAGAAAAGAGACAGTATCTGAAGGGAGGTTTCATCACATGGGAAGACCAATATGAGCTTAGGCTCCTAATGCCCTAGTGGAATGCAAAGGTTGCTTCTGATGGAACCTGCAGGAAATTTAGTTAGAAGTGACCTTTCTCAGACATTTTGTTACCAAGGATAGATAGGTGCTAAGTCCCTGTAATCTCCAAGAGACAGTTTTTTTCAATTCCGTGCTCTCTTTAGCATCTGATGCAGACCTCATAAAGAGCTCCTTTACCCTACCAGCTTCCCCCTAGCACAACATATGAGGTTACATTTACCGGTCGAGTCTGCCAAGTGCTTCAGTAGTTCTCTTGATATAACTCAGCCATGGCATCTTACACCCAAAATCACAAGCAAGACAATCAGTAAATAACATTGCAGTTAAATGAGGTATGCAGATTTTCCAATAATGCAATCCAGAGGAGGAGTGGTTCAAATTTTATATGAACTTCCACATAGGTTAGGCCCATTTCTTTGTGAAGAAAATAATGAGGACTGCATTGACGAAAGCCTGGCAACTGCCTACAAAAAATACCACCTGCTGTAATTTAGAGGACTCACAATACCGCCATGCTGCAGTCCCACAGGTCAGGACTGGAAGACATTTGAGCCCACAAACGTCCAGCAAGGGCAGTATATACCTACTGCCACCACTAGTAGCCAACCAAAACAAGGCCCAAACAACATGATTAGAATGAAGCTAGTCATTAGGAATGCAAGGGAGCGAGCTACTATGGGTATCATATGTTACCCCGAGATAAGAGAATTCAATAACCCATGTGATATTATTCCCCTGGATTAAGATGGGTCTAATTTTACAGCTTTTCTTACCACATGCCATACAGTGTGTTTTTGCCAGTTTTTGTCATATTGGTCGCAAGATACAAGTGTCTATAAATATAACAACGTTTATCTATGAGGCCTCCAATGGGAGCTGGACTTTCCACAACTGGCTGATACACAAAATCTGTATGTGCACACCTATGTTAAAGAATGGACCAGAAAGGGGGGTGACGCTGTCCTTACATTTTAAAAAGGCTCCTGACTCCCTGCTTTCATACGCGCCAGGTCAACTACAAAGACCTAATTACTCCCTCCAATCCACATTCCCTCTCTGGCAGGTTCTGTCCATTCTCCATCTCCTGCACTACTCTTGCTCAGTGGATCTAAGATGGATTTCTTACAGTCACACAGGCACATATATATATTCTATGCTCATTTTGCCATGCAATACAGCACCAACATGCATGCACCCTGCATACAACACGGAGATGGAGAAAAAGACTTAAGTGATGTGACTGGCAGAAGTCTTTATTAAAAGGATAGGTGAGTAGGCCCCTCTCCCTGTGCAGGCAACAGGAAAAAGACCTGCCCTGACTACTGGAATTCCCTGCGGCTGTATTATCAGTATTTGCCTGTTCCTTGATACAGCATTATTCATTCTTAATTAAGAATGGTGTGCTTGGTGAGCCCCTCCTAGACCACAAAAGATCTTTCTTAGGTCTTAGATTATATCATAGGCCTTAACGAAACCTGCATGATTTTCATGTATGCTTTTGGAGCATTTGGAGATAAAAGGCGCACATGCTTGCTAAGGGAATGGTGCAAGCTCCTCTGTGCCATGAAGTAGATATTTCTATTGCAACACTGACTTTCTTTATTCTTAATATTTGTTTCTTATCTGTTAATATCTTTTCTTGCCATAAATGGAAAATTGCAGTACGAATTTATGAACTCAAAAAACAATGGACCTGATTTAGAGTTTGGCGGAGGGATTACTCCATCACAACGATGAGGGATTGTCGCGTGGGCTCTCATTATCCTAAATGAGACTACTGGATTTCTAGGCAGCAGGATCGATAACGGTGTGGGGGGACTGAGTCTGACCCACTTGTAAAGAACTCTGTCACCCTAAATCCGGTTTTTGCTCTGGCTAACTAGCAGTGCCTCATTTCTCCCACGGGGAAGAAATGATTAGGCAGCCAGGCGCATGACATCTTTGGAACTTCTCAGGGAAGTCGTGGTCACTCAGATCTAAACCAACTCTCTCATTTACAATATGATCTCATATACAAATGACAAAGACAGTATAAGTTTTATATAATGTTTTAATAAAACGACTGTATTTTAGATAATAAGGCGTGAGCCACAATAACCAGAACAATACAACATAGTAGGATTGAAATAGTCACCAGGAGAGTAAAACATAAGAACAAAGCTATCATAGTGCCTAACAGTTTCTACTCTCCCTCTGCTTGTTCTATTTAGAGCACAGCATGTTAAGCTTCTAGCTTGCCTTTCTGAATCACTGGGGAGACATCAGCCCTCATACCTGAGCAAAGGCCTGTGATCTGGTTCTGCATCTGCAACGAGGCAGTCAGCGTCTAGTTGTGGTTCTCTGGTCGGAATCTCCCTCTTGCGTGTATTGGGACAAGGAAGTGATTTTATAACTAACATGTCATCGTGATCACAAAATGTCCCTACGCAGGAATGCCAAATCTAAACTCCTACCACGTCTATCGGCAATGTACCAGACTGTATCCTTGACTGAAGCACAGAGTGAATATGTTATGGAGAACTCCAGTGCTGAAGTAGGCAAAACAGTGTGATATGAATAAAAAACAACACCGTAGAACTGGCTATATGAAAAATAACAGTACGAAGCCTAATAAAAAGCAATTAGAGCACAGTGCACAGAGGCTCTAAGCTGTCAGCAAATGAATAAAATACATTCAGGGCAAAGTGCACAAAGGCCTAAAGCCTGAAGCTAATGTGCAAAGGATACGTAAAACTAACCACACTACACCCTCCCCTTGTCGGTAGCAAGTGGTTCCAATAATATAAAAGCATGCCCCAAATATAAACAATATATTTCGACAAGGTAAGAAGACAACAAAGTCATAAATTTAGGAAACATGTGACGATAAAGCCTAATTCAATATAGTGTCAATTTTGCCTGAGAAAAAAAAAAAAATCCAATTGTCAGACAGAAGCAATAGAACGTAGGAGCTCCTCCACTTCGATATATGTTAATATCGGAAGATCCACGCCACAAAGTACCATGGAGCAGGTGTGTTCCAAAGCCCCAAAACCATTCAGGGCGGCACCCCGTGCAGGGCCTATGAAAGAGACAATACCATCTTCCTCCAGGAAGGGAAACTCATAAACCGCCTCACGAAGCAAACGCAACCGTAGTGCACAAGTCTGGGAATGAGCCCTCATCGGGAACATCAACAGATCAGGATCGACCACTGGAGGGCGCTGCAGTGAGAGACAGAAAGCCAGTGCATGTTCAAACGAGCACCAAAGGCACCGAAACACGGGTTGCACACAATCCAAAACCGGTCTGAATGACAGAGACCAGTCACACTCCAAATGGCCCAGGAGTGTAGCTCCAAAATGCTGCATCATGCGTTCACGACACAGCTGCGCTGACGGGAGCAGCAACATAGGATCTCGTCGTGGCGGGACAGCCATTGCGAAAAAAATAGCAACAATAGCAAGACTCCAGCCAACAAAGCCAAAGTAATCGGGAAACCCCCAAAAATGCTTCAGAAAATAGAGTGTATAGCCGAAGGTATCAAACCGAATATGGAAGAGAAGGTGTGAGCGAAACCAACACCAACGGCTGTGAAAAAATGAGCAATACCATCAGTGCTGGATGCATTAAATATACATCCCACAAGTTCACCGAAGTGACTTGGAAAGTTAGTATTCAAAAGGGACTGTATCTCCGCCGATGACCTTGCCACCTGAAGTGCGTAGGTCTCGCTAGCAGATGTAAGGGCCACATGCTTTTGAAACAATAAAGCTTTCAGCCGACTCAACTTGTCGAAATCAACCTTGGAAGTAGCAATATGAGGCCAGATGTCCGCTACCTCCCTAATTTGAGTGGGGGGAAACAAAACATTCCCACAGCACGTAACGGCCTTGTTGACAACGACAACGTAAACTATTCCGGCACACATGCCACAGCAGCGTTCGCTGTTAAGAACAATATAACTGCCGTTAGAAAGCACCTGGAAAGTGTTTTTAATAACCGGGACTGGAACACCCTTCAAATAACAAGCTAAGTTAGCAATCGAAGCGTTACACGCTCCGTGCAAGGACAGCTGTTTACAAACCATGGAATGGCTGACAGAAGCTTCGCATTCGCTACCACTAAGAAAAACCTCCCTCAAACCATTAACACATCTGTATTGAAAGGGAAGCTCCCACACCTCGTGTGTGTAACTGTCTCCCAATAGTTCATATCTACCCACCGGAATGCGCTTCAAACAAGAAGTAAATTGCAGAGTGGAGATAGGCAAATTAATAACCCCATGAATCAACCACTCAGCTGACGGAATCTCAGCCACCGTGAAAGGCAGTTTCTCCAATTTCTCAATATTCAACATAACATATGTCGCTTCCTTTTTAGCCATCAACTGTTGTTGACCAGTCAAATTGAAGGAGATAAAGATCTCTCTGGCACGAATGTGCTGCCATGGAACGCGACCCGCCTTCAAGGTTTGAAGAGTCCAACCCAGCTGCATGATGGACCGCGTCTGACTCTGCCCATGATATAAAGAAGACATGTCCGATTTAATAATGTCAATAGCAGAGGAAACAATGCTGTCAATCGTGTAAACACGGTCAGAAAGGGTATGCATGCCATTATCAACAACAGACATAGGGCCTGATTCCGACCCTGGCGGTAAAAAACGCCAGGGCCGTGGTCCGCGGGAGCACCGCCAACAGGCTGGCGGTGCTCTTTTGGGCATTCTGACCGCGGCGGTACAGCCGCGGACAGAAACGGAAAGTCGGCAGTGTACCGCCAACTTTCCGCTGCCCAGGGGAATCCTCCATGAATCCTCCGGTTTCGGCCGCCAGGAACAGGATGGCGGTATGGGGTGTTGTGGGGCCCCTGGGGGCCCCTGCAGTGCCCATGCCAATGGCATGGGCACTGCAGGGGCCCCTGTAAGAGAGCCCCACTGTGAATTTCAGTGTCTGCTTAGCAGACACTGAAATTGGCGACGGGTGCTACTGTACCCGTCGCACCCCTTCCACTCCGCTGGCTCCATTCGGAGCCGGCTTCCTCGTGGAAGGGTGTTTCCCGCTGGGCTGGCGGGCGGCCTTTTTCCGGTCGCCCGCCAGCCCAGCGGGAAACCCAGAATAACCGCGGCGGTCTTTTGACAGCGCAGCGGTATTCTGGCGGTCCCAGCCAGGCCGGCGGCGTCCGCAGCCGGCCGGGGTCAGAATGACCCCCATAGTCTGCAGCAGATTTTCCTGATCAATCTGCCTCAACCGGGCTGCAGCCTCCTGTTGTGAAAGTTTCCAAATCTCATTATAAACTTCGTATAAAAACCTTTTCTTCCGTGGTACCTTGGGACCTGACAAAAAATCTTGTAAATCAGTACCATTAGACAGTAACTTGAGATGTGACTTAACTGCATCCAGCGTGGATGACTTCAACCATTGTTGACAAAGCTTCCCCACGCTGTACGTAGTTATAATATCAGCATGTTCTGGTGAAATGTAACGAGGGTCTGCCCTACTAGTCCTGAACCCCCCTGAAGAGGTGACAAAACGTTGATGACACTTATTAGCGTCTACAGGCCATAATAACCACCCGCCCGGATGTAACGATGAAGTGTTAAGCGTACCATTCTGGACCCAATGTGTAAATTCACTAAAAGTAGCATTCACATAGTGCTGCCAGTTGTTTAATTTGGAAGGGACAGGTATACTAGGCAAATTCAACTCTCTAATTGTCGCCAAGCCCAAACAGCTAGTCTGTTGTACTGTGTCATTGAGGAAAATCATCTGCACAGGGATAATACATGCTCTAAATAATGTATCCCTACCTTGCATCTGCCAATTTTTCGTACCCCAAACACTTTTCAAGTCAACAGTCTTTAACCAGTATTCATATCCCTCGACCGAAAGTTTAGATACAAACAAATTTGAATACAGTAATTTAGTATCGGTCAATAAAATTTGCTTATTAGAATACGGTGCAACTTTAAAATAGTAAGACTTAGCATTTCGCGGATCATGCCCAGAAAAATATGCAAATTTATCATAATACGTTTTTGAACTCCCTTGTGGAGGAGTCGAGCAATGTCCCCATTGCACATAATTAAATATGGACTTAGGGCTACTAGCTTTATGTCTAAAGTGGTGTCCATAATAGTTATAGCAAAACATGTCACCATGATTATCTCTAAATTGGTAAGCATCTTCATCGTCATAGACAGTATAATATTGCAAATCTGTTAGCATAGAATCTACTGTCTTCACATCCCAATCATCAGAAACAATGCCTGGTATAACAATATCATTCATTGATAACTTGAGGACATATACGGTATTTGAATCAATTCAGTGGGACCATATGTATCAAACATTACTTTATCCCACACAATCCCATCCGGAATCGGTATTGCAGAAATGTTCACATTGGACAAGTCTCTTCGAACCATATGAGACGAAAAATGTGGTCTCAACACAGTCTCCACGTGCTCAATATCAGATCGATCAGGAAGAAAATGACCATGTATTACTAGAAAAAAAGTAACCACAAATCCCAACTATAAAAAAAGAGTCATTACAGCCATAAAAAGCCACAAATAGTTCCAAGGAAAAACAAAATATGTGCGTTTAAGCCAACCCAGCAGCTTACGTAGACCTCGGACAGAAGACATCGAGGATGAGGAGCTGGACACTGCTTCATCAGCGTCGTTGAAGCAGCCAGAGGCAGTTCTTGCAAAAGGTGCAATTGTGAACAAAGAAGCAGATGGAGGCTCTCTCCTAGGCACGCTATAAACCACATGTTCAGAAACATCAGTAGAACGTACAGCAACTTGATCAAAAGATTCCATATTAATCGTTGTCTGTGGAACAATCGCAAGATCATCTTCCACCCTCCCCAAGCTCGGAGAGGAAACAGCGTCGGTGTAAATCACCTGCAGCGGTACTTCTTCCCCAGTAGTGAGAGGGATGCCGGAACTACAGGGTGTCCCTCTTGGTCTGCTGTGCAGAATCGGCCACATGTTGTAACTTGACATTATCAATGGAAACAAAGCGATTTCCTTTGGCCCCTTGCAGCGGCGGTAAAATCACAGTTCTCGTGCCGCTCACCCCTAACACAGGGACAGGTGCCCGATAAGAAGGACCAAATTCTTTCTTTACTGCGACCTTTTCACGCACTAGATCCCCAATCCTGGGTATCCAACCAGTGGGTGTTACTGGCTCATCCTTAATTCCTGAGGAGGCAGCACTTGCAGAAGAGTTATCTTCACGGAATTGTTGTAAATCCTGCAAAACAGTGACACGATCATTTATGTCAAAGGGCGTAACCGCCGCCTCCACACCAGGACCATCTAGATCAGGAACATACATTCGTGTTTCAAACAGGCACTCATATGAAGTACGACCCCCCAGTGACCGTCTAGGCAGGTTATTAAGTGCTCTCTGTACTCCATATAGGTGGGCTACCCAACTACGACCCGTACCTATAACCCTGGCCGTTAAGGATTGCTTTAATTCACGATTTAAACGCTCCACGACAGAATTTCCCTCGGGATGAAATGGAGACGAGAATTGGAGTTGAACCCCCAACGAAGTCATGGTGTCCCTGAATGCCTTAGAGGCGAAAGCAGGGCCCTGGTCCGAATGAAAAGCCGCAACTGCAAATGTATCGACAAAGATGCGCAAATCTTTAATAACAGTCCGAGCGTCAGCCGAGCGTTGTGGCCATACCCACACAAATCTGGAGCACGAATCTACAGCAACCAATATATATTTGTGTGCACTATCTGGTGTCAGCGGACCACAATGATCCAAGTATACACACTGTAACGGTTTGTTTGAAATCAGAAGGGGCGTCTGCTGCGGGCGTCTAGCCGACAAAGCTTTAATTTGTTGACAGACGTCACAACAAAGGACATACTGCTTCGTCTCTTTATAGAGACCAGGCCACCAGTAACGAGCCTGTAAAAGTGAAATCGTGGCAGCCACACCAGCATGTGCAGATGCCACTCCTTCATGTGCTGCAGAAATTAATCGAGGTCTCTCAATTCTATTGGGTAGTTCACGTACACCAATGCCTGGAATATTAACAACAGCATTTAGCGCACTATTCAAGCAGTAACCATATTTAGAAGGAAATCCTTTAGGAAACGGCTTGCCATCAGCCGTAGCTTTTATGGCAGCCGAAATATCAGTGTCTGGTTTGGAACTCGAACGAGTCACTGCGGCCACAGTGGCGACAGCCACTGCCGACTTTGCGGCTTCATCAGCCAAAGTATTCCCAGCAACATGTATTCCAACGCGCTGGTGTCCAAGTGTATGCACAACATGGACCTTAGGAAGCGTTTCTTTCAGATCTGCAACCTTACCCCACAACAATTTATGTTTAATGGTGTTGCCTTTAGAATCTCTGAACCCATTCAACTTCCAATAGTGCAGGAATGTAAGTTCTGCCAAAATTCAGAATCCCCAACAATGACTGGAGCTTCCAAACCGTATTAGGAGGCTGCAATAAAGCACATTTCTCCCAAAAATGTGGCGCTAGGCTATTTTCCCTCACTCGACAACTCATATCCCAGGAAAATGACGCTGAGGAAGGCAATCTTTGATTTCTTAAAATTAAACTTATAGACAATATCAGCAAACCCCACAACAATGCGTGATACGCGCCTTAGATGTTGCAGAATCTCATCGTCTGTCAAATATATGTCATCAAAATATGATAACGCTTCAGAGTCCAACTCGTGCAGCATTTCAGTCACACAAGCCGAAAACAGTCATGGGCTATTCTTATACCCCCGAGGCAAACGACAAAAAATTTTCTGAGAGCCAAACGCACTGAAACTGGTATAGTCCCGACTTTCGGGCGCTATATTTTGGCTGAAAAATCCATTTGAGATATCCAACGTTGTTTTGTATTTCTTACGCACTATATTGTTCATAAGCGCTGCGCTATGTGAATTCTGTATTGCATATGTGCGTGTGTGACTATTCAAATGTCTGTAATCCACCACTATCCTATATGAATGGTCCGGTTTAGCAACCGGAAATAAGGGATTATTCATCGGTGAGACACAGGGCTCAATTACACCCTGCTACTCCAATTGTGTAAGAATTTTCCAAACCAATGCCCTTGCCTCAAATTTAATAGGATACTGCGGCTGTGGCTGAGGTGTGCCCTTTATTGGAATGACATGATAAGGTGGTTGTCTATCCCACCCCACGTTATTTCTATATAGGGCGGGAGCCTGTGCTAGAGCCCATGTTTTACCATAGGACTCCGCTTGCTCTCTCGGAACAAGTGGTGAGAAGGAAGGTACTATAACATCCTCCCCAACCGGACAGTCGCGAACAAAGTCAGGTGGCCAATCCTGTTCGGCCAACAGAACATCATATGATTTTACCACATGGTCCCAAAAGATGGCGTGTACAATGCGGTCTTCTAATCGTAGAGTCACTCGATATTCTATATCAGGATCAGAGACTCGCATGTCCGCCGTTTCTACTTGTATGAAGTCATCAGTTGCTTTCACCTCCAGATGCTCTAGAAGACTCCGGCAAACTATTGTGACCTCTGCCGCGCTGTCTAACAGTGCTAACGCCCATGTCTTGTTCGTCAAGAGAACTCTCTTCTTGAGCGGCATGTCTAACTGAGACTGCTGCCACTTTCTTCTTTTTAAATTGCTGTTTTTGTTGCAGCGGTTTCTCTTCTTGTTTAACAGAAACCTCCGCTGAGCGTTGTGAATCTTGTCTCGGTTTCACGTACTCCGTCCTCCGCTCTGACCGCCCACCTCTCTCACTTCTCTTCTCTGAGGAGTCCTGAAAGGAACGAGATTGGCATGTATCAGTATATTGATATCTATCAGGCGTCTTCAAATTATCCCTATTCCTGAGATTATACCTATTCTGCGGGGTCTCCGGTTGCGGAGACTGTCCCCCATCTTTTTTAGGTGTTTGCTGTTTCTTTTCCCAGCGCTTTTTTGTACCCTCAGGTTGCTGTTGCTTAGCATTATCTTTATTATTTTTACCCTGCAATTGGGGTTTCTGCGGTCTAGCCCCTAGGCTATCGCGACCAATACTTGAATATGTCTCAGCTATTATTCTCGGAAGTTCCCGCTCTTGATCAATCTGCGGAACATCCCGAAGACGCATTTGCACTGCTAGTGCTACTGCCTCTCCCTTGAGATTACTCAAAATAATAGAAGAAACCGCGGCAAAATTGCCCATTAACTGCATGCCCAAATCTAAGGCAGGGGCAGCCCCCTATTCATCTTGAATTTGTTTAAGCACTTCCGGTAAATTAGCTAAAGTCGGTGTACCGTGTGCTGTAGTGTAGAGCGCGGCAAACACCGTGCCCCAGGTATTACAAAGGTCCACCGGAGGAACCATCCCATACGGCAAACACATCGTCAAAATTCTATGTTTATCCTGAGGTCCCGTATGGGTAAATACTGCATCCAGCGTATTAATTTTTTGCGCCAGCCAAAAGGGAGTCTCCTCACGTTTAGCCGGTACCTTACCCATAACTGAGTGTACAGTGGCCAGATTGATTCCCGGAACCACCGCTTGTGGGTGCGCCGGAGCAGCACGCGCTGCATTAGTATTTAATGTCTGCATTACAAACTGAACCAGTCTTCCGTATGTTGTTGCTAAGTCAATATATCAACGACGCACATCAGCCACTGCCAAATTTGCAACCGCAGGATATGGTGTGTAAGTAGCCAATAAAGGCCAGGTCGGACCATCATTACTCAACGGACCTAACCTCACTTGTGCTACTGTATGTGGGAGGGCGCCATCAAGCCAATTATGGTGTTCTTGATAAGATAGAGGTATCTCTAAGTAAGCGTAAGCCCTGTATTGCCCAGGGACATTCGCAACAGTGTATTCGTGAAAAGTATCTGTACCCCTATCAACTGCTGGAAATACGACCCAAGAATAAAAAAGTTTTGTCCTATAGGCTGCATGGGCGTCCACCACAAAAGTGACTGGACCCCCCTGGACTGTCAGTCCATGTGCTATCAGATGTCCTGTGAGCGGGTGACGCATATTGATTGCTATATTCACTACATTAGGATTCGCCATTCGTAAAAAATAGCTCTAGGTCAGAGAAGGCACACCAAGATCGGGGTTTTTCCTTTCAAAGTTCAAGCTTGAACAACCAACCACTAAGCAATAGGACGTACCTATCCCGTGGTGGCGGAAACCCTCAGCCCCACGGACGTCTCCGCGTACGGAGTCAAAATATATATGAGACCGAGAGAGTCAGTCGGACCTAAACATTAGAGCCAGACCAATCGTTGGCGGCGCCATGTCGCGTGGGCTCTCATTATCCTAAATGAGACTACTGGATTTCTAGGCAGCAGTATCGATAACGGTGTGGGGGACTGAGTCTGACCCACTTGTAAAGAACTCTGTCACCCTGAATCCGGTTTTTGCTCCGGCTAACTAGCAGTGCCTCATTTCTCCCACGGGGAAGAAATGATTAGGCAGCCGAGCGCATGACATCTTTGGAACTTCTCAGGGAAGTCGTGGTCACTCAGATCTAAACCAACTCTCTCATTTACAATATGATCTCATATACAAATGACAAAGACAGTATAAGTTTTATATAATGTTTTAATAAAACGACTGTATTTTAGATAATAAGGCGTGAGCCGTAATAACCAGAACAATACAACATAGTAGGATTGAAATAGTCACCAGGAGAGTAAAACATAAGAACAAAGCTATCATAGTCCCTAACAGTTTCTACTCTCCCTCTGCTTGTTCTATTTAGAGCACAGCATGTTAAGCTTCTAGCTTGCCTTTCTGAATCACTGGGGAGACATCAGCCCTCATACCTGAGCAAAGGCCTGTGATCTGGTTCAGCATCTGCAACGAGGCAGTCAGCGTCTAGTTGTGGTTCTCTCGTCGGAATCTCCCTCTTGCGTGTATTGGGACAAGGAAGTGATTTTATAACTAACATGTCATCGTGATCACAAAATGTCCCTACGCAGGAATGCCAAATCTAAACTCCTACCACGTCTATCGGCAATGTACCAGACTGTATCCTTGACTGAAGCACAGAGTGAATATGTTATGGAGAACTCCAGTGCTGAAGAAGGCAAAACAGTGTGATATGAATAAAAAAACAACACCGTAGAACTGGCTATATGAAAAATAACAGTACGAAGCCTAATAAAAAGCATTTAGAGCAAAGTGCACAGAGGCTCTAAGCTGTCAGCAAATGAATAAAATACATTCAGGGCAAAGTGCACAAAGGCCTAAAGCCTGAAGCTAATGCGCAAAGGATACGTAAAACTAACCACACTACAGGATATCCCATCCACATAAATATAAATCCCATTATATCCTGTGGGATTTATATTTCAGCAGATGGGATATCCCTCACCGTTGTGACGGAGTAACCTCTCTACCAAACTCTAAATCAGGCCCAATATGTTGGAGATGTTATTTGCTTGATAATATACAAGACTAAACATTAACCTAATAAACAATATCACTACTTGTCCTCATACTCTTAAATGTTAGTAAATGTAAACAAATGATTGTACAAACATGTCATAGTGATCAGAATATAAAACAGCCATTGGCAATGGCAATAGATCTCGCCTACGTTTGGTGTTGGCTTTTTCAATGTTTTTACCTTTTGTTTCACAACAGGTTGGCTGCTGTGCAGCATGGCTGAAAGTCTGAAACAAGCATTGGAAATGTCAACAGATCAGGATTTAAAGGGATGTTGTATGGAATATGAAAAATTTGCAGTAAATAGCAGGTGTGCGGATATGTATTTGTGTGGAATACCCGCTTACTCTGAAAAAGTAAAACATTGTAGTGTAAATATCCCACCAGCTTTCTTTACACAGTTTCTACTTTCTTTACAAGCTGTAAAGAACTGTAGAATGCTATTGGTGAAAGTTTAAAGGTCAGGTGAGAGTTGCAATGTCAAATAGACAAGCACCATAAATGATCTAGTTATCTAAGACACTTTAATAGCCTTACAGTTTCATGTCTGTGCCCTAAAAGTTCAAGCTCAGGTAGCTGGATAAATAAACAAAATAATCACACCTGTGTGAACGCAAGCATTGTTTGTGGAAGCACACAACTTCTGCCCAATCAAACATGTACTCCTAGCTCCCAACATATGGGCAGAGCCAACGACCCTCTCTAGTGATGATCACATAAGTGTCTGGTGACAGTTGGGCAGACAAGCTAGACCATATAAAGGTGCTAAATTGTGGCCAGCATCACAGAGGTATGCAACGTGGAAGGTGTGGGGCAAAAAAACACCATGACTAGCCATCGAAACCAGTGATGTCTGAGTCATATCATTTTTAGGGTCGAGTTTGCGAGTGCTTGCGCTAGCACATGCCTCTCACTCGTAAGACTCTGATGTGTTCAGTACAGGGCTTTGAGCCCGTCAATCACTCACCATTTGTTGGTTTCCGTGGCACTCTTGTTTACAGCGTCGTAATTCGTCAAGCCACACCTGGCATCACTTCCTTGACATCCCTGTGTGGAGCAGGGATCAAGCACTAATTGATACAACTTAATTAGTGCCTGTCCGCTGCTCCCGACGTGATCGAGGTACTATTTGTTGTTTTTAACTTCCAGTGCCCCGCAAACAGAAGGCTTGTGACTGGCAAAAACATGCAGAGCTGGCACAAAATTGCTAAATTTTATTTATTAAAGCTAACTTTTTTTTTTTTTGCTGAGTCCTCTTTTCTCAGTTTCTTCTCATGTTTTCTTTTGTTTTTGCTTGTGGGCGCTGTTGTCAGAAGATGACAATTGTCTTGTTCGAAATATGTGAGACCTATTGCTTTGCAAATGCTTATTTTGTTATGGAGGGTGGGTGAAGGCAAATAACTACAACTGGGGGAGGGTTCGGTGGCAAGCAATAACATGAGGGAGCAGCCTCGGCCTGTCCTTTAGGGCGGAGGGGCCACACACCCTAACTTTTGCCCCTCATGAAGAATGCCTGTCAGGCTGAGCAAAGGTCAGCCTGACAGACACTCTTCATGTTCAGCTCAGGCAGCCAGGAGCTAGATGTGCACGATTTGCGCACACTCCTGGCTGCCTGAGCTGAACTTTGCTGGGCTGAAGAGGTCACAGCTCTGATGGGCTTGACCTCCTCAGCTCAGCAAAGGTGCCTCGAGGCCCTCCCCCTCGGTGACGAGGGGAAGAGTCACCCATGGACTTTGACCTCTGACCTGTTTTTGGTCAAGAGCTCGCTCCCCCACGTGCGCAGCACCACCTGGTTGTGCCCGTGTCCCTGACCCCCGCCCACGCTGGTTCACGTGTTTGAGGCTTCCACCTCCTCATCCCTGGTGTCTAGTGGTAAGCGTTGTGCCTTGTTTGACTGTATTTTTCTTTCATTTCTTTTTTGTGCCGTAATTTCACTTTTTGTGCCGCTTTCTGCCCCGTTGCGCTCTTTGCCCCCCCGCTGCCTTTCTCGGCTCCCCCGAGACGTTCTGCTTCCCGCTGCTGCGTCCCTGCGGTCCCGCCCCCCTCGCGCCCCCATTCGCCTTCCCCTCCCGCCTCACAGCTGCCCCTCCCTCCCTCCTCCCCTTCTTAATGGTGGTCGCTGTGCGACCGTGCAGCGGACGCGGCGCTGGCGCGCCAGAGCCAAGCCCGTCTGGACCGCGCCCAGCGCCACTCCCCCTGGCCCACGAGGCCACTGCACCACTGCACGCCGTTATACTGACAGTGACCTCCACGCCCTCAATCCAGGACGCCCCTCCACCTGCTTCCAGCCCACCCCGAAGAACACCAAGGGACCCTTCTCCTGCCAAGCCTGCCGCTTCACCTGTACCCTAAAGCACCATGACAGACCTGCCGACAACCACCTCACCTGCATTCTACTCAACACCCGCTCCATCCTCAAACACGCAATTGAACTCTGGGACCTACTGACCTCTACTTTACCGGACATCGCCTTCCTCACCGAAACCTGGACGAACTCGGCCTCGGAACCCGACTTAGCCATAGCCATCCCTGAAGGCTACAAAATCACCAGAAGAGACCGCACCAACAAACCAAGAGCAATCGCCATAGTCCACAAAAGCACCATCAAAGTCTCGAGCAGCACCCACGACACCCTCAACCTTGTCGGGCACCTCCACTTCAACATCCACATCAACACCAACACCACCCTCAGAGGAACACTGATCTACAGACCCCCGGGCCCTGATCCCTATTCTGCGACGCCATCGCCGACATCGTCAGCATCAACGCCCTCGCCTCAACAGACTACATCCTCCTCGGCGACCTGAACTTCCGCCTAGAAAACAACAACGACATCAACACCACCAACCTGTTGGACAACCTCGCCAACCTTGGCCTCAACCAACTCGTCACACCCACACCGCATGCCACACACTCAACCCCATCTTCTCAGCCAGCAGTCACAGCTCCTTCAGCCACACCACCGAACTCAGCTGGACAGACCACAGCTGCATCCACTTCTCCTACCAGAAACTAGTCACTCACCACCACCGCACACGACCCCCCCCCGACGCAACTGGAGCAAAATCTCAACGGAACAACTGATCTCCACCCTCGCCCAGGCCCCACCCTCTGGGACCCCGGACCCCGACACAGCCGCATGCACCAACCTGCATCGCTGGATAGAAGATTGTGCCAACACCCTCGTGCCGCTGAAAAAAAAAAAAAAAACACCCTCCACGGAACCAAGGCCAGCTGGTTCCCCCCAGACCAACAGGAATCAAAACGGTCATGTAGCATAATGGAGAAAACCTGGCGCCTTGAACCTACCAACTCCAACCACATCGCACTCAAGGACACCATACGCAAGCATCACCAGCTAATCCGCACCACCAAAAGGACCCACTACAAAAAACGTATAAACACCAACACTCACAACAGTAAAGACCTCTTCAGCATCATCAAAGAGCTCTCCAACCCCAGGGCCTGCTCCAATGAACCCCCGCCATCACACGAGTTCTGCAACTCCCTTGCAACCCATTTCCATCGAAAGATAAAAAAAATCCACAACAGCTTCAACCCCCAGACCCACCAACTGACCACAGACACCCATGAACCCAATGCCCCAAACAACACCTACCTTCTCCACAGCTGGACCCTTGTCAACAAAGAAGACATCGCTAACACCATGGCCTCCATCCACTCCGGCTCACCATCAGACCCCTGCCCACGCCACATCTTCAATAAAGGAAGCAACATCATCGCTCCCCACCTCTGCGACACCATCCACAGCTCCTTTGCGTCAGCCACCTTCCCAGAAAGCTGGAAACATGCAGAAGTCAACGCCCTGCTGAAGAAGCCCAAGGCGGACCCAGATGCCCCAAGAACTACCGGCCGATCTCCCTCCTCCCCTTCCCAGCCAAGGTCATCGAAAAACAGCCAATTATCCCGGTTCCTGGAAGACAGGAAGGCGCTCGACACCTCCCAATCCGAATTCCGCAAAAACCACAGCACAGAGAACGCACTCATTGCTGGCACAGACGACATCAGGACCATGCTCGATGAAGGAGAAACAGTGGCACTCATCCTCCTGGACCTCCCGCAGCCTTCGACACGGTATGTCATCACACTCTCCGCACATGCCTTCACAACGCCGGAATCCGCGACAAGGCTCTCAAATGGATCTCGTCATTTCTCGCCGGCAGAACCCAGAGAGTCCGCCTTCCACCGTTCCAATCAGAAGCCTCCAAGATCATCTGTGGCGTCCCCCAAGGATCATCTCTCAGCCCAACGCTTTTCAACATTTACATGGCCCCACTCGCCAAAATCGCACGAACCCACCTCATCAACATAGTATCCTACGCAGACGACACCCAGCTGATCCTCTCCCTCACGAAAGACCCTACAACTGCAAAGAACAACCTCCACAATGGACTTCACGCCATCGCCAACTGGATGGAATCAAGCCGCCTCAAGTTAAACATGGACAAGACAGAGATCCTCTTCTTTGGCGCCAACCCCTCAGCATGGAATGACTCCTGGTGGCCCACCTCCTTAGGAACCGCACCCTCGCCCACCACCCACACACGCAACCTGGGATTCATCTTGGACTCCACACTCAGCATGACTCGGCAGGTCAACACAATCTCCTCTTCCTGCTACAACACTCTCCGTATGCTCCGCAAGATCTTCAAGTGGATTCCCGTTGAAACCAGGAAAACTGTCACCTACGCCCTGGTCAGCAGCCGATTGGACTACGGAAATGCTCTATATGCAGGAACAACGGCCAAACTCCAAACGAAGCTGCAACGAGTCCAGAACGCTTCCGCCTGCCTCATTCTTGACGTTCCACGCCGCAACCACATCTCTCCCCACCTCAGAGACCTACACTGGCTATCCGTATCGAAGAGGATCCCCTTCAAATTCCTCACCCACGCCCACAAAGACCTCCACAACACAGGTGCAGCCTACCTCAACGACAGACTCACCTTCCACACCCGACCCGCAATCTTCACTCTGCCAGCTTCGCCCTCGTCTCCATCCCCCACATCCACCGCACCACCACCGGAATAAGATCATTTTCCCACCTAGCTGCCAAGACCTGGAACTCCCTACCGCTCCACCTTCGCCAGACCCAGGACCTCCTGACATTCAGGAAATGCCTAAAGACATGGCTCTTCGACCAGTAGCGTCCCCCTCCCCCAGCGCCTTGAGACCCTAACGGGTGAGTAGTGTGCTTTATAAATCTATTGATTGATTGATCTGGGCGATTCAGGTATAATCCCTGAAACGCCCAGGGCGAGTTTCAATCAGTGACACCTCATCACAGAGTGGCATGGGGTCAGAAGTCTCACTGACCCCATCCCACTCTGTGACTAAGTTGGGACTGCTGCCTTCCCCCATTGGCTGACCTAAGGTCAGCCAGAGAGAGAAGGCAGCAGTCCCAACCCTCCTGGGACCTCTGAGCTGAAAGTAAGTGTGTGTGTGTTTTTTAAATTAATGTTTGGTGCGTGCGTGTATGTTTAAATGTTGATGAGTGTTGTGAATGGATGTGCCTGCGTGTGAATGAATGAGAGTCTGCATCCCGCCCGTCCCCTCCCTCCTAAAATTACTGACTGCCACTGTGAGGGAGGAGGTCGAGGTGAAGCTGCAACAATGGAGGGGCAAGCAATGACCACCTTACACAAATAAAACTTTAATGTAACACATCTTACACCCACTTACTCTGCAAGAGTACAAAATTGTAGCGTAAACATCCCACCAGCTTTCTTTACACAGTCTCTAATTACTTTACAAGTGTAAAGCTGTAATGTGCACATCCCTACTCACTTCACGTAAGTAAACTTGTAATGTGCATATCATTTTCGGCCTCTTTATAGAACTAAAACAGTAATGCACACATCATATTATTGGTTCCTTCATAAAAGCAAGCGCTCATGTATACATGCTCAGCTTAGTTTTACACTGTAGAACTGTAATGTAGCATTTACAGAAGTAAAGCTTTAATGTGCACTCCTACCCTCGGTCCCTTACAGACCGTGGCAGAAAGGCTGCACAGATGCTCTAACATCGTTTGTTCCATTCCAGATATGCTCATTCAGAAAAAAGAACAGCGGCACAAAAAAGGTTTAAAATAAAGGGCTTCATTATAGGAAATGTAATGTAAAAGCGGCGATGCGCCTGTCGTGCATGTCCAGGGTAAAAAATAAACGAGGATTCTGATGCGCAATCCAGGCACGTCACATTTGGATGGAAAGGGCTGGACACTTCAATCCTCACCAAATATGAGTGCAAACCTGGCTCAAATGTGACAAGATGAGCGCCTACACCCCTTCCTCTGCAGGATTTTAGGAGCTGTATTAGCCTCCACAAAGATTGCATGGTGTGGTGTTTGCTACGGGTGTAGACCTCCTGTTGTCAAGCTGACACTTATTTAGTTTACAATACTCCAGTCCGTCCCTCAAGCTCCCCATCTCCCTTTGACTCATAGTTGAAAGAGTTAGGGGGAGATTTATGAAATGCGACACTGTACCCAGAGCAGCAGCACTTTCCTTGCTCTCCTTAGCGCCCCACTACCGCCACCATGTGACCATGGCGCAGGGTAGGTGGCAATAGCGTCAGAATGTTTTACGCTATTGATGTACTGTTCAGGGTTAGAGCCAAATGTTTTGAGCTAAACCTGAACAGTACATAGGGGCCCATCGTAACCAATGGTGTGCCCCTTTTAACGCCTGCTCTGAGCAGTCATTAAACATGGCGAAAAAATGATGCAAACATTTTTTTTCGATTTCTTTGTACCATTTTTTCAGCCCCCTTAATGGGGGAACGCCCTCTTGCATAGATTATGCCTGGTGCAGGCATAATATGGCACAAGGGGTCACAAAGTGGCGCAATGCATGCATTGTGCCACTTTGTAAATCTGGTGCTGTGTTTTTGCCATAATATTGCCACATTAGCATCAAAAAAATTATGTTAATGTGGCGATATTATGGAGTAAGGGGCTCTTAAATCTGCCTCTTAGTTTGTTGTAAAGCCTATAAATATGTATTATAAGAACACTGCACAAGTATGTTATGATAATAAAGGAAGTCTGACCAATCCAATAGCTGTGAGGGCGGGGTTATTCAAGATTGCTGCTAGACTCAGCCTTTTCAGCTTCTTCCTGGATGATACTGAAACCTTTTTTGAGGGTCTGAATCTGGACTATCCAGTAGTAAATAAAATTCCTGCAGCAATTTTCATGTTCGCCATGCAGTTTGGATAACAACACCTACAGGACGTCAGCTTTACCGAGTATTCTATTGAGAAGGGCTTAGTCATAAAGTAGTCAGAACTTAAACACGAACTGTGAGCAACAGTTTTATGCCCAAAAGCACATTTTAAATGAATGGTCGACCGCTCAAGTTAGTTACGTGTTTGTGTACCTAGCTATAATGTCTTTCAACACATTTCCATGGTTGTAACAAGTACAGAAATCATTGTCAGCACAAAGGCAGGTCTTCAATGGAGTAAAACCATTCACTCATCAACATGTTTGCAAATTGCTAGGTGTTATAAAAAATAAGGCTGCATGGCATGGTTAGTGCTGGGTGTGTCATAGCACTTTTTTTCTTATGTCTGGGTGGGCAACATGAAATACGGGAGCCAGGGTGGGAAGGAACGGGCAACTCTTGGAGGCAAAGAGCAACAGAAGAAAGAAAAGAGCAATAACCCGGCCAGCACTTGCCGCATCATAGCATCACTTTTTTTCTTGTGAGGGATGGGTGACAATGATAATGGGATTGTGGGTGGGAGGGAAAAAAGTAACACGAAAAAGGGGTGGGAATTTGAAGAAGCAATGCAGAAAACAATGGTTTGAGGTGAGAGGGGAAAAAGCAACACAGATAAGGGGGTGGGCATGGAAGAAGCAACATGACTTAAAGAGGGTGGGAGGGGTAGAACCAATAAGGAGGGTAAGAGGGTTAAAAAGCAATACGGACACAGGGGTGTGAGGGAAAGAAACAAACAGAAAGCAACGGGGGCAAAGATGATGAGGGAAGAAGAAAAATAAATTAATAAAAGTGCCTCAATCAAAGACAATCAGCAGAAGAACAGCAATCAAGCTGAAGCAGTCAGTACTTGGTCAATGCTTCAGCCAAAACCAGAGGAAATGGCACCAGCACACACTGACCATTTAGAAGGCAACAAATAAGTGTGGCAATGAAGCAGTCGAATGGTAAAGAATGGGTGGGCTTCAAGCCCCTTGTTGTATACAGTATCTCTCACAAGTTAGAGTGCATGCAGAGCATGAGCTGTCGGAGGCGAGACCTGATAACAGTACTTAGCATGCATGGGCATGGTTATTGAGAAGCACAGGGAGGTGGTTAGGTGTTAAACAATTCGAATTCATTAGTTCTTCTTTTCCTCATTTAGGGCCAGATGTAGGAAAATCTGGCATTGCGACTCGCAAATTGCGAGTCTGAGAGACTCGCAATTTGCGAGTCGCAATGCCGGAGGCAGGATGGTGTCCCTGACACCATCTGCGAGTCGCAAGGGGGTCGCAAAGGCCCACCTCATTAATATTAATGAGGTGGGTCGCAATTTGCGACCCCCTTGCGAGTCGCAGCACTCACAGGGATGCTGGCCTGCTGGAGACAGCATACCTCCATGTCTGTGACTGCTTTTAAATAAAGCAGTTTTTTTTTTTTTTTTAATGCAGCCCGTTTTGCTTAAAAAAAAAACAAGATGCAATACAAATGAAAAAATTAAACGTGTCAGTTTCATTTCTTCAGAGCAGGCAGTGGCTCATAGGACCACCGCCTGCTCTGAAATAATGCTTTCAAGGCCATTCACAAAGGGGGAGGGGTCCCATGGGGACCCTTCCCTTTTGCGAATGGGTTACCACCAGTGTGACACTGGTGGTAACTGCGATTGCTTTGTGACCGCGTTTGCGGTCACAAAGCAAGCTTACATTGCGCTGTGACTCACAAATAGGAAGGGGAACACCCCTTCCTATTTGCGACTCGCAGTCCCATTTTGCGAGTCGGTAACCAGGTTACCGGCTCGCAAAATGGGAATGGGAATGGGTATCGTGATGTGGGTTTTGCGCCTCGCAAACAGCGATTTTCGCTGTTTGCGATGCGTAAAAGCCTTGCTACATCTGGCCCTAAATGTGAAAACAGAAGGGCTGCATTCCTTGCACCTTTCCTATTTGAAGCAACCACTAAATACCAGAATAGGAAAACAGTGAGCTGTTAGGATATGAGGTTAAAAAGTTAATGCACATGTAATTAAGTAATTAACTATTCGACTTTAAGGAGAAACACATTGTCCTAGTTGTACTCGTGTTGAGAGCTGATACTGCTCGAGCTGGGCTCGAGGTCGCTAAATAAAGCAACACAGAGTAGCCAAGTGTGAAAGCTTTTGCACAGACCCATGTGCACAGAACGTGAGGCCTAAAAGATTACTGATCAATAGGTGACAGTGATAGGGGCCTCCTAGTGACAGAGTGGTGACTCTGTTGATTCAGAAATATAAAACATCTCGCAATTCAGCATATTCCAGAATCTTTCTGTGGTCCAAAAATGATAGCAGGAGCATTACCATGCGCATAACAAACAATACAAAATGCCTGGTCAGCGTTGTGCAGGAGTTAATTATCACAAGACAAGTTCAGTTTAGGTTGCGTTCAGTTTTACAATTAACACATTTATAAACAAATGAAAAATATGTGTTGTTCAAACGTTTAGTGCGTGCCAGCCCACATGAGCTGCTAATGGAACCTAACAGAGGCCTGCAGCCTCACTAATTCGAGGATGTGTGTCTCCAGAGATACCCAGGCTTTCTTACATGCCCGCCTTTTTTGAGTCTGTTTGGTTTGCTATGCTAATAAAGATGCCCTCCGCTTCCATCGGAGCCTTAGAGTCACTCGCAATCTGTTCTTTAGAAGCCCCTCCTCATTTCTGCTTCCTCATCTCTCTTTCCTCAGATATTGGAGATTGTTGACTATTATGTGACAGATGGCCTGACAGACCTCCGACTCTTCGCTGTGATGGCCAGCTTGGCGCAGAAAATAGCAGCACTGGAGTAAGTATTCAGCGGCATGGACGCTCATGAATTTTAACTCCTCTCTAACAAAGGGAATCAGGGGGGTCAGAAGCGGTCCATCAGAAGCTGCAGTAATTAAGAGACTTAGACTGCTTTCCAGTGCTGGGGATTCCTTTTCTGTCGAAAAAAAATGCCCAGGCTGTTCATAAAAGATTAAGCGAGCTTGGTCTCTATTGATCTCTGGTCTACAGCTATGCATCAACACAATGGTGCAGCCTAATCCGGGGATGGACGCAGTCCAAGACACATCAAACGGTGCTGTTCTTTTGGATTTTGGTTGCATGCATAAAATGAGGTTGTTGGATATGTACGCGGCGGTACTGAATACACAAGAGAAATTTGCATAACGTTGGTACTAGAAATCTCATAACAATCAAGGTACATGTCTGAAATTAAACCCAAAGCTTCATTTACATTCTGCTACTTTTCTTCCCGTCCTGCACGGCGACATAATAACAAAACAGTATTTGTGCCATTTGAGCTGTATTAGTTAAGGGCCCGTTTCACAAAGTTCTGCAGTGCAACTTGCGTGTGCAAAATAATTGAGAGCAAAAAACACTTATCCTGAATCACAAAGTCAGTGGGCATTTGCACTCACAGACACTGAAGCATAGACTTAATGTACAAAGACTCAGTTCACAAAAAGTGGTTGCAAATTATGCATCAACATTTTACAAATCAATTCTGGTAAAATGGTTAGCTAAATCACCATTCAGTGTGGATTACAATTCAACATACCTGTTACTACTCATGAGGTAGGACACAATTTGTGACTCACTTGTATGTCATCACAGGGATGGAGGTTTGTTGGAGTCAGGAGACCAAAATGCTTATGATTGCATTTAATTCAGTGGTTCCCAAACTTTTTAGAACCACTACTCACTTTTTAGAACAACAAACTTAGGTGACCCACCGAGCTTTAACGTCATGAGGTGGGAGAATTTTTAATGTAACTAAGGCGTTGTCTGATAGAGCACAGTCCTTTACAGACAGCACTTTTCTCATTGAAACGGGCACTAGCTTTGCATGAACATACTGATGTGTGGAAATTGTGTTTCAGTAAATATCATATACGCGCCATCAAGTAAAGAGCTGCATTTATTTTAATCCTTTTAACATATTTGTTTCCATCACATTTCAGAATAACACAAGAATATTCTTCAGTTTTTGCTTTCCTAAATGCTGAACGTATACAGTTATATATTTATTTATATTTTGTTGTTTGTTACAAAAAAATTGCCACATTATTCACTTTACATTCCTTTCTCTGACTGTGAAATAAGAGGAGTTTCTGAACACTGATCCCCACGTGGGTCACAATTCACAGTTTGGGAAACACTGATCTAAATAAATACATATACATATATTTGTTTGAGTTGCTAGTGGTCCCCTAGACCACTGTCTACTTCCAAATAAATCTTTTTTTACATTTGTAAAGGGGAGCAGTCACCTTGACCTTTGCGAATGGGTTACCATCTCTAATGGGGAGCCAATAACTATTCAATGGGTTGCAACTGAAATTGCAGTCACAAACCATTGATAGATAGCACAATCACAATTTTAAAGGGATGCCCTAAACACGCCAATGTTAAATGGCTTCGTAAATCGGTCCCCATATTTTGTCTTCAGAAGTTGGGGGTTTGTACCTGCTCTTTACAGTGCTCAATTAATAAAGGGCTGCTCTTTGCATGGAATACTTAGGTTTTATTTACTTTGATACCATTGCAGAGTTTGCTTCATTTTCACAAAGAGATTTTTATGTTTAGAAAATATATAGAGTAATTGAAAGCAAAACAATTCAAACCCAAATGACAGATGTTCTACCTAGGATACACATTGGTTAAAATGTATATGTCACCTGCATAAAGTAATTGTAAATTTTGAAAGAACAGCAGTTCATATGAGCAGCATGGCAAAGCTTACCAGTGGGGAAATGGTTGGAGCTGCGGGGAGGAGGGAGGCATAATCTGTGTTTGGTATTTAGCCAAAAGTGTTAGAAAAAGGATTTGTGATTCTTCCTTTTGAGCAATGATGGTACTGCGGAAAGGAGATTCACCCAGTATAGCAGTGATAGTGCTGTGTTGTTTATTAATAAACTTTGGTCATCTGACCATCCCCGTTTCACAATTTAAATTTAAGAGATATACATGTGTAATCACAGATGCACAGATCTAGTAAAAAAAATATATATATATTGTGATTATTACATTTTAAGATCAGAATGTCGGTATGGAAAAATGGTATTTCTGTGAAGTTTTGGAAAATAGATAAAGAAAATATTAATAAGAAAATTGAATAATAGAGGTTGTGTAGGGGTTAAACCCATGGATAGCGGATTGTGATTTGAGTTTAAAAAGTCTCAAAGACATGAATGATTCAGGTAAGTATTTTATCCACTCAGAAATTTGTGTTGGTGCCTCAGATATTTTGGCTTTTATTTAGTGAAGCATTGACAAGGAATTCGTCTGAGTTGTGGGGAATAAGCTTGACATATTTGATATATTTATTTTTTCTCCTTGGATGTTATTGGAAAGGACAAATATTGCCATGAATAACAAGCTTACCTGACAAACCAGAGTTACCTCTTTAGCTCTGGAATTAAAATGGGAGAATTTATCATGTTTCTGCTTTCATTCTATCTGTGAGTGATACTTTCTGCTCCGTTCGTGGACCAGGCTCTCAAAGGTACTTTCCATATGCAAGGTACCACAATAGAACTGTGGAAACAAGGAACAGATTTTCAGTATGCAAAATTCCTGTGCAATTGCCATTGCACACTGCACACATTGCAAAATCGTATGAGTTGTCAGGGACCTACCAACCTAAAGGTCACTTACAGTGGAGTACATCAATTGCTTGTAACCACTTCTTTGGTCCTAAAGCTCGGAATGTTTATCCACTGCTGTGGCAGACAACAGGCATACACAAATTGCAAATGGCCTATTTTTGATAGGTCACACAATGCCAGAGATGTCAGATAGAAACTGCTTATTTTCTATGATGGTTCCTGGAGTTTAATAGTAGAAATTGTTCTCAAGGTTCCTAAAAGAGTATTTGTCTTACTTGATACACACCACTTCTGACAGCCATGCTTGCTGATTTCTTTAGTCGCTACTTTGTGGTGTTTCCACAAAGATTATGATTTGCGTTCTGAGTAGGTGCCCATTTTAAAAATCGTCAGTACTGAAAATGAGCTTCTGTAATCAGATCCTTAGGCCAAATTCTCAACTATCACAATTGGCATTCAACTTACACAACATTTATAACTTATGGGGTTGAAATTTTGGTGATTATGATCCATCCTTTCTCTTAAAACACATTACTTTTAATGCATCTTCTTTTTCATATGTTAAATTGTCAACTGATCACCGGTGTTTGTGCATCTGACCTTAATAAGTAAACCTACAAGGGGACACAAATAGGTTGATGAACCTTTTGACTCGCAATCAAGATGTTCTTACCGTCGCTCCAGTACATGCAAATCAATACTCAATAACCAATACACATTATCAATAATCAACAACAATCAATAACAGTAGTAATTAATAGAGTCAGTAATTGTCACGCCCCATGACCTTTCAGTCATGAACAACCACACCTTTTAGTAAAAGTTAGAATATTTATTTCCCGAGAATAACAATGCTAAGGTCATGTATATTAATCTCAAAATCAAATGAAACACATACAGAAACAACACTAGCTGTCCAAAGCGGCAGAAGAAATGTAATCTAATCAAAGCTTGAACTACAACACATTCTAAGGTTATGGTACAAATTAATAACAAAGTTAGCTGCGTCAAAGTGATTACATACATTTGAATTCAGCAGAGAAATTCATCAAGCATTTATTCCCTATTAGCACAATTTCATTAGTGAGGATCCTTAACGAACATCAGATTAGCATCAGCATGTTGGGCTTCATGCAAAACAATTTAGTAACACAAATTTGGAAAAACATCTAACTATGGCTATATCAAAACAGTGCAGTTGTTACCTAGAAAGAAAAAGCACATATGCATAATAATCAACAGGCTAATTCATAATACCTATCCTCAGTGTGGATCAGCAAGCTCCATTCAAATGTCGTTGATTGGTTGTCCTGCAATGTCCTCATCATCCGGCTTGTCAGGTAACAATATTGTTGCAGCTTCCACTCCAGTCAGTATCTCCATTGTTCTCCTCCTGAGAAAGTCAGTCTCACACACATTACACACACAATGCTACATTAGCAAGAACAGCATCTTCTAGCAATCGGTTCTCACGAGGACCTTTAGTTATGAGCACATTTAAACAATGCAAAATGGAAAATTACAGTTTAACTCTCTAGGACAGCCATTTATTAAACATTAAAAAATACAGCTTTGACATGAGGCCTGGCAACTAGGCCAAGACCTTTGCTAAGTTAAGGCCTACAATTAATAAAGCTAGAACATAACACATTACCTTTAATATGACATATTATTACATTAGTCGAACATATATTCAACATATCACAATATTAAACTACTAGTAAGTACACTTTGTGAATACTGGCGGCCACTCTTGGTAATCACATTTTCAAGTGTGTGCATTATTTTTCTACATTATTCTATTTTCTACACAAACCCCTTATTCAGAATACATGAACACTCAATCATTTTTTAATACACCTGCGTTAGCACTGGTACTAGTTCTTTTGGAGCTGTGGTCTTCGTAAATTGCTATTGTATTCACTGCAGTTCAATAGTGAATCATCGAATGCTCTTCCAGAAAATTAATACTGTGGGACTTTCAGTGACTCATATATGACTTCTTTAAAGCCCTGAATTGGAGCAGAATAAGAGATCTGTGTCTGGAAGATACTCTGGAGTGGAGGAGTGAAGTATATATGTGATGAGTAAGGTGATTACGTTTCTAATATTAAACATCACACCTAGTGTGTGGTAGCACAACGGGTGGGGTAGCTGACTTCTGTTTAGGGTGATGCCTAATCCTAGATTACGATGTACTTCAGCAGCTTTTTTAGTCTCTGGTTTGTCTATGCAGAGATTCAAAATGACTAATTGTGGGGATTTCTTGAAATGAAGACCAGTTGGAAAGTACATGTTTTGATTTCTTCCCGCAAGTTCAATCTGTGCTCTGGTTTCATGTTTATATGCACCATAATAAAGTAGGTATTAGCAGTGGGTTAATAGAATGTGATCATATGCTGGGCCTGTTTTGTGTTGCCCACTGTGACTCCACCCCCTTAACGTCTAGCTCTGGCATTACAGAGACTATATTGGAACAATGGCTTTGTCCTGAGATTTCCTGCCTTGGAATTGTATGCCTGACCAATGATTGTGAGCTTTCCTTCAAGGGGACCCTTAGGCCTCTAGGCATCTGGAGATAATCACTTAGATATTCTCTGGAAACTGAAAGTGAGTTATGCAAATACTCTTTTAAAGAGACACATGTTCACATTGCATCTAAATACCAGTAGATTTATGGATCTATTAGAATTAAAAGCATACATTTCTAAAGCTTCCTATATTTTCACTAAAATCTTCAAGACATCCTGTAAAAAGCATTAGAAGAGAATCAATTTGTTTATGTTGGCTGATTTGAAATCCCTCATGTGTGAACCTGTTACATGGTCACTTCCATACTTTAGAATCTGCTAATATAAAACCAGGACTATTACATCATATAAACTGGATAGCAAATTCACCAGAAACTAGTAAAAAGCCTTTGGTAATGGTTTCATATATTCACATTTTCCTTGATCTGTTTTTGAGATATAATTGTGTCACTGTGTTCTGAAACATCTAAAGGTTCTTTCACAGTATGCTTTTGACCGTGTAACTGAGGTGATGCAAAAGCCCTGTTTCAAAAAGGTTCTCTTCTGGCAAACATTATATTAGTGTTATATTAGTGCTTCTCGAGGCATTTCCAACTAATGGCCTACCTCAGAATGAGTATTTTTGAGAATGTTCAGCATAATAATATTGCATGTTTCTTTAATTCATTTTCCTGATTGTAAATGTATTCCACATTCCTTTGAAGGTAGAATGAGAAATGTGCACATAGAGGAGCAGTGGAGCTGGCAGAAGTGGAAAAGAACTGGTCTTGATGGCGTTATGTTTACCAATTGCACACTTGGGTTTAATAATGTGTAGCTTACAGTATTTCACTTGTGAAATTTTGTTTGTGAACTGGTAAAAATATATTGTGTAAGAGCCAATATAAAGCGTCACAAATGCCCATGATCATCACTTGGATAGTGACCACTACCATTGCAGCTTTACATCAATATAATTTCTGTGTACAATGTAAGGTTATTCCATGAATCTTCCTATCATTTGATCCACTACACACAAGAGTTGATCCGGCTCATCGAAGAAGGAAGTGTGCATTGTGCGTAGCACAGTTGTGCTTTTAAAGTGCTCTGATAACATTTAGAATGTTCTACTACACTAAAGGAAGTAATGTTCTACTGCACTCAAGGAAGGAAAACCTTGTGCTAGAGCCCTCCTTTGTGTCTGTTGATGTACGAGTGACAGCTTTTTCGGCAAGAACCATACTTTTGTGAGAGTGTCTTTTCACTGGGAACTGCATCAACAAGTGCGTACAATAATTGGAATAAGAATAGATATTGTTTACAGAGGCTCACTTATCAATATGTGTTACTACATCAATAGTGGGATAATTAAGAAGCTAAATGGTGAAGAGCTAATTCATAAAGTGCATTGTGATCATTAGTACTTGGGCCATGAGCTGAATCTTTGGGGACGTGACTCAAATATTAAAGAGAAGTGTAAAAGGTCAATGGGACATTAATGTTGCTGCTAATGGATTGGCACATGGGGTACATTGTTGCCAAGGTTTTGAGGTTAGTAACTACAACTGTAATGCTAAAGATCCTTAGAGATGTGTTTTGTGAGCAGGGCTTTGTAGATATTCTCATAACTGAGACTTTGGCACAGGGGGCAACAAAAGGGAGAAGTGTGCATGTCTTGAGGGAGGTAGCAATGAAAGCTCTGTGGACAATATTATGTTGCCTTCAAGCCAACTACTTGGTCACAAAAGCTAACCCCAAGCTGAAACAGTGTCTCTAGGTGGCAAATATGAATGTTATACCTTGAAAAACGATATGTATCATTGTACAAAGTCAGTGCAGAGTCTTCTTTTGTCTCTGTGAAAGAGAGAAATACAGGTAGGAAGCGATTAGCCCAGTGCATGGGGTTACTGGGGTGATGTGGTAAGGGAGGCCTGAGTTAGAAATATAGAAGGACTGAAGCAGAAGCAGGTTAGTTTAGCGCATGACCATGAGCAAGTGAAGCATAGAATGTAGAGATTAGATTTGTTTGTTGTTTTACACAGAACTTCCTGCACACGAAAGGAGAACTCATTCTCACAATGATTGTCCATTGAAAATTTAAAGGAAAATCTCTGGCACTGGCAAGGAGTTCACAGAGGGTCCACCTCTTCCTCTTTTGACACTGATATCAAGGAATGTGGTTGTTGTAATTTCTGAACATAACTTTGGCGAGTGTCTAATTAACGATCATTTTAGGTTTTCAGATTTTTTTTCTTCTAAAATTTGGCATGCATTCAGTAGGGCTATGGTGTAAAGGCAGAAAAAATGTAATGCCATTAAAAGTAGCATCAGCTACATTTCCCTGCACTGGTTTAACAGATATTGCCATTTAAGGAGATGGGTAAGATTCCCCACAAAGGCATAGATGGGCCTATATGGAAAGCAGGCGTTGTTGAGGTCCTGAACCAAGTCATAAGCAGAATCACTGAGCTGGTCACACAGCTCAGAGCTCCACCAAGGTGGAGAATGAGCAAAGAGAAAGTATAGTGAACCTAAAAATTTACTTTTATACTTGTCTCCAAGGAAAAAAACGGATAAGAGGCTAGCTCAGTAACACATCATACGTAAAGTTGTAAGGAAATTAAGAAGATCAAATTCCACTATCTGCAGTGTTAGTGTGAGTGCGCCCAGACTTATCTGTTTAGTTATAATAACTTATAAGCAGATGCCTTCTCAAGGCCGATGAACCTTTAGACTCTTTTAAGATGTTCGTACCCTACGTTTCACATAAAACATCACTCAAGCATTGCAACTCTTGAGAGAGTCAATAAGGAACACACCATGACCCATTTGGCCACGAATAGCCACACCTTTGGTATCAATTAAAATATTTATTTCACTATATTAACAATGCTAAGGTCCCGTAAATTAATCTCAAAACCAAATGGTACAAATAAAGGAACAGCACCAGCTGGCCAAATCACCTAAAGAATCTCAATTTAAACAAAGCAATAAGAATGATAATTTCAACAGCGAAAACACTCATTAATAGCAACAATATTTGAGCAAGAGAATTAACATACATTTGTTCAACACTAGAAGGATGTCAGTTCACAGGTATAGAGCAAACACCTCACTAACTCCATATTAGCATCAGCATGTTGGGCTTCATGCAAACGTTTTCTTAACATGAATCTAGAAAACAATCTAGCTATGGCTCTATCAAAAGCAGCAGTTGGTACCTGGAAAACAAAAGACAAAAACAACAATGCACAGATCATTCATATTACCTATCCCTAGGGAATCAGCAAACAGCTTCAGCTTCACCAGGGGGTCAGCAGCATCAGTCTCAGGACGGGAGAAGGGAAAGGGGGATGGTTTAGAATTTGGACTCTAAGCTCTCTGAACCATCAAATCATTAGTTCACCATTGAACAGGCAAAGTAAACCCAGAAAATTATAAAGTACCAGAACATCAGTAGACTAACTGGCAAGGCATGAAGTGTCAAAGTGACAGTTCAACAAGACAAAACATCTCAGGTCAATGGTCGCAGGAAGAAGAATGGCTAACATCTCTCAGCACTTCACCGTTAGGTTAAACTATCACACATTTTCGATTGGTTAGAAACATCAGGCGAAGAAAGAATACCCAATTACAAAAACATTAGATATTGGCAAAACAATAGGAAAGATACAGCACACATATTGGCAATGTGATGATTGGGTCTTCTTCCATTGGCGTAACTGCAAACTATACTAAATGTATCATTCTGCTCTCCGTTCCGTCTGCAATCAGTAGGCCCATTTGTTCAGCACATCCCAAATATGCTGCAAGACAGTGGTTACAGAGACTGCAGAAATCTTCAAAAAACACATCAGTTCCTCAAAAGAAATACATTTTTATTAAAGCAAACTTCTAGACAGATATACAAGTCAAACAATAAACTCTGTTGTACAACAGACATGGAATGATTTCATAAGTTACAACTTCTAGAACTTTGACAGACAAATAACTTTCGCAGAAGCCTCGTTTGCTTGAAGCTCTGCAGTTAGTCAGAATAAAACTCACATTATTTTAACCATTAATATGACCATGCAATGCATTTTGAAAACGATTTTGATGCTTAAAATAATATTTCTACATTAGTTTGTGTAAAAGACCATATACAAGGTGTTTTACATGAAATAGTGGCCACTCCAGTGATTTACCTACACTCCAGTGGGCACCTTATATGTTACATGTTATTAATTTCAATGTTAATACATCTAATATATTAAATCTAATGCAGGAATACATGAAAAAATTATTAATGTTAATTTCAGCGCTTACGTTAGTATCATTTTATTCTCATTCAGTGGATGGCACAAACGGGCAACTGCAATGGATGGATGTATCTACATCCCCCCAGCGGACGGAGATAGTTGCTGTGAGCATCATTTTTCTAAGAATTTCTCTAAGAAAATATGAGTCTTTCTTCCTCTTTGCTCACCTCAAATCCTCTAAGATGGGACAGTGGGCAATGTTCTCTTCACATACCTCCTGGTGTGGAAGATGATACAACGCTTTAATGAGAGACAAACCCCGATAGAGGAAGGAGGGATTCAAAAATGTAGAGTAGCATGCCAGAACTTGGAAGGAGAAAAAGAGGCATCCTTCTGTAGAACCCACTCTAATGCACCTGCACCTTTATGACTCTCTGTACCCCATATGTGATGTCACCCTTGACTCTCATTAGAGCCATATACACAAGTCGTGCCACCACTATTTGGCGAGGGGTTACCTTTTTGACTTCAGCTTAAGTTGAAAGAGTACTACCCTTTTGAGCCTTTTGATTACATTTTGCTTTCTACACTCTACTCACGATTCTGCAGGCCACAGTGAGATTCACAATGTCTTTGTGTTATGGAAATGGTTTGAAATTGTCATCATTATGTATAATAATGTACACTTGATTTTAAGAGCTGTGATCGCTCACGTTTGGTTCGGCGGCATATAAGTAAACACTACAATATGTTGATGTCACTGATGTTCGGGCCCCTGGATTTGATGGGCTCATTTACTTAAAGGGCTGAAATGTCCAGAGTATGAATTGGGATTGTTTCGCGATTATGCTACTTATTACATTTCACAATTACGCATTATATACTAAATCATACCTAGAATGAGCCTTTACCGTTCTAGTCTGCATAAAAAGTGTTGAGCCAGTCTGGTGGTGCTTTCCTGTTCCCATTTCAAGCTTCTTGGCAGGCTTGGTGATATACGGCATTTCAGGGCTGTGTGTGCTGTGTAAACAGGACTCCATTTGACTGCTTGACACGATGTGAAACACATGCACAATAACACAGCATTTTGAAGAGCTTTAATTTGACTAAATCTGGGTGTGGGGTGAGTCAATGCAAATGATTGTGGACACAGCAACGGAGGAGATATTAAAGTTAATGTTTGAAGGAATGTGTCGCTTGATGCAAATCACCGAGCGGCGTGCAACAAAAAGGACTCTTTGTTATGTTTGGTGGACAGCATGTAATAGTTTATACTGATCAAAAGTTTTAAGAGTTCGCTCACCTCTGTCACCACTTTTGTATCCTTTCATATGAAAGGAAATATTCATGTGTCACACTTTACACCATGAGCTGGGCTCGGTGCCTTCGTGTTTTTTGTCAATACGGTACGATCGGACATAACCCTCTTAACTAGCAGATGTGTGAGGTTAATTAGGTGAGGCGATCAAAAATGATTCACGCTGGCTGGTGAATCAATCAAGAGCTATTATTACATTTAACAAGGTACAGAGACGTCCCTAGATTGCCTGCGTTTCTGCAGGAGATGTTACTGACGCTGCGTTCGGTAGTACTCGTTGCATCAGCTCAGAACGACGGCACAATGAACCCCCCTCTCACTACTTCTCGAACCTTAACCTACAGGACACGCGGTAAACCGAGGGTCTGGAACCGTTTTCAAAGTGGGGTGAAGGTGCTGCCGCTAATGTAATATCACTAAAGTAATAGGGAGTGAGAAAAAAGCCAAGCGCCACAAAAACACACACGTTTAGCAAATGTGCCACGTCCATTCAGCGGGAGAGTGGTAAGGGTGTGATATGCACTGGAGTTGCATTTTGGAGCACTGGTGTGGTAGCGCGTTGTCACTTGCAGAAAGCAGATTTTCCGTTAAAACGGCCGCTAAAGCAGTTTTACTAGTACACCTCTTAGTACAAAAACTATAATGTGTGGAAATCCAGCTTCAGCAAATAGTTACTATTTTCAGATTACTAAGTAAAGTGTCTTGATTTGTTTTTCTTAATAGTTTATATAATTTGAACTCTGCATATAGTTCCCTTGGTATTTAAATATTGTTGTGTGTTGTGAAAAACCACTGACATCTTACAACCTTTCCTTTCACCTTTAGCACATGGTTGTCACCTAAACCACTTTTGCAAAATCTTCTCACTTTGAAGTCAAAGACTCAAAAGTACACACCAGTTTCCAGATAAGCACCAATTTGTCAGAAGACACAGCCTGACATTTGAACCATGTCTTTGTACACAGTAAATGGGACAAGATAAAAACAAAGTGTAAAGGAATTTTTCTCTCTCATTCACCTTCTGAACTCCAGGGTGATTATTTCTGTAGGTGCTGCACCCCCCACACACCCATTCCTATGACAGTAAGAACTTACTCACTGAGCTACTTTACTTGACTTCACTAAGCAGTTTCAAAGAAAGGGAGCACACTGCCTAAACTCCAGCAACAAAGTATGACCCCCAATGCACATGGTAAATGCAGTCGAATTCGTAGTCCATTCAAAGAGTAATAAAGTCTTTCACCTCCGTGGGTGCAGCAAGTGCTGTATATCCCTGTACACGTGTTTCTGGGTTTAGCCCGTAATCAGCAGGGAGCAGCATGGTATAGGGGCATGCTTGAAATGCTGCCACATGTCTTCCTGGGCTTAAGTACCACGCATGGCGTACAGGTACCTCCCAAGGTTTGTCAGCTGTGGCTCAAGGGAGCCGTCAATAAGACAGTTTCAAAGAAAGAAAGCACAGTGCCTACACTCCAGCAACAATAAAGCAGTTTGCCACCAAGTCATAATGTGGCCATAAGATCAGAGGTGTTTGTTGCATAATATTAGGTTTGTTTTCTCTACTTCGCCACTACTGATGCCCTCTTTCCCTCCCTTTACCTACAAACATACATAATGATTTGAAGATGATGTATGTGCTTTGGAGTCTGTATGAGCCCCTGTTAAATCCAATCTAGTTTCAGACTACATGTGGTGGATGTGTGTGCCTGCATCCAGATGAGTGTGAGTGGGGCTATCAATCTGCGTTTGTGGGGGGTGATAAATGTATAACCTTAAAATGCATAACTTTACCACACAGATGGCTTTAACTTGCATTACTTTACCATGCATAGTAAGTATTCCTAAGGTAAGTAAAAGCCGTATATTATATACATAATCCAACAAAACAGATCTTAATTTCGTCTCTTGGTCTCCTCCTCTCTCATTAATGTCAATACTTGCAATTCCAAAGAATTTCATGTTTGTCCAGTTTTTTCCATCATGTATTTTCAAATGTCTCGCCATGGCATAATTCAAATCCTTGTTTTGTACATCCATTAGTCATGAAATAGGGCTCACAGCAATACGTTATGTTTTACAACAATGTGATAATAACAAATTGAAGCACTCAAAAATGTAATTGAAAATAATTGATCTATGTCTGAGGAATAATATTTTTCTGTTTAATCACCAAATGTATGCTCACGTTTGTGGGACGGCAATGGGAGTTTCCTTCTCACCCAGCTACGCGAACCTGACTATGGGTTGATGGGAAAAACATGTAGAATGGGGAGAGGATAACGAAAACTATGCAGAAAAAGCAATAATTTGGTTGAGATATATAGATGATCTATTTATTGTTTGGAATGGAACAGAAAGTGAATTGGTGCAATATTTTGAAAAGCTGAATAAAAATGAGATGGGCCTAAAATTTACATATAATATAAGTACTAATTGTGTCAAATTTTTGGATGTACAGGTATATATAGAGAATAATAAAATTGAGACTACTTTGTATCGAAAGGCAACATCAACAAACAGTATATTGCATGGGGCAGCTTTCATCCAACATCGCTTAAGAGAAGTATACCATATGGAGAATTTATCAGGTTTAAACGAAACTTTTCCACGGAACAGGAAATGGAACAAAAATGTATCGAAACCAGACAAAGATTCATTCAGAGAAAATATAAGTAGAAAGATATAAGATCTTGAGAACAAAAAGCAAGGTCTCAAACAAAAGTGGAGATATTAAATAAACCAATGATGAATACAACAAAGAATGAGTCTAATATAGGAATGATAATGACATACAGCAAAGAGAATCATCTAATTCTGAATGCTCTCAATAAATACTGGGATGTTATAAAGAAGGATCCAGATGTCGGGAAATTGGTTGGAGACAGACCGATGATAACATATAAAAAGGTACCATCTTTACAAGATTTGTTGGAAAAAAGCCACTTCCAGATGAATAAATTGCCAAATTGGCTAACAGCCCAAACAAATGGTTTTGTATGTTGTAGCAAATGCAAAGCATGCCGCATAGGGATAAATACGAAGGAATATCTAGACCACAAAGGAAATAAGATGACGATCAGCAAAAGGATCACTTGTAATACCACTTATGTGGTATACATAATTGAGTGCTTTTGTGGATTACGTTATGTGGGGAGCACGATCTGTCCCCTAAAGAAACGTATTTTAGAACATATAAGAGCTGTACAAAACAAGGATTTGAATTATGCCACGGTGAGACATTTGAAAATACATGATGGAAAAAACTGGAAAAACATAAAATTCTTTGGAATCGCAATTATTGACATTAATGAGAGAGGAGGAGACCGAGAGATTAAATTAAGACATTTAGAATCACGGCTTATAATACACCTTAAAACTAAGACCCCGAGGGGACTTAATGGGGATGAGGAACTTCACTATCATTTATAAAAGGATAACTAGAAGTCTATAAATCACCATATGAGATGTTGATGTACAATAGACAAGATAATATCAATGGATATGTTTGTTGGGATTCAAAATATATCAAGATATGTGTAATTGATATTGAAGAAAAATAATTGGGAATGCTAATAAGAGCTACATTCAGTGACATAATCTAGACATCAACGATAAGCAAATATAAGCTAAGGAATGAACTCCCCATATAAGTACAATTGCTAAGAACATCAATATTGTCGTCTTCCACGAGGATTCCCCTCCTCTTCATTTATACTTATATTTACTAGCATGAATATATTCCATTACTGTATGCACAAATGTTGGATTAATATTTTAATGGATTTATTTAGTAGTATTAGATGATTCACTGTTTTCTTTTGGGTTAATTTTACTTTTCACTACATGTCCCATAATGCACTTGGATGGTAGAGTCAATAGACTATAAAAAAGAGACATTGAGGAAGTACTCACAAACTGTGAGCAAGACCGAGAGGTGGAAACGCGTTGGTGGTGATGTTTGGTGGAGTACACGATTGAATTAAAAGCTTATGAACTCTCCTGGAGTGCAGCGTCACAATTGTTTTCAATTGTTTGTTCGAAAAAAAAAAAATATATATATATATATATATATATATATATATATATATATATATATATATATATTTATATACATATAAATATATATATATATAGATATATCTGTATTCATTTATTTTATTTTTTCACTGAAAAAACAAAGGTTACAGGGACATTATAGTTAGGAAATACTGTTTTTAAAAACCTTAGAAATTCACTGAAAAAACAAAGGTTATAGGGACGTTATAGTTAGGCTCAGATTTCACTTGTTTCAAACCACTGAAATTCAGCAGTTATAGTTAGAGTTATCTCAAGTAACTGTAACTCGTGCCCTAAGCTAGCTGTAACTCAGGCCCTCGCAATGCTCCGTTTTCTCATCAATAATTTTACAGCAAATGTTGCAGAGATATTATCAAGGATATCTTAGATAACTCTAACTATAACTGCTGAATTTCAATGTTTTTTTACAAGTGAAACCTAAGCCTAACTATGACGTCCCTGTAACCTCAGTTTTTTTAAGTGAATTTCTAAGATTTTTTGACATTTTATTTCCTAGCTATGATGTCCCTGCAACCTTTATTTTTTCAGTGTATTTCTATGGTGTTTTAATGCTATTTCCTAATTATAATGTCCCTGCATCCTGGGCGTGTATGGGGGTGTATGAGTGGGTGTGTGAGTGGTTGTGTTGGTGTCTAAGTAGGTGTGTGAGTATGTGGTGGGCATGTGAGTGTGTGTGACTGGCTGTGTGGGTCTGTGAGTGAGTTTGGGAGTGTCTGTATGGGTGTATGAGTTGGTGTGCGAGTGGCTGTATGGGTGTGTGAGTAGTTGTGTGGGTATGTAAGTGGGTGTGTGAAAGCTGTGTGGCTCTGTTTGGGTGTGTGAGTGGTTTTGAGGATCTGTGAGTGGGTGTGCGAGTGGCTGTATGGGTGTGTGAGTGGTTGTGTGGGTACGTGGGTGTGTGAGTGGGTGTGTGAAAGTTGTGTGGGTCAGTGAGTGGGTGTGTAAGTGGTTATGAGGATCTGTGAGTGAGTGTGTGACTGGCTGCATGGGTGTGTGAGTGGCTAGATGGGTGTGTTAGTGGGCGTGTGGGTGTGTAAGTGGTTGTATGAGTGAGTGTCTGAGTGGGTGTGTGAATGGCTGTGTGAGTGGGTCTGTGAGTGGTTGTGTGAGTCTGTGAATGGCTGTATGGGTGTATGAGTGGGTGTGTCAGCGGTTGTGTGACTGTATACAGTCTGTGAGCGAGTGTATGTTTTTTTTAAATTGGGGTCTGGATCTTTTTTTAATAGGGGTCTGGATCCCTGAATCCTCCCCGATTCCACCCGAATCCGTGAGGATCCGGAGAGGATCCAGGGAGGACCCGCAGCTCCTTGTGTGGTAAAATTGAAAAAAAAAATGGGTTTTGGACAATGTCTTGCCCATGAGGGATCCCTCACAGAACCCTCCATTAGACCCATGGGGTCAGGGTACTTCAACCCTGACCTCTTCTATTACTTTTTATCTTTATTTTCCCCAGTGAGAACAAAGTCCGATGAACAAAATGGTGGCTGCAACTTTCCTATCAGATTGCGGCCAGCAAATCACAGCATTGCTGTTGGGGCATGGATTTGTGACTCCGAGGAGGATCTGTGGAAGATCTGCGTCCCTTTATATATATATATATATATATATATATATATATATATATATATATATATATATATATATATATATATATATATATATTTGGTTTTTTTTCATTACCTCGAAAACTACTGAACGGATTTACACCAAAAAATAAAAAGTGCACTTTCTGAACCAAGAGCTACCTTTCTGCTAAATGTGGTGTAATTCCATCACCCTGAAACCTTCCAGACAGCAGCTGAAGTGAGCGCCAAATGTTTTTGGAACATTTAGTGAAGATTCATCAACTGGTGCCAAAGACAAAGGCAAGTCAAAAAAATATTTTCCTATGGAAACTAGGTCCTACTAGGTAATATCTATCTATCTATCTATCTATCTATCTATCTATCTATCTATCTATCTATCTATCTATCTATCTATCTATCTATCTATCTATGTCTAAATGTATCTCTCTCTTTCACTCTCTCTCTCTCTCTCTATATATATATATATATATACATGTGTATATATATATATATATATATCCTATTAAAAAAACAAATGTTACAGGGATGTTATAGTTAGGCTCACATATTAAATGTACCAACCATAGAAATTCATCAGTTATAGCTAGAGTTATCTCAAGTAACTATAACTCGTGCCCTAAGGTGACTATAACTCGCGCCCCTCCCTGTCACAGTTTTCTGCTAAATACTTTTAGTGCAAATGTTACATTGATATTATCAATGATATGATCAATGATGTTATCAAATATGTCATGAGTGATGTATTATGTGGGGTAATTGGCAGTGCATTGTAAGGGTGTGAGTTATAGTTTCCTTAGGGCATGAGTTATAGTTATGTGAGATAACTCTAAATATAAATGATGAATTTCTATGGTTTGGTCCGTTTAAATCCATGTAACCTTTGTTTTAAAAAAAGTTAATTTCTATGTTTTAAAAAAAATTCTATTTCCTAACTATAACATCTATGTAACCTTTGTTTTTTAAGTGAATTTCTATAGTTTTTTAACGTATAGTAATTTGTATTGATAATGTGATCAGACCTTATTCTGTATGTCAAGTATAATCAAGTCTACTTACTGCTCTTCTTTAAAGATCTAATATTATGTGAAATTTAGGATCTTGCAATGATATACCTGACAGTCACAGTATATGCTTAATTTGTGTATGTGCAATGGGTTTCCAGCAGTACGTTGCATGTTGTAAATACCTGAGAACCTGAACCAGTGGTTTCTGTTCTGGGTGCCCCTGGTTAGCGTGGCTCAATAAGGAGGATGAATACACATTTGCCCAGGTAAGGGAAGTGTATTGCATGTATTCTTGTGACTGGAGGATATAGGGTGAGGGCTGAAGAGCTGGAGGGCTGCAGGGTTGGTTGGTAGAGACCCAGGAAGTGGGGTGGGGAAGGGTGGAGACAGGACTGCTTTTAGAATTTCAGGAAGGACTTTGCTAGAAAAGGGGTCTAATTAGCTTTTCTTGAGCACTGGCATTTGTGAGGGGTGGGACTGGAGTTTCTAATGTTCAAGGTGAGGACGTTTCTGGGCAGGGCCTGCCATTTTGTCTGCCCGTGAATTGCTGCTTCAAGACAGATGATGATAGATAGGTGCAGTGATCTCACATGTCATTGTGCCCATGTTTTTATATACTTCTGCTTGCAGCCAGACCCATTTCTACCTCCTGTGAGACCCATCATCTTTCATTCACAGTGGCTGTGTCTGAGCAGCAGCTAGAAAATCATATTTAAAATTTTAAAAAGAATAACTACAAACAAGTAATGAACTTTAAACAGTGGCTGCACAACCCCTGACTGGAAAATGTGCATAAAGTGGCTTCCAAAGCAACCTACTTAATTCCAATTCCAAGCTCTTCATGAACAAGGAAAGGGGTTCTGCAGAGGACTGCTGAGAGACTTGAGCTGCATGATAGCCATGCTCCCAAGGTGAACCAACATCACCTGAAGTTTGCACAACCGTCTGCAGAAGCTGAAGGTCACACTAGCACCTAGAAGCCTGACTGCCTGCTGAGAGAAAGAAGGAGAATGCTTGGCCCTGCAGGAGAAGAGGTTGTCTAGGAGGGAAACCAGATGTGTTCCCGGTGTGAGGTGCATCCATCGCAGTCCCTGTAGTGGCTCACATAAAGAAGCCAATTCAGGAAGTTATCCTGTGTTGCATCCCACACCTGTGGCCTCCGGAGGCTTGTTGCTGTTATTGCCCGTCCTCCCAGCAAATTCTGAAGAGGAGCCAAGATCTCCACTGAAACAGGAGCCAATCCCAGTCTGGATGCCATATAGCACAAAGAAGCACAAACCCCATGAGAACCACCAGAAGATCAAAACTCTGCAATGAACACTAATTTGATCTTGGCATATAGGTAGCATTTGCCTTGACAGGTGCCACCTGACAGTTCTGTTATGCTGCTGCCTCACAGAGGCTCCCATCTTAAGTAAAACCATTTAATCAGTGACACAGCAGACAAGTTCAGATGACTGCAACAATATGAGCAGATAATGGGGCCTCACTCAAGAAACTGAAGGAGAAACTCAGACCTCATCCAGCAGTAAGAAATGTGGCTGTTGCCTAAAAGATCACTTTTTTGGCTTGATCTTAACTGTGAATAGCTCAGAATAAGTGGAGATTACGTGAACTGCACCTATGCTTGGTCTATGCCTATGACTAGAATGGAAAAGCTGTAGACAATATACTAGCTCCTACAACAGGGTGAGGGTGCTATAGTGGGTGGGTTGCTTCACTAAGCATCTAATTGCACTTGCTTTCTTGCATCTGTGTCCCACTGAATTACGTTATAATATGTTTTTATGATAAGAAAGTATTTTCTTTATACTAAGATAAGCACTGGACAATGTAATTAATATGTCTGTTTGTTGACAATTGAGTTCTAAGCTCTTATCTCCCACACTTCTCACTGAGAAGCCTTTAAATGCAGCCAACCCCAGGAATCCAGTGTCAAACACCTCAAATGCTATGGTTGGGGTCACATAACCTCTGGTGCCTTTAGCCCCCATGAATTTTGCTGAATTCACTCTCTTAACTAAACTGCTTTTGCAGACATTGAGGGTCTCATTTATGAGACCCTAGCGGCACATTGCACCACCGGAGAGTCATTTTTTTAACACTCTGGTGGCGCAGTGTGCCAGTCCATATTTACAAGGCCACGCAAAGCCACCTTGAGTGGCTTTTCATGGCCTTGTAAATATGGACCCCTTTCATGCATAACACTGCATGAGAGGGACACTCCATGGGTGTTGCTATGGGTGTTACCACACTACAGCCATGGAACCTGAAGGAATCTGTTGCATTCCCAGATTTACAAGTGTGGGAATGCATCAGATTCCTACGCCACCTCAGGGGTGGCATAAAAATGATGCAACAGAGAGAAATATCTTTATTTCTCTCCAACTTTTCCCCTTTCTATGTGCATTGCATTCTGCAGCACACATAGAAAGAGGAAAACACATCTTGTGATTGTTTTTGTGCAGGAAGGTGTCCCTTCCTGTACAAAAACAATCATCCCCACAACGCAGGAACACTTGCTCCATGGTGCAAGGGTGCCTGCGTTGGCGCTAGGCAGCAATTTGTGTGCCAGCACATACAGAGAGGACAGAAATGCATTGTACAAACAATGCATTTCCCTCCTTTCCCGGTGGCGCAGGGTGCAGTAGTTGCTGCGGCGCCCTGCGCCACAGGGCTCGTAAATAAGGCCCTGAGGGGGTCATTCCGACAGGCTGGCGGTGCATCCAGGCCAATTCTGACCGCAGCGGTAAAGCCGCGGTCAGAAAAGGGAAACCGGCGGCTTCCCGCCGGTTTTCCCCTGGCCTGAGGAATCCTCCATGACGGCGCTGCAGGCAGCACCGCCATGGGGATTCCGACCCCCTTCCCGCCAGCCTGGTTCTGGCGGTTTTGACCGCCAGAACCTTGCTGGCGGGAACGGGTGTCGTGCGGCCCCTGGGGGCCCCTGCAGTGCCTATGCCAATGGCATGGGCACTGCAGGGGCCCCCTAACAGGGCCCAACAAAGATTTTCAGTGTCTGCATAGCAGACACTGAAAATCGCGACGGGTGCAACTGCACCCGTCGCACCCTATCCACTCCGCCGGCTCCATTCAGAGCCGGCATCCTCGTGGAAGGGGGTTTCCCGCTGGGCGGGCGGGCGGCCTTCTGGCGGTCGCCGGCCGGCCCAGCGGGAAACTCAGAATTACCGCGGCGGTCTTTTGACCGCGCTGCGGTATTCTGTCGGGGGATCTTTGGCGGGCGGCCTCCGCCGCCTGCCGAAGTCAGAATGACCCCCTGAGTGTTTTGTGGATTATATATTTTTATTTTTGAATGGTAAGGTTCACCTCTCTCTGCATTTGGTGTTAATAAACTATGTGGGAACTACAGGGGGCCAAAAGCAGCAGATTGCTCCCAGCTGTTTGCTATCAGATTTTAAAAGTCATTTCTGGAAATCATATTTTTGAAAATGAAGTGATTCGAAAGAATGTTCTGTCAGCAGAGCAGAACATTTCAAAGGTGCTTTCATTTACTGTAAGCCGTTTAATTCATGTTAACTATGCCACAATAAAAAATAGTCCTAGTAACGTGTTGATCCAGAAATGCTCTCACTGATGTGCATATTTACTAGTGTGCCATGCAGATATTTTCAAATAGGCCTAATCTAGTGCAGTCCCTTATTAACTGCTTGGCCAGTTAATTAATTATTAATCAAATACATTGAAATCAAGCCAATATGACAGAAACTGCTGAAACTGCAAAATGCAGGGAGACTTACTAAAATGAGCAAAACAAAAAAAAAACGTAATTTCAAGAAGAGGTTGGGAGGCAGAGCCCATTCAAGTCCAAAATGGCCACTTACTGTTTGTGCTGCATGGATTGGCACCATTGTAAGGTTCTGAATTGCACAAGGTGGAGTTGTCATTTTCAGAAACGAAAACGGCATGAAACTGAAACACGTGTACTGGAGCTGTTATCACAGAGCACATTCTCCTGGGAGACCTGGTGTCCCGTGCTGGCTTTATATCTTGGGCTCCACTCGGATCTGTGTTAGAAACCATAGGCCAAAGTTACTTTCTATGAGTATCCATATGTGCACAAATGGCCAATTTGATTTAGAACACTGGACTGGTGCTCTGAAACCCCAATCTGGACTCTTTATGAACATGCTACACCTTGAAACAAGAATCTTTAAAGATGTCCAAAGTGTTGCTCTATAAACAAATTTTAGAGTACACATCAGTTAAAGTGAAACTGACATTTGCTCCTTCAATAGGCACATAGATGTACAAGAATGGAGACTCATGGAAGTGAAAGACAGATTGAACAAATCCTACAAATAGGGTCAGGATATACAGAACCTTTGCAGTAGAGTAATGTAGCAGAAGTGTTATTGCTACAGTAACAATCTGTGTGTGACAATCTTTTCATTTTGTTATTTGAAGTACTAATAGATTGGTTTTGAAGTGTTGCACTGAAAGGTATATTAATGTGCTTTCAAAGTATATTCCTAAATTAAAGTGTTGCGATATAGCCTTTAAAATTCATGTGTTATAAATTAATTAATGTATATGTTATTCTACATTATGTTATTTAATAGTGTGCACTAAAACAATAAAATATTTCAAGAGAGTAATGTTTAAAATGTTACATGCAAAAGCTGTAGATTGCAGTTTTGCACCATACTTGAAGCACTGTATTAACACAGTCATTTTGTTTTAAATGTACTGTAACCTGAACACTGACAAAGCTTATTAATGTTGAATTTATGATCCTGAATGTTATATGTGCATTATTTGCCTAATTGAATGTGCTATTTTAATTCATTTTGCTTAGCCTAAGTGAGACCGACAGGGCCCTGTTTCCTGACTGTGTTGAAAAAAGTTTAGTGATTCTTGTTGACATGAACTTTTCTTTCAGACTGTGCTCCCATGAAATGCTAGCTTGATAATAGATGCCCTATTGTTTTACACATAGTGAGCCTGAGAAAGTGACCTTGAGCACAATACATTCAGGAGCTTTGGAATCAGACTATGTTTACATTTGTTTCAACCTGCATGGTTGAGCTAGGGTGGATGTCTCCTACATGTTGGTAAAGGGAACCTTCACTGATGTTGCAGTTCCATGTTGCATGACTGACTTTTACTGGACAATTACACCTTCTGAATCATGTGGAGTGATGGGTGAGCAAATCATCTTGCACTATGAACTTTAATATACTGTCCCCTAATTATACTTTGTTCAGTCTTCCCCACTTTTCTCTTCTGGCTGGATACCCTTGGACTCTGAGAAGTACCCTTTACTCCAATGCTTTGCAAGCTCGTAGAACTTTTCTCTCTGACCCCAAGAAGAAGACTCTTGATGGAGGTTTTAAAATGCTGACGCTTTCCCTTTTTATCTACTTTCTGCCAACTTAGGTTAGTTATTTTTTGCCCCAGATGTCATTTTCCCAAATTCTTTTTGTACTTTTCCTTTTTATCTTTTTGTCCATATGTGTTCAGCCCTGCACGTTAATTTTTGACTTGATAATCTGAAGGGTTTTCCTGTGCCCTAGCTAGCTAAACTTACATGACTTTTGAATCGCCTTAATGCTTAAAAGGAGTGAACTGTGCTTGTTTTCTGTTCATCAGATAAACCTTCTGCTGTTTTCTGTTGCTTTTTTTTAATGTTTAGTCCTTTTGATGTTACTTTGTTTGAATCTTTTTCATCGTCTTGGCCAACCAATAGTGATTCTGTATCTTTATAACTTCTTTTTGAGAATTGTCTATATGACTTTAAGTCTGAGTTTGTAATACTATCACTTTAACTGTATTTCAGACTGGTGTTTTCCTTGTATGGGCACATGAGTCATACTGTCATCCTAAATTGATTTGTTATGAAATTTTGGTGCCTTATATCTCCACACACTTATGCTGGGTGAAAAGATATATTGAACTTGTTTAAAGCATAATCTAGCGTAGGAAAATGCTACAGCAAATCTGGCAGCAGAGTAGTGGTTTCTCGAACGAGAGAGGAGAAATAGTTGGGCATAGTGTTAGAGATCCCTAAATGTTTGTCATGCACATTGCCCAGCCCAAAAACATTTGTCCCATGGTACCTTACGAAGAATAATGAAGTTCTACCATCATTCCTCTGCAGAGCGGATGTGTGAGTATTAATAGGGTATGCGTTTGCATTGCTTTGGCCTGAGATTGCAGTAAAGTGTGATGTTGTGAAGTATTTTGTGGAGTTTTTGCACTTGTGTGGTTGTGATGGTTAATGCTAAGAAGCAGTTGTTGTTAAATGGGTCAGCCATGGCCTACGATCCTAGGATAAAGCACAAGCATACAAGACACTTGGTTAATTCATTGTCTGCAGTGTAAGGTGCTCGTCATGAAACGTCATCGACAGTGTCAAGTTTTCCTTGCATGAATGTAGGTTGGTTGGTATTAAGTGAATCCTGAGTGCACATGGAGGATCTGTATTAGCCGGAGTGAGATTTGCTGGATGAGTCTCATTCATTGTGTAACTGTGATAGCATAGTTGGAAAGTATAGCTTTGTACCGCTTTAAAGTATTTGGTTATTCTATCCTGTAGTGAGCAGACTGGTTGTTAGTTTTTTGCTGCAATATTTTGAATTAGGTTTGTGTGAGAAGCGATTGTGTGAGAGACAATTGCAAAGGAGGGTGAGCTGCTGCGAGGAGTGAGATTGAAGTCATCTTGTGTTGCACTGGTATAGGTCAGTTGGTGAGAAGCCACACTGCTATTGGTGGACTACGTCACAGAGTGTTGCGCTGCTATTGGTTGTTAACATCGGAGAATTGTGGGAACAGTGTGACTTTCTGATTTGGAACGAAAAGTAAAGTGTCACTTATTGAATTTAATTGAAAATGAAGTTCTTTAAAGCATTAAAGAGTGCATTAAAAGGAGATATATTTATTCTGGTTAGAAAGGAAATAGAGGCTACAGCAGAAGGCACTCAAGGTCATTATGTGCTGTCTGAAAAAGGTCTTCATGCATGTTTGTGGCTTGAACAATGGCATACGATTACTGAGAAAGAAGGTACAATAGCATTTCCTTGATATGGAACATTACATTTGAGAATTATTGAGAAGCTGAGGCTAGCACTTTATGAGATGAAACCACCTCTGAGACCCGCACAATTTGAAGCACTTAACACTTGGGAATATATGGTTCATCAGAAACAGAGAGATAAGTAGCAGAGTAGAATGAAGAAAACAATAACAACAGTTGCAGAAACAAGGTGGGATAGTCAACAAAAAGCTTGGAGAGCAGATATCATTGAAGGACCTAGGCTGTATTCAGCCATTACTAGTGACAAAGGAGAAAGCACCAGACCAAAGACTAGGAAAAAGACAGATACCACAGAACAGCCAACAAATACTGAAAAGAAAGCTAAAACTTATGAGAGTGATTCATATGATGAATTTATATATCAGTTATTGTTAAATTGTCTGCCTTCTTATAATTTGGAGCAGGTAGGAGTAGCAAGTGGGACACCGAGAATTGTGACCTTTGATGTGCCTTCTGCACCAGTTGAACAGACCCCAAATCAGATGCTGCCAGTTTCAAATGAAAGTTCAGTAGGACAGACTTCTAATACAAAAAAACAGTTCAGAGGTTTACCACAAATCAGTCAGTTCAGAGTTCTAAAATGAATTAGCCAGCACAGAGTTTTAAGTCAACTCAGCCTGTACAGAATTTTACCCCAAATCAACCAGAGCAAGATTCAAGAATTGCTTTAACAGCATAGAGTGTAGGAATGGCAGTTCAACAGAATCCAATGAATTACATGAACCCATATACATTGACACTTCCAGTGACAATAGGTCCAGTTGTTCCTTTGTATGTTCCAGGCATGACTGGGAGTAATCCACACACTAAATGCCTCAAAGGACATTAGTCCTGAATACCCCAGTTGCATCAAACAGTGCACAGGGATTTTTTAGCCCAAGTGGTGCAGAAATAGAGATAATGAATGCTCTTCCAAGACCATTGACACCTACATGGATTTCAGATCCAACTTCATTGATAAGTCAGACAGGGTTTACTCCAGATTTCTTCAGAGATCCTCACCATATTATGTGCACAGATTAGAATCTCCTAAGCAAATTGCTTATAGTACCTTGAATGAGAGGTTACCCCTTTATACTCCAGAAGATATGTCTATTGTAAATACTCTTAATCAAGCGATTACAGGTTCTCCAAGAACAGAAGCACTGTTGAATGCTCCAATAACTTTGTGAGGCTTTAATGCCCAGCAGTTGAATGAGTGGCTGAATAATTTGAGTCTTGAATGTGCAACAGGAGGAATGAGTTGAAGAGCTAGAGCAGAAAATACCCCAGAGAGAGATACACCATTGGATATACCAAGATTAAAATTAGAATTAAATGAGATTATACTGGGGAATGTGGACACAGTTTACTTGGAGATATACACTGACGATGAATTGAGGTTCATGTGCAAAGACATTACAAAACGTTCAGGTGAAGCCTATGACAATCTAGCTGAATTAGCTAAGAGATATGATGTGGATTTGAAGAATTCAAAACCCTGAAAGAGAACTTACAAAGTAGACTTTACTGACAAGGATATATTAAACATAAGACTTCCAGGAATGTGGTTACAGATTAGAAAATTAATTACTGATAGTCAGTAATTGGGAGCCTTAGACAATTGGAAAGGAAGATTGGCAAAGAAAAGAGATCAAAAGAATACAAAAACTGATTTGCCTCTGGCAGGAACACATCAAGTTGAGGAAAATGTGAAGATGCTTCCCATGAGAGAAATTTCTTTTGAGGGTTATCTTCATGTACCTTGGAGTAGAAGTGATATTTTGTCTTTCACAAATGATTACCCAAAATTGAGAAAGAAAACATTGGAGTCGTATAAGCAGACAGAACAATTTGTGAAGCTTTCAAAATGCATGTGGGAAGATCTGAATACATTGTTTGACATTGTGGTTCCAAGGGATTTAAGGACAGAGTGTAAGGTTGCTGTTGATTGGCCTGGCAATGAGCCTCCAAGAGATCCAGTGACAAATGCACCATCGGAAGAGGTGATGAAAAAGTACCAGAAAATAATTGGCTTTATGAAAAACAAGGTGTCCTCTAAAGACAGAATGAGAGAATGACAGAATGACTCAGGACCCTAAGGAGTCGATACATTCATATTATGAGAGAGTGTTGCAGGCTGTCAAGCATTTTAGTGGTACTGAAGTCCTAGAAACTAAGGCTATGGGTCATTGTGTGCGCAGAGTTGTGCAAGGATTGAAGCCAATCATAAGTAACAAGATTCAGCAGCATTTGATTTGTTGGCATAACAAACCTATTGATGAAATCCTGAGGTATGCAAAATACTGCAGTGATGAATTGAAATTGAAGCAGAAAAAGTTGAAGGAGGAAGTGATGGTGATGCAATTGAAAGCTGCACAGAAAACTAGTCAGATTCAGCAGTTTGCAGGGAATACTTGTGGTATAGAAGGAATCCAACAACAGGGAGTTAATAATTACCAGCAGCAAGGTAGAGGATGTGGTGTTCCTTCAGATCAGAATAGAATTGTTGATGACCAGGCCTTGAAATGAACCAATGAATGTCAAGGCTGTGGCCATTTGGGCCACTGAAGGAGAGAGTGTCTCCTTAATGGTGTGAATAATCAGGTACAGAGTAAAACAGTTGCACAAGCGCAAGGCAATAATTGCAGAGAGTTTAGAGACCCCAAATTCAAAATGCAATCATGTCCCAAAGACAGCAAATGAAGTTCCACGAACTCCAATGGGTTTTATGACACAACCACACATTCTGGAACCACGCACGACTTAACAATGTGGTCGGAACCATAATCGTGTCTTTTCCACGCATGCCTTTACAACAAATTTTGTTGTAAAAGCATGCTTAGTAAAGGCATATGAGGAAACAGCATGTGTGGTTGTGTGATACAATTCCCCCCTTTACCTTACAAACTACTCTCCTCCACTCACCCTGAGGCCCAAAACTACCCCCACCCATAAAAACCTCCCCCCCAAAACCCTGGCCCCTGTTTACATTAAAAACAAATCCAAGTGAGCCCTAAAACCTCTGCCACCTCTAAAAACGAATCTACCCTGACACCCTCCACCGGCCCTCAGCTCTAAAACCTTCCCCCATCCCTAATAACTGAACTACCCTGACCCCCACCCACCCTAAGTCCTAAAAAATAAACTACTGATGCCCCATCCTCCCCTAAAAAATAAACAACCCGACTCCTGCCCAGAGCCCTAAAACCTTGTACCATCCAAATAAGTAAACTATCCCAACCCCTCCAACCACCCTAAGCCCTAAAACATAAACTACCCGACCCCCCAACCCCTGCCCCTAACAAATAAACTACTCCGACCCCCCCAACCACACTAAGCCCTAAATCCACCCAACCATTAAAAATTAGCCCCCAAACCATGCCACAGCCCCACTTACATCACTGCATCCTCTCCCGATCCTTCCTCCTCTCCTCCCTCCTCCTGCCCTTCCTTAAACCTTCACCCGCCCCTAAAAAATAAACTACTCCATTCCCCACCCTGCCCCTAAAAAATAAATTTCCCCGACTGACCCCCCACCCTAAATCCACCCCATCCCTAAAAACTACCCCTCAAACCCTTCCCCAGCCCCACTTACCTCACCAGGACCTCTCCCGATCCACTCAACCGTTCTCTGCTTTTTTCTCTGCCTTAACCATGAATGCGTGGTTAAGGCAAAGAAAAAGGCCATTGTTGTTTAGGCAAGCGTTGTTCCGCTTGCGTGGGAAACATCCTCATTGTTTAGGTCATTTCTAATCGATATAGGCCACGTTTTACAGTCAGAACAGCAGAAGTACCAAATTTGCACCTTTCAGGAAACAGAATTCAAGTGGTCAGAGTTGCAAATAAACAATTGTTCAACTCAGGAACTGAATCTGCCCCTATGAAAATAAGTTCATTTGAAGATGAGCTTCAATTTGTGGTCTTTGACTCAATTCCTGTATGCCTGTTTGGACACCACTTGCTATGCAGGTTGACTTGTTTGTGGTACTGAGATCCACAAGAATAATGAAGATGCAGCAATTAAAATTGTGAATCAAACCCCGAGTGTTGCATTGTACCCAGTGCTGACATGCAATGATTTGTTTGAAGATTTAAAATACACTGTGTCCCCTTAAGTTTGGGGCTTTTCAGGAAAGGAGGTAGGACTCATAAAAAAGGAGTTGAGCCTATCAAGTTTACAGTGAAAACGAATGCTGTGCATCCAAGAACTCCCTCATATAACCTGACCCCTGAAACAATTACAGGAATCACCCCAATGATAGATTACCTGATATAATTGGGAATTCCAAGAGAGATGATGGGGAATCCATGCAACTCTCCCATTGTGGGACTGCGGAAGTCCAGTGGAAAATACTGCATAGTCCAGAACCTTAGAAAAGTGAATTAGATAGTTGTTCCATGTTGTCCCATGGTACCGAATCCAGTAGTGATTTTATTCCAAATTCTAAGTGAAGCAAAGTGGTTCATCGTGATTGACTTGTGCCAAGCATTGTTTTCCATACCGTTGCATGAGAAGAGCCAGTTTCTCTTTGCGTTTGGCAGTCATGTTTTGGCATGGTGCTGAGCCCCTCAATTTTTAACCTGATCTTGAAAAAGAATCTGAAGTTCCTTAAAATGCCCTAAAATGCCCTACTATTCAGTCTTTGTCCAGTACAAAGATGACCTACTAGTGGCATCAAATACTCAAGAAGCTTGTAGGAGAGATTCAAAAGCCCTGTTGAACCATGTATCTGAGAATGGAGACACATTTTCCCAGACTAAATTGCAGTACTGTGAGAAAGAAGTCTTGTTCTTAGGTCATCACATTGAGAAAGGTGCAAGGAAGGTGTTGCAAGAAAGAATCTCAGCAATTTTGAAAACGAATCTCATAACAACTCAAAAGGAAGTCAGAATGTTTCTGGGAATGGTTGGGTACTGTCACCAGGGATTCCAAACTTTTGGCTTTTGGCCAAGTCTTTACATAGGTTGACACACAAAGAAATGTCTGATCTGGTAGCATTGGATGACAATTGCAAACTTGCCTTTGCAGAGCTGAGAGATAATCTCTGCTGTGCCCCTGCTCTGAAAATGCCTGAGTAAAATAAGTGTTTTATTTTGTACTGCTGTGCTGTCTTCGTTTTGACTCCAATACAAGGGAAGTGCAAACAGACCTGTGACACATTTTTCTGCCACTCTTGATCCTGTGATTTAGGCTTTACCTGGTTGCCTTAAAGCTGTTGCTGCAGTCTGCATCTGCGTAGAACAGTGCAAGAGTATTGTTATGGGTCACCCTTTGAGGGTTTTTGTCCACCCTTCATTGGAAATTGTGTTAACCTGCATCAAAATTCAGCATGTTACCAGTGCATGTCTAGCCCCTATGAGCAGATTACACTTTCTGCCCAGAATGTAAATCTCAAATGTTGTAACAACATAAATCCTGCAAATTTGATGCCTACACTTGTCAATGATAAAGATGTCAATGATGATTATACTGATGAAATTGAGCATGACTATAAAGATGTAACTGAACTGTGCATCAAGCCAAGACCTGACATTCAGACATTCCCCTACCTGAAATTGATTATTTCATGTTCGTTGATGGCTCCTGTTTAAGAGACAATGATGGTACCCTAAGAGCTGGTTATGCAGTTTGCACTGCGTCAGGTGTAGTCAGAGCCTCCTGGCTTCAAGGAATCTTCCCTGCCCAAGTAGCGGAATTAGTTGCTCTTACAAGAGAATGCTGTATTTCTGAACAACTGATGGTGAAAATTTTCACCAATAGTATAACTTTGGTGTTATTCACAACTTTGGACAGTTGTGGTCACAAAGGATATTTATAACCTCTTCTGGGTAACCAATTTGAAATGGGGATAAAGTGTATAATCTGTTGAACACATTGCAGTTGCCTACCCAAATTGCAGATCTGAAATGCTCCACAGCGCAAAGTCACTGATTATCTAATTCTCAGCAACAACTATGCTGATGAGGTGAAAGATATTGTGCTTGAATTGTACTGTCTCTAATGGAGAATACTCCAATGAGTCAAATGATGAGACAAGTCACAGTATTCTTTTAACTGCTACAGATACCTGGAAGGAAGTGAAGAGATTGCGGGAAGAAGTGTCTTAGGAAGAACAGTAAGGTTGAGTTAGAGCAAGTTGTGTTAAAAGAAACAAAGATGATGTTTGAGTTTCTAGTGAAGAGTTGTGATGCCTAATAGTTTGTTACCACCCATGGCTAGGCATTACCATGGACTGGCTCATGTTGGTTGTGATGCCATGATTAGGACAATCAAACAAGCAGAAGCCCTATGTCACCCATGTGTCACATGTCAGCAGATGAATGTAGGCAAACGTACAGCAGTTACACTGAGTCATATAGGCTGATCAGGAATACCTTTCAGCAGGATGCAGCGCAATTTTTATTGAGCTTCCCATGCGCAGTGGACTAAGATACATCTTGGTTATTGTTTGCGTTTTCTCTTGTTGGGTTGAGGCTTACCCGACCAGAGGAAATAACCAGGAGAAATGACAGTCTCACAGTAGCAAAGCTATTACGTATGTTCAGCTTCCCAACTTCTCTAGAGTTGACTGAGGGACAACAGTGAGATCCTTAAATTATTATGTGCAGCATTACAAGTTGAGCAAAGACTTCATTGCAGTTACAGGCCTGAAATGGTGGAGCAGGTTAACAGAACACTTTGAAATTCAAATTGGCAAAAGTATGTGCCTCCACCTTATTGAAGTGGCCTGATGCTTGCCTCTTGTTTTGATGAGTTTGCACAGTACTCACAACAGAAAGACTGACCTGTCCCTGCATGAGATTATCATGGGTCGTTCCAGCTACATCTGCGGATGTGCTTGTGAATATCACAGATGACTTGGTACTAGATTATTGCAAAGGACTAGCTGACGTGGTTCGTTCTGTGTCTCATCAGGTTGGAGTAGCTATAGTCCATCCACAGCAAGAGTTCTGCCACGACCTGTGCCCATGTGACTATGTCATGGTGAAGAAACATGTGAAGAAGTCCTGCTTGAAACCGCGTTGGAAGGGGCCCCACCAGGTCATCTTAGTGATCACAACCGCTGTGAAGTGCACAGCTCATCCTAATTGGGGGTATGCTAGCCACACTCATAAAGTTCCAGGTCCGCTTGAAGATACAACTCCTGTCCCTGAAGGGTTGGTTACAGTGAGTCAGAGGGGTCAGGTTAGTCAAGCTTTTGGGGATGTGCATGTGGCTGATACAGCAAAATTGCAGTCTGAGGGGGGTCTGAGTGAGTCAACAGCAGTGGTTGGTACAGAATAGTTGAGACAGAAACAGTTGACTCCGCAAAGCTCAGATGCTGATGATTGACCTAGTGCTGTAGCAAAAAGAACCCCGAGACAAATGGTCAAATGAGGAAGCTGTGACAGTAGTGCAAGTGCCACCAACGATACTAGATGAAACTGAAGAATCTGGCCAAAGTGACAGTGATACTGATAAACCAGTAGTTCGAATATCAAAGAGAAAGAGAGTTCCTAGTGAAAAGTATGCAGCACCTAGATTTATATACTTTGCAACAAATGACTGGGAGAAGGAATTTCCTACATTTTGTGTTCGCAAAACATCCAGTTGAGCATTCTTGAATTTGTTCTTGTGGCAGAGCTAAACTTTGAAATTTCATTGACACTTGATGAACTGAAACATCATACTCTGGATGTGTTTATTGGTGATTTTTGATGTGCCCATTTGTTAGAGACATTTGAACATTTATTTTGAACAATTGCTAGAGAAAACTTGAACTTCATAGAAGATTAAGTATATTTTTGCAATGAACATTTGAACCTTTATGAAAACAAATACGTTTTATTTTTTTATTTCATTTTTTTCTTACTATTTCTTTCCTCATAAATAAAAAAAGACTGAAAGAGTCAGTTGATATTTTGCTGGCACAATTGCATTTTTACATTTTGTATTTTTTATTTTTAACTTTTGGGTCTGAAACTAGGGAACTCATGGAGTCTAATAGATACAAGGGTAGTAGCTATAAGTACATTTGCCTAGGATTATTAGTTGTGACAGTTATAATGATCATATTATTGCTCGTTGGATTAAGTTTACCGACACCTAGTGATTCAGAGAAAGTTAAATCTACAAGTTCCCTAAGTTCTGCAAGCCAAATGGCAAACCAAAAGACTTTGTTTAATGAGAAATATTTACATGCAGATGGTTCCCAAGGTGATTTACAATTGTCTACAAATGTATATTACAAATTGTTAAACGAGCATGCAAATACCATGGATGTTAAAGACTGTTATGTCTACACGCAATTGTTGTCATCAGTAAGTGAAGGAATCACCCATCATAGTATCCCCTTGACATGTGGAATCTCCTGTAGTTTGTTGCTGACTCTTTTTTTATCAGCGAGAGTAATTCCAGTATTTTTATTCCAATTATGAGTTTGTTTTCTCAGTTGTCATGAAGGATTTGAGCATCATTGTGAAAGCAAAAAACATTGACACAGTGGAAGGATTCTTTGAACCTACATTGACATTTGGTACAGTCTGTGCCTATAGAAACAATCAGATTGACTTGTATTCTTACCCCAGTAAAAAAGGAATTTATAGTACAAGTTGAAGACAGAAGAAGAGGAATGAAAGCTAAGGTAGAAAAATGAGTAGTGTTATATACTTGGGGTAAAGAAGAATAAAATCATTCACTAGCAGGGAGTCAAGGATCTCTTGCCTTAGATTGGCAACACATAGGGAAGCTGTGTGTATATAGACCTAAATCAAAAACTGACACAACATTTGTAGAGGATAGTGAATGTAGTCATGTGTTTTTGTTTAAAAGTATTTGGACTTTTATGTTAGCTCGACAAGACCCCGCCATACCAGGAGTTTATTTCATCTGTGGTAAAATGCTTATTATAAGCTACCCAAAGGATGGTATGGTACATGTTAGCTAAGAGTAGTCTTTCCAAAGATTTAGCGTGTAGAGTATTTCAATGATCCTGTTTTTGATGAGAAGTCAAACACCAGAGTTAAAAGAGATGCCAGTGCTTCAGAGATTGTAGGATATCTTTGGTGTCATAATTCCCTCTGTGGATCTGATCCTGAATAATCACAAGATAAGGAAGTTGTCAACAGTCGTAGATAAGCTACCTACAGATAGAAGTGCCTTCTTGTTAGTAGACACAGAAATGGTTGCCGTAAGATCAATAGCTTTACGAAATTGTCTTGTGTTAGACATCCTTCTTGCAAAGGAGGGCAGGGTTTGCAAAATATTGCAAGTTCAACAATGTTGCACCTACATACCAGACAATAGTAAGGAGCTGTGGAAATAAATTGCAAATATGATGAGCCTGAAAAACGGCCTAAAGGAGTTAGAAGCTGCAGGTGTCTGGGAAGCAATAGGCAGTGTTTTTTCTGCAGTTAGAAAGTGGTTTGGAAGTTTAGGGAGAGGAATTGTTGGTACGATCCTGAGACCTTTATTGATATTAGCTTTGCATGCCTTAGTTGGCGTAGGTTTCTACAAGTTTTTCAAGAAGCTGAAGGAGAGTAGAAGGAGTATATATTATAGAGACATTAAGCATTTAGAGGAGTCCAGAATATCTTTCGGGAATGACCTCAAAGATTTCGACCCGTCTCATTGAAAACAAGAGATTGTAAATTGATGAGTTGGCTTGATTCGCCTCAGAGGAGGACTGATGTAGCAGAAATGTTAGTGCTATCCCTGACATCACAGTAATCATTGATATGTGACAATCTTTGCATTTTGTTAATTGAAGTACTAATAGATTTGTTGTAAAGTGGTGCGCTGAAAACTACATTAACTGCATACAGTGCATTCACTCTAGGTTACTAAATTAATAAAGTGTTGCGGTATAGCCTTTGAACTTCATGTTTAATAAATTAATATAAATTAATTTGTTTCTACGTTATTCTACATGATGTTAATAGCGTGCACTAAAATAATAACATATTTCAAGAGGGTAATGTTTAAAATTTTACATGCAAAAGTTGAAGATTGCAGTTCTGCACCGTAATGAAAGCAATGCAATAAAAGAGTTATTTTGTTTTAAGTCTTCTGTAACATGAAAACTGACTCAGCTTATTAATGTTGAATTTATTATACAGAATGTTATGTGTGCATTATTTGCATAATTGAACGTGCCATTTTAATTCATTTTGCTGAAAAAGGTCACTGACATCCCCCACATTACCAATTATACAGAGATTAAGGTCTCTGTTTCCTCAGTGCAAATGCTTTAGGCTGCAGAAGACTCTTGATGCATAATTCAGCCAAAAGTACATGAAGGTCAAAGATTGCACAAACTGATGTGAAACAACCCATAAGTGTCATGACAGGCTTATAAAATGTATTCCCTTCACCTTTAACTAGACATAAACACGAAACTGCTAAAACTCTTTAACTATAAAGTCAAAAACAAAGTTATAAACCTTCAGTAGAGGCATTATGAACATGATGAGAAAGTGGATAGACTCCTAACAGTACAGTTAGGTCAAAGGGAGGCACAGATATCCATTTCACCATATGTATTTCAAGCAGTGCTCATACACACCCTGCAAACACACATACTCAAAGCACATTATTCTAGTACTCAGAACATGACAGAAGTGAAACAAACCATTTTAAGATCCCTAATGACCTTACACTTCTCTCAGAAGTTTTTATTGGAGGGTCAAATCTGAAAACAAGAAAAAGCAGAGTCTGTACACTGCCGCTCTGTGGTTCAGGGTCTTCATTTCTGTTTCCACGTCACCAACAGGTGTTCTTTGGCCTGCCTCTCATCCTTTAGCCTTCTAGAGTCCATTGGAGAGCTGTTTTTGTGATGACATATTGTTCTTTTCCGATCGTATGCCCTAGCCATTTCCATAGTTTTCTCATAATAACTTTGCACTTTGAACATCAGCCATCCTGTCAGAAGTTTCCTTGTGGCTTGAACTACTTTCAATCATGCAGAGACTCTAGAATTTCTTTGGGCCCGAAAGATATAATGATTCTTCCTGCTGTTTCCGTAACAAATGCGTTTTATGAGAGAAGGTTGTGAGCCTTGTACCAAACCTCCAACCTGCAGGACCAGTGGATCGCGCTTTGTCTGGTCTCCACCCTTCGACCTCTGTGACTGGGGTGACCCTGCCAGGAGATTACAATCCCACCAGCATAGCTCTTCAGGTCACTGGAACATGCAAGCCCTCAACCACTTCAAGGTGGTGCACCTCTAACTTACATCTGGTATTTCAAGATGGGACAAGATTACACTTACATTAACATCTCTTCCGTGGCTGCCCCTTCAGTCCAGAGTAGTGTTTAAGGTTCTTACAGTTGTGCGTAAGATTCTATACCAATAGTGGCCCTGTTTCTTAAACACCAAGATTTAAATCTACTAACAAAACAAAGTCCTATGTTCTACCAACCTGATCTTACTGAACATTTTTTGTGTGATAACCATAACTTATGGAGACAGATTCTTCTTGGTTGTAGCAGCCAAAATGTCCTCCAAATGTCTTCCACTCGGAGCCCAGTCTAATCTAATTGTAAAAAATACAAGCCTTTCAGGCATTTTACTATTATTATTCATAACCACACAAGAAGAAATCATTATCTAAGAAGTAGCTATAATGCAACTGTTATGTCATTGTTTATTTTCTGATTCTTTCTCTCGCTACATCACAAACATATTTACTTGTGACCAAGTGTGCTTCCATGGGCTCTTATAATTAAAGAACTTTAACAACTACTTTACTGTGAACCAGCCCTGTGTGTGATCTTTAACATCAACTTAACCTGAATATTTTATAACAGTATTTTTAATAAGGAGATGGGGAATAAAACACCATCTAACTTAGCGGCTGTAGAAACTCTAAATAGCTGTGTATTGAAGATAATAATATACAAAAATAAAGTTAACAAGCATTGGCAATACCATACAAGTGCAACAGATGAGCATTGGCAATGCTTGTTTAAAACACTGTTCAGTGTCTGTCAAAATGGATGTTGTATTGTTCACATTTCTGCTGCAGTTTTTCCACTAGGTGGCACTGAACAACAGCAATCTAGTATTCTTTAAAAGGGGCTCTGTTTGCAGTGCTGCTTTCAGGACAGGATGCATAATGAATCTACTGACGGCGAATCCAAAAAGGCCGTGTGGGTGGGTCAAACACAGAAAAGGAGGCAAGCTTCAAGTAGGAGCAAGGCAACTGAGATTGACACAAACCATCAATTCATTAGCAAGGCTTGGCTCTGTGATGTATGGTATATTATACCCTCTCCTGCCCGACAGGTGGAGCTATCTGTATCAGGACAGCATAAAAACGCACTTTAAAAAACTTTGCCACTAAGGAGACAGGAACTATTTTCAAGCGGATGTGAGCAAAGTGTACAAGCTTTGTGCAATCACACAAAGTGAAGGCAGTCAGTGGGTATAGTGGGCCTACCCATTACCCTATGCTGCAAACTGTGGTGGGCAGAAGCAAAATATGAATGGCAATTCTATAGAGCAATAGATGAAGTCTGATGGCTAGCTGGGTAGCTAAAGCTAATGAAAACTGTCTCACAGACAAAAACCTAAAACGCTGTTGTGTGAATCTGGCCTACTGAGGGGTGCTGCATACTCTTTTATCCAATAAAGAGGAAAAATATATAGGGGTGAGGGCTGCCCGAATGGCATGGCCATGCCTCCACCCCAAAAAACATGCAACACTCTTTCTATCCCCCATGGGGGACAGATGGGATGGTTACCCCTGATATGCATCGGCGATGGGCGGGATGCTGGCACAAAGCCCACTAGACACTAGGGATTATTTTATATCAATAAAACTATAGGAATGGGGCTGCCCACCACAGCATGGCTATGTCCCAACCCCAAAATACATGGATCAGTCTTTCTTTGTGCCCCCATTCGGCAGGTGAGGTGATTAGCCCAAATTCACCCCATGGGGGTCGAAAGCCTACCAGACACCAGGCGCTTTTCATTTGAGGCAAAAGAAAGGGACGCAGACATTGCACTCCGGCATTGGCCCACCTCCACCCCAAAGAGGACAAACCAATATTTTGGCCCCCACAAGGGCTGAGAAGGAGTTGGTCCCCAATTTGCCACGAGGGTCAGAAAGCCCAGTGGATGACAGAACTATTTTTTGTTTTAAGTAAAATAATGGGATGGGTCTGGCCTATCCTGACATCGGGCCCCACCCTCAACCCTGAAGCCTTAAGAGTCTTTCTGCTCTCCTGGGGACTGTAAAAGCCTGTCCCACAGGCAAGGGGGAGGCAATTTGATTCTTTTGGGTGTTGTTTTTCCATAGAGACCAGGAGAGTGGGCTAAATCCTAGTATTTTCCCACTTGCCATGGTGAATGGCTGGGCTTTTTGGGCTTGGGTAGGCCACCACCTGGAGAAAACTACCAGACCCAGACAATTCGAAAAAAAACTAAGCGGATCCAGCCAGGTGAGTGGGAGCCCTTTTGTGGGGACTCCTATTGACCTCTGTTTGATCTGTTTCTGTCACAGGCTCTAGGCCCAACCACACAAGAGGTGCAATATTCTTATCACCACAAGTGGGGCAATCCTGTGTGTTTGAAATATTGTGGATTCCTGCAGACTGTGGACGTTTCCATCACAGACATGTAAGGAAAATGTGTGATTTTAGGGAAAGTTTGAGGTTTGCAGGGCATTGTGGGCAACAAAACCTTGTGGGATTCCCACAAAGCACACCACCCTGGAACCCCCTGTTTGTCCATTTTCAGAAATGTCTGTGGTTGGTAGGTTTTCAAGGGTGATGACCAAGCACTGCTCCAAAGCCCACAGCTATCCCTATTGTTGATCTCTCCACATAGCCCTTTAGGGCCCTTTGTGTCAAGGTATCTTGCTCCACCCACACAAGTGAGGTATCATTCTTATTAAGAGACTTGGAGGAATGCTCTGTGGCAGGAAGTCTGTGGCTCCCATAGGATTTCAGAACTTTCTATCACAGAAACGTGAGGAAAATGTGTGTTTCTTTAGTCAAAGTTTGAGGTTTGCGATGGATTCTAGGTAAACAAACCTGGTGAGAGCCATGCAAGTCACCCCATCCTGAAGTCCCGCAGGTGCCTAGTTTCAAACAACTACAGGTTTCAGACAGCTAAAATCCACAGCACCCTACTTTGTAAAAAAGGGTAAGTTTTGAGTTGATAAATGTGATGTGTCTATGTTGTGTTTTGGGCTGTTTCCTGTTATGGGCACTAAGCCTAACCACACAAGTGAGGTACCATTTTCATCAGGACACTTGGGGAGTGCTGGGTGGAAGGAAGTTTGTGGCTCCCTGCAAATTCCAGAACTTTCCATTATAGAAGTGTGAGGAAAGTGTGTTTGTTGGTCACAGTTTGAGGTTTGCAGTGGATTCTGGGTAAATACAAAACCTGTGAGAGCCACACAAGGCATCCTAATCTGGATTCCCCCAGTTGTCTAGTTTTCAAAAAAGTACAGGTATGCTAGGTTTCCCTCAGATGGGGCCCAAAATCCACAGCAACCAGCTTTGTTAAAAAATGGTTAGATTTCAGTGAAATAATGTGATGAATCCATGTTGTGTATTGGCCCATTTCCTATCACGAGCACTAGGCCTACCCACACAAGTGAGGTACCATTTTTATTTGAACATGTGGAAGCATAAAATAGTAGAACATTTATTATTACCAATTGGATTTCAGTGCATTTATGCCTTCCAAATGTAAGCTAGTGTGTAAAAAATAAGATTTTTTTAAATATACCCTCTAACTCATATACTAGTAGGGGCACACACAAATTCAGAGATGTACAAATAACCACTGCACTTAATGTCTTTACCGTGTGCCCATTTCAGAAATATGTAGGTTTCCTTGATACCCATTTTTCACTTTACATATTTCACCATATGAGTTGGTCTGTATTTGGTACATAATGAAAAAACATTGTATAGTGCGCTCAGTTGTTGGCTCTGGGTACCCTGGGTTCTTAGACAACCTACAAACCCAGTATATCCCAGGTCTAGCAGTTGTAATGGTATATTGCTTTTTAAATCGGACATTGTGACAAAAAAGTTACAGATGAAAAAGTTGTCAGAAATGGCAATTTATTTACTACTCTTTTTCAGTATTTCTTTATTTCAACAGTTCGTTTTTTTGTAAAAACCTAGCTGGATCTACACATATGACCCATTGCTAGATTCAGAATGTTGTCTACTTTTCAGAAATCTATAGCTTTATTGGATCTCCTATGTGTTTCACACTGGTTTCCACCACAAACTTGAAGTCAGTTGAGAACATAAAAAATAGGGGAAATGGGCTGCTGCTTTGAAAAATGCCAAAACTGTAGTAATTTTGTTTTTGTTTTTAATACAGCTGTGCATGTTCTTGAAAGTCTGGAAGATAGTGATGTTAGCACAGCAAACCGTTTGTTGATGGCACTTTTGGCAAAAAAACAGACATTTATAGCCAGAGAACGTTTTTCCTATTCCCCACCTAAAAAACAAAAATCAGAATGTAGCTATATTTTGCCTATCTTCTCTGTTCCCACCAAGGTAATCCACAAACCCTAAGTAATATTAGAATCTCCAGAATGTTGGAGTTGGAAAAAAGGACAAAAATTTGGCATGGATTCCTTATGTGGAAAAAAAGCTCAGCACAAGGGGTAATAATTGAGCATCAGTAAAAAATATATTTTTTAATTTAAATTGAGATTCTGATAGCGGCCGAGACTTAAACCTTTGTATGGTAGAATATGTCGCTATAAGGATTCAAGTAGGCTTGTGTGAAATTTGTACTGCTTTTGAGTAATTCACACAATTCCTAAATTTCAGATTATGCAAATATAGTAAAATTCTGTGAACTTCTGTGCCACAAAACGTCACACAATGTTGCATCATGTGAGACTGGTTTGAGCAGGAAATTCTTGCAACAGAAAATGAACTCCTTGAACTAGTCCTCTTACCGTGTCAAATGACTATTGGGTGCTTAGAGGTTCCTCCCATTTAGGTTTCACACAACATTCACTAAACTTCGTTTGACAAAATTTCACTCAATTTTATGTACATTTTGCAAAGTTTCACAGAATGTAATGTCACAATTTCGTGCAGGCCTACTGTCAAGATCCGTCTTATCCCAACCATATCTTATACTATGTTGTTATTGCCCCTATCTTTCTGCCTATCATGTTGGGCTTCCTCAGAAAACTGTGTGTGGCTTTTGTCATGGCTGATTGGAAGACTTGGCATTAAAGTGAACTTTCGGTATCCAGGTCACAGTCAGTTCAGATCAAGGTTCACTGTATATATTTTTGAAAGTACAAATTTAGATAAGAAATGTGCAGTTGGTGTCTGCCTTTGCGGTCCGTCCAGAAGTGAAGAAAAGATGCCTGCCCTTTGTGAATAGTTCCCTTGTCTCTGCTGCTCAATGGCTCAGCATGAATGGCTATTATCTAAATTGTAAGCAGCGAAGCAGGAGAAGTGTCTTTTCACAATTTACTTCCAGGGCACGTTGCATCATTTTCTTCTTGAGAGTGATTAAGGCCAGTTTCAGGCACACCTGTTTCATTTAACAGGGCGGACATCTTGAAATTTACATAGGGTTTTAAAGTCACACTTTCAGCAGTTACAGTGTTCAGGAAAGTCTTCAACTTTAGACTGAGTATGGCCATGCCCTCAGTTAAGAGAGATTTAAAAATGAGTATTAAGCTTATTTTTGGCACGTATATTGCATTTGATTATTTAGACTTTGTGCTTTTGTCACTTTCATAATATGCTATGGCAACATTACAAATGCGGTTTGCACCATGTTTATTGGGAATAATGAATGTCAGGTGAAGAGAAACTACATAAAGTGTAGGGAAGTTCTCTTTTAACAGAATAGTATTGAACATATGTGAACCTTTCCACTGAATGTATGCCTTCCAAATATAGCAATTTTAAGGTCTACGAGCAGGACTTCCTCAACTTAGGGACCAAGGCTACTACCACGTGGACAACAGAGGGTGGATGAAAGTGATTGCTCCTTCCTGGCCAAGTAAAAAGAGTGGAGAAGTTGGAACAGCTCCTTAACATGGCAATGCAGGCCTCGGAAGAATGCTTCTCCGTTCCATAAGAAAAACTTCACTAGTAGAGAAGAGCCTGCAAATGTAACTCTAAATACCAAATGCTCTTTCACAATGCAGAGCTCGTTGAAAGCAAAACTTCCACATGTGCCCACTCACAGAAGCAGCTGCAAGGAAAATAAGATGCATGCACGTGGAAAAGCTGCACATTTATCATTAGCAATCAAGTTATAACTGAAAACGGCGCACCTGGTAAGGAAAAACAAATTACAGGAAACCAAATAAGGCGTGGGTGTTTTTAACGAGATTCCCTCCGTGAGAATATACTCAATGGCACTTCAACAGCGTGGACATCTTCATACAAGGGGTGTGAAACACGGTCCCTGGACCCTGCATCATAAGGGAATTCTAATGATAGCTCAGCCTTGCCCCTGGAAGATGACCCTTGCATTTAGTGCTCTATATCTTAGCCACTTTCAGCTCGTGTCACAATTTCTGTCCTATCAGGACAGAGATTTGCTACATTTTCTGGTTGTAGGCAGGCGGTACAACACTTTCTGCGCAATTTAGTGTCATTTTAGGTGTCAGCTACATTTTTTTGTCTTTTGGTGTGGGTCATGATAGGAGAGAAGTGCCTACTGCAACATGAAGTATGAACCAGATTACTTGAGTACTGTTTGAACGCAACCACATGCTGTTGTTCAAGGGTATCCAGGGCATCCTCTCCACCAACGGGCTTCCTTCTGGTCAGAGTGCGCTAGGCGTTAAAATCTAATAACTGTACGAGAGAGACATGATTGGCTCAAAATAGCCATCTTACTAGAAGCGCTGGCTTGGATAGCACTGTACAGGTTATTCATAGCGCAGTTGAGTTGTAACTTTATTCTTGGTTACAACATTTAGATAGCACCAGGTTTGATTTCCGCCATTGGTATTTATAGCTTGTTACTAAGGTTTGGCAAGTACTCACCGTTTAAGGACTAGAAGGAGCTAAATGAGTGAAGAGGTAATGCTAGGAGTGTCCACCAGACTTTGACGTATGTGCTGGTTGGATTTACATTAAAGAAGGGCAGGTGGCTGTCAATACTTTGGGGAGCTGCAGGTAGAAGACGGTGTGTACTCGGGGTGGGACTGGGATGAGGAACTAATCTAAATTTATGGGTAAATCGCTGTTCTATAACTTCTGAATCTACCAAAACAAAAAAATACTCATTCAAAATTAGGATCTGTACATATTTTAAGAATATTCTATAATGTCTTAATAATAGCCAAACAATACTTTAGTACAAACGTGTTTATTTAAAAGTAACAGTTTTCCTTTAATTCTATGGTACCATGTAAATACCACGTTTATTTTTGACTTCAGGGTAAAAGATAAATTAAAGATCAGGACATGGATGAAAGGCAATAGATAACAGAATCGTGGCATAGAAAACGGGTGAATTCTTTACACTGTGATTCCACGTTCTTTCAGCCTTTCCTGAACACTGAAGAAAATGACGAATAATTAATAGTAGCGGTCTTTGTAGCTTTCGACTGGATGCTCTGGGTTTAATTAAAACTAAATGTACAAATACTCCAACAGAATAAGGTCAGGAAATATTTTTTTACCGATTTTACAAGAAAGGACTACTTATTCCCGGGTACAAATGTAAAATAAGTTAACTTCTAGTGTTCAAACCTATTCAAAGAAAATATGCTTCAAAAGAATGTATTGTGGCAACGAAAAAGTTTATGAACTTTCGTTTCGTTGGACTACTTCTTTATTATGAAATAAAATGTTGCTCTTACAAAGAAGTTTATTGTTGTGCCTATTTTAATACGCAAAGAAATGTAACATGCAAATCATTTTTATTGACGTAAACAATTCATGAAAAGCTTGTAAAAGTGGTACTAAATTCATTTTAAATGTTTATAAAACATAATTATTTACAAGAGCAAATATTCACAAGAAAATTAAAATATGTAAGGGCCTGAAAAAATATGATCATATCACCCCCATCCTGATGAAACTACATTGGCTCACCTTTCCAGCATGCAACCTATTTTAAACCATGAGCATCCTTTAGAAAGCCTTCACGACCAGCACCCCCACTTAGCTTGCAGACAAGCTCACCATGTTTGTTGGTTCTCTGCACGCTCGCAGCCAGGACACCATCCAACTGCAAATGACAAAGTACAAAAGGAAAAAAAGAAAATAACAAGACAGGGCCTATTCCTTCTATGCATCCAGGACCTAGAACACAATCCTTTTATCTTTCAGAAGGGCCCCAACGCCGCTCTAGTTTAGAAAGACTCACCTCTTTAAAGAACACTATATATATCACAATGCATTACCTGTCCAAAACCCAGTTTCTTCTTCTATTACTTATTTACTTTATTCATTTCTTTGACCGTGTGCAGCTCTCCATTCTCTTTAGGCTAGGTTTGTGCAATAGAAATACCATATACCATATATATTTCGGCCGAAACGCATTGCCAGTATTTTCCTGATGGGTATCACGCTTTTGTTTTGATAACTTATTAATTTTTTAAATAGAGGAACGGAGAGTGCCACCGTCTTTTGTGGGTCTCTGTGAGGTGATAGATGTGCGTTATGATGAAGAACCTCACAAAGCCCGCTTTGACTTTATTTCGATATATATATATAAATATATATATATATATATATATATATATATATATATATATATATATATATATATAGACATACATCCTTATATCATGAACCCACAAAAGGCTTTCATATCAAGGACTTCACATATAGCAACTAAGACTAATCTTAAGGGCCGTTGGAGGTCAGGTGCTTATGAATAAAATGACATTGTGTAAAATAAGAGGGATGCGACAAAGGGAGAATGCATGTTCCATTTGCACAGCACTATGAAGAGGCCCTCTAGTTACTAGTTTCCCAACCAGGAGCGTCTTGCCCCCCCCTTACACACAGACACACACACACAGCCCTTAGCCACTTCGGCGGGGCAGTCCCTGGGAAGGTCTGTTTAACATAAACCATTTTTTCATAACTCTTTTGGCTTTTGATCAGAGACACTGGTATCCAAAGAGAGCCTGTAAATATGAATGCAAGCGAAAAGTAAGATGGAACTGTGGAGTGGGGGAACAAAAGGGCACAATACTAAGGAAGTGAAGGGGGGTGAAAATTGTGGATGAAGGGATTGAATTAGGGATTGATAGAAGGATGTGAGGGAAGGATGAAAGGCAAGAAAGATTAGAACATTGGAATGCTGGGGGCTCCATTGAAAACAATGGAGTGCTGCGGGCTTTTACTGGCCGGTAAAAGCCCGCAGCGCCAACATTCTAATGTGCGCTTTGTTCACAGCAACAGCTGTGAACAAAGCCTCACGGAGCCTGAGGGGATTTTAATCCCCTCGGGCTCCGTGAACATTTTTTTTTTTAATAGAACATTCTGCTCTGAGTGGCAGAATGTTCTAATAGCCTTAGAACCCGCCGTAGCGGGCTCTACCGGCTATTAAAGTCCCTCTCCCTTGTTAAATGCCCTCGCCTTCGGCTCGGGCATTTAACGCGGGGAGCGGGCCTTTAATAGCCGGTAGAGCCCGCTACGGCAGGTTCTAAGGCTATATTAATGGATAGCCAGTAAGTTAAAGGATGGAAGAAGAGAAGGATAGATGGATGGAGAGGAGGGATAAAGGATGTGGGGATGCAAAGGCTGGATGGATTGATGGGTGGATGGTAGAAGGATAGATGGGCGGATGGAGAGAAGGATGCATGAGAAGGGAGGGTAAACAAGGAAAGTAGATTAGGATAAGGATAGCTGGAGAGTGGGTAGAAAGGGAAGAGATGGATGGAAGAGTAGATGGTTGGATAATGGAGAGAATGCAGGATGGGAAAATGGATGAATTTGGGTAAGTGATGGGTGGGTAGAGAGAAAGTATCACATAAAGACAGGAGAGGACTGGATGGAGGATAGAAAGAAGTTTGGAAGGATGTAGGAGAGAAGAAAGAAAAGGGAGAGAAGGTCAGAAAAGAATGAATGAGTGGATTGGTGGGTGGGTGGTTAAAAGACAAAGTATGAAGAGAAGGATGTATGGATGGATAAGCCAGAAAGAAGGATGACATGAAGGAAGGAACAATGACAAAGAGTTAAATTAGGGTGAAGTGAAGGAACAAAAGATGAATAAGGTGGAAAGAATAAAAGAAAGAGGGTAGAAAAAGCTAAAGAGAAAAAGGAAGGAAACAAATAACAAATCAAGTAAAGAAGGAAAATCAAGCAGCAGCAGAAATTAAAGAAAGGGATTATGAAAGCAAAAGAAAAATTGGGGGAAGGAAAGGTTAAATAATGATGAAAATAAAAAGGAAAAGATGGAAAGAAAGTAAGAAGCAATGAAAAACGAACAATGAAAAACGAAAATAGGAAACAAAAAAAAAAGACGGAAGTATACAGGAAGATGAAAAAACGCTGAAATTATAAAAGAAACATTGAATCAAGAAAGCTAGATAAGCCTTATCCTGGACATGTGTCCCTTCACAAATGCTTGTAAAGCCTATTGTTTTTTATCAATTTATTTGAACATTGTTTTATAAAATGCTCAAAATACCCCCTTTTTTCAGCATTTGCTTTGAATTGAGAGACCTTTTCAGTGTCTCTGAGGAAATTTACCCACAGTAAATATCTCTTGATGATTTTGAATATTTCATGAATGCCCACATACAATTTCTCAAAAATGTGAATCTTTGCGTTGAAATTCTTTGAGAAATGAGGTGCAAAATACACAATGTGGCCACATTGTTTTCAAAATTCCTTTGGGGGCCTGGGCTCACTTGTGTCATTTGCGTGCTTTGGGCCACTATATATAGTTAAAGTGCTTTTTTCTGTCTACTTCTTTGTTATCAACCCTCACACGCTTTCTGTTTTAGACCGTTGCTTCTTCTCATCCTCTGCTCAGACCAAAGCATGTCTAGAGAACGAGAGATGATGTCAAATGCTCAGGATTCAAAAAATTAAGAAGTAGAAAAAAGCACCAAGTGCAATTCCACATCAAAGGGCCTAAATTATTGACTCAGAAGCTAATATTCAAAATGCTTGGGGCACATGGTGGATGAGAAAAAGGAAAGCATAATTCCTATAGCCACACGTTGCCAGCAGCTGGAGATATTGCCATTACCTCCTAAAAGGTCTTCACATCCACATTGTAAACAACAAGAATACCATTACACTTCAAGCCAATCATTACGGCAATGTGTGATACACAGACAAGAACACCCTGAGGGCATCACTTTTTTTTCACACCCAAAGGCAGTGAATAGTGAATGCAGAAAATATTAAAGGGTGGCTGGGAGGAAGCCACTACAGGGAGACCCCACTCGCTGTAAAAGCTGAACTTCCCATATAGATCTCAGATATTACCCTAGACTCTCCTCCAAATTCATGTACCCCTGGAGAGCATCCATCTCTGAAAATATCCTCCAAAGAGTCTGTTCTGCTTTGCTTCAGACTGAGAGGGAACAGAGCTAATGAATTCAAGGAATGCAGCACTCTTAGTCTGAGTAATGAATTTATGAAGGCACTTTCCAGGTTACACGAAGATAATAACGTGAGCACTTAATGTGAATGCAGCAACACGCATGCAACTCTTAAAATAATCACAGCAGTGGAATAATAATAATCAAATAAAATGCAGTACATTAACAATGAATATGAGATATGCAGTGACTGTATGCATGCATGCACACAGGAAAGCTAGATATTAAAAATTAAAAATGCATCACCATGGCGCTTGAATACAACATCATCCTTTGTCTGCCAACATCAGGTTGTGGCAATTGAGACAAAAGGGATTTACTCTGAGCAATGCATCCACCCTCAGAAATGAGTTCCTTCTCCCTGAGTGTCAAGCTTCCTCACCTTATATACTTTTAACAAACTTAAAAGGAAGGTTCTAGAAACCCCCCTTCCTTTGAGTAAGTTGTGAAATTCAAGCACTGGCTGTACGAGGACAGTGTTGAAAAAACACACTAGAGACTGGCCAGGTCTCGCGGTGTATTTCCAAGACCGAGCTGTACCCTGTTCTACCATGTGCAGGGAAAAATATCTGCAGAACCAATGTGACAGCGTTTGAAGCTAAGCTGAGCACAAAATGGAGTCATAGGTCCAAATGGAGCAAGTGGTTAAATACAGATAGCATTACAGAGTCTAGTGAAGTCCCTCACCTGTATAAGCTATTACTAACTTGGCTAAAGTGGCAGCATATTTAAAGTTCCTGCAGTGCTGGTTCCAAGGAGCAATGCGCTGGTGTTGGGATGCGAGGTAAAGCAGCAATACAATTCTGGTTGCACCAGTCCTGACCCACACAGTAGAGGTGATGCTTCAATTTTCTCCATGCACCTGATGTGATGCATTGTTTCTGCTCCTGCAGCAGAGGGTTCATCAGTTCTGCTGGAGTAAGTACCTTATTCCCACTCCCAAGGTTCTAGGACTAGGTTGGCAGCACAGGCTCACAGATGGCAGAGTCCAGGTGCAGGAACATGGTGGTTGAAAGTCTGTTATGTCCCTGAGATTTCAGATCAGAGGCCAGGCAAAAAGCCATTTGACTCATTCAAGTGATGCAGACCTAGTCCTTCTCATCCAGGCAGGGGGACAGCAGGCAGCAGGGCAGCACAGCAAGGCAGGAGTCCAGCAAAGCAACAGTCCAGCAGAGTGGCAGTCCTTCAGCAGCACAGCAGTCCTTCTTCCTGGCAGAGTATTCATAGGTCCAGAAGTATACTGAGTTGGTGGTGTCAGAGGTCCAGTACTAATACCCACTTGGGCCTTTGACGTGCACAGAGGTCCTGCCCTGGTTCCAGACACACTACAGGGGGTATGAGACACTTTGTATGGGGACAGGACATGGCCTAGTCCCACCCATCCTACAAGGATGACATATCAATTAACACCTGAGCTCCCATTGTGTGTGGCTGTCTAGAGGGAATACACAAAGTCAAGCTCTCACCCACCCCAGGAAAGTGATCAGAGACAGGCAGCAGGCACCAAATAGCTAAAGTACGAAAATTCCAACTTTATAAAAGTGGCATTTTCAGAATTGCAATTTAAAATCTGACTTCACCATAAGTTGTGTTTTTAAATTTTCAATCCATAAATACCAACCTCAAAAGGTTTGTTAGCAATGGGGTCTCCAGTTGACAGTGGTTTGCACTCTGTCCAAGTGGGGACCCTAACTCTAGTCAGGGTAAGGGAGCCACACAGGTAAAATATCCCCTGCTCACCCACTTGGTAGCTTGGCTCAAGCAGTTAGACTTATCTCAGAGGCAATGTGCAAAGTATTTGTGTACACACACACACAGTAATACAGTGAAAAACCATAAAAGTACTCCACACCAATTTAGAACAATAGCCAATATTTATCAGATTCAAACAAGACCAAAAGGAGAAAAATCCAACATACACATGTAAAGATGCAAATTTTCAAAGATTAAATCTAGTATAGTGCTGAAAGACTCAATAGCTCCAACTGAGGCTATCACAATGGCTTGATGGAGTCGCTTCCAACAGCCCGGCATCAACTGCGAGGGTGCGCAGGTCAGCAATGGACTCGTATGGACCCGGCTCTGGAGTCTTACAGACACCGGTTACAGTAGCTTGGAAAACGATGAGGACACAAAGACGTTGCATTGTGTTGGGGAGGTGAGACATCACTGGAGCTGGTGCGCCACTGATTCCTTACTGCCACCAGGGAGGAGAGGTTTTGGTTTCTTACTGCTACGCAGGCATCAGTTTCTTAGGGTTGCAGGGAAAGTGATGTGGCATTGGCGGCGAGGTATCAGTTCCATTCCAACAAGGTGAGGTCAATGAATCCACCAAGTCAAGATGAGATGCGTTGACATTGCAGTGTTGCAATCACACCATGTGGCCACAGGTGCTGCATTGGAGGCAAAGTTGAGTGCCACAGATGTCAGTGACATGGAACTCTGGACTCAAACTTTGGTGGGACTTTGGAGGTTCGGTGGCGGTGTTGGGGTCTTCGTTGAAGGTCACGGTCATTGCAGTCAGCAGGGACTGCAGCTCCGGTGTAGGCAGAAGCACTAGTTTGGAGAGCGGCGCAGGTTCTGAAGTCACTCTGGAAGTGAATGCACCAGTTTCTACCTGGCTGCACCAGACCTCACTCCGAAGGCCCTAGGAACTGGATTTGGTACCACTTGGCAAGTCGGGTATCTCAGCAAGAGAGCCTAGGTGCAGGCAGGTGAGGTCTTTGATGGCCCTGAGACTTCTTAACAGGAGGCAAGTTCAGTTCAAGCCACCCTTCGACAACCTTGAAAAGCAGGATGTAGGAAACAAAGTCCAGTCCTTTCAATCCCAGGACAGACGCAGCAAGCAGCAGGACAGCACAACAAAGCAACAGGCAGAGTGGCAGTCCCTCAAACAGCATCCAGCTTTTCTTCCTGGCAGAATGTCCTCAGTCCAGAAGTGTTCATTCTTTGAAGTAGGCAAACTTCAATGAGAAGTCTTTGTAGTGCACAAGTCCCTACCTCTCCCTGCCCTGGCCCCAGACACACTCCAGAGGGTTGGAGACTGCTTTATGTGAGGACAGGCACAGTCCTGTTCAGGTGTGTAGCGAAGGAAGACACATCAGCATGGGGATGGGCCATCAGGCACACCTCAGCTCCCTTTGTGTGACTGTCTAGAGTGAATGCCCAAACAGCTTGTCATCCTGACCTAGACGTGTATGCAGCAGACAGGCAGAGGAACAGAACAATTAAGCAAGAAAATGCCCACTTTCTAATAGTGGCATTTTCAAACTTACAATTCAAAAACCAACTTCACCAATAGATGTATTTTTAGATGGAGAGTTCAGAGACCCCAAACTCCATGTCTCAATCTGCTCCCAAAGGGAAGTTACCCATAAAATATATTTCAAGGTAATTCCCATGTTACCCTATGGGAGCAATAGGTCAAAAAGACAGGGAAACCACTCCAAGAGCTGCCAGGTCTAACACGTGTCTCCTCCAGCTGAAAGTGGGTAGAGCTACCCAACCTCTTGGGAGTTCTGATCACTAAGGCGGAAGAACATGGAAAGACCATCAACACTGACATATTCTGTTCCAGGGCAGGTTTCCACTGTAAAGTCAATTTCCTGTAGGGAGATGGACTACCTCAACAGTTTAAGATTCTCACCCCTCATGTGCATTAACCATCTAAGGGGCCTTTGGTCTGTCTCAACCCGGAAGTGAGTCCCCAACAAGTAGGGCCTAGCTTTTTCAGTTCAGAGAGCACAGCAAAAGCTTCCCTTTCTATTGCAGTCCATCTCTGTTTCCTGGGAAGCAACCTCCTACTAATGAAGGCTACGGGTTGATCTAGGCACTCTTCATTTATCTGTGAAAGCAAGGCTTCCACACCATCCTCTGAGACGTCTGTCTACATCATGAATTCTTTGGTAACGTCAGGAGCCTTTAGCATGCATTCTGTGCACATGCCCTCCTTCTGGGCATCAAAAACAGTCTTTCACGCCTCTGTCCAGATCACCTGATGTGGCTGCTTCTTGGAAGTCAGCTCTGCCAATGGAGCAACAATGGTGCCATATCCGTAGACAAATCTCCTGTAATGCCTAGTGAGGCCTAAAAAGGCTTTCACCTATGTCTCAATCTTGGGGCGGGGTGCCCAAGCCAGGATGTTGTCGATCTTGGATTGTAGGAGCGCCACCTGGCAGCTTCCTACCTGGTGTCCCAAGTACACCACAGACCCCTGCCCTATCTGGCACTTACTGGCCTTAATAGTGAGGCCTGTACTCAGCAGGGCCCTCAACACTTCTTGGAGGTGGTGCAAGTCCTCTCTTTTGCCCCCACAGTCAAGGCAATCTGCCAGTACTCAGATGTTAGATCAAACATGTTGAAGAACTTGGTAACTGATTAGCTCGGGGGATGGTGTGCGCATCAGTCTTGGTGACGGCATTGAGCCCTTGGTAGTCAACACAGAACCTCAGTTCAGGGGCGACACAGGGTGGAGCAGCCTTGGGATCCAAAACCACTGGGCTAGACCAAGGACTGTTGGAGTGCTCAGTCACTCCTAACTCCAGCATCTTAGAGACTTCCTCTTTGATGCTGTTTCTCACTCTATCAGTCAACCTATAAAACTCTTGTGCTTAACAGGCAGGCTGTCCCCAGTGTCAATATTGTGAGTACACCCTTGGGTGACTCCTGGGATGAGAGACAACATGGAGGTGAACTGTCCAAGTAAATGGCTACAGTTATATTTTATCTCAACTTACTAACTTTTGGGACACTCAGTAACTGCTGGTGGGATGATCTTGAAGATCTGGTTGGGAAACAAAGGGAAAGGAGGTTTCTAATCTTCACAATGCCTTTATTGTGAATGGCTTTATGTGCCAGGCATAAAGTTTAAATTTGATTCTTGCTTCGACCAGTAGCCAGTGAAGACTTCTTAAAGCTTTCCTCACTGGTTCTTGGCTTGGGATTTTAGGCAATAGTCTAGCTGCTGTATGATGGACTATCTGAAGTTTTTTCAAGACATAGTTTGGGGAGCCCAAGAACAGTGAATTTCCATAATCTAGTCGGGAGACCACTAAAGATTTAGGGCCAGATGTAAGAAGGGTTTTATGACTCGCAAACGGCGAAAAACGCAGTTTGCGAGGCGCAAAAGCCTCTCCGCTATGCAGAAACGCATTTTGCGAGTCGGATCCGACTCGCAAAATGTGTTTCCGACTCGCAAATAGGAAGGGGTGTTCCCTTTCTATTTGCGACTCGCAACGCTATGCAATTTCATTTGCGACCGTGAAAGCGGTCCAAATGCAATCGCAGTTACCATCCACTTGAAGTGGATGGTAACCCAGTCGCAAACGGGAAGGGGTCCCTATGGGACCCCTTCCCCTTTGTGAATGGAAACAAAAATATTTTTTCAGAGCAGGCAGTGGTCCAATGGACCACTGCCTGCTCTGAAAAAACCCAAAACTAAAGGTTTCGGTATTTTTTTCCAAGTGCAGCTCGTTTTCCTTTAAGGAAAACAGGCTGCAGATTTTTTTTTTAAACTGCTTTATTAAAAAGCAGTCACGGACATGGTGGTCTGCTGTCTCCAGCAGGCCACCATCCCCGTGAGTGCCCAGACTCGCAATGGGGTCGCAAACTGCGACCCACCTCATTAATATTAATGAGGTGTGTCTTTGCGACCCCATTGCAAGTCGCAGAAGGTGTCTGAGACACCTTTCTGCATAGCAAATTGCGACTTGCAATTTGCGCGTCGCTCTGCCTTTTCTGGAATGAGATCCAATATTTTCTGAATTGTTCGGAGTAGCCCAAATCAAGTTGCTGCAAGTTTATTCACCTGGACTTCCATGGTTAGAGACTGGTCCAGCCACATTCCAAGATTCTTTATTGTGGAGCTGGGGGCTGGAGGATGACCCTTACATCTGGGTCAGCTGATCATGGGCTGAATGTTTTAGGGTCAGAGTAGGGGAAAGGTTCATACCATCCACTGACCCATCCTGCTCTTTGGAAGACAGAAGGTTGGGAGAGGTTAACTCTTCTCTTCCACCCTATTAACTGTAACCAAGAGCATGGTCAACTCAGACCTCTCAGAGTGTGGTTTAAAGAGGTTCATGTGCAGGCCCCCAAAAGGTTCCTAGGAGTTTGCATGGCCACCAGATAGATGACATTACTCCTGTGCTCTTTCACCTAAATTGTCCCAGACCAGCAGTCTTGTAGAACACAGGGCTCTACTGGCGCCATCACCCACACTTTTTGGCCAGACTGAAACTCACCCAGAGTGGTATTCTGGTCATGCCAGTGTTTCTTGTCCTCCTGGCTAGCTTCCCGATTCTCCTGGGCAAGTTTCTGGAAGCAGGTTGTCTGGTTCCTGAAGTCCACCATGTAACTGGTTACATCCTGGGGTCACTTCTCAGGAGCTTTCTCCCAGCCCTCCTTCACCAAACTAAAATGCCCTCCCATAGGGTGCCCATACAGAACCTCAAAGGGCTGAGGCCAACTTCCTTCTGCAGTACCTCCCTGTAAACAAACAACAGGCATGGTAACAGGACGTCCCACTTGCACCTCATGAGTTCTGACAAACCCATAATCATGCCCTTCAGGGTACGGTTGAACCTTTCAACCAGCCCATTGTTTTGGAGGTGGTAAGGCCTGGTGAACACGAGGCACTACATGCCTTCCACATCGCTTTCATGTACAACAACATAAAATTGATACCCCGGTCAGATACCACCTCCCTGGGGAAACCCACACGGTTGAAGATTCCCATAAGTATCCTGGCCAGTGTGGGTGCAGTCACCGTCCTCAGAGGGATAGCTTCCGGATACCATGCTCCACCAAAATAAGGATAAACCTGTTGCCCATGGGATCCAGAAGCCCCACAATGTCAAGGCCCACCCGCTCAAAAGGGGTACTCACAACATGAAATTTTTGAAGAGGAGCATTGCACCTCTTCCCAGATTTGCTACTCACCTGGCAGAATGCATCTGAGGCCCTCCTCATTTGGGGCCAATAGAAATGGTTGACAAGCCTGTCAAAGGTCGTGCCCTGTCCCAAATGACCTGCCAGTATCACATCATGAGCCAGACCCAGTGGGAAGACTCTGAAACATTGGGGTATTTCCAGCACATGGGCTGTCCCAGGCTCAGCAACCTTAGGCTGACTATACAGGAGATCATTCTCCCAGAAAATCAGGTGAGATCCAGTGGTGTCACCAGCTGCCTGGGCTTCTGCCTGTTTCTGAAGACCCTCAAGAGTGGGACACTCCTGCTGCGCAGAACTCCTCCGGGGGGCCTCTTTCCAACTGCTAATGGGTCAGCTTAGGTATATTCCCCAGTTCGGCCCCTTCTTCCATTGTACATTCCAGGGCATCCCCTCAGGTTCAGCCTCCTCCCAAACTGTGGGAATCTCAGGAGCGGGTTTCTCACACCCCTTGCCCTTCCTCCTCCTGGCTGGCACCTGGGCCATTGTTTCATGCTCCAGGTCCTTCCGATCACCCTCTCTTGTGGCTGTGAACTGTGTGGTCACACACACCCACTCTGGCAATCCCAACATTTTCAAGTGCGATCTGAGTTCCACCTCCTTTCAGGCAGTATAGTCCAGGTCGTTCCCTAGCAGACAGTCAACAGGCATGGATGGACTCACTGCTACCCTCAAGGAACCTGACACCCGTCCCCCATTCAAAGGGAACCGAAGCTACCAAACATACCTCAGCTCGCTCCCCACTGTTAAATGGTGCCAACTACTTCCAAAGCACTACACTTGCCACTCCTATTAACTTCCCACTGGTGGGGGGCTGTGCCCGCTTGGGACTTCCCTGAAATGCCCTTCCTGATTACAGGTAAAACACTTTAAGGGCCCCTTCCCTGCAGGCTTTCCTGAAGGAAACCAACTCTTCTTTTCAATAGGGGGTTGGGAATCTTCACCCTGAGAACTAGTTTGGGGCCCTTTTAGAGAACTCTTAACATTTATCTTTGTCTCCTCTTTCTGTTAGAGACCCTTCCCTCCTTTGGCTAAGTCTCCCACAACTTACTTTGGACCCAAGTGCTAAACCAGTGATCTGCCTCTTTGGCAAGCTTCCTTGTGTCAGTAAGCTTGCTGTCAGTCAAGTGCTGGTACAGCTCTGGAAATCAATGACTAGGCAAGTGCTCACATGAAAACAAATTGTACAGCACCTGATAGTCTGCCCATCACCCAACCATCCCGTGCTCTGCAAAAGAAAGCAACATGCTTCACCCAAGTTTGAGAACCAAGTTTAGTACTCTCTCGAAACTTTACTCTATAACTTTCTGAGGTGAGGCCATACCTCCTGGTTAGGGCTTCTTTCATGGGGGCGGGGGGTAACCTCATCCAATCTTCTGAATCTAATGCCAACAAGGGGTCCCTCCCCTACACTGAGAACTACTTCCACAGGCCTTTAAAAGGACATTTGAGCTCCTTTCAGAATTTTTTGAGCTGAGGCATCGTATAGGTTTCCAACCTCTCCTGCATAAGCACCAAATCTTCATCAATTGCTGATAGGTCTCGAGACTGAAACATGATTGTGGATGAAGACTCAAAAGTTACAAAGTTTCAAGACGGCAAAAAAATCTAAAGGGAAAAACAGTATGTGGTCTTATAATTGTCTGCGATATGGAAGTCAAAAGCAGCCTCTAAGGCCTCCTGCCCAGTGACCTGTCTGGGCTGGTGATCCTTAGTAAAATTTTGCATTTCGAAAACATTCAGAAAATTGAAGTTTTCTCCTAATTGCTGGGGGAAACAGACAAAGCTCTAGTTTTAATATTGTCTTTTACATATACTTAACTAACAGTATTCCAATATGTTCTAATCCATATTTTAAAGGGTGTGGATTTGGGCAAATGTAACACACTAAATTGTTTACTTTCCAATTAAAAAAATGCCCTTGTAAGAGCATGCAATGAGCATGTAAGGTGTAAAGTGAAGAGTGTATTCTTTACTTTTGGTGTTTATTCGCCACTAGATCTTCAGTTCTAGCGTCTGTAAACTAGACTTTTAATTAGAACCCCCTCCAACAGTTGACTTTAATCTCATTGACTGAGCTCAGAAGAGTCTATGATTATTGTATAATGGTGCAGCTGTGAAAGAATGCTAACAGGTTTTTAAGTCTATTGGACCGTGCCAACTTCGTGAAACCTTATCCTAAATATTGCAGCAGCTTTTCCAGCACTGCCTGAAAGGAGAATAAGAAACGAAGAAGACTATTCCCACAAATTCATTGTCTGTGAAAGGACATTAGAGAAGACATGAGTCGAGCGGCAACGTTCCTAATACATGAAAGAGGGTGGGAGACAACAAGTGCCAAAAAGAATAGATATACATGGCACTGTGAAAGTAAGGGGATATGGAGGTTCATGCACAGCCAGGCTAGTCTAATCCACGCTTTGTTTAACCAGATGTGCACATATATAAGCTGAGGGTGTGTGTTTTGAGGCTGTGTTCTATGCACTGGCATTTGGAAACTCTTGCACACTTTTAAAGACTGGGCCTTCTTTCCTCTTCGGGCTGCACTTTTATGAAGGCAAATAACGTTTTTAAGGTGTTTTTATGTACTGTAACGTAACTTAATGTCAATGAACTCTTCGGTTTATTGGATTGCCTACAGCTCATTCGGGGTTTCATCTGACACATCACCCCAGCACACCTTTGACCCTAGAATGGGAACTCTACAGACCCAGGTCACAGTATGGCATCCATGACTCCAATCACTAGCAAATAAGTTACTGCTCTGAATAACCCCAAAATAAATATAACTAAACATAGCATAAATGGACACACACTTTTTTTAATTTTCCATTGGTATCTAATTTAAAGAAAAAGAGCTACCAATGCATTGAAAGAGGTAAATAGAGTTTTTAATATTATTCAATTCAAAACATATTTTTAATTGCTTTGGAATTTAAACATATAGATATTTACTTTAATGGGGATATATTTTGTATTTAGTTGAATGAATGAATGAAACATATATATCATAGGTTTTTAATATGTTTTTAATTCAGAAAGTTATTATATTTTAATTTTCAAGCATATTAAATGAGCAATATAAAATAATGATTGATGTATTTTATGGAAATATAGTGTGGAAAGTTTGTAAATGAAATAATAAAATCGTGTTGTAATGTTATATGTTACACATTCAAATACTGAGCTTTTATTAAAATGTAAATGTACATTTACATTTAATTTAATTTTTGTTATAACATGGTATGATTTTTTAATTTCTAAAATGTTTAACTCTTGATCTAAAAATGATTATGCTTCTAGGTCAATTGCATTTTAAATAAAGAAATGAGTTATTGTTCAATGATGTGAAAGGGATTCACAATGGACACATAAAACTGTTTACAAATGTATTAGTGTGAGTTTGGTATTTGAGTAGTTACTTTGAAGGGTTGTGCTTACAATAATAACTGTAAACGCACCACAATTAAACACTTTCACCAATGATGATAGTTTTTGAAGTGAGAATAGTAAATGAGCACACCCAAAAATTAAAAACATTACCCAATTGGAATAGCAAATTTATTTTCCCCATAACAAACACTTTACCTAATAGGTGTGGGTTTGGAATTATAGTAGTAAATTTACACTCACTGCGGATTGTTATAGTTAGAATAGTATATATGCACTTCTTTAATGTACTTTCTCCAGTGGGTGTGAGCTTGCACTTAGACTATTCAATTTAGTTGCTGAATAGTACATTTGTATTCCCCAAAACGATATAGGTTCCAATTGGGCATGTGTTTGGTGTTAGAATATTAAATCTGCATTCCTCAAAAGTAAAAATAATCCCCAATGGTTGTATATAGTAGGGATGGATTTAGAACAGTAAATCTGCACTCCCCAAAATCAAACACATTTCCTAGTGGGTGAGAGTTTGGAGTTATAATAGCAAAACTGCAGTTTCAAAATCAAACGATTTTACCAAAGAGAGAAGGTAAACGTGCACTGCCCAAAGATAAACAGTTTTTCCAATGGCCCCCAATTTCACCAACAGGCTTCTGCATACATTTATGAATAGCTGAGTGCAGGTGGTACATGTATGTGGTAAAACCCCAAGGAATAGTGAATTCCATGTAGTTTTATGATCAAAGAACTCGGTCCCACTGCAGTAATTCCTCATTCCCTTGGGTTTTACCCACAAATGCATGGTACTGGTGTGAAATTACCACATGGTAATGATAAAATCACATATGCATGTTTACCATTTCCCCAATACTACACAACTTATAATCAAGGCCATTGTATTGTACAGCAAACCAAGAATCAGTATTGTAATGCAAATCAGGATGTAATATGAAAGATCTTCACATTACCCCAGATTACAGATACAAAACTGAATTTTGCCTGTGATTAGAGGCTACTCAAATGGCCCCCAACCCTACAACACACATGAACAATAGCGCTTGGAACTAAACAGGGGAATGAAGAAAGGGAAGGGAAGGGATGTGGGCCACAGTGTATTTTCAGTTTATATTACTAATAGGTTAATCTACAACTGAATAGTCCCACTGTTGTAGGCTTAGGTTCATTTTGGTCGTAAGGGTACATTTCGGATTAATAAAAAAGTACTAAATGCTGGGTTACAATCCTTATGTTATTCTGTGTAACCTTGTATAAGTTTGCTGCAAATGTGTGTAATTACACTACAGAAGATGACACGAGTTACACCTATCCCTAGTTTTGACTCAAGTGGATGAAAGGGATAAAGAACGTCATCGCCTATGCTTGCAGATCACTGTATTTGTCGGAGGGAAAATATCTGATTATAAAATGTGATACTGTAACTTGTGCTTAGGTTCTTAATCATTTGAGATCAAACACATGGGGCAAACCATTTACTATCCACTGTGATCTAAAGCTGCTGGCTAAAAGTCAGACAGCCGAAGCTATGGTGATTTTGCAAATTGAGGTGAAATTGAGCAATGGTAAGGTTTGGACGCTCAAAAGAGTAGCTCAAGGACTTAAGGAAATTTGGATAAATCAAAGTGAGGTTAATGATTTCAGTTGGCTATATGATTAATGTAGGATGAAAAACAGAAATTCAGTGGAAGCCATCTACCTATTGATAATGTACAAGTAAGGGACACTTTAAACTTGTTGATGAAACTCAGGGTCTTCGAAGAGGGGACTATGGGTGCTGGTTCATCTTCTTTTGCTTCCTCCTCAGCATCTAACTCTAGTTGCCTTCGTGAAGCTGTCATGTTAGATGAGGGAACGTCTTTCATGAAGTGGTTATATTTACATCAATAAGTAGATTTTAAATATGTTGTGGTTACCTTTGCTGTACTTTAGTAATCTTTGTAATTCACATAGGTTTTTGCACAGTGGTAATGTGGATTTTTGTTCCTTGTGTTTTTATATAAATATATTAAGAGATGAATGTATGATAGGCTTAGGTTGGGCTGAATTATCAGGGATGGAATCTTGGTAGACATACTCAAGGTTCCATTAAGTATGAGAAGAAACGGAGCAGATGAACACGGAACTAGTGCTGCGACCCCTTCAGGGTGAATAAACTTGTTTGATTAGAACGTGCAGAGAGTGTGCTCGTACAGGACAGCCACACCACACCTTCTCCTCAGTCATTTGGCTTATCAGGCACTGGTTCAACATTTTGTTACATACACTTTTCCCTAGTTATTGAACCAACATGATATCCCTGTGCACTGATCAGAACCTGCTCCCAGGTATGTGGATTTAATAGCACAGCAAGGGTGTCGGACCTTAACGCAAGCAAAGAAACAGTGGCCCATATTTATACTTATTTTGCGCCGCATTTGTCATTTTTTGATGCAAAAGCAGCGCAAACTTACAAAATATAACTGTATTTTGTAAGTATGCGCCATTTTTTTGTCAAAACAGGACGCAAATGTGGCGCAAAAAAAGTATAAATATGGGCCTGTGTTTTTTATCCCATAGTTCCCCATCACTAATTGGTGTAAAGAGGGCCTCCATAATGCGCCACTGCACTGATGCTCCATTCATAGCTACACCCTCACTTGGATCAGTGATAGCCACTAATACAATGATTTACTTTTGCTTCCATCCTCCTGGCCCTCTTGTTGGCATTACAAAATTGTTCATTGTTATGGAGGTGACACTTAGATATTTTTCAAAGTATGGCTTTGACATTTTACTCAATTTTCATTCTGTAGAGTCCCAAAACGTTTATGTTTGCTGCCTACATTATCAATTTTGGATAACATGGTTTATATACAACCAGGCAGCACATTTTGAAACAGTTCTGCATAGTGGACAGCGCCTTCCCTCCCCTCGAGCAGTATATTTTTCCTATTTCAAAGGTCCATAATCTTTCTTCATGACCAAATCTGCTACAGTCCGCCACATACGTTATTGCACCAGTAAAAAGTACAATCTCCCTTTAATTTAAGATTATCATGGTGAGATTGTTGAGTCGCATTAACTGTTCACACGTAATCATCACCTTTCTACCTAAAATCGCATTGAAAACGACCATATTACTCGCATTCTTAAACTTTATGGATACATATAATAAGTCAGTGTAATGTTACGTGTCCATTTAAAGCTGGTTTAACAACTTTTAGTCTCTGCACATTCTGTTTGCTTTCAAACTCTTACTGCATGTTAATTCCTGAATACGTGCTAATAGAGGGAGAACTTATTTTTCGTGATTTAACCAGTTTATTTTGAAATGGTGAGCGCTCTCCTATCACCAGGTAATTTTTGTGCTGCATGCAAACACATTACAACATAACATATAAATATAGATTTCCGAATAGGTTGTTGTAATACAGGGGTCTCCAAACTTTACAGGTATAAGAGCTACTTTTGTTCAATGAAATTTATCCCGAGCTACTAGCCTAATGATATTAGTGTTGTAATATTGACCAGATCAGAAAAGATTATGTTAGTAGTCACCCTATGCAGGATTACAGGTAGTGATCACCCCAGGGCATCAGGCAGGTTTGCTAGCAGTAACATAAAAAGCATTTGCAATTTTAAATCCATTTCATTGGTACTACATAACAGGCATAGCTGCAATGCACCTCACACCAAGGTAACACAAGTAATATTAAAGCAATGAATCACGAATTATCTTTTTGGAAGGCTTTGAAGACCTGGCTATTTAAGGCCTAATTTTTAATATACCTAATTTCTTATATACCATTCTGCGATGTTACTGTTTTAAGCATAAGCGCTACAAGGCCTTTTGGTAGTTATGCGCTATATAAATCCATGTAACATAACATAACATGTCACCCCGGCACTACATGGTTTATCACTCAAATATTAACTTCAAAAATATTTTGGAAATTCAACCATTTTTCTCCAAACATCAGTTGATGATTTCTGAAAATACATACATTTTCATCTCCAATACACACTTTTCAGTTTTTTGGTATACGTATATTGCTTCATTTACGCTAACAAAAGCTTATGATTTAGTAAGCTGTTTAGCACACAGGAGAGCTACTTACAGCTGCTGAAGAGATAGCAGTAGCTCACCAGCTACTTGCTGGAGGAGACTGTTGTAATACAAAGTGTTCTAGCTCTACAGACTCTTCAATAGTTCAAAATACAACCTATTTTTAGATTTGAGATGGTGACTACCTCCGTTTATTTAAAATAACATAGCCTTTCCTCTTGATGACCAGAATTGACATAATCATTTTCATATTCACTTACAGGTATCTTTCCTGTACAGGAAGGCCAAAACGTAAAGAATATTCTAAGTGGATATGGGTAATCTGTAGCTTATAGGCTTCTGAGATTAACTGTGTCACGATTTTGGCCACGATTTGGCAGTCGCGGATTACACTGTGGCGATCCCATTATATACACCTTTGGAAAATCTAGACCATAGTCTGCAAAATGCCTATGTTTCAAATGCAGGACTGCAGTAAAGTTTTCCAAGATATAATTTTCTTCTGTAGAGACTTGTTTTTTCAATTTTATGCAAAAGGTAGTTTGCTTCCTTATTGAATGAATGAATGAATGAATGTGGTAATTGTAAAGTACAACAGTCACTCCCAGGAGCATCCTGGTGCTCAGCAGCTAAAATCTACTGCAACTGAAACAAGCATTTACAATGCAATGGATCTCGCGTTTGCCCGAGTTAGAGCTATTAGCATTGTAAATTCCTAACTGGACTTTTCTTGACACATAAATTGAAAATGAAAAGTAAAACAGTTGACATAAGTGAGACGATTCAAAGCGTCACAGTCGCCATGAGCATGAGAGACACAAAAGGACAAAGAAGTACGCTCACAGTCAAACATATCGGCAAACATGCAAGTGTAAGTGTCGATGGCCAAGGTGATAACAAAACTGCTCCAGGGAGGGACAAACGTAAAGCGTTTACCAATGATAACAAAGGATTTTTGAAAGGCAAGCCCATGAACGAGTGATAGTGATGGGCATGTGGTGGGCGTGATTAAAAGCCCACAGATAGATTACAACACGTCAGAGCGCTTGCACGCTTGACACAAAAAGGACCTCCCCTTAGCCTCTCTTACAATTTTAGCTGCCGTGACAATAAGTACATACAGCCAAATTAGTTGAAATGTAAGTCATTAATATACATTTGGAAATATATATGTATAAACATTGTGTGTGATGTCAGAAAATAAAAATCCAGCATGGAACATTACATTCTGAATGAGAGATGTAGCTATCCTATGTTACAGGTTTGCCAGAAAACAAACATTTACCTAAAAATCAGCAGTGACTTGAATGTACAAGTTGCAGGCATGAAGCCTTTGTTTCAAAACGCAACACTCTTGTGAAAGAAAAACGTTTATCAAGTGTGTTTTTCTTTAATAGTTGGTGAAGTAAAATTTTTGTTACAAGGTGAAATATTTTTAGTGTGGGCAGTGTTGTCTCTGAACCCTTCGTGAAAATTCAGACCACACTGGCAAAGACTACTACATAACTACAAGTTGTAATAATGTGAGTTTTAGTGTCTGAACAGTGGCGGCCCGTCCTTTAGGGCGGAGGGGCCACGCCCCCCACCTTTTGCCCCCCATGAAGAGTGTCTGTCAGGCTGAACAAAGGTCAGCCTGACAGACACTCTTCATGTTCAGGTCAGGCAGCCAGAAGCAGACATGCGCGATTTTCGCAGACTCCTGGCTGCCTGAGCTGAACTTTGCTGGGCTGAGGAGGTCACAGCTACTATGGGCGTGACCTCCTCATCCCAGTAAAGGTGCCCTGAGGCCCTCCCCTGGGTGACGAGGAAAGCGTCACCCATTGACACTCGCCCTGGGCGCTTCAGTTTAAGCCCTGAAGCGCCCAGGGTGATGGTCAATCAGTGACACCTCATCACAGAGTGGGGTGGGGTCAGCAGTCTCACTGACCCCATCCCACTCTGTGACGAGGCTGGGACTGCTGTCTTTCGTCATTGGCTGACCTTAGGTCAGCCAAGTCCCATCCCTCCTGGGAACTGGAGGCTGAAGGTAAGTGTGTGTGTGTGTATGTGTGTGATGTTTTAAATGGAATGTTTGGTGCGCGCGTGCATGTTTGAGAGTTATGAGTGTTGTTAATGGATGTGCATGCGTGCATGCTTGCCTGTGTAAAAGAATGAGTGTGTGCGATCTTTTAAAATGAATGTTTGGTGCATGCGTGCATGTTTGAATGGTATGAATGTTGTTAATGGATGTGCGTGCGTGTGTGAAAGAATGAGTGTGTGTGATGTGTTAAAATGAATGTTTGGTGCATGCGTGTATGTTTGAATGGTATGAGTGTTGTTCATGGATGTGCATGCATGCGTGCGGATCTGTGTGTGAAAGAATGAGTGTGTGTGTTTGTGTGTGTGCCCCATCCGCCCCCCTCCCTCCTAAAACTGCCGGCCGCCACTGTGTCTGAATAATAACTCTCTATTGTGATACAATACATTGTTGTTTTCCTCATATATGTTTATTGATTTTATCTCAGATAACAGAGAGCAACAGAAAAAAAACTGAAAAAAACCAAGCAAACAAATATAGCATTACTAGTCGACATTTGCATCTGGCGATAATGCTGTGTGTATGGATCCGATTTGGTTATCACATATTCATGTTTACAAATCTCTTTCCAGCATCTGCAATTAAGTATCACATAACCAGGTATAATTATCTGGTACATAAACGCATGCCAGCTTCTGCACAACCAGAACAAACTATGTCCCATATTTAGGAAAAAGTGGCGAATCAGAGCGGATGCACCACTTTTTCTGAGCCCCCCTACCAGCACCTAATGACACCATGGTTGCACTGTATTTATAATATGGTGCACCCTGGAAGTCATAAGCACAATGGCGTCAAAATGTTTGCCACTATTGTGGCGCTTTGCTACATTAGTATCAAAAATGGGAGCTTCATTTTAACACCTTCTCTGAGCAGGCATTATAAATTACGACAAAAATGGCACAGTGAAATCTGTTAATCACTGCACTATTATTGCGGGCCTCCTAGCACCGGAAACTCCCTTGCATCCATTATGCTTGGCGCAGGCATAATGTGAAACAATGGCTTACAAAGTGGTGCAATGCAATCATTGCACTACCTTGTAAATATGGTGTGTGGAAAAAGCCACTTTTGCGCCACCTCAGCATAAAAAAAAATAAAGCTATGCCAGCGCTAAGGTGGCACTAGGGGCTCTTAAATATGCCCCTATGTCCCATCTTCTGCACACTCCCTAGGGATCCGTTGCCCACCTTCCATTGACAGACTCAGAAGAACTATTGAAACATACGAATCATATTTAGGGTACTCAGTATCTTTTACATAATGACATATACTGGAGTGGAAACATAATCCGGGGGTGCAATACATTGTTGATGACTTTTCTCCATCCATGGGCACAAGAGCAGCGTCCAATTCAAACTCCGTTGAGATCTTGCCTTACTATTGGGGATTTCTTTACACTGGTATCTGTTCATAAACCCTAATTAATGATCATTTCTCTGTACTGTCAGCCCTGCTTAAATCTGAATGTTGCCAGTTGCTTCCTGCATCTGGCCGGCCAATAGAAATGGGAAGCAGTTTTATGCTCACCATTGTCCTCCAGGCTCTGGGCCTATCGCATCCTCATTTAATAGGGCATTCAAAACTCATTAAAGAGGAAACGCTCCAGCGCTGACCACCACGAGGCACACTTTGCCACTAATGGCCTCCCTGAACAAAATGGTTTCTGTTTCTGCCTCTTGTTGTGAAATCTTTTCAGTGTCAACAAGTGGTCATGTTGGCAGGAGACCGCCATGCGGCCCCACAGTTTTATCCGTTGCTCTTCGGAGCCAGACTTGCGTCGTCTACCATTGTCTGCCCCATAATGCATCCTGAGCAATCACAATGGCTTCGCAGCCATTCAGCGTCAGGCCCATGGTTATGTGGGCCAGAAATCCCGCCAAGGTTTGTGGCACCCAGAGGATATAGTAAGCAGATATCATTGTCAGGTAGTGACGGGTTCCGCTTCTTTGGTGCTTCAGAAAACTGTATAACGAAAAGAGCGCTAAAACAAAGGCAATTTTCAATTATTACAAAAGGGTTAGAAAGATAATGCAGTACATTTTATCCTTAAATTCCTTGATGGAACACTCAATAATTTCTGTAGCTAATATACATGTGATTTGTGACATGTATAATTTCTTTCTGTGTAACGTCACTTTTTTATATACATACATAAACATGTTATGGATCTATACTGCAAAATCCAGGCAGATGAATTTTTATAATTGAACTTTGAAAACTTTTTTTATACGGGCGCATAGTGAATTCCTGGATTCTGATATGAGTGTTAACGAGACGCATCCCGATCTAATACTTTACTACTCATTTTGCATCTGCGATTTCCCACTTAGGAACTATTCAAATTTTAAGTTATCAATTCATGAAATAAAAAGTTATCGTTTTACTCAATAATACCCACGCTTTTCAACACGATCTTCTTTAATCCCCTTTCATCCGGTGCGGACTCCTTCTGTCTATTTTGTTGATTTCTGTATGTTCATACTTCTCTGTGTGTGCAGATTAGGACTTGCTAAAGGTAAAGGAATCCTCACAAGCATTCATTTGCTATGACTAACTTTTAGCCTTTGCTCCTTCCCTCACTCCTTCCTAAACTCTAGACACAAAATGGTGTCATACCAAGTCCAGGGGGAAATGTCAGGCAGACGCTGGATTAATACTGTGACTTCATCTGAGTATTCCACACTGCTCAGTTACAATCTACAGTCGTATTTGTGAGATTTTATCAAGTATCTTTTTAGTTTGGAAATTAATTGATTCGTGTAAATATTTGATCTTTTTTCTGGTTGCTCTTTCTTTAGCATGGGTCTTGTTTAATGACAGCTTGTAATACATTGTTTGGTTTTGACCTAGAAGTTAGGTTGAGTCTTTTTATTATGTTTGTGTTGAAAAAATAAGCAAGCTAAACCAAACTAAACATATTTTCAACTTATTTTGTCACCTTCATGCACACACCTTCCGAAAAATATAATTTGAAATATAGGGTCACTTACCCTTGCTTACCTGTAACCAGCTCCAAATCAAATGTTCAGAAACGAAGATTTCTGCTTTATATATCTGTAAGGGCATAGCACCAGACACATGACCAGCTTTAGGGTGGTGTGACCAGCGCAGTGGCACTAGGCGCTGACCTTGAGAGGAGGGCACTGACCTCAGTAGGGGTGCTGTGTTTAGGAATAACACTATTTCGGAGCACCTGCTACAGAGTTTCCTGTATGTCCAACTTTCAGGTAGCAAAGACCATTTTGTGATTAATGTTCCCGTTAGCGTGAGAGATCGGAGTTTTGTCCAGTGGCAATTTTGACTCCCAATAAAGTAGTGCAGAGGGTTTATATGCCTGCTGCAAAAAACAAATATGTATTTCATGTGGATAGCTGAGTGGATTAGTAAAGTCAGACATTCCCAGCGCTTTAAAACAGATCAAATGTATATGAGAGAGGGGCTATGGAGATATGAGGTGCACTTTTGTCCGGTGGCAGTGAGGGAATTCGAGGAGGAGGTCATGGGGGGCACCAAAACAGATTGTCACAGTGGGCACCATTAGGGCTATCCTGGTTCCTAGAAGACAACAAGGCACTTGACACCTCCCAATCTGGATTCCGCAAAAACCACAGCACCGAGACCACACTCATTGCTGCAACAGACGACATCAGGACCATGCTAGACAAAGGAGAAACAGCAGCACTCATTCCCCTGGACCTCTCCGCAGCTTTCGAGACGGTATGCCATCACACTCTCCGCACACGCCTCCACAACGCTAGAATCCGCGACAAAGCCCTGGACTGGATCTCGTCATTTCTCAAGGACAGGACCCAAAGAGTTCGCCTCCCGCCGTTCCTATCAGAAGCCTCCATTATCACTTGTGGCGTCCCTTAAGGATCTTCACTCAGCCCCACACTTTTCAATGTATGCATGGCCCCCCTCGGCAACATCGCAAGAACACACCTCATCAACATAGTCTCCTACGCCGACAACTCTCAGCTCATCATCTCCCTCACGAAAGATCCCACCACTGCAAAGGACAACCTCCACAACGGACTCCACGCCATAGCCAGCTGGATGGAAGCTAGCCACCTAAGGCTAAACACAGACAAGACAGAATTACTCATCTTCGACACCAACCCCTCAGCCTGGAATGACTCCTGGTGGCCCACCTCCCTAGGATCCGCACCCTCACCCACCACCCACGCTCGCAACCTGGGCATCATCTTGGATTCCTCACTCAGCATGACTCAGCAGGCCAGTGCCATCTCCTCTTCCTGCTACTACACCCTCCGCCTGCTCCGCAGAATCTTCAAGTGGATTCCCATCGAAACCAGAAAGACTGTCACCCATGCCTTGGTCAGTAGCCGATTGGATTATGGAAACGCCCTATGTGCAGGAATAACAAACAAACTTCAGACAAAACTGCAAAGAATCCAGAACACATCCGCATGCCTCATTCTGGACATTCCACGCTGCGACCACATCTCACCCCATCTCAGAGACCTACATTGGCTACCAGTATCGAAGAGGATCACTTTCAAAATCCTCATCCACGCACGCAAGGCCCTCCACAACACGGGTCCGACCTACCTCAACGACAGACTCACCTTTCACACCCCGACCCGCAACCTTCGCTCCGCCAACCACGCCCTCGCCAACGTTCCTCGCATCTGCCGCACGACCACCGGAGGAAGATCATTCTCCTACCTTGCTGCAAACACCTGGAACTCCCTACCACTCCACCTCCGCCTGACCGATGACCTTCTATCTTTCAGGAAACACCTTAAGACCTGGCTTTTCGACCAGTAACTCCCCCCCACCTCCCCACACCCCCAGCGCCTTGAGACCTTCCGAGTGAGTAGTGTGCTTTACAAATCCCTGATTGATTGATTGAGGGCTATAGCCAGCCCTGATCAGACAGCAATATATAAGTTGTTGTTGGGCCTGGCCCTTTTTGCAGGGTCATCCTCAAACTTTTTGCCTCTTTCCTCCTATTTTTTCTCACCAGTTTTTGTTGGCTTTAGGACTCTGGGCACTAAAAGCATAGGCTCTAAATTGTATTGGTGATTGGTTTATGAGTGATTGGCATATTGGATTTACTAGTAAGTCCTAGGTAAAGTGCACTCAAAGTGCCCAGGGCCTGTAAATTAAATGCACCTAGTGGGCCTGCAGCACTTCTTGTGCCACCCACATGAGTAGCCCTGTAAACAAGTGCGCAGTTTTGCACTGTCAATTGAACCTAGCAGGTGTACCCACTTGCCAGGCCCAAATCTTCCCTTTTACTACATGTAAGTCACCCCTAATGGAGGCCCTAGGTATCACCATGAGCAGGGTGCAGTGTATTTAAAAGTTATGTTATGTACTGGTGCCTTTTACATGTCCTGATAGTGAAATACTGCCAAATTTGTTTTTCAGTATTGCAAGGCCTATCTCTCCCATAGGTTAACATGGGGGCTGCCTTGAAATGTCTTTTAAGTGTAATTTCCCATTGAGAGCAGATAGAGATATAAAGTTTTGGGTCTCTGAACTCACAATTTACTTAAACATACATCTTTTGGTAGAGTTGTTTTTTAGATTGTCTGTTTGAAAATACCACTTTTAGGAAGTTAGCATTTTTCTTGCTTAACCATTCTTTGCCTCTAGCTATCTGTGGTATCCACGTCTGGGTCAGGCTGACAGTTGGGCTGTTTGTGAATTCCCTCTAGACAGCGACACAAAGGGGGCTGAGGAGTGATGTGCATATCCTGATGAGTCTCCTGGGCTAAAGTGGAGGGCGGAGCTAACACTTACACCTGAAAGGGCTGTGCCTGCCCTCACACTATGCAGACTCCGACCCCCTAGAGTGTGTCTGGGTCCAGGCCTGGGAAAGGCAGGATCTTGTGAACAACAGAGACTTTCCTTTGACGTTTGCCTACTTCAAAGCACTGGCTTGTTTCCTCATTTAATAAAGGTACTGTACCTGGGTGTCTGTGCGAATCCGTGACTGCACTGACCTCCTTACGAGTGACGTCGGATTGTTGGGAACGACTCCATCAACAACGTCGCAATAGCCCAACTTGTAGCTATTGTGGTTCTAAGAGCTATTTTGAAGTTTAATCTATGAAAATTCATATCTTTGCTTGTGCATGATGGATTTTTGTCATTTTGGTCTTGTTTTTCTCTGATAAATATTGGCTATTTTTCTAAACTGGTGTTGAATACTTTTGTGGTGTTTGCACTGTGTTACTGTGTGTTTTTGTACAAATACTTTACACATTGCCTCTGCTTGTGCCAAGCTACCAAGGGGGTGAGCAGGGGTTATCTGAGCTGTGTATCTCCCTTACCCTGACTAGAGTGAGGATCCCTGCTTGGACAGAGGGCAAACTGACTGTCAACCAGAGACCCTATTTCTAACAGTCGTGCACACCAATTTCTCTCATTACATTGCAAATAATTTTATAGGGGAGACGATGGGTTTCAGGACTCTGGTAGGAGCAGGATAAATGAGCAACTAGTTGCCAAACTAATGTTTTACTACAGCCGTGATTTAGAAGTTATTTGTTTTTTCAGTAAAAGGGGATTTTTCATGAATTCAAATCCCAGCAAGGCTGATAACATTTTCCATCCTTCTGTGCCACTAGATTTGGGAATAACATATTTGCTTTTACACATAATATTTGTTCTCTGCTGTTACACACATCCATTCAGATATGAGATAGAATTGCAGATCCCTGTGGGCAAGCCACTGAAGAATGCTTGTGAACACAGTAACACTACTACTGTGTTGATTTAACCTTGTTTGGATTGTGTTTCCCACACTCTTCTAGAATACTGACTAGCCTAACCTGAATACAAAACTACCAGCTCATTGTGTAACATACACCCTATTCCTACACACAGACGTATGAAGAATAGTTTTGAATCAAGCAAACATTACCCAGACAGAAACCCTCAGATCCCTAAAAAATTGTTTACCATGAAATTCTGCAAAGTTCATATTTCTGCATAGTTTCCTTGCTCTTCTGCCCAGCCTAATGGCATGAGATTAACCGTTACCACCAGATCGCTGGAGCTCTATGTTGCCATAAATATTTACAGAGTGTGGTGACTATTTGCTTCAGGAGCAATGCTTCATTTAGATCCCTAAGCTTGCAGCTCCATCTTAGGTTCCTGAGGGTCATGCTTACACTCAGATCTCCACAGCCTTGCTCGCTGTCAGTTCTTAAAGGTTGAGACAGAGAAGCAGACAGAAGTGAGACAGAGAAAACTCTCACTTTTCTAGACCAGGGCACCTTGAAATGTGGAGGCTCTGGGCAACTATCCACTTCAACATGTCTTAAAACATCTCTGCCCCTCTGGATCCTGCTCACCCTGTGGTGCTCGAGGCTCCTTCTCACTATCCTTTACTGGTGGTCTTTCCTCAGGAGCCCAGAGGTTCCTTCTCAGGGATGTTGATCATCAAAGCTTCTACTCACCTTAGGTTCCTGAGATTCCTGGTCATTTTAACAGCACTAAACCACCACCTCAATTTCACATCCCTAAATGTCTTGCTTACAGTCAACTCACTGACCTTCCTAGTTACCCTGAGGTCTGTTGAGGCTTCTGTCCCCCCTTTTGATTGTCACCACAGAAGTCTCTCTGCATGTGATATGTTCACAATGTAAGACAGCTTGGTACTTGATGACTTTTATGTTGTGGTAAGAGACATTTCACTCTTGTTTCATTTCCACCTCCACATTCTCACCCACTGCATCAATTGGATATTCTCATCTATCACACCAACTTTTCATCTTTCTATCTCTTTTGCTTACCGTTGCTCTCATTCCCCTTTATTTTACTATCCCCCTTTAACACTCTCCCTCCCACTCTTTCTACTCTCTGTTGTGTCCCATGACTTATTCCCAGTTCCTTTCTTCCCCTTAGTTTCTTTTGTTTTCCCCATTCCCCTCACCCCGATCTCTTTCTATCACTCTGCCTTACTTTTTCTATCAATAAATTCCCACTCTCCTTCACTCCTCCTTTATCTATGTAAGCTCTTTTTTCTGTCTTCCATGTCCTTATTCCCCACTGTCTCAATTTCTGTCTCCCCATTGAGTTTTACTTCAGTTCTCTTTACTGTCTTACAAAGCCTTCTTTCTTTCAGCTGTGTTTCTTTGTGTCATTCACGCTCATTTCCATCCATCCCTCGAACATCTTTGCATCCTGCACTACATCTGTGAGGTTCTGGTGTGTTCTGTTTAAGGCCTTTGATGCAGTCAGTAACTACCTGCTTTAGCAAGCCTTGACATTTGCAGAAAACACCAGCCAACCAGAGAAATTCAATGGATTGCTGTCCTTGTGAGTGCTACGAGTTACGCATTTTTCCAGAGGTGATGCAGGGAAGAGGAGGGGTGTTGTCTTACCTCTGGTAGTGGAGCCTGATTTAGAGATGCATGGAAATGGAAAAGCCATCTACTTATGGAGAAAGTGTTAAAACCAGAGGAGAATCCATTGGTGGTATTTCTTTTACCATACTATAGCTTTCTTGAAGGAAATTCCATTGGTTGGTTCTGCTACTGATTCAGTGTTTCCTCTAGATATCCCAGAAACCTTAAAATCGAGTCATAAACTGTTGGCCTGTCAGAGAATTAAGGGGTATGTGTCAGGCCATAATCCATCTATTCTCACTGACCACAAAATGTCTGACATCCTCCTCTCCACCCTCCTTTTGCTCATTCACTGTTCACTCTTTTTCTACCATTGCCATCTCCTTCCACTATAATTTTGCTTCCCACTCTTCATTCTTTATCTGTACTAAGTCTCACATTTGAGCCTTCTCTCCACTCAACCTTTTCTCATTTCTTCTTCTTAGTCTCACATGTTTTCCTTTCTTCCTCCCTCCCTCTCTCCATTTGCTTATCCATAATTCTTTTTGGTCTTCCTCTTTAACTATCTTCTCTCCCTCAAGTGTTTCTTCTTCTTTTATTTCCCCTCTTCCTTCTCTCTCTTTTCATTTTGTTTCTCTCGCCTTTCCTTTATTTATCCTTCCCCTGCTCTTGCCTCTCTCCTTTTACCCAAGGAAGGAGGGTAAATACATGTTTTACAGAAACACTGTCCAAAAAGGTGTTTTCTTTTTATCCATTTCTGTTAGAAATTGGGTTACTGGTTGAGGGGGGTGAAACCCTACTCAAGCAGCAACTACAATCTTTGTCAGGGAGAAACACAAGCAAACCCCAAATTAACCTTTGCTTAACTGCTTGTAGCCTGGCACAAAAGAAGTCAGGCTGAACTTAGAAGGAAACGTCTAAAGTATTTAGGCAGCACTTCAAACAATATTAAAGTGAAAACACAACTTGAGAAAAATCCCATACCAATGAAGTAAAATAGCTGTGATGTGGAGTCCTGTCATTGTTGAGGAGGTTGTCGACTAAGGGCTTTCCTTGAAAAGGCCTGCATTGAGGATGTGTGGTGCTACAGCAGTTCCAATGCAGCTGAGAGGAGGTGTGTAGCACAGCTGGGCTGGCAGAGTACCTCCAGGCCCAATTCCTAGGGTCCAGGACTGGGGTGGCACCGCCTTGAGGGTGGGGCTTACAGCAGAGACTCTGTGCTGGATTTGTAGTGGTTGGAACCTTTTCTGTCTATTAGGCTCTGATTGGTAGGCCAGCCATCTATCCCTTGGAGTCACTCTGGCGATCCTGGGTTCCAGATGCAGGTCCAGTCCTTTCACCCAGGCAGCAGGGCAGCAAATTATCAGCCCTTTCTGCAGAGCAGCACAGCTACTCTTCTGATCCTTAGACAGGTCTGGAGGTCTACTGAAGAGTCGGGTCAAAGAGTCCAATATTTATACCTGGTGTCCACTTTGAAGTAGGAGAAGATTCTGGAGGTTTCAACCACCAGAGGTGTCTGGAGTTTCCTGACTCAGTGCCCTGGCCCCAGCTTGTCTGGGATCACCAAAGACTAGTGCCTTTGTGAGTGTGCTCAGGCAAAGCCTTTGTGACATGCAAGTGTGGTACATGGCAGCTCAGCTCCTTCTTCAAGTCAGAGATAGCCCATCCTGTGAAGTGAATTCACACACACTTTCACATCAGAGGAAGTGACATCATAGGACCTTTAACACTGATTCTTCCGATTATGTGATGTCACTTGACTTTAATCTGAATGATATCACAATAATTGACATCACTGAAGGTACATTATAAATGTGTTATTAAAATAAAGATACAACACAAATGTCACTTTTGGATATACCTAAAAGAAGGTGCTGCCATAATGTTTGAAAGTGTTGGGGTGAAATACAGTACTTGCCCTAACTTGTACTGAGCAAAGCGAATGAACCAGAGCTCTCTTGATTGGACTTGGGGATAAGGGCTTCTCCCCACAAGAAACTTTTGAAAACATGGGTCTGATAGTTTATTTTGAAGCACACTTTTCACATATATCTGTTAAACAATCATGGGCTATAAAACTGCTCTTGTTAAATATATAAGACCGTTCTGGTGTCCCAAGCTAATAGCATCTGCGGTTTCACAGGAGTTGACCCGCTTTTTTCAAAGCGTGCTATGGGTGCCCCATATGCCAAAATATTCTCCATTGTGCCAGCATCAGCATTTTGCCATGGGTGTCACTTAAATGCCATCTGTGCCCCACTATGCCAATTATTACATACAGTATGCCAGTCCCAGAAATTTGCTATTTTTATCCATGCATTCTTTTGTCACAATTTACCTCTAGCATGATAGAGTCAGCATTCGGTCATGTTTGTCCCCCTGCCATATGCCATAGGTGTCATTCTTTATGCCAAGAATCTCCTCCAACGTGCTATGGCGAGCATTTTGCCTTGGGTGTCCCATACCAAGAATTACCACCACTATGCGTGTGCAAGCCTTCTACCATGGATCTCCCATATATCAGGTATTGTATCTAATATTCTAGGTTCCTGTCTCTTAATAATTTTCTCCAGTTTGCCAACATCAGTGTTTTACCAAGGCCAAAAGCAGACGGACAGGCATAACACTACATTCTCACTCATTCTAATTTACATCCACTAACTCACACTCATTCTCACCTACTCACTCATAGTCAATCATTTGCACTCATTCATGCTCACTCTTATGTGATCAATCTTAAGCTCACTCACACATTGTCAATCATTCTTACACTGATTATTTCGCATCTACTCCCTCACATTGACTTGCACTCACTCTTATTCTCGCTCCATTATTCTGAGTCACCAATACTTACTGACATTTAATCTCATTTATTGCCACTCCTATCACTGACTGTCACTTTCACTCAGACATGTGCTCACATGCACATACACTTACACTCCTTCTCTCATACAAACACACTCTCACTACTGGCAAGCACACGACATACATTTGAAAGCATTCTTTACTTGTTTTTCTTATTATGCTAATAGTCAATAATATACAATTATTTAATGTAAGCTAACTAAAAAGGGATGAAAACAAGGAAAGTCTCCTTGAAACTGATTTTGCCCCTTCTGGGGCCAGAGTTTGCAAAAGGTAGTACCAAGGGTCGCAGCTGTGAACCCTAAATGACGTTCTTGGATGTGCTCCTTGAGGAAAGGAACAGGGTTCGGTATATTCCTCTAGCATCAGGACCTGTTTGCTGTTACTCGTTTCCACCCACCAAGTAAAGTCCTCAATAGTAATCTTCTTCATATGGGTCATGATTCTGTCGTGTGCAATGAAACCATTTTGAAAAACAAACTAGAAAAATAGGCTAACGGGGCGTTCCAAAAGAACCGCCTATAAACAGCACTGCTCAAATTACACAAACATTGTGTACTTACATTTCACTGTTAGGTGAGCTTTTATGGTATTTCCACATGACATTAAACATCTGTTGCATAGATATATGAATGCAGAAATAAGAGTGGCCATTGAAACTTCAGAGCTTACGATTATGTACTTTTCGTACACAACTTCAACATTTCATAGTATACCTTTTAATAATATATTTCAAGTGTGAATTAATGTTCATATTAAGATTAAAAAAACACAGAATGACACTAATACGTTACAGGTTTTGCCAGGGGTACCGTTGTTAATGCAAACTAGTTAAATACAGTTAAAAAAGAGCAGTTTAGAATTGTGTCTGCAGAGATATAATTAACCAATTATTAGTCACCTTAATGTTATCTAAATCTAAATGAGGAGATTTTCATAGTCGTCCCCGAGTATTTGACTTCAGATTTTCAAGATGTTGATGGCATAGGGTAAACCGGCTCGGTTGCGGAACCTGCTGCAAGCAACATTGGCCTGTTTCCGAAAATCATCAATACACGAAAAGAATAATTTAGTATTTGCATACGAAGATAAAATCCCTTAGCACATAAGCCGACCTGTCGAAATATCGTTGAACGAGATAATAAAGTTACTGATTGCCTTGTTCCGCTTTAGAGACCCATAAAACTTAAGTGGCTAGACTGCGGCGTAACAAAGGCGGTTAGGAAACAAGGACACACCTAGATTTACGAAGGAAGATGTAAAGGCTCCTTTCAGGCACGCGCCTGTACTTTGTGCTCATAAACGTGCAAGCGGGAAAGCAGTAAATAAAATTGGAAATTAGGACAGAGGCGAGCAACTAGCAGAGTCGCGCCAGATTCTGGGCGCTACTTTATGCGAAATTCATAATGCATAACTTCCTTGATATAAATGCATAGCCCAGGAGGTGCAGGATGGAGGGAATTTACGTAAGAATATACCATGTCATTGTACATGCATTTCAAGACCCTTTCATAGCTCCTTCGCCAGGGCTGGGATTGTGTCATTAAGGTGTTCTGGCACAGGGCACAGAGGCGAGTCTTCTATATATTTGTACTTTCCAATGGCCATACTTTTAACTTGGAATTAACCCAGGTAATGGGTGCGCAGCAGACAGCATAGCCCAGAAACACAGGGCAAGCAACAGGCACTCCTCGCTGTTTCTGAGCGGTGCTTTCTGCAGCACAGGCACTAATTCGGAGACATTCCAAGTTAATTGTGTGCCCTTGATTGAGCACGTGCCATCTAATTAAGACAAATTTCGACAGTAATTGGCGACAGCAAACAATCCAAATCTGTGTACATGGACAGCACAGCCTGGAAACTGATTTCATGAATACTTCTTATGCTTTGCTAGTGCAAACATTTAGACAGTGGTCTGTAGGAGGAGCTCTCCGTTTATTGAGAGTGTTTGTGGCTTAGTGAGACCGTGGCCCTACGGCCTAGTGAGACCGTGGCTCTACCAGTGTCATATGAAGTGCCCCATACCTGCTGTAGGCCTAATGTGTTTAGAGAGCTGGGAGAGATAATCCCCACCTTTGCCAGATGGCACTATTATTGAGTTATTTTACATGCTCATTGATTTATATGTTTTTATTGGCGATGTATTCAGTGTCTCGTGCCACCCGCAAGCCATATCAGAGCATAAACATGTCAGCACCTTTGGCACAGGGGCCTTTGACAACGCTGTAAAGCCCGTGCCAGGCATGGCAATCTTCAGGACTCTAAATGGTGGGGCTGCTCCCTGTAGAGCTCGTAAAGGTGTGAATGCCTTTTACATTTCCTTAGTTGGAATAGGTCTTGTAAGCTCTACCTCCTCTCTGAGACTCTTAATGTTCTGGAGAAGTCTGCTTCCTCAAATTCTCCTAACATCTCTCTCACATGCACATCATGCTATTTGCCTGGTTTTGCCGATTTCCTGAGGTGCATAAAGCGCTCTCCATTTCCACCTGAGGAGCACGGATGTTCCCGAGGGGTCTCGTTAGCATGCATGTCATGTTGTGCTGCTTTTATGGAGGCTTCAGCTGTCCTCGTGAGATCTGTTCCTTGTGCACACATACTCTACACACTTCTGCAATGATTTGACCAAAATTCTCTTGTTGACAGTCAAGTGCTGTTTGATTGATATGACGTGCAACTGAAACTAATACTCACTCCATAGCTATCTCACTTAATAACCCCGTAAGTACCAGGGGGGACAGATTTAAGAGCCCCTAGCACTTTCTTGCACCACATTAGGATCGTTTTTTTTAATGCTAATGTGGCCCAACGAGGCCAAAATTGCATCTCCAAATTTATAAAGTGGGGCGATGCATGCATTGCACTACTTTGTAACCCTTTGCGCTATATTATGCCTGCATCAGGCATAATGTATGTAAAGGGGGGCGTTCTCCTGTTTGGGGGGGGGGCAAATGTAAGAGATTTCATTGCATCATTGTCTCAGAGCAGGTGTTGAAAGGAGGCACACAAGTGTTTACAATGGGCCTCAAGGGACTTTGCAGGATTAGTGTCAACATTTTTGATGCTAATCCTGCAAAGGTCCAAACTAGCGTCAACAATTCTGATGGTAGTTCCCTAATTATCCCCAAGGTGCGCCATATCATAGATACAGTGCACACATGGAGATGTTAGGGGGGCACTAAGGGGTGCAAGAAAAGTGGCGCTGCAGTGGGAGCAGCGCCACTTTTCTTAAATCTGGCCCCAGGTGTTTTTAATACACAATTCAACGGTAAACAAAATAACAATCTTAAATGGATAATGAACTGGGTTGGCTGCAGAGGGATTTGAACATGCACCAGCAAGTAACACTTAGACCTTTGTAGAGAGTTCACAATGAACTGAGTTTTCTTAACGTCTTCTATTAATGAATGCTGATTATTTGGCCACAAGGACCAAGAAGCGGCAATATTTAATCCTTTCTTGTGATGTCACAGAATTCAGAGGAAGTTTTCATTAGAAAGAGACCAGCAAGGATGAAAATGCCTAGGTACAGATTATTACCTCTTAGAACTCACTCTCCACTTCCACTTGGGTGTGTGTACTCATGTGGAGAAGATGGCACGTACACACCTATTTGAGCTTTAATTCATAATTGGTGGATTTGGAATAACATGAGTACCAACCCATAGCTGAACGCTAAGGGTAATTGTGTCATACATCAATGATGTTACAATGAGATACATGCTTCTTTTGGATGGAAGATTGGCTAAGTAGCTCAGTGGCACAGCAAATCTTTATAGAGGAGGCCTAATCTCAAAATTTCCCAAAATGAGGTTCTCTTCTTTACCCTTATTATGAAGAATATCCAGCGCTCCTTGTAGTTCAAGGTGGTAACTTGTTGTGCAAAGCAAGAATGTCCAACTCATTCTATCAAACATAAATATTGGAGCACTCTCATAGATGTAGAGACATATATTTTTTGTCAGCAGTCAAGAATAGTCCTAATTTTCTCCTTTTTAAATCCTAAATTCATGCATCATGAAATGCTGTGAGTGTTTCCTTTAATCTCACACCATCATGTAGAATACAGATGATTCAACCACACAGAACTCAGATGATTCAGCCTATTAACTAAACTTTCCATCTCAGTTTCACAAACATCCAGCCCAGTATCATTTAGTTTGACCATTTGTCATTTCACCAAGTGATATTGCTGACACTTGTGCATGGGGGTGCAAGCTAGAGGCATGCAGTAATGCACAGCCTGCCATTAGTTTGCAATACATGCTGGTCTGAATTTTGTTCCCATGTACATTAATTTCAATGCCTAAAAACAAATAGACTGTCTGCTCTATTTGTGTTTCAACTGTATGTTGTATTCATTATAGTTGATGTAGGTACACAGTTCCTGTAAAAGAGGTTCTGAGCCTGTCCAAATCAATAAGATGTCATCTATATACCAACCCCAAAAGAGAATATGTTCTGTCAAGTGACTGAGGCCATTAAGCCACAATTGTTTAAACACAAAAAAGCCCATGTATAAGTTTTCATGCAAAGGTGAAAATCGTGAACCCATGGCACCTCTCTGGGGCTGTCTAAACCATTGTTCCTCATGAGCAAAGACATTATTGTCAAACTTAAACTCTTATGTAAAATCATATCTGAGTGTTTCATGTACTCCGCAAATCTAATAGACAGGATATGTTGTACAGCCTCCAATCCTTTCTCCTTGGGTATACATGTATAGAAAGAGCTCACACCTAGTTTGGCCCAAATCAATTCTGGTGACCACTGTATGTTCTTCAGTTTGTTTAGCACATCCTTGGTGTCTTGTAAAAAAGACCGGAGATTCTTTACAAAAGGCTCGAAATACTTGTCAATATATTCTGACAATCTCTCAGAATGATATGAGTATGCTTTCTCTTTATGGATCTTAGGCAAGACATATAGGCAAGGTGCTGTAGGATTTGGATTAAAGATGTATCTATACTTTGAATCTGTAACAAGACATAAGTCTCGTAAGTGCCATAGGGGATCCCCTAAACATTGGTTTACTCCTTCATTTCTCATTGGACGCAGTGTCCTCTAGTTGTATGTCTATTTCACCTACATAGTCCTCCCTATCCATGACAACAATATTTTCACCTTTATCCATCTTCTTAATAACTAGAGATGGATTTGAGCTAAAGTCCCGAAGTGCCTTCCTTTTTTGTGCAGTGACATTCTGTGGTGCTGTATCCTCCTACTCCTATTCTTCTGCTCCAAGTCATAGAAATCCTTTGTCACCAATTTGTAAAAGAAGTCAGTGATGTTTTCCACTGGTCGGTCTGGTATAAATGTTGAACTTGACCTCAGATTCCTTTGCAACGTTGTTTCCTGTGAGATATCTAGATCTTTTAATATCTGTTGTGTGCCTGCTGTGCCTACCTCAATGCTATCCAGGGATAAAGGGAGTTTAATATCCTGTATATTTTTAATCCTGTAATCACTAGGAACCACTCTTGATGTGGGAGTAGGCAATGGTATATTCTTTTCCAGGAAGAACTGCTTGAGTCTTTATTGCCTGGTAAATTGAAACAAATCTATATGTATTTGTGTCATATTGCAGTAACTAGACAGACAGAAACCTAGGCCTTTACTCAATACATTTATTTTGTGCTTGGTAGGCACTTCACTGGATAGATTTACAATTGAAATATTTATACCCGTGTCAATGTTTGCAGTAGCATTCCTCTCATGAGTTGGTATTGTTTCTAAGTTCGTTGGTTCTTGATCTTTGCCCTTGTTTGTACCCTAGGTTTTGTGGTTGTGTCTGCCCCTGCACTGGCCCCTTCTTTTTTCTTTGAGGTTGTTTGTTGGCCAAAATGTTGTTTGTTCCCCAGTTTGAATCTTTTTGGCTCTTGTCGATATTTGAGCTTATACTGGTAGTATCATTTGCAGACCCATCGCCCACAATATCACCAGATGTCCCTGAGAATTCTGGTTCATCTTCTGATACTGTGTGTTCAGTTTTTGGACTTGTTGTGGTGACATTGTTCGATATGCCATCAAAATGTTTTTAGTAAGCAAATGTTTGTGATGTAAGCTTGGTGTTTATCTAAAAGTGTTTTCAATACTTTATCATTTTTCTCTGTAGCTGATAAATTTAATGCCAACATCTCCTGTTCCAGAGTGTTTGTTTCATCAAGAAGAGTCTCCCTCTTCTTTTTGCATGTTCAATCAACATCAACACCATCCCTTAAGATGCTTCAAAATTCAGTTTTTCCCAATCCAACAAATGTTTGAGCGAGGGGTCTCAAAAAAGGGGAACAATGACCACCCTCAGTCCCTTGGGCACTTTTCTATTAGTGATTTAATTTTTTTGACTACATTATAGTCCCACCATTTTCATAATTGTGGTTTACTTTTTTAATACATTATAGTCCCACCATAGCCCCACCAGGACATATCCCTGTCATCCCCAAATGCTTTCATCATTGTACATTAGCATTGTACAATTCACTTTGGGAGTGCAAACTGCTAAAAATATCAATCATACAAAAAGAGAACTAGGCAACTGTGATACTGATGTTACACATCCTCACGCGTGAAGTAATGTCCTGTTTGATCAAATAATAGTGCTCATAACAGTGTAGACATCCGTTGCCACAATGTCGCTAAGCAGGTGACCATATGAAATATGGAAATCACTGAGCCAATCCATCAAACACAAATATTGAAGAACTCTCGTAGAGACATATAGTATTATGGCTTGTTACCATATATGTTTTGTCAACAGTGAATTGTACATTGCTAATATAAAACCTGTCAGATTGTCTGTAAAAATGAACTACATGTGCATCCCATTTTTAGCCATATTAGTAAAATATGTCCTAGCTTTCCAAATCCTGCAGAACTTACTTTTAAGGAAGAAGGGGAAATGTTCATTTCTCAGATCAATGCACATTTTCTGTTAGCTAATACTGTCTGCATACCTTCACAAATTTTGACTCTCTTTACAAAGCCGTTTGTGAGAACCCCTTTCAGAGGGCCACGTGCAAGCAGGGGTTACTGGGCCCAACTCTGGGGGTTTTGTCTTTTAACTCCTGACATCATGGGGCCTGACCTACTACAGAGCCTGAGCAACCAGGCCTAGTACCCTTTCAGCACTTGACCCTCAAGGTTAGCTTGTTATTTCCCATCCACTATAGGCAACATTAGAGTAAGCCACACTAGTAATCCAAGTCTCAAGAGTTTACTCTAACTCTATATTAAAGTCAAAAGTGTTCCAGTGCCACAACGCTATCTAGCAATCAAGATCCCCTGGTGCCAACTGGCCTGAAATCAGTCTTACCCACACCTGCAAGATCATGGCGATAGGAGTTCCTGAGTGCACCACTTCTGCGGTCCAAGGAGTGGCAGCCGCTGACTCAGTTGAGTTTGCTGCATGAGGCCCAAGCAGCTGAGGTCAGTGCTCATAAAGTTCCTCACACATGGTCACATCATCAGGAAGACTGAAGATTCTTTGTGGCCCCTCTGTACAGGGTAAGTTTCTGGTCTGTCCCACGGTTTAGGGGTGGTGGTGTGAAGATCCTGGTGTGAATCCTTCATCCTGATGCAGGTAAGCATGGGTACCCATATCTACCTTACTTCTTAGGTGACGACTCCAACTAGGTCACACAGCTTGCTGTTCCTGATGACTTCCTCTGGCATATGGGTTCACTGTAGCCTCACTACACATGACACATCTGGCCCAATCGGGGTCCTGGCTTACCTTCACACAAGGGCTATGGCCCTCAAAGAATGACAATCTTCTCATGGCACCCCCCTCCTAGCATACAGGGTCACTGGCTCCTCACTCCACATGGGCTGTGGCCTGATCAGCTCAGCGATGCACATGTCTCAAATCACTGTGGTCCTTTTCTGGCATATGAAGGCCATCACCTTCATCCTATACACAGGCAACGACCCAATCAGTGCAGCAGCCATTGCCTCACATTTTGCAAAGGGAGTTGATTCAACAGGGCTCCCCATTGGACCTCATGCCCTCCTCTCCCTCATAGGGAACACTGGTCTTGGCAAGCAGGCTGGTGATGGTGCTCGAGGCTCCACGGCAAGTGGTCTTTGATTCCCTGTGTCATGTTCCCTCAACCAGCAGGCAGACTATCAGGCCTTGTCCCCCAGTTCTGGTCAAAGGCTGAAGTCTAAAAGGTCTTCTCCTCCTCATACAGCCTGTAATGTTGCTTGGCAGTTGACAATTTTTGGGGTGTCAAGCTCCCCCTCTTATAGTCCATTTGCAGACACCAAATGTGTTTTAGAGTCTAAGTGCCTGATTTTGAACTCATCGAACAGGTTACTCCATCACAACGGTGACAGATATCTGGTCTGCTGAAATCGAAATCCCATTATGTCCATTGGGATTTAGATTTCAGCAGATGAGATATCCGTCACCATTCTGACAGAGTAATCCATCCACTGAGTTCTAAATTAGACCTTAGGTCTTTGAGGCATATGTTGGGGGTATGATTCTTTTCTAGTGCCCACTCCTCTTCCCTCTCTTCCTCATGAAAGCAGTCTGTTACAGCAAAAGCGTCTCCAAAGCTGATAGCCCCCCGACACAGCCCACGGGAATGACTAGAGTTCACACCTGGGAGTCAGCCACAGTGATGTGTATATCAAAAGGTTAGTTCATGGCTGAGCCCTACTCTTTATGATTCCCCTATCAGCCCCATCTCCTTCCTCAGATGTCCCCAGACCTCTTCCTTGTGACCTCTCCTTGAATGAAAGAGCATCCTTTGAAGTGTACAGAGGAAGCCTCACTCTCCCCTCTTCAGTGGGCCACCCAGCTTACAAGAAAGCAGCAATACACAAATCTGTCTGGTTGATTCCGCTACCTCCTCTCCCATTGTTTCACCATGCAGGCCGGGGTCACTTGATAGAGCGTTCCGACCTAATAATTTACCTGTATTTGGACGCTCTGGGGTCGACGAATCTTTTGACCAAGTGGGGCTCTCCTTACCCGAGAGAAACTCAACTTTTAATCAAATCAAATAATCAATATCGAACATAAGCAATACCACGAACAACATAACACTTCACAATTAATCCAGACATCATTTCGGCGAAACCGTGACCTTTCGGCCGCGAATAACCACACCAGTTTTATGCAAAGTTAGTGAATTTATTTCCCTATATTAACAAAGCTAGCACAATGTAAATGTGTCTCAACACCAAATGATAAATGTAAATGAACATTAATAGCTGTCCATATCGACGGAATAGATGCAATCTATGCAACATTTGAATAATAATGCCTTCTATAATGGCAACGCAAACTACTAAAACAATAATCTGTAATGAGCTAATTGCATACATTAGTCAGCATAACAAGGTCTCAAATTGCATCGTGCAACAATGAATCCTCATCTAACCTCAAATTAGCATCAGCATGTGGGACTTCATGCAAAACAATTTAGCAACATTAATTTGGAAAAACTACTAACTTGGGCTCTTATCAAAAATCAGCAGTTGGTTACCTAACAAGAAAACACAATGCAATTGTACATTTTTCCTTTCATATTTACCAAATCCAATCAGCATTCAAGGTAGTCTTCGTCTCACAGGTACCGGATTCGATCAGCATAGGACGGGGGCAAAGGGTAGGGTGGACGGGGCAATTGCCTCACAGCGGCAAGTTAAAACTACTACTTCATGCAAAGGGATTAATCAAAGTTAAAGTCTCTAGGGTGAAAATTAATTAAAAGTCTCTTTCTCTCGATTAGAGAAAGCATCAAAGTCTCATTCAAAATGGCGTCGAACATCAATTGGCATCACGGAAGATGGCAAAATGACGGATAATGGCTGTAATGGCTCCTTTCTTCTTGTGCACCTGATTTTTATAGACTACAGTTCAAATCCAGTAGGGTCTTCCATTGGAGGGTTCATAGGTTAGCTTCAAATTGTCCAATCAAAAACAACAGTTTACAAGCTTCTACTTAAGCATACATTATCCTTGGAGTCGGGTACGTAAGTTGCAACATATTTTACCAATTAGCTCACTTTCAGAGCTTCCATTGTCCGCACCTGCAGATTGACCTTGGAACAAGAAGAGAAGATGCCAGGCTGGCACGAAACCTTAAGATAAGCATGTGAACCGATCTTACTGGAAAAATACAGCTTCAAGCAAGAATACACGTTTATTTAGCACAGTGGAAAAATACGAGCATCTAAGTCGTGAGACAAGGCAACTAGGCCGAAGCCTCCACTAAAGTTATGTCAAACTAAAACTTTAAAACAAGCAAATCATAGCACACGTTTACGATTATGTCAGATTAATACATTTCTAATACATCACGTTATATAAAGCACGCTTATAAATGATGGCAAACTACTCTGAGGGCACATTTTGTCCCCGTACAATCTTTATTAGTTCGATTAAAGTCACACTCGATTATTGCAGCACTACGTTTATGCGTTAATAAATGTAAAACCTTCATTTCTGCGTCATCAATCCCTCCTCTGATGACTATTTGTCATCACACAAAACATTCCCACAAATTTTATTCCATTAAAATTCTGTCAGCTCTCTTTGCCTTTTAGTTCCCCTTGTTTTCGCCTTGTATTCTTCTGCCATTCTTTTCATCATTTTCTCTTCCTTCCTTCTTTTAATTCTTTCCATGATCATTATTATTCCCCTTTTTATTCCCCAAATCCCAAAGATGCAAATTATCACTATTAGAATTCCCTGTATTATTTTCAGCAATATTCCATTCCAAATGCCACCTAACCAACTTCCCACTGACGCAATTCCCTTTCCAACCTTCTCCCAAACTCCTGGTTCTTTCAATTCCTTCAAGTCTGCACTCTCTTTTGTCAAATTTGCAAGCATTGTTTTAATTTTCACACTGTTGTCAGGAATATAAGTACAGCAGTGTCGCGCACCAAGCATTTTGCAAACGCCGCCATCCTTTGCTAAAAGAATGTCTAAGGCAAGCCGGTTTTGAAGAGTCATAGCTCTTTCCGCTGCAAGTTCAGCATCCATCAGGATCATAGCACCTGAAAATTTTGTCAGCATGTTATCCACTATAGTAGACAACTTTCTTATTTTAATGGAATTCAACACAACTCCCAATGAAGGAATCATGGCTGCAAATATATCTCCTACCACAGCAGCTGCGGTCTCTCTTTTCTGGATACGATGAGATCCAGGCGTCTTTGGAATCATTGATATGTCATCCAGTTGATAAACCTTTGGAAACACTATACCCAAATAACATCTCCCCCACCATCCCTTTGGAAGACGATAATAGGCATTGTACCCACAAATGTAATATACACCTGGTATGACAGGGTCAAGTCCGTTCAGCATGAATGTCCATTTGGCCTTAAAGATAAACGTATGTTTGCATTCACTCGCACCCACAAAAATGTTATCATAATAAGACTCACCACGATATATACAAAATTTCCCTACAAGCCAAGCATCTAAAGCTATTTTCCCTTGTGTCTTTATTGCGGCAAAAGCATAGTTATCTACTGAAGTCCTCTTATGTAGCTCCTTTTCTAATTTCGCATTCATTTGAGCCCTTCTATCATCTGTGCGATCCAAAAAGCTTATTTCTATTGCAGTGAGCGAGCAGGTAAGGTTTTCCCTATGGGCGTGAGCTGTTTCAAAAGGTAGCATCGGCTCGAAAAATTCCCTCATTAGCTTAGCATCCCAATCTTTAGCAGTCTGGCTTAGTTGCGTGATTATAGGAACATATGCAAAGGTAACATCATAATTTGAATAAAAATACTGTATGTTAGTTTGACCATAAAATCTAGAAGTTACTATGCTACATGTAATCCCATACGTAAGAGGCATGTGATGATAAGTCACCCCTTCTGTTACCGAAGTTGGGATCTGTGTGCACACATAACAATCCTTCGCATCCATAGTCTCAACATACTCTGTTAGCAAGCGATAGAAAACATTATAAGAAAGCTCCTTCTTCTCATGCAAATGTCTCTCATCTAATTCTAGTCTTTTCAATGCGGTTAGTTCAGTGAGAGAAACAGGAGCAAAAGTAGAAGCATCTATTTTCTCATTCTCACCCTTACCACGCATTCCAAGCACTATTGCCATTATTATTAGTACACATGCAATTATCAAGCCTATACACGCATATTTACAATATTTCGCTCTACCGTTTTGTGTCATGATCTGTATAGAATCAGAGAGCTGAAAACACTTATAAAAGAAACTATTTAGCAATATGTTACAAAGCGGAACGAGAGCAATGTTCACACAGTTTTCTTCAGGAGGCCAGTCACTTATCGGTTAGCAGCAACGTCGTCTCAAATCAGTTTTAAGAGTCAATCAGGTTATCAAATGTCTCATCCGGTTTTAGCAATATCTCAGCTGGTTGTGTCAAGTTATATTATAGCAAGCAATGTCATTTACCAGCTCTTCAGTCAAAAGTGTCTATGAAACTTTTCTTTTCTATTGGTATCTCTTCTTCTTCGTTCTCGAGGCTAAGAGATACAAATTCGTCAGCCCAATCGTCATTGACTGCATATGCCCATTCTGGACCGGAATACCTCCTGTTTGGTATTCTTTTCCTTTTCAGTTTTGCCTCTCTCTTTGATTCTGCCTCACTGGTACTTTCCTCTTTGGTCAAATCCTTTTCTTCACTTGAGGTTGGTACCACGACAGACACTTCCTTTCTTTTCTCTTTCACTTTCGGCCCTTCACTGTCATTCGACTTTTCTCTAGTTCTCAGTTTTGCTGGTGATATGCTCGGTCTTTTCTTTGCACTGTGTCCACTTGATGGACCTGCGCTCTCTTCTGAAGAAGACTGAACAGTTTCGTTCTGTTTTTCCTTGTCCCCTTCTTCTGGGGAATCAGTCACGTTTTCTTTTTCTTTTCCTGTACCGTCTACTTCTGGGAAAGCCCTCTTCTGATCAGGCTCTCCTGCCTTTCCACCTTTTTCTCTATCGTCTGCTTCTGGGAAAGCCCTCCTCTGATCAGGCTCTCCTGCCTTTTCACCCCTTTCGAGCCCGTTATCACCGCTACTCTCGTCAGGCTCTTTGTCACTTTCAGCTGCTTCAGGCTCTTTACTACCTTCAGCTGCTCTGTCGCTGTCTGAACTTTCTCCTTGGTCTTCCCCAAGTGAGTCAGTTGCTTCGTCCTCAGAGAATATCTCTCTCTCCTCTGTTTCTGCCTGTTCGCTTCCAGTTCTGTTTCGCTCTACCTCAGCGTTCGGCGCTTTGTTATCAGATACTGGCAGTTTCAGCGCTTCAACTTCCTCTTCTGTGGGACACAACACTTTCTTTGTGTGACTGGCGTGAATCCAGTTGGGAACTCCCGCACACTTCACAGCGGTAGTTGTCGTCAGTATCACTTGGAAAGGGCCTTTCCAACGGGGTTCCAGACACGACTTCCTCACGTGCTTCTTTATCACGACCCAGTCACCTGCTTTCAGTGTGTGTCCTGGACCTTGGATCGGTGGCAAGGTGGTTGCTTCCACCTGGTGAGAGAAAGAGCGAACCACGTCAGCCAGACCTTTGCAGTAGTCTAACACCATATCATCTGTAATATTCAAAAGCGCGTTTGCGGGAACTGCAGGAAGTCTCATAGCCCTGCCCATGAGAATTTCGTGCGGGGACAATCCAGTCTTTCTGTCAGGGGTGTTTCTCATTGACATTAACACCAAAGGCAATGCGTCGGGCCATTTTAAATTTGTCGATGCACATATTTTCGCCATTCTGGATTTCAGTGTACCATTCATTTGTTCCACCAGTCCTGATGCTTCAGGGCGATAGCTGCAATGTAGTTTTTGCTCAATGTTCAGCGCTGCGCAAAGTAACTTTATCACCTCGTTATTGAAGTGACTTCCCCTATCTGATTCTAAAGAGATCGGGAATCCGAAACGTGGTATTAACTCCCTCAGCAATAGTTTTGCAACTGTAAGGCTGTCATTCCTACGTGTAGGGTATGCTTCAATCCAGTGACTAAAAATGCACACAATCACCAACACATACTTCAGACCTCCATGCACAGGCATCTCAATAAAGTCCATTTGCATCCTGCTGAACGGGCCACCTGCCCTACCAATGTGGCCCATGTTTACAACCGTTCCCTTTCCTGGGTTCATCTGCTGGCAAGTGACACATCGATGGCAAACTGCTTCTGCAACTTGACGGAATCTTGGGTTAAACCAATCAGTTTTGAACAATCTTATCATGGCATCTCTCCCCAGGTGAGCCTGCCCATGATAGAACCGCGCTAGCTGCGATAAGAGACTATTCGGTAAGACAAATTTTCCCTCATTCGAAACCCACAGCTCATCTGGTCTCTTTGTGCATTGTGACTTTATCCAGGAATCTCTTTCATCCTCCCTGACGCTATTCTGTAATGCTTTTAGTTCATCCATTGTATCTATGACCTTTAAGGCAAATGCTTCAGCTGGCTCGAGTTCTGGCTCACTTATCAGATTCCATTCATCCCTGAGCAATATACAGTTCAAGGCACAAAATCTTGCAACTTGATCCGCATATGCATTTCCCAGGGAAACATAGTCCTGTCCCTTGGTATGAGCACTACACTTTACCACTGCAATTTCGGCTGGCATTTGAATGGCGTGTAACAATTCTTTTATTCTCTCCCCATTTTTCACTGGTGACCCTGAAGAGGTCAGGAAACCTCTCTGTGACCATAGTTGCCCAAAATCGTGCACAATTCCAAACCCATACTGACTATCAGTATAAATGGTAACCTTCATCAATGTAGACAGTTGGCATGCTCTTGTAAGAGCTACAAGCTCTGCTACTTGTGCAGAATAGACTCCTTGAAGCCAGGACGCTTCCAAGACACCTGCGACAGTACATACAGCATATCCTGCTTTCAATATCCCCAATGCATCTCTTAAACATGACCCATCAACAAAAACAATTTGGTAATTTTCATCAAGCTTAGTATCCTTGATGTCAGGTCGGGGTTTTGTGCAAAATTCAGTCACCTGAAGACAGTCGTGCTCGACATCTTCAGCGTTCTCAATTTCAGCATTTTCACCTGGAAGCAAAGTTGCTGGATTCAACGTAGTGCACCTTTTCAGCTGCACATTCGGTGAGCCCAAAATTATTGTTTCATACCTTGTGAGTCTTGCTCCAGTCATGTGTTGCGTTCGGGAGCGGGTCAAAAGTATTTAAACCGAGTGAGGGACCATGACTGTTACTGGATGTCCCATCACTATTCCTTCACTCTGAGTGAGGCTGATACCAACTGCTGCTACGGCGCGCAAACACCCAGGCAGTGCTGCTGCGACCGGATCCAAAGTAGCTGAAAAATACGCTACTGGTCTGTTTATGCCACCATGGGCTTGGGTCAAGACAGACAGAGAACATGCATCACGCTCATGGCAAAACAATGTAAAAGGTTTTGTGTAATCAGGCATACCTAAAGCTGGAGCCCTGCACATGCATTCTTTCAATTCAATAAAAGCATCCATTTCATCTCCTTTCAGCTCAATTTCATCCAATGCATCCTTCTGGGTCAGTTTCAGTAAAGGCTTTGCTAGAGCTGAGAAGTTGGGGATCCACTGGCGACAGTAGCTCACCATCCCCAAAAACTTCCTCACCTCCCTCCTCGTTTTGGGTGGACTCATTTGAAGTACACTGGTTATTCTTTCCTTCATTATTCTCCGTGACCCTTTCTCTATTTGATGACCCAAGTATTTCACTTTCTTCTGACAGAACTGCAATTTTGAAGGGGACACCTTGTGTCCATTCCTTCCCAAGTGATTCAACAGGGCAATGGTGTCGGCTGTGCAGTCACTTTCTGCCTTAGATGCAACCAGTAAGTCGTCAATGTACTGGACTAGGGTTGACCCAAATGGCAAAGCTAACTCTTCCAAGTCTTTCTTTAGGATCTGATTGAAGATTGACGGTGACTCAGAAAACCCTTGAGGAATTCGACACCAACTGTAAACTCTGTCTAAGAATTTAAAACAGAAGAGAAATTGGCTGTCCTCATGAAGAGGCACCGAAAAGAATGCTTGTGACAAGTCGATGACTGAGAACCACTCAGCATCGCAAGGGATTTGAAACATTATCACAGCTGGATTCGGTACTACCGGGCAGCATTTAACTACGATATCATTTATTTTTCTCAAGTCCTGCACAATTCGGACCTTTCCACTCGGCTTTATTAGTCCCATGATCGGTGAATTACATGGACTGCTCAACACTTCTTTCAGTACTCCCTGTTTTACAAACTCGTCAATGAGTTGTGCGACTTTCATGAGGGTGTCTTGTGCCATATGGTATTGTGGGGTCTGGGGAAAGGTTACATTAGGTTTTACGGTCACCTTCACTGGTTCCACTCCCTTCACCAATCCCACCTCCTTCCCTGTCATATCCCACACTTCTTTTCCGACTGTATCCCGTAATTCAGCTGGAATATCTTCTTCAGTTATCATCGGGAAAAGCTTAATCAGGGGATATTCTTCATTGACAGTTTCCATCTCATCCCCCTCTATACTGTCCTCTTCTTCCCCATCACTGCTCGTCTGAATTTTGATCCCATCGTTCGAACACATAATCGAACATCCCAATTTGCACAATAGGTCTCTCCCTAACAGTGCTATCGGGCTTGAGTCACATACCACAAATTTATGTAACCCTTGATAGTTACCAATTTGGACTTGTACTGGATCTGTGATTGGGTTTGTCAGGTGTCTATTTGCTACTCCCACCACTTGAACTGTCCTCCCTGAGAGTGGCAAAAATGGTACTTCAATGCTCCTAACAGTTGAGCGTGTAGCTCCTGTGTCAACCAAGAATGAAACACGATGACCCATGACTCTTCCCACCACATACGGACCCTTTTGATCAACTTCCAAGGATGATGCAAGCACACAATTTCCCTCCTCATCTGAACTTTCACTCTCCCATGCATCGTTTATTCCATTCTCACTGTGTAATGGGAACTGTTGTACTGTGCCATTTGTGTTCATCACCTGACCCGAGACCTGTGGAGGAACCATCGCTTGCTGCTGATTCATTGGTGCCAAAGGTAGTTGCATTGGCTGATTAGGTACCATAGGAAACTGCTGTTGCATTGGCTGCATTTGCGTCATCTGCATACGGGGCATCTGCATTTGTTGCGGTTGCATGGGCTGTAAACCTTGCAGCTGATTTATGGTCTGAAAATTTGGGTTTGGACCTCTCATTTTCGGTCCCCTCATTGTCTGGAATGCATTGACATCATTGTTTTGCTGACCAACACCTGCACCTTCCTGCACCACCATCGGGCACTCGCGTTTCCAATGTCCGACAATTCCGCACACGTGACACGGCATCATCCTTTTCATTGCCTGCACACCATTCGGAATCACAACAGTATTCAAATCCGGACCATTACTCCCAAAACCTCCTCTGCCTCTGCCTCTCGCCTGTGGCTGAAACACCATATTTCCCTGCGGCTGCGGCTGCAGCTGCGGCATCTGCTGCGGGAACCCTTGCAACCCTTGCAAACCTGTCTGAGCTGCTTTAAGCTGCATCACCATCACTTTCTCTTTCAACCTTTTCTGCTTCACTTCAATTTCATCGCTACAGTATTTCGCATAAGTCAACACCTCATCAATCGGTTTCGACTGCCAACAAATCAAATGCGTCTTTATCATCTGACTTATCTCTGGTCTCAGCCCTTCCACAAATCTGAACACAAAATGAAGCATGTCCTTCGCCTCTATTGTTTCCGTGCCACTGTAGTTCTTAAACGCCTTCAACAACCTCTCATAGTATGCATGAATCGACTCTTTAGCCTCTTGGGCAGTTCGATCAATCTTCTGCCAATCCACATTTTTCGCGGCAACCTTCGTCTTCAAGTGCTCAATCACCTTATAGTACAAACTCATTACCATTGGTGATGGTGCACCCGTATCCCTGTCTCTCTCTGGTTCACTCGTCGGCCAACCTACAGCCCTTTTGCAGTCTTCCCACAAATCTGCCGGAACCACAATCTCAAAGAGGGTGTTCAGGTCTTCCCAAAGACATTTTGCAAGCTTCACAAACCTATCAGTCTGTTGATACCATTCAATCGGCTTCTCTCTCAGTTTGGGAAAATCGTCCGTAAAGGACTGAATGTCACTTCTGTGCCACGGTACATGTATTAATTTTCCCCCTGCTGTTTCCCTCATTGGTAACATGGTTATGGCATCACTGCTCTGTGGTCTTTTCTCATTGTTCTCTGGGGCACTGTCTTTCTTCTTTTCCTTTTTCTTTACCCATCTGCTCTCCCACTTGTCTAAGCACCTCCACACTTGTGCACTCTGCAGCAATTCTCTAAGGTGCGTTTTCATGCCTGCTGACCTCATGTGCTCAAAGTCTGTGGTCCCGAAATCCAATCTATAGCTCCTGCTCAAGTGTTTTGTCTTGTCTATCTCCACCCCGTTTTTGTCCGCTATTTCTTGCAACCTTCTATGTACCTTGTTCACTTCTCTCGTAATCCTGGGACATAGATACCTCAGCTCTTCTTCCGAGTAGGACTCTAACCTATTCACCCCCATGGTCCCTTCCACCAACTCTCCTGCTTCCATGTTCAACCTGACCCTATTCAAATAGTCTTCTCCCTTCCCACTGGCTGGGCTTTGTGTTGAATTCAGACTATTGAACCACTGTGTAAGCTGTTGCGCATTCAACCCCATCAGTGTAGCATTCACATCGATTGCCATTGATGGTTGCGGCAGCTTTTCAGTGTTCGAGGTTAGCGGTATCATAAGTGGGGGACTCGACCTCACCACTGTTGACTGAGCACATATGGGACTAAACTCCATCAAGGATCCGGATCCAGTTGGCTGAGCCACTATCGGAGTGGTCTCTGGAGTGTTTTCTATGTATCTCCTTTCCGTCCGACTCTGCACCCCTGATCCTTGACCGCTCATGCCTGTGTTAGGCTGAATGTACAAAGGTACCGGTGGACCTACAGTAATGGGTAGGGATATCGCATCTGGGTTCTGTCCGTTCCCCAGGTTCTGAGGCATGTTCATTCCCACATTATGGGTCATCATTGCCGGCACGCCCGTCTGACTCCCCGTCATTTGAGCATGTGCGGTCCCCCCCTGCATCTGCTTTGGAGGCATCAAAAGCTGTGTTGATTCAGCTTGTGCCAATGATGGGTTGCGACCATTCTGTACTCCCATTACAGTTGGGTCTGGAATCATTCCCGTACCGTTGTCACTACTGTAGTACCTTGGGACCTGTGGCTGGTAAATTTCTGCAGTTTTCAACACAGGCACATCTGGATATATTCTCCTAACCTGCGGTATCTGCGGGGTGAACAGCAAGCTCGGGTCCTTAGATCCCGATGACGTTTCTGAACTCAGAGTTTCATTATTCTGTACCGGTGCCGGAGGGGCAGAACTGGTACTTGGACCTTGTTCACTCTCTGCATAGGGTGGTGGACGGTCGTTCAGCAATTGCGTGATGAACTCCTCATCCTCTGACTCATCCTCTCTGTCTTTGGAACACCTCTTATTTGTTTTACAAGTAGCTTTCTTACCTGTCGCCTCTTCTTCCTCAGCAATTGCGGGAAACAATTTTATCCCCTGCAATACATCTGACCTCCACACCTTCTGTGCATTGTCCCACCTAGCGTCCGCTAGTGTCTTTTCTACCTTTCTTATCCTGGTCTCGAACTTCTTTTGCTGTTGCTGTCTAGCCATTAGCTCCCAAATCGCTAGAGCCTCAAACTGTGCTGGCCTTGGAGGTACCTTCATGTCGTACATCGCAAATCTCAGATTCTCTGGATCCTTATATTGAATGTCCCATGGACCGGGAACGCTACGCTCCCATGTTTTTCCGTCAGCTTGTGCCATTGCTTTAGCCAAAGGCACGGAGCTACCCCCCTTTCCTCCATTACAATGTAAGCTGGTGTACCTTCGGGTGGCGTCTCCTCTCCTACGCTCGCTTTAATGTAAGCCTCCCCTTTCATCGCACTCTTTAATGCTTTCAAAAATTTCATTTTCTCGTCTTTTATTTCACAAAGTTTGTAATCAATAAGTGACTTTAATTCCTGGAATACTCTTCGCTTGCCTTTCCCCTTCCAGTCGAGCCCCACGGATTGCGTCCAATCCGTGCGCAACCCTTCTCTCCAACCAACCTATCCCAGCGCGGCTCCTAGTGACGTCACACTCACACACACTGCAGCTGACAAAGCCTCGCGGCTTGTCCTCCTTCACTCAGCTCCTCTCGTAACAACTTGGCATGTATCGCGAGCAACCAAATAATAATAAAACTGATCTGTCGGTTTACTACAGGAAGGGTAACACAATCGCTTTAGGACCTTAGGGATTTTTCGCTAGCCTCGGCAGTTATTCCATCTTTCTCGGTCCCCACTTTCGCAAGCAAATCTGACCCGCAGACTCTGCTCTCAACTTGTCAATGATCTATTCTAGTGCACTTAGAATTTGTCAAAGCCCGAAGTCGAAGTTTCTTTCACTCCCTTAACACACGTACCGACTCGTTGACCACGCCCGATCAACCTATTAAACCGACCAGACCACAACATAAAACAAGTGTCTCATACACTTTTCAACATACTCCGGAGTCTCTTGACCTCGCAGGGCCCGTCCCAACAACAACAACCACGTGGACCTTTTTCCGCACAAAGCGCCACACTCACATGAAGTTCGACGACTTCCCTACTCTCACACTCGGAGCCGCACCTCCGCTATTTTCTAAAATCCTCGCAACCTTCTCAAACAATCTGCGGCAATAAGCTGTGCAAGCGCAAAACCCTAACTTCACTCATATCGTCACTAGTACTGCCAACGCCGATTTCACACCTCCATTCCCTCCATTCGCAAGCTCCGAGATCCCGGGAAAGTCGCGGGGGACTTAGGGCATCATCATTCTCTCAATCTGTTTAACCCAAGAAAATCTAATTCAACCTCTTGAGCGAGCTCTCAAAGGGCGAAACCGCTAATCTAACACCATGTACCTCTCGAGTAGGGGTCCCAAAGGGCTAAACCGTCCTCTGCTACCATCTACTGATAGAGCGTTCCGACCTAATAATTTACCTGTATTTGGACGCTCTGGGGTCGATGAATCTTTTGACCAAGTGGGGCTCTCCTTACCCGAGAGAAACTCAACTTTTAATCAAATCAAATAATCAATATCGAACATAAGCAATACCACGAACAACATAACACTTCACAATTAATCCAGACATAATTTCGGCGAAACCGTGACCTTTCGGCCGCGAATAACCACACCAGTTTTATGCAAAGTTAGTGAATTTATTTCCCTATATTAACAAAGCTAGCACAATGTAAATGTGTCTCAACACCAAATGATAAATGTAAATGAACATTAATAGCTGTCCATATCGACGGAATAGATGCAATCTATGCAACATTTGAATAATAATGCCTTCTATAATGGCAACGCAAACTACTAAAACAATAATCTGTAATGAGCTAATTGCATACATTAGTCAGCATAACAAGGTCTCAAATTGCATCGTGCAACAATGAATCCTCATCTAACCTCAAATTAGCATCAGCATGTGGGACTTCATGCAAAACAATTTAGCAACATTAATTTTGAAAAACTACTAACTTGGGCTCTTATCAAAAATCAGCAGTTGGTTACCTAACAAGAAAACACAATGCAATTGTACATTTTTCCTTTCATATTTACCAAATCCAATCAGCATTCAAGGTAGTCTTCGTCTCACAGGTACCGGATTCGATCAGCATAGGACGGGGGCAAAGGGTAGGGTGGACGGGGCAATTGCCTCACAGCGGCAAGTTAAAACTACTACTTCATGCAAAGGGATTAATCAAAGTTAAAGTCTCTAGGGTGAAAATTAATTAAAAGTCTCTTTCTCTCGATTAGAGAAAGCATCAAAGTCTCATTCAAAATGGCGTCGAACATCAATTGGCATCACGGAAGATGGCAAAATGACGGATAATGGCTGTAATGGCTCCTTTCTTCTTGTGCACCTGATTTTTATAGACTACAGTTCAAATCCAGTAGGGTCTTCCATTGGAGGGTTCATAGGTTAGCTTCAAATTGTCCAATCAAAAACAACAGTTTACAAGCTTCTACTTAAGCATACATTATCCTTGGAGTCGGGTACGTAAGTTGCAACATATTTTACCAATTAGCTCACTTTCAGAGCTTCCATTGTCCGCACCTGCAGATTGACCTTGGAGCAAGAAGAGAAGATGCCAGGCTGGCACGAAACCTTAAGATAAGCATGTGAACCGATCTTACTGGAAAAATACAGCTTCAAGCAAGAATACACGTTTATTTAGCACAGTGGAAAAATATGAGCATCTAAGTCGGGAGACAAGGCAACTAGGCCGAAGCCTCCACTAAAGTTATGTCAAACTAAAACTTTAAAACAAGCAAATCATAGCACACGTTTACGATTATGTCAGATTAATACATTTCTAATACATCACGTTATATAAAGCACGCTTATAAATGATGGCAAACTACTCTGAGGGCACATTTTGTCCCCGTACAATCTTTATTAGTTCGATTAAAGTCACACTCGATTATTGCGGCACTACGTTTATGCGTTAATAAATGTAAAACCTTCATTTCTGCGTCATCACACTCAAAATGAAACCCATAGTCTGCCATGTGTTGTACCTTCATAGGCACACATACAACCAGCAGATGCATTTAACATACACTCACTGCATAGTACTGGATCCTTCATTATTGTACCACTAACATGCACACTTACACCCAGTACAGGCTTTTAAAATGCACACACTGTACAGCACTATATCCTTCATTACTGTACCACTCACAGGGGTGCATGTCCATTACCATGCAGACAACTTTTCCGTTCCAACATCATTATTCTTGAAAAATACGTAAAACTACCTTTTTTGTGTGAAACCACTTTTCTTTACAAAGTTTACCATTTTACTGTGTGTACACCATTCTTCCTTATCAGTAGTGACTGAGAACTGTTACCCTTCTCTAAAAATACATCTCTCACAGATTTTAAGGCTGTCTATGTGATGGGAGTTTTCATTAATTTAATCTCAATCCAATTACTAAAACAATGCCCATAACTATAATATATTTCAACTTGTGTATTTGTTCATTAAGTGTGACCAAAAACTCTGTGGCTAATTGTTGCCATAGTCCTTTAGGGAATGGAACAGAATGCAATGGTATAGAGTGACATTTCCACTTCTGGTGAGATTGATCACACTCCAGACACTGCTTCATAATTATCATTATGATGGAATCCACATAAGGTCACCAGAGTAATAATATAACCATATTCTTTATGGTTTACTTCTCTAAATTACCGTCATCATGAAATCTTAATAATACTGACCTCTGTTTATAATAGGGATTTGCTCTCACCAATCTTGCAGTGAATAAAACTGCAGACTTTTCACGTGTGAAACCAACAATCGCAATGTATCAAGAGTACATTCTGAATAGTAAATTGATTGATGACTGGCATTGTCTACATACCTACCTATTTCCATTTGCAAGGAAAAGTGGGCCCCCCTTCCTTGCAACTTGCAATGACATGTATCAATGCTTTGCAATCACAATTACGGCTAAAGAGCATTGATTGTATGTTGACACCCGAAAGAGAGGGAATCCATGCTCATATTCAAAATGTCTGTGGTGACAGTTTCCATTTTGTAAATGGGGACTATGGACATCGAAGAGGGTGGGGGGAGTACATAGCATTCCTGGGGATTACTGCATGCTCCTGTTATGTCCAGTTGGGTGTGAGGCCTACCGTCCCTGAGCCTTAAAAGGCCGCGTGGCTAGCTCATTTACTGTGTCCTGGGATGGGGTCCCTGAGGCCTATTAGCACTCTGGGAGGGGAGCCATGTACTCCCTCCCCTTAAAGTTGAGTGTGGGCCCAGGGGTTGGGGTCTCCCATGCACATTAAGGCTCAGGGAGGGCGCTGTGTGCCCACTTCTCTTCATTAAATGTGTTTTGGCCTCAGGGGATGGGATCTTCAGGGACACCATTTTAGGGTGTCCTCCCTCCAACATCAATACAATGGCCCCAGAGACCCCATCCGTTAGGGCTGGCTCAGCTACAGTGCCCTGGGATCCCAAACCTCTGGGAATCTGTCTTTTCCTTGTGCAAGAATGTGGGCAGGGAAAGAATAATGTTCTCCCACCAGGTAGGAGCACAAAGTTGTTCTTGCCCAGTTGGAAAACAAAAGTTCTGTTTGCACTCCTGGACAGGAAAAAGACACAGAACTGCTCCAACCCTGTCAGAGCAAAAGAAAAAACTCCTGTAGAGTGGGGGCATTGCCGGCTTAAGCTGCACCCACTATGAGTGCAAGCAGGGAAGCCAGCAGGACTATGGGGGCTCTGGGCCTTCCCCATAGACCCTAATGCAGGACCAGCTGTGAGGTGCCCAGGATGAAAAATCATGCCAACTCTTGCAGGAGCACTGACCCGGGGTCGACAAGGGCCCTAGAGCCCCCCCCCCCACAGTCCCTTCCCATGGAGGATCTAGCCCCCCCCAGCTCTCAACAATAATAATGGTCAGTGGTGCCCCAGGTGGGCACTGGGGCTCCCAGTAAATTAACAATCAAGAAAGCTCTGGCATGGCCTGAGAAATAGGGTCTCTTGCAGGGAGTCCTTGGGCTGTGGGTGCCCTAAAGCTCCTCCTTTGGCCCCTTATGAAAAAAAAAAAGACAGTGGGTGACCCAGGTGGGACCACAACTCCCTGATAAAAAATAAAAAACAAAGCAAAAAATGAATAATAAATGAGCGGTCACAGCTGGTCATTAGTTATTCTCTGCTCCTTTAAAGACTGCCCCACAATGCTCTGCGAAGGGTATTCAGATGTAAAAAAAAATTTTGTGATGTCCCTTAAAAAGGGCAAGGGCACCACCAAACATTTTTTTAATGTTATGGGGGGCCCGCAGCCAGTTTTGCAGCCCGCAACCAACATTAGAAAAATAATTACAGTAAGCATAGCAAGCCTCCTGGGTCATTGAATCCATAAGAACTTACCATACTTATTCAACGTATTTCCCATGCCGGGGGTTTCACTTTACAGCTGGGAATGCAGCACCATTTAGGTCCTAGTTGTATACTGCATTATATGTGGCCTCAAGATACACCCAAAATGCACAAGGCTCTCTAGTAGTTGTTCTTGTGATTACATTTTTGAGATGAAAAATATAAAAATAAAGAGTCACAGTCATGTTTGTTTTATTATTAAAATAAACAATATTTCTCTGAGCATCTGAGCATTTATTTATAACTTTTACCTGCAAAATGTAATAATGAAAACTGCTTGAAAATAAGGAGCCACGTATGTTTTTAATAAACGTTTATTAAACATTTTTTAAGAAATCAATATTTATACACATTGCATTGTGTCAATTATTGAAATATACATGTAAGTACAATTAGTTGTGATTTTTGTAGAAAGATGATAGGTCTATTTTATAATTTTTGATATGCTCACCCCTTGATGAAGGAAATAGGCTTACTTCTTTCATTTTAGTGCTGCAGAAGGTGGGGCCTGGTGTAGGTTGGGCAACTCAGGCGTCAGGCTCTGGGGCCAACCTCATCCCATGCAAAGGGGGTTGACTGCCCGCTGGGATTGGCTGCAGAGCCTGGCAGCCAACTCCCCTGCACACGGTCATCAGTGATGTTATCAATTATGTCATTTAAGGTGTCATCAGTGATGTTATAAATAATGTAATAGAACATGTCATGACCAATGTAATATGTGAGGTCATAAGCAGTGCATGGCGGGGGGCTCAAGGTATAGTTAGCTCTACTAACTATAACTGGTGAGTGTTGGACCTGGCTTTTTGACGGGGTCATCCCCAAACGTTTTGCCTCCTTCCTCCTATTTGTTCTGACCTGTTGTTGTTGGCTTTTGACCTCTGGGCACTTTACCACTGCTAACCAGCGCTAAAGTGCATATGCTCTCTGTGTAAATTGTACTATTGATTGGTTTATCCATGATTGGCTATTTGATTTACTTATAAGACCCTAGTAGAATGCACTATATGTGCCTAGGGCCTGTAGATTAAATGCTACTAGTGGGCCTGCAGCACTGGTTGTGCCACCCACTTCAGTAGCCCCTTTACCTTGTCTCAGGCCTGCCATTGCAAGGCCTGTGTGTGCAGTTTCACTGTCACCTCGACTTGGGATTTAAAAGTACTTGCCAAGCCTAAACCTCCCCTTTCTCCACACATAAGTCACCTCTAATGTGTGCCCTAGGTAGCCCCTAGAGCAGGGTGCTGTGTGGGTAAAAGGCAGGACATGTACCTGTGTAGTTTATATGTCCTGGTAGCGTAAAACTCCTAAATTCTTTTTACACTACTGTGAGGCCTGCTCCCTTCATAGGCTAACATTGGGGCTGCCCTCATACATTGTTGAAGTGGCAGCTGCTGATCTGAAAGGAGCAGGAAGGTAATATTTAGTATGGTCAGAATGTTAATACAAAATCCTGCTAACTGGTGAAGTCGGATTTAATATTACTATTCTAGAAATGCCACTTTTAGAAAGTGAGCATTTCTTTGCACTTAAATCTTTCTGTGCCTTACAATCCACTTCTGGGTGGGTTTAGTTGACAGCTCCTTGTGCATTCACTCAGACACACCCCAAACACAGGGTACTCAGCCTCACTTGCATACATCTGCATTTTGAATGGGTCTTCCTGGGCTGGGAGGGTGGAGGGCCTGCCCTCACACAAAGGACTGCCACACCCCCTACTGGGACCCTGGCAGACAGGATTGAACTGAAAGGGGACCTGGTGCATTTCTTAGACACTCTTTGAAGTCACCCCCACTTCAAAGGCACAAATTAGTATAAAACAGGGCCTCTGCCCTACCTCATCAGACACTTGCTGGAGAAGAAACCTGAACCAGAACCTGCATCCTGCCAAGAAGAACTGCCTGGCTGCCCAAAAAAAGGACTCACCTGACTGCTTTCTACAAAGGACTGCTGCCTTGCTGTTGTCCTGCTGCCTTGCTGAACTCTTGTCTGGCTGTAAAAGTGCTCTCCAAGGGCTTGGATAGAGCTTGCCTCCTGTTCCCTGAACTCTCAGGATCAAAAAGACTTCTCTTTTTCATTTGGAATCTTCGTGCGCAAAAAATTTCGAAGCACAGCTTGCTCCGCGGCAAGAAAATCGCCGCACACCGACGCTGAACGACGCAACACCTTCAGGCGACCGGAAATTCGATGCACGGCCTCGCAAGGACAACGCCGCCCGACTTCCCGAGGGGAAATCAACGCGATGCCTGGCGTGAGATCGAAACTTCGACGCACAGCCTCGCGGAATGACGCGCAGCCGGAAAACAAGCCGAAGAATCCACGCACAGCCCCCTGGACATCTGGTAATCCCGTGACCCACAGAAAGAGACTGTCCGCGCGCCGGAAAACAACGCACGACTTCCCCGCGTGAAAAATAATGATGCAAGTCTGTGTGTGCAGAGGAGAAATCGACGCACACACCATTTTTCCATGTATCTCTTCTTCTGCGGCCGTTTGCGGAGATTTTCCACTCCAAACCAGGTACTTTGTGCTTGAAAGAGACTTTGTTTGCCTTTTAAAGACTTAAGTCACTTTATATCACTTTTTAGTGATATCTTTACAAATTCATATTGCATCTTTGATAGTTTTGACCTGCAAATACCCAGATAAATATTATATATTTTTCTAAACACTGTGTGGTGTATTTTTGTGGTGCTATATTATGATATTGTATGATTTATTGCACAAATGCTTTACACATTGCCTTCTAAGTTAAGCCTGACTGCTCGTGCCAAACTACCAGAGGGTGGGCACAGGCTAATTTTGGATTGTGTGTGACTTACCCTGACTAGAGTGAGGGTTCTTGCTTGGACAGAGGGTAACCTGACTGCCAACCACAAACCCCATTTCTAACAGTGAATTTCTGTATTTTTTTCAGTTCAAAATATTAATGTTGTCAATGTCATATTCACCTAACTATAACATTACTTTAACCTTTGTTTTTTCAGTGAATCTATGGTATTGTAGCTGGCAATACATATATTATATTTTTACAATAAGATACCCTAGAGGGATAAAGCTGTGAAAAATGTTCAAGATACCCAAATAAGATGTATTATATGCAGCACAGGCAGCACTTTTCTACAGGATTCCTTTACATTTTGAAAGATGAATCTAAATAAGTGGCAAGAATATATACCCTTTGGACTTATGTTGGGCACTCATGGGTTATTAAATTGCTGATAGTTTACCATCACTACTTTCCCAAGATGTGGTCTTTAGTAGAATCCGATAATGTGAACTGTTTTCTGATACAGTGGAAATTTTCTGAACAGGTGTTGTGGAAAGTGATCCAGTACTGAAGCATTTAATACTTCATCCTTGGGAATCCATGCTCATTTGTCAAGATACCAGTCTCTTTAATGGCACTTAAACTAACATTTTTCTTTTTTTATTCTTTATCTCTCTAAATTCCAGCCACAAACTGGCTCAACTAATACAAGGTTTATGTCACTGAAATCTCCTACACATCCCCATTTTAGATTTTTAAGAATGGTCTATAACAAGCGTAAAAAACTGCAGTATTTACTATGTCAGCTCTAACTATTGTGAATCAGAGGAATAAATAAGTTCAGAGGAATGTCATAAGTATGATGAAATAACTCTTAATGAGAACAACCCAGTTCTTTATTTATAATGAATTTTTAGAAAACATCCACCCATTAAACATCTAAAAACATGCTTTATTTTCTGCTTACAGCAATTTTATGAGATCATTGATTGGACGCATGGATTTCAAAGCCTTGGAGTTGAAAATGTACAATGCTAAGGTAAGTGCAATTTGTATCCCCTCTGTTGGTGTATGTTCTGTCTCTAAGGGATTCCAATAGATTTAGCAATTCAACCTGGCCGGTTGACTTCCAAGGAGGAAGAAGTTAATCCAAGCAAAAGCTTCTTGAGAGCATGTAAGTTTAGCTATGTCTTATTTTATTGATGTCATAATTTCTTGTGGATCGTAACTTGAAGACAACTACAACTCTACAACATCTGAGGGGTCTGTGCACTGAACTGAAAGTGAGTCCCAAACAAGTATGGTCTCAACATCTTCAATGCCCTGACCACAACAAAGGCTTCCCTTTTTCTTGCACTCCAACTCTGTTCCCTGGAATGTAGCGTGCAGCTGATGAAGGCTATGGGTTGGTCCAAGCCCTTATGTGATAGTGAGTCTGAGATAACAGCCCCAATACCAGACTCTGAAGTGTCTGTCTGTACAATGAACTCTTTGGAAAAGCCTGGTGCCTTGAGCACAAGGGCTGTGCACATGACCTCCATCAGGATATCAAAAGCTTTCTGGCACACATCTGCCCTGATCACCTTCTTGGGCTGTTTCTTATAAGTCGGCTCTGTCAAGGTGGCAACAAAGGTGCCATATCCCTTGACAAAACCCCTGTAATAACTGGGGTGGCCTCGGAAAGGCTCTTACCACTGTATGAATATTCAGGGGTCCCCAAGCCAGGGAGGTTTGAATTTTGAGGTTGAGGGGTTGCACCTTGCCCCTAGCGAATCCGTGGCCCAAGTACACATAAAAAGAAATGCTGCCCTATCTGGCACTTACTGGCCTTGAACGCCATGACCTGACCTGAAGCACTGCCCAGAGGTGGTGCAAATGGTCATTCCAGATAGAGCTAAAGACAGTAGTTTTTACTAAGTATGCATCACTGAATCCCTCCAACCCAGCCAGAACCAGTAGACCAACTTTTGAAAGGTGGCAGGGAAATTCTTTAATCTGAGGGCATCACTCTAAACCAAAGTTGGCCCTCTGGGGGGAGAATGCAGACCTCTCTTTGGCCCCCTCTGTTAAGGCAATTCACCAGTACCCAGTTGTTAAATCATAGCTACTCAGGAACTTGGCAGCTCCCATCCAGTCAATGAGCTTGGCAGCTCCGGGGATAGGGTGACCATCAATAGCAGTGCTAAGATGAGCCCTCTATAGTCCAGACAATACCCAAGTTTTACTGTGATGCCCCGTGGGGGCACCCTTGGGTACCAGAGCCATGGGACTAGATCAAGGGTTGTCGGAGAGCTCAGTCACCATTGTCAGAGAGGTCAATCACCCCTAACTCCATCATGATGGACACACTCTCCTTGATGCTGGATCTCACTTTCTCAGATAGCCTGTAAATGTCTCTTTTAAAGACATGCTATCCCCTCTGTCAATATCATGGGCATGCCAAATGGTGAGCCCGGTGGTACTTGAGAAAAGTGAGGTAAACTGTCCCAATAAGTGGCAACATTATCCATGTTGCTGTGGGGTCAGGGTAGGGGAAAGGATAACTCCTTCCACTGAGCCTCTCCCCAACAGTGGGTCAAGGAGAGGCTCGCTTTACTCATCCGTGCCATCTGTCACCAGAAGCATGGCTACTTCGGACCTCTCAAAGTAGGGTTTTAGGCGCTTTACATGCAGGACCCCTAAGGGGTTCCTGGATGCCTTTATGTCTACCAAGCAGGTGACCTCCCATTTCCTCTCTTTTACCTCGTAGGGTCCGGTCTACATGTCGTTTAAAGCCTGGGGCTCCACAGGCTCCATAAACCGCACCTTCTGGCCAGGTTGGTACTCGACCATAGAGACCTTCGGGTCTTACTAGTGCTTTATCACTTCCTGGCTGGCCTCCAGGTTCTCTGTGACTTCTGTCCAAAAGTGCTTCATCTGAGACCTGAGTGCCAACATTTAGCTCGCCACATATAAGAGGGTTTCTTGGGAGCTAGCTCCCATCCCTCCTTGACAAGACTAGAAGGTTCAAGTACAGAGTGACCAAACAGAAGCTCAAAGGGGCTGAACACCTCTACATTCTGAGGTACCTCCCCGTATGCAAAAGAGATGGCAAGAGAATGGGCCATATATGCCTAATGGATTGTGGTAGGCACATAATCATGCCCCTCAGCATCTTGTTGAAACTTACAACAATCCTATTGGTCTGGGGTGGTACGGCATGGAGAGCTTGTGAGTTACCCCACAATCATCACACATGGACTTCATGCAGGCGGACAAAAGGTTGGTGTCCCAGTCAGACACAACCTCCTTGGGGGAACCCAGTCAAGTAAATTTCATCATCAGTGCCCAGGCTACTGCTGGCTCAGTCACCATTCCCAGTCACAGGACGAACCTGCTGCCTAGGGCAGTCTTGGGATTCAGGAACCCAACAATATCTATACCCACAGTCTCAAAGGGAGTTTCCACTATGCGGAGTGGAAGCAAGGGGGGCTTTTTCTTTGCTACTGACTTCCCGCAGCCCTGGCAGCTGGGACCAGAACTGCAGAATGCATCTAAATTCATTCTCACCTGGTGCCAATAAAAGTGGATAACCAAGCTTGTAAAGGTTTTGGCCTGTTTGCATTTCCTGCCAGTGGTATGCCATGAGCCAGACCCAGTAGGAAGACCCTGAGGCTCTGAGGGACAACCAACAAATGGGTTACTCCAGGTTCCCTATAAGGACATCGTTCTCCCAATAGCTCAGTTATTACTAAAGGGGTAGCCAACTGCCTGGGCCCCCGTCTGCCATGATAGGCCCTTGAGAGTAGGGCACTCCCTTTACACCTTGCAGAAATCTTCCCAGGATGGTCCCCTTTTAGTTTGCCATCTGGACAGTTTGGGAGGTCCCGCAGAATAGCAATATCTTTCCCTGTAAGGTTCAGCCTCCTCATGGACCATGGGGCTCTATGTGCAGGTTTCCCACACCTGTGCCCTCCACATTTTTGGCAGGTACCTGGGTCATTTTTGAAGGATTCAGGTCCTTTTGACTGCCCTCTCGGACTGCCATGGACTGTGTAGTCATGCACACCCACTCAGGCAGCCCTAGCTTTTCGATGTGGGACCAGAGTTAACGTCTTTCCTGATGGTGTGCTCCATGTCATTTTTAAGTACATAGTCAACAGGCATGGCCTGCCTCACAGCTAGCCTTAAGGAGCCTCAGACCCGCCCACATTCAAAGGAATCCTGAGCCACAAGATAGTGAGTGACTCTTGTGGTTGTCAGCTGTTACAAGCTGTTGTTCTACATAAGGGATTACCTGCTCTCAGGACACCAGATGACACCTAACAGTAGTCCTGCGAGCTCATGTGTCACTCAGAACCTACCCCTTCTAACCATTGATGGTGACCCACAGCCTATATTTTTTAGTATTGCTAGGCATGTGAGCCTTTGGTACCAGAGGCAGAGTGCAGAGGTTACACTAGTGACATCTAGTGTAACCTCTGCACTCTGCTCACACTAACTGGGGCAATATCCTACCCAAGCAATACACTTCCCATCCCTGCATCTGCCCACCAGTGGGGCAGGGGGCTGCTTCCTTTTCTGGCCGATGGGATCTCACTGTTGCCCATTTTGGTAGAACTCATAGCATTTGGTTGACCTGAGGGCTTCTTGCCATGAACAACTCCTTTTGTTTGTTCAGGATGGGACTGAGACTGGGAATCCTTTCCCTGGGAAGTCTTCTGAAGGCCTTCAGAGTTGTATTCCTGCCATACCCCCCTCTTTCTTCTTGGTGATCACCCCAGGTACTTTCCTATAAATGCTGAAGCTGACCCAGAATTCTGCCCCCCTTGCAAGCTCCTCGGGCACAGTCAGCTTGGTATTTCTCAGGTACTGGCGACTCTGTAAAGCACTTTCTGGTCATGTGCTCTCTCAGAACCAGGTTAAGTCATCTATCAACATCACTCAAATTGCGGCCTGTCACCCAACGATTCAGTGCCTTATGGAATATTCCAAAAAATCCACCCAAGACCGGTTAGACAACTTGTGACTGTCACTAAACCTCAAGCAGACCTAACTTGGTGATAAAGTCTGCTTTCATGGGGGCATAGCTCATCTGGTCAGCTACATCCAAAGCCATCAGGGTATTGCTCCCCACAGCTGGCTTGTGCTTTCATAAACTAGTCCCTAATCCTTCTCTGTAACCCTGTGCATCCTTATTGCTACCCACATAGATCCCCAAGCTTTTATCAATATCACCCCCACCACACAGGAAGGCACCAGTTCTTTAAGAATTTGGACCCTTCTCTCTCCATTGAATGCTCTTTTGTTGTTGTTGCCATTTCGGCTGCACTCTGAGAGTTGTTTGGCTTTTAGGTCCATTTCCTTTAGACTAGCTTAATGACCTAGTATGGTTTCCATCTTCTCCAGTGCCTCCTGTGCAGTTCCCTCCTCCTTGCCTGCTTCCAATTTCAGCTTGCATAGGTAAAGTTTGAGCTTCCTTTCAGCTTCCCTGTCCTCCAACTTCTCAGGGGACATGTTGTGAGAGGAAACAGTGCTTCCTGCCCTGCAGCTCTGGTCCTGAGGCCATGCCATTTCCTTCCTCATTAATCTCCACATTTACCTCTTCCTGCTCAGGGCCATCACCCTCCTGCTCTCTTCTCACAGCTTGCATCATGCCTTCCTCAGAGACTCTGAGGTCTATTTGAAAGTCTACTTGTGAGGGTCCCTTTCACAAGGTTGGACCTCTGTATTTGCAGCGCTTCCTCAACTCTGCCATCTTGATGCTATCAATGTTGCTAGGCTTCAACTCCAGTTTCTCAAGCATATATCACAGGTGAGGCAAATGTGAGACAGGACTTTAGTTTGGAAATAGCAAAAAGTATCAAAATCAAGAAGAATTTTAAAAAAAAGTTGAATCTGATTTTTAGTTGTACACAAATCACTCAGTGGCACTTCACAGACTCAAGTGCTGGATCCCACCAGTTACAGCCAATTTAGGAAATTGGGTAATTGGTTGAGAGGCTTGGAAGCCCCACTCAAGTAATAAACACAATCCTGGTCTAGGTGAACCACAAAAGTCACTAAATTAACCTGTGCTTATCCCTCTGCCAGGCTTAAGTTAAAGGCAATGTGTAACATATATATATATATATATGTATATATATATATATATATATATATATATATATGTATATGTATATATATATATATACACATATATATATATATATATATATATATATATATATATATATATATATATATATGCGTATGTATACATAAACATATATATATATGTATATATATGTATATATATATATATATATATACATATATATGTGTAGCATCAATCAATAATAAAGTAAAACACAACACAAGAAAAAGAATTTAGAAAAAATAGAATATATATTTTTTAGAATTACACCTAAAGAACAAAAATCTAATCAGTAGAGACATACATATGTGTTTTTTAAAGTTTTAGGAGAAAATAGGACCAAGAACCACAAAGTGTCACTTGCAATCACGCTGGACTGGGGCAAAGTCACGAGTTCAGACCGACTGCGATGGAGCATGGTTTGGATACAGGGACCATGTTAGTCCTCCTGAAGAGTTACCTCCTCAAGACCACGTTCGCATTGGCAGGGATTGCAAGGGGGTTGCTGTTGGCCCAAAGAATGAGGCGAGTGTCGGGGACACGAAGACTAGGTCGTCACTTAAGCGTGAAGAGCAGGTCATCAGTAGCAATTGTTACAGGCTGTCATTGTTGGCACAAAGTGCAGGTCTTGCGTGCTGATTGTCACAGACTGTTGCTGTGGAGAGCAGGTCCCACTGGAGATTTGCATTGGCGGTCGTCATCGGAGGTTGAGTTTCATGCAAAGAGGTCACTTTGCTGTCGGGAAGAGCCCAAAACTTCTGTATCTTCACATTTCCATCAGGAGGAGTTCCCACTGATGCCAGCCAAGGGTCCAGGACCTGGACGGCACCTTTATGATTCAGGACTCACTCTAGCAGTGTTCTGATGAAGGGTTCTGAAGATCCCATTACCTGGTGCCAGACTTTGTGTGGGTGAATTTCCTGACCTTCCTCCAAAACTGGTTCTAGTCAGTTCTTCCCCTTCCTCCAGTCCTGGCTTCAAAATATCTAGAAACAAAGGCAAGGGCAGACCTGGTGTCACATTCCTTTGTGTGTGCTGCAGCAAGGGTCCTTTGAAGTGTAATCAGGGCAGGATACAGCTTCTCTCTATCCATTTCATCAGGAAGACCCACACCCCTCACACCTAGGCCTTCTTTCTTCCCATGTCTAGAAATAATACACCACCCACAACAGAAGAGCCATTCACAATCCTGTGACCCTAGAGACAGACAGAAAGGCACATTTGGTTAGGGGAGAGAAATACCAACTTTATAAAAGTGGCATTTTCTAAATTGGAATGTACAATCTAATTATTAAATAGGATTTTAAATTACAATTTATTTGAGTGGAAACAGCATGTCTCTTTATGGTCCCAAGCTGAGGTTAGCACTTATTAAGTCTAATAAGGTAACCCAGTATTAGTCTGTGGGAAAGATAGGCCTTCCAGCAGTGAAAACATCTTTGAGAGTTTTTTACTGTCTGGACAAGTAAAACATAAACACACGTGTCCTTTTTTCCAGATACCATGCACCATGCCACATAAGCTTTAAGGGCCTACCTTAGGGGTACCTTATAAGTATTAAAAATGAAGGTTTACCTGGCCAAAGGTTTGTGTTACCAGGACATAATTGCAGTTTAAAACTGCACTACAGACTGCAGAGGCAGACCGGAGACATGTTTTACAGTGTTACTTTATTGGGTGCTGCTACCACTAGAAACATTTAGGGTCAGATTTACAAGACCCTAGCTCCACCAGATCATCACTTTTTGCTAACCACTTCTCCATATTTACAAGGAGGTGTAACGCCACTTTTTGTGGCTTAACACCTCCTTGTAAAAATGGGCCCCTCGACACAGCAACACCCATTGCTTTTGACGCTGCCACAGATTTACAAGAAAATGTAAATCTGAGGCAACGCCAAAATCTAATGCCACCCTAGGGGTGGGGTTAGCATGGCGTAACGAGGAGTAATACTTTAATTCTTCCTTGTTTTTAGCTTTTTCTATGTTTGCTGCATTCTGCAGCACACGCAGAAGAAGCAAAATGCTGTGGATCATTGTTTATGTGCAGGAAGGGGCATCTCATAGCACATAAACAATCACACCCCTCAAGGCAGACACCCTTGTATGATGGTGCAAGAAGGCCTGTCTTGGCGCAGTAGGCTGACTTTAGCACCGACGTGGGGGAAACACAGGGGTGTGTCATTTTCTTGTAAATACAGCATATCCCTGTGTTTCAAAACTGGCGCAACTCAGCAGTGCTGATTTTGGCGCAGTACCAAGCTGCACCGGTTTCTTGTAAATCTGGTCCTTAATTTATAGGCCCTTGGTACAGGTATTACTATTTACCAGGGACTTACAAGTAAAGTAAATGTGTTAATTAGGTGTGATCCAGTTTTACCATGTTTTAAGTAGAAAGCACAAGCACTTTCACACTGGTTAGTGGGGGTAAATTGCACAGAGTCATAATGGCAACAAGAACAGGCTCAGCAAAGTAAGGGACTAAAGGCAAATAATTTGGGGGGGGAATACCACTCCAAGGATGTCAGATCTAACACTTCTCTTCTGTTTGGTAAGTCTAAATTTTTTGCCCTTTGCTAAACTCAATATATTTGCTGGGTATAGAAGGATATGTACTCTACCCCTGCTAACCAGAAGTAAAGTATCTGTGCTCCCCCCTTTAAACATGGTTGAATGGGCATATGCCTAATGGTATATTTAACTTCCATATAGGTCCACTGTATATGGTACAAAATGTATCCAGGGCCAGTAAGTTAAATGTCCCTAATGGACTGCAGAACCTATAATGCCATCCACTACAGTGACAGTGTAGAACATAGCTTCAGGCCTACCACTGTAGCCTGACTGTGGTAGTTTCCCTACTGCAATTCAACCTGTCCAAATAAACTCTCTTGACAGGTCAAAATATTCATTTCAAATATTAATAAGTCCCCCCTTGTAGGCCTTGTCGCCCATAAAGCAGGGTGCATGGTATTTAAAAGCAGAACATGAAGAAACAAAGTTAACATGTCAACAGAGTGACTAGAAACAAAAAGCTATTTTTCACTGTGGCAGGTCTAGCCATTCCTATGTAGAAACCAGAATACCGATTAGTAATCCAAAGACTGAATGTCAGGAATTGGAATAGGTAGAAAAAGTAATTAAAAATGTTATAACAGTTATTAATAATCCAATTCAATGATGAAGCCAGAATTTAATAGTAAGGAACTTTAACACTTTGAAAGTTAGTTTTTACCTGCCTGTAGTTCCTGGAGGCTAATTTGCATTTGCTCTGTCACTCTGCTAGCCAGTAATTAGCATTTGGAATGGTGTGAAAACTGGTCTCTGAGAACAAAGACCTGGACGTGGGATTTGTTGTTGTTCCCTTGACAGAATGATCAATGAAGTTTGACCCAGAAACTGGACTAACTTCAAAGAGGCCTCCTATGTCAAAGCAAATGTTAGCTGATGCTTGGGAAGAACCCTTACTTTTTTTCGCCAGACAGGCAGGCTTTAATTACAGTGGGCCTCTTTTGACATTACAGGGTTAAATCTTACTTGAATGACTTGTCTGACTTGACAGTGCTGCTGGACATTTATGTACATCACTTGAAAAAAGGGAAAACAGGATCCCTAAACAATTCTTGTGTATCAACTGTCTGGTTGCTGGCAAATCCTACTTTGTTTGACCAGCTTAGATGTGGAAGGACACTAGGATTACCAAAGTGCATTCCACATAGTACGCTCACACACACACCCTCCCCCCAAAATTTAGGGCCTGATTTAGAGTTTGTCAGAGGGGGTTCCTCCATCACAAATGTGACAGATATCCTGCCTGCCGTGCTATAATACCGTAAGGGCCTATGTACATCATAATATGACGGACGGGATATCCATCACAGTTGTGATGGAGTAACCCCCTCTGCCAAACTCTAAATAAGGCCTTTAGAGTGAATGAAGACTTCTACCATCTTAAAAAAGCCCAAAGTGGTTACGGTTGGCCTCAGGACTTTTGGCCTATTGGTTAGGAAATGTCCAGGAAGTATTCCTACCCAGTACCTCTATCATGACCATTGACCACCTCTATCAAGACTATCATTGGTACTTATGCTTCTTGATGCTATTTCTACTTAAAAATCATATATTTGTTTCCCCTTGTTGGATTTCTGAAATGTAGTGTCATTTTATTTATTAGGTTTTACTCTAATTTTCGAATTCAGTTTGGGATTTTTATTTTGTTGCACATCAACTTAATTACTGTTTTGGTACTGCAGAAATGCTTTACACATTGCCCTAAATCAGGCCTGCCTGCTCTGTGCTGTAGCTACCGGGGGGGGGACTGGGCTCAGATTAGTTTAGTGACTTTGATGGTTCACCCTGATAAGGCTTGTGATCGCCTAAAAATAATAAACCAATTTCTTAAAATAGGTGAGTTCCTTATCATTTGTTCTTCCATAATGGTAAGTGTATATGTGACAGTTCTGAAAACCGCATAAAGACAGAATTATAATAAAAGTGGACACAGACCAAGGTATAACCTGTCTGGACTTGGATGAATGTAGTGCCCAAATCTTTGCTGCAGATAAAAAACCTTTATCATGTGCCTCACATAACATTTCACACAGTTGCCATACTCAAACCCAGACTATGCAAACACATTTACCGATTTGCACAACTAATACCTCTAACCTAGCACATATCCCACTTACTAGATCATACATCCATCCCACAGTATAACACACTTAATTGATGTTCATCGTTGGACTTATCCCTCTCTTCAGTGTCAATCTTTTGTCTTCACCCCTCCTATTTTGAATTTGTTTCTGTTAGCCTAAGGACTCTATGCACTTTACCAGTGCTAACCAGTGCTAAAGTGCTTGTAACACTTCCTAAAACATGGTAAAATTGGCTTCCACTTGACTGTCATATTAAATTTGCTTATAAGTCCCTGGTAAAGTGGAATACCATATACCCGGGGAGGGTAAATCAAATGCTACCAGTGGGTCTTCAGTACCTATTGTGCCACCCACTTTATTAGCCCCTTGAAACATGTCTTAGGCCAGCCATTGCAGCCTGTGTGTCTGTAGTTTTAAGCTGACAATTTAAATTGGCAAACTAACCCCCTTGCCATGCCTTAAACTCCCCTTTTTTATTAAATATAAGTCACCCCTAAAGTAGTCCCTAAGAGCCTATAGCCAGGAAATTAAAGACACCTATGTAGAGGGAAACCTCAGAAGCTTCCCCACTTCAAAGTGGGTACCTGGTATAAATATTGGACTCTCAGACCCTCTTTTCAGCATACTGTTGGACCTGTGGCTGCTACAGAAGAAGAATTCCCTGATGCCCTGCTGCTTGAGGCCTGCCCTGCTTGCTGAGAAAGAAAACTGGACCTGCACCCTTCGTCTCAGGCTGAAGTGACTCTAAGGGTCAGCTGACTGACCTTCTGTTCCGAGCTACGGGGACACAGCAAGCTCTAGAAGGCTCCATGCAACGGCTCAGCTGATCTTCTGCACTGGACCTGCAACTGGACCAGCCTGAGCCCTACTGGCCTCTGCTGTAGTCAGTTCCTGATCTCCAAGCGGTGCCCCTCAGGTCTTGGACCATTGGCATGACATTAGTAGAACTCCTCCTTGAAGAAAAGAGGAATTCTGAAGTTGAGGTTTTGGGCGCTTTCTGACCATGAACGGACCAGTTCATGCAGATCTTGCAACCTGTGCTGACCACCAACATGTAGATCTGGTGAACCTGACTCTTCATGGTACATCAAGCACCAGTGATGACTGCCAACGTGAAATCTGCATTTTGTGCTACAGCATCAAGAGCTTGCAGTGACCGCCAACAAGAAGCTCTAGCAACGATGCCAAGTCTGCTCTCCGCACTAAAGCGATGACAATCAGCAATGCTCTCCCTGCTCCTCCTAGGAACTCTTCGCACTAGTCTTTAGAAGGTGACTTTTTCAATAGGTCAAACCTACTCCCTGTACCCAGTCCATGCTCCATCGCAGTCAGCCTGAAGTAGTCACTTTCCCCTGGTCTGGCACAACCAGATAGCTGCAAGTGGCGCTTTGTGTTTTTAGGCGCTATACTTACCCTAAGTATTTGAAATTGCATGTCTCCAGATTTAATGATGCTATGTTTTTCATTTTGGTGTAAATTAATTTATTAAATTTTACTCTGGTTTTTTAAATTGTGTCGGATTATTCTTGTTTGTGTTTTCACTGTATTACTGTTTAAGTGCTGAATAAACACTTCACACATTGCCTCTAATTTAAGCCTGACTGCTTTGTTCCAAGCAACCAGAGGGTTAAGCACTGATTGATTTAGTGGCTTTTTGTGATTTTCCCTGAAAGAGATTATGGTTGTTGCTTGAGAATGGCTCACGCCCCCTTAACCTATAACCTGATATCTCACATCCATCAGTGCTCCAGACATCGCTGACATCACCCAACACAACTTAAATGTATTCTTCATCAATGAAGCCTTTCTCACTCACTCTTCCATGCACATCCTGGTCATCCTCAATGGTCATAGTAGCCAAAATGTAGAACACACATGCAGGACAGAAGGGGGATTTGTAGTTGTACACAGGGCAGTCTGGCTCTGCACTCTTAGCAGCTATTCTATATCCAACTATTTCAAGTTACTTTCTGGTGTCTTCCCTCTCTCAAACTCTAAAATAGTCTCTTCCTTCTGATCTACAGATCACCCTGATCAAACAAGCACTTTGCAGAAGAAATCACTGACCTCATCACCAGTGACTTCATCCAAGATAACCACCCACACTCCTCGGAGATTTTTACTTCCTTTGCAACTCCAGAATGCTTCTACTAATTTCTCAAGCACAATGGAATTAAAACAACTCATCAATAGCCCAACCTACTCCAAAGATAACAGACTCAAACTCGTCCTAACATTACCCCCTAATATTCCCAACCAACCACCCTCCTGGCCTGGACCAACTACTTCCCCATCATTTTCATTTCCACAAGTAGTACACCACAGCATTAGGGATAAACAAACAATCATCTGCTACATCAAAGACATCAATTTGGAATGAAAAACAAAGATGTGATTAACGTACTAGTACACTTCCAGCAACCCACAGCCCACCACAGGTGGCGGTATTATCCTTGATATCTACAACAGCCCTATGAGAAGTCATGTTGAACACTATCCTCCACTGCAAACCTAATCCACCAAGCCCAAAGCCGTCAGTGCTCTGGTAAACCCAAGAGTTTAATGAAAGTAAATATACCAAATGAAATCAGAGAAAGAAATGGAGAATATCAAAGTTCTGGGATTCTCTCACTCCGCTCTAAACACTCCACTTTAATTACTGATCTCTAATAATTGCAGCTAAAACCTATTACTACAAGACCACCATCAGTGAGGCAACCAACAGAAGCAAAGCTCTCTTTTAGGCTACAAAACACTCTACTAATCCTCTACCAGAGCCCACATTCACTGCTTCACTTAATAAATGCAGCCAAATCGATATATTCACCAAGAAAACTAACAATATCAGATGCAACATAATTAACACTTACACATTCCCCTTAGTTTCAGCCATTCCCCATTTTCTGACCATCAAATAGAAGCCCTTCAATGCAGACTTACTTGGATCTCTCCAATATCCTGAATGCTCTTAAGTCCTTCTCTTATGAAGATGATGCACTTCCTTCTTCCATCATCAAATCACTCCAAGTGGAAGTGCTCATGCCTCTTCCCCATACTATCAACAGCTCCTTAAGCAAACAAACATTTTAAAATACCCTTAAGAAAGGTCCTATATTTCCTATGCTAGAGAAACCATTCCTAGGGCTAGCTGCCCTAACAAACTTTCACCCTATTATCCTCCTTCCATTCATATGAAAATCATTGAGAAAATAGTCACCACCTGGCTACAGCAACTCATCAGCAAGAAATAATTTCTACCAGACTACCACTCAGGCTTCAGAACATGCACCAGCACTGTGACAGCCACACTCCAAGTAGTCCTCCTCCTTAATGACAGGAACTACTTGTGCCTCCTGGTCCTGCTTTGCCAATCTGCAGCCTTCAATATGGTTGACCATTCAATTCTTATAAACACCCTGAAAACACCCAAGGGATTTCTAGGCACTTTCTTGAAATGCTTCACATCCTAAGTTACTAACCTGCAACAGCTCATGCAAAAAAGTTACACTTGAACAAACACTGCCTGTCTTCTGATAATTATCCAAGACTCCGTCTGTTCGCTCATCATCTTTAACCTCTATCTAAAAACACTCAAATCCATTCTTGCGGACAGAAGCATCAAGATCCATCAATGCACAGATGATACCTAACTGTTCCTAAAATATTATCACCCAACAACATACAATGACTCAAACGTGCCTCAAATTCATCCACTCTTGGATGTCAACTAGCCTCCTGAGCCTAAACTCCTCCAAGCCTCAATTCCTCCTGTTTCCCAACAGCATCAAACAACCCCAGATTCAAGCCTGACTCTCCAACATAAATCTAGCAGTCCCCCCTCCCCCAGCTCAGAGACTCTAACATCTATTAGAGTTATTTATAACACAGAGCTCTCATTCCAGCAACACTTCCCCAGGAAGACCAAGAGAAGTACAGAATGATTTTTTGCAACTCTCCCTCTTTAAGAAAGTGAAACTGTTTCTACCAAAAGACAACTTCAGAGGAACCATACAAGTCTTAGTTATCTTAGTCTTAGGAGGCAATGCTCTGATCAGCAGTCACCCCAGTGCCACCGTAACACCCCTGAAAGGTGTCCGACAACCAGCAGCACATCTTATCGAGGGCTTGAAAAGGTTTGACTGCATCACTCACACATTAGAGGACTTACACTGGCACCTGCTTCTAACCTGAATCATGCTTAAAATGTGCTGCATCACTTACAAGGTCCTCAGCAACAGGACCCAGGAGGACAATATCAGACCAAGAGCCTGGACAGCACCAGATCAGAGATAAAACATTGGCAAAAAGATCAACATTAAATCAGCACCAAATTTCCTAAAATTCTGAAAAGAAGTTGTTGACACACCTCTTCAAGGAGCACTAATCCTGACCCATCAGTCACTCCATTACCTTTACTTAATGATTGCATCTTCCTAGGTGCCATGACTCCTTTTCAGTGTTCCGTTGCTCCAAGATAGGACTACTCTCTACAATTGTCAACACATACATACATATAAACATACACGCATATATACATATATACATTTCCATGCTATTTAATCTATTCCTGGGATGTTAAGGGTCTGTGACATCACAGCGAACTTCTATCACCTTCAAAATCTTAAAAACCTTTTAAGGTTGGAGACAAAGTCAACAGAGCACTTTTTCATGATTACGAATTAAATTGTATAAAACGTGGACTGTCATGCCATTCAACTACAACAAGAATACATGCAGATATTTCTGGGATTATAGATTCTGCCAAATGATTGTCAGTACCTCATTGAATACAATTCAAACTTCTATAGATCGTTTTTAGGGTGCCAAAGGATCACAGCTCCAAGCAGTTGCAGGCCCTTTTCTCACTGAGCACATACAACTGCAACCTGAGATTTAGCATGCCAAAAAATTAGTACAGCCAAATCCAATTGTCATGATCATGGTAAGGGACTGATTCTGGTGCTAGATGATCAGCCCTGGGGACCATTGTGCCCAAAACTAAGGAACCTTCCCCTATTGGCTCATTTTAAGAAGAATCTGAAAATCTGCCTCTTTAGAGAGGCTTCCCCATCCTTCAACGACGTTCTAGGTACTAGCTCCCTTCCCTAGAATAAGGGCCTTTTGTGAAAAGCACAGAACACAGCCATAGAGAAAGTTGTTTAATTGAGTAACAGGCAACCCGTTCCATAGTAACTGTTCATCTTATCAGAAGGATGGGGACAGGGCTATTGAAGAACTGTACTCATACTGCCTACTACTGCCTACTTCAGCAGCTTGAAGTGGTTTGAATCGAAAGACAACACTTTACAAAGCAGAACACTCAATAAAAATAATTAATAATGCTAATAAAAATCATCACTAAGAGGCATTATAGAGAAATGGAGATTTACCACTTCTTTTCCACCAAAACATACTTTTTAAGGTCAACAGTAATGTATTTGGGTGTTCATCACATCTACTCCTGTAAATAAATATTTATTTACTCCATAGTGCTTACTTTTATATAGGCCTGCTCAAATAAAATCCAATGTCTATTTTTAATGCTACGAAAAGTTATAATGAAACGTAACTTTTGTTATTTGGTTTAAGGTAAGCATTGTGCACAATCCTATCATCGACAGGTAGTGGAGTGCTGCAAAGAAATTAAAAGAGACGTTTTCACTTACATGGATACCACTGGAAGAACGATTATACACATGACAAAAGCACGGAGGGGTTACGAAGGGTCGTGGAGCTTTATGACAGTGGAAATCATAGATTTCCCGGGAGTTTGGTCACTTTCAACATCAAGTCTGCCATTTTTGAAAGCTTTAGACCAGGTGTTCTTTGAGAAAAGTGTCTTGACTTATTTTCTGAATTGCAAGATGGATGGGGCACAGGATGAGGGCTCGGTGTGACTCATAGAGTTTCATTCGATGAATTCCATGGAGTTACCTAAAAACTCCACAAGATCCCACGGAGTTTCACCCACGGGCAGACAAAACGCAGCACACACTACTCACCCTACAATTTAGCCCCGGTAGTGTGAGCAGCGCTGAAAATCGGTGCAAACGTTACCATACTTTGAGCCACAGCGCCCAGCTATTCAAGCTGATTTTACTGTCACTCGAGTAGAAAATCTACTTGAGCTGCAGGAAATCCACTCAAATGGCAGCCCTCTGACTGTGACCAACTACGACAGACTGCGCTATGAAAACGCGCTACGGCATACCAAATCTCGCTCACTAGCTTGCATTTTCTAGAACATTGCAGGAGAAAAATTCCGGCACTCTGTGACTGACAGAACTTGGCCAGAACTCCACGTTAAAGAGTAACGTGGAGTGAACAGCATTCTGCTAATTCCGCAAGCAGAACAAAACATACTACCCACCCCTACACAGGGTGCAAATGAGGCTGGTGTTCTAGACTCTTAACAGAGTGTAGATGTCTGTCACCTTACTTTCTCTCTATTTTGTAACTTAAATCTGACTAAGGACTGACGTTTTGTCTGAAAAAAGAATTTAAATATAGATAGAAGGGTCCAGTCTACGATGTAAGTGAAATGCCTCGCTTAGTTTTGTGTTGTACTTGGTCTGTTTTAATACCACTATCACACAGCACCACTTGTTACCTGGCATGGTTTCCGAGGAGTACTTCACTCCAAATTGGCTGGATTATTTTTAGTGTGTTACACTAGAATTTGTTTATATTTTCACGTCCTGTACCCAGATGTCTGTATTCATTACGTTTTTTCATAAAGCCTAACAATTTAAAAATATTGTTGAGAACAGGATATATCTGATTAACATTTCAGTATAGCTTATTGTAATGATGTAATTTTACTTGGTCCTGTATTTATGTTGGTTACTGTTAGAAATGGGGTCTCTAGTTGGCAGTGGTTTGTACCCTGTCCAAGTAGGGACCTTCACTCTAGTCAGGGTAAGGAAGCCACACAGCTAAGATAACCCCTGCTTACCTCCTTGGTAGCTTGGCACGAGAAGTCAGATTTATTTTAGAGGCAATGTGTAAAGTATTTGTACAAACACATGCAGTAATACAGTGAAATCACAACAAAGCACTCCACATCAGTTTAGAAACATAGCCAATATTTATCTGAATAAAACAAGAACAAAATGACAAACATAAACATATACAAGTAAAGATTTCACTTTTTAAAGGTTTCAATGAGTCTTAATCAATAGCAATCAATGATTGTATCTTTTTAGCACAAAGTAACTTGGAGGCGTCAAAACCTAAGATGATCAGGCCGCAGGGGAGGTGAGGCGCGAAAAGCAAAGTGATGCGTTGGTTCCTTACTGTGCAAGGGACGTGATCTGTTGATTCTTTCCTCGCAGGGAAGGCGATGAGCTGCTTTCTGTACATACAGCCTCAGTTCCTTACGGTGGTGTGGGGTCAATGAGAAATTGATTCCCAGAGTCGAAGCATGGAAAATCCAGACATGCTGTATTGCTGGAGCTGTGGGGAAACAGGTGCTGCGTCGATTCTGCAGCTGCAAAACTGCCACTGATTTGATTCTCCAACAGCAGGACAAGCGATGTGTTGATTTTTCTGCACGGCACATCAATGTGTGAATTTTCTTCTTCGGTCGCTAGCTTACACTTCCAAAAGGCCTAGGGACTGGAGTTGGCCCTACCTGGGAAGTCAGGACTTTCAGCAGAAGAGCCCAGGCACAGGCGGGTAAAGCCTTTGATGTCCCTAAGACTTCTTAACAGGAGGCAAGCTCAGTTCAAGCCCTTTAAGGACCTTGGAAAGAAGGATATTAAAAGCAAAATCCAGTCCTTTCACTCCCAGGACAGAAGCAACAAGCAGCAGGCCAGTACAACAAAGAACAGGCAGAGTGGCAGTCCCTCCTATGGCAACTAGTTCTTCTTCCTGGCAGAATGTCTTAAGTCCAGAAGTTTTCTGACTAAGTAGTGTCTGAGGTCCAGTACTTGTACCCATTTTCTGTCTCTGAAGTAGCCAAATTTCAAAGAAAGGTCATATTGCGCAAAACCCTGCCTTTTCCTGCCCTGGCCACAGACACACTTCAGGGGTTTAGAGACTGCTTTGTGTAAGGACAGGCACAGCCCTATTCAGGTGCAAGTGTCAGTTCCTCCTACCACTCTAACCCAGAAAGATCCATAAGGATATGCAGGGCACACCTCAGCTCCCTTTGCACGACTGTCTAGAGTGAATTCATGAACAGCCTAACTGTCATCCTGACCCAGACGTGTATTCTACGTGTATTTTTTTTACATTTGTACACACTTTAAACAAAGATATAAACATTGGCTGTCTTCCTCTGCCAAAACGTCAGGCCCTCTTGTCCGAAATTAGTTGTGCCAAAAATGTCACCCTATTGGACCAAAGGTCAGCGTACTATCAGATTCCACTTGCCCAAGAATCACAGGATCTCACCATCTTTGTAACACCATTTGGGGTAGATAAGTTTCTGAGGCAACCCATTGCAAGCGTGTTTCAAAAATGAATGGACAAAATTTTGGTTGGGGTTGATTATGTTCGGGCCTACCAAGATGACATTTTGTTTTTTTCTAAAACAATGTCTAAGCATAAAATAAAATAAATAACATAAAATATTCTTGAAAACAGTTTTGAGCATATTTAAATAGGTAGGATCTACTCTTAAGCATGGCAAATGCCAATTCTTAAACAAAGAATTGGATTATTTGGGCCATAACATCACACATTTGGTTATCAAACCCACGTTTTCTCTGGTTCAAGCCATTGCCAAGTTCACTCCTCCCAAGGATAAAGATAATTTAAGGTCTTTTCTTGGAATGAGTGAACATTATTATAGATGTATTTGTAGATATTTTCAAACTGTACAGCCCTTTAGAATCTCTTGAAAAGAGGAGTAACATTTACATGGGACACTACTTCCAATGAAGCATTTGAAAAAATTAAACCTTTTTTTTTTTTAAATCTATTTTATTAACTTTTATTATCTTACATCTGTTTACTCTTTCACTGCAACATTTTGTAGTCATTGTACATTTCTCTCAGTCAGTTTGCATTTACAATTCGTGCTACTCTTCATTCTCTACTCAATTCCTGGACATCGTCAGCTTCCTTAACGCTTTTCGTCAATCCCCGACTCTGGTGGGATTATCATATTTACATTTTGCGTTACATTACTCGCCGGTCTGCGTTACCTTTTTGGATCATGTATGACAGTAGTCAGCTTAGTTCTGTTCTCATCCATAGCTTGGATGAGAAACTAACAACCAGAGAGAGAGAGAGTGAAAAAGTGAAAAGAAAAGAAACGGAGTTGATAATACATTAAAAAAAAACAAAAATTAAAGTAAATAGACCAACGAACTAGTGGTCAACATAGCGGCATTGTGTGGGTGGGATTTATGACTGATATTATAAGAATGCACGGGGGCACAGGAGCATAAGGAGGAGGGCCAAACCCCTGGTGCACCCGTGCGCAGATATGCAGGCTTCCACCTACTTTATCCCTCCCCTCTATTGGTGGTGTGTAAGGTTGCTAGTCGTGTGCTTCAGTACTACCTCAGTCAATGCATTTTGATTGTGTAAGTATTCGTCTTCAGGCCCCCACTCGGGAACTTCCCCTTGGGTGAGCTTCTTGGGGTGTGCTACTCATCCCTTATTTCAGCCTCGGGTGCTGTTGCCCTCTTACATAGGCCATCCCAGTGCGAGACCAGGTCTTCCCATTCTGGGGCAATGGGGACCTGTCGGATTCCCCTAGCTTCTTCTGCCCTCAGAACCTGCAGTTCAGCCCTGGACCATTTCAAAACGTCACCTTTCCAGTCAGACTGTGAGGGGCTGCCCGGGGCCTTCCAGCCCTTCGCGATTAATCGTTTATAAAGTGCCAGGGCCAAGTCAAGGAATCTCCCTCTCACCCTCCCTTTCAGCGCAGCCGCCCTAAGACCCAGTAAGCACAGATCAGGTGTGGGCGACAATTCTATCACTAGTAACTGGGCCAAAATGGCCATCGTCTCTCTCCAACCCGATTGAAGCTCTGGGCACCCCCACACCATATGGTCAAAGTCAGCATCTCCCCCCCGACACCTCGGGCATGTCCTTGGGGTCCCCCCGTATATCCGGAACAGTCGATGTGGCGTCAGATATGTCCTGTGAAGGTAGTTGTACTGAATGTACCTTAATCGTGTATTACGCGAGACCACTCGGGGATAAGCCAGTACTTTGTTCCATTCTGTGTCAGTTAATTCCCTCCCTATCGTGTTTCCCCACCTTTCTCTCAAGGATCGTAGAGGGTCTAGCATGGCCTCCACCTGGGCCCGGTATATCCTGGCGACCGCATGGGATTCCGCCCCCGATGTCAGTAATAGATGTAGCACCCCGTGCGTTGCTGGCTCTGCGTTTATCGTATCCCAATGGCCTTTCAGTATTATCTTAGCGAAGAGTAAAAACTGACCCCGGGGGACCCCCTCTAACAGTATGTTGGCGAATCTCTTCAGCACCCCCTTCTGGAAGAGTCCTCCCACTGTCTCAATCCCCGCGCCAGTCCAGGGGCCCAACCCCAGTTCTTCTGAGTCCTTCGCCCCAGGCCCCACCACCAGTGTCGCCAACGGCAGTGCTGGAGAGTATGGCGGCACTCCTACTCTTTTCGTGCATTTTTTCCAGCATGCCAGCGCGATCTTAACCATTGTGCTGTTCTCAGGAAAGGATATTTTCCTGCCTGCCATATGTGCCACTATCCTTGCCGTACCTATTACTCCCTGTGCAGTACAACGGTCTAGGTGTCCTTTGCCCACTTGCCAGCCGGCCACCCACTGTAGCTGGGCTGCCAGGTAGTATGCTTCGAAGTCAGGAGCGCCCATACGGGTTGGTCTACAAAGGGTCGTCAGGGCCGTTCGTCTGCGTCCGTCGTCCCACACTAGTTCCCTGAGCAGAGTATTCAGGTCGCGAAACCATGTCGGTGGGATCAGCAGTGGCAGGTTGGCGAAGTAATAGAGGAGTCGGGGAAGCATAATCATTTTGGCCAGTGCCACTCTGGCCATTATTGAAAGTTTTAGTGAACGCCAAAACCCAACCGAGGATCGTAGGGATCTGAGTACCTTACCTAGGTTACCGTCTCTGAGGTCGCTCATCTTGTGATATATTTGGATACCCAGATACTTGAAGGTCCGTGGAGCCCAGCTCACATCCAGCGGGCACTCCCCCGGGCGCGTGGATCCCTGCTTCATGGGGAACACGTATGTCTTGCCGCGGTTAAGGCGTAGTCCCAAAACCTCCCCAAAGTCTTCCAACACCTCCAGGGCCCAAGGAAGACCGCTAGCTCCGTCCCTGAGGTAGATCAGGATGTCATCCGCATACAGGGAGACAATATGCTCGTCCGGGCCCCATTCAATCCCCTTACCCACCCCCTCCCCCCGCAGCTGGGCCGCCAGGGGTTCAATCGCTAATGCAAACAGGAGCGGTGACAGAGGGCATCACTGTCGGGTTCCGCGAAACACTGGGTACGCGCCCGAGATTGTCCCGCCCGTCCTCACTCTGGCCATTGGAGACGAGTACAGCAGGTCCACCCATTTAGCCCCTTTCTCCCCAAGGCCCATTTTTAACATAGCTGCCCTCAGATAATCCCACCTAATTGAGTCGAAAGCTTTCTCTAAATCCACCGCCAGCAAGGCCCCGGCAGGGGGCTTCGACTCGTCGGGCATGTACAGGATAGAGAAAAGCCGTCTGAGGTTCTGAGAGGTGCTGCGTCCAGGGATAAAACCATTCTGGTCAGGATGTATCAATGTGGTCATGAGGGGGAGCAGCCGGTTGGCCATAATCTTGCTAAGTATCTTAAAATCACTGTTTAGCATTGATAACGGGCGGTAGTCGGCCACCGATGCTTCCCTATTGTTGGTTTTGGGGAGTGGCACTACCAGTGCCTCACGCAGCATGTTAGGCAGTTCTCCACTATTCCATGCCTCTGCGTACATGTCTGCTAACTCAGGAATCCGCAGGGTTTTATATTTTTTGTAGAAATCCATAGGGAGCCCGTGTGCCGGGGGTCTTCCCAGAGGCCAGTTGTGTTATTGCCTCATCTATTTCTTCTGTAGTCACTGGCCCCCCAGGCTGTCTCTGTCCACCGGGTCTACTACCGCTAGAGGGATCTGTATTAGGAAATCATCTAGAGACCGTGTCTCCAGCTCGTTAGGTCTTCTATACAGGTAAGTATAATAATCCCTAAATGCGTCATTAATGGGGCCTGGGTTAAGTCTGCGGTTCCCCCCTCTGTCCAACACATTCGTGATAGGCTCACTATCTCAGCTCGGGCGCACCAGCCATGCCAGGAGCTTTCCCGATCTGCCCTCCTCTGATTGTAGGGACGCTAGGTATCTTTGCATGTCGTGGCATCTAAGCCGTTCCTCAGGTTGGGAGTGTTCTCTGCGGGCGCGGTCATATTGTTCATCACCTTGTGTTGTTGGACCTTGTCTCAGTTCCCCTTCGTGTATAATCTTCTCTAGGGCAGTTAGCTCCCTCTCTAGTGTATGCCTCACTCCTGCTGACTGCCCAAGGCAGAAACCCCTCGTCACCACTTTAAGCGTCTCCCATTCCACGGCCCTAGAAGAGGTGGATCCCTTGTTAGTCTCAATATGTTCTGTCAGGTGGCAGTGGAGCGCTTCCCTGTACGCTTGATCCTCCAGTGCCGCAGGGGCCAACTTCCAAGAAGGAATAGGGGGTCTGTCCTGTGGTACCCTCAGTGTTAACAGTAAAGGGTTGTGATCTGATATTGTGCGGGCCAGGTACTCAGAATGGGTCACGCCTCGAGCCAGTCCCGCAGTGCAGACTACCCTATCAATTCTGGTGTGTACCCGATGGAGACCCGAGTAAAATGAGTAGTCTCTAACGTCCGGGTGTCGCGTCCGCCAGACATCCACTAAACCCCAGGTGCTCATCCACTCTACCAGCCTTTGAGCTATCTTAATTGATGTCGCCCCTTGTAGCGGCGGGGTGGATCTGTCCATTTCTATGTCCAATACTGCGTTGAAGTCCCCACCTATTAGTACTTCCCCAGTGCGTTGTCGGGTGAGGTGTCTTGATAGGCCTGTCATGAATGAAGTCTGGTCCTGATTAGGGGCATAGATGCAACCCAACACCAATGGGGCCCCATGCAGTTTCCCCTCCAATATCACAAACCTACCTTCTTTGTCTATGTTGGAAGAGTCAACCGTTAGGGGGACACCCGCTCTAATCCAAATTAGTACGCCTCTTGCATAGGCTGAACATTCTGTGGCAAACACCTGCCCCCTCCATCTACGCCTTAGTTTCTTGCCCTCCCCCGGTGCTAGGTGGGTCTCCTGTAGCATTGCTATCTGCACTTTCCTTCTTTTTAGGAAGGACAGGATTCTGTGTCTTTTGGCCGGAGTGCCCATCCCCTTTGACATTCCAGGTTATGAAATTGTAGTCAGCCATTTTAATCCTGCACTCTGGTGAGAGCGGGCCTGGTGCACCCAGAGCACCGGCCGAAACCCCCGCACGCCTGCACCCCTACAATGTACTGACGGATCCATTTGCCACTCTGAACGGGCCCGTCTCTCTGGCTTTCTGTAGAAGGCTATCCCTGTCTCTGTAGTGTAGGAGCTTAGCGATTACTGCACGGGGCGGCCTGCCAGGGGCAAGGGGCCTCGCCGGCACTCGGTGCGCTCGTTCCAGCGTGTAGAAAGGAGTCAGGCATCCAGGTGCGACCACTGTGCTGAGCCATTTCTCTAGAAATTCCACCATGTTCGTCCCCTCCGACCCCTCCGGAAGGCCCACCACTTGCACATTGTTCCTTCTGTTTCTTCCCTCTGCATCTTCAGCCCGTTGTTCGAGTCTTGTGACTCTGTCAGTCAGGGAAGCTACCTCCGCCGTCGTGTCTTTCTGTCTTGGCTTTGTCCACAAGCTTATGGTGTTCCTCCCTCAGGAGCCCCACCTCAATTGCCACTTGGTTGATGTCGCGCTGCAATGTCGACTTTGTGTCCTCTATTGCTCCCAGTATCTTGTCTAGGGTGTCTTGTACTTTGGTTTGTGACTGACTCTGTGCATCCGCCTCTTCGCCCCCAGCAGGCGCCACGTGGTCCATGGCTCTGTTCTTGTGGCAGCCCTTGGGGGGCATCAGACCGGGTGTACCACGTTGGGCACGGCAAGCGGTCCGGGCTTCTTCGTGTGTTCTGCTTTTGGTCTGTCCTTTGGTCTCCAAAGGTTTAGTTCCTGTTCACAGATATCCCCAGACCGGGGTCTAAGCGCCCCGCCGGCCAGCTCCGGCGTCCAGTCGCGGTGCCAGTGGGTTTCGCACCCGTCTACGGTTGCCAGTTGTCGCACCCTTCAATGGCGGGTCCCTCGCTCATTCCTCTTGCCGGGCTTGTCCTTTTTGCAAGCAAGATCGGGCGCACACCTCAGCCTCTATTCGGCCGTCCTCCTGTGCGGGGCATTTGTCCGTTCCCCAGTGCTTCGTCCTTTGCTGTAGTCTTCTCTTGGTTCGTGCCCATTGGCCCCATTCGGGGGTCGGTGGTGTTCCCAGGCGTTCAGCCGCTTTCTTAGTAACTCATTTTGGGTGGGCACTTTCTCTTATTTTGTTGAGTGGGCCCTTTTCAAAGCAAAACTTCTGTGGCCCCGGCCCCCCTTTGGGAGACCTCTTATTTAGCCCCCAGGAGAGCTGGGGTGCCGCGGGTTCAATTTTGCTCCAAAGCTCCGATCGGGCCCAGTGCTCTAATCGGGGCTGGAAGCCCAGGACCGTGTCCGCTTCCCTGCCTCCAGTTTAGGCATTGTTCTTAGGGGTGGGGCCCCTCTGTGGCCTCCCGCCCCTGCCAGGCATCTCGGGGGTGCTTACCCCGGCTGTTGGGCCTTGGCGCGGCCGCCACCACACGCGGGCCGCCTGCTCCGATCCCAGGGCGGCCCGCCTGTTCACGCAAGGCTGCGGTCTCCCAAAGGGGGATAGGCCGTAAGCCTCCTCCCGCGTCGGGTGGCCCGCCTCTGTCCCTCGCTCACCTCCGTCCCACAGCGAAAAAATTAAACCTTGATCGTTAATACTATTGCTCTTTCACCTTACACTCCTGGAAAGAAATGTTTTGTTACTGTGCACCAATATGGTGTGGGTGTAGTTCTTTCCCAAATGGGTGTCAGGCAAAGATAATACTGTTGCTTTTGCCTCTCGTGGTCTGAAGCAAGCTGAGTCTCACTATAGCAAAAGAGAAAGGGAAGCCCTTGCCTGTTCTTGGGCAGTAGAAAAGATTAAAACATATCTATGGAGCACAAGTGTTGAGATTTTTACAGATCATAAGCCACAAAACATCTGCTAAATGGTGACAGGTCCGGCAAAGCATCTGCAAGACTAGTTAGACTATTGCCACACCTTCAGGAGTATAACTTTCCTATTAAATACATCTTTCGGTGTAATAGTAGAGCTGATTGTCTTGCTAGAATGCCCATATAATCAACTTATGAAGATGAAGACTCAGATGACGTAGAGTGTGTTGTAGCCACAGTAGAGGATGTTCTAGAGTCAACAGGTGTTGTAAAGTACAAATATTGGCTGGGTATAATGAGTAAAGATGAGGTCTCATGCAAGGTTATGGATCATGTAAAAACCGGTTGGCCCAAAGAAACTTTGTTACCATCTCCCCTCTAGCCCTTATGCTCAGATTGCAAGTGAGTTGACTATTGTAAAAGGCATTCCTATGTGGGCTGATGTATGTGTCCCTCCTTTGAAAATTTGTGAACTACTCATCAGAATTGCTCATGACGTTCATTTAGGTGTGGGGGAACTTCAAGAAATTTGAAATTATATTTTTGGTGGCCTTTCATGGACACTCAAGTATCAAAATGGATAGACAACACATGTCTTTTATATGATAAACATTGGAAGTCAAGTCACACTCCTCTACATATTGTGCCATTACCTTCAGAAGCTTGGTATAAACTAGCTTTGTACTTTGCGGGCCATTTGATCTTTTACCACGTGACTGAAGATAGCTCATTGTTTTAATTGACTACTATTCTAAATGGATATATTTTGAGTTTGTACCTGCTCCAAACATCATGCATGTCATAAAATGTTTAACAAACGTTTTTGACAAAGAGGGTCTACCAAGCCAAAATAGTCAGGTGGAGACAGTAGAACTGCTTAAGTGTTATAAATTCACTGCTTACACGGCCCACATTCACACCACTGGGGACAAGCCAGGCCACTTTCTGGACTGACTCGCTTGCCAGGAATCACATAGCCCCACAAGCACAGAGATCCACACTATCACAGGTCAGAAAGTACAATCCCAGTCAGCTATATTGCAAGCCTTTGGCTCCTATTATGCCAAACTCTACAAATCACTGATTTTTACTACCCTTGTGACTGCCTTCCATCAACACACTTGAAAGGTGAGGAGATTCTTAGTCCAACTGGTGCCACGCCTTGTGAAGGTGTTCAACCAAGCTCTCACTACAGGCATACTCCCACCTTCTTGGAGAGAATAAGTTCTGATCTCCCTGCAAAAACCAAACCGGGACTCTGCCCTGCTATTGTCATATCGATTGATGGTGATATTGGCAACCGACTATAAAATCTTAGAAAAAACCCTAGCCGAGTGTTATCTGCAGGTCCTCCCCGCTCTAGCTGACTCCAATCAAAATGGGTTATTACCCGGACGGAGCACCTCTAATAATAAAAGGCGATTCTTTCACGTCATGGACCAGGCCTCCTTGCGATCAGTCAATTAATCCGTTTTTGTAAAGTGAGGCTACTCACCTGTGAGGGTCTCAAGTCACTGGGGAGGTGGATTGGGAGGCGGGGGGCACACTATCCTTGATACTTGACCTCAAGAAGGCTTTCGATTCCATATCCTGGGATTACCTTTTCAAGGTTCTCAGAACAGTGGGCATCGGTCCGCAACCTCTTGTGTTAACTAAGTTATAATACACTAGTCCAACCTCCAGGGCTCGAATAGGCCACTTAATCTCTCCCCCATTCCCGGTTGAGCATGGTGCTCATCCAGGATGCCAGTTCTCTCCCACCCAAGTTACCATAGACATGGAACCACTTGCTCACCGGCTCCGAGGGCCAGAACTGGGGCATACAGCTAGACAACATCGCCCACACAGTGTCGTTATGTGCGGACGATTTACTCCTATATATCTGCAATGCAACCATCAACCTATCCCCTATTGCAGAGACATTCCAAGACTTCACCACCGCATCACAATTGCACGTTAATTGGCAGAAACCATGAGCCTTCCCGCTAAGTTGCGATGCAGCTCCTCAAAATATACAATTGGGCAATGCCCCATTAACTTGGACCACAACATCGGCTTTTACCTGGGAATCCGCCTCTACCATAGCCAAGGTGACCTGTTTGAGTGGAACCTGAGGCGCACACTCACAGCAATAAAATTGCAAATGTGCTTCTGGAAAAACCTACCTCTAACTCTTAGAGGTAAAATTGCGCTTTCTAAAATGATCATCCTCCCACGCCTCCTTTACCACTTTGCAAACAACCCTATGGTTCCCAAATTGGGATTTTTGGGGGAAATCGACCGATTGCTCGGGGATCTCCTGTGGGACGGCGAGCGACAGTGTGTAGCTTTTCGTAAGCTGCACTTACCATTGGGGCAGTGGGGTCTAGAAGCTCCTTCCTTTGAAAACTATTATCTCACTGCACAACTCTAATGGTTTTCCCTCTGGTTAGCAGGGAGACACCGGTATGAAACCAGCACAGGTGAGGGTCCTCTCCCTCCCCACATGCTGTGTCAATTTCTTCACCCTACCATTCACCATCAGTAATCTTGGTCACTACATGTGTGAAAGAACTGAAAATGCCCCATCAGGGCCTTGCAACTGACACGACAGGTCATTCCATATTCCCCAATAATCCCCCTCAAAGACCTACCCGGACTGCTGGGACCTTTCACAGCCTCGCAGCTTGCGGAATGGCACTCACGATCGCTGTTCAAGGAAGAGACCTCTTCCACAAGTTGGAACTCCTACCATTGGACTGGCTACATCAAGACTACACCATACCACCAGGCCAATTCTTGACATATTGGCACCTAATAGCATCCCTCCACTCACTCTGGGGGATATTAGATGAGGAGCCACAAATGCACTCTGTAATCCACACACTATACAACATGGGAGAGGTCTGTCTTATCACACACATGGTTTTACTCTGCACTTAGGGACCATATGGATTACTCCCTGACACCCCTTCACCAGATATGGGAAGAAGACACAGGAAGGCCCGTGCATGATTCTGAATGTTCGAGGGAACTGGAATTCCCCCAACAGAGTATCAAGAAATGCCTGCTTCAAGAACATACAATACACAATCCTTCATAGGGCATTCTTCACGCAAGCCCGCCTGATCCGTATGTTCCCCACGTCACTCCTAACGTGCTCAATATGTCCATCCCCCTCAGTGGATCTCCAACACATGCTATGGACCTGCCCAAACAAAGCCAATATCTGGCGGGAGGTACTTTCCACCCTAACCACGATTACCAAGATTCTGACCCTCAACACTTGGAGAGCTACAGCACTTCACATCTTTCCATGGCAAAAAAAATCAAAAGGTCGAAGCCTGATTTGCCGACCTTGCACTCCTACTAGCCAAACACCTCCTCACCACACTCTGGCGCTCCCCCCAGCCCATGCTCTTTCTCAGTTGCAGTCAACGCTTATCAGATGGAGCACAGCAGAGAGCTCAGAATTACATTGGAAGGAAGTACAAAGGATACGGAAATGACCAATAACACCCACTTGGGATGTTATGTTATTCCAACTCCAGGAAGTAGCCGCAGTAAGAGCTCCTCCTACCCCCCTCCCCACCGCCATGAACCCCAACTATTCTGTCAGCCCCAGATCCGCCCGCATCACTCCATCAAACCATACACTGCAGACCAGATCGCGATGTCCCGCTACACAGGCCAGAGTACGGCAACCACATCCTTGGACCCAGCTTAAAACACTATTAGCAAACCCACACTTCAATGGACTCAGCTACCAGAACCCGTTAGATTTCTAAACTTCTCCCTGCACTACATATAGCAGTCCTGTACCACCTCTTCTGCCCCGTGTCGCACCTTGTACCTACTTCACTCATTGTGTTAACTCTGTCTCTACTGTGTTGAAATTACTTGGTGAACACAGTTGTTTCAGTCCATGCTCAAAGGACTGACATCACTGTAATAATTGTTTCTATGTTAAAAACCTAATAAAAATCATATTAAAAAAAAACAGAGCCTGCCAAAAGAAGTAGTTACGGACAACGGAACACACTTTACTTCTTCACAAATGAAAAATGTTATTTCATCACACCATATAAAGCACTTACAAGTTGCGCTGTATTCACCTTCTTCCACTGGTCTTAGAGACAGAATGAACAAATTCTTGAAGGAAGGAATACAAACCGCGCTAGCAATAAATACCCCGGTAGAAGACTTTTCGAAACAAAACCTTTGGTCATTTTTTATTACTCCACACAAGACTACTGGCATTTCTCCTTTTAAGTAATTACTAAAAAGGAAACCCAGATTCAAGGTATTCTGATTGGATCAAGACTTTAAAACCTAAATTGGTGTGTTGTTCGTGTGCAGACAAGAGAAACTCTATTTTGAAAAAGTATTTTGATAACAAACATAATGTAAAAGGAAAATATTTTAAAGTAGGTGATTGGGTTATGATTATAAACCCGGTCAGGGTCGAAAAGGGTGCTTCTATATTTTCTCCACCAATTCAGGTTGTGAAAGTTTCTGAAGGTTCTCTACTCTTAAATAAAAAAGGATGGTGGGGGGAAAAGATGTTTGGTTAAACTTACACAAGAAGAGGCTACCAAAATCATGCAATGTAAGAAAGGACATGATGGTTTGCTTGACACTGCACTTTGGCCAACTACCAATTCATTCGGATTCCCTGTCTGAGAATGTTTCTAGATCATCTTTAGTCAATTATGGACTTGAGGTCAATGATAATTCTAGATGTTCCAATGTACTCAGTGAGGTGTCATCTTCTCTATTTACAAATGATTCTGATACTGACTCACAAAATATTCATTCTGATGAATCACAAGAGACTCACCTAGATTCAGTATCTGGTCAGGATGCTACCATGCAAAATGACGTAAATGTGAAAACAAGATGTTCTCGTAATGCAGCTATGCCTCTGAAGTATAAGGACTATTTTCTTCATTAACAAAAGTGATGTTTTTAATTGTCTTTTTATTAGGGGGAAGATGTAATGAAGTAATTCTAACTGGGCCTACGTTAATGTTGGTTACCACCATATAGAATTGTTGATTTAATAGTAAATCTGATTCTGCTTGTTATCCTTCAAACTTAGGCCCGTACATGCATTCTCGCCCTGTGAGTTCCAAATGCTCTTGTTTGACAGATGCCACTGGAAGTCGCTGGTCGAGGATCCTCCAGCCTTGGGTTCCGTTCAATAAACTTTCTGGAGACATCTTTATTGACTTTGCTGTCAATCTGTACCTCACGCTTATGGTCTGAATTTCAAATGCCCTTTTACTTATCCGTTTACTAAGACTTATAGCTTCACTGTCAGGCAGAGGCTGTTTCCCCACACTAGTTTGTGTACATTCACCGCACTGGTACTAATCATGCTACTCCCACCAAGTCAAATACTGCTTTAAAGGTAGCAGATTAATTCCTGAAGAACTAACTCTTAGCAGCCCAGAGATAGCTTTTGTCATTCACACAGACTTCTTTGATTATTGTCAACTAATGCACAGGTTATGCTATGCTGTGGTAATTAGTTCTTGCATAGTGCACACCTCCCACTGCTATATTTCAGTGCACTGGTTGGTTTTGTTGGTTCTTTAGCGTTTTTAGAGGTTACCTGGGTTTGCAAACCATGGGACATTGTTTAATGTACTGTTGAGTGATAAGGGTTGAAATCACATAGACATTTTTTCTTTAGAGACTATTTAACACAGTTGTCTATTGCTAGATCACTGGCATGAAACCTGGCTCTTATTTTGGTGAATTGCAGTTTATGTGTCTGGTAGGTAAACAATACCATTTACATGGATTTCAGTGATGTGATCGTTATGTGAAAAGGTAGAGTAGAATGCAGCACACATAGAAAGAGGAAGTAAAGAAGAGAAATAAAGATATTCCTTCTTGTTACACCTCAACTGGGGAGACATAGGTTTTTGATGCATGTGCAGGTCTACCATTAATTAAATCTGGGAATGTGCCAAAATCCATGGGTGCATGTGTGGGAACACCGATGCTCCACTCATGGAACTCCTTCCCAGGGCAGAGTAACTTAAGAGTTGCATTGCTCTTGCACCCCGTTGCGTGGTGCAAGACTGACACAAATCTTTGATAAATATAGCCCTTAATTACTTCTCCTTGCCACGGACAGTCAACTTAATTGAAGGGTTTCTGCCTTCCACACATCTCATTCTCCTGAAGGTTTGCAATTTTTCATGTTGTCCTGCCAGACAAAATCTAGAGTTTCATGCCTGGTGTAAAATAGAATGCTTGCACATGCCAGGGTAATACTCAAAACCATAGACAGGTGGATGAAAAGGTTTTTTTCACCTGGAAAGTTTTGTGCATTTCGGATTTTTGCCGCTGAGAAATTTCGTGAAGCTTTTAGTTTTCTCCGTAGTAAGATAATTGTCACTGCTCAGCGAAATGCATTTCCACCCTAATCAAACTTGGGTAACCTGGAAAACGTATGCAGATTTTTTTATTGCAAGTTTAGGTATTTCCGAGCTTTTTTGCCTAATGTCAAACACAAGCATAATTTTTAGCTTTTGAAGACGCTTTCTATGCACGATGGTACTACACAGAAGTGTACTAACTGCCTTTTTTAGAATATACCTTGTGCATAATCATTTTGTTAGAAATAATAAGGATATCTGTAACGCAAATTATTGCAAAGTAAATGGTTTTCAAATAGATATGGTTAAACCAAACACTTTGTAAACCTCGTTTTCCTAAACTTTCGTAAAGTTGGAAATCTAAGACTCTGGAAAACAATACTGAACGTTGTCTTCATTTGGCCAACCTACCCAGTGACAAATTCGGAGAGGTTCCAGTTGTACAAACCCACTGTGATTCTATAGTGGTCGCATTAGTGAGAGAGAGTAAATAAGAGAGGAGTTAAAAGAGTGTTAGGTACACATAGAAGAAATGAGAGACAAAGGTGATTTGAAAGAGAGAGAAAGAGGGAAAAAAGATAGGCGAGATGGGGAGCGTGGAAGTACTTTGTATAAAAGCTTAGCATTAATGCAGCTTGCAAGAGCCAAATTTGCTATATAACCAAAGTGAACTTTGGATATTGAAATGACGTGATGTAGTATTGCTTGAATAATATGGCAGAGCACTTTGGAAGAAGGCTGACAATAAATGGGCCAAGGCTGGACTATTGATGCCCAGTTCCCTGCCGAGAACTGTGTGAACCTAAGCCACTAATTTGGCTGATTAATATATGGTTCAATCAGCCAATCAGTCTAACTTCATCTGCTCTGCTCTTAAAGGCCTATTCTTGGAAGTATATATTACCTAAACGATAGGTCTGCCGTCGAGGACCTGAACCTGTAAGTTCTGTGTAAGTGCAACTTAAGAGATAGCTCTGCGATCTAAAGCAAACACGTTTATCCTGATTTATATTCTGCTGTCTAAAACAAAACATGTATGCGGCTCTACTCTGTGAGGCATGAAAATGTAAGTTCTGTGAAACATGAGAGATAGTTCTGTTATCTGCAATGAGTATACATACCAGTGATGGATGGAATGCATGAATTAATCTCATCCACTGGTAATCATTCAGGCTACATCCCAATCCATCATTATTCTGCACACCATGCCTCTCACTTTGGACTCAGCTATATGCAAATCAGTCTTGACCCTCTTCCAGTAGGAACAGTCGAGCCCAAACTACCAAGCAAGGTCCTCCCTGAAGGTGGAACAAAAGCAACCCAGGACCGGTTTCACCCGAATGACTGGCTCATCAGCCGGGTATAGCTTAGTTCCAGTGACACAGCATGCACAGGATACTTGTCTGGACACACCCATCCCACTGAGGGCAAACAAATACGTAGCAGTGATGTATGGAATGCATGAAACAATTTCAGACACTGGTAATCACTGGAGCCGTGTCCCAATCCATCATTATTCTGCACACCATGCCACACCATTTTGGACCCAGCTATATGCAAATCAGTCTTGACCCTGCTCCAATAGTAACAGTCTAGCCTGTAACTGGGCCTGCCTTGGCAGTTTGGGCTGGACTGTTCCCATTAGGAACAGGGTCAATGCATCATTCTATTGGGAATATGATTTGCATATGATTGGGTCCAAAACAAGGTGTCATGGTGGGCAAAGAAACAGTGGATTGAGCCATGGCTTGAGCTATTGCCAGTGGCTGAGATTAATTAAAGCATTCCATCCATCTCCTTGTTGGTTTTGTATCATTTGCATAACATTTTTGCTCTGCTGTCTAATGCCTGACATGAAATGTTCCTTGTTTCCAACGTCCTTGTCTAAAGATTGTAATTGATTGCAATTTTAATTACAATTGAATTTATATAGCGCTTACTACTCTTGGGGAGACACTGAAATGCTTTACGCCAGGCAGCATGCTGCTCTGGAACCCAAGATTAGTGGTTATTGAATGTTATTGGCTATTGGGATTAGTCTTGTGTACTCAAGAAAATCATTCCATTCATTCACTCCAGTTTCTTTGTGTTAAATTACGCTTTTTTTCCAAGTAAGTCTTATTGGCATTTTTTTTAATCAAACTCAAATGCCATGGGGAGATAACATGGCACAATACAGCACCAGGCATTGTAAGCAGTATGAGTGAACATGCCATACATAATATTACAGATGAAAATTAGTTGTCTTGTATCCTGCCCTAGAGTCAATATTTGTTATTGTGTGCTGCCTGACTCTAAGAAGACTATGGGGGTCAATAAGACCCCGACGGTGAGTGTAAATGTGGCGGTAGTACTGCAAACAGGCTGGCGGTACATGTGAGAATGGCAGGTTGGCTGCAGCCAACCCGCCACTTCTCCATTCATACCGCCATGGTGGTATCAGCGGCCAGGCCGGAGATGTCAATCTCCAGCCCGGCGGCCGGCATAGTATCGCCGGCAGCATTATGAGCCTGCCTACTACCATGGCCACGAAAATCATGGCGGTAGGCCCTACCGGTGACAGGGAATTCCTTCTATGTCACCGGTAGGTGGCTCCCCCACCACCCCCAACAAACACCTGACACCCCTAACCCCCTCCATCCAAACACCCCCCACCTCCTCTGATCCTCACATACATACCCCCACCCCTCTGATCCTCAGACACCCCCCACCAATCTGATCCTCAAACACACCCCACCCCCTCTGATCCTCAGACACACACCTCCACCCTCCATACACACACACACCTGCAGACACGCACCACGCATACATCCAATCACTCACACTGGCATACACACATTCATACACACACTGGTATACACGCATTCATGCACACATACATCCAGACATGCTCACACACATTCTTACAACAATCACACTGACATACAGACACACACTCACTTCACCATTCTTACACGCATTCACTCACAGGCATACAACCACGCACACAACACAACACACACAGACGCATTCACACACTCACTCACACATTCATGCACACACTCAGACACACAACGACCCTCCACCTTCCCGCACTCACCCCCCGCCCCTGTCAGAAGCCCGACTTACCTTGAGCGAGGAGGTCTTCCGTCAGGGAATGGGAAGGGGGCGCTGATACTGCCAGCAGCGGCCCGCTAGCAGGACACCCCCAGGCTGTATTACTGGTCATAATACGGCTGAGAGCACTCTACTGGCGTGGCGGTGCTGGTGGTAGCAGCGCCACCTTACGACTTTCAACCACCATGACCACTGCAGGATTTCCGCCCTTCTTCTGGAGGAAGTCTGGCAGTGCTCATAATATGGCAGACGGATGATAGCCGCAGTGGAAGTATTTTGGCGGCCGTCACCACGGCGTTAGCCGTTTTTTTACCACCGATGTCATGTTGACCACCTATGTCTCAAAAAAACTCAAGAGCAACTAGCTTAACCAAAGGTATGCATCTCTAGGCTGGATCCAGAGTGGGGAATCACTTAGCCCCCGTATAAAATATGAGATGGAAGGAGCCCTGCAAGGTTGGGGGGACAGGTGTGGAAATGAGTAAAAAAGCAGCAGGGGGAGTGAGGGGGGATAGAACTGGCCACCAGAGTGCACCACCTGGCAGTATCTTCCTGCAGGATGGAAGCAGCATGCAGAAGAACTGGAAAAGCTTTTTAAGGTTCACAATCACTGGTGAAAAGTGTGAGCATATACCATGTATCTGAGGGGTAAGGTTGGCCTCTCGTCTGATTTAGCCTCCACTGTGGGAAGGTACTTTTCCCAGTCTGGGGTTGTGGCTGGTCTGCCACAATCTGCGCTGACTCTGCACAGCGAATCCTGCTCAGCTATTATCCCAGTACGGAAGCCATACAACCACAGCTTTGTGGGTGGGATGGGGCTGACTTCCAACCCCTGGCTATCATGGCTATCCACCACTTGGTAAGATTTAGGGCCAGGTGAATTAACTTATTAGGAGGGTTTCATTCAATGGTACAAGTGGTAAGCTCCATCAGACAATGTAGTGGTTCCTTCATCAGGTGGGAACCCAGTGTCTCCGAGATATGAGGAGTACTTCATCCCAGTAAGAGCTGATGTAGGGTCAATCCCATACCATGTGTAAATACTCTGCTGCATTGGTGGAACAATGGGGACAAGCATCCCTGGTGCTTGAATACATATGGGCAATCGGTTTGGGGTGAGATAAGTGTGGTGTAGATAATTGTTCTGGGTATACTTAAGCCTAGCATTGGTAGAGATAATTTTAATCCTTCACATGCATTGTGTCTATTACCTGTCTGTGAGTGTTGCACTTAGTGCTGTTTCCCAGCAAGTCCTCAGCGCCTGGAGCGGTGTACCGCTGTCCATCTGTGAAGTGCTATGCAGGCAGGTAATGGCTCATCTGCCCCCCCACCCATGTGTAAGTAATGTCTGCACCAAATGTGAGATCACTGGTTCCTTGTGTATCCTATGCCCGACCTGAAACAGATGATGTGTGAGGGTAGTGTAAATTAAGAGTCTGGTGGAATACCTAAGTCGTCCATCAGGCCGTCAAAAGTATAGAGAATCTTGTTGTTGAAGAGGTCTCCCCATGTGGTGAGGCCCCTCTCTGTCTGTTGAGCTACATCTTGTCTTAGAGTGTGGTGCAAGCCAGTATCGCCCAGAGGGACAGGTCTGGTGCATAGGGGGTACATGTGTGACATTTGGTAGTGCATGTGCTCAAGCAGGCCCCAGCCAACCACATAATGACGTTCCTGTGTCCTTTAGGAACCACTTTATTGGAGCCCAATAACCACCACAGTACATCAGGTGGAGCTGAACCTTTAAACCAGAGGTCTTCAAACTGGTGGGCAGGACCCCTAACGGGGCCTCATGTGATCTCAGGGGGGGTGCCAGGTTTTGGCCAACGGAAGCATTATACTGATAGAAGTGTTTTGTTTTAGTGAGCGGAAGTAAGTTGCTCTGTAATGGGCCATCAATAACCTCTTTTGTGATTTATATTCTGGCTGGGAGATGGTGTCAAAAGCAAAGGAATTTCAAATATTCTTCAAACCCCTCACCCCCAAATTTCTAATAATCACTCTGTGGATACTTTTACACATTATTAAAGCCTCCCTGACCAGACAAATATGTTTGGCAATCATGTATTTGATTGCAATTTTAAATCAATAATAGAACCTAACTGCAATATTTAAATAAGTCTAGGGATATTTAAACATTGCCAGTTTAATAAAATAATGGTGAAAAATGATTAGGGGGCCCCAATGATTTTTTTTTCCACGGGGGGAAGCGTGCTATTAAATTGTTTGAAGACCACTTCTCTAAACAAATGTCCAAGTTCTGACATGCCGTTTCCAGCCAGCACATCAGCCACTGCAGTTGGGATACTGCATAGTAGTACTCATAGATCCGGGCTGAAAGAAACTCTTGTTCAGTAGGACAGGAATGGCAGAAAAGAAATATTAAAGTCACTAGAGTACAAGCATTTTCAAGATGGCTGTGCGCTCTATACGGGAGAGTGGGATGCCCATCCAAAAAGCATTGGAGCTTCCTTCTGTAGTCTACTACACCTATATTGCCATCCACCAGGGCTTTGTCAGTGTGATACACTCTGATCCTCAGGTATTTAAAGGTATCATGGCTCCAGGGGAGGTAGGCATGGGGAGGCTCTGTTGCTGCTCATCTGTAGTCACTGTTAGGGGAAAGAGATGGGATTTGTCTTAGTGCACCTTAAGGCCAGATGCTCCACCATAAAGGCACAGGAGGCCTAAAAGATATTGGATGTTGTCTGCATATTCATGGAGGTATACCAACACATCATCTGCATATAGTGAAATTACATAACGCTAATACTTGATCTGAACACCCCAGTCAGGGGCCCTACTGTGGAGCTCACGCACCAGGGGCTCCATGGCCAAAGAGAAGATGATTAGGGAGAAGGGACAGCACTGCCACGCTCAATGTGTAGTGGGTCAGATATAGTAGTACCAGTCTTCACTCTTACCATCAGTGTATTACAAAGCAGCAAAACCCAGGACAGGAACCTCAGCCCTACACCAAGTATGCAGAGGACCTCTTTTAGGTTGTCCCACCCCAGAGTGTCGTACGCCTTTTCTATATTGAGGGAGCAACCTAGGGGTTAGTACTGGATTTCCTCATCTAGTCCATCAACATGAAAAGGCAGCATAAGTTCAAAAACATGTTTTTACCAGGTATGAAATAAATTTGATCAAGATCTATTAAGTGTTGTGCTATGTGTATCATTCTATTGGGAAGCACCTTCCCGAGGATATTATAGTCCATATTTAAAAGGGACAGGGGGCAATAAGACTGCACCAGCAATGGATCTCTGTCTGCTTTGAGAAGGACCACTGGTACTGCTTCCCTTACAGACTGGGGAAGTATACCGAGTCATAGGCCTGGAGGAGGTTTGGGGTGAGCTGCAATGTGAAGGTGGTGTAGAACTCCACGGGCCATCCATCCGGGCCAAGGGTCTTACCACGTGCCATTTGTTTGAGCGACTGAGAGATTTCATCCCTGGAGAGTATGGCTTCCACTTCTGCTCGGTGAGATGCCTGCAATCTTGGAAGATGCCGAATGTCCGTATCAAGGACACATCCACTGTTACTCGAGCCATGTACAGTGTGTTGTAATAGCAGCAGAAAGGAAGGTTAATCGCTTCCTGAGAGTATGTGCCGGTCTTATCCTGAATAACTGTGATGGGGCCCTGGGGGAGTCTGAACGGATGAGCCAAGCAAGGAGTCTGCCTGATTTGTCCCCCTCCATGTGTTTTTTAGCCAAGTACTCCATGGGTTTAGGGCACCAAATTTACCTAAAGTGGTCTTGAATGTAAACTTAGCCTGCGCTAATGGAAAAGCATCCGTCTGGTCCGTCTGCACCCCCAGAGCAACCCATATCAGATCACCCCAGGGGTATCTGGAGTCTGTGATTCTTGTCATCGTACCTTGCCATATCTTGTTTACCCTCTCTAGAGCAGGGGAAGTGAGCTGGGTCTTTTGAAGGAAGACTATGGCCCTCATTATGACCCTGGAGGTCGGTGTTAAAGCGGCGTTAATACCGCCAACAGGCCGGCGGTAAAAAAAAAAGGGATTATGACCCTGGCCGTAATCGCCAACACAGAAGCCACTTTAACACACCGACTGCCAGGGTGGTAAGGGCCACTGGGCTGGAGACTTCGGTGTCCAGCCCGGCGGCCGTCACAATCCCACCCTCGGGATTACGACCCGGCCTACCGCCATGGTTTTCATGCCAATCTTACTGCCATGAAACCCATGGCGGTAGGCGCTATCAGTACCAGGCAATCCCTTCCCTGGCACTGATAGGGGTCTCCCCTGCCCCCACCCCCTCCCCAGAGTCCTCTGCCAGCCTCCCCCTCCCTCTTCTGCCCCCGCACATTTACACACCGACACGCGCACCCATATACACACATGCACACACGCATATCCACATCCACATACGCATGCACACATACATACCCACATACCGCCACACACACCAACATACTTTGTCGCACACACACATTCACAACACACAGCATACACCGACACTCACATTCAGTCATTCACGCACGCATTCAACGCGACTCATGCCCGAATGCACGCATACCAAAACATACACACACCCATACACACACAACACCCCCACACACGCACACAACACCCCCCACCCTCTCTCCTGTCAGAGAACCTGACTTACCTGCTTGCAGGGTGTCCTCCGGCTGGAGACGGGACGCTGCTGTCACGCAGCAGCGTCCGCCAGCAAAACACCGCCAGGCCGTATCATTGCTCATGCGGTGTTTTGCTGGCGAGGTGGTGCTGCTGTCAGCAGTGCCACCTTACTGCCGTCCGCCGCCATGACCGTCGGCCGTATTCCGCCAGCCTTCTGACGGAATACCGTAGACGGTCATAATACGCGTGGACGGCTGCTAGCCACTGCGGCGATATGTTGGCGGTCGTCGCCGTGGCGGTAGGCGGCAGTTACCGCCAATGTCATAATGAGGGCCTATGTGTACCCCACACCTCCTCAAATATAGATAGATGCTATATCTCTTAACAGAACTGACCATGCCTCTTACATTCCAGGTCATAAGTTGGTACTGTGTCCAGGCAAAATGACCACTGACTGTCATGGTTAATGCAATACGATCCAGGCCCTATAACCGCACCCCTATTCCATCAACCCATCCCCCCCACACAAGCACCCCACGTCTATGCATACCATATAGAAAACATAAAAATGCAAATAACAAAAAAAGCAACATCAACTTCCCAACACCCATTCCCAAACCAATATCCCAATGGGTGCCCTGCTAGCAGTACTATAATGGAGGGGAGCATGGTTTCACAACAGGTAGGAGAGGTAGCAACAATTCAACTGGGGGTGTAGGGTGAAGCAGAAGCAATGTGTCATCCAATAAGGAGACCTGCGTGACCAGGTCACTGATGGTACTGGGCCCCCTACAGGTAAGCCGAGTACTGGTAAAGACTAGGTACAGTAGCTCCTGCGAACATGGCCCCAGCCTGACAAGGGCTGACATCTTGCTGCAAGGTAATCAACATGGTGCTTGTCCAGCATAGGTTGATCATATTAAGTCATCTGCTGACATGGGGGTGATAAGTAGGTGCCCCCGCAAAAAAGCTAGAGCTAGGTCCAGATCTGATGCAGCGTTGTCTAGTTTTGCGGCCCTAACCAAGGGAGGTAAAGGAGACGCATTGGGTTGTTCAGCCAGGACAACTGCCTGGACGCTCTCCCTGGCTACCTGTCCCCTCGTAGGGGCCCACCTTCTTGTTCCTGTCCTGGGCCTACAACACTTCTGCACCTGCCAGCTTCTAAGGTCCCCCTCTCCTGTGGGTGGTGAGATGATGCCCTGGCTCTCCAGCCAGGTCTGTTCTTCTCCAGGGGTTACAAAGGAGATGGTATGGCTGTCATATATTATCTTTAAAGTGGCAGAAAACTGCAAAACATATTAAATTTGCAGGGCTCAAAGTTACCTCTTCAATACAGGAAAGAGGCCTGGCACCTCTGCACAAACGTGGTATAATCATGGAATATGTGTACATGAGAGTTGTCGACCATCCAGGGTCCCTTTGCATGTGATCCCTGTCCCTTTTAGTTGAAGAGGTAGGCAACCACTGGTCTCAGAGGGGCACTGAGACACCCGTTCCATGGAGAAGAACGTTGATAGTTTACTACCCAGAACAGTCGGTGCAAGCCACTCCTTGAGGGTGAACTCAAAGCTGGGGCCCTTGGGTCATTCTGGTAGCCCCTCGATCCTCACATTTTTGCGGTGGGAGTGGCTTTCATGATCTTCAACTCATTTCTTGAGGTAGCATACCTCCTCCTGGAAGGCCTTTATACGAGAGTCCGCCTCTGTGACCACCAGCCGGAGCACTCCTAGTGTGTTTTGGAGTCCTCCGCCCGGCCTTTCAACTTCTTGTGGTTTGCACGCATGAGGCCCATGTCAATCCCTAGGGATCCATTTTGAGTTCCAGGGAAGATTTAATATTTAGGGCAGCTTGTAGGATCTTGTCAAATTTTCAAGAGTTGTCTAATAGTGTATGCTCTAACCTTGCATCAAGAGGTCACAGGGCACCTCCATCTGAATCGCGGCCCCCTGCCTTGGCCATGGCTGCAGTGGCCTTGTCCTGCTTAAGGCAAACCATGAGACCAGCCAGAAGGGCAGACGCACCTGCGGGGAGGAAACCACTGAGTACAGAATTCCACATTGATTCCTGGGGTGCCAGTCATGATAGGGGCACAGTACCATATGTCAATTTCAGTTGAAAAAAGCCCCACCTGTGTAGTAGGGCAGTTGGGTGACACAGCGCGGGTGGCGGAAGGGCTATTATTTAGACCACAGATTCTGATAAGGATGGAGGTTGGAGAGTGATCCCCGTTGGGTATGGGGTCATGGTATAGTCTGACATAAGTGAGGGAGGACAGTAGGGGGTTCCCCATGCCTCTCTTCACATTTAGTCCTCCTCAGGCAGCAATGGTGTTTGGTGGCGAGTGATTGATCAACTGTGGAGCCTTTGACCTGGAGCATGAAGGCAAGAGGGGCAATGCAAGTCTCAGGGTCTAGATGAGCCCATGTACCACAGAGGTGGTGATATAAGGTTTTGGCCACAGTTCATGAGGAAGGGAGGACCCTGTCCCCATGCATCCCCCTGATGTAGGCCTCAGTTTGCCAGGAAAAGTCCGGCTGCCACTCACCCCCCCACCACACACAAGGTAATAAGTGTGCAGTTGGAATTGTTCAGTTGTGAAGGTGCCCTTTGCAGCTGAGCTGGCTGGGCACAGTCACAGTAGGCACCACAATTCCAGGCATCTGTCATCAGGCAGGCTAGTTCCCACTGAGTCACTCTGAGCCAAGCAGTAGGGCTGCACCAGCCAAGCAGGATAGCTAATTCCTGGACTCAGTCCAGCTCCCGGGACACTGTCAAAGTAGCCATGCCACCATGCCAGGGAGCAGCGAATCGTAGCCAGATCCAGCTTCTGGCCTCCTCCCAATGGGAACAAGAAGAGTCCAGTTAAGATGCAGGCCCCACCCACACTTGAGTCCCTGGCTCAATGCACATTAGTAGGCCTGAGCTTGGGCCAGTAGATCTTTGGGCCAGCCAAGGGCCCGAATTGGGGGGCCACACCACCACACAGCAGATGTTACAGGTGCAGCAAATGAAGGCCAGGCTGTGCCTGGGGGCAGGAGTCCTGAAAGATGCTTACTACTGATGAAGCCCATTTTCTGTACTAAATTAAGTGAACAGCAGTTATCTTTATTGGGGGTCGGAGTAATGTCAAGTTCCTGCAGATGTTTGATGGGATTCATAGATGAGTTTAAAGGAGGTTAGATTTTATTCAGTTTTATGGGTGTGGCTTTCAAAAAAGGAAAAATTGTATGCAAATTGCTGAAACTCAGCAATAGAGATTAAGTCAAACATGCAAGTGCCTTAGAGAAAGGCATGCAGAGGATGGGAAATGAAAAAGAAGGCCATTTCAAAAGAAAAAAGGGAGGTGGCAATCAGAGATTTAAGTAAAGGTCAGCTTTCTTGGGGAATTTTATGACTATAGCTGCCACCTTTTGGGTCTACATGCAATGTGAGGATTCAAGAATCTAGACAGAAACAACATTGTATACTTGTGGAGTGCTTTATCTGTACTTCTGAAAGTTACTTGAACTGGGCGAACATTCTATGTGATACTAGGCTACCACAGGACCGCCACTTAAGCAAGGATAGCTGATCAGCTTTGAAGATGGACGCACAAAATAATGCCTGGGTCCAAACTAATAATGGAGCAGATGTCTTTTCAGGTTTGGCTCACTGTCTTGTAAAGCAAAGCGGAATCCATTTTGCATACCTCTGGTTTAACATAGCACAAGATAGAGGCAGTGTCAAACTGGGTGAAAATGTTCAAACTAGTCCTGCTCTCTTCAACTTATTTAATCTCTCTCTCTATCTCTCTCTCTCTATCTCTTTCTCGCTCTCCTCATTTCTCTCTTTCTCTCTGTCTCTCTCCTGAAGCTCCTCCCAACCACTGTGTCTGCTGTAATCATCTGGGGGAAGCTGGAGGAAGTGCAAGGGGTACTAGCAGCAGCCTCTTTCCTCCAATGGCTCCAGCCCACTGGGAAAATGCTTGTTGGAATAAAGCGGCAATTCGGCCTGGATGGAGGATGAGTACAGCTTACCCAGACAGTGAGAGTATATTGCCTTCATTTCTGTGGCTAAAGGGAGGAGATTCCAACACTTACATTCAGTGACAACTTTGCTAGCAAGTGGCTGCTGATTAGACTTCCTTGAACACTACCCTTTCTTAGATGGTACAAGTGAGGGGTTAAGGGTAGAACTACAAATTCTGCTGTCAGAGGCGCAGGGTACCTCTTAGGTGAAGCCCAGTATTTTGTCTTTCTTTATCACACTTTTAGTAGGGATGGGCGGACTGCACCTGTGGAATGGGAATTTGGTAACTCTGGTTACAGTTGTAACACAGAGTTTTGGCCAAATCTTGCCAATCACTGTGTGGTTTAATTTTTTTCACTGATAGTCTCCAGAAAAGCAAGCATAAGCGAGATCCGGCGTCCACTAGCACCATTTTCATTGGTCGGGTCAGAGGGTTGATTCTCGAGTAGATTTGCTGCCACTCGAGTAGATTTTCTACACAATAAGCAGCAAAATCAATTCAAATGGCCACGAGCTCTTGTGCATCACATGGTGCATTCACGCTGATTTTTCAATGCTACTTACACCCCTGCTGCTAAATTGCAGCACGAGCAGCGTGCAATGCATATTTCCACCCATTTGGGGAACACTGCGGGTTTTTATGTAACTCTGTAGAATTTTGCAGAGTGAAACTCTGCAAGTTCTGCCTACCCCTAACCTTTAGTTGGGCTGATGTCAGCCAACGTAAAACCTCACACCTCTTTGTGCCTTTGCTTTGTGTAACGCAGGCCACAGACTAACCTGATGTAAAGAGTATCTCTACGCTTAGCCTGAGTCTGGACAGCTGTCTGGAAAGAACTTTTGAAAGGAGTAACACCCCAGGCCAGTCTAGCAACGTGTACTGGAAGAGCGCCCCCCCCAACATGGGGGGGCGCGGCCCCTTAGGGATCGGGGACGCCGGGGCCGAGCCTCGCACTAGTTGTGCGCAGGCTGGCCATGGGTTTCCGCTCGCGCGTCTCGCGAGACGCGCGGGCGGAAGTTCGACGCTGGGAGAGCGTCGGTGGACGGGGCAGGGCTGGACCGGTTTGGGCCGCCGCGCACTGGTGGGGGGGCATAAAAGCGCCCCCCCCAGAAGGCTCGGCCTTCTTACTTCGTGCGCGGCGGCCGGGGACGGGCAGACCTGTTGGCGATTCGGCGGCCGGGGACGGGCAGACCTGTTGTGTGGATTTCGGTTACCAGAGGACCTGGTAGCGCGGCGGCGAGGTCGAGGGCAATTGCGTCTGGCAGATAGCAGGGGAGCGACCTCGTAGTGTCGGGTGCATCAATTTGGACGTGGAGCGGCAGGCGCAGGGGAGTGACTTTGTCAAGCAGTCTTGGGAGCAAGTAAAGGAAAGCGAGGTGAGTGAGCGCACGGAGGCTGACTCCGTAGTTAGGAGGTTGTTCTGTGCGCACTCTCACCTGGTAGGGGTTTACACCCCAGGTCAATTACTTTAAAGGTTTCTCTAGGTAGCGTGGCCGAGCGGTCTATGGCGCTGGATTAAGGCTCCAGTCTCTTTCTGTTTTCAAAGTTTTAAAAAAAAAAAAAAAAAATTTGGGTGCCACGTGGGAGAGGGCTGTGGTGCAGGGGCAAAAAAGTATTAAGGGTTACAGATATTGTTCTCCTCCCATTTATAGTTAGCTTTGTGGTAAAGCAAAAGGGGGCCATATCAATTGTTGAAAGTGCTTATTTACAGATATAGTTGTGGTATCAGTAGGTTGGTAATTTGTCACTAATCTGAATGTGTTAATGGTGCATTGCGCGTCAGTGTCCTAAGACTTTTATCTACTGTGTTTTGCAAAAAGTGATGTTGGCATTGGGCTAACGGATTATTCATTAGGTGGGTAATTTTGTCACTAATCTGAATGTGTTAATGGTGCATTGCGCGTCAGTGTCCTAGGGCTGTTATCCACTGTGTTTTTACGAAAAGTGACGTTGGCATTGGGCTAACGGTTTATTCATTTGCGTTAATTAATTTAGAAATTTGTCTTACCACTGCTTGCAACTTGTTTACCTAATATTGGCATTATGGCAGCTAATAGGGCGAGAGGAGGTAAGAGGAAGGCCACAGATCCTGATCTTGCCCAATTGCTAAAATTGGTCCTAGCTAAGTTAGGGGGCGGGGATTCAGAAGGGGAGGCTGCTCCTTCAGATGGAGATGACGGTGAGGTAGGCGCTTCCCGCCCGCGCCGTGCGAATGTAGCACCACCTGCAGCTTTTCCTCCAGTTAAGCGTAGGAATAAAAAACAGACTGGGGGGGCGGTAGTTCAACAGCCTACGCCTCAGACAGTTGATTTTCCTCCAGTTAGGCGTAGGAATAAAAAACAGACTGGGGGGGCGGTAGTTCAACAGCCTACGCCTCAGACAGTTTTGGCCCCCCCTCCCCCTGTGGTTGAGTTAGTCACAGTGGTGGCCCCCAGTATTGCAGCGGCGGCGCCTTCTGAAGAAATTGCGGGGCATCACGCAGGGGTAAGGTCGCCTAGCACGGGCCCGGCGGGGGGTGTGGAAGCTATGCTGGCGGATATACGGCGTTCTGTAGCAGCATTAGCAGCACCAGCCAAGGATGTACCCACGCAACCATTACCCATTGCGCAGGGAGTGGCTCTAGGGGTTGGCGCAGTCACAGAGCAGGGGCAGGCGGCTGGGGCCCATTCAGGGGCATCCCAGGACCTGACAACTCAAACTTTGGTGTCAGTATCACAGATGTTGGCCAATCTCTCTGTGCCAGTGCCAGCCCCACCCCCCACGACCCCATGGGCTAGTGACCCATTGCAGAACTCCGTACTTGAACTTAAGCGCCAGGTGGAGGCGTTGGTAGCAGCACGTAATGTTCCTTCATTGCAGGTGGCGACCTCGGGCCCCAGTGTCAGCCAGGCACCGGGCCCGCTGTTGCAGACTCCTCCAGGTGAAAAACAAAATGGTAAGGTCATAGAACAGGGTGGTAACACCATAGTAACACCAGCCCCAGCTGAAGTCACGGGGGCAGACACATTGCTATCTAGGCCGGGGAAGTTAGCTGCACATGTAGCTTCTGAAATCAAAGAGAAAATATGGAAAGGGGATTTTGTGGACATTTTTAGCCTGGTAAGGGCTAAGAGAAGGGAAATTGAATCAAAGGATAAAGATGCTAAAACTTCAGCATACTCGGAAAAAAAACCTAAGATAGAAGAGAATATTACAAATTGGTTATTCGGTTTTAATGTGTTTATGTCAGTCATGATGGAAAAGAAGCCTGACATCGGCCTGTCAATGATATTTTATGCAAACAAAATTTTAAAAGCTCATCATATGTACGGCGGGAACGCTTGGCTGGAGTATGACCGTGATTTCAGGTGGGCAAAGGTAGAGGATCCAGCAATTGGTTGGGATCAGACTGAAGTAAATGTTTGGCTGGAGTGCGTGAACAACAAATTACCCAACAAGCAGCCCTTTCGAGCACAGTATACAAGCGACAAAAAAGGGTCTTGCTGGGCGTTTAACAAGAAAGTATGTTCACGCCCCCCTGGGACGTGCAAATTCAGGCACTCCTGTGCATTTTGCGGGCACCCCTCTCACCCCGAATTTAAATGCATTAAAAAAGCAAAGGACAGAGCTAAGGAAGGGAGTAAGTCCAGTACCTAGTTCTTCCTTGCCGACTCCCATTCACTTAGAGTTTTTGTTGCCTTGGCTGAAAGTTTACCCAGTCAAGGCTTCAGCTGAACTTCTGATTAAAGGTTTTTCACAGGGTTTTAGAATTCCAGCATCCCAGGTCCCCCCCCTAGGTCACTGCAGAAATCTTATGTCTGCCGTGAAAAACCCTGGCGTGGTGGCTAAGAAAATTGCAAAAGAACGCGCTCTAGGGAGGCTGGCTGGCCCCTTCACTTCCCCACCCACAGTTAATTTTGTCTGTTCCCCATTAGGAGTAGTACCCAAAAAAGAGCCGGGACAGTTCAGATTGATTCATAATCTATCAGCCCCACGCGGCGCCTCAGTGAATGAGGCAATAGACCCGACTTTATGTTCAGTGCGTTATGCTACCGTAGACCAGGCACTAGTGTTGCTGAGGGGTCTGGGGCGGGGTGCGCTCTTAGCAAAAACAGATATCGAAGCAGCTTTCCGGCTTTTACCAGTTCACCCCGAAGATTACCATTTTTTGGGATTCCAATTTAATGGGGAGTATTTTTATGACAAATGTATGCCCATGGGATGCAGTGTGTCTTGCAGTTATTTCGAACAGTTTAGTTCTGCTTTGCAATGGATTTTCACCAGACGTACAAGTCATGCGAATGTTATACATTATTTGGATGATTTCCTAGTGTTGGGCCCTCCTGAGTCAAACAAATGCCTTTGGGCCCTGCAGTCTCTGACAACCATGTTTGGAGAATTCGGGGTCCCAATAGCCCAAGAAAAAACAGAAGGCCCCTCCACATGCATCACTTTCCTGGGCATAGAAATTGACACCATAGCGGGGGAGTGTCGCCTTCCTCTGGACAAGCTTCAAGTTTTTAAGGGGTCCATCAGAACAGTCTTATCCCATACCAAGGTCACCCTGCACCAATTGCAAGTATTGGTGGGTCAATTGAATTTCGCATTGAGGATTATTCCCATGGCCCGCCCCTTTTCCAGATCCATAGCTAGGTCCATGGCAGGGTTGACCGAGAAACACCATCACACCAGGCTATCTGCGGAAGTAAGGGACGATTTGAGAGTGTGGGAAGCATTCCTACAAGACTTTAACGGGGCGGTGATCTGGCCTCTTCCCCCTGCCGACAGCCCTTCTCTTGGCCTGTTTACGGACGCTGCAGGCAGTGTGGGCTTTGGGGCCATACTTGGTTCTGCATGGTGCCGGGCAGATTGGCCAACTGATTGGGTAGAGTTGGGGCTCACCAAAAACATAGCATTCTTGGAATTATTTCCCATCATTGTAGCGGTTTCTGTATGGGAGGACGCATTGAGAAACAAGACAGTAGTATTTTGGTCAGACAACATGGCAGTCGTGGAGTCAATCAATAGACAAAAAGCTAGCTGCAGATGGGTGCTGAGACTACTTAAGTATCTGGTGCTGCAATGTTTGAAACTCAACATCACATTCCGGGCGAAGCATGTTCCTGGGGTAAATAACAATGCAGCTGATGCTTTGTCTCGATCATTAATGCAGGATTTTCAGAGGTTCCACCCTCAGGCGTCGGAGAGGATGACAGAGTTTCCAACATCACTGTGGAAGATTGGTGTCCCGCGCTGTCAGCCCTAGTAGGGGCTTCTTTGGCGACACGAACAAAGGGGGCATACGAAAGGGCCTTCTTGCATTATAGACTGTTTTTTAAATCAGTGAACTCCTCAGATTGGTTTTCATCCGAAGCAATCTGTGCCTTTTTACAACATTTAAAAAGCAATGGTAAACCTGTCTCGTGCGCCAAGGCCAGCTTGGCAGCCATCCGTTTTTTCGCCAAGCTAAGAGGGCAAGACTCTAAACTCAATGCCTTTATTATTAAGCAGGCACTGGTGGGGTGGTCAAAAGCGGAGGGCCCCAAAGTAGACTCTAGGCGGCCTATAACCCCCCAGGTATTAGAGAAATTGCTGGGTGCAGTGGCTGTAGTTTCTTCCTCCCCTTTCGAGACTGCCTTATTCACATCAGCTTTTTCGGTGGCCTTTTATGGGGCCTTCCGTATTGGCGAAATGTTAGGTACTTCCAAGAACGACCATGCAGGGGGTCTCCAATGGCCAGATGTAATAATCAATAATAACTCCGCCACCATACTGCTGCGCAAATCAAAGACTGATCAGTTAGGTAAAGGGGCGAGGATTGATCTTCGGGCAGCGCGGGGGTCTTTTATCTGTCCGGTTGCCAACCTAGGTGCTTATCTAAAGGTGCGCCCTTTAGAAAAATCAACGGCGTTATTCATACACGCAAATGGGGACTGTCTGTCGCGCTACCAATTTACAGAGGTAATGAAAATATCATTAAAGGCAGCAGGCTTGGAGCCTCTGGGTTACTCTCCTCACTCCTTCAGGATTGGCGCGGCTACGTTAGCTGCGGGTGCAGGTATGCCCATCTCTGAAGTTAAGGCCATTGGCAGATGGTCGTCTAACTGTTATAAGCGTTACGTTAGGCCAGAGCTGGTATAATTGGGATTGTTGGTGTATCTTAACATTCTGTACCATTCCTCACACAATTTTCCCTTTATTGCAGTAGATGGCTCCGCGTGTGGTTTGGGTACTGGGGCATTCATTCGTTCGTCGGGCGGCGTACCGGTTGCAGCAGCTCCGTAAACCGAATCCGGCGACAAGCTTAGACGTGGCCTTCAGGTGGTGCGGGGTTGGCGGCAAAGGAATTAAACAGCTACAGCAGCTGGTTGATTTGGCTCGCGGATGTCCAGGACTCCAATCCCCGGACCTCATCATCATTCACCTGGGGGGCAATGACCTGGTACATCTGGGTCGAAAAGCCCTCAGAGAGGCGATATTCTTAGAAATAACAAAGCTTGCTAAGCAATTTCCTCATGCAGCCATCGCCTGGTCTCACATGGTGCCACGGAAAAGATGGGGCCCAGGAATCAAACCAAGAACAATCAATGTGTCAGTGAGGCGACTTAACGCAGAGATTTCAAAGCTTTGCCCTGGTCCAGGCCGTTTGTGGAACATCCCACATAGACAATTGAAAGGTCCTGAAATGTTTCATAGGGATTTGGTTCATTTATCCGATGCAGGTACTGACCAATTCATGGCAGACATGTGGTTTTTCGCTAAGTGTTTGTTTTCTGGTGGGGAGGGCGTAGGACCCTGGGGCCCTGGTCGCCCTCGTGGCGCAGAAAGAAAGAATAAAGTAACCGGAAGCAACAGAGGGGACCCCAAGGGGGGGGCCCCGGTATAACAAGAGAGATAGGATCCTGAAGTCCTGGACCAACCTGCGGATGGACACACCTGTTTGGGGGTAGGGAGCCCAGATCACTGGGGTGGTCACGGGGCTCATGCCCTGGGCCGCCCTGGTACACCCCTTGGTTGATTGGTGTTTGGAGAGGGGGCGGAACCCTGAACATGGGGGCAAGGAACAGAGGAAGCAGGGATACCGCCCCCCTAAGGATACAGGTGACAATCAGTCCCTGTGTGGTCCAAAGGAGGTTCAGGACAGGAAGGGATCCTGTCAAAATAAAATATGGTTACAAAGTAGCGACTATAGCAGTTTATATATATTAAAGTTTGCAGTGAAATGTTTTAGTGAGTAAGGTGCATATGATGACTTACATGAATTGTGTTTATGAATTTCTATGAAAGTATATTTAAAATAAATACTTCTTCCATCAAACAAAAACTGTCTTGTCGGTTGGTGTATGACCGGTGTTGGGGTAAGGCCCCTATGGCGGCCTCCGAGTCCTATGGAAGAGCGCCCCCCCCAACATGGGGGGGCGCGGCCCCTTAGGGATCGGGGACGCCGGGGCCGAGCCTCGCACTAGTTGTGCGCAGGCTGGCCATGGGTTTCCGCTCGCGCGTCTCGCGAGACGCGCGGGCGGAAGTTCGACGCTGGGAGAGCGTCGGTGGACGGGGCAGGGCTGGACCGGTTTGGGCCGCCGCGCACTGGTGGGGGGGCATAAAAGCGCCCCCCCCAGAAGGCTCGGCCTTCTTACTTCGTGCGCGGCGGCCGGGGACGGGCAGACCTGTTGGCGATTCCCACCCACCCTCTCCTTATTATTAGGCTTGGAGGAAGGGCGCAGAAAGAAAGAATAAAGTAACCGGAAGCAACAGAGGGGACCCCAAGGGGGGGGCCCCGGTATAACAAGAGAGATAGGATCCTGAAGTCCTGGACCAACCTGCGGATGGACACACCTGTTTGGGGGTAGGGAGCCCAGATCACTGGGGTGGTCACGGGGCTCATGCCCTGGGCCGCCCTGGTACACCCCTTGGTTGATTGGTGTTTGGAGAGGGGGCGGAACCCTGAACATGGGGGCAAGGAACAGAGGAAGCAGGGATACCGCCCCCCTAAGGATACAGGTGACAATCAGTCCCTGTGTGGTCCAAAGGAGGTTCAGGACAGGAAGGGATCCTGTCAAAATAAAATATGGTTACAAAGTAGCGACTATAGCAGTTTATATATATTAAAGTTTGCAGTGAAATGTTTTAGTGAGTAAGGTGCATATGATGACTTACATGAATTGTGTTTATGAATTTCTATGAAAGTATATTTAAAATAAATACTTCTTCCATCAAACAAAAACTGTCTTGTCGGTTGGTGTATGACCGGTGTTGGGGTAAGGCCCCTATGGCGGCCTCCGAGTCCTAACTACAATAACGTTAATCACCATTTGTTTAATGTACTCCCGGGCTATCATAAACCAGCAGTTGTAGCAGTTATGTAAATGGAGGTTACTAGATGCACGTCAAGATGTGCTATCCTAACTGAAACTGCATTCTTACAATGGAGGGACCAATAAGAGAAAGATAAAAATGTGTCCACAATATTTGGAACCATATGGAAATACTTTAAGGTAAACATCCTCCAAAATAATCCACATGAGCAAAAGTAGGTAGAACACAATGTTGTGAGTCATTAATACCAGATGCCAAATACGACCATGTGTAATCTTATTTTTCTTTTTTTTAGTGGGGGCGGTGGATCACGATCATCTCTGCACCACACAAAGGTGGTAAACGTATATGATATGAAAATAGTACCCCTCTAATTAAATTATATTTCAAAGTATTCATTGAATTATAATGGCCACGTAAAGCCACACTTTTTATTCTAAATATTAACTGCAAGTAGACAAAAGCAATAAAAAAGCTTCTGTTCGTACCACTAATCCTAAACATATTAATGTAAATATCCATCCAACTGTTAGTAACATTTCTCATATAAGTATTGTGCCACCAATTACAAATTGTAACAAAACATTCAAAAACTATATAGCGAGAAAGCATTCCGTGCAGAAACCATCTATATCCCATTATAAATATTGGTTTGCGTGAGGTGTTACGTTTAGCCATTTCATTTACTCTATTCTCGTTGAAGCCTCATAGCTCCTGTAAGCAAGCGAAAATTGTTTCAATTGTGTCTTATTATAGTTCAATAATCTATCATAAAAACATAGCAAACCTCAGAAAATAAGTTGTTTATCGTCAGGCAGCACTATGCATAGGTGCACCCTCAGGGCAGCACATACATAATTATGTAAATCTAAAACACATGCCACAACCCTATGAAGGCATTGATAAACAAATTTGGCCATGTCCCCAGCCTGCCGTATGCCGGGTTACTCCCCAGGCAGGCTCAGCGGACACACTTTGCCGTCTTACCTATCGTGGAGTTGTGTGTCCAGTGAAACTCATCATTGGTGAACAGCAGAGAATGTCCATATATGTAGGCCTTAAAACATTTTTATTATACAGCTGTAATTGGCGTAATTGTGGTAATTTCGAGTAATGAAATTGTATTAGTTTAATTCATTTCAGATAGATTTTGTTTTTACCTGAGCAGTGCGAGTGACAGTGGGTGGAACTCAAGCAGTAGGTCCTTTAACCGGGGTGGTCAAAACCATTTCAGGTAATTTTTGAGTGCAAAATTACAAATCTGAACACAAGCAGAATTATTTTGAACATGAGCAACCGGAAATTAAATTGAAATTACATTTTCAAGTTGAATTTCTACTCATACTAACCATTCGATAATTTTTTTTTAGTCCAAGATGCCTTTTGTGTAATCATGCATAATTGGGAAGTAATTTTGCATAATTACACTACAGCAAATTACATGAGTTTTGCACACCCCTACAAAAATGCCATGCTATTGTTTGACGCTCGTGCTCCTAGATACAACTGGTCAACCAGGCATCTCATATCTCAGTTAATCCTCCATTCCTATACTATTCTAAATAGATGGAAGAGTTTGCAATTTACATTTTTGTTTTCCAAATCACAGTATGTCAGAGAAAAGTATTTTTTTCCTAATTTTAATTTGTCTCACCAAATTTGAAATTCAATCTCTAACTAAAGCAGTCAACATATGTTTTGTCCTATGGACTTTTTCAACTGTGCTGCAGTGATATCATAGACAGTCTGGGTAGCTTCCGAATTGTATAGGTTCAATTCATGAGGTTACTTCAAGCTGTGCCAGTGCAAAAAGTGTTTACAGTAGCACTCCGGGGGCTGGGAGGGGGCTTTAGGCTTTCAAGACTGGAAACAGCACACAAAGCCAGAGAGAGTACTTCACCTAAAAAGGAGTTTTTCCTACTGTCACATGGCTTTACTTCTTCGGGATTTAAATGGAATATGATTTATCCCCAGGATGGTACTGTACACCCTTTTGCCCATTTTTTGTCTGTACAGCTTTATAGTAACTTCATGATATAAATTAATACGCGTTGGCTGCCGTATTTAAAGAACACATTTTGAACCTGTCGGTGATGCAAATTAAAATAAAAAAAGGACCACACTGTTATAGACTATGTTGTTACTATTTTATCAAAGCTACACTTGAACATGAACTGTTTGTGTGCTCCAATATCTCTGGGTATACACATTTGAAAGCAGAAACCACAGAGCACAGAAGCCAGCATCACACCATGGGCAGCAGAGTGTTGGATATTATTAGAGCACCGTTTCATCATTACTTTTGCCTGCTCTATATATATGTTACAAACTCTAAACTATTTAACTGGAATGTGCAACGCAATTTCACCCCCTGCTGAATGCAGCACCATTAGAAAGAGGAAAAAACAAGGAAAATGAAAGATATTTCTCCAGTTTATTTCTCCTTGTTGCGCCTCTACTGGGGAGGCGTCACATTTTCATGCATTCCCAGGTTTACCTGTCTTGATAAATTTGGGAATTCACCAAAATACATGGGTGGATGCATGAGAACATCCACTCTCACACATGTAACATCTTCCCAGTGCAGACTAACGCAAATCAGTGACTTATAGTGCCTTGCTGTTACTCCAGATTTACCAATCAACTTAGGGCCACGCAAGGTGGCCTTGCATGGCATTCCAAATCTGATCTAAGGATTGTTCTGCCATTGCATCACCTTGCCTAATGAACGGGCACCACCATCCTATGATACATCTGAGCCCCAGTGTGTACAGGTTATCTTCAGACAGATAGCAGCTATGGCTGTGTGGAACGTGTCAGAAAGGGATGCGGCAAGAGGCCTGAATCTGCATGCTTTGTGACCCTCATAACTAAACCACAGCAAGGGGAATATCCACAAACCAATGATTTGGGTGTAAATGATGACCGCACACATTATTGCACAGGCGCACGCTGTTCATTCGTGAGTGTATTGTGCTTGCAGCTATGAATGAGTTGAACAATAGTAACCCCTGATAAATACTGTGTTAATTAATGGAGAAATTATGGTGGCGGGCTCTGCATAAAAGCAAGAAAATACAAATCAACCTAATTATTCGTCTATCGGCTGGGTCTTCCGAAAGTAACTAACTATGCCATGCATTAAAGGCAGAAAATGTTTCTGAAGCCCTGCTGAAGAATGATAAGGCATTCTTTTTTATTATAGGCAATAAATCCTTGCATTCTTTACACACGTTTCTTTTTTGTCATTTCATCTCTGAATAGAGGTGATGCTTTTCTTTCAGCAGTGTTACTGTGAAGTGTCCTCGGCGTCAAGTCCTGTTGCTTTCGAGTGACAGGCCTCCATTTTGATGCCGCACGCTCTCCGTGCACCGGCCCTCCCTTGTTGATGGGTATGCCATTTAACAAACAGCCCATAGTGCTAGCCTCGCGATAATGAAGCCCATCACAATGTAACGGATACTTGACAGACCCTAAGCAGCTTTTCTGATTACCCTGGTGGGGGGTGGGAAGGAAGGAGGTGTCGGAGGCGCTAAAAGAGACAAAGAGGGCATTAAAACGGAGTTGCTGTAGAAGCTATTCAGGCTGTGATTTAGTTGTTTGAAATTAAATTTAGAGTCCACGTTCTAAAACTTCTCACTCTTTGCTTCCATCCTTCTGAAGAAAGCAGCTTGTGTACCGGCGCACCACCCTCCATTTCTTCACTTACCACACAAAGCGTACGGCTGTTTAACCGAAGGTGACGGTGTTTCAGCCACCCCAGAACGAGGTTACTCACCTTTTTTTCCTCCTGGTGGGCAAATGTAAACGCACATCCAGATAACAGCAAGAATCTTTTGATAGGTTTAGACTATTTTAAGTAAGATTTCTAGAATTACACCGACATCACGTTTTGGTATAGATAAATCGACGATAAACATTGCGTCTAACCGGAGAGGAACACGTCTCCCCTAACTCGGGACAAATCTGTTTCTGACTTGTGTAGGTTTCAAATAAACTACAGCAAACACGCTGTGCACATAAATGGCATAGCAAACTTGCAACCAAGTGTCTCTCATGCGGCACATGCACTTGCTCAGCACCACACCTACATGATTTTGTGTATGTTATTCCCCTGTTTTCCTAACACATGTATAGATGAAGAGACACAAGGATGATTACAGATGGCTCCTCCCTTAGGTGACTGTACAACCCTTCCCGTTTTTTTTATCTGAACGTCATCATCAAGTTTATTCAATAAAAACTAACCCATCACATGACAAAGTATCTACATACTTGAGAGAAAATGCATATTGAAAAGGGTGTAGGATACCACAGATAGGTTTTCGGCTGGGTTTAAAGAATGAGGTTCTTAGTGGTGATTTGAGGTCCACTGGAATCAAACTCCACAACTCAGGGCCACTCTTGAAAATTGGGCCCTCATAGGGTACGCTGAAATACTCCACACAGTGTCCGGTGTAACACCTGATGGTGGGAGATTCTTGTTTGCTCTTTCATGATCTACTTGTAAATAGACTTCAGCTACCAATTCCAGGACCAACAAGTGCAGAGGTATGCCCATAAGTCTCATCACATTAAAAAATGTTTCGCTAATTGCTGCTCTTTGTCACATATGTTAAGATGATAGCCATAAGGACATAGGGGTCCAGCACCTGCGTCACAGGCAGATCAAATGGGACCTGGGAAAATGTAGTGGTGTCCTTCACTGACCCAGCTCTAATAAACTTCACTTTCATGAGAACGATTGCCCCTGTTTAGCCTGAATGGCTGGTGAAACCAGGCAAGTTATCAGCAAACTGATTTGACAATTTGTGTTTAGGACCTTGGTGAAGCACTGAAACAGCTCCGGTGGAGGTTGTTGATAAGGCAATTTGCATGCTAGACAATGGAGATTCTTGTTTGCTTGTACCACACAGTCTTCAATGGGTCTTTGCCATAGTTGAACATGGGGTCCTCATGCCCACTCTATTGAACTGCATATAGGTGGGTTACTAAGAACTGAGAGCTTCTCATCCTTTTTCTCGGAACATAGTCAATTTGTACACAGGACTCCCCCCAGGTTGGACCGCCTTCATATGATTCAGACTCTTGTGTAATTAAACATCTCAATTGCACCTTTGAGCACTCTAATGCTGGCCTCGCGGTCCAGGAGTACACCCTTGTCATCCAGCAATATCTAAGGGTGTCATCCCTTGCAAATGTTATCCTCATCAGTGACTCTCTGTGCCCTACATGATTGGATATCTTTCATCTTTGTTATATGTTTCTTCTGTGTTCTCTTTCCGATTAGTGTTTTCTTCTTTTTCCACTTTAGAATTCACCCTTCATTGTTAGTAAAACTCCAGAGTTTCATTCTTGACTCTTGTCAGGCACTGGGGCAAGGAGTTTGGAGGGGGCAGGACTGACCTTTGCCACTCAGCCCCAACCATGGTGACTGAGGTGGTATGCAGTTGGTGTCCTTGGGCCTGTCCTATTGTGGGTCTGCAAACTGGGCTACATACTTACCTTTCAGCTCTTGGCTCTCAAGGTAATGATTGAAAGCAATCTCAGGCTTCTCAGTGAGGTTATGTTGGAGGCAAGAGCTCAGAAAGCAACAATTAGCCAATGGACACAATGACAATGGCCATGTCTAGTTTATCTTTATGAAAATGAAAATCCTTCTAATCTCGGGACAAAAGTAAATACTGTACAGTTACATGGATGAGACTTTCAGTGTTGTAGAATGCCATATTTTGTCAGTGAGGTGCTACAACCCCTTCCATTTCCAATATTTGTATTCCTTCCTTCTAGGCCAAGACCCTTCAATGGGTTTAGGCAGGATTAGGCTCAGGTACAGTTAACACCAATGTTCTCACTGTTTTAAGTATGCATCTCAGTCAACAGTGCATCATTTATATATAAAAGAAAAACAATGTTTGGAGGGCATGACAGATCGTCCTGCATTCCCTCGTGTCTCTCATCTCTAGGGCAGGCTAAGCCCCATTTTTACCTGCAGGTTGCACTTGACAGTCCCTTGTGCATGATGTGTGTGGTTATACCCTCCCCCTTCATTGTGGGGGACCCCTCACTGTGGGGCTACCACAGCAGCTTTTCCAGATGATGTTGCAAGATGAATTTGGAGAGACAAGTCTTTGCAGAAGCACCCTGCACAACAACGGTGGGCCTCTTGTGAGACTGTGGGCTGAAGCTCAGTAGAGGTAGTTGCTGCCTCAAGCAAAATCTTCTCTCAGTGATATCTTCAGATAGTGTCAGTCACAGTGCAGATCAGGCACCCCACTTGGAAATGATGTAATCCTTCACTCATCATGAGCGGCAGGAGCAACAAGTGATCACACCCACGACTGGCTGCTGGGTGATTTGTTTACACTTCTGGCACAAACTTGCTTCAACTCACTTTATTAACTGTGCTGAGAGGCCAGGAGGAACTTTTCAAAACACAGATCTCCTTGCACACTTCTGTGGGTCATTTGCTTTCTCTAGGGTTGCCCAAGGTGGGAACACATGGGCCACTCCTCTAGGACAGTTTCTCCTCCCGCAGGGCCAGAAACACTATGTCCCGCTCTTAGGAGGTTGGCAAGCTTCAGGTGTCTTTAAGGTGACCCTCAGTTCCTCCTGCAGGGGGTATTGACTTCAAGTGAAATCTCTCCTTTTGGAAAGTCATGAAGACACTAGCCCTGTTTACACAGCAGCTTTTCAAGTATTCTGTAGAGCTCCTTCTTCCTTGGTCAAGAAGAACCTGGACTGAAACAATGTGTGGTGCTTTGGATCCCTCTTTTATAAACATTTTCCTGACAGGGGTTTATCTCAAGCTTCAGAACTGTTCTCGGGTGGTTCTCCCTCACCTGTCTTCTCTGGTTGTTCTCCAGACACAGCCTTTGTGTAAAGTGATGATTCTCATAGCGGCTTGCACCAGGGCTGACTCCAAGCATGGGCACCCACAACATGGGCACAAAGAAGCATGAATTGCCTGCACCTGGCTGTCATCAGCATTCCTGAAGCAGCAATCAGAGACAGACAAAAGGGCAGGCCTGACATAGAAACTTCATAAATTTGAACAAAAACTGCCATCCCACCCCAATCCTTACAGTCTACCAAATGGCAGTGCTCGGGAAGAATTAATCAGCAGGCCCTTGCTAACAAAGTCTTCATGGAATTTCTAAAGGTATATATCCTCCTCACTTCAGTGTCTAGGTCTCCACACTCGAACTAAAGGAATGAAGGTAATACATTTCCACTGTCTGGACAAGTTAGCCTCACCCTCCATCTTGTCCCATGCTACAGCCAGGGACATCCTAAATCAATCTCTGTGGCTTTACCACTAAAACTCCCCACACAGAATCTTTATTACCATAAATGTGTCTCACACTTACTGTACAAGCAAACAGGATATCAGCTGAAGTTTGTGGGTTTCACATAAAAGTGTAGCTTTATATGAGAGGGGTCAGTAGACTTGCCTCTCCCTGACCAAGAGGATTTCTTCACAAAAACTTGGTATGCTGCCATAACCTCGTTACATAATTCACCCCAGGTGTGGGCAGTAGCCCAACACTCATTATGAGAGAATGATTTGTGTGCCTTTCCATGTCACAGAAAAGGGTCCTGACCTCATATTACCAGTGATAGGCCTAGGACTCTGCACATATACCAGATTAACAACACTAAGCTCTCCAACTACTCTTTCTCTGCTACTGCCCTTTGTATGTTAAATTATAGTCCATGCAATATCGGTCTCATGTCTTCTCTTTCATCTGTCAGGTGGGGGTTTAAAAAAGGTTTGTGTTATGTCTGATGTTTCCGTACTCAGCATTGTTTTGGTTCTTGTTTGTTTTTCTATATCTTCTGATTGATCCATTCTGTTAATTTATATTATTACCTGCTGTTTTGACTTGTTTCAATTAAATTTTTAATACTGCATTCTTTTTTTATTGATTCTACTAACGATTTGTTCAAGATTTCTATGTATTGTATGTACTTACACACCACAATTTTTAAGTGTGTTAGTTTTTCTCTCGACATTACCGCTAGGTAATCCCACAGTTAAATCTCCTAGAGGCCTAACTTCCACTTTGAAAAAAGACGCATGTACAAACAGGTCTCTGTCCACGAAATTGGCTAGAGTGCTAGACCAACAACTGGCCTGTAGAAAATCCTGGTACCTTGTTGTGTTCAGCAGTAATACTTGGCACTATAATAAAATGCCCACCTGATAACTGGCATGGTCCACGGGCACCAGGGTAATTCCCTATAGATATAGTTCCACAGGCCTCTTACAAATTCAGTATGAAAAATCATGAAATACAATCCCTATCAATTCCCAAAAGATGGCTTCCACCAGGCAGACAAGGGAGGCCTCCTTTTCCATGGTCTCTTCAAAAAGCAAAACAGATTGCATTGACCAACCAGGGGAAAGCCGCCTTCTCCAGAATCCTGATCTGCTCTTCTACCCCACTAACATAATTGTACTGGGACCTTACTCAATACAGTTGTAAACGCAACTTGTACATCTATATTTGGGTTCAATATGTTTTCTATTGGTTTTCAACTTGATAGCCCTGAGCTATCCACCAAAACTCTCCCCCCGCCACCCCCATGCCCTCCCATTATTCTTGAATCCCATTTGTTAGTATATTCTATGAATATGTGATACCATTAACCAAATAAATGGTGCTTTATCACTACTGGAAGGATAAAAAGCTAAGTTAGTCTTGTTGGGATATGAACTCTAGACCCGGAGATCACACTGTGTGTCAGAAGTGGGAATTAGCTTGCAGAGACAACTTTTTGACAGAGGAGAGAAAACTCTCCTAATGAATCACGAAGCACAGAAAGTGACTGAGATTTAGAAAGTAACACTTTGGAAAAGAGAGGCAGCATTCCACTAATCACACTCCGGGCTTTAGGAACCATACTGAACTAACTCCTTCCCCATACTTATTAAAGCATTACAAGGCCTATCCAGTGACAGAAGTGCACAATATAAAGAACAAACTGCTAAATAAGTTACAGGTTGCTCACCCATTGTGTCACTACAAGAGTTGGAACTGATATTAGACCAAATTCCACAGGTCAATAATTTTGTGTGGATCAACACAGGCTATCGCCTCAGTCCTACTAGAGACTGCGCATGGATGCAAGGAATCCTATACAAAAAGAAACTTGGGAAATTCAGAGCATCACTGCTTAGTTGAATGAATCAAGCCTATCTTGTACACTATAAGAACCAGATTGTCCAGCTTTGTTAAAGTTTTCCAGCTAATTTGATAGGCGTAGTGAGAGAACATTGGCCTGAACCCTCAAGAAAAATAATATTTTTTTATGCCGCACCATCTTGATTTGTGATGTATGCGCTCATGATGGAACCCAAAGCAATCTTAATCATAGCGGTATAACTGAGTTACTTGTGAACCATTTCAATAGAGTATTGTACAGTGGATCCTTTGTTCCATTTTCTAAAGCATAGACTTATTCTGTTTTCCTCTCTACGCTTTCACACCCCAGAACCATACACAGACATAGAGCTCCCTAAAACCCTCTTGGAGTTTGACAGTCTATTCCTATTTTCTAGAGGTAAAGTGTGAGGACTTCCATGCCCTTTAGTAGAGACCATAATCTCTAATCTTTAAGACCTCCATCTTTGGACCCTTCTAGAGATCCCCATGTCTCGGATACAGTAGCTTCTTGTCACTTTTCATAGGTCCACTCATCAATCTGTATTTCCTCTTCACCAGATTTTCCCACCTTGCCCCACAGTACGCATAGTAATGTGATTGCCCTCTATGTCTCCTCAGTTGGAGACCCAGCAGACCCTTTGAGAGTTCTTTCATTGGCCATTGCATATTTGGGTAAAAGCAGGAATCAGAATTCCAAACTGATGCTTCAAAAAATAACTTTGTAATTCCAGTCACAATATTCCATCTTTTAGAACCCTTAAAGTAACAATTACCTGACAAGTGTGTGGGCCTCGATTGATGAAAGGTAGCATATCTGTGGGCTCTGGTGGCTTGTCCCTTTCAATCAGCTAACAGTATGGCTTTGGTAGCTTGTCCTTTTCGATCAGCTAACAATATGGCTCTGGTGGTTTGCCCCTCTCAACCAGCTAACAGTAAGGCCCCTGGGAAACAGGCCAATTGGAAAGTAGCCAGCCACGCCACAATCACCAAAGGGTTGTCAAATGGGCTACCATATTGTGTTTTTGAACAAATGAACAGAAAAACCACAATGCCAACCTAAATAACAAACGTTCATCGCAGTGACAAACAATAGTTCCCCCATGTCGGCACTTTCGTGATGCTTTCTGAGACTCAATACAATTGACAGGAACTTTGCACTTGTGGAAATACCTCATGCTTTACATATGGTATTCTTGAAAGACAAAGCTTGCGCCCTGGTGTTTGAATCACTGACATATTTAACTCGTAACGAGCTTTTGAAGAGGTTCTTCCCATTCACCAGTGACCGGTACCTGAATAGTGCCATATTTATCCCTTTTATCCAGAATAAAAAAGGTTAAGCCTGCTGTGATCGTGGACATCCGCCTGACAAGACCCAGCGTGGCTTTAAAATGTTAAAGCAAATGCTGACAAAAACAAACAACAAACATCATCGCTGCGATAGTTCCGTGGATGGGCCTTTCCTAACGTTGCTATATCCTAGCACTGGGTGGGCTGGAATTTGTGGCAGATGCTATTGACGCCATTCAGGCCAGAGTGACCTTACCGTGACATGCTTTTACAGCCTTCTATGTGGCTCAAACTCCACCTTGAAAGCCTGAAGACATGCTTTATCTCGTCCCTCCAGGATTGCTTCTTCTGAAAAGTTATCAGCAGCAGTCCCTTGTTTGCATGCGCTATAAAAAAAAACTAAAATAAAAATAAGGCTGAAGAAAACGTGTTCCTATCGCTACCCATTGCATCTCCTGTGCCAAATTTCAAGAGTGAAAACATTTAAGCTGGTAATACACTAGAAGCCTAGTCACAAAACATTTTTGAATGGCGCTATTTCACGCCCTTGGTGGTAAGTTAAGGAAGCGTTTGCCCCAAACACCTTTTATCACTCTCTAATGAAAACAGGATTTTGCAGGTAGTAGCGCGTGCCAAGAACTTTTGTATACGTTTGTTATGTGGCATTTTCTTATAGTGGCGATGTCCTCTATTGTTAAGTGTGCTACTATGTTATGCGCTGCATTATTGCAGTGTGAATGTTTGTGTTCTACTGGAGTTTTGTTGTTTTGACTGATTTCTTATGTGCCCTGTTATGTCTTCATTGTGTTATTATGTTACTTTGCATGTGTTATCCTGTTGTTTCTTTCGATATGTAAACAAACTCTACAACTTTTCACTTAAATGCAGCACATGCATTGAATGTTCCGGTGCCACGCAACCGTTTACCACCGTTTAAGGTGGTAAATAGCACTACCCCAGCTCTTCAACTACTTAAAACACCAAACTTATTGCAGCGACTGCGTCTTAACTTAGTGCTTCCAAAGCCTTATGACAAAAACAGAGCATGGGTGGCTGGCACACAGAACATTTTAAGGTAGTGCTTGCTCAGAACACCGTTTACCACTGTTTTAGATAAAAAAGGATTCCGAAGGTGGTGATGTGTGACAAGAACATTTGTGCTCTTTTGCTGTATTGCATCTTATTGTGCTTGTGATGTGTTCTGTTGTTTTTCTGTGCTATGGTATTGCAATGTGCAGTTTTCGATTTGCATTTTGGTTTGACCTTCTGTTGTGACGTTCCATTTGTTGTTTTAATTGTAGTGTTGTGTTGCTTTATGTATGTTATTGTGTTATGTTTAATTGTTTACTTTAGATATGTCAATTAACTAAGGTACATTTCCAGCTAAAAGCAGCACAGCATGCAGTTTTCTGAAAATAAACTCATTTTGAACTTTAAGTAGAGTTCGTGCAGTGGAAGCACAATATTAAATCAGTTTTGTTTTCACATCTTCTAACTCAGGCCCATATTTATACTTTTTGACGCAAAATTGCGCAAACGCAGTTTTGTGCCAAAAAGTATAGCTCCGGTTTGCGTCGTTCAAAAGCGCCAAACCCCGCAAGCCGGCACAAAGGGTGGGCTAACGTCTGGGAAAATGACGATAGCCGAGTGGGGGTGGTGTTATGGGGGAAGGGAGTTTTGCACCAAAAAATGACATTAGGCTGGTTAGAGGCAAAAAAATGCCTCTAACCATCCTAGCGTCATTTCTTGATGCAAAACCATCCATACCACATGACTCCTGTCTTATAAAAGACAGAAGTCATGCCCTCCACCCTAATGGCCAGCACAGGGGACAAGGGTCTCCTGGGCATGACCATTGCACCCAGTGCCATGTAGAGGGAGGGGGGGCATTTCAGGACCCCCGATGGCACTTTCAAAAAAATTTAAAATACCTACCTATACTTACCCTACTTACATGGGATGGGGTCTCTCCATCCTCTGGTGTCCCTCTGGTGTGGGTGGGGGTGTTCTTGGGGCAGGCACCTGTGGGCCCATTTCGTGGTGTTTGACATGGATATGGTTCCACAGGTTCCCTAACGCCTGCCCTGACCCAGGTATTAAATAATGGTGCTAAGCTGGCTTAGCACCATTATTTAGGCCAGCCTCCCTCCCGTGCAGCATTTTTGCATGGGAGGATAAATAAGGTGCAAGGACCTTAGTGTCAATTTTTGGATGGGAACGCCTTTCTTGTAAAAATACACCCAGAGGGCATCTTAGAGATGCCCCCTGAAAACATACCCGACTTCCAGTGTGGGCTGACTAGTTTTTGCCAGCCTGCCACACACCAGACATGTTGCTGGCCACATGGGGAGAGTGCCTTTGTCACTCTGTGGCCAGTAACAAAGCCTGTACTTGGTGGAGGTGCTCCTCACCTCCCCCTGCAGGAACTATAACACCTGGCGGTGAGCCTCAAAGGCTCACCCCCTTTGTTACAGCGCCACAGGGCATCCCAGCTAGAGGAGATGCCTGCCCCTCTGGCCACTGCCCCCACTTTTGGTGGCAAGGCTGGAGGAGATAATGAGAAAAACAAGGAGGAGTCACTCCCCAGTCAGGACAGCCCCTAAGGTGTCCTGAGCTGTGGTGACTGACTTTTAGAATTCCTCCATCTTGCAGATGGAGGATTCCTCCAATAGGATTGGGATATGCCCCCCTCCACACAGGGAGGAGGCACAATGGCTACTAGCCTCATGGCTAGTAGCCATTGGCTAGCCACAGGGCTAGTAGCCATTGGCTACTACCCTCCCAGACCTAAACACACCCAGAACCGAGGAAGATAGATTCCTGCACCCTGAAGACGAAGAAGGACTGCTGACCTGAAGCCCTGCAGAGAAGACGGAGACACCAATTGCTTTGGCCACAGCCGTACCGGCCTGTCTCCCCACTTTGAGAAAAACTGCAACAGCGACCCATCCCACAGGGTCCAGCGACCTCTGAAGCCTCAGAGGACTACCCTGCATCTAAAGGGACCAAGAAGCTCCCGAAAACAGCGGCCCTGTTCAACAAACCTGCAACTTTGCAACAAAGAAGCAACTTTTAAAGCCCACACGTTTTCCGCCGGAAGCGTGAGACTTTCCACTCTGCACCCGGTGCCCCCGGCTCGACCTGCAGAAAACTAACTCTACAGGGAAGACTCGCTGGCGACTGCGAGCCCGTGAGTAGCCAGAGTTGACCCCCCTGAGTCCCCACAGCGACACCTGCAGAGGAAATCCAAAGGCTCCCCCTGACCTGACGCCTGGAAACCACACTGCACCCGCAGCCCCCAGGACCTGAAGGAACCGAACTCCAGTGCAGGAGCGACCCCCAGGCGACCCTCTGCCTAGCCCAGGTGGTGGCTACCCAAAGGAGCCTGTGCCTGCCTGCATCGTTGAAGAGACCCCCGGGTCTCCCCATTGATTCCTGTTGAAAACCCGATGCCTGTTTGCACTCTGCACCCGGCCGCCCCTGTGCCGCTGAGGGTGTACTTTCTGTGCCTGCCTGTGTCCCCCCCCCGATGCCCTACAAAACCCCCCTGGTCTGCCCTCCGAAGTCGCGGGTACTTACCTGCTGGCAGACTTGAACCGGGGCACCCCTATTTCCATTGAAGTCTATGGGCCTGATTTTAACCTTGTCGGATGGCGGAGGCCGTCCGCCAAGGTTCCGCCGCCAAATGACCGCACCGCGGTCACAAGACCGCGGCGGCCATTCTAACATTTCCTCTGGGCCGGCGGGCGCTCTCCAAAAGAGCGCCCGCCGGCCCAGAGGAAATGCCCCTGCAATGAGGACACCGGCTCAGAATTGAGCCGGCGTAGTTGCAGGGGTGCGACGGGTGCAGTTTGCACCCGTCGCGTATTTCAGTGTCTGCATGGCAGACACTGAAATACTTTGCGGGGCCCTCTTACGGGTGCCCCTGCAGTGCCCATGCCATGGGCATGGGCACTGCAGGGCCCCCCAGGGGCCCCGCGGCACCCCCTACCGCCATCCTGTTCCTGGCGGGAGACCCGCCAGGAACAGGATGGCGGTAGGGGGTGTCAGCCATGGAGGATTCCCCCGAGCAGCGGAAAGTCGGCGGGAGACCGCCGACTTTCCGCTTCTGACCGCGGCTGAACCGCTGCGGTCAGAATGCTCGTGGGAGCACCGCCAGCCTGTTGGCGGTGCTCCCGTGGTCGGTGGCCCTGGCGGCCACCGGCCGCCAGGGTCAGAATGACCCCCTATGTGTTTTGGGCACCACTTTGACCTCTGCACCTGACCGACCCTGAGCTGCTGGTGTGGTAACTTTGGGGTTGGCTTGAACCCCCAACGGTGGGCTACCTCGGACCCAACTTTGAACCCTGTAAGTGTCTTACTTACCTGTGAACTTAACAATTACTGACCTCCCCCAGGAACTGTTGATTTTTGCACTGTGTCCACTTCTAAAATCGCTTATTGCCATTTTTGCCAAAACTGTACATGCTATTGTGATAATTCAAAGTTCCTAAGATACCTGAGTGAAATACCTTTCATTTAAAGTATTGTTTGTAAATCTTGAACCTGTGGTTCTTAAAATAAACTAAGAAAATATATTTTTCTATATAAAAACCTATTGGCCTGGAATTGTCTTTGAGTGTGTGTTCCTCATTTATTGCCTGTGTGTGTACAACAAATGCTTAACACTATCCTCTGATAAGCCTACTGCTCGACCACACTACCATAAAATAGAACATTAGAATTATCTCTTTTTGCCACTATCTTACCTCTAAGGGGAATCCTTAAACTCTGTGCACACTATTTCTTACTTTGAAATAGTATATACAGAGCCAACTTCCTACATTGGTGGATTAGCGGTGGGGTACAAGACTTTGCATTTGCTGGACTACTCAGCCAATACCTGATCACACGACTAAATTCCAAAAATTGTCATTAGAAACTGATTTTTGAAATTTGAGCTATTTTTCAAATTTTTTAAAGTCCTGCTAGGGCCTTGTGTTAGTCCCTGTGAGCATTTCTTTTAGAGTTTAAACGTTTTGTAAAAGTTTGGATTAAGTTCTAGAGATAGTTTTAGATTCTTAAACAAAAAGCATCCCAACTTTTAGAGAAATAATGTCTACTGCAGAAGAGATGGTGGTGGAACTCAACCTCACCCCTTCCCAGCATTGTAGGATGTCAGAGTTAACGACTCTCTGCAAAATCAAAAAGATAAAAACTGGATCAAACCCTACCAAAGTACAGCTCTAGGAGCTCTTGGCAGACTTTGCTAGAGACAACCTCTCTGAAGATACCCTTACAGAGGGGGAAACTAGTGATGAGGAGGAAAATTTCCCACCTCCACTCCTAGTTAGTGAGAACAGGGTTCCTCCAACCCTAACTCCACAAGTGATAGTCAGAGATGCTGCTTCTCCCACAGGGGAGTCCAGCAACTCTGGAAGCATCGAGGGCAGCCTCAATGAAGATGACCTCCTGTTAGCCAGGATGGCCAAAAGATTGGCTTTGGAGAGACAGCTCCTAGCCATAGAAGGGGAAAGACAAGAGATGGGCTTAGCTCCCATCAATGGTGGCAGCAATTTAAATAGGGTCAGAGATACTCCTGAAATGCTAAAAATCCACAAAGGGATTGTAACAAAATATGAAGATGGTGATGGCATCACCAAATGGTTCACAGCTTTTGAGAGGGCTTGTGCAACCAGAAAAGTAAACAAATCTCACTGGGGTGCTCTCCTTTGGGAAATGTTCACTGGAAAGTGTAGGGATAGACTCCTCACACTCTCTGGAAAAGATGCAGAATCCTATGACCTCATGAAGGCTACCCTGATTGAGGGCTTTGGATTCTCAACTGAGGAGTACAGGATTAGGTTCAGGGGGGCTCAAAAATCCTTGAGCCATACCTGGGTTGATATTTTAGACTACGCAGTGAAAACACCGGATGGTTGGGTAACTGGAAATGAAGTGCATGACTATGTTGGGCTTTATAATTTGTTTATGAAAGAACACATTTTAAGTAACTGCTTCAATGAAAAGTTGCATCAATATCTGGTAGACCGAGGTCCAATTCTTCCCCAAGAATTGGGAAAGAAGGCAGACCACTGGGTCAAGACTAGGGTAACCAAAACATCCACTGGGGGTGACCAAAAGAAAGGGATTACAAAGCCTCCCCAGGAGAAAGTGGGTGACACTAAAAACAAAGAAAAAGAGTCCTCTGTAGGCCCCCAAAAACCAGACGAAGTGGGTGGGCCCCAAGACACAACCCAAAACAAAGGTGGGTACCAGGGTAAGAACTGGGATGCCACTAAGGCATGGTGCCAAACCTGTAGACAGACAGGGCACCACACCACGGACCCTTCTTGTCCCAAAAACAAACCCCCTAGCAAAATCCCAGGAGTGACCAGTGTAGCCATTGGGGATGACTCCTCAGATGAGGAGATCTTCATAGCCTTCAACTGGAAAAAGGGCCCAACAGGTTAGTTGGAGGTTCCAGATGGAAGTAGACACTTCCACCACCTACTGGTGAATGGAATTCCAGCCACTGCCCTGAGAGACACTTGTGCCAGTCACACTATTGTGCATGACAGGCTGGTGTTCTCAAACCAGTACATCCCAGGTGAGACTGCCAGAGTAAGAGTTAGCCCAGACAGGGACACTGATAGGCCTGTGGCTTTTGTGCCCATAGAAGTGGGTGGGACATTTAGCTGGAGAAGGGTGGTAGTCAGTACAGACCTCCCCCTTGATTGTCTCCTTGGAATTGACTATCCAGAGCTTAGGTGTAGGGACAGACTCCTCACACTCTCTGGAAAAGATGCAGAATCCTATGACCTCATGAAGGCTACCCTGATTGAGGGCTTTGGATTCTCAACTGAGGAGTACAGGATTAGGTTCAGGGGGTCTCAAAAATCCTCGAGCCAGGCCTTGGTTGATTTTGTTGACTTCTCAGTCAAAACACTGGATGGTTGGATTAATGGCAGTGGTGTAAATGATTATGATGGGCTGTACAATATGTTTATGAAAGAACACCTTTTAAGTAATTGTTTCAATTATAAACTGCATCAGCATCTGTTAGACCTAAGTCCAATTTCTCCCCAAGAATTGGGAAAGAAGGCAGACCATTGGGTCAAGATTAGGGTGACCAAGACTTCCACAGGGGGTGACCAAAAGAAAGGGGTCAAAAAGACTCCCCAGGGGAAGAGTGTTGAGACATCCAAGGGTAAAAGTAAAGAGTCTTCTACAGGGCCCCAAAAACCTGCTCAGGAGGGAGGGTCCAAAGCCTCTTCACAATCCAATTTTGGGTACAAGGGTAAAACTTTTGATCCCAAAAAGGCCTGGTGTCGTAGCTGTAATCAGCAGGGACACCAGACTGGAGACAAGGCCTGTCCCAAGAAAGGTTCCACTTCTACTACTACTCCAGTTAGCACAGGAATAGCCAGTGTCCAGGTGGGATCAACAGTGTGCCCAGAGCAAATCAGGGTTCACGCTGAAGCTACATTTGTTTCTGAGGGTGGGGTGGACTTAGCCAAACTTGCTGCCTGGCCCCCTAATATGCAAAAATACAGGCAGCAACTCTTGATTAATCGGACTAGTGCAGAAGGCCTGAGGGATACAGGTGCCAGTGTCACAATGGTGACAGACAAACTGGATTCCCCAGGACAATACCTGACTGGACAAACTTATCCAGTCACCAACGCTGACAATCAGACTAAAGTACATCCCATGGCTATGGTAACTTTAGAATGGGGAGGGGTCACTGGCCTGAAACAGGTGGTAGTCTCCTCTAATATCCCAGTAGAATGTTTGCTTGGAAATGACCTGGAGTCCTCAGCATGGGCTGAGGTAGAACTCAAAACCCATGCAGCCATGCTGGGTATCCCTGAACTGGTGTGTGTCAAGACAAGGGCACAGTGCAAGGCTCAGGGTGAAAAAGTGGTGTTGGAGCCTGGAATAATGGCCCAACCCTCCAAGAGAAAAGGAAAGAAGACTGGGGAACCAGCTTCAACACAGCAAAAGAAAAAGAACCTCTCTTCCCAGGAAGAAGTTCTACCCTCTGAAGGTACTGAGCCCATGGAGTTGGAACCTTATCAGGTTGAACTCTTAGGCCAAGGGGGACCCACAAGGGAACAGCTGTGTAAGGGGCAAGAAACCTGTCCCTCTCTTGAAGGCCTTAGGCAGCAAGCTGCTGAAGAGACCAAAGGACAAATCAGTGGAACACATAGGGTCTATTGGGAAGATGGACTCCTTTACACTGAGACAAGAGATCCCAAACGTGGTGCCACTAGGAGAGTGGTAGTGCCTCAGGAGTTTAGAGAGTTCATCCTGACCTTAGCCCATGATATTCCACTTGCTGGGCATTTGGGACAAACCAAGACTTGGGAGAGGTTAGTCAACCATTTCTATTGGCCCAACATGTCCCAGAACGTAAAGGAGTTTTGTGCCTCCTGTGCCACCTGTAAAGCCAGTGGTAAGACAGGTGGCCATCCAAAGCCCCCCCTCATTCCACTTCCAGTGGTGGGGGTCCCCTTTGAAAGAGTGGGTGTGGACACAGTGGGTCCACTTGAACCTCCCACAGCCTCAGGGAATCAGTATATCCTAGTAGTAGTGGATCATGCTACTAGGTACCCTGAAGCAATTCCCCTTAGGTCCACTACTGCCCCTGCAGTAGCCAAAGCACTCATTGGTATCTTTACCAGAGTGGGATTTCCTAAGGAGATGATGTCTGACAAAGGTACCAATGTCATGTCAGCATACCTTAAACACATCTGGAATAAGTGTGGGTTGACTTACAAATTCACCACACCATACCATCCACAAACCAATGGTCTTGTAGAAAGATTTAACAAGACATTGAAGGGCGTGATCATGGGGCTCCCTGAAAAGCTCAAAAGGAGATGGGATGTCCTCTTACCATGTCTGCTTTTCATCTACAGAGAGGTGCCTCAGAAGGGAGTAGGGTTTTCCCCCTTTGAACTTCTGTTTGGCCATCCTGTAAGGGGACCACTAGCTCTTGTTAAAGAAGGCAGGGAGAGACCTCTCCATGAGCCTAAGCAAGATATAGTGGACTATGTAATAGGCCTACGTTCCAGGATGGCAGAGTACATGGAAAAGGCAAGTAAAAACTTTGAGGCCAGCCAACAACTCCAGAAGATGTGGTATGACCAAAAGGCTGCTATGGGTGAGTTTCAGCCAGGGCAGAAAGTCTGGGTTCTGGAGCCTGTGGCTCCCAGGGCACTTCAGGACAGATGGAGTGGCCCTTACCCAGTGCTAGAGAGAAAGAGTCAGGTCACCTACCTGGTAGACCTAGGCACTAGCATGGCCCCCAAAAGGATGATCCATGTGAACCGCCTCAGACTCTTTCATGACAGGGCAGATGTAAACCTGTTAATGGTTACAGTTGAGGACCAGGAAGCTGAGAGTGAACCTCTCCCTGATCTCCTCTCCACTAACCCTAAAGATGGCTCAGTAGATGGAGTGATCTATTCAGACACCCTCTCTGGCCAACAGCAAGCAGACTGTAGGAAAGTCTTACAACAGTTTGCTGAGCTCTTTTCCCTAACCCCTGGTCAGACACACCTGTGTACCCATGATGTGGACACAGGAGACAGCATGCCTGTCAAAAACAACATTTTCAGACAGTCTGACCAAGTTAAGGAAAACATCAAAGTGGAAATCCACAAGATTCTGGAATTGGGAGTCATTGAGCACTATAACAGCCCCTGGGCTAGCCCAGTGGTCTTAGTCCCCAAACCTCACACCAAAGATGGCAAGAGAGAGATGAGGTTTTGTGTGGACTACAGCGGACTTAATTCTGTCACCAAGACAGATGCCCATCCCATTCCAAGGGCAGATGAGTTAATTGACAAACTAAGTGCTGCCAAATACTTGAGTACCTTTGACTTGACAGCAGGGTACTGGCAAATAAAAATGGCACCAGGAGCAAAAGAAAAGACAGCATTCTCCACACCTGATGGGCACTATCACTTCACTGTGATGCCCTTTGGCTTAAAGAATGCCCCTGACACCTTCCAAAGGTTGGTGAATCAAGTCCTTGCTAGCTTGGAGTCCTTTAGTGCAGCTTATCTTGATGTTATTGCTGTCTTTAGCTCCAGCTGGCAGGATCACCTGGTCCACCTGAAGAAAGTTTTGCAGGCCCTGCAAGCAGCAGGCCTCTTTATCAAGGCATCCAAATGTCAGATAGGGCAGGGAACTGTGGTTTACTTGGGACACCTTGTATGTGGAGGCCAAGTTCAGCCACTCCAACCCAAGATCCAGACTATTCTGGACTGAGTAGCTCCAAAAACCCAGACTCAAGTCAGGGCATTCCTTGGCTTGACTGGTTACTACAGGAGGTTTGTGAAGGGATATGGATCCATAGTGACACCCCTTACAGAACTTACCTCTAAGAAAATGCCCAAGAAGGTAAACTGGACTATAGAATGCCAACAGGCCTTTGACACCCTGAAACAAGCTATGTGCACAGCATCAGTTCTCAAAGCTCCAGATTACTCCAAGCAGTTCATTGTGCAGACTGATGCCTCTGAACATGGGATAGGGGCAGTTTTGTCCCAAAAAAATTATGATGGCCTTGACCAGCATGTTGCTTTCATTAGCAGGAGGTTACTCCCCAGGGAGCAGCGTTGGAGTGCCATTGGGAGGGAGGCCTTTGCTGTGGTTTGGTCCCTGAAGAAGCTGAGACCATACCTCTTTGGTACTCACTTTGTAGTTCAAACTGACCACAGACCTCTCAGATGGCTAATGCAAATGAAAGGTGAAAATCCAAAACTGTTGCGGTGGTCCATCTCCCTACAGGGAATGGACTTTATAGTGGAACACAGACCTGGGACTGCCCATGCCAATGCAGATGGCCTTTCCAGGTTCTTCCACTTAGAAAATGAAGACTCTCTTGGGAAAGGTTAGTCTCATCCTCTTTCGTTTGTGGTGGGGTTGTGTAAGGAAATGCCTCCTTGGCATGGTTACCCCCTGACTTTTTGCCTTTGCTGATGCCAAGTTATGATTTGAAAGTGTGCTGAGGCCTGCTGACCAGGCCCCAGCAGCAGTGTTGTTTCCCTAAACTGTACCTTTGTCTCCACAATTGGCACAACCCTGGCACCCAGGTAAGTCCCTTGTAACTGGTACCCCCCTGGTACCAAGGGCCCTAATGCTGGGGAAGGTCTCTAAGGGCTGCAGCATGTCTCATGCCACCCTAGGGACCCCTCACTCAGCACAGACACACTGCTTGCCAGCTTGTGTGTGCTGGTGGGGAGAAAATGACTAAGTCGACATGGCACTCCCCTCAGGGTGCCATGCCAACCTCACACTGCCTGTGGCATCAGTAAGTCACCCCTCTAGCAGGCCTTACAGCCCTAAGGCAGGGTGCACTGTACCACAGGTGAGGACATAGGTGCATGAGAACTATGCCCCTACAGTGTCTAAACAAAACCTTAGACATTGTAAGTGCAGGGTAGCCATAAGAGATTATGGTCTGGGAGTCTGTCAAACACGAACTCCACAGCACCATAATGGCTACACAGAAAACTGTGAAGTTTGGTATCAAACTTCTCAGCATAAGAAATGCTCACTGATGCCAGTGGGCACTTTATTGTAAAAATACACCCAGAGGGCATCTTAGAGATGCCCCCTGAAAAGATACCCGACTTCCAGTGTGGGCTGACTAGTTTTTGCCAGCCTGCCACACACCAGACATGTTGCTGGCCACATGGGGAGAGTGCCTTTGTCACTCTGTGGCCAGTAACAAAGCCTGTACCGGGTGGAGGTGCTCCTCACCTCCCCCTGCAGGAACTGTAACACCTGGCGGTGAGCCTCAAGGCTCACCCCCTTTGTTACAGCGCCACAGGGCATCCCAGCTAGTGGTAATGCCCGCCCCTCCGGCCACTGCCCCCACTTTTGGCAACAAGACTGGAGGAGATAATGAGAAAAACAAGGAGGAGTCACTCCCCAGTCAGGACATCCCCTAAGGTTTTCCTGAGCTGTGGTGACTCTGACTTTTAGAAATCCTCCATCTTGCAGATGGAGGATTCCCCCAATAGGATTAGGGATGTGCCTCCCTCCCCACAGGGAGGAGGCACAAAGAGGGTGTAGCCACCCACAGGGCTAGTAGCCATTGGCTACTATCCTCCCAGACCTAAACACATCCCTAAATTGAGTATTTAGGGGCTCCCAGAACCGAGGAAGATAGATTCCTGCAAACTGAAGACGAAGAAGGACTGCTGTCCTGAAGCCCTGCAGAGAAGACGGAGACACCAACTGCTTTGGCCCCAGCCCTACCGGCCTGCCTCCCCACTTTGAGAAAAACTGCAACAGCGACGCATCCCACAGGGTCCAGCGACTTCTGAAGCCTCAGAGAACTACCCAAATCTAAAAGGACCAAGAAGCTCCGAAGAACAGCAGCCCTGTTCAACAAACCTGCAACTTTGCAACAAAGAAGCAACCTTTTAAAGATCACAAGTTTCTCGTCGGAAGCGTGAGACTTTCCACTCTGCACCCGACGCCCCCGGCTCGACCTGCGGAAAAATAACTCTACAGGGAGGACTCCCCGGCGACTGCGAGCCCGTGAGTAGCCACAGTTGACCCCCATGAGCCCCCACAGCTACATCTGCAGAGGAAATCCAGAGGCTCCCCCTGACCGCGACTGCCTGCTTCAAGGAACCCGACGCCTGGAAACCATACTGCACCCGCAGCCCCCAGGACCTGAAGGAACCGAACTCCAGTGCAGGAGCGACCCTCAGGTGACGCTCTGCCTAGCCCAGGTGGTGGCCACCCCAAGGAGCCCTCCCTGTGCCTGCCTGCATCGTTGAAGAGACCCCTGGGTCTCCCCATTGATTCCTGTTGAAAACCCGACGCCTGTTTGCACTCTGCACCCACCCGCCCCTGTGCCGCTGAGGGTGAACTTTCTGTGCCTGCTTGTGTCCCCCCCCCCGGTGCCCTACAAAACCCCCCTGGTCTGCCCTCCGAAGTCTCGGGTACTTACCTGCTGGCAGACTTGAACCGGGGCACCCCTATTTCCATTGAAACCTATGTGTTTTGGGCACCACTTTGACCTCTGCACCTGACCGGCCCTGAGCTGCTGGTGTGGTAACTTTGGGGTTGCCTTGAACCCCCAACTGTGGGCTACCTTGGACCCAACTTTGAACCCTGTAAGTGTCTTACTTACCTGTGAACTTAACAATTACTTACCTCCCCCAGGAACTGTTGATTTTTGTAGAGTGTCCACTTTTAAAATAGTTTATTGACATTTTTGCTAAAACTGTACATGCTATTGTGATAATTCAAAGTTCATAAAATACCTGAGTGAAATACCTTTCATTTAAAATATTGTTTGTAAATCTTGAACCTGTGGTTCTTAAAATAAACCAAGAACATATATTTTTCTATATAAAAACCTATTGGCCTGGAATTGTCTTTGAGTGTGTGTTTCTCATTTATTGCCTGTGTGTTTATAACAAATGCTTAACACTACCCTCTGATAAGCCTACTGCTCGACCACACTACCACAAAATAGAGCATTAGAGTTATCTCTTTTTGCCACTATCTTACCTCTAAGGGGAACCCTTGGACTCTGTGCACACTATTTCTTACTTTGAAATAGTATATACAGAGCCAACTTCCTACACACACCATATGCTTGCATGCTACATGAACTGTCAACAGTTGCCCACATGAAACTCTGAATCACAGACAACTCCAGTTGCGTAGCTGAAGTTGTGCAATCACAGTACCTCTTGAACAAGTGGGAGACCTTTTCACCTTCAATGGTTTGCCTCATGTACCATCCCTCAGTTACATGTTGTCATACAATAGTAGGGCAATGCCAAGTTTGTTTACACAGATCCCACACAAGGTCATGCATCCAGCTAATCTTCATATACCCAATGCCACATCATGAAGAAATGATGGCCAAATACTCCTGCCATGTTGCTGAAATAAATCAACAATGGTCACTTCACTACGTGTGCAATGACAAAAATTGACTCATGGTACTAATATTGCTCAGATAGATAATATATCCTGCATGGAAATGTACACAGGAGACAAGTTGGGCAAAATGTCAGGGAGAAATGTCCACAAAATCCACAACACAATGAATCAGCTAGCCCCAGGGATAGCACCTCTCCCGACTGGTACTCCTAACAATACCATACTCTGATTGTATCAGTAGAAGCCAATAGTACTTTGAATGTTGCACAGGGTCAGGGATTTTCAAGTACTCGTAGTAGGCACTTGACATGCTGCCCAAAGGGAAGTCATGTCACTGTGTCTTTTTGTCATGCAAACAGAGATTCCCTTGAATGAAGGGTTGTAATCAATTTCATACGATTCCCACTTAACTGCAAGTCAGTCCATGATGCATGTCACCACTTAGGAAACTAACTTTCCCCGTTTCACATATGCAAAGACTTTTGCTACACGATTCTACATCAATTGCATCAAAATGCACATTGTGGGTAAAAACTGTAGTCCTTCCTGACATGTCCTTCATTGCTACTGCAGTTGTACCTGCCAAATTACCTGCAACGACAGGTGAGGGTATGTGTGAGCCACCAATCAATGGTGACACACTCTTCTGTGGCATCACATGAACTGTAGCCCCATGACACATGTCTAAGTCAAAACACATGTTGGCATGCACACATATGTGAGGGAATTCAGACATCATCCCACGAAGACAGGTAGACCATTCATGAATTAGCAGTGTAGATGACTTAGAAAAAGTGAAAGGTACACATGCTAACATGTAGCCACAAGGAATGATGGCAACAATGATATTACAAAAATCATGTCAATGGACATTCACCACTTATCAAGTGGAAGTATTGCTCTGTGAGTGCACCCAAAGAGCAATGTATGCTCTGTCACATTTATGATGGGCACCTTCACCTGACAAGCAGTAGTGAGGCACCAGCACTCGTAACACACTCAAGACAAGTGGCCTGTGGGGGACAGGTGCCAATTTACTCACTTAAGCCGACACATGGCTCAGGACAGTAATCTATTATTTCATGTTGTTTGGACTGTCCCGCTGAAAAGTAGTGGACTGTTGTGTACAAATTACACCAACAACAGCAAACAACGTGGCTTGATAGATCATTGTACTCCGCCATGTGTTGGCCCTGGAGAATCAATTGGTTGTGGACTGTACTCTGTTGTGTCCTAGGTCACTGGGCTAATAAGCAAGGTACATCAGCATGCACCAACCTTCATACCTACACAGTTACTCATCTTGTGTGTCACACATGGCCCATCCCCAATCTTCAGGAGAGATGACAGAACCTAACACATCTACTTGGCAATAGTACAGGAGGAATATGCCCTGGACTTACCCACTTGTAACTGCTGTGCTCCCCTCAAACACTCATGAAGGTAGGCTGCCAGCAGAATGAGGCCCATTAGGGGGTCAGGCTTCAACATGCATCCTGCCCATGATGGGAAAGTCGCAGCTGGACCTCAGCAATCTTCCGGGCCTAACGTCTCAGGTTCTCCCACCTCTTCTGACAGTGGGCGCACCACCGTCTATGAACCCCCACGGTCCATACCTTGTGGGCGATGGTTCTCCAAATCCCCTTCTTCTGATGGGTGTTGACCTGTAAGGATGCAAGGGACAAATCAAAAGTTTACAAACACAAGTTTGTTTCAAATGGTTATGCCAAACACATGTAAGAAACACCAACCATAAAATTGTTAACTTCTCAACACCCCACAAGTGTAAAACACACATGCTGATAAAGACAGGGATATGACTACACACTTTTGGATTAATCTGCAGACTAACCTACTACCCTGCTCATAGCCTACACTGACTAAACAAAGCTGCTGACATCAGATAGCCCAGGCTCAAGCAACATGAACTGTTATGTGAGCCACAATGACACACAGCACACCATGGTAGGCTCTGAAGGGTAAATTCCTTCGGGCTGACTGCACACATTTACAGTCTACAGCATTGACTCACTGCCTACAGTCCCTGTAGGCAACTTCCGTAGTATAGATTTTGCCATAAGTCTTGAGCGCCTTGAGCAACAATGAAAGGGCTACCATGGTGGACACGGAAAGTCTCTTCCTTGTGCATGTGTGGACATGTGGCCTACCCAAGGTAGACTCATGCTACAACGGGGTGGGTTTGTGTGGTATATACTTGTACCACAGAACACACTTTTGAACATACGTGGCAAACCTACAGAGAAAGCTTCCAGCATACAAAGGTTGTTTGGTCTACTTCTTGGCCTGTAACCAAGCTGCTGAGTCACATGTCATGGCCTCCCTGGAATCTACAAACTATATAAACTGTGGGTTTGTCACTTGTGCAATATGCCTGTGCTGGACAAATACGACTTATGTAAAGGTGACAACAGAGCTGTGGGAATAAGGCACCTGTCATAAGTCAATGACACACATTGACAATTATGCAAAATGCACATATGTACTAGTTCAGGGATTTACCTCCGTACCCATTCCTAATATAGTCAATGGACTGAAGAATTCAGGGTAAGTCTCGCCTTCGGAGACTCATATTGCCCACATGCCAGAATCTGCAGCTCCACAGGGAGTGGGCACAGTGCCACAGTTGCATAGCCACAGTAACTCTATTCTCCCAAACTGGGAAATACATTTGACAGAACTTGGTCTCTGCAGGCTAAGCATACAGAACCCACATGACACTCACATTTCCATCACTTCCATGTACGACAGTACATCATGTGGCTATCATCAATGTGGCTTGTGTGGAACTCTGAAGGGCACAGTGAGTCATTATATGCCTCTTACACAACAGTTTGACAAGGCCAGATGTGGGCTGAATGATCTGTGGCACTATAAACATTGCTTACAAGATCCTCAAATGAATCAAACAGTATGCATACACAGCTCATGCTGCCATACACATACATATTGTTTTACATTTACAACCATCAAATCCCTTAATGTGTCATTGTATGACTGTAAAGTCTCCTTGCTAAGCTATAGGAGTGCAACACAAGGATGATCTATGCCTCAAAACACATCACACAACACAGTGTTAATGTGCAATACATAGAGTACATTTCTTCAATACCTGCACCATGTACATCCCATGTGTGCCACACAAAATGTGACAACAGGCACTCAAAAGTCTACCTTGCACACGGGCACACTGTAGTCCTTGAGGATGGAAAGGATTGTGTTTAACATAGTCAAATGTGCCTATGAGGTTAATACCTGCTCCTCTGGTTAGCCACATGGCTGACTACACAGGAGAAGGACTTAGTCCATGAGTTTATCCAACTCCTCAGGGGAGAAGGCAGGGGCCCTTTCACCTGCTGGCCATGGCATGATTGCTCCCCGAGGCAGCATGCAGCAACTGAAGTGCTGGAGGTGTTGATAGCAGCAGTGTAATGAGTCAAGTGAGTGACTTTGCAAAACGGGTCATACACGTATGCCACATACGCGGTCATCACCGCTGACTGGTCCAGCCATTGGGCCGCGACCACCACAGGCAACAATGTTAGGCTATGGCTGTGTCCACCGTGGTTGAAACCCCCCCACCGTGCATACGATTTCTGCCGGTGGCTGTTGGGGGTTCCGAATGTCCAGTGAACTAGGTCAGGCATCCTCCCTTTTGGTGGTTGGAAATACAGTATTGGGCCATGTTAAATGCATCACAACACCAATATAATATATGTGCCTGATCATCACAAACATCCTATAGTAGTCTTATTCTGTAGGTTATACTGCACGATCACCAGAGTAGTGTGTTGCTGGGCACAGATGGCATATGATGGGGGTGCACTGTCCACGCCACTGACAGTATTTTTGGCGGTCGGATCAGACTGTTTAATTTTGAGGGGCAATTGAGGAGCATATAGTTGGGTGTTGCCCAAATCCATGTTCTGGACAATCGTGTTGACAACCATGGGAGTCACATTTGACCCTTGTGCATTTGACAGCTGTGATGTGTGCAGGGTGTAATGTATTTCCAGTCAGAAATGGTTTGTCACATGATTTTGGGGCAATACATTATGTATGAACCGTCCATTGCCAGACCTTCAAACTATGGAAGACCGTCACATCATACAACAGTACCATCTGAATAGGCATACATTAGTGGATTTATGCCATCAGGTGGAGCCAGATCTGATGCCTGAAAACAGTAATTCGACCTGCATACCACCCATTTTTCAACTCATGGTAGTATTGTTCTTCCTGGCCACAGGGTCCTTCAATATACAGTGACCATATCTGGAGGTATGTCCCAACCTATGTTCAGTCTTGTGTTAAGAGATGTCCTATCAGCAACAATGAAACACATTGACAGCTATATCAGGTTCCCCTGATGTGAGAATCCAGCCAATGCGCAGGCTGACTTCTATGGTTTTGCTAGCCTCCCACATGAGGTGGGAGCCACTGATGGCACACATGATGCCTTGGTGCCACTGTAGGCAACTGAACAAGTCTATCACAACAGGAAAAACTTCCATTCTATCAACATGCAAGTTGTATGCCTGTCGGATATCTACATCTCAGCCCATGAGTCCTTTGTAATGTGGAAGAGCAGCATACCCCAGCTGATGTCACCAATGCAACCAGAGATGGCCTGGCTGATTCGTAAGTCCCATCTGTCCTGACTTTGTGTGAGCAATGTCAGGTTTTACAATCATGAGGTGAGTGACTCATTGTTGCACTTATGTCTCATTTCTCAACAGAAGACTCAGCATATCCAAACAGTTCTTGGCTATTGATGCCGCTGAGGAATCCAACTCCGCCAGGGTAAGTCCGCTTCAGTGAGGCTCACAAAAGAACACGGTGGGCCATGGAGCAGGCTTTTGGGTTCCTGGAGGCTGTCTGGACAGGCTGTGATGGAGTCCTCCTCTACTCACCAGGGAAAGTGTGTCAGATCACTGTGGCATGCTGCATGCTCCATAACATCACCCTGTGAAGGAATATCCCTTACATCCCAGAGGAGGGGGAGCCTGCAGTACAACTGGGTGAGAATCCTGAAATGCCTAAAGAAGATGATAGTGGTGAAGAGGAAGGACCTGACTTGCAACAAGATCTCATCAATAGCTTCTTTTCATGAGTGTAAGTATGCCATGTGATGTCATGACTTGGACTGTACAATGGACTGTGGTTCTGATGATATGGGTAGAAATTCTTTGGAAAGAGTTAGGGAGCTGAGGCTCATGCAAAAGGAGCCAAAGGCTGTTTGATGAGATAGCTTTTGACACATCCACATCTGGATGATGTTTCTTTGTGTTTAATTTATTGTGATGTACTTTGTTTTCCAGATACTTGCTATGTGACTTGTGTCATATGTATGGTTTCATAACTATACTCCTTGTTTTGTTCTCTGTTCAGGTACCTTCACCATGACGTCTTCATGTGGATATTTCAGAGTTGTGACATTGGTAGGTATGTGATGCTATTTGGAAATACAAAGTGGACATAGATTGTTCCGGGTATTGTATGTCACAGAATTTGGGTGTAGGAGACCTGTGCCAAGACAGCTTGCACTGTGATAGGATGGAAGTCTAGAAGACTCCATTGGACTTGTTCCTTGTCGTGTGATGGCCCTGATTCATCATGTGTGTCATCATATGGTCAGAAAATATGTAGTTGTAAGCCAAAACCATGTTAGTTTCCCTTCACATTGGCTAAACACTCTTTTTATATGACCTGTATGTAGCTGTTGAAGTGTTTCATCTTTGTAGGCCAAACTGCATGTGCCACATCACTGACATTTGATTGTGTCATGCCACCAGATGCCGAGGCACTGGAAAAAAATGCCCCTGTAATCAGAAACTGTTGTACTCCCATCTGTCTGAGTCTTGCATTATATGATGTTGGATTACTTTTGTGTGGTAGGCGATATGGCTCCAGCTGATGACATCAAACACTTTAATGTTTGCCTATTCTATAGGAAAATGTCTGATATATCCGTTCCTTCCATGGTCTGGAGCAGTGATACTCAAAGTATGGCCCGGGGGCCGCATGCGGCCCTTTTGACCTTTACATGCGGCCCCCACTGCAGCAGTAGCACTAGGCTGCTGTTTACTGGACTCTCACAGGCAATACTTTATTTAAACATTATTGAAGATAAAGTAAGGAAGTAAGGAATTTGTCCTGAACTGCTTAACTGCAGGAACACTTTCATTTTTAAAATAAAATCTTGCCGCAAATGTCTGCCACTATGATAAGGGTTCTTAAAAATTCAAAAAGTGTTTTTCATTTACACGAAGGACCATTTCATCTTACTACTTTAGATTCTATCAGATTTCAAATATAAATTCAGAAACATTCATTCATACCCCCACCTTGATAACAATGCCAAGAATGAATTAAGTCAGTTGTTATCTGCACTCTTTGATAGGCCTGATTAGCTATTATACATGAACAACTTCATAGTTTATTAAATAAAACACAGGAGAAGGGTCCGCACAGCACACACACTGAAGTCATGCATTGTGAGGTCCTCCTACATACAATAATGAAGAAAATGAAGGGAACGTGAAATGAAACAATTGCCTAGGATCACACAATTTGATAAAGTGGGGAAGCTGGGATTAATGCCTGGTTTTCTGGTTTCACATTGAGCGATTCAGCCACTAAATCTTTATGCTTTGCTGCCCCCTATGCCCCTCATAATGCCACAACCCCTCCCCATCCAGAGCCCCCCTCCTCCCTTTGATCGCCACGCTGCTAGCATCAGTGCGGCCCTTGATCACACCACAGACCAAACTTTGTGGCCCCTGGGAAAATGTTTGTGAGTACCCATGGTCTGGAGGTTTGTCCCTGAAAATATGATCATTTACCCAGTATGATTCACTCATGTATGATTTGCTATGTTTCAGACATATTGACAGTAGGGCTGGACGAAGAATTCTGCTCCGCCGGTGGAGTTTGCAGAGTTTTCCCCACTCCGGGCAGAGTTCCGAAAAACTCTGCAAAGTGATGCGGAGTAGAGTGTTTTTCTCTCGATCGCCAATGTTAACTTGTCGAGACCGAGCAAGATTTCTGAACACCAGCAGTAGCTGTAGGCCATGCCAGCTCACGATGAGAAAGCAGCCACTTGCATTGAGGAAGTTGTTGCCAAAAAGAAGTTAGAGTCCTCTGGCGAGCCGCGTGATTAAGTTTGCACTGATTTTACAATGCCAAAGAAACTCCTTTGCTGAAAATCAGTGCAAACAGTGCACCGTACCCAAACTCAGCTGCTCGCGGAACTCTGCGTAGCATGGCAGAGTTTTTTCAGCACTTCGTGGAGTTCCGTGTGGCAGAATTCCGCAAACTCCACCCAGGCCTAATTGTCAATCAGCTGAACAATATAATAAACTTTCTTCTTTGACAAGACACTTGTATGTATGTGTTTGTATGTAATGGTGTAATCCTGAGCTGGACACTGTGTACATGCAACATATCCCTGCTTGCACAAGTACCTTGGATCATATAGTATGGTTCACATGGTCAGTTATATCTACATGGCAAAATGTCAACTGAAAGACAGCAGACAATTAGTTTGCGATGAGGAATTTATTGAAATGCCACTACTAACAGAACATATTTATGACAAAAACAAAAAAATTAAAAGTGAAGGGGTCATGGATGGTGAATGTGATCACTGGAGTAGATGCCACACCACTGGAGGTCCAAAGACCAGATTACACCTCCCATGGGACATGAAATGTGATTCAGGATCAGTCCACAAAGTGTATGTGTGACACACATAGAGGGACATTAAGTAAGAAGTTTATTGCTGGCAGTAGTGGGTGCCTTTCCATCTGCACCTCCTCTATGCTTGTATGGATGTCGCCGCCTGTGAGGGAACGTGGAGGGGATCAACTATTTCGGAGGTGGAGGTGTTTGAGGGTGGCTGTGCTTTTGGCAGGGCCTCCCTTCCTGTGGCTACAGCAGATGTAGTTGCACCTGATGTACTTGTCCCAAAGGAAGGGGAAGAATGTGTGGTAAAAGCCCTGTTCAGGGTTGTATGGATGTCCCTCAGCATCCCTGTTACGGAGTCCATGTTGGCATTGTTGGCCTCCAGATGTGAATTAATGTCCCTATTCATGTCCCTCTGCAGCTGCGTCATTTCCCAGAGTTCAGTCAACACCTGGCTCATCACACCTTGGGACTCCTGATAGACCCCCAAGATGTGGTTCATGGTGTCCTGGCCGACAGCAGCCCCAGTGGCCTCAGTCCACTGGACCACAGCATCCCTTCTACGCACCCTACCCCCACGAGCATGTGCCCTTGGCAAAGGGTGCCCTCTCCCAGTGGGCCCTGGAGCCTCAGTTTCAGGAGTGTTGAGCTGCACATCAGGATCCAGGACTGGGGGGCACAAGATGGTGGAAACTGTGCTAGATATACAGGTTGGGGGTGCATCGTTGCCTGGGATGTTGATGCAACAGGGCTGGGAGGTGTTGTTGTGGGCACAGTGAGTCTTACTGTTGCCATCTGACAAGGTTTCCCGGATGGGCCAGGAACGTCCTCCACATCCACAAGTCCAGGAGTGTCATCATCACTGAGGGCTTCATCCAGGGGGGTAGTGGCTGTCTGTTCTGTGGCCTTGGATTGCTCAGCTTGACCTGCTGGTAAATGAAGTACATTGCTACTGGTTGAATTGTGACATCTACCTCCAAAGGTTTTGTGTTACAAGTAAGCAGAGACTTTGGACATTCTTAAGTTGTAGGTTAGACTATTGTTCCATGGTACCAAGGTACTGAAGTATTTGACATGACGTGTGAAGCTTGCCTAAACTATTTTACTCTAGCAGATGATGAGATGTGCAGTTCAGTTGCACTTTGGATGATGGAATGTACATGACATACTACCAACAGTAAAGCCAACACAGTGGAGAGGCAACATATGCCTTTGACCAATTAGAGGCCTAGTTGAGTGAGATATATGGCAAACATAGAACTCTGTATTATATATAATTGCAGTCATTGTGTGAGCAGTGCTGTGTCAATGTGTTTGCTCCAATACTAATCTGGTGATGCAGCTTGAGGTCTTAGCAATACTTGGTGTGCTAACTTAGTAAAGTGTCATTCCTGTCCTCAATAGTTTGATCTTGGGATAGCAGGTCAAGATGAAGCTAGGTTGACAAACACATGTCTGAGTTGAGCATGGTCTGTATATTGCTCACTCCCAGGTGAGTAATTGTTAATTGAGAGTTGACAAACTGGTGTATTTGGGCAAGAGACCACTGGGTTGGTGGTTGGAATTACAGACACATGGCCTTCTGGCCTCAGCAATCATATCACTCCCTCTACTTCACACACTTGACAAATCTTGTCCTCCCAGGGAGGTACACTTCATTTGTGAGTTACCAAACAAGGGTATTTAGGGAAGAGATTACTGGGCAAGTGGTTGGAGGGACAGTAACAGAGCCTTGTGGGAGTCGCAGTCATGTCACTCTCTCTAATACACACACTTGGCAAATGTTATCCTCCCAGGTGAGTAAACTTCATTTGAGAGTTCACTAGTAGATGGATTTGAGTAGGTGAACACTGGGCTTGTGTTTGGAGTCAGAGAAACGTGGCTTATTGGGTTTTGCATTCAGGTCACACCTTCTATTTCCCACCACTAAACAAATGGTACCCTTCCAGGTGAGTAAACTTCAATTGAGACTTAACAAACAGGGGTATTTGGGCAAGAGACAGTGGGCTTGTGTTTGGAGATCCAGAAACATTGCCTCCTGGCCTTAGCAGTCATGTCACTCCCTCTACATCACACACTTCACAAACGTTGTCCTACAAGGTGGGTACACTTAATCTGTGAGTTACCAAACAAAGGTATTTGGAGATGAGACCACTGGACTGGTGTTTGGAGTGACAGTAACAGAGCCTCCTGGGAGTTGCTGTCTGGTCACTCCTTGTACTACACACATTATACAAATATTATGCCCCCAAGTGAGTACACTTCATGTGTGAGCTACCAAACAGGTGTCTTTGGAGAAGAGGACACTGGGCTGGTGAGTGGAGTAACAGTAACAGAGCCACACTGGACAAATGGTATTCTCCTAGGTGAGTACACTTCAATTGAGAGTTAACACCCAGGTGAATATGGGCAGGTGACAACTGGGCTGGTGGTTGGAATTAGACTCAGGGCCTCCTGGGAATTGCAGTCAGGTCATTCCCTCTACTTCACACACTAGACGCATATTGGGTATTAAGTATCTGTAGGCACACTGCATTTAGGTTTAGCATACATTTACATGTTGAGACATACCATGATTCCTGTGCTGAAGATTTTATATAGGAAGACTTATAGGCACCATTGTGACTTATAGCATGTGAGGGGCCTTGGTAGCTGTGCTGTTGGGTCCACCAATACACATTGACAGTGTTACATCTCAGATGTTTTGAATATTGAATGTTAGTGAAGTACATAAACAACACAGTGGCAAAAGCTCAGCTGTTTGCATGCAGCACATTGCATTTTTCCTAGGATTTTTGTGTGGTAACTTACCAGACTCCACTCCCCCAGGTATTCCTGTCAAGCCCTGGGGATGCAGGTTGACCAAGACCTTCGCCTCCCAAGGAAAGAGCCTTAACGTGGCACTGGGAGGGCCACCATTAGTCTTGTTGGCCTCCATCTGTTGCCTGGAGGCCAAGGAATGCACCTTACCCCTCAGTTCATTCCACCTCTTCCTAATGTCCTTATTTGTACGCAGGGTGGTGCCTACAGCATTCACTCTGTTGACGATCCTTTGCCACATTTCCATTTTCCTATTGAGAGGAGTATGCTGGACGTGTGCTCCTAACAATTGTGGCTCTACTCTTCTGATTTCATCCACCATGACTCTCAACTCATTTTCAGAGAAACAAGGATTTTTGGGATGTGACATGGTGGACAACTAAAGTGGGTGATTGGGACTTACTTGACTGGGGACATGTAGTAGGGAGTGAATGGACAAAAGTGTGTGAAAGGTGTTAAATAGGATGGTTAAAAAAAGTGATGCTGTATTTATCAGTATAAACAAAACACTGGTCTCTGGTGAATTTCTTGCAGGGGAGATGCAAAGGATTGTGGTCTGTGAAGGGGTGTGTTTTATAGTGTGATTTGCAGGTGTGTCCACTGGACCAATGTGTGTCAGCTGTGTTGTTTTCTAATTCATCCAATGTGCTCTTGTCTGTTACTTTGCTGAACGCAGACCGCAGCAGTCGACCTCCTCTAGGGGACCGCCGCAGCATCTGTGTGTTTTTAATAGGCTTGGTGGATGGCCATGGCACAGACGGTGCTGGAGGTTGGACCTCTTATTTAAAAGACCCCCATGCTGCTGGCAGTCTGCCTTTTTGCTTGGCGGGTGGCGGTTCTACCATCATAATAAGGCAGGCTAGGGACCACCTGCACAATGGTCTTTTTGGGACCACCAACATCGGGGTCTGGCGGTACGACCCCCAAACTCCTAATCAGGCCTTATGCCAGAAATTCCCACAAAATTAGAAGGATGTACGCAAATATACCAAGAGAGCCACTATGCCAGGTGTACCCTTCATTATGCCAAGACTACCTACGTTTCAAGAATAGGCACTTATGTAATGGGCACCACTGTGCCATACATAGCAACAATTATGCCAAGAATGCCTACAGTGGTTGTCAGCTGAAGTATCGCAGAGAAAAATATAACCCAAAAACAATAGTGAGGGCACAAAGACAGTCTTTACATATTTAGGGCCTCATTATGAGGCTGGCACTCTTGACACTGCCAGCCTCGCGGTGGTGGTTGGGCCACCGCACTCCAGGCTATCCAACCATAAAGAGACTGCCACCCCCGCCAGGAACATGGTTCCCGGCACCATGGTGGCGGTCGGCGTTGTGGTCAGCCACAGCAGTGCTGAGTTACACTGATCACAAGTCCAGTTTCCTCCAGCCTTTCCATGGAAGGGACACTGCCATGGAAAGGCTGGTGGAAACAGTTCAGGGGGGCAAAGGGGGACCCTGCACTGCCCAAGACCATGACCTGGGCACTGCAAGGGCCCCCTACACAGCACCTTCGGAATGTGCACTGCCCGCTGTGCCAGAGGCCCCACCTTTGCGACAGCATTGGCCTCGGCTCCATGAGGAGCCAAGGCTAATGCCTACTCACAGTTTCCGCTGGGCTGACTAGCAGAAACCAATCAGCCCAGTGGAAAACCCACAATGGGCCCGGTGAGGGGAGACTACCAGCTCCACAGAGTCTCCTCCCCGCGTGTTTGGCGGTCAGCTCATTCGACTGCCTAACTCATAATGTGCCCCTTAGTATGTAAACTCAAAAATATCAATGACAAAAATATATAAGACCATAATATCATTTTCAAATTGTTAAGTATATTGAATGTAACTATCATACACCACAGTAACTTTAAATCATATATTACCTTTAAAAATAATATTGCATTAAAACATATATTTGTAACATGAAAAATAAATTGTCACTTAGAAATAAACTAAAGATATACTTTAAAGTAATAGCAAAATTATTAAACATTATATTTAATAAAATAAAAAAATTACACAAGTAAAAAATGATTAAATCAATTATAAGAACACTACATTTAAAATTAAAAAAGTATACAATAGCAACATAAAAATACAATAATAAAAATGTACTATAAACAATTTATATGACAAGAATTCATTAAATTAACTTTTAAAATTAAAACCAAAATATGTACCAAAACAACATACGTAGCAAATATAAAAATAGTCTTTGAGGGGTAAAGTGCACTTCTGTCACTCCAAACTGAGTGACAGTAAGGAAATATTTTGACTTTAGAGTGATGAGATTTACTATTCCTACTCCAATATAAGCAACAGCAGGGAAAGTGTTGGACTTTGGAAGGGTCAAGTTCACTATTCCAACACCAACATAAGAAACAATAGTGAAATTGTTGGACTTTGGAGGGATGAGAATACCATTCTCACTTCAACTGAAGCAACAGTGGAGGAAAGTGCTGTACTTTGGAGGTGTTATATTTACTATTCCTACACCAACATAAGTAATAGTAGAGAAAGAGTCGGGCTCTGGAGCTATCAGATTTAGGGGGTTATTACAACTTTGGAGGAGGTGTTAATCCGTCCCAAAAGTGACGGATATACCACCAGCCGTTTTACGAGTTCCATAGGAAATAATGGACTCGTAATACGGCTGGTGGTATATCCGTCACTTTACCGTCACTTTTGGGATGGATTAACACCTCCTCCAAAGTTATAATAACCCCCTTAATATTCCCACTCCAGCCTGAGGAACAAAAAGAATAATGTTGGACTTTCTAGGGGTCAGATTTACTCTTCCCACTCCATCGTAAGCAGCAGCAAAGGAAATGTTGGACTTTGAAGGGGTCAGATTTACAAATACCATTACAACCTAAGCAACAGTAGGGAAAGGTTTTGACTTTCGAGGGGTCAGATTTACTATTCCCATTCCAATGTAAACAACAGTAGGGAAAGTGTTGGACTTTAGTGGGGTTAGATTTACTATTCATGTGCCAACACAAGCAACTGTAAGGAAAGTGTTAAGCTCTGAAGGGATCAGATTTACTATTTCCACTCCAGTTTGAGCACCAGTAAGAAAACTGATGCGGTTTGGAGGACTCAGATTTAACCTTCCCACTCGGAGGTAAGAAAACATAAATAACGTTGTACTTTGGACGGATCAGATTGGGATTCCCACTGCAGCATGAGCAATAGTAAGGAAAGTATTGGACTTTGGAGTGGTGAGATTTGCTATTTCAACTCCAGCACAGGCAAGAATAGGAAAAATATTGAACTTTAGAAACCTCAGGCTTATTTTCAATATCCTAACTTACTCCATAATAAATTACACATATATCAAATGAAACCCATAAAATATATTTCCATAAGCAAATTAAAACATATTGTGTACATTATACATTAAGACCTAAAAACATGAAATTAGTGTACCGATGTATACATAAAATAATATTTCAAAATTAAATCAATTAATAAATATTTAAAAATCCATTCAAAATGCTTCTCACCATAGTGCCATAAAATCTCAACAAAAAAATAAATTGCTAACACAAAAGAAATAACAATACATGTTATTTGAGAATATAACAAACTATAAAACACAAAACTCAAACATAATATAATTAATGAATATCCAAATTCAATAGTTAACACAATCACCCAAGGAACCAATTATTAATTAAAAAAATACTACTACAATGCTAAAGTTATCTATCAAAAACTAAAAGTTTAAATAATTATCTAATAACGTTCCAGCCTACTCCCCAATGAACTTAAAAAAAAAAATGGCATAGGATAAAAAAAAAACTAAAAAAAAACAAACACTAAAAATTAATTAAAGATACTTAACATTAAAATAATTACATCCTATAACAGAAAAACTAATAAATCTCAACTAAATAATTAAAAAAACATATGTAATCTACCTTTAAAAAGGTGATATTCTTGACGTCACAATATTTTTGACACAATACTTTTTGGAATACCTCTACAGTATATAAGTGTTGGACACCAATATACCAGGGGAATAGTATGCAGGGAACATCCTTTATTTTGTCAAGACTATCCAGAATATGTCAATGATAGGGCAATTAAGGCAGGAATATCTTAAGCTAGGAACAGTTACAACTATAACGAGAATACACACAAATTGTCAAAATGGGCACTAATACATGTGGTAACCACAATTTAGGACATGCTAGGTTTACAGTTATCCCTGGGATACCAACAATTAGCTCAAGAATGCCAGTGCCGAGTTTAAGATACCATTGTACCATTGATTGGCTCAATAATACAAACAATTCCCTCGAATAATGTCCCCAATATGTTGAAGTTGGACACTGTTATAGAAAAACCACCATCAGGTCATTTATGGCCAATAAAGTTCAGCTTATCACTTGGTCTAAGGAACACACCATTAAACAAGCACGGAGATGTCATAGGTATGCATCCATTAACTCAAACATGCTCACACATACATACATGCAGAAGGAGGTGCACATACAAATATGCACATACACAATCTTTTCATCTACCCTGCCTCACCAACCATTGTAACCTTTATGAATAGCAGCACTGCTGGTGGTTCTTTAGTTCAATTCCAAACTTCCTTGAACAGGAAAAGTATAGCAGCATGGACAAGCAGAAATTATCATTATTCACACCTACTGCTTATCCTGTTGAGGACCATAGCAGCTCCTTGAGACCCTCACAGGTGAGTAGTGCGCTTTACAAATTCCTGATTGATTGATTGATTGACCATGGGTCTGCTAATTATGACTGAGCCTGACATGCAGCTCGTGTAATACAAAGAAGAGACATCTAATAGAGATCTCTGCCTATGTGAGAACTGATACATACACTGATCTTCATGAAGCTAAAGAATCATATTGTTTTCATGTGCACTGCATGTGGAAGTGGGGTATTGACTCTGCAACCCTTCAGTTAAATGCAGAGTGCATGCAAGAGGCAATCATAAGCCAAGATGTGGGTGTGAGCTGTGGCTCTCTTTCTTAGCTAAACGGAGCACAAGAGTGGATAGTGGAAGGTAGTTTGGCCCCCAATTGCCATGTCCTAAAGGGCCAAAAACTAAAATGACTAAGAACTGGGATGTCTTCATAGAGCAAAAGCAGTCCATGGGCATTGACTAATCAGTATACCATGTGGGCCACACCTCTCACACTCTAGAACTGCTCTAAAATGAGCCTATCAGTTCACTCCTATGGAAAACAACCATAAAATCCAAGGCATATCAATACAAGAAGCTTGGCAAAATTCACACATATCAAATCCTACTCCATCTAATTCCTGGGATGTCCAGGAGCTGAACACTTCTATAAGAAGTACCTGGTGACATAGAGGTGGATAGTGTAAATCCTTTTTTATTATCAGCCTCAACAACCTTATGCATCTATATGCACAAATTAAAAAGGACATCTTCAAAGAAAAATCAGATTTTTAACTCCTCTATCACAGTAGTTCACTACCTACAAGGCCTCATTAATGGTAATTCACTGCTGTATTAAACCTGTGTTTGCCTTTAGTCTATCTGACACTGCATTGAATATCCTATTGAATTTTTCAAAGAAACTACCAAAAAGGCAGGATTCAGCACTATGCAGCAATACATTCCTGCGCTACCTTCTCAATGTGAAGGGCTCAGTTCCCTTTTGGACTTTCTTTATTTCTCATTCTTTCAAAGACCTTACAGGTACCATTTTCTTCCTGAGTGGCACATTCTTTCAAGGCAGCATTTTTCTCTTCTCACTCATAAATATTCTGTACCCAAAGTCCTTACGCAGTACTCCACATTGTCAATTTCCTTAACTTAAAGCACAATGCATGCCACCTTTTCTGAAAAAAAGCCTAAAACAACCACTCACTATGGCAAGTCAAATTTGATCAGGTCAGCTATTTTTAGGACTTACTCTCCCCTTCTGGTGAGCTGACAAAGAACAGGTGTTCTGCTCAGTCAGAAGGTGGAGCGGCAATAAAATATGCCTTTAAATCTTGTTCTATTGTCACATTTGCTCTGTGTTCATAGACAGAGGTCAAAAGTCAGTTTGTCTTACAATTATTTTTCCTTCTGACTGCAGAGTTCCAGGACTTTGTAAGGTGAACTGTGTGACCTGCTGTTTAAAGTGTAAAATAAAGAATATAGGGTGTCAGGTTTTTCCTAACACACAACATTAAAATGATCAAGTCATGTATGCAAACATTTAACAATATATTTCAGTAGTTTTGAAAGCCCTTTATTAATTTCTGTTAGACGATTTTTTTAACAGGATGAAAACAAAAAAATCAAATAATTATGTGTTGATGTGCAAAAGATATGTTTTCTGAAACCCAGTTTTCACAAATTGTCAATACACTACATAGTTTTATCAGTAAAGGTGCAAGTTAGTGGAAAGGTTTTTCAACATTTTTTGGAAATTTACACGGTGTAGATGACAATATGCCACCACCTGATGGTTTAGTAATATAGTAATTAAAAGTGAGTATTTAAACAAACTGAGAAACGTTTATGCCCTGATGCAATGCTGTTAGTAAACTAAAAGAAGTCATGGGTCATGTGCCCCCCATATGTGGGCAAGATTCTTGTGATACATGCAGCAAACTGTAGTCTACATAATCAAACAAAAGAGATTGTTTGTACTGCAGAAATGCTGAGCTCACGTATTTGAAGGTGCAATCATATGTGAAAATGAAGGAAAAGGCGACTCTGTAAACTATTTGCCTAGGATCATACAATTTGAGACCTATTTACGGGTCAAGTACATTGTAGTTAGGTCGAACAGATTTTTGAAGTTACTTGACCTGCAGGTCTAGTAACATTTTTATGATTTTTTGAGGCCTTCACTACTCGCACCCGGCTTTTAAAATTCTTCTCACTTACATTTTTAAAGATCGGCGGGAAACTTTTCTGAGTGAAAGGAAATAAAAAGGAAAAACTGAGGAATGTATAAAAGGAGCAGTTTAGTAGAACAAAGGGGTCTGGTTGTATTAGTATCATCTGGAATTATACGTTCTTTTTAGAACTATCAGGAATGGACAAGATGGTGCTGCTGAATGGAAATAAGGAGGGGGGGCCAATGGGGGATTGAAGTATTCCGATAAAGGCCCAAATGTTGTGCATTGGATACACTTGGTAGAAGTAAGGTAAATATGGAAGGTACCTATAAGAGCTAGAGTATTAAGATTAATGATGAGAAATTTTGTGGGATAAAAGAAATCTGGACTACAGGTACTTTACAATGGTGTCTGTTCACAATACGGATTAGTCCCTGCCCTGACAGTACACAGGTTTGCAGAATAAAACCACTTGGAGCAGGTTTTTAAAATCATGGAACAAGTAGTGTATTTCTTAAAATGGGCTGGATGTAAGGATAACTCGCTGTAGTTTTGCCTGAGGGCAATGATATGGCACTGTTTCCACCGGTCTGACCGGCAGAAACATCATAATACAATGTTTCTGCCAGGTCAGCAAGGTGGAAATATCGTAATCCGAATGGGGGGCAGGCTGCCGGTATGACAGCAGTCTCCTCCCTACGGCTTTGGTGGTCGGCTAGTCGGCTAGTCCTAGTCCTAAGTGTCTGGAGAATGTAAAATGCATCCACATGGACGTTTGTTAATGACTTAAGTGTGGAGATTGAGGTTGCACATCTTTTCTTTTTAACAGTGAATTTGTAATGGATAGTGGAGTGAAAATGAGCCAATACTTGCTTGATTATGTACAAGAAGAAATGCAATATGCAAGAAAAAGAAGTCAGGTGATACCTTTACCATGTGGGCAAGATTGGTGTGGAATGTTGGAGATATGAACTGAATATGCAATACTACCCTGCAAATTCAAAGTTTGGGATTAGGGGGTTTCCCATAGAAATTAGATTGGGAGGAATGGGATCTGAATTTAGGTGTTGGGCAAACACGGTTTAAATGTATATTTAACAGAATATTTTTATGAAAATTAAAAGAAAAAAGAGAAAAATAATAAATAAGTAAAAAAGTAAAAAATGTAATGTATGTTAAACATCATTTAATATAATTTTGGGATAGATGTTAATTTGTATTTTAAATAAATGATTTTAGGCCCTGAAGAAGTCTCTGCATAGAGACAAAACGCGTTGGCTGATTCTGCTTATGTTGAAAATTGAAAATATAGTTTGAAAATACTTGAATGGTTTGGCGAATACTTTTCTTTCCTGAACATGATGGATTTGGATATATGGCCATCGAATCAGAAGTGATTTTTTTACATGAAAATATGTACCTCTGAAATAAAACCACATCAACCTTACAGTAATCAAATATCATTGAATGGCCCCACCAGCCTATGTACCCTTCAAAACCTATTGTATCTTCCCATTTTGTCCTATTTCCCCTTACCTCTATAAATGCACCCACTGTTTGTCTGAATACTTACTTGCATGTGGACCACTATACAATAGAGAGGTGCAAAGTAACATCAAATGTGTACTCCTTTTTTAAGCAGGAGACGGAGGATGGGTGGGATGAGTTTGATTATACCTTACAGTTTACTATCTTGCTAATCTTCCTACCAACAACATTAATGTGAAATCACTCTCTTTTACATATCTAAAAAACAGCTAAAAAGTAAATGAGAACTAATTTTACGAAATGGTCATTTAATCTTCTCTTCAAATGGTTTACCTTTACTGAAGGGCCACCACAGACCCATAAAGCTCTGCCGCAGGTAACTTTGGTTGCCATTCATCAGATATCTTGATTGCAAACATAAGAAAGCCAAGCAACATTAACCCTCCAGGACACAAGAGTCGCAGTCTAATCTTAATTCTAGTCTCTATATTCCGGTCACACTGCAGTCTGTTCCCACATCCCAGCACCCTCTCAACACACACCCCCATGCAAACACACACACACCCACATCCATCCTACTACACACACTTCCCTCCACATCCACACACCTCACATTCCACTCTTCTAAAATATATGCGCACACACACAGATGGGCGCGCACAATGCTACACCCCTTTACCTAAGTAGCCTTCATGTTCTCTAATCAGCATCCTGGTAACCAGTGCAACAGTTAGCAGTATTCTGATAGTCAGTGTATGGAAACTAATCACGCTGTTGAAGACGTAATGTTTGAGTACTCGAAATCCGTCACAGTTCATACACTACTAATTCACACCCAACATTCACAAAAATGCCATTCTGTTCAGTTTGGAGTATTCACTATTTAAAATCTTTATGCGAACCTCACACGTTAAATCATGTGTTCATGGAGGAACCGGCTCAAATGTAACCACGTTAAAGTGGGAGTCTTCTCGCAGTATGAAACTAATCCCACGGTTTGCATCTGCATTTCATGTACAAGGCGGTGACACATATGTATGTGCATATCTTTAGGTAGCCTCAGTGGGTCTGATTCCCACGAATCCTTCTGCACAGAATAAAATGCACCAAAATGTTGACATTTATCTAAAGTTCCGGTGGGTTTTCATTATGAAACGTAAAGGGATAAAACAAGCCTACAAATAGGTTTGGTTCCACATTACATTTTAATTCAGCTTATCAAGAATCTCTAGTAAAGGGGAAATGAGGGGTACCGAGGAGTATTATTGAGGCTGAAGGTCAGTAGACTTTTGGAAGTCTGATGAAAAACACTCGTTGGTGCTCTGGAAGGAAAATAAAACAACTCATTTTCCCTGGTAACGTATAAAAGTGTTGTTTAGGGGCTCTACCCTCTGCCGTCCTAATAGGCACCCTCTCTTGTAAAACAATTATATCACTCCCGCACAAATGACGTGTCTAGTGCGGCCCTTAAATTTCAATGCACTTCAATACCACCAAGTTTATATTACATTTTCCTCTTCATTAAACCTGATGTAGAAACTCAAAAGCTTAAGACTTTTTGCGAGGTTGGGTGGATTTTCGATTTTTTTCTCCGTATTGAAGTCACACAAACCCTGTAAAACGATATCTCCATCTTTAACTCGCGGTGCCAGATACCATAACAGAAAATTGGCGGTACAAGAGGCAAAATCAGATTGGATTTTCTGCTCACTCTGAGAAACTGCTTGTTCTTGTATCCTTTTTCATAAAAAAAAAAACAACTTCAAAGAGTTTGGTAAACCTGACTCCCGAATTCAGCAGGCAGACAGTTGAATGGAGGCGATAATCGGTGCGCGTCTTGACAGGTGCGGCAGCGTGCCCACAGCTTGAGTTTAATGATTATCATTTTAATAAGACTCTAATAGGGGAGCTGATAATTCAATAGGGTGCGAGGATCCTAATTCAACTCCCGGGACCACATGAATGTGTTAGAATTTGCAGGCTTTGTTTCGCTCTTTCATACCCCTGAATGCCAATAATTGCTGACCACGGATTTGAAAATTCATAGAAGTAGAAGGTAATTTAGCTCTCCCGAAAACTGCACAAGAATGTCAATACTCTGGGGAAAATAGGCAGCAAGTGGGTGTTTATGCAAATGTTTCAGCATTTGTAGTTAAGTGGCATGGCTTTCAGCAGAGACGATCGGCTGCCTGTTTGTGCACAGGCACGATTACTGGGCCCCTTTGTGCTAAACTCAATGTTTTACAGTCACAGTCACAGCCGGCACGGCCGCAGCAGGAACCATATTTGTGAATATAAAATACAATTAAAAAAATATCTGTTGCGGAATGGAGTTAGGGCAGTGCGGGGAAGGCTGCCATCTTCGTCATGCGCAGTTTAGGAAGCCCACTGTGCAGATGGTAACAACGTGTTGCCATCTTGATATTTCTGAAACTCCCCAAGTTGGTGAAAAAACATCTATGCAACGGGAAAGGAGTTTAAAATGTGTGTCGTACTAGGTGGTGACAGTGAAGAAAATCGTTTAGGAACACTGAAATGCCTGATAAAAGACTACATTCGGATCCTGGTTTTCATCCAACACTTACTACGATCGCACCATTTAATCGACTGTTTGTGTAGCATTATGCACAAAATAATCCTGTGACGTCAATATCTAACAAACTATGGGCACATATTTACCATATGATATGTAATTATGTATTTATTTGCAACTTAACAAAATAAAACCTTCCGGGCGCATTACGCACCCAGAAGGTGTGCAGCCGTTTGACTTCTAAGTATATCTTGTTAGGTCTTAAGAGTGTTTTGCAGTCCATTAGACAGCATGGTGCCTACATGCAAGAAAACATACAGGGGCAGGAGGTTTGGAGGGGGTTCAACAGTTTCTTTGCTCCGGGTGTATGCCTCTTTAGAAAGCTACGTTTTAAACATGTATAAGTTGCACTGTCTATCCACATCTATGTTTTACCTGCAATAGTTTAATGTGTTTTCTCAGAGTTGATGGATCTTCGTAAACCATTTTAATCAACTGTTTTATGCTTCACAAAGTACATTACGATTCTAAGATATTGTTACTATCACCCAAACAAAGAAATTCAACAAAGCTAAGCGTATCATTTAGATCCTTGCCAGTCCACCAGATTAGCAGGAGCCCTTACCGTCGCCTCGCGGGCAGAGGATTGCTTGCTTCATTTAAAATGCATTTAGAGATTGGGACAGGCAGCCTGGTCTGCCATGTTGGCTAGACCCTAACCCGTCATGTTTGAAAGGCCCAGCCCTCGACCCTCCTCAGAAGACCACCACATACATTGGTATTGGCACTTTCAGTGCCAAGTGGCGTCCATGTTGCTTTGGTCTGCTCTGAATTTGTCATTGCTTTAAAAAAATCAAACAGCCAAGTTAGAATTCTGTTTTTAACGTGCAAAGTAACAATATCCCTGACCTGCATAGAGTTATTTTTTGTTCATGGTGGGCCACTGTTTGTTTTTCCATCTAGACTAGAGTCTGTTATGCCTCGCTTGGAGTGAGCTGAGAGGGGAAGTCAGTGGGTTCTGTTGGACTACATTACGTAGGGCAGTGCTATCATCACAGTGACCTTGCAGTACTGCTGCTGATGTGCTGCTGAGTCAAGCATTAGTGGACGTAGAAACAGATGAGACTCCAAAGTTGGAAACCAGGGTGCCCACACATCTCTTGATAAATTGGGGGAACCATGAGTTTGGTGGGGAAGGAGTTCCATCATTTAAGTCAAAGCTCACACTTACCTCAACCATAAAGGATCTCTTAAAATATTAATATCAGTGTTCTGAAAATAAAACCAGATAAAAATATACCAAGAAAACCTTAATATGATGATTGTGTCCCTCAAAAACTGTAAAATGTCTTGGAGGGAGGAAATATTAATTAAGTGAGGTGATACTGACTAGAAAAAAAATGTTTGAATAGTGCACTTAATTTCAGCTCCATCACATTAACATGCCACCACAGGATACCCTTTACCCTGACACCTTCCATTACACTGTAAACTACATTTGCCTGGTTAAGACTCTATTTGTCTCCTATCTGAATCCCATTGAGAGATTAAGTTTGATAGATATTTAGAAATCTAAAACAATTTCTAAAAAAGAGTAGCTGAGTAACGTAAATTAGTTTTATGAAAAAAGAAGAACCGAGTCAAAATACTAAACAGTGACAGTGACTCATGATAGGCCATCTTGAATTCCTTTTGATATACGGAGGACTTCAGATGTCTGCAAATGAGAGTGAGATGCAGCAGTAAAGATAGAAAAGTAAGGAAATCCTATTAACTGGGTATGAGCCAGGATGACCTCCTCCCCGCAGGTCATTAAGGACACCCTTCTCAGTCCTGGGCTGTCATGTGATAACATAATGAATTATGGGTGTTGTAGTCTTGGTTTTCTTCCATTGACCTCATTAAACTGATGTATCAGAAAACAATGATTTGTTTAGGAAAAGTTCAGTACTTGAGAGAGTACCTGTAATGACCTGGAGTGAGTGAGTCACCTTAGTAGGAGAAGGTGGGAATGAAGGGGAACTTATTTTCAATGAGATGTCCGCAGGTGACGAGAGAGACTCCACCTTAAAGGATAATATGAAGTATCAGGTGGAGAGGAAAGAGCCGAGTTCTTGATAATTTATTGCTAGAGGAAAGAGTTCCTGGATCTATAGAAGTTGTGGTGGAGAGATGTGAAAGGGTGAGTTTTGTGAAATGAGGTGAATAGCATATTGTCATGAAAATACACCAAAAATGGTACCAGATTGGGAAATAAAACGGTCAGACCCGTATACCATTTCATCAGGTTCTGTTTATCTGGGCCATGCCTTAAACAAGTGATGCCCCAAAAACAGGAATGAAACACTATGTTAGGAACAGACTATTCCACTCATGCGAGGGCCCAATATTGACATGGAAGGGTGGACCTTCACATATCGGGTGACTCCAGAAGGGACCTTCTGCACTCAATTTTTGCCTCCATATTGTCCAACATATGGATTGCTCGTCTTCTGAGTTTATTATCTGTATAGTGGATTTTAAGAAACATTGAGATACCTTGTTCCAGATGTATTAGATTTATATATAAAAAAATCGACCCCTTTTAGAGCATCTTGCACCATCTTTGGATGCGCCATAATGAAGGTGGTTCTTATGTTGGAGATTCATTGAAATGCACGTCAGCGCTATTTCTATTTGGATTAAAAGGATTTAAACAGTATGGAATGTGTATTGAAGCCATAGAGGGATAGAAAATACCATATTGTGCATCAGTGAAATTGGGGAGGGAAAACCTTGATAGCTGTTTACGAGTCACATCAAATTTAAGTATTTTAACCCAGAGATGAGAATGCTCTATTTTAGATGTTGATGAGTTATTAAAATTCACTTTCTGTATATATAGGAAATCCACCGAAAGCCTGTGAATGGTTGGGAACGTTCAGGATGTTTGATTTCAGTTTGAGAATAGGCAGAGTGGGTATGAATGGAAGTTGAGTGATTTGACAGGTACAAGTGGTGTCTTTGGTTGGTTTAGGGGAGTTTATGCGTTTTATTTTTTCTATCATTTTTTCCATTATATTTAGTTATTCTTGTTGATTGTGTGTCATTTGGCTACCTAACAAGGAAAACAATATATATAAATGTTGGTATAGTTATATGGTTGTATATTATTTTCAAATAAAGAGATGTATTGTATCTTATTTTTGGGCTCATTATAACAACTTTTTGTAATATTGTATTTCTAAAAAATAAATAGTGGGGCAGCCTTTTGTTTATGCATATAGTAACCAGTGAAACTAGCCCTATCGAATCAAGAAGATCCTAAAAATGAGTCCTTATTCTGTTTTGGCATTTACCAGTCGTAATAAATGACACTGCAGTTCTGCATTCATTCTCAGCCCACAATCATATCAAGGGTGAAAAATATAATCACCAAGGGCCCCATTACAAGGCTGGCGGTCCTAGGACTGCCAATCTCACGGTGGTGGTCGAACTGCTGAAACTGTGGCGGTCCAACCGCCACTTCATAACCCTGGTGGGTGGACCTGCCAGGAGGCCACTGTTCCCGCCAGAAACTTTGTTCCTGATGGGATGACGGCAGTTGTAACCAGCCAGAGTGGCGCTGAACTCAGCGCCGCCTGGGCTAATGCACCCCCCACAGTCTAGAAGTTGGCTTGACGGGGGGATAGCCCTCCCAGATGTGCGCAACTATGATTGAGTGGTGCAACTGATGATTATTAATCAGTGGGCCTTCTCGGCAGAGTTGGAGCCTTCATACCGTATGGATAGGGAAGCACTGCAACCAGGAGGAACCCTACAGGCTCTCTATGGTGGATGTGGAGCGCAAACCTTCCCAGTTCCGGCGGCGCTTATCATAGCCCTCTGGCATGAGACACTGAAGGTGTTGGGATGGTGATAGAGCGGTCCGTACTAGTAATTTTACCTGTATTCGGACGCTCTTTAGGCCGATGAATCTTTTGACTAAGTGGGATTCTCTGTACTCCTAATCGATCAATTGCGTCAAATCAATAATCAATAACGAACATAAGCAATGCCCTGATCAACATAACACTTAACAATTAATCCAGAATACATTTCGACGAACCCTGACCTTTCAGTCAGGAATAACCACACCAGTTTATTGCAAAGTTAGTGAATTTTATTTCCCTATATTAACAAAGCTTGCACAATATAAATGTGTCTCAACACCAAATGATAAACGTAAATGAACATTAATAGCTGTCCATAGCGGCGAAACAGGTGAAATCTATGAAGCATTTGAATCACAAGACATTCGATAATGGCAATGCAAATCACTAATACGATAATCTGTAATGAACTAATCGCATACATTTAGTCAGCATAACAAGATCTCAAATTGCATCGTGCAACATATGGAATCCTCGTCTAACCTCAAATTAGCATCGGCATGTGGGACTTCATGCAAAAACAATTTAGCAACATTAATTTAGAAAAACTCCTAACTAGGGCTCTTATCAAAATCAGCAGTTGGTTACCTAAAGGAAACACAATGCAATTTTACAATTTCCTTTCATATTTACCAATTACGATCAGCAATCAAGGAAGTCTTCGTCTCACAGGTACCGTTCTTCGATCAGCATGGGTACCGTCTCGATCAGCATGGGACGGGACTAAGGGGCAGGGGTGGACGGGGCAATTGCCTCACGGCGGCAAGGTAAAACTACTACTTCATGCAAGGAATCAAAGTTAAAGTCTCTAGGGCAAGAATCATTAAAGTCTCTTTCTCTCGATTAGAGAAAGCATCAAAAGTCTCTTTCAAAATGGCGTCGCAGCAAAGTGGGCCATAATAGCTACGAAGTCTACAAAATGGCGGGTATCGAGCTGGTAATGGCTGCAATGATCTCGCAATGGCTACCTTCTTCGCGTGCACCTGGTTTTTATAGACAACAGTTCGAATCCAGTAGGGTCTTCCATTGGAGGGTTCATAGGTTAGCTTCAAATTGTCCAATCAAAACGACAGTTCTCAAACTTTTACTTAAGCATACATTATCCTTGGAGATGGGTACGCAAGTTGCAACATTGTCTACCAATTAGCTCACTTTCAGAGCCTCCATTGTCCGCACCTGCAAATCGACCTTGGAGTAAAGAGAAAATATGCCAGGCTGGCACGAAACCTTAAGATAAGCATGTGAACGGCTTCTGTGGAAAAGTACAGCTTCAAGCAAAATACACGTTTAATAGCACATTGGAAAAATACGAGCATCTAAACCGTGAGACCAGGCAACTAGGCCAAAGCCTCCGCTAAAGTAATGCTAAGCTAAAACATTTGAAGCAAGCAAATCATAGCACACGTTTACGATTATGTCGGATTAGTGCAATTCTAATACATCACGTTATATAAAGCACGCTTATAAATGTTGGCAAACTACTCTGAGGGCACATTTTGTCCCCGTACAATCTTTATTAGTTCGGTTAAAGTCACACATGATTATTTCACACTACGTTTACGTGTTAGTAAATGTAAAACCTTCATTTTCTGCTTCATCAATCCCTCCTCTGATGACTACTAGTCATCACACCAAATCATCCCCACAAATTTTATTCCATTAAAATTCTGTCAGTTCCCTTTTCCTTTTAATTCCCCTAGTTTGCGCTTTGTATTCTTCTGCCATTCTTTTCATGATTTTCTCTTCTTTTCTTCTCTTAATTCTTTCCATAATCATTATTATTCCCCTTTTTATTCCCCAAATCCCAAATATGCAAATTATTACTATTAATATCCCCTCTATTATTTTTAGCAATATTCCATTCCAAATTCCCCCAATCCAATGTCCCACTGAAGCAAGTCCTTTTCCAACCTTCTCCCACACTCCTGGTTCTTTCAATTCCTTCAAATCTGCACTTTCTTTTGTTAGATTAGCAAGCATAGTTTTAATTTTCACACTATTGTCTGGAATATAAGTACAACAGTGACGCGCACCAAGCATTTTGCAAACGCCACCATCCTTTGCTAAAAGAATGTCTAAAGCAAGCCTATTTTGAAGAGTCATAGCTCTTTCCGCTGCAAGTTCAGCATCTATCAGGATTATAGCACCTGAAAACTTCGTCAACATGTTATCCACTATAGTAGACAACTTTCTTATTTTGATGGAATTCAACACAACTCCCAACGAAGGAATCATGGCTCCAAATATATCTCCTACCACAGCAGCTGCGGTCTCTCTTTTCTGGATACGATGGGATCCAGAGGTCTTTTGAATCATCGATAGGTCATCCAGTTGATAAACCTTTGGGAACACTATACCCAAATAACATCTCCCCCACCATCCCTTTGGAAGACGATAATAGGCATTATATCCACAAATGTAATATACACCTGGAATGACAGGGTCAAGTCCGTTCATCATGAATGTCCATTTGGCCTTAAAAATAAACGTATGCTTACACTCACTCGCTCCTACAAAAATATTGTCATAATAAGATTCACCTCGATATATACAAAATTTCCCTACATGCCAAGCATCTAAAGCTATTTTCCCTTGTGTCTTTATTGCAGCAAAATCATAATTATCTACTGAAGTCCTCTTATGTAGCTCCTTTTCTAATTTCGCCTTCATTTGTGCCCTTCTATCATCTGTGCGATCTAAAAAAGCTTATCTCTACTGCAGAGAGCGAGCAGGTAAGGTTTTCCCTATGAGCGTGAGCCGTTTCAAAGGGTAGCATTGGCTCGAAAAATTCCCTCATTATCTTAGCATCCCAATCCTTAGCAATCTGGCTTAGCTGCGCTATTATAGGAACATATGCAAAGGTAACATCATAATTTGAGTAAAAATACTGTATGTTAGTTTGACCATAAAATCTAGACATTACTATACTACACGTAATCCCGTATGTAAGTGGCATGTGGTGATAAGTCACCCCTTCCTTAACTGATGTCGGTATCTGTGTACACACATAACAATCCTTCGCATCCATAGTCTCAACATATTCTGTTAGCAAGCGATAGAAAACGTTATACGAAAGCTCTTTCTTATCGTGCAAGAGTCTCTCATCCAATGCTAGTCTTTTCAATGCGGTTAGTTCGGTGACAGTAACAGGAGCAAAAGTAGAAGCAGCAATTTTCTCATTCTCACCCTTTCCATGCATTCCAAGCACAATTGCCATTATTATTAGTACACATGCAATTATCAAGCCTATACACACATATTTACAATACTTCTTTCTATTGTTTTGCGTCATGATCTGTATAGAATCAGAGAGCTAGAAGCACCTGTAAAAGAAACTATTTAGCAATTCAGTTACAAAGCTGAACGAGCGCAACGTTCACACAGTTTTCTTCAAGAGGCCAGTCACTTATCGGTTAGCAGCATTTGTCTCAATTCGGCAATAACTCAGTCTTTATCGGTTTAGCAAATGTCTCATCCGGTTTAGCAATGTCTCAGCTGGTTTTAGCACTTTAGATTGTAGCAGGCAATATTATTTATCACCCTTTCAATCGACAGAGTCCATAAAACTTTTCTTTTCTATTGGTATCTCTTCTTCTTCTTCGTTCTCGATGCTTAGATATACAAACTCGTCAGTCCAATCGTCATTGACTGCATATGCCCATTCAGGACCGGAATACCTTCTGTTCGGTATCCTTTTCCTTTTCAATTTTGCTTCTCTTTTTGATTCCGCTTCGCTGGTACTTTCCTCTTTTGTCAAGTCTTTTTCTTCACTCGAGGTTGGTACCACGACAGTCACTTCCTTTCTTTTCTCTTTCACTTTTGGCCTTTCTCCGTCGTTCAAACCTTCTCCAGTCCTTTGTTTTACTGGTGATATACTTAGTCTTCTCTTCGCACCGTGTCCATTTGATGGACCTGCGACCTTTTCTGTGGAGGCTTGAACTTTTTCGTTCTGTTCTGCCTTGTCCCCTCCTTCTGGGGAATCAATCACGTTCTCCTTTTCTCTTTCTCTATCGTCTGCTTCTGGGAAAGCCCTCCTCTGATCAGACTCTCCTGCTTTTTCACCTTCCTCGAGCCCTTCGTCACCGTTACTTTCATCAGACTCTTTATCACTCTCAGCTGCTTCAGGTTCTTTGTCACCTTCAGCTGCTTCAGGCTCTTTGCTACCCTCAGCTGCTTCAGGTTCTTTGTCACCTTCAGCTTCTTCGTCGCTATCTGAACTTTCTCCTTGGTCTTCCCCAAGTGTGTCGGACTCTTCGCCCTCCAATAATATCTCTCCCTCTCCTGCTTCTGCCTGTTCGCTTTCAATTCGGTTTTGCTCTGTCTCAGCACTGTTTTGTCAGGCACTGGCAGTTTTAGCGCTTCAACTTCCTCATCTGTGGGACACAACACCTTCTTTGTGTGACTGGCGTGAATCCAGTTGGGAACCCCCGCACACTTCACAGCGGTAGTTGTCGTCAGGATCACTTGGAAAGGGCCTTTCCAATGGGGTTCCAGACACGACTTTCTCACGTGCTTCTTTACCACGACCCAGTCACCTGCTTTCAGTGCGTGTCCTGGACCTTGTATCGGTGGCAAGGTGGTCGCTTCCACCTGGTGAGAGAAAGAGCGAACCACGTCAGCTAGACCCTTGCAGTAGTCTAACACCATATCATCTGTAATATTCAAAAGCGCGTTTGCGGGGACTGCAGGAAGTCTCATAGCCCTGCCCATGAGAATTTCGTGCGGAGACAATCCAGTCTTTCTATCAGGGGTGTTTCTCATTGACATTAGCACTAAGGGCATTGCGTCAGGCCATTTCAAATTTGTCGATACACATATTTTCGCCATTCTTGATTTCAGTGTACCATTCATCTGCTCCACCAGTCCTGAGGCTTCAGGGCGATAGCTACAGTGCAGCTTTTGCTCAATGTTCAGCGCTTCGCAAAGTAACTTTATCACCTCGTTATTGAAGTGACTTCCCCTATCTGATTCTAAAGAGATCGGGAATCCGAAACGTGGTATTAACTCTCTCAACAATAGCTTTGCAACTGTAAGGCTGTCATTTCTACGTGTGGGGTATGCCTCAATCCAATGACTAAAAATGCACACAATCACCAACACATACTTCAGACCTCCATGCACAGGCATCTCAATGAAGTCCATCTGCATACGACTAAAAGGCCCGCTTGCCCTACCAATGTGGCTCGCGTTCACAACTGTTCCCTTTCCTGGGTTCATCTGCTGGCAAGTGACACATCGATGGCAAACTGCTTCTGCAGCTTGACGAAATCTGGGGTTAAACCAATCAGTTTTGAACAATCTTATCATGGCATCTCTCCCTAGGTGAGCCTGCCCATGATAGAACCGCGCAAGCTGTGATAAGAGACTGTTTGGCAAAACAAATTTTCCCTCATGTGAAACCCATAACTCGTCTTGTCTCTTTATACATTGTGATTTAATCCAGGAATCTCTTTCATCCTCCCTGACATTATTTTGTAATGCTTTTAATTCATCTATTGTATCTACGACCTTTAAGGCAAATGCTTCAGCTGGTTCGAGTTCTGGCTCACTTATCGAATTCCATTCGTCCCTGAGTAATATACAGTTCAAGGCACAAAATCTTGCGACTTGATCCGCATATGCATTTCCCAGAGAAACATAGTCCTGTCCTTTCGTATGAGTACTGCACTTTACCACTGCAACTTCATCTGGCACTTGAATGGCGTGTAACAATTCCCTTATCCTTTCCCCGTTCTTCACTGGGGATCCTGAAGAAGTCAGGAAACCTCTCTGTGACCATAGTTGTCCAAAGTCATGCACAATCCCAAACCCGTATTGACTATCAGTGTAAATGGTGACTTTCATCAATGCAGACAGTTGACATGCTCTGGTAAGGGCTACAAGTTCTGCTACTTGTGCAGAATAGACTCCTTGAAGCCATCCCGCTTCCAAGACACCTGTTACAGTACATACAGCGTATCCTGCTTTCAAAATCCCCATCCCGTCTCTCAGACATGAACCATCAACAAAAAGAATTTGATCATTTTCATCAAGCTTAGTATCCTTAATGTCCGGTCGAGGTTTTGTGCAAAATTCAGTCACCTGAAGGCAGTCATGCTCGACGTCTTCAGCGTTCTCAATTTCAGCATTTTCTCCAGGGAGCAAGGTTGCTGGATTCAACGTAGTGCACCTTTTCAGCTGCACATTCGGTGAGCCCAGAATAATCGTTTCATACCTTGTGAGTCTTGCTCCAGTCATGTGTTGCGTTCGGGAGCGGGTCAAAAGTATCTCAACTGAGTGAGGGACCATGACTGTTACTGGGTGTCCCATCACTATTCCTTCACTCTGAGTGAGGCTGATAGCAACTGCTGCTACGGCGCGCAAACACCCTGGAAGTGCTGCTGCGACCGGATCCAAAGTAGCTGAAAAATACGCTACTGGTCTGTTCACGCCACCATGGGCTTGGGTCAAGACAGACAAAGAACATGCATCACGTTCATGACAAAACAATGTGAAAGGCTTTGTGTAGTCAGGCATACCTAAAGCTGGAGCCCTGCACATGCATTCCTTCAATTCAACAAAAGCATCCATCTCATCTCCTTTCAACTCAATTTGATCCAAAGCATCCTTCTGGGTCAGTTTCAGTAGAGGCTTCGCTAGAGTCGAGAAGTTGGGAATCCACTGGCGACAGTAGCCCACCATTCCCAAAAACTTCCTCACCTCCCTCCTTGTCTTTGGTGGACTCATTTGAAGTACGCTTGTTATTCTTTCCTTCATTATTCTCCGTGACCCTTTCTCTATTTGGTGACCCAAGTATTTCACTTTCTTCTGACAGAACTGCAATTTGGAAGGAGACACCTTGTGTCCATTCCTTCCCAAATGATTCAACAGAGCAATGGTATCGGCTGTGCAGCCACTTTCTGTCTTTGATGCAGCCAGTAAGTCGTCAATGTACTGTACTAGGGTTGACTCGAATGGCAATTCTAATGCTTCCAAATCTTTCTTTAGAATCTGATTGAAGATTGACGGTGACTCAGAAAACCCTTGAGGAATTCGACACCAACTGTATACTCTGTCTAGGAATTTGAAACAAAAGAGGAATTGGCTGTCCTCATGAAGAGGCACAGAAAAGAATGCTTGTGACAAATCGATGACTGAGAACCACTCGGCATCGCAAGGAATCTGAAACATTATCACAGCTGGATTCGGCACGACAGGGCAGCACTTGACTATGATGTCATTTATTTTCCTCAAGTCCTGCACAAGTCGGACTTTTCCACTTGGCTTTATTAGTCCCATTATTGGTGAATTACATGGACTGCTTAACACTTCTTTCAGTACTCCCTGCTTTACAAATTCGTCAATGAGTTGGGCAACTTTCATGAGGGTATCTTGTGGCATGTGGTATTGTGGGGTCTGGGGAAAGATTGCATTGGGCTTTACAGTCACTTTCACTGGTTCCACTCCTTTCATCAATCCCACCTCTTTCCCTGTCATGTCCCACACTTCCTTTCCGACTGTCTCCCGTAATTCGGCTGGAATATCTTCTTCAGTTATCATCGGGAAAAGGCAAATCAGAGGATATTCTTCATCTACCGTTTCCATCTCATCCCCCTCTACACTGTCCTCTTCTTCCCCATCACTGCTCGTCTGTATTGTTATTCCTTCGTTCGAACACATTATCGAACAACCCAATTTGCACAATAGGTCTCTCCCTAATAGTGATATCGGGCTTGAGTCACATACCACAAACTGATGCACCCCTTGATAGTTACCGATGCTGACTGGTACCGGATCTGTTATTGGGTTCGTCAGATGTCTGTTTGCTACTCCCACCACTTGAACTGTCCTCCCTGGGAGTGGCAAATTTGGTACTTCACTACTCTTAACAGTTGAACGTGTGGCTCCCGTGTCAACCAAGAATGAGACACGATGACCCATTACTCTTCCCTCTACGTACGGACCCCTTTGATCAACTTCCAAGGATGCTGCAAGCACACAATCTCCTTCTTCTTCTGAACTTTCACTCTCCCATACATTGTTTATTCCACTCTCACTGTGTAATGGGAACTGTTGTACGGTGCCATTTGTACTCATTACCTGTGGAGGAACCATCACTTGCTGCTGACTCATTGGTGCCAAGGGTATTTGCATTTGCTGATTAGGTACCATAGGTAACTGCTGTTGCATTGGCTGCGTTTGCGTCATCTGCATACGAGGCATCTGCATCTGCTGCGGCTGCATAGGTTGCAATCCCTGCAACTGATTTACGGTCTGAAAATTTGGGCTTGGACCTCTCATTTTCGGTCCCCTCATTGTCTGAAATGCATTGACATCATTGTTTTGCTGACCAACACCTGCACCTGCACCTGCACCTTCCTGCACCACCATCGGGCACTCGCGTTTCCAATGACCTACAATTCCGCACACGTGACACGGCATCACCTTCTTCATTGCCTGCACACCCGTCACAACAGTGTTCAAATCCGGACCATTATTCACAAAACCTCCTCTGCCTCTGCCTCTGGCCTGTTGCTGAAACGCCATGTTTCCCTGCAACTGCAGCTGCTGTTGCGGTACCTGCTGTTGGAACCCTTGCATCCCTTGCAAACCTTGCAAACCTTGCAAACCTGTCTGAGCTGCTTTAAGCTGCATCATCATCACCTTCTCTGTCAACCTTTTCTGTTTCACTTCAATTTCGTCACTACAGTATTTCGCATAATTCAACACCTCATCAATTGGTTTCGATTGCCAACAAATCAAATGCGACTTTATCATCTGACTTATCTCTGGCCTCAGCCCTTCCACAAATCTGAACACAAAATGAAGCATGTCCTTCGCCTCTATTGTTTCCGTGCCGCTATAGTTTTTGAACGCCTTCAACAACCTCTCATAGTAATTATGAATGGACTCTTTAGCCTCTTGGGCAGTTCGATCAATCTTCTGCCAATCCACATTTTTCGCGGGTACCTTCGTCTTCAAATGCTCAATCACCTTATCGTACAAGCTCATCACCATAGGTGATGGTGCACCCGTCTCCCTGTCTCTTTCTGGTTCACTTGTCGGCCAACCTACAGCTCTTTTGCAATCCTCCCACAAATCTGCCGGAACTACAATCTCAAAGAGAGTATTCAGGTCTTCCCAAAGGCATTTCGCAAGCTTCACAAACCTATCAGTCTGCTGATACCATTCGATCGGCTTCTCTCTCAGTTTGGGAAAATCGTCCGTAAATGACTGAATGTCACTTCTGTGCCATGGTACATGTATTAATTTTCCCCCTGCTGTCTCCCTCATTGGTAACATAGTTACTGTATCACTGCTCTGTGGCCTTTTCTCATTGTGCTCTGAAGCGCTGTCCCTCCTCTTTTCCTTTCTCTTTACCCACCTGCTTTCCCACTTGTCTAGACACCTCCACACTTGTGCACTCTGCAGCAATTCTCTAAGGTGCGCCTTCATGCCTGCTGACCTCATGTGTTCAAAATCTGCAGTCCCAAAATCCAACCTATAGCTCCTGCTCAAGTGTTTCATCTTGTCTATATCAACCCCGTTTCTGTCAGCTGCTTCCTGCAAGCTCTTATGTACCTTGTTCACTTCCTTTGTAATCCTGGGACATAGATACCTCAGCTCTTCTTCCGTGTAGGACTCTAACCTATTCACACCCATAGTCCCTTCCACCAATTCTTGTGCTTCCATGTTCAACCTGACCCTATTCATATAGTCTTCTCCTTTCCCACTGGCTGAACTTTGTGTGGAATTCAAACTGTTGAACCACTGTGTCAGCTGTTGCGCATTCACCCCCATCAGTGTAGCATTCACATCGACTGCCATTGATGGTTGCGGCAACTTTTCAGTATTCGATGTTAGAGGTATTATCAGTGGGGGGCTTGACCTCACCAGTGTCGACTGAGCACATATGGGACTAAACTCCATCAAGGACCCAGATCCAGTTGGCTGAGCCGCTATCGGAGTTATCCCTGGAGTGTTCTCTATGCACCTCCTTTCTGTGCCATTCTGCAGTATTGATCCCTGACCGCTCATACCTAAGTTAGGCTGACTATTCAAAGGTACCGGTGGACCTACAGTAATAGGTAGTGATATCGCATCTGGGTTTTGTCCATTTCCCATGTTCTGAGGCATGTTCATTCCCACACCATGGGTCATCATTGCCGGCATACCCATCTGACTCCCCGTCATCTGAGCATGTGCGTTTCCCCCCTGCATCTGCCTTTGGGGCATCAAAAACTGAGTTGATTCAGCTTGTGCCATTGTTGGGTTGTGACCATTCTGTCCTCCCCTTACGGTTGGATCTATAATCATTCCTGCACTGTTGTCACTGCTGTAGTACCCTGGCATCTGCGGCTGATAATTTTCTGCTGGTTTCAGCATGGGCACATCTGGATATATTCTCCTCACCTGCGGTATCTGCGGGGTGAACAATAAACTCGGGTCCTTAGATCCCGATGACGCTCCTGAACTCTGGGTTTCACTGTTCTGTACCGGTGCCGGAGGGGCAGAACTGGTACTTGGACCTTGTCCATTCTCTGCATAAGGTGGTGGACGGTCGTTCAGCAATTGCATTATTAACTCCTCATCCTCTAACTCCTCTTCTCTTCTCAACTTTTCCTCGTCCTCTCTATCCTTGGAACACTTCCTGTCTGTCTTACAGGTAGCTTTCTTGCCTGTCTCCTCTTCTTCTTTAGTAATTGCGGGGAATAATTTTATCCCCTGCAATACATCTGACCTCCACACCTTCTGTGCATTATCCCACCTAGCGTCCGCTAGTGCCTTTTCTACCTTTCTCATCCTGGTCTCAAACTTCTTCTGCTGTTGTTGTCTAGCCATCAGTTCCCAAATTGCTAGAGCCTCAAACTGTGCTGGCCTTGGAGGCACCTTCATGTCGTACATCGTGAATCTCAAATTCTCTAGAATCCTTATATTGAATGTCCCATGGATCGGGAACGCTACGCTCCCATGTTTCTCTGTCAGTTTGTGCCATTGCTTTAGCCAAAGGCACGGAGCTACCCCTTTCTCTTCCATTACAATGTAAGCTGGTGTACCTTCGGGCGGCGTTTCCTCTCCTACGCTCGCTTTAATGTAAGACTCCCCCTTCATCGCACTCTTAAATGCTTTAAAGAATTTCATTTTCTCGTCTTTTATTTCACAAAGTTTGTAATCAATAGGTGACTTTTATTCCCGGAATACTCTTCGCTTGCCTTTCCCCTTCCAATCGAGCCCCACGGACTGCGTCCAATCCGTGCGCGACCCTTCTCTGCAACCAACCTATCCCAGCGCGGCTCCTAGTGACGTCACACTCCCACACACTGCGGCTGACAAAGCCTCGCGGCAAGTCTTCCTTCACTCAGCTCCTCTCGTAACAACTTCTTGCATGTATCGCGAGCTACCAAAAATAAAACAGATCTGTCGGTTTACTACAGGAAGGGTAACACAGTCGCTTCAGGACCTTAGGGACTTTTCACTAGCCTCGGCCGCTATTCCGTCTTTCTCGGTCCCCACGTTCGCAAGCAAATCTGACCCGCAGACCTACTCTCAACTTGTCAATGATCTATTCTAGTGCACTTAGAATCTTGTCAAAGCCCGAAGTCGAAGTTTCTTTCACTCCCTTACACACGTACCGACTCGTTGACCACGCCCGATCAACCTACTAAACCGCCCAGACCACAACATAGAACAACATACTCCGGAGTCTCTTGACCTCGCAGGGCCCGTCTCAACAACAACAACCACGTGGACCTTTTTATGCACAAAGCGCCACACGCACATGAAGTTCGACGACTTCCCTACTCTCACACTCGGAGCCGCACCTCCGCTATCTCTATGAAGTTCGACGACTTCACTACTCCTACACTCGGAGTCGCACCTCCGCTATCCTCTAAAAAGAAAAAAAAAAATCCTCGCAACCTTTTCACACACCCTGCGGCAATAAGCTGTGCAAGCGCAAAACCCTAACTTCACTCATACCATCACTAGTACCGCCAACGCTGATTCCACACCTCCATTCTCTCCATTCGCAAGCTCCGAGATCCCGGGAAAGTCGCGGTGGACCTACCCCATCATCATTCTGTCAATCTATTTTATGCAAGAAAAATCTAATTCAACTTCTCGAGTGGGGTCTCAAAATGCGTAACCGTTAATTCAACACCATGTACTTTAAGAGTACAGGGTCCCAAAAGACGAAACCGTCCTCTGCTACCATCTACTGATAGAGCGGTCCGTACTAGTAATTTTACCTGTATTCGGACGCTCTTTAGGCCGATGAATCTTTTGACTAAGTGGGATTCTCTGTACTCCTAATCGATCAATTGCGTCAAATCAGTAATCAATAACGAACATAAGCAATGCCCTGATCAACATAACACTTAACAATTAATCCAGAATACATTTCGACGAACCCTGACCTTTCAGTCAGGAATAACCACACCAGTTTATTGCAAAGTTAGTGAATTTTATTTCCCTATATTAACAAAGCTAGCACAATATAAATGTGTCTCAACACCAAATGATAAACGTAAATGAACATTAATAGCTGTCCATAGCGGCGAAACAGGTGCAATCTATGAAGCATTTGAATCACAAGACATTCGATAATGGCAATGCAAATCACTAATACGATAATCTGTAATGAACTAATCGCATACATTTAGTCAGCATAACAAGATCTCAAATTGCATCGTGCAACATATGGAATCCTCGTCTAACCTCAAATTAGCATCGGCATGTGGGACTTCATGCAAAAACAATTTAGCAACATTAATTTAGAAAAACTCCTAACTAGGGCTCTTATCAAAATCAGCAGTTGGTTACCTAAAGGAAACACAATGCAATTTTACAATTTCCTTTCATATTTACCAATTACGATCAGCAATCAAGGAAGTCTTCGTCTCACAGGTACCGTTCTTCGATCAGCATGGGTACCGTCTCGATCAGCATGGGACGGGACTAAGGGGCAGGGGTGGACGGGGCAATTGCCTCACGGCGGCAAGGTAAAACTACTACTTCATGCAAGGAATCAAAGTTAAAGTCTCTAGGGCAAGAATCATTAAAGTCTCTTTCTCTCGATTAGAGAAAGCATCAAAAGTCTCTTTCAAAATGGCGTCGCAGCAAAGTGGGCCATAATAGCTACGAAGTCTACAAAATGGCGGGTATCGAGCTGGTAATGGCTGCAATGATCTCGCAATGGCTACCTTCTTCGCGTGCACCTGGTTTTTATAGACAACAGTTCGAATCCAGTAGGGTCTTCCATTGGAGGGTTCATAGGTTAGCTTCAAATTGTCCAATCAAAACGACAGTTCTCAAACTTTTACTTAAGCATACATTATCCTTGGAGATGGGTACGCAAGTTGCAACATTGTCTACCAATTAGCTCACTTTCAGAGCCTCCATTGTCCGCACCTGCAAATCGACCTTGGAGTAAAGAGAAAATATGCCAGGCTGGCACGAAACCTTAAGATAAGCATGTGAACGGTTTCTGTGGAAAAGTACAGCTTCAAGCAAAATACACGTTTAATAGCACATTGGAAAAATACGAGCATCTAAACCGTGAGACCAGGCAACTAGGCCAAAGCCTCCGCTAAAGTAATGCTAAGCTAAAACATTTCAAGCAAGCAAATCATAGCACACGTTTACGATTATGTCGGATTAGTGCAATTCTAATACACCACGTTATATAAAGCACGCTTATAAATGTTGGCAAACTACTCTGAGGGCACATTTTGTCCCCTTACAATCTTTATTAGTTCGGTTAAAGTCACACATGATTATTTCACACTACGTTTACGTGTTAGTAAATGTAAAACCTTCATTTTCTGCTTCATCAATGGCACAACGTCATTACACAGAACACCCTCTTGTGGGAAACCCGCAGCACTGGGCACAATGGCAACACAACAGGGCTTTAAGAAATGGGATCTCATCGGTCTCACAAAAGTCAGGGATGTGTGGGTGGAGGGTGGCGTTCTTCCCTTTACGAATATCCAGGTGGAATACCAGCTGGCCTCAGCAGAGATGTATTGCTACCTCCAAATCAGACATGCACTCAATAAGGTATTACCCTGAGGGGTGGACTCCCCCGAGTTGTCCCCGTTAGAAGATAGTTTGCTGCTCGAACATTTACCCAAAAAGGCAACATCTCTCACATATCGTAAGATACTGAATAATCTACCAGATACATGTACAGACCTGAAAACACTCTGGGAGCAAGACGTGGGGGAATTGGATGGGAACGAATGGCAAGAGCCCTTAAAATCTCCTAGAGAGGTAGGGAAATGAGCAAGGTTTCGTCTGGTGCAACTGAGAGTACAACATATGAGTTATTATGCCTGCACAACACTGGCAACGATGGGGAGGGAAGCCTTGCCTTTGTGTTCCAAAAATTGTGGCCAGCAAGGGACATTTTACCATATACTTTGGGATTGTCCAAAGATACAGAGATTCTGGCTGGCAGTAATATCCTGTCTAAATGTAGTATGTGGAAGCACCATAGAGCCACACCCCAAATGATGTGTTCTAAATATAAAGGGTGAATTGGACTTAGCTAACATGGATCACATTTGGATGAGGATAGGCTTAATAGTGGCAAAGCGTAATATCAGACGGGCATAGAGGGTCCCGGATCCACCTGAGGTGGAAGCTTGGAAACGTGACCTAGATTGTTGTATGTTGGCAGAGAAAGTGATTTATGAGGCCAGGGGTTGCTCTAAAAAATGGACCAAGGTCTGGGGGAAATGGAAGTCCCTCAGGGGAGGGCTGTGTACAGTAACAACAGAGGAGGAACCTGAGGAATACAACTCACTGTAATAACAGAGCGAGGAATAGATTGGGAACAGGGAATGGGAGAAGGTTTAGGGAGGACCTTAGGAGGTCGGGAGGGAGGGCACTGGTGGAGCTTCACTGTATTAAGAGCAACATGATGGCTAAGACTGCATTACACACTTGTCTTGTTTGTATTTCTAATAAAAAAATATATGAAAAAAATCCAAGTACATCAGGTCGTACCGTCACCAAGAAGCAGTATCTCAAAAATAGCAGGTATACTTTTCACCAGAAACCAACCATAAACAAAAGAGGATCTTAGCATTCAAAATGCAAGGGAGGAAATGAGACATTACATATGACCTCCTGGAACTGGCCACCATGCTGATTACTATGGAAGGACACACTATGGAATAAAATGAACCAAAGGACCTGGAGAATTTTTTGAACTCTTCCGGCCCGAAGGTATAGGAATGAAACTGAGGACCTGTAATTTCCAAGTAAAACCTGCACCAAAAAATGACCAAAACAAGCCAGAAAAGGATAAAGGGAATGACTGGAAAGAGTATTCCTGCACTTGGCGGAGAATAGCAAAAACAGATCTAGGAGACATTCAACACCCAGAGCTAAATCCCATTCACCATTAAAGGACTGAGAAGATAATATTGGTGGTCACACTCTACATGATTACTTTGTCCATTAGGTATCTTAAACCTCTTCTTGTAGGTAACACTGTGTGGATTGGATGAGTGGGTTTCAAGACTCCCCCATGCCATTCCAGGTTCTCTGGTCGCTTCTTGCTTTGATGAAGGAGAATGCATGCATATAAGTAGACCATAACGCCACGCACCATGCCCGTCATTTATTACACAAGGGACAGGTAATTTTGGTTGGGTGGCGCACACTGTGTAGGAGGTTGTCTAGTGGGAGTAGAGGGTGAAAGCAGGTTAGGTCATGCTTTTCATTCCTAACACACTGATTACCACCTCTGTGTCCTATGTCTGACAGGCCCTTTTAGTTTTCTGGCGTGTTGTGTGCTCTCCTCATGTATGATATTGTGGAATCACGGCATAGGGATCCTACCTCTGACACAAAAAGTACCTCAGATTTTGCATCAAAGAGGGGCACTTCCAGTTTTGGTGTTGCCCTTTGGTCTCAATTCGGAACCAAGGGTGTTCACAAAGGTGGTGGAGCCATTGGTTGCTTTGCTCAATTTGCAAGGGATTCACCTGGATCCCTACTTGGACAATCGGTTACCACTCGCTCCAGTGAGGGTACAGTTATTTCATAATCTGGCCTAGGTTTGCTCTTGGATTCAGGTTTATGGGTTTCTACTCAACAAAGGCAAGTGCCAGTTGTCCTCCTCACAGGATCTGACTTTTATCAAGGCAGTTTCTGACCAGATCTTAACCAAATGTTTCTTCCAGAGGCCAAGGCTACTATATTAAGGTTGATATCTCTTCGGGTGGTGGGCCTCCTGTCCCTTCTAGTCTGGCATTGGATGAAACTCTTGGATTACATGTCAGCAGCAGTGTTCACAGTCCCCTGGGCCTGTTTTCATCTTGTCCCGCTGTGGTATCATCTTAACTCATTTTAGGATTCGAAGTCAGCAAACTTTGGATATATGGTTTCAGTAACGTTGGGGTGATCAGGGCTCTGAGGTGGTGAACTTTGTCACATTCCCTCTCCCAAGGCATGGAATTACAGCAGCATCTGCCATTGGTTCTTGTTACATTGTAATCATCAGTACGCAAGCACTCGCTGCGCTCCTTTCAATCATGCACTGACACCTTCACTCTGGACATACGGGAAGGGAAAATCCCATTCTTCCATTCCCACCTTTATTTAAAGCCCCCCCACCTCCCGGAACCAGTTCCGGTCTTCTGGGGCATATTACAGAGTGGCCTGGAGGCAGACCACTAGACCATCACACAACATTACAGTTTTCACAATGGACTTCAGTTCTTCTGGTTGGGGTGCCACTCTGCAGGGGGAGTCACTGCTGGGTCAATAGTCCCTAATGGAAAGCAGGCGCTCCTCCAACTGGAGGGAACTCATGCAGTGTACAGAGCAATGATGAGTTTTCGGCTCCTTCTTGTGGGCTGCAATTCGGTGGTCAGGTCAGACAACCAGGTTACGGTGGCTTACATGAACAACCAAGGGGGAATTTGTTCCAGTTCCTTGAATGCTGTGGCTACTGATGTTTCAGTGGGGGCAACTTCACTTGCAGTCTCTGGTAGCAGTTTACATCAGAGGACTAGACAACGGGGTGGCGGATTCCCTTAGTCAAGTGTTTTCCCCTCCCAAGAGATGGCTTTACTTAAAGTTGTATTTCGTAAGCTGTGCAAGAGGTTTGGTGTGCCCTTTCTCAACCTCTTTACTTTCTGGTGCAATGTGCAAGTTCCCACGTTCTGCTCCCACATTGCTCAGAATGTGTTCATGGTTTCCCTGGCTCAAGCTGTTGGCAATTCAGGGTCCGAGGATGATTCTTTGTTTTCCCTCCCCTATCAGAGCCACTCCTTTCTTGTCTTTTCAGAAGTTGTGCCTCTCGGTGTGCAGGTTGAAAGGAGAAGATTGCAGCAGAAGGTCTATCACAACAGTTAGCGGAAGCCATACATTAGTCAAGGAAGTCTTCCACCCTGAACTCCTATGAGAGGCATTGGGGTAGCTTTCACAGGTGGTGTGAGGATTTCCATCTTTTTCCTCTGGACTGTCAGCTGAGTGATGTGCTGGCGTTTTTGTGGGATGATTTTGAGAAGCAGTTAGCAGTATCGAGGGGTCAGTGAGTTGCTGTCAAGTCATTCAGGTTTCCTTGTTGTAATTTATGTGTTGGTGGTGAGGTGATCCTTCCTGCTTTGACTGTTACAGGGGAGTCTGAATTAGACATTCAGTGGGGGTTGTTGGATGTCACAAGAACACTTTCACTCTATTTGGACAGGCCTTAGGTGGTCATTATGACAATAGCGGTGAGTGATAAAGTGGTTGTAATGCCACCAACAGGCTGGCGGTAAGTACCGTAAAATTATGACCATGGTGGTGATACATCCCATAGACATCCAGTGTACCACATCAACAGCCAGGGCATCAACACCACTGACCATGGCGGTAACCATCAATAGGCAGGCTGAAGCCAAGGTACCGCCCACCATATTATGGCATAGAAAGCCACCAGGATTTCAGGGGCGGTACCAACGTCATCAAAAGCCTGGCGGAAACATAACACAGGAAACGAAAGACTCACCAACAGGTACACAGAGGACTATGCCACTGCCATGGAACCGGAACTTCAAGTCTTCCCGATGCTATTCTATGCCATGGCCCTCATGGAACACCAATGCCGATGAAGACGACGGCGGTGAGTACAGCCACCTAGCACACAAGGAAGGAGGGAGGAAAAGGAGAGTGACACACACACGCACAACACACCATTCACAGAACCAGCAGCAGAGATAAACCAATGTCACAGGACACACGTTAAAATAAAACAAGGACCACTATGAGAATCAGCAAACACTGTAATTTGATGCCAACAGCCACCATATTGTCCATTCGAATCCAAATGCAGGCGACAATTTTCAGAATGGGCCAATGGCCAGTCCAAAGTACAAAATGGCCAGATGGCCACAGGGCACCGTCCAAGGCCCAACTTGACTTCTGACAACTTCCGGAATCCACTGTTCAGGGGCATCATGTTGGAAATGGGTAGGCACCTCAGGGTGAAGGGGGCAGGGGTGGGGGGGCACCTCAGCTGAACTGAGGAACTTGCCCCCTGGTTCTGGAGGGGGCTCCATGGCCATTTGTCTTTGCTGGTGAGTGCAAGGCCCTCGGTCTCTGAAGTGGGAAACTTGCCCATTGGTTCTGGAGGAGGCTCCATGCCCATTTGTCTTTGCTGAGGAGTGCAAGGCCACAGTCTCTGAAATGGAGAACGTGTCCACTGGTTCTGGAGTGGGCTCCATGCCCATTTGTCTTTGCTGGTGAGTACAAGGCTACAGTTTCTGAAGCGGGGAACTTGCCCACTGGTTCTGTAGAGGGCTCCATGCCCATTTGTCTTTGCTGGGGAGTGCAAGGCCAGAATCTCTGAAGTGGGGAACTTGCCCACTGGTTCTGGAGGGGGCTCCTTGTACAGCAGTCCATGGAGGGTGGCCTACATGCCCTCTGCTGGAGGTAAGGGCTGCTGTGTCTCTGCTGGAGGTGAGGGCTCCTTGCCCTGTGCTGGAGGTGAGGGATGCTGTGCCTGTGCTAGAGGTGGGGCTCCTTGCCCTCTGCTGGAGGTGAGGGCTGCTGTGCCTGTGCTGGAGGTGGGGGCTTCTTGCCATCTGCCAGTGGAGTGGGCCTCTTGCCTTTCATTGGTGGTTGAGTGGGCCTCTTGCCTTTCATTGGTGGTTGAGTGGGAACCTTCCCTTTCATTGGTGGTTGAGTGGGAACCTTCCCTTTCTTTGCTGGTGAAGTGGGAACCTTCGCTTTCTTTGCTGGTGGAGGGGGATCCATGTGTCCCCTCTTGTGACGGGTCCCTTGGGCCTTTGACATGTCACTTGTGTCCTTGCCTCCAGGACTAGAAGGTGCCTCCACTGTTCCCGTCTCCTGTTCCTTGCTTTTCACCACCCTAGTCCTCCGTTTCTGAGCCAGAGGTGTGCCTTCAGTAGGAGTGGCAGCCGTCACACTCTGGAGCCCCTTTGTGCCAGCAGCTGATGATTTGATGGGAGCAGTGGCAGATTGTTTGGCTGAAGTGCTGTGCTGGGTCGTTGGGACCCTGCTCTTACGGGCATGACTGGGGAGGAGGAGAGGGAGGGAAGAGGTCAAGTTGGGCAAGGAAAAGCTACTTAGGGATGTTGGGGTCAGATGTGATAGAAGGGAGGGGAGTGGCAGTTGAGGGAGTGGTTGTCAGAGGTGTACGTCTACTGGACTTGGGTGCAGGTGCATGGACAGTGTGCATGTGTGAGGTGGATGGCTGTTTGGTGTCTGACTGCGTGTGTTTGTGTCTCTTAGGAGGGGGGCAGACAGGATGGGAGAGGACAAAGGGGACGCATGGATGGATGTTGTGGAGGTGTCTGCAAGTGAGGTGTGTGTGTTACTTGATGTGGTGATGGTGGCTGTTGATGTAGTGCATGCAGGTGTGAGTGCGGATGTGACTGTGAGAGAGAAGGAGGAGGAGGGGGAGACAGTGGAGGCAGTGGATGTGGTTATGCGTGCAACTGTCTGTTGTTTGTGTGAGTGCTTGTGGCCTGAAGAGTGCTGCCTGTGTTTGACTGTACTACTCTTGTGTGATGTTTTGTGTGCATGCTTGTCTGTATCTGTGCCTGGGATGGGTTAGGGTTGAGGACTGGGAAGTGGTAGTTGGAGGGGGGACAATAGGAACAGGGACACTGGCTGCCATCAGAGAGGAGGCCAAAGCCTGAAACGATCTGTGTAGGGCTGCCAACCCACCATGGATGCCCTCTAGATATACATTGCATTGCTGCATCTGGGATGCCAGCGCCTGGATGGTATTCCCAATGGTTGAGTGCCCTACAGAGATGGATCTCAGGAGGTCAATAGCTGAGGGCAACAGGGCTCACTGGGGCAGGGCCTGAGGGGCCTGGGGTGAAGGAAATGTCCACCTTCCTGGGTGAGCGGGCACAGACAACTGGTTGGGGGGCTACTGGGAGGGCGGTGGTGGTACGGGTGTTGGCAGCTGTACCTGTAGCTGGGGTGGTTCCAGAGGTGTCCACCACCACCAGGGAGCTTCCATCAGAGGAGGAATCAGAGTCTGTGTTGTCACCTCCTGTCTCCGCCATGGTGCTCCCCTCGCCCTCCGTCCCACTGGTCCCGTCCGCGTCGGTGGACTCTGCCTCCTGGGTCCTGTGGGATGCAGCTCCCTCAGTCACCGGTGCCCCTGCTCTTCCACCAGATGATGCTAATGCACACATGGACAGGATGACAGAAGAAAATAGGGGGAAAGAGAGAATGGAAGCACTGGGTTAATTACAGCACCAACACCACCACAGGATTGAGCACTATGCTTCGCACTGGCATTACATTCGCTAAGTGCCACAGCAATATGAGAGCCAACCACTGCCAGCTACACCCCTCCTGGGACCCGCTAAGCCCTGTCTGACATGGGATGCTACCTATCTAGGTTACCAGATTTTGCTATACACCCATTTACCTTGAGCTGGATCACGCAGCTATGGCTTAGCTGGCATTAAGGGGCACCCACTAACTGAAACCCACCACCAGGATCCCATGCCACCCCAAAATAATTGTTGTCACGCTCACAGTATTCACCCCCTTGTGGGTGCTGTGCTGCCCTAAAGCGCCCATCCACCTCTGGGTAGGCCACTGCCAGTATGCGGACCATCAGAGGGGTAAGGTTCCAATGGGCACCCTGCCCTTGTTAAGAGGCCAGCCCCACCTGGGCCTCCGCGGTCTTCTAGGCCCAGCTTCTCAGGTCCTCCCACCTTTTCCTACAGTGGGTGCTCCGCATGCCACAGACTCCCAGGGTCCGTACGTCCTTGGTGATGGCATGCCACAATCCCTTCTTCTGATGGGCACTGACCTGCAGAGATAATACAGACAGGAGGACACCATTAACCATACAATCCAGCCTGTCACACCTATGGCCCACAAATACCATTTCCATCTCCATTGGCACACACATCACCCGGAGCACTGCATTTACACTACCACCAGACATAACCCCACCCAAATTACACACTGCTATCACACACATCTTCATGCAACCTTGTCACATACATTATGCCCAAAGTGTACTCACCAGTTGATCTGGAGGCCCATACAGCTGTCTATACAGGGGTAGGACCCCATCCACGAGGCGCTCTAACTCCTACGAAGTGAAGGCAGGGCCCCTTTCCCCTGTCACATGGGCCATGGCAGGATCCAGACACAGGTTACAGCAGCACATGCAGTGGAGTTGTTGTCCTGTGGAAAGTCAGGAATCAAGTGAGGTTTTAGACAGAAAATGGCAGTCACGTCTGTGGCGGTGTACACCGTCACTGCCGCTGGTGATCCCCATTGGACACTGTATTCCACAGAACCCCATGTAAGCCAATGAGGAATAGCACAGCGGTGCAAGACCGCCTTCTGCCATGACACCCAATGCCGGCGGAGTTACGTCACTTCCACCTGTCCATACTTACAGGACAGGCGATCGCCATTTTATGGTGGTAGACAACATTCAGAAATTGGAAACAGCGTCATTAGTATAAATTGCACATACATTGCCATTCACATTGTCCGATTACCTACATGCTCTATGTATACTGAAGTGGTGGTTCCATTGTTCAATTTGCAACACCCTACTTGTGTGCCTTAGAAACCTACCAGTGCAGAGAAATAGGAGGAGGAGACAAAACCTGGTGTACAGACCCCTTGTGGACTTGGCTACACTGGAGGATAGGCACATAATGGACAGGGCCACAATCACAGAACTGTGTACTCAATTGGACCTTGATCTGATATCAGCTATCCGTTATCCCACTGGGATCCACCCTCTTGTGCACGTTCTATCAGTGCTTCATTTCCTGGCAACTGTTTCTTTCCAAGTGACAGTGGGCTTGGCAGCAGGAATGTCACAGCCAATGTTCTCAATAGTGCTGGCAAGGGTTTTGTCTGCCTTGGTCAAACACATGTGCAGCTACATCGCTTTCTCCTAAGTTGAAGATCTGGCCACTGTGAAGGATGGATTCTATGCAATGGGACATATACCAAATATTATTAGGGTGATTGACGGAACACATATTGCATTTACCCCCCCCCCCCCGCCCCCCCAGCACAATGAATAGGTATTCAGGGATCAGAAGAGTTTCCACTGAATGTGCAAATGGTGTGCCTGGCGGACCAGTACATCTCCCACGTCACTGCCCAGGATCCTAGGTCAATGCTTGATGCCTTCGTCCTGAGGAATAGCAGCATCCCAAGTGTGATGGCACAACTACAGAGGCACAGGGTGTGGCTAATAGGTGAGCCTGAGTCCCCACCCAATGTATGTCAGTGTATGCCTTCTGGAGTCATTCCCTATAACATTGTGTCAGGCTAATGTTTGTCCCTTAATCCTTGCAGGTGACTCTGACTACCCAAACCTATTGTGGCTCCTGACCCCTGTGAGAAATGCCAGGACAGGGGCTGAGAATCGGTATAATGATGCACAGGGGCGAACCAGGCGGATCATAGAACGTACCTTCGGCCTCCTGAAGGCCAGGTTCAGATGCCTCCATCTGACAGGTGGATTCCTGTGCTACTTCCCTGAGAAGGTTTGCCAGATAGTTGTAGCATGCTGCATGTTGCACAACCTAGCCCTCAGATAACATGTGCCTTATCTGAAGGAGAAGTATATTGGATGTGCCCCTGTGGCAGCAGTGGACCCTGAGGACAGTGAGGATGAGGAGGCAGAGGATGAGGATGTGGACAACAGAACATCAGTTATACGGCTGTACTTCCAATGACACACAGGTGAGACAGTGGAACTGACCATTCCTCTGATTTTGTATCCTTTCAGTGTGGCTGTTGCATGATGAAAGTCAATTCCTTTGCATCTCAACTGTCTGTCACCTATGCCTTCTCATTTTGCAGATGTTGGTGTTATGACAACTGTGTACTGTTGTAATGACTACAGACAGCTACAGGCCATTATTTGTATGCTATCACAGAGTTCAGGTCATTTGCACAAGATGTAACTGTTACCATAATTGCACGTTTTCTTCACGTAAAGCACTATCAGTCAAGTTGTGTTCAAGGGTGTTTATTGTAGTGAAATGTATAGACGTAATAGTGCAATGGAATGGGGTGATAGTAGAAGCAAGTCCAGGGTGTTGGTCCAGTCTGTTTGTAGCACAGGTCCAGTGTCCAAGGGGCCACGGGAAGGGGAGCAAAGGCAGTTTAAAGTGGACAAGGTGACGGAGTGGAACACAGTGGGGGCATTCAGGATGGGTCACAGGGAACGTTTGCAGGGTGGTTCACCTTCTGCAGGGGGAGGGGTGCTGGTGGCCTGTGGGTCCTGGAGCAGAGCCTCCTGTCCACTAGCTGCAGCAAATGTGGTGGGCTGTTCAGTTCACTGGCTAGTGGAAGGGGCCCGCTGGTTTGCTGTAGATTCCCTCACTATGTTGGCTGTGTCAGCCAGCACCCCTGCTATGGAGACCGTGGTGGTGTTGAGGGCCAACAAACCTTTTCTGATCTCCTGATGGTGTACCTCCTGCAGCTGCTGGTTCTCTTGCATGATGTCAAGAATCTGGCCCATCTTTTCCTAGGATTGTTGGTAAGCCCCCAGGACATTAGTGAGTGCCTCCAGGACAGTTGGTTCCCTGAGCCTGTCCTCCCCCTTGCACGCAGCTGGCCTCCGTGTGTTTGTACTGTTCCCCTGTGTCCCCTGAATGGTGTTCCTACTGCCACTGACCCTAGTACCCTGATTGTCTTGGCTGTGAGGTGTGGACAGGGGTTCCTGTACTGGGGGGCACACTGTTGATTGATGTGTCCTGAGGACAGAGGTGTGGGGACGTTGGGTGGGTGCTGTGGTGTTGGATACTGAGGGGGGAGACTTTGTGGTGGACTGGGAGTGGGCTGGGGTGTCCGACTGACCAATGGTCCCTGATGGGCCAGGAAGTTCATCCAGATCACGATGTCCAGAGTTACTGTCATCACTGGGGGCATCTTCTATTGGGGGACTGGATAGCCGTGGCACATCCAAGCCACTGGAAGTGGCTGGGGCACCTGCGGGGATGTAAGTGATGTATTATGCATCATGTCTGTGACATATTCTGCATCCCTAGCTTCCCCTATATCGTTGCTGTTGCCCTGCCACATTTGTCTGTGTATGGTGATGGATTGTGGGATTGTTAGTTCTACATGCTGTACATGCATAGGTGGTGCGTGTACATGCAGGGCTGGGAGGGCTATACATGCAGTGGGTATGGCATGCAGGGCTTGGCATTGAGGTTAGTCATATGTGTAGGTGCACGGTGTGGGATGGAGAGGAGTCATGGGAGTCAGGGTGAGGGGGTGAGATGGCATGCAGGTATGGGGGTGTGATAGGTCATAGATGCTGAATCACCAGTGTCCAGTCCTCTGGCTACTCCAGTGAGTCCCTCAGGATGCAGAATTGACAAGACTTGCTCCTCCCATGCTGTCAGCTGTGGGGGAGGTGGTGGGGTTCCGCCGCCAGTTCTCTGGATGGCGAGCTGGTGCCTTGTTGCTATGGAACATACCTTCCCCGGTAGGTCATTCCACCTCTTCCTGATGTCGTCCCTTGTTCTTGGTTGCTGTCCCACGGCATTCACCCAGTCCACAATTCTCTGCCATTGCTCCATCTTCCTTGCTATGGATATTTGCTGTACCTGTGATCCAAAGACCTGTGGCTCTACCCTGACTATTTCCTCCACAATGACCCTCAACTCATCATTGGTGAAACGGGGGTGCCTTTGTGGGGACATGTGTGTTGTGTGGTGTGTGTGGTGCAGTGGGTGTTGGATAATGTGGTGGGGTGTGCAGTGCGTGACGGATGGCTGGGTGTTAGTGGTGTGTGTAGTTGTGTCTGTGATTTGCGTATCTGTCTCTTGGCTATTTTTTTGTGTTCGTAAAGGGTTGAGCATAATGTTGGTGTGTGTTTTATAGTGCTGTTGCTGGGTGTGTGTGGTGTGTGTATTAGTGTCAGGTGTGTGTTTCTGGTATTGGCCAAAGTTGTGTTGTTTTGTATTTGGCTAGCCATTCTGACCGCACAGTGTGTGTACCGCCAATGGTTTTCCACTGTTGAATGTCCGCCATGGTGATTCATTGGTCATAATGTGGAGGGCGTTGTTTTGTTGGCGTGACTTTGTGGGTATTCGTACTGACAGTTTAACACTTACCTTTGGTGTGGCAGATATGTGTTTGTGGCAGTATTCTGTCGGTCTAGTGAGTGTGTGTCATAATATGGCGAACGGATGTTCTCCTCCGTGACAGTATGTTGACGGCCGTCACCGCGGCGGTAAGCAGGATTTACCACCAATGTCATAATGAGGGTCTTAGCCTTTTCGTAAAACTAATTCTTTATTTCCTTTGGGTCCCTTTCCAAGGGAGAAAAGCCTTCTTTTTTGTCAATCAGCAGATGGCTTAAACAATTGATTGCTTTGACTTATTCCTTATCTGGTTGTCCTCCTCCAGCGAGGGTTCAAGGCAGGCCCACCCAGGGGGTAGCTGCTACTTGGGTGGAATTGAGGGCTACTCCAAATACTTTTGTAAAACATTACCGTTTTCAGAATGTGTTGGATGATGATACTAACTTTGGTTTGGGGGTTTTACAGTCTGATTTCATGATGTGCCCTCTCAATTGTATCTGGATAAATCACTATAGGGTGCCGCACTCATTTGATTGGTCTCTCTGTTTTGATGTATGTTTTTTGTCTTTTATATTCTTTTTGATTTATGAAGGCCAGTTACATGGCATGGATATACCTCATTTGTGAGGAATGGGAAGAGGATAAGGGGGACCTGAGGGTAATGTCTCATTACTTATTAGTAACCTTAACTACTCCTGGACCTGTTCTCCTCATCCCATTCCTAACCCCCCTTTCTCCCTCCCTAATTACCAGCCTTCATACGGTGTGCTTGGTAGTTCAGATAGAATGCTGAGTAAGTACTGCTTCTGTAGTTCCCAGTAGGAGGGCGAGGGGAAGTATTACAGGCATTCCTCTTTTTTTCAGGGGACAGAGATGGTTATCTCATTTGTGAGGAATGGGATGAGGACAACAAGACCAGGAGTAATGAAGATTACCAGTAAATAATGAAACATTACCCCTACATATGAAACTTGCCTGGAAGAGATGCACACTGTGGCCACTTAAGAATATTCCATATACAAATTGAGCAATAGACTCCCTCAGCTTAAGGAAGTATGGGGTGGATTCCTGAAAACACTGGTCACAAACATTGATTTCCATCAGATATTGGGAACAGTAGATAACTCTGGGACTGAGGGCACAGTTGACGTAGTCTGCATATAATTTGTTTGGTTGGAATGGCAAAGGAAAGTGTGGGCTGTGATTGTTTGCAAGTTTTTTGCATGAGTGTTTCTAAAATAATTTTTGTTGTGATGAGATGTGGACAGGGTCAGACAATGTTAAGTGGTGAGGTATGTGCGTTGCAAGATGTGTTTCTTTACCATGCTTCTTTTTTGAGACACCAAAACTGTTCAATATCACTATGTACACCATTGGTTTTCAATAAAGGTTTTGGGGAAAAGAATTGGTTGCAGCGTTGTAAGAAAAATTAGAAAATCTGGGTCATGGTTTTGTATTTTACATGCAGAAATTATGGCCTGAACAGTGTAATTTTTCAAAGTTCCTATGGAGATGAATAAGACATTCATTTGACTACATTTCAATGTGAGACAGAGTTCCACAACTGTATAAACATGTCTGGACGATCCCAAAAATAGGCTCGCCTTGAAATAAAATGTCTAAGATTTTTATGAGATTTAAAACTACAGTTCAGTTTTTGTTATGTCTAGAAACCATTGTTCACTTAGAAAATCTGAATAGAGCTACTCTTGAATCTAGCCTTATGAATATAAATTAGAAACAACAACGTGATAAATGTATTTTTATAAGTATGTCAGACAAATTCTCTCATAGGTCCCAGCTAAACCATTCCAAATATATATGTAGAACAATTTTTCTTCGCTCTAGTCATGGTATATCTGATGGCATAATTCTATTAATTTTGCCATACTTATCTATAATTGTTAAACAATCATATGCTTCTATTGATGTCTTTGTTTTATTTATAGCAATTTATAGCAAAAATATATGGAGAACAATAATACAAAAAATCATCAAGATAATACAAGATAAATGCCCCACCCTACCATGAACAACAACTACCATCCATCAATCACATCAAAGGTCATTCACACTCTAGCAAAACCAGGCTCAATCATTATACCTTAAAATCTATACAATAAAAAGTCCAAAGACTAATACATAATTGTTCTAATCCATATTTCATTCAGAGGATGACAACAAAAGGCTGTAGGAAGAATTTCAGGTCGAGTATATCTATCTATAGTGAATGCATTCTTCCTGTCTACTCCTGAAAAGGAGAACAACTTCATACATGATAACACAATCAAGGTCTATACAACACAATATCGGAACCCATTGCCTACACGCGTTTCGGTATCCCTCTCATAGGGAGGCCACCTTTATCAGGGTGGTCCCAATATAATGGCTCCTGTGGGAGGGGAAAAAGTAACACGCCAGGACACCTTCGACTCTTTATGGATAAGACCACATCTATTGATGGTTTCTCGTGGGGCAAAAGTTCAAAGTACTCTCATGTTAGCATGAGTGTCCAGCAGCAGGTATAATATTTGACCAGGGGGCTCCTAGTCTTGCTCAAGGGTCTAGAGGATCTCCTAATGATGCCAGGGGCTGGAGCACAACGAGTTGCCTCCGATGTTGATACTCATCCTACTCTCCTAGGTCCTTTTTCCATGAATCCTTAAACTGTCAATCACAACCACAGGGATACGGGGGCTTCCAACTACGGTTGAACAGCTGTGCTGCCACTCCATACGATTATCTGTCCAAACCATTATTTGCCTTGATGAAACTCTCGCAGAGCATGTTTAGTAAGAGTGAAACCTTGACCCCTACAAAGGTAACAATCGCCATGACTTAAAAATTCCAATATCAAAGGGATTCAATTTGTGTCACAGAATTACAACCCAAAAGTAAATTGTGCACACCCTGAGTTTCTATCCCAGTTCAAACCTGGGAACCTAGGAGCAGATTTATGACTATTTGGCGCAACTCAGCAAGATAACTTGCCACACTGCACCAAATGGAGAGGACAGGAATGCGTCAAATCTACTAAGACATGGCACATTCCTGCTTTCCCTCTGAGCTGACATACTTGTGTCTGCCAAGCACAAATGCAGGCATTTTGGCACCATGGTACAATGGTGCCTGTGTTGCAGCCAGTATTGTTTTTGTGCTGGAAAGTACAGCTTCTGAGGCTTTTTCCTCTTTCTATAAGTGCTGCAGAATGTACACATAGAAATAGGGAAACACGAGTAGAATTAAACCTATTTCTCTGTACCATTTTATCTCATTCTCAGGTTTACTAGTGTTAATACATCTGGAAATGTTCCAAAAACCATGGGTGGACGCATAGAAACACTCACTCTCCACCCATGGAACATGTTACCAGGGCAGAGTAACGCAAGGCTGTCACTTGTGCTACCTAGCGTTAGTCCAGATTTACTATGCCACGCAGAGCCACCTTACATGGTATAGTAAATCCCAGTCAAGGTCATGTGTTATCCTTGCATCAACTTGTGTGATGCAAAGGCAATGAAAGCCCAAACCCCATGCAATAGGTATTCATCTACAGCTCTGTTTGCACCCAGGTGGGCCGTTAAATTTGTGGCACAACTGTAATTGGGGCCATAGAAAGTTAAGAATAAAGTGTGCATCAGATCATAAAAGATTGAATTGTACAAATTACACATGCTTACTGTGCATTCCTTCCTTAAACCCCTCTGCACCACACTGCATGTTCTGAATTCATTCTGAAGGCTGGTTTGAGCATTTACTCCAGGCTATCTTTTAACAACAGTGGCCATATCACAGAAAAGTGATGCTGGTGCAAACAATAAGGCAAACCTATTTGTCCCCTTTTTACTGCTTAGGCAACTTGAAATAAAGAAAATAAATATCACTCCAATAAAATGAATTTTTTTAGCAGGATAGAAAGAGAAGAAACATCCTGGGACAGTCACACAGGGGTTTACGAATATGCATAGTTTTACTCCTGCTGCACTACTTCACATACTTATAAATGCAATTTACATGGCCATGGGAATTTAGGGCGGGCCATGGCAGGGAAGAGGAGTGGTGGGCGCTCGTAAGTGCACATCAGTTTGGCCAGTCGACTTAGGCCAGCCAAACTGACGTGCACTTACATTTCTCCAACCCAGCTGTGTTACACAGTCGGGTTGGAGAAATGGCACAGACTCCCTGTGCCTGAGCAAATGTCAGACCAGCCCACTCAGGCCAATCCAGATGCTGCTCTCATGCTTGATTTAGCATGAGAGCAGCGTCTGAATTGGGAGCCTGTGCTTTGTGCCCCGGAACCGAGAAGAGAGGAGCATCATGTAGGCAGCCAGCAGCAGGAATGTCGGAAAGGTACATTTAAAAAATATACATTTTTAATGCCCCACGCCTGCCCGACAGTCTCCCCCTCCACTGCCCTGTCACCCCTGATTGGCGGAAGCCACCCCTGGTCTTAACAGATTTTCTTGAAATGAAAGTCATGGAATTTTCCAAGGTGTGAGTATAAGGAGTTGTTGCTTAGTTGTTCATTAGCAAAGGGTTTCCACATAGCACTGCCTGTCAGCCGCATCCATTTTGCAACTGATGTGGTCTTCTGGCAAGCTTTTATTTCCCACACTGATCCTTAGTATTTATTGGAGCGGAAGGATGTGCAGCACATTTCACAATAGCCATGCACTGTTCTATTCCCTGCATCTCCTCCTTTTCCCTCCACAGCATTGCTCCTGCCACAGGCCATGTTCCACCCCTGCTTGGTGTCAGAGGGTGGTGGCAACTTGTTTGAACACTTCAGATGGCAGAGTCCACCTCCGATATTTGGTGACTGTGCACAGGTTGGAAGGGAACTGGAAAATAACACTCTCCTTTCCTGGCAACTTATGATTTCCAAAGTCCTTAGTCATAGAGGAGAATCCCAGTCCGACACTGGCAGATCTTGACACCAGCAGAAGCCAGGTACACCACAGTTCTTAACTGCTTATATATGATGACAGTTAAAGGCTCTGGAGGCACAGGTGTAAAGGCAGCCCAGTTTTTAACCTGCTCATCCTAGCTGGTTAGGAGTTATGAGGATGGCATGATAAACATAATCTATAAGCTTTATTCTAGGACTCCCTGAATCATAATGCATGGCTATATGACAATCCCCTTGGTAGGCCGAGGAGTTTTGAGAGGGAAAGCCTAATGTCTACTAGAGCCATCACCTCCACAGGGTGTGAAGGTTCAAAAAAGCTCTTGGGGATCTTTGGTGATGCTATATGAAGCATAACAAAACAGTACAGCTTATCGGTGTAACCTCATAGGTGGCTAGATTAACAACTTTAGGTCAAGGTTTCAAAACTATCTTAGGAAAAGTTGAGCCTGGTTCTGTGCCAGCAATTACTCAACAAAAAGGAAGAGGAACTCTGTCAAAGGCCCACAGTTTTCACTAAGTAAGGTCTTGGTCATGATTTTTATGCATTAACGTCCAATAAAATCCAAACTCGTTATACCCACTCAAGAGTCTATATTTTAAACCCATTCTAGGTTCATAGAATGTCTGAGTGTTCTTCCCCATCAATCAATCAATTATTTGTAAAGCACACACTATCACCCCTAGGGGTATCCAGGCGCTGAGGGTACTGCGTCTGCATCAAAAAGCCAGGTCTTGAGTTGCTTTCTGAAGATTGTCAGGGAGGGTGCCATTCGGAGGTGGAGATCATTCTAGGCTTTGGCAGCAATGAAGGAGAAAGCACGGCCCCCACTGCAGGTGCGATGGATGCATAGGACTTGTGCACAGGAGAGTGAAGAAGAGCGCAGGTTTCTTGAGGGAAGATGGAAGCTAAGCCAGTGGTTGATGTAGGACGGTCCCAGTATGTGAAGGACTTTGTAGGCATGTGAGAGTGTCTTGAACTGGCATCTTATCTGGGCAGGGAGCCAGTTGACATTCCTGAGGTGAGGAGTGATGTGGGTATGCTTGGGGAGGTCCAGGATGATTATGGCTGACATGTTCTGTATTGTCTGGAGTCTTTTGAGGAGCTGGGAGGGGATAACGGTGTATTGCACGTTGCCATAGTTGAGGCAGCTGGTGATGATCTTTCTAGTGTTTCCTGAGATCTATTGGAAGATCTTGCTGAGCATTTGGAGGATGTGAAACAGAAAGAGGCGACTGCGTTGACTTGTTGTTTCATGTTCAGTTGGCTGTCCAGGATTATGCAGAGATCACAAGCATGGTTCGTAAGTGTGGGAGTGGGTCCAAGTTCTTCCGGCCACCAGCGGTGGTCCCAAGATCAGTACCTCCGTTTTTTCGAAGTTCAATTTGAGGCAGCTGTCTCTCATCCAGTCGGCTACATCGGTCATGGCATTGCGGAAGTTGGTTTTGGCATTAGAGGAGTCTTTGGTGAGCATTAGGACAAGCTGGGTGTTGTCAGCGTAGGAGATGATGTTGAGTCCCTGGGCTCTGTTGATGTCTATGAGGGGGGTCATGTAGATGTTGAACAGCGTGGGGCTGAGTGATGATCCTTGGGAAACGCCGCTTATGATATGCTTGGGAGCAGAGGTGAATGGAGGTAGGCGGACACTATGGGTGCATCCTGAGAGGAAAGACGTGATCCAATTGGGGGCACGTTGTTGAATGCCAGTGTTGCGGAGTCTGTCGATGAGGCTCCACAACATCAGCATTCCACACCTGACCTTTCTAGAATGCACTCTAAGGGAGTATTGTATGCTTAATACTGAGAATTGTGTATAACGGATTAAACTCCCTGTTGTCTTGCCCCAAACCAAACGAAAAGAATAGCATAATGTATCACTAAGTAAAATTACTATAATAAAAATTCTGGGACATTGAATTCTCCTTTGGAATATGTTTATTCTAGCACCCATATTTTGTGCAAGCAATCTTACCCCCTTATGAATTTAGTCGCGTTTGATTACAGTGTACTGAAGAAAGGAGAATTTGGTGCCATCAACTGCCTCAAAAAAATGCAGAATTCATTAAAACATATTAATCTTTATCATGGACATTGTATTCAATAGAGACAGTAAGAAAGCATTCATGCTGTAGATTCTGATCTCCACCTCAATAAGTATGAGGGGAATTTTCCCTCCAACAGTGTGAATTCATTGCTCCTCTCATTCACGTCAGGCATCGAACCCCACCCTGGCACTGTCTTGAGCACATCTCAATGTGTGACCTTATACAGTGAGTGCTACAGTTGATTGTTGCAATTGCCACTGAAGTTGAATTGTTGTTTGAATTTATTCACATGAAGAATGAGTAAAGGAATAATCATGTCAGAGTTCTTAGCTTGTAGAGGCATGTCATTGCTTCAGAGTCAATCAATCAATCAATCAGCATTCATAAAGTTCAGCTTATTACCTGTGGGGCCTCATGGGGCTAGCTGCGGGATGCGAGTCAGTCAAAGAGCCAGGTCTTGAGGTACTTCCGGAATGGAGCCAGCGAGGGGGACAGCCTGAGGTGGAACGACGTCGTGTTCCAGTCCTACGTGGCGAGGTAGGAGAAGGATTTTCCTTCAGCTGTGTTCTTCCTGATCCTGGGGATGGGGGCCAGGGCCAATTGAGCAGACCAGAGTTGTCTGGAGGGTGTGCAGAAGGAGAGGTGGTGGTTGAGGCCCAATGTTTTGAAGGGCCTTGTATGTTTGAGCTTGAAAGTGAAGTGTTTGTTGAGTGTAGGTCTCTCAGGTTGGTGGAGATGTGGCTATGGCAGGGGATGTCCAGAATCAGTCTGGCCGTGGTGTTCTGTATTCTGTGAAGTCTAGTTTTGAGTTTCTTGTTGATTTCGGCATAGAAAGCATTGCCATAGTCAAGTTTACTGCTGACGACTGTGTGTGTGACTGTCCTTCTTGCGGCAATGGTTATCCACTTGAAGATCTTCCGGAGTAGGCAGAGAGTGTGAAAGCATGGGTATGAGACTGTGTTGACTTGGCGGGTCATAGAACGTGACGAGTCGAGGATGATGCTGAGGTTGCATGTGTGGTCGGTAGGAGAGGGGGCACTCTCCTACCAACATAATCACTCTATGTCTAACCAAAGTTATGCTATTTGCCAAAATGGGATTGGATCCACCCGGGCCAAAGTGCTGAGTTTACAATAAAAACATCAGGAGAGACAAAGGAAACATCCCTGGTACCACACATCAACAAAATTAGGCTAAGTAATTCCTCATTTATGAGGACTCTGACCCGAATGGATTATGGACATGTGAAGAAAACAGTTCCAGAAGGAATCACTTCTGAAAACACTTATGTTTGATGCTATTGCAGGGGCTACCTGGTATAAAGGCCCCCCGACTGACATAATCAATGTGCTACAAATTCATAGATTAGAAAATGTAATCCTTTGTCATTGGTTGTACATTAGTTGACTTGTAAATGCACCTATAAACACCACACACACATTTAAAACAGTGACAGTTCCTATTAGAGAGTAGGAGCTACAAGTGATGTCACAGTGGTAGTGTAAATAAAGTGAAGAAATAAATTTAAAATGAATCATAATAGTGTATGCATGAACATATAAACATTTAAATAAATGTTGGAATCATAGGGACAGCATTTCACAAAATAGAATCCAGTTCAGAAAAGGTTTTTTCAGTTATCTATCATGTCTGGCACAAAGAGGAAAACATGATTAATACCAATTAGTAGACGTGTCGATCCCAAGAAGTAATTTTAAAAGGGTCTTCCTCAAGACAAGGAAGTAGCCAACTTTATGTCACTGCAAAGTATAAAACAGAAAGATCTAGGAGAGTAAGATTCAGTGAAGATCAAAGGGAAAGGGTCCAAAAAAATGTCCTGAACATGTCAGTAATATCAAACCCGATCTACGGAAGGCCACCGGCTATGGCAAACAGCTGAAAAAATGAATCATGGGCATATATTCTCCAAAATGCCAGTGGTAGCCTAAGTGACATCATATGCCCTTCATATGCCGACCTTAATGAAATTAAAGGAAGTGACATAATATGATCCTTTAGCCTGATTTTTCTAGAAAGGCATGTCACATGACCATAGCATCACAACAATTGACATCACTGAAGTCCCACAATAGCTGCAAGATTAGTATAACAGCATAACACAGACAAGTATTGATTTTAGATTCCATGTGTAACATGGTGCTGACTTGATCTTTGAAACTTCTAGGGTATAATACTTGCCCTGAATTTTAGAGCTTGAGGAAAGCACGACAGTCAGACCTCTTTTAGGAGGTTTCTCTTCCTGAAAAACGTTTAAAAGAATGGTGTGAAATCATGCGTTTTAAAGCACAATTTTCACATAAGTGTCCTAAAATGCCACAGGCCCTGAAAGGCCACTCATTAAATATTAAAATCATTTCATGACGTGCCACGTCAATGAAACCTGATGTTCTCTGGGGGCTGACCCCATTTTTTTCAAAATGTGGTATGGGTGCCCCTTTATGTCAAAAATTACCACCATTGTGCCAGGGTCAGCATTTTGTCATAGGTGCCACCAAACTCCATACACGTCCCCTTATATAAAAAATTCCATAAATTATGCCAGTGCCAGAATATTTTGAATTTATGTCGTCCATATACCATAGGTGATGCTTATGTCAAAAATGACCTCAGGTTGTCAGGGCCAGCATGTTATCATGGTTGCCATCCTCCAGTTTTCAGGGTGCCCACCATTATGTCAAGCATTATCTCCATTGTGCTAGGATCAGCAATCTCTTATTGGTGTTCACTTGCCAAGAATGTCCTCAAGTGTGTCAGTATTTTTTCATGGGCATTCTTCATGCCATCAAATACCTTTGGTATACCGGTACCAGTATTTTACCATTAGGGCCCCTTTATGCCAAGAATGAGTTCCATAGTGCCAGTGCCAGTATCTTGTCACATGTGTCTGCTGTGATAGGAACTCCTGAAAATAAGCCAGTGGTAGTACTTTGCCCTGGGTATGTCCATGAGACAATAATTACCTTCAGTATATGTAATGGCCAACGACAAACTCGCAAGCCTCACATCACATTCTCACTCACACTCATTGTCTCATACATGCTCTTGCTCCTTCATGCTCAATCACACTCTCTTAGATCCCCCTACACTCATTCATATTAATTTACTTGCATTCACTCTTAATCTCACTCACTCATACTTACTGACCCCCAGACCCATGTTTACTAATGATTTACATCAGGTTTTCTGTCCTTTATGAGGAGCAAACCCGGTGCAAATTGTTAGGATGCGATTTTACTACCCAATGCAAAGTAGGATTTGTGTTGAATAGTATACCAAAGTAACAGAAAGCTGCACTATGTGCTGTTTTGCATTATTTTTCACCAAGGGGGCGTTCTAATGCAACCACCCAAGGGTTTTGATGTAAATCCCTAGTTACAAGACAGGAATTGGCGACAAAATCTTACATGTCCTTAAGGTGCGCATAAGAAAAATACATATTTTCATTTCTCCCCATTTCCACTTTTGCACATGTTGCATCGTGCAGCACAAATAAAAGATAGGGAAAGCCTAAGAGCGTAGTTTTTGTATTAGAAGTGACCCCTTAAAGTACTAAATGTATGCTTTAGAGAATGCACCCACCCTTGCACTATGACACTATGATTAGTGTGTTGGTGCATGGCTGCCAAAGTGCGTTAGCAAATGGGCAGAGAAAAAATGTACCACATATTAGTAGATATGGCACATTTTGTTCTCTCCCCAACCCTTGACGCAAGGCAGCACAGAACTTTTGGCGAAGTTTTACCTTGAGACAAGGAATAGTAAATGTGGGTCTCAATCTCACACAATCTCACCCATAACATGTCACTGACTCTCACTCACTTTAATTTTCACTCTCAAACGCACACAGTTACACATACAGACAGACTTGCTTAAATATGCACGTGCTCTCTCTCAAAACACTCTCAACCACAAGCACAGAATACATTTAAAACTGTTTTTACTTACCACAGGTGCCACTAAAGGTCTCGTTCAGCCAATCATGCTCCATTTTCTATTACACTAACATTGAATTATAGAATATTATTCATTATTAGTGTAGTGAAAAATGGGCAGGTAAAAAGGAATGCAGAGCTGTTCCTTTGATTTGGGCACTTGTTTGAAACAAGGAGTCACAAAGTCAATGCCTGGGTCGTAAGGGGCAAGCCAGCGGTTGCAGCTGGAACCCCTGGCAACTCCATAATGATGTTAATGGAAGGGATGTATAACATACTACAACCACATCTATAATATTAGTGCCAATTCCAATTATTTCCATAATTTCCCCCCATAAATTACTGTGTGAGATATTTAAGGGTCTTATCCAGTAGGACAGCAATAGTAAGTGAAGATTGAAGAAGATGGTTCGGTCTGGAAAACGCCATGATTTATGTCCGTGGATCAGGATAAGAATGTGCATTATTACTATTGTAGAAATAATATTAACAAGGGTTTTTTAAATCTAAATTAAGTAGAAATAAGGACCAGTAAGATCAGCATAATTTTTGTCTGACTTAAGTGTTGGGGTGATCACTGCTTTGCATGTTGTGGGTGGTAGTAGTTTCCAGAACATAGGTTCCTGTTACAACTCAATAGGGCGTAGCACCAATTTACCACGTAGGCCTTGCAAAAATCACTTGTCAATCTGTCAGGTCCCAGGCTTTAGAGTAAGTGAGGGTGTAATGAGATGATCTAATGCGATCTCACCTCTTCCCCAACAGAGGTACAAGAACTCTAGCAGAGAAAATAGACCCAGTCGAAACTTTTATTGTTTGGCTGAAATCTCATGAAATTCATGAATTTACCCATAGGTGCATTTTGGAATAGTTTTTTGCCATTCATAGTCGTGCAATTTCATGTCATTTTTACAGGTAGTTTAGACCATGAAACGACGCGGCAACGGAAATTTTCGGGCGATTGAAACATTTTCTCAATATTCTAGTCTGCTTCTGGTATTTCACATGGATTTTGTACGAGATGCCCTCTCATTCAAATGTCATGAGTGATACCAGCTACGTATATATATATTTTTTAAATTACATGTATTTTGCAAACAAAAAGTGTAGCAATGTCACCATCCGTTAAGGAAAAAATAACTAACTGACATTAAAGCAACTAACTGGTTTCCTATGTCGAACATGTTACCATGTAGTTTGAGTACATATACCATCCTTGTATTTCATAATCTATTCATCTCCACAAACCAAGTGGTTCCTCCTATTGCTCCCGTGGCTTCTATTAATAAACCACCCAGCGCCATATCTATTGGCTGTCAGCCCCATATTTAAATATAGTAAGGGGTGTTGGCTACAACGAATATTTTGACTAAAATTATGCAGGAGTTTCAGCACAGCCTCAAATACGTTTCTTACATAAGTAAAGTTACATAAACGCAGATTCAAACTCCAAATATCTATCTTACATCTTGTCAGGCAACATAACAGTAAGTCATTTGGATCATATCTATGGGATTTTGTCAGAGTGTAGGGAGTAAAGTGGGCCCTTATTCTCACTGTCGTCCACCCAGGGAGTATCCCATAGTTTCATCTTGAGGAGCTCCTGTTAGCGCGTCAGAGCCTTAATAAGTAAACTTACAAGGAAATGCGTTTTGGTTGATGAACCTTTGGACCACGTTCAGGGACTTCCCAGTACGAGATGTCTTTTTGGCATCACAAATCAATAGATCAATAACCCAATCAATAATCACAATAAATAATCAACAAGCTAATCAATAACATTTAATAAGAGTCAATAAGTTGAACACACCATGACCTTTTGGCCATGAATAACCACACCAATTTAGTAAAGTGTTATGATATTTATTTCCCTATTAGTTACAATCTAATGTAATTTCTGTTAATCTCATTAGCAATTAATCTCATTAGGAACTCAACTAATTTGCAATTAGATCGCGATCAATCAATGCATAGAGAATATTCATTCAGTATTTAGGCTCATCATTAATATGAAGCAACTTAGCAAAATCTCAGTAATACAGGATTCAACAAAGCAAGAACTCAGTCATTTGTCTAATTGCGTAGGATATTTCTGGACACCTTAACTAACCTCAAATTAACATTAGCATGTTGGGCTTCATGCAAAACAATTTAGCAAACATGAATTTGAAAACATCTAAACTATGGTCTCTATCAAAAGAGCAGTCGGTACCTAGAAAGAAAAGGCAAAAAGTCAATTACAATTTTTGCATCAGATAGTTATCAATCCAACGGATCAGCAAACAGCGTCAGTCTTCGTCCTCAGGACATCAGTCGGTTCACCATCAGCAGAGATAGGACAGGGAAAAGTCTTGATATAGCATTGCTAAGGAATAGGATCTTCCCTCATTTGGAGGAGAGGTAAGTATCAGGTAAGAATGGTTAGAGGCTGGTTTAAAGTATCAGGACAAAGCAAAAGAGTGAAAAGTCTCTGTGAGTGAGTGAAGTTTCTCCTCTGAGCTCCATTTCTCCTTGGGTCAGTCCGTTAAATCAAAACTGTCTGATTAGCCCTTACTCCTCATTGGATAATAATTGGTGCATTGTTATCTCTGTCCAATAATTTTTCACGTATCTTGCCAGAATTTTCCACAAACCACAGTTCTCATGTCACGGATTGGTCCATGTTATTGACGTCTTCATTGGTTGGAATGTCAGGTGAGAAAAGTTACACTTTGCGCTCCAGTCAGTGCCTCCATTGTTTTCTCCTACTACAGCTAACCTTGCACCTGTTACGAATTACACTGTTGCATTCAGCAAGAACGTCTCCTTGAACAAGTCAGTTCTCATGAGAAAGAATTTACTATGGCTACCCACACATAACTTTTGGAAAAGTACAGCTTCGTGTCCCTCCGGAAAACAGCACATTACATGTTAGAAAAATACAGTTTAATATGATGCCAGGCAGCTAGGCCCAGACGCTCGCTAAACTAAGGCCTTCTAACTTAATAAGCAACTCCTAATACATAACTCTAATTATGATATGCTAATACAAATTCAAAACATTAGTACATAATTAAGTCAGAATTAACAGCTTTCATTAGTCTTCGTATACATTGGTAGCCACTCCCCGTGGGCACATTTCAAACATGTGCATTATTTTCTATGTTAACACATTTTCTATGCAGCTTCATCACACAGTATATTGCAAGCTTTTCATGTTAATATTGCTTTTAAAAGACACACTCCAACACTCCCAATGAATTAAGCAGCTATAGGGAAACTTTAAAATCTGCATTTTGCTGTTGGAGACGATCCAGGATCATCATTGAACTGGAACCCGTTCCCGTTGATGAACCTGTGAATGTCATCAAACATAATCCTGACTTTCTGTACTGCAAAGCATAAGTTGAGGAAAAAAGTATGTTCTCTTTACCACAATGTATGTCACAGTGGTAGTGTAAATAAAGTGAATGTATGTGGACAGGGCGAGCTTGTGCTGGACACCAGGGATCTACTTCTCACTGAATTCCTTCCATTTCACATGCTCAGCACTCTCTTTCAGGTGAATGAGAGAATTTGTTATTGTGGAGTGGCCTTTCAAATTTGGCCTTCTTCCCAACCTCTTTAAATTGTTTCCAAATTATCTCAGAGAGTTTGCCCATCATTTAAGATTGGGGAGAATCTCCCCATCAGTGAACCTGAAGAAAGCAAATTATGCACAAATTGTACATGCAGTCCAGGTGCACCAGCTGACAGTCAAAGCACCAGAAAAAAACTAAAAAAGAACCCTTGGCAGATGAAGTTTCAAAAAGCCATCAATGGGATCAGAGGAGCTACGGCAAAAAAGGATTGCATGGCCAAGAGCTAGTAATCTGAAGCATCACTAGGTGAAATCATGGCTAGCAGAGTATGTGACCCATGTGACCTGATGTTAAGAACAAGCTGTTTAATTTATAAAGAAATTTATTACAAAAATATATATTTTTAATAGTCTTTAATTTCCCATTAGTGTAACCCCTTTAGGTACACTGTAAGAGAGGATACTCTTAATCATTTTAGTGCATTTTGTTGTATTTCAGATTTTTTTTTAAATTTATCACAGGAGATTAGTAACTTTATGTATGTATGTATTTATGTAGCAATATGATACTTCTGTTACATGAATCTAGCCAGAAGGCAGCAGAGCAGTCCAATGTCAAAGACAGGAATAAAGTCAATGAGAGAGGAGAGGAAGTTGGGTTGTAGGTGGTTAACGCATTCTGATATGGTGTTCTTCAAAGAGGTGCATTTTGAACTCTGAATCGAAGCAGTTTTGGGCTAGTTATGATGGATACGGCGATGTTGTACCAGATTCAGTGTGCATAGAAGGAAAGGGCCTGATGTCTTGTTTTTTTCTTTTTTATACTTCTTTGTGTGCAGTCTCAGGGTGTCCTGGCTACTGATGTGTTGAGATCCAACAGGGATGGTGAGCTTGTCTGCACGTTAAGCGGGTGTGCTGGTCATGATAGCTTTGTAAATGATGCATCTGGGTTTGAAGATGGTGCGGGCTGTCAAGGGGAACCACTGAAGTTCCATCAGGATGGGTGTGAAGTGATTGTATTTCTACAGGCCCTGAATGAGACATGCTACAACAGATAAGGGGTGCCAGTTTGGGAGTCCACAAAGTGGGGCATTAGCCCCATCCTAATGGATGAGAGACTACGAAGGCCTGAACAGCAATTCTGAAGTCAATTTCTGGAAGAAATTATTAGAATTTCTGTAGAAAAGAGATCTGTTAATAGGCCATTTTTGTTTTTTTTGGAAGTGTGTTCCTGGAATGTGAGGATGGTGTCCACGGTGAATCCAAGTGACTTGCCATTTGGTAAAAGTTGGTGTTCAAAGCTACCAAGGTTAATTGTAATTGAGCCAGATTTGTACTGTATCTTTGTTATTGATCTTGGCTAGTAGAAGTATTTCTATTTTGGTTGGGTTGTACTTCAGGTAGTTGCTGGACATCCATATCTGTATGATGTGCACGCAGTGTGTTTGAGGCATTGTATGTCTGAAGCAGAGGAGACTTTCATGTAAATCTGAGGTTTTCTTCTAGATTGTTCATCACAAGATAGAAACATTTTTACATAAACATTTACAATTGACAGTGAGTTTAGCTAAAAATATTTTAAAACAAGGGTTACTGGGAATTTATAGTTAGGTTAATATTTTACTCGGAAAAAAAACATAGATATTCAGCAGTTTTAGTTATGGTTACCTCACGTAACTATAACTTGTGCCCTAAAGTAACTATAACTCACGCCTCTGCCATGCACAGTTTTATCATCAATAATTTTACTGCAAATATTGCAGTGATATTATCAAAGATGTCATAGAAGATGTTATTAATGATGTAATATGTGGGGTAATTAGCAGTACAAGGCATGCTAACCAACCCTCGGGTCCAGCTAATTATAAGAAGGGGAAGGGGCCATGTAGCCCTCCTCCCCGGGCTGATTTTGGACCCAGGTACCCCATCCCCCAGATCCTGGCCAATCATTAAAAGGGGGATCGGGGACGCAGCCCTCTCCCCAGGCTGATTTTGGCTCCAGTGACCCAGGCCACAGCCATTATTAAAAGAGGCCCATACCTGGGCTGATTTCGGCCTCGGGGACCCCATCCCTGGGACCCGGCCACCTGTACCTGGGTGCCCTGGCCCCACCCGGGGCACCCAGTGTGCATTGATAAAGCCCTTCCTAGTACTATGCATAGGGGGTTAGACTAACACATTTTAGTGCTGGTGGCTGCATCACCGCACATAAATGCATTAGTCATGCATTTTATAAAGCTCCAGGACCACCCCACTATGCACACTCAAGGAGGCTTCGCTGTGGTGCATTTAAGCATGCAGTGCGACCTGCCCGCAGTCTGCTGTGTTGCTTGGACAACCTGCTGTGGTAAAAACTGACAGCTCCATTGTTTAAGACTTCACACATACTCCCAGATCTACTGTACTGTTTAATTAAGGCATAGCGCAGGCCCAGGTATCGCTTCAATCAAGGCTTGCCAAGCCACCTCTGAATGTCTCAGACCACATAGACTCTTAAATCCGACAAATTCTGGCAGTGCCTTAACATGGAACTGGGGTAGCGCCTTGCCTGTTGTTGTTCTAAGGGCAAGGTACCACTTCACTGGGACTTAGCTGCATTGTCCTTGGCCTCTTGCCTCAGGCAGTTTCTGATGTAGTGGGTGTCACCTTTTTGTTATTTTACCTTGTTGCTACAGCAGCCTCTGCCAGAGCAGTCAAGAGTCACCAGTCTCATCCCTGTGAGACGTGTCAATGCTCTTCTGTGCTGTTGAGGTGGTTGCATCCTCACAAAGTGGCAGGATGTTTATTTCCATACCGATCCATGCCTCAGCAGCCCTCCAGGCAAAGCATTTCCAACCAAGCACATGTGTATGGATGCTTATTTTTTAGGGACAAGCCTCCGAGTGCATGCGCTAGTGCATGTGTCTCACTTGTGAGGCACTGTTGTGTTCAGTAAAGGACTTGGAGCCCGCCTGTTGCTCAACATTTGTTGGTTTGTGTGGCACTCTTCTTTACAGCCTTGTAAATTGTCAAGGCATGCCTGGCATCATTTCCTGCCCTCTGTGTGGAGCAGGGATCAAGCACTAATTGATTTCAACTTAATTAGTGCCCGTCTGCTGCTCCCGATGTGATCAAGGTGCTATTTTGTTCTTTTTAACTTTCAGTGCCCTGCGAACAAGCTTGTGACTGGAAAAAGACGTGCCTAGCAAGACAAACAAAATTGTAAACTTTTATTTTTTTAAATGAACTTTTTAAATTTTATTAAGTCGTCTTTTCTCATTTTCCACTCATGTCTTCATTTGTTTTTGCTTGTGGGCGCTGTTGTCAAAAGATGACAATTAACTTGTTTGAAATATGCGAGACCAATTGTATTGCAAATGCTTGTGTTTGTTTTGTTCCCTAATTTTCTACCAACTTTGTTTTGCACATACTCTTGACCCAGCTCTTTGGCAGTAGGCTGTTTCATCATAATGATGTTTCGTACTGAGCACACACTGCAAATTGAAATGCTTGTAGGCACTCCTACACTGATCTGCTCAGGATCACACAATTTGGTAATGTGGAGAAAGTAAGTTTCAGGTGTAGGTTTCCTGTTGCTGGAGTGTTTAACTGGGTCTGACCAAACCTACCCATTACCCCACTTATCTCACATGCTTTTATCTGGTAAAATCAAGTGGACAAACAATTTGTCCTGTCTGTGGGCATGCCAGGCCTGTGGAAAGTATTCTGTGGGACACACAAGGCTTAAGGACATTGAATCTCCTTCCAAACTGTTTAGGTTTGTATAGGTTTTTAAAAGATGCTCTTTCTTGTCAGATTTCTCTAACTGTCTCGAGGAGTTAAAAGTCTTTGATGCTGCACACATGGATATGAATTCTGGACTGCCATCAGAAAATGTAAAAATGTGAAGCAAGTCTTAAGACTTACCTTTAACAACTCAATAAGCCTGTACTTAATTCCTAAAAAAAAACAGCACACACTTTTTAATTCAATGAAATGTTGGCAGCATGAGTTCCTTAATATGGCACCACAACTGTCTTCAGGGTGATGATTAGAAAATAGATGCAGGTCTGTGTTTCCCAAGCACTTCAGAAACATAGCATCAGTTTTAAGGCACTAATTAAACAATTGCATTGCATAAAAATGTTTTTTTTGATGTTTTTAACATTACACAGAAATAGCTGCTTTGTTCTACTCGCAATGCAACGTCACTCACAAGACTTTGAAATGTCAAACCTAAGCATATTAAAACATTGTAATGTCACATATAAGCCAGCTCAAAACTTGGCAGCTATGAGTGATGGGGACCACAGGGGACAGGGGAGGGAGCCTGCTAGACCCAGCGGTCCCAGCTGCCTCCTAACCTCCTGCAGAAGCCGACATTGCTCCTGCACGCAGGGAGCTGCAAGAAATGCATGCAGAAGAAGTTCTTCCATCTGTTTTCCTGCCCGCATGACAGCAGGCAGTAAAACAGACGAAAACTTGACTCCCAATGAGCGGGAGAAGTTTTTCCACTCCCACTTGCTGGGAGCAGAGTTAGTGTTTGGTCACACTTGGTGGGAGCTGTCACAGCTCCCACCAGTCAAGAGCAAACTTCTATCTCTCGAGTGGGCACCCCAGGAGATAGCAGGAGCCGGCCCTGGGTGGGTGGCTGCCTCAGGGCCATTAATGGCTCCCCTCCCAGTACTAATTATCTCACTGGAGGTGGTGGTCTCTGGGGGTCTGCCGGCCAACCTGCTTAAAGTTAAATTTAGCCCCAGACAGGTGATGGTCCCCAAAGCATGTTAAAGCCACAGGATAGGGAAGTGGTGGTCTCTGGCGCTCATAAGAGCCCAATGGAAGGGTGTCCGCACTGCCCCTCTCCAATAGTTTAAGAAAGGTTCGGGAGTGGGTGTTCCCCAGGGCTCAAAATAGCAATAGGAGGAGGGCCCTATTCCCCCCTCCTTTTTTGTTTAATAATGGCACATGACCCCAGGACCTAGCCCACCCAAGGGCTAAATTTTGAACAAGCATGGGAGCCCGCACTTGTTTTTTTGTTTGAATTTTCACTGGATTTGTGAATCCTCCGTGTATCTCAGTGACATTTTTTTTTTAATTGTTTTTTTACCTTTGCGAGGCCCCAGAGGAACCCAGCACCAAGGCTAGGGAGTCAGGGTATTCCTACCCTGCCACCTCTTCTTTTTTTACATTTAGTTTCTGCTGAATCCCAAAATGGCAGGCAACACTTCCAGGTTGAAGTGCTGGTAGGCAATCAGATCTCAGCATAAGATCTCCAAGATCCGCAGAGCCTCCACATCCCTAGATATCTATATTTTTAATAGCTCCAATACTGAATGGATTTACACCAAAGAACAAAAAGCACGACCTGTGCACCAAGATCTAGCTTCGTGCCTATTTTAGTGTAATTCCGTTCAGTGGTCTGAGCTGCAGTCACGTCTAAAGACCCTATGGGAAAATGCATGAGGAAATGTGTTTTAGGCCGGCCCCCCTTTTTCTCAGACCCTGCTTGATGAGTCACCTCAACACTTTCAAGACAGCAGCTGAAGTGAGTGGCAAACTAATTTTGAAATTTTCATGAAGATTTGTCAAACTGCGCCAAAGTTATTGGTGAAACAAAAAATGCTCCTAACTATAACTACCTAAGGGTGATGTATATATAGTGATGTTATCAAAGTTTTCATGAGTGCCGAAACTTGTGGGATAATTGGCAGTTCATTGTGAGGATGATAGTTATAGTTACCTTAGGGCTATGAGAGTGTCTGTCTGGGTGTGAGAGTGGGTGCATCAGTGTCTTAGTGGGTGCATTAGTGTGGGTCGGTGAGTGGGTGCATGAGGGTATCAGTGGGCCTGAGAGTAGGTGAGTGAGTGTCTGGGTGTGAGAGTGGGTGCATCAGTGTCTGTGTGGGTCTGTGAGTGGTGCTTGAGCATTTCAGTGGGTCTGTGACTGGGTGTTTGTGTGTATAAGTGGGTCTGTGAGTGGGTGTGTGAGTGCTTGAGTGGGTCTGTGAATGGGTGCATGAGGGTGTGAGTGGTGCTGTGGGTGGGTGCCCAAGGGTCTAAGTAGGTCTGTGAGTAGGTGTGTGAGTGTCTGAGTGGGTCTGTGAGTGGGTGCATAAGGGTCTTAGTAAGTGTGTGAGTGGGAGAAAGATTGAAGAAGAGGAATTGAGAGAGAGAAAGAAAGTGAGAGAGAGCGAGATAGTGAGATTTTTAGACATTGGTGAAAGATATACTTTTCTGGAGAAATAGAAAAGAAAATGTATTTGTCAGTTAAAAAGAGTGAGATCACCTCTCAGTATTAACCTTAACCGTTGAAAGTATAAACTAAATTAAAATAGGGAAATAACCACTGACACACACAGACTAGAACCCTCAACTTTCATTGTGAGGGTCTGTGACAACCATTTTGCCACAGATGGCTGCTTACTGCTCTCTCTCTTTCATTCTGTTATGGGATGGAAGAGAGAGAGAGAGAGAGAGAAAGAGAGAGAGAGAGAGAGAGAGAGAGAGAGAATGAATGAATGACAGAACCGCGGGGCAAGCTTCAGGGCCCGTTGTCCTAGCGGGGTCCACACTTCGTGTGGGAGCCGGGACTGCTCCCCCAAGCAGGGAGCTGCTTTTAATAGCAGCTCCCTGCTCGTGGGAGCAATGTTTTCATCTGTCTTCCCTTCTTGCATATTTGTGTGTAGGGAAGACAGATGAAAACTCCCCTTTCTGCAAGGGAGAGGTGTTTGACAGCTCTCCCTTGCAGAAACCAGGCTTTGTTTGCTTTGCTTGGCGGGAGCTGTTAGCTTCCACCAAGCAAAAGCAAACAGCTATATCCTCGGGTGGGCACCCCAGGACATAGCATGAGCCGACCCGGGGGGGTGGTAGTCCCAAGTGCCATCAGTGGCTCGGCCCCACCTCCAAAAAGCATAGTTCTGGGGAGGTGGAGGTCCAGGGGGCTTTTCCTTCACTTTTTTATTGTAGGCCTGGGGGTAGCTGTCCCTGGGGCTGGGCACGCAGTCCTTGCATATTACTTTGAACCCCCAAGGAGGTGGCGGCCCCCGGGACTGTTGGGGGGCCCCCAACTCCAATTAGTATAAAGCACAGGGGAAGTGGCAGTCCTTGGGGCTGTGGGGGAGCCAAGTGGCCTCCGCACGGATAATTTTAATTGCCCCAGGGAAGTCGCTATTGAGTTAGCCTTCAATCTCTGGGTTCCTGTGTGACATATATATATGTGTGTATTCTAGGCCCCTCTTGACGGATCGCCCCGAAACATTCCATGCACAACAAGGCCTGGGGGCACACTTTTTGGGGGGAAAATTTTGTGAAGATTCGTCAAGCAGGGCCAAGGATATAGCTGAGGCAAAAACGCTTTTTCAAAGGGAACTGGGTCCAAATTAAAAATGATGCTTTCACTTATTTGAAATACCATTAGGAGTCTGGTTTGATCAGAAAACGTCTCTAGCTAAGACATTTTCTATGCAAACTGGATTTGTCTGGTATCTCGCAGGACTTTTTAATGTGATGTGCATGCTGGCTTAAGAAAAGCTATGCAAAATGATGTAATGCAAAATTTAAAGGAATTTTGAGAGCTTAATTGCTGCAATTTAACTGATATCTGGGCGGCATATTTTGAATTTTATATTTTATTTTATAGACTCAACGCCTCAACAGGAACAAGCTGTATTTGTCATTTTAGGTTCTGACTTTCATACCTGAGAAGGTATAGGCTGCACTTTGTTTTCTTCTTTCTGGCTCTAATATCTAGATCGACACAGGATGAATATTTTATTTCTTCTCTGTTCTCATAGCCAGAGGAAGCAAAACATGAGAAATTCATATGCTATTTTCTGGTTCCAACACTGAGAAGTCATTGATCCTACATTATACAGTCTGTTTACTAGATTTAGGGCCTGATTAGATATCGGGCGACAGGTAACTCTGTCACGACGGTGACTGATATCCCGTCCACCAAAATCTAAATCCCATTATATTCTATGAGATTCAGATTTCGGCGAATGGGATATCCGATACCGTTGTGACAGAGTAACTTGTCCGCCAATATCTAATGCAGGCCCTAAGGGCCTGATTATGCGTTTAATGGAAGCCAAACTTCAGATGGGGAGGTTGCTGCCATACTGGCTACCTCCCTGCCGGGCCCATTGAGAGTTTACCGCTAGGTCAGAGGATGGAAACCTGAGTTTCCACCTGCTGGCCTAGCGGGAAACAGCCTGCAGCATTGTCTCCGGCTCGTAATCGATCCGGCGGCAATGCTGTAGTGCCCCAGCACCCTTGCAATGTTCAATGTCTGCAAAGCAGACAATGAACATTGGAGGGACGCTGGCCAGGGGGGCCCCTACACTGCCCTTGCCAAGTGCATCGGCAGTGCAGGGTCCCCCTGGGGCCCTCTGCACCTGTTCCTCACCAGCCTTTTCATGGCGATGCTACCACCATGAAATGGATGGTGGAGAACGAGGTTGTAATCCCCAGGGAAGCGCGGCGTGCAGCACTGCCCTGGCGGATTAATACTGCCACCTACTGCCAGACCGCCGGAATCCCTGATCATGGCGGAGCTGGCGGTCCCCTTGCAGCCCGACTGCCAGGGTTGAAATATGGTGCTTGGACCACCGCATTGGTGGCGGTCCAGCCGCGATCCGCGAACCTGATGTTCTGGTGACCGCCAGGTTCGGAATGAGGGCCTATGTGTTTGAAGATTGCACTGCATTGATTTATAAGGAGACTTAAGAAACATATTACATTTATTGTTCTGCTTGCAGTGTGTAAAGTGGTATTGGTTGTAAATGTACATTAAACTCAGCAACAATTCGGTTTTTTTTATCTGTGTTTAACAAATCCTAAATTCCTGCCGGGATATCCCATTAGAGTAGCCAGTGTCATAGGTCCTAGTGCAAGGAAGAAAATGCTTCCTCCCCCGCTGCTGTTTGAATCCTAAAATACAGCAATGAGCTAGGGTCAGTGGGCCCCTCAGGCTTCTGGGGCGTGGTGCCACTGCACCTGCTGCACTAAGGAAAGCTACGCCTCTGAGTGAAATGAACTTTCGCTGTTGCGTTATGGTTGTCAGATCACAAGTTCCAGTCTCAGAACGGTTTAACCAACCGCCATCCTTCCCAAGTTGCTAAATTCAGTACAATTAAAGTGAGTAGTAGTAACACTGGTTGTTTACGATGCTTAGAAATGAGAGATGTGTGGTATGAAGCTCTATATAAACAAACTCTTTTTTAATGTAGTTTATATATTTTTTGTGAACTTAACGCCTGACGGGCATCGATTATATCTGATATCCTATTATTTGGTCTCAGTGTTGGAGGAGGCACAGATTGTATTGTCATTATACTTTTTGGTTTCAATGTCTGAGAAGGCATACCTTCTGAAATCAGAAACCATTCACCACAATGCGTGAGCGGTCAGCACCACGAGCCTTTATTCTCGAAAACGAGGGCCTGCTTCCCCGGGTAATGCAGACTGCATTTAAGTAGAAAGGATTTAAACTTGGCAAAATTGGCATATCGGCTATTAAAAACGGAGCTCAAAAGGCTTTTTTTTCTATCTGTGTTGCTCTTTGTAATTATGCTGCTGAACAGTTGAGGTATTATCACACCAGGGCCAGTGCCAGAGGATTATCCAAAGTTTGTAAATGCGACGTTAAAGTGGTGAAAACAGGTGCACAGACAAAAAGCAAAAAGAGAGGGAAAGTGGGAGAATGAAAGACGAGGCCTCGGCGTTCCAGCCACATAGCAAAATTAATGGTTTCTGCAAATGAATGCCATTCTTAGATTACCATTCAACGTACAAAATTAGAGGAAGGAGTCAGGGCCTTTCTTACACTTCCTCCCTGGTAATGGACGGGTGGCAGGTCAGCCTTAATTGCACTTCACCTCAAAACTCTTTTCAGCCGAGTCATTTTGCTCCTGCCCCCCACCACTCCTCAGAATTGCATAGAGGTGAGGAATACACAATTCTGCTGCTCAATGGTTGCAAGGTAGCGCTGACAAAAAAACAGACATGGCTCTCACAGCTGTTACCATGTTTTTGCAAGGCGCATGCCAGCACAAACTTTGAGCAAACCAGCAAAAACAACAACATTTAAATCAGAAGTTTTAAGCTTGCAGGACGGTGTGTTTAAATATGAGACAGGTAAAAGTATAGCTTAAAAAAATAATAAAAAAATGTAGTGCGCTGGAGTTTATGTTCTTTCAATGACTCTCAGCCTTGCCTACTGAAGTAAAGGTAAGTGAGATTGTCTCTTTGCCTTCAGTATTTCGAATGCAGTATTTTGTGATGAGCAAGTATATTTTCACGTACTACAGCAAAACCATAACAGGGAGAAAAAGAAAATCGATGCAGAAAAAAAAGATTTTTTACTTTTTCCTAGCTGACAGCATTTTTATATTTATAGGAGTGGCGCATAACCACTTTGCTAGATACCATGTAGCCTAACCATAAATTCGCCATATCCAAACGAGAACATGGCCTGTCTAGCTGGGAGATTTGCTAATAGCCAAAATAGGCAAAGATGATCGGGTTTAATATTAAAACCACCACAATGTGCTCTTGAGATAGCAATTGCCTTTACTTTGCAGGAAGAAAAAATTTCTTGCTGTCTTTTTCTCGCACAGTTGAAATACACAGGGGTGGCTCCTCAGCAACAGCACTGGAGCGTCGCCTTTCTGCTCAGAGTCAGGCAGTGACAAATAAAATGATAATAAATGTGTTTTATCATTTTATTTGTCGCTGTCTCTCTGACAGCCACGGAATCTAGGGTGGGCTGGGGCCGGGCCATGGCAGGGAGGACGAGGCACATGTCGGTTTGGCAGGCGCACTTATATTTCTCCAACTCAGCTATGTTACACTGCTGGGTAGAGAAATGGTACACGCTCCCTGTGCCTGAGCGAGCATCAGACTAGCCCCTCGGCCAATCCCAGCTCTGCTCTCATGCTTGGTGTAGCATGAGAGCAGCATCTGGATTGGGAGTCTGTGCCCCAGTGACTGCCGGGAAGATGAGGAGCACTGAGGCGCCCAGCGCCGGGACTGGAGCGGCAGGTAATTTGTTTTATTTTCACCCCCATCTCCCCGACACCAGATATATCCTCCCCACCACCTCCTGTGATTGGCGGGAGCCGCCACTAGAAATTAAGTTGAGGACAGACAAATACAGTTGAGGACAGACACTTCATGCCAGCACTTTACTTTTCCAAACTACTGAGGTGGTAAGGCAGGGGCGGCTTTTTTGCAGCTGTTTAGCAGAGCATTCTGGATAAGGAATTTCTACTCATTCCCTTGCAGCCTGCATGCTCTGACTACATATCCGGAAGGGTGCTAACAAGATGTTTCAGTACCTGCTATTGCGCACTAAGAGTAAAGCAGGTTACACCATTAGGCCATTCTAGTGGGTCAGAATGTCTGAGGGATAAAGGCTGTAATGTCAAAAGCTACTTGTCATTCAAGAGAGCAAAAATGTTCTCTTTCTAAGCACAGGGTTCATGGCAAAAAGAATGACTCTTCGGTTATGCACTGTTTTTAAGAACCTGGGTTTGGTCCACACCCACAACAGTCTCTTTCTCCATGTATGTAGGTGTGTGTATATATATATATATATATTTATATGTCAGAAATGGGGTCTCTGGTTGCCAGTCAGTTTGCACTCTGTCCATGCAGGGGCCCTCACTCTAGTCAGGGCAATGAAGGTACACACTCAAGATAACCACTGCTCACCCACTTGGTAGCTTGGCACAAGTAGTCAGGCTTCTCTCAAAGGCAATGTGTAAAGTATTTGTATCAACACTCACAGTAATACAGTGAAAACACTACAAAATGGACACAACACCAGTTTAGAAAAATAGGTCATATTTATCTAAATCAAACCAGACCAAAATGACAAACGTCCAACATACACAAGTCAAAATATGGATTTTCAAAAGAATAAGAGTCTAACTCTATAGAAAACAATGGAAAAAATGATTTTACACAAAGTACCTGGTTTGTGTCAAAAATAAAGCCGTACGGGCGAGCGTGCGTCGGAAAAGTCAGCAATGCATCAATTCCTTACTCGCAAGTGAGGCCGTGCATCGTTTTCTTCTCCGGTCAGAGATGCGTCGATTTCCAAGCGGGACACCTCGGGTCCACGCAGGTTCACAATGACTTTGATGCCCATGGACGATGCTTGAGAAATTTGGTCGCATGGTGTTAGAAAACCGCCACAAATGGGTGTTGCGTCATTTCTCCAGTCACGATGTGTCAATCTCCCAGCCGTGATGCAGGTGGAGCATCAATTTCAGCGGTGAAGCTGGTGGCGCGTCGTTTATAAGCAGTGTTGCAAATGGTCCATCAAAAATTTCCCTGCACTGAGTTCTGTGCGTGGATTTCAGCTCTTGTTCTGCCAACTTCACTTTTCAAGGTCTCAGGGACTAGGTAGAGCACCACTTGGCAGAGCAGGAGTCTCAGCAGAGAGTCCAGGTGCTGGCAGAGGAAGTCTTTGATGTCTGAGAGACTTCAAAACAGGAAGCAAGCTCAGTTCAAGCCCTTGGAGATTCTTCTTCAAGCAGGAATGCACAACAAAGTCCAGTCTCTGTCCCCTTTCACAGGCAGAAGCAGCAACTACAGGATAGCTCAACAAAGCACAGTCGCAGGCAGGAGCAGCACTTCTCCTCAGTTCTTAAGGTCTTCTCCTTGGCAGAGGTTCCTCTTGGTTCTAGAAGTGATCTAAAAATCTGGGATTTTGGGTCCACTACTTAAACCCATTTCTGCCTTTGAAGTAGGCAAACTTCAAAGGAAAGTGTCTGTTTACAGGATCCTGCCTTGCCCAGGTCAGGCCCCAGACACACACCAGGGGGGTTGGAGACTGCATTGTGTGAGGGCTGTCACAGCCCATTCAGGTGTAAGTGACCACTGCTCCCTCCACTCTGGCTCAGATGGCTCATCAGGATATGCAGGCTGTACTCCAGCTCCCTTTCTGTCACTGTTTAGAGGAGATTCATAAACAGCCCAACTGTCAGTCTGACTCAGACAGGGAATCCACAACCAGGGAGAGTCACAGAATGGTTCAAGGAAGAAAATGATTACTTTCCAAAAGTGCATTTTCAAACTATCAATCTAAAAGCCAACTTCGCTAATAGATGTATTTTTAAATTGTGAGTTCTGAGACACTACAATCCAAATTGTCATCTTCTCTCAAAGGGAATCTGCGCTTTAAAAATATTTAAAGGTAGCCCCCATGTTAACCTATGAGAGAATTAGGCCTTTCAACAGTGAAAACCGAATTTGGCAGTATTTCACTGTTAGGACATGTAAAACACATCAGTACGTGTCCCACCTTTAACATACACTGCACCCTGCCCATGGGGCTACCTAGGGCCTACCTTAGGGGTGCCTTACATGTAGAAAAGGGAAGGTTTGGGCCTGGCAAGTGGGTACACTTGCAAGGTCGAATTATCAGTTTAAAACTGCACACACAGACACTGCAGTGGCAGGTCTGAGTCATGTTTACAGGGCTACTAATGTGGGTTGCACAACCAGTGCTGCAGGCCCACTAGTAGCATTTGAATTACAGGCCCTGGGCACACAGTCAAAACATGGGAAGCAGAGGCAAAAAAAGACAGGGGAGACCACGCCAAGGATGCCAGGTCTAACAATATATATATATATAAATATATATATATATATATATTAAGAATGGAACTTACCAGGCCATTTCTCACCCGCCACTAAAGCCCCAACAGTCTTGGATTGGAAGAATTACTGCAAATGTTCCCTGGTAGGGGGTAGGGGGAAAGAAAGTCCACTGAATTCTTTTTTTAAAGAAAGGGGTGGGGCGGCCTGTCCTATCAACAGGCCTCACCTCTACCCTAAAGACCCAAAAGTCTTTCTGCCCCACCAGATCCCAGAGCTTCTCCATTCTTACTGTAAGGTAGACAAAATGTGGGTTCTTTTTGGGCATAGTTTTGGCATTTAGTCCAGAAGAAAGGTCAGGAGTCCCAATTTCCTCTCACTTGCCAGGGTGAACTGCTACAATATTTGGGCTCTGGGTCAGCAGGCAACCGGGGAATGAAAGAATAGGTCAATTTGCAAGGTGAAATTGGGGTGCTTCCTTGTTGTGTTGTGGGGCCCTTTATATTGTGGTCGATAAGCACAGCACACACATGTGGAGTAGTGTTTTTATCTGGAATACTGTGGGAATGCTGGGCGGTAGGAGTTTTGTGGGTCTCCACAGCTTCTGGAACTTTCCCTCACAGAACTACATAGAAGTTTGTGATTTTAGCTAAAGTTTGGTGGTAGTGCATTCTGGCTAAGAAAAACTACTCAGAGCTACAAAAGTCAAAACAACCTGGACTCCCTTGCACATCTAGTTTTCTGAAATGTCTGTGTTTGGTATGTTTCTTTTGGTGGCAGATGAGCCTGGGCCAAAATAGCACAGCTATTGTTGTCATCAGAATGGGCCAATTTTCCAAGTGAACTTATGTTGTCTCCATATTGTGTTTCGGGCCTTTCCTGTCATGGGAAATAGGCCATGGAAGTGGGCCACCATTTGTAAGTGGAGAAGTGTGAGAACACAGAATGGCAGAACATTTGTTAATGGATTTCTGTAAATTTTTGGCTTTCAGATGTAAGTCAGTGTGCAAAAAAGAACACCTTTTTTTAAATGCCCCCTGAATCACATCATAGTATGGGTAACCTCACATTAAGGGTTACACCACTATTCCTAATATCAGTATCTTTGGTACTTTTAAAAATGTGTAGGTTTCCTTCATTCCCATGTTTTATTCATTATATTTTAGCATATAGTTTGATGAATATTCGTTTACCTTGAAAAATCATTACAAGTTCAACCTGAGGTGTTGGTTCCATATATTGGATGCTTTTGAAAAACCTAGAAACACTTTGGGGACTATTACCAAAGGTGAATTTGCATTGAGCAAATCCTCACATGTGAATTTACTCTTACACTTGTAGCAACATTACTGCTTTTGGCCATTCACCATTTCCGAGTGTAAAATTACTGCAAAGTGTAAAATTACAAGTCTCCACACCCTGAAACAGAGGGTGGAGCCAAATGTGTAAGTGTAGACTTACTGCTAGTAACTTTTCGCACACACAGAATAAAATGCAAAATTCTACAGAACTAGTAACTACATTTTGAATTACATATTTAATTAATTTACAAATATTGAATTAACCTTATTTGTTAAAGTTATTAAAATCCCACCTAAAGTAAAATGTTTATATTTATTTAATATGGACTAAAATTATTAAACATTACGGGCCTCATTACGAGTGTGGTGGCCACACTCGCCGTGACGGTCAGGACCGCTGCTGCTGCGGTGGTCCGACCACCCCATTAAAACCCTGGCGGTCAGACAACCAGGGTTCCGCCAGCACTGCCAGAATCCATGTGCCCGGCGTTCTGCTTGCAGCGCTGCCCTACAGATTACGACCTTGTTCTCCACCAGCCTTTTCATGGTGGTAACACCACCACGAAAAGGCTGGCGGCGAACTGGTGCAAGGGGCCATGGGGGGAGGCTGCACTGCCCATGCACTTGGCATGGGCAGTGCATCAGTCCCCCTGCTCAGCAGCTAAAAACTGAGGTTTCCACCTGCCGACCTAGCGGGGTTAATATTTTTAAAGAAATCAAAGTTACATTTCACTTTATATTAAAAATAGTGTTGTTATAATATTGTATAATAAAGTAATATTTATTTTTCATATATGATAGATAGATAGATAGATAGATAGATAGATAGATAGATAGATAGATAGATAGATAGATAGATAGATAGATAGCCCTTAAATTAAATGTAAGTATATCCTTAAAATTTCAAAATAAATTAATTTATTCTAACCTGATTTCCCATAAGGTGGTTTTAGTTTAAGTCCCTGCCTCATTGCCGTTGTTGGCCATGTGTGGTGTTGAAGTGGATTACAGGTGACAGTTCTGGGCCATTTGTGGCTGTAGTAACTTTAGAAGTGCAGTTTGAGAATAAAAATGGGCTTAGTCATTTTTGGATGGGTCTGTGTCTCTCCCTAAACCCTTCTGTAAACATATGTAAACCCCTCTTTACTCCTCCCTACACTCCTAGTTGTAAGTACTCTCCATTTTCCAGCTTCCCTCCCACATTTACAAAAGTAAAGTGAACAGCGTTCTGTAGTACATGTGCAGTAAAACTAAACATACTACAAAATGAAGTTTGTAAATAAGCCTCATTATATCGCTGCAAGCAGAAGGGTCTGTGGTACATTACAGTATATTACTTTTGCAAATCAGCCACTGAGGCAACAAATACAGATGACAACTTTTAGACCTATTTACAAACTTCATTCTGTAGTGCATTTACTAGTACAACAGTAGCAAAGAACAAAGCATTTGAAATCTTTTTCATAACAATGGGATAGAGGAATGGGAGGTGGAGGGGAGCCCTGGAGTCTGCTCCACATATGAAAATAACATGTCAAAACGGGATAATGTCATACTTTTCGTTACACTGCTTCTCAGTAAGATCCCCTACCCTTGAGGCATATTTATATTTTTAAACCATTTTATGGCACACATCTCCCTTGTCCAATAACATCTAAAGTACCCAGTTCCCTACCCAGTGTCCCTTCTTTGTGGTTTAAAATGGCTCAATCCCCTAAGGGTGTTATTCAGTTAAAAAACTAACTTATTTTAGAAAATAAAACTCTCTGATGGACTTTACTGTCTTATTGTTATTAAGATTTGCATGCAGAAGAGTGCAGAAGGTCATTTGATCTCAAAGAAAAGATACTTCCTGCTGTGTAATTATACAGTACCGCAAAGTACATATGTGGCACTCATTGTGCGCAAGATAGTGATAACTGTGGTTGAATTGTACACTCAAAGGAACTGCAATTTGTAGGAACATGCTGTGAAAATAAGCTGTTAAATAAAAGTCAAAAGTCACTTTATATTTCTCCTAAACTTTTAAAGTTTCACAGGTTTCCTATCTGAATCAGTACACAGAATAAAGGAGAATAGGCTGTCAGTATTTCAGCACTGTCAAGTCCTTGAGCATATTGGAAAATGTTGAGTCTAAACGTTTATCACATGCACACGTACGGCATATCGTGCCCGAGATGGTGCATGTAAATATTAGACCCATCCTCCTGATTGGCTAAGAGTGTCAAATTTGTAACGTTTATGCAGAGTTGTCGCTCCACTTTATTCGATCAAGAAACCTTTCAAAGGCCCTATAGGTAGAGGGGCTTTCACTTCATCCACATGTTGGTTTAATTGGGTACACCATTTAATGCAGAAGTTGTGTGCTTCCACTGAAAAAAGAGTATTTGTATTGCACTTTACCCCCTATGAGGAAGCTTGTGTTTGATACAGCAGGACTGTATAAGAGACAAGCCAATGAGCAAGTCCGAAGGTTATGATAAAAGCAGTAGGCCTGATATATTCATTGTGAAAAGCATACAATAAAGTCAACAGACATAATGGATTGCTATTACTCTGTATTAAATCTTGCAGAGAGATATTTTGCTATATAGATACACCCCTGAAAAACCATGGGATAGAAGAACTGCAATGTGATGTTTCTTGTTTGGCACTCTTAGGAGAGAAAATATTTTGTTTTGTACAATTTTGTGACTATATGCCCAATGGCTGCCATATGGGAAGAGCTTAAGCTCAATATAGTAGGCCTGAGTTGGTTAGGGGTATGAGCCAGTGATAAAGGCTATAGGCCTGTTGGGTTCACTGAGAAAGGTTATATTTGATGCAATAGGGCTGATCTGTTTATGATGAACATTTATGACAAAGTGGATAGGCCTGCCTTATTTGTGTGAACTGCATTTGTTAAATCCAACAGACCTTTAATAGTTGATTCTTATTTCACTGTTATACAGGTTTTACATGAAATTTCCCAGATCACGGTAATAGGCACAGGTTTTGGTGTTAGTCACCCCCTATAGCAAACCATGGAAATAGAAAATCTTCATTTTGATGATCCTTATTAGGCCCTTTTGAGGTGGTTTGTACTTTGTTTTCCCAACTGTAATTGTGTACATATTTGTAAATTTATAACAGTATGTCTGTTGGTTGCCAGTTTATGTACAATTCAGAAGTCTTGTGTAAAGGCTTTTGCATTTCATAGGTTTGATCTGTTATGAAAAGTTATGACAATGCTACTGAGCCTACCTTATATTTTGTAAAAAGCATGTGTTAATGGCTTTCAAGGGCTCATTGCCATTACAAGGCAAAAGGCTTTTAAGAGTGCATGGGTATTACACTTTGCTAAAGCCTACACAACGGAATTTGTTTACACGGAATTTCATAGATTAATCTGGATGTGAGAGGGTTTTGGTATTAGTCACCTAGGCAAACAAATTATTAGGATTCTACATTTTTAGGATGATCATATGTCTGGCCCTCTTAAGAGGGATTGTATATTGTTTTCACAAATCTAAGTTTGCATATGTGTGTACTTTTTTATTGCATGAACGTAGACTATTTAGCCAGAAAGTGTTAAGTGTACTTTTGTTGGTTTGGTATAAATCCATTCATTAGTTTTTGATACATTAGCACAAAAAATGCTATTTTAACTTGTATCATGATATATGATTCCTATCAAAGAAATTTTGATTTTTTTTAAGAAATGACGTTGGCTGTTAAAAATGGTCTCTGCAAATTTTTTCAGCCGTCTTGAAACTCTCAAGTTGGCTTTGACCTGAGGATTTTAGGCTGGGAAAAAAATTCTGCAGAGCCATGGGTGGGGTGGGGGTGGAGGGAGGCACACTCAGAAGAGCCTGATCCCAGAGAAGTGCTAAGGGGGCCCAAGAGGCATGGAAAATTCAAAACCTTCATGAGGAAAACACTGCAACCTTTTCAGTCACATACGGTTAAGATTCAAGAGTCACTGAAGCTGCATTGAAGTGTCGGAATCAACTGTCATTTTGTGATTTACTCTCAAATCACTTCTGACTCGAGAGTTTAATGCTGATCAGTCAGGATCCAGATAGCGTAAGCTGTATATATTTCTGAAAGACCGTGGCATCTTTTGTGAGAAGCCCTGTATTTATAAAAGTACTTAAAAGCTTTACAGGTCCCTCCACACAAATCCTGGCAAATGGAACTTAAAAAGGATAATCGGTATCACTACAAAGGGAAGTTTGCTTTCCCTATTAGTTTTTGACATATATATTGAACCTGTACCCTGGACTTTAATAAGTGACAATCAGGTTTACCCCTTTATGTTCCAGGGCTTTTCGGACAAGATTGCCCTATACGCTTCTAACAGCCTTCATAATGGGTATTTCCTATGCCCATGTAAGGTTTTCTACTGTCCTGTGAGAACATACAGCTTCCATTTCTATAATATATTTATGCTTACATTTCCAGATTAAGGAGTTAGTGTGAATGAGATTCCAATGTTTGTTTTATCATGGGCTTTCCAACAGTCATGGAACTAAAACCGAAATATAGTGGTAATTGTGATATCATGCAAGCTCTCACCCTAGTCCCCAATAACACATTTTGTTAACCAACCAATCCCACTCAGTAATCTGTACTAACATGCCAAATAGTCCTAACTGGTATGTCTTCACTAAAGGTTTTGTGTCTAGAACATACATTTCCGATGACTAGCTACATAATTCCCACATTTTGAACAGTCATTAGATTTTGAGATAATGTTATCCTCAGATGCATGTACTTTAGATTCTACCTATTCCAATGGTCTTCAAATGTTTTAATTGTGTAAACAACATTGAGGCACCCAGAATTACACAGTATAACAAACATATTTTCTCATAATTATTTTTTAAAGGTGGTAGCTCTGAACATATTCAGCTATTCAAAAAGTTCAGTTATGTTCAGGTACCCCTTTTAAAAATTGAATCAACTGCATGGTTGCCAACATACTAATTGCAGCCTAGACCCAATAAAGTGTGATCCTTTATCAGACATTTGAGGTGGGGGCTTTGGTGGTTATTTGTAGCCCTCTATCTACCCCTCCACTTTGACAACTACTTCCTGACGGGGCATGAATAAAAAAGAAATACTAAAGGTCACTGCCACTCGTTTCAATTTTACTATCAAACATAGGCTGTATTTAGCATGATGTTTGTCTTTGTTTCTTAGCAGCATCAACGTGTTCCTATTGTGCACACTCTGGCACTCTCTCCCCGAAATCAATTCAGGCCCACCCAAAGTATCCCACCACCCAGTGTGCCTACTGGGCTCTCTCTGGCACCCTCTTCCCTAGATCAATTCAGGCCCAACAAGGTGGCACACCACCCAGTTTGAAGGTCCTATTGCGTTATTTAATGTGTCACAAACGTTCACTTAAAACAGTTTGTGTCACATTACACATTTCGAGTCAAGGCATACATAAAATGTTCTCAAATGGTACGTTATTATGCAGGCGATCCCAATGTTTAGCTAACATAGGGGATATTTATTTTTTATTAAAAAATCATCACTTGATATGCTGTTTTTCTTTTCTTTATTACGATGTTAAGGGCCTCATTACGAGTTTGTTATTCTGAAGCATGGTCAACTATTTTAATCGTAACAAATAGTCTACTAGTTCACATTGTACATTAAAACTAGAATGGTGCAATGATATGATCTCACTAAACCTGGATTAAATCAATTTACATAGAGAGAATGCAAATCTGAAGGGCAGCAGCCACACTAATCCATATCGCAAATCATTTGTATGGCACTAACAAATGATGCTGTTCTAGCCTTTACAAGACTATTAAATAATTAAAGAATGCATATGGTTCAGAAGGAATATATTTCAAAAACAAAATTAAAATAGGGTTGGATCACCACTTTACCTATTTGCTTATCTTGCGTGTCAAAGGTGTATCTTTTGACGCTATAATGCACGGATTACACTTAGCTTTACTGAAATTAACCTTCAACTCTTCTGATCATTTATCTATCACAGAATTTATCTGACTTTTTTTTGCATTCACTATTACAAACCAACCGAATAAAGGGCCACATGTAGCAACTCTCAGATTTGCGACCCGCAAATTGCGAGTCAGAGCGACTTGCAATTTGCGAGTCGCAAATCCGAATGTTGGATGGTGTCCCTGACGTCATCTGCGATTTGCAAGGGGGTCGCAAATGGCCACCTCATGAATAATCATGAGGTGGGTTGCAAGTTGTGACCCCCTTGTGAATGGCGGCGCTCACAGGGATGGTGGCCTGCTGCGGACAGCAGACCACCATGTCTGTGACTGCTTTTCAATAAAGCTGTTTTTTTTTTGTAATGCAGCCTGTTTTCCTTAAAGGAAAACAAGATGCTTTACAAAAACGCAAAATGAAACGTTTTCGTTTAATTTTTTCAGAGCAGGCAGTGGTCCGTAGAACCACTGCCTGCTCTGAAATTTTTTTTACAGTGTCATTCACAACGGGGAAGGGGTCCCATGGGGGACCCCTTCCCTTTTGCGAATGGGTTACCACCTATTTGAAATGGGTGCAAAATGCGATTGGTTTGCAAACGCGTTCGCGGTCACAAACCAATCCTACATTGCACTGGGACTCGCAATTAGGAAAGGAACACCCCTTCCTAATTGCGAGTCGCAAACCTGTTTTGCGATTCTGTAACCAGGTTACCGAATCGCAAAAAAGGGTTTGTGCATTGCGATGCGCTTTTTGCACGTCACAAAAAGCGAAATTCGCTGTTTGCGACGTGCAAAAAGCTTACTACATGTGGCCCAAAGTCCTTTGTTACATTTTCTTTTTTAGCTTTAATTAAAGCTTTACACTTTATGTGCATACTGCTATAGAAGCTGCTTTATTATCAGCAAGATATTATTTTATTGATGATGTGTTCATTCTAATTACAAGTACAGGAGACAACCTAGAGAAGCCTCTTGCTTAATTTTTATACATTTCAAGCCATCCCAATGTTTCAATAATTGTTTTAGACTATGTAGAACGTGTGTCTGCGAACTATTTCTTCTACAGACATAAGCACGATTTTCACAAGGGTGAAACATCCAACAATATCATCTCCCTAGTGGTTTTTGCTGTTTTTGTATAGTATACCATTTAAAACATAGATATGCATTGGAGGCTAAATACTTACGAGCACTAATAATTTAGATTCTGATGTCAATCTATTGACAGTAACTTTAGTTGTGATATCAAAATCATTTTAATAGCAAAACTGGGCCATATCGACCCATATTTTTGTTTATTTCTCCCTCATGTTAAACATGCAACAGTGAAGGTGGGACTTGATGCCTAACATGCATGGCAGGTCCCTAAAGAAGCTCCCGAGACGTGGATATGCCCTGAGATATACATTATATTTGGCTGGTGCTCCAATGGAGGAAACCCTGGAAAATATCTTGGGAAGTTTAGATGAACGGAGAACGCTGACTGCAGGCACCTTTGCCTTCCAAGGGCTGCTGGCCTTGCTGGACCGGATGAGGGACCCAGAGTACATGGTGCACGCTCCTTGACGATGGCACCCTTAGCCACCTGTCCTACATTGAGTCAATAGGAGCGGCCCTTGCTACCCGCACCATGTTGGTGGTTCATTGTTTCCTTACTGCAGGGAAGAGTGAAGGGAGTGCGATCATCATCGGCTGGGGGATGAGAGGCTGTTGAAGGATGTGACACACCCCTTCGGGGGGTGGCCATGACTGGGTAGACTGGAGCCGATTCCTCCTCCAAAAAACTCTATAGAAAGAGGAGGGTCAGTGGTGGTGACCATCTTGTAATGAACTATCCTCTTTCCTCTTACTTCATTGTAGCCTCAGCTGCACTCCCAGAGAACCGTATCAGGAGGGACGCTGTGCCTCGAAGATTTTTCGGCTCACCAAATGCAATCTGCCCCATAACTGAAGATATTCTTCAGAGGCAGACAGGAACTCAACCTGGAGCAGATATTTGAACAAGTTACAAGTGTTCTTGCTCGGTGGCTCTTGACCTCCTGCAAACTAGTGACAATGCCAGGGTTTCCAGAGAGGGGCCAGGCGTCCAGCACGGGTCTCTAGATGGTGAGAGTCTGCAGGGAATTGCGCCAGACACATCTACACAGGTATGATCATTTGCATACTCTGACATTGATGTTGTCTCCACAGTAACGGGCATGGCCCTCGCTACTCTGCTGATGGTGGTACAAGGCATTAAAGGCTCAATAATATCAGTAAACACAGCAGTGAAAACAACTACAACAGAAGTATAGTCTCTCTGAGGGAGGTCACAACTTTCAAGGCTCAAATAACATCAATGGATCATCGGATTAGAGGTGTAGAATCATGTTTAGATCAGCAGCCTGACTGGGGGAGAGAGCTTTGGAACCTTCATCATAGGCCATCAATCTGAAAGACCCAAATTTACAGGATAATATGCAAATCACTGGAGTCCCAGAGCAAGCAGAGAAAGATGATGCAATGGCCTTCGTTCCCAAAACACTGAACATTACTTTCAATTCTCCTATTGAAATCCAACGGGTGCACCGAGGAGGCTCAAGCCTTAGTTCTTCCTATGCCTGCACATTACATATGCTAATCTGCTGCATTTGACATCAACAAGCCAGGAAGATAATAACGGCTTTAAAATAGCCACAAAGTTTGCCACAAACTACTATTTCCAAAAGGAAGAGGTTTTTATTGCTTTGGCTTCGGCTGCAGAAGCGCAATATCAAATGTGTCCTACTGGAATTGGTCATGATGATTGTCACTATTTATGATACTACATTGGAATATGAGGAACTGGAGACTTTTTGGATGATCTTGAGGGTTCACATTTGAACATACACCACATCTGTGGTTGTGACATTTCCAGATCCGAAGAATCTAGATCTTTGAGGAGACACGAGCCATGAAGAGCTACTTCATTGGGCAAATGTAATGCAGAAATGGTCCTCCAACATTAAGCAAATCTGTAATAGAAAGGGACAAGTCTATACCACCACTTGGTTTGCTATAGATACCCAAATACAGCCCCTGCTCCCCTAGGACTCCTCGTACCTAATGACAGCTACTGTTTGAGGCCCTGACCCACTCTTTTCTCCCTTTTGGCGTTTGTAGACTGTGGCAACCAAGAGCATGCTATTGGCACAGACTTTCCATTTAACAATCCAGACGCACCAGAGGGTTCAACCCGAGCAATATGTAATGTATATCTCACAATGCTTATCCCCGTTGAAAGGAAATTGGGTTTTCCTATCTCTGAAATTCCACCAGTTCTGACACCATATACATTAAGTAACCAGTATGCGTTTTTCGGGTTGAGCACTAAGCGCTCTGGCCTGTTGTAATCTCTGTGCGGACTTTTAACCACGCTCACTCTTGCTATTCATTCTTTGGTGTGCTTGTTTTAAATGCTTCATTTTTATTGGTGCATTTTGTCCCTCCTTTGTGTGCTGAGCTCCCTCCCAGGCGATTTCACAAAGGGTACATTTTTGTTGGCCATCACACTATGTCACGCTTCCTTCTGTTACAGTATGTGTTGACCTCTCCTCCGGTTTTTGTTTGCCTTTCATCCCAGCCATGATCCTTTCTAGACATTCATGCAGGAAGCCAATAACTCTTGCGCTCACGTTCATTGCGGCCATGGCACTTTGAATTGACTTGCTTATGTCAACTGTTTTACTTTTCATTTTCAATGTATGTGGTAAGAAAAGTCCAGTTAGGGATTTACAACGCTAATTGCTCTTCGTCAAGCAAACGTGAGACCCATTGCATTGCAAATGCATGTTTCTTCTGTCTTCTTAATTGTTAGGCTAATGTTAGGATATGCTAGTCTTGCACTTATTTATGTTCTATATCCTGGGGGGCCTGACTCCTAAAAATGAGTCGTCACGTATAAAGATCAAGTTACTGTTGTTTACCTCAGCACCTTCCACACATTTGCACTGTCCCCCATCCCCTCTAACTGCTGTTCCCTTTCATCTCTGCACCAAGTTCCCTCAGGGCCTTAGACTGCAGACCTTCACAGTTTTAGCAACATGCACTACAGTTCAAGGGGGTGTGTTCGTCCATACCCTCACCTTCCCCATGAAGCTTCATAGTGCACCACAGTTTACTAAACCATAGACTGCTACTTCCCACTGTACCTTGACTGAGCACTGCTTAATACAGACTGCTACACCCCTCTCCAGACCCACAAAGCACACATCTGAGACACCCATGAGTACCCCAAAGTCACTGAACGTCCTCTCCCTCAATGTCAAAAGCCTAGCCAGTTATGTCACATTTGTTCCTGCAGTGACAAAAGCCGGACATTACATTGATATGAGAGGTGCACCTGGGCCTGGACAAGAGTACCAAACTGGGCAGGGACTGATTGGGACCTGTTATCCATGCAAGCTTAAAAAGGGGGACCACTCACCAAACCTACAACCAAGAACTCCCTGGTAAAAGGGAGAGGTAATAATCCTCCATAAATCACTGTTGGTTAAACGTCTACAAAGTTGGATAGACCCAGAGGGGAGATAAGTGTTTGCTACATTTAAACTCCAAGATACTTACCTGCATAGTAGACTCCATATATACTCCAACCAGGGATAAGTAGGATTCTCTTTCCTCTATTTAAAGATTCATTGTCTTTTGTCTCGGAGGGGACTAGAAAATCAAATGCTGCAATAGATAACATAATTTATAGAATGGGTAGCCTAGACCTACACCACTTTAAGGAGAGATCTGTATTGGTCCTGATTCATGACAATGCCCTGGTAGAATCCTGGTGAGTGCTCCATCCACGAGAACTGGATTATAGATTAACCTTTTTCCTATATGGTATACAAACAAGGATTGATTCTTTTGACATCCCTAGGCTAGACATCGGCTAGACATCTTATACAAACTAATATCATCCAGTCAGAGGTCTCAGATGATGACCTCATTGCTTTCTGTTTGTACATAGGGAGACTAGTTCCTCCTAAAGGACCTTGGCAAATAAAAATTTCTCATTTTCGGCACCCACAGGACTGTGACCCAACTTCGCCAATTCCTCCAGGACAATAAAGATATGGTGACATCTGTGTAGAAGCTATGAGAGGCAGGAAAATCCTGTGTTAGGGGTCGTCTGATGAGGGATGCAGCGATTGCATAGAAGCATACACACAAGGTCAGACTCCATTTAGAATCAGTCTTGTACTTTCAATTGAAGACACATAGGCCCTCATTACAAGGCTAGTGGTCTTAAGACTGCCAGCTTCGCAGTGGAGGTGGGGACTGCCACTGCTGTGGCAGTCCGACAGCCATATAATGAGCCTGGCTCTCAAATTGCCAGGGTACCGTAGTCTCCACAGAAATCAATGATCCCTATGGGCTGACGGTGGTGGAGGTTGGAATCAGCCAGGGCGGCGCAGCATGCAGCGCCGCCCTGCTAATTATGACCTGGTTCTCTGCCAACCTTTTCATGGCCGTATCACCGCCATGAAAAGGTTGGCAGCCAGCACATCCCAGGGGCCACAGGGGGGCCCCTGTACTGCCCATGCGCTTGGCATGGGCAAGGTGGGGGTCCACCTACCCAGCACCCTCGCAATGCTCACTGACTGATGTGCAGACTGGGCATTGTGGGGATGCTAGTGCCCCCTACAGCGCCAGCATTGCAGCTGGCTTTATTACAGCAATGCTGCCACCACTTTCCAGCTGGGCTATTGGGCGAAAACCTTGTTTTCCGCCCGTCAGCCCAGTGGGAAAGTCGTAATGGGTCTGGCCGGGGAGGTAGCCAGTATGGCGGCAACCTTCCGTCAGATGTAAGAGAGCTTCAACATTAATATAAAACACTATACACCTCAGGCACCAATCCAGATCCAGACACAGAGGCCTCCTTTTTCTAGGATTTACAGATACCTTGTTCATGCAAAGCCCAAGTTGACATGTTTAGGGGGGGGGCCTCAGAGAACGAAATTGAGGATGTAATTTATAAAATGGCCACGAGTAAGGCACCTGGGAAAGATGGTTTCCCAATAGAATTTTTCAAAATAAGCAAGCCTCAGTTAGTCCTATTGTTGGCAGCTGTTTTGAAAGGGGTTTTGGAGCAGGGTCATTTGAGAGATGAATTTGGCAGCCATGATCTCTGTCAATCCCAAACCAGGTAAGTGCTCCTTAGAATACTCCACATACAGGCTTTTCTCCCTCATTAATACCAATATCAAAATATGTGCTATGGTCCTAGCAAACCGCCTACAAAAACATATCCCCTTTTTGATACATCCTACACAAGTAGGTTGTGTGTCGGGAAGCTCCTAAGCGATCACCTACGTACTTTTGTTCACATTATTTAGCAAGTCAAAGATGACTTAGCCAGGAATATTCTATTTTCTCTAGATTCTGAAAAAGTGTTCGATTCAGTTGAGTCAGGGTATGTTTTTAGGATGATGGAATGCATGGGAAACAGCCAGAATTTCCTCTCTCTTATGAAAGTGATGTATCATAACACAATATCCTCATTTGCATGCAGAGAATTCCTATTGCACTTACTCCAAATTCACAGGGGGGAACGGCAGGGCTGGCCCTGTTTGCCGTTACTCTTCATCTTGGCCTTGGAGGCAATGGCAATAAGGAAGGACACACAGATCAATAGCATAATGACGACTGCTGGTGAACTTGAGAGGTTCTAATATGCTGATGATATTTAGATGTCTTTGTCAAACCCCCTAGAATTGGTGAAATAGATTGATTGGTTTGCAACATCTCTCTGACACCCATGACTGTGAGGACAGCAATTATCTTCTTACCCTTCTGTTAGCTGACAAAACAGCTGAAATAACTGAGCGTATATATTCTCCTTGGTCTGGATGCTATGGCTCATGACATTTCCCCCTTATTGGCTACTGTGTATTCAGACCTACAGAGGTTACCCGATTTTGATCTTTGAAAGTATAGATGAGTCCAAGTCATTAAAATGAATATAGCATCCTGGTTCAACTAATTATTTGGGACGATCCCTTTAAAATGCCCAACATACCTACTTGTGGAATTAGATAGGGCAGACATTGGTTTTGTGTAGAACTGGGGAAAGACATGACTGAAAAGGTCCATACTGAATTGTGGAAGGACGAAGAGCAGCTTACTCTTACCCCACATGGAGAGCTACTGGCTGGTCCACCAGTTGGCTCAGGCAGTCTTTTCCTACCCATACACATGGTGAGCCCATCATGGATCCTTATCAAAAGGCATACATTGAACATCAACAACTCAGGTGACCTAACACCCTATTATATCAGATATCTGTGTAAGACAGTGATTTCTCAAACTATAATTGCCACCTCACACCACTTGTGATGAAGGGCTCATAAACTCCTTTGTATGGATATGGCCCTACATATACAGGCACTTATAGGCACCCATATGGAGGAATATTTCCATCCGAATCAGGAGAGATAAGGTTATTTGGGCTGTCTTGAAGGCACATGCAATTAAGCACCTGGACAAGCTCTTTGCACATGATACGCCCAAATCCTTTGAAGAACTTTATCTGACTTTCATCTACCACCCACCCACACAGCACTGAAGGTATCTTAAAAAGTGTTGATGGCAGTTGGGCAACACTCTGTCCTCCCTCTTAATAAATCACCACTAACAAATCATTTACATACTTAGAAGTCCTTTTGGGACACTATTATGGGAATATATTCCCTCTTGATTGAAGCTCAGTTCTCATCTGAGATCTCAAACTCACTGCGTCCGTAGTGGGGGATAGTCTATGGCCCTTGTTCCAAGAGAATTAATGGGAGAATATATAAGAGACTTGCAATAAAGGAAAGAGAGAATCCTGCATGAAATATTCCTTTTTCAAGATCTTATATCATGTCACCGGTTGACAGCAAAACTATTGCAGTTGAAATTAAGCACCGACTCCAAGTGTTTTTGTGGTGTAGGTTTCAGGACAGCAACATAGTGCACATCTTGTGGGATTGCTCCTCCATGAGTACTGATTGGCACCAAATCTTGACTCATATGTGACTAGACCTCTCGTGCGGGTGCTCTTGATGATCAGGTTGGAGCTCTTACATGATACCCTCCTCATAACGGGTCTCTCACATCTGGAATATAGTAAGTTATCAAACACTATGGGCATGGCTAACATAGCTTTCCTGCGTATTTGGAAGGCTGATAAAGTAAAGGTCTTGCAGACCTGTTTGGAAGACAGTGGCAGCCTTTGAAAAAGTGGTCTATAAACTCAATGACAAACTCACTCAGTTTGAAATGGTCGGGAGTCGCTTTCTCTCCCATAGCGGATCATAGCTTGCATTCCCTCTGAGAATTCCACTATGCTTGTACCCATATACATCACCGCTGACCCATTCCTGGGGTAGGTCACCTCCCTCTCCCTCACTTTCCTCCCTGATGAGAGAGGGACCGGGTTCATGAAAGACTTATTACATTTAGTGGTGGGCGAGGCGATGGTAAATGTCCCCCCTTTCCCCTCAGATCGCTGGGCTCAGCCAAAATGTGGTCTACCTGTTATCCCTGAGGGATAGGGCTTCAGACCAAGCTTTGACATGTTGCCTGGGACTTGATATGAATATATACAATTGTGGTTGATGTTAGCCTGCAATCAAGGACACTTTCTACTGCATTTTCCAGGATACTGTGTGCTCTGTCATTAGATGTCGAAGTACTATTTTCAGTAATTTGCTAAATGCTAATAAACAAACATACAAAAAATGCAACACTCAGTCCATTCATAAGTGAGATAGATAGATCATCAATATATGAAATATCTCTGAACAAATTAACAATACCCAGCATTAATCTTGCTGAAAAAAGCATCTGTGTACCAATGTACCAGTGTACCAATTTCAGGTCTGTCATCCTTGGGGTTTAGTTATTAAGCACCATCAAATTAGCCTCCACCAACTCTCCATGTATTATAACAAGTATTAAATTACCCAAGGCCTCATTGGTCTGAGTTGGGATTACAGTTGTTTTTTTTATTATACCTTTCTGTGACGCCCAGCATATTTTTAAATGGATGTCCTGGGGAGGTAATGGTCCTCTGGGCACAGGGGGCCACGGGCCTCCCGTATATGTTAAATTGAAAGCTCTGGGAGGTGGCAGTCCCCTGAGCTGTGGGGGGGAGGCGGGACGTCCCCCACACAAAATTTTAATGCCCCTGGGACCTGGCTGACCCAGGGATCTATAGAAAAACAAGCGCAGGAGCCCGCGCTTGTTTTTTTTACAGCTATTTATTGCAAACTCGCAGCAAAAAAATAAATATTTCAAATAAGTTCTTTTTTTTATCTATGTTTTTAATTTTTGGAGTATGCATTTTAATGTTATTTTTAGTTTCAAAGTTTTGGAATATGAGTAACTATCAATAAAAATCTAACAAATGGTAAAAGGGATAAGCATATTAGTTTGTTTGATAATGTTTATTTTAGGTTGGGTTATTGTGTTTTTAAGTAATTTCCAATTTATAGTTCAAAAATAATGTTTGATTATGGAGTATTGATTATGTATGTAAAATGTTTAGTGCCCAACAGCTTCCCTAAATTGGTTTAGATTGAAGTGGGAATAGTAAATGTCACCCAGGAAGTGGCTAATACCTTCCTCAAATTAGTATAGATTGGAGTGGGAATAGTAAATGCTACCACTTTAGTGTTCAACAGCTTCCCCAAATTGGTTAGTTAGTTTGGAGTGGTAATTGTGAATTTCACCTGTTAGTCACCAACACCTGTCCCAAATTGGCTTAGATTTGAGTGGTAGTATTAAATTTCACCCCATTAGTGTCCAGCACTTTCTTCGAAATGGTTTACATTGGAGTGTGATTACTTAATATTTATCATTTAAGTTTGAAATGCTTTTTTGATTTGTATTTCTCTGGAGTAGGAGCACTTTATGTCATTTTATTAATATTGTTAGTGTTTAGAAAGATAATAAAAAAGCAGTTGTATAGTTGTAATAAATAACAGTATTTTTACATATTTTTGTTGAATAGACATGTAACACCTTTTACACATTTGTCAATTTTTATTTATTTTTCAAAGTATATTTAATGCATCTTTTTACATTTAAAAAAACATATATTATTAAAACAATTTTAATGTATTTGTATTATTTAACAGACAATGTACATCATAATTAAATAGTATTGTATATTCTACTTTTTTCATTTTTTTCTATTAACATTTTTTAACATTTCTTAAATTCTTTCATGTACTTATTTTCAACATAAGTTTAACATACATTCATTTTTCCAGTATGTATTAAATAACTGCATATTTTTATACTGTTACTTAACTTATATTTTACAATATTTTGTACACAGTTTTACATATTTTATAATTTTATATATTTTTAATACATTTATTCAACATGTTTTACTTATTTTCCCATTCATTTCTAAGATGATATAGTCTTTTTTTCTAGTTTTATTTAGCTGCCATTTTTTGTGCCGCTACCTTCTGTTTTGCAGTCTTTTGTATCATTTTAGTCTATTTTCCAGGATCTAAGTTGCAATAAGATGCTGCTGTTCGTCGGAACAGTAAAGTATTTTTTTCATTTTTTTGTAAAGGTTTTTAGGTTAGCGGGGTGTAAAGGGGAGATCTAGAGGTTAGTTATAGTGTTTCTGGGTACACTTAATTGTATTGATTGTAGTCTTAATCACTAATGTGTTGGTTTGGGTTTTCGTACACTGTTTTAATAAGGTATCAATCTGTTATTTTAAATTGTGTTATTTTACTTGCTGTATGATGATTAATGGCCTCATTACAATTTTGGTGGTCGGACCAGCAAGTTTCCAAAGCCACGGGGAGGAGGCCATTGTCAAGCTGTTGTATTGCGCCCAGTGGAAACATTGTATTACGATGTTTCCGCTGGTCAGCCCTGCGGAAACAGTGCCACAGCATTGGCCTCATCTCCCTTAGAGGAGCCGAGGACAATGCCATTGCACAACAGCACCATTGGAATACGGACATTCCAAGGGTGCTGGCGGGGGGCCCCTGCATTCCCCATGCTAATTATGCTGGGGCCCCAGCACTGGCTTTCCGCCTGCCTCTCCATGGTGATGAAACTGCCAAGGAAAGGCTGGCAGAGAGTGGACTTGTGATCAGCACGGCGCTGCCGCCCTGGGCACCACCGTGGCTGACCACAGCTCTGACCGCCCCCACTCTGTTGGGATCCGTGATCCTGGCGGTGGCAGTGGTCCGAACAACAGGGATGTAATCTGGCAGTCGGACCACCAGGAGTGCGGCAGTCCCTTCGCCACCACGAGATTGGCGATTGCAAGACCGCCAAACTCGTAATAAGGAACTAGGTGTAATGTGTATGGACTTTTGGGAAATACTTTTTTTGTGAGTGGGTTTTCTGTTTTATTGTGCAGATTTTTCCCTATGACTGTGTCCTTTGGGCATTTGGATTTACTGTTTTGTTTAAGAAAATCTCTTTTGGTATATAACAAACAAATATTTTTTACTCTGATTTACTTTCTTGGGGTTTCCAGAAGAGATTTCTTTTGTTAACACGTTTTCAGGGGTTCTATGGTTCCTGGATACTTTGGATTGCTTCGAGGGATATATATATATATTGGACTGCTTTTATTGTTGCATTTTTATAGGGCTTTTTGGTGGGTTGTACTTTTTGATTAGGTGGATACAGAGAATGATCTGCAGCCACCGAACAGTAAGTCACATTTAATTTATTTGTTTTGGGTGAGAAATGTTATATTTAATTGTTTGTGTAACTATTATCTGATTGTTATTTATAAATGGGTATTTGATGTGCTGTAATTGTTTTATGTAATGGACTGAGTTTATTCTTTGAGGTTTTTGGTTGGTGAGGTTTAGATTTTTAATCTAAATAATTTATATCTTTTTTTAATTATATGTGTCCTATTTTAGGATTGGCATTTTGATAATGTTTTTAGTGATGTAATAAAATATTATGTTTATTATTTATATAAAATTTGATTTGTGATGTTGATTTACATTATGAATAGTTTTTTCAGTGTTTTGTAGTTTTTTTTATAACATGTAATCTACTCCTTTGTTTTTTAGGAAGAGTTTAGCTTTAAATTGCAGCATGTTGTGCATTCATTTGGTGGGTTTGTAGGTTTAGGTGTGATCTGGGTTACAGGTTTCTCCATTTGTAGTTGTAGGTAGCTTTGCTCTTTTAGTAATGCTTTTATACATTTATAGAGTGTAGGTTGGGATCTGCCTAGTGTAGATAAGAAGGCATTGTGCCATCCTTCCGATGCGCTGTGTGGCGTATGTGTCCAGAGCAACGTAGTCTGTCCAACCCAAGAATCTTAAAAATAATCCATTATGGTGCTTAGTTTGTGTTTGTTTTGTTGGAAGAAAGGGCATTCTATTAGTAATGTGTAGTGGTTAGCTACCTCAGTGACCGGGATATAGGCTAATGTTATATATTTTGTTTCAAAGGCAAATCGACTCTTTGTAGCATGTTCTACACGTAGGGCTTCATTACTAGTTTGGTGGACGGTAAGACCCACCCACCGAACTTCTGATTACGAGGTTGCCGCCTTACTGGCAACCTCCCCGTTGGCTCAATTCTGCTCATCAGCCCAGTGGAAAAGTGGCGACAGCATTGTCACTGGCTCATAATCGAGCCAACAGAAATGTGTCACCCGCAGGAGGCACTAGCACCCTCGTAATGCGCACTGTCCGCACAGCCCAGGGGCAGTGCAGAGGCACCACTGTGGCCCCTGGCACTGTCTTCCCACCAGCCTTTTCATGATGGAGTCCTCACCATGACAATCCTGACGAAAAGAGAGGTTCTAATCAGCTAGATGGCACTGAGTTTGGCTCTGCCATGGCTGGTTAGAAGCCAGACCACCTCCACCTTGCAGAGATCCTGGATCTTGGCAGTGGTGGCAGTCCCCGGGCTGTCTGACTGCCAGGGTTGTAATTCGGTGGTTGGACTGCCACAAGTGAGGTGGTTCGACCGCCACCGTGGGTGGGTTTGGCGGTTCTCGGACCCCTAAACTCGTAATAGGGCCCTAAATGTTTATTTATTGTTTTTTTGCAGAGGTTAAGTTGTTCGGTTTTATTTGAAACAGTTTTTCAGTGATGTTTTATTTTTTTATATTTTACATATATTAATTTTTTTATATCTTTTTGTGGTTTGTGATTAGATTATTTTCTTTTTCCTAAAACATTTTGGGTTTGGAATTGGAGTTTTGCTTGTCACGTACAAAATCATTCTGATTTATCTTTTTCCTCACAACTCTTGTAACACATGTATTTTGATTCACCAATTTCTGGTGTAAGTGTAGAAAACAACCTATTTTTATATGGTCACCTCTATTTTTCTGGATTGATGATGCTAGGTGTTAGAAATTGGCCCTTTAGTTGACAGAGATATTCACCCTGTCCAAGTACGGACCGCAATCCTAGTTAGGACAAGTCAACGACACGTCATAAATTAGCCTGTGCTCACCTGCAGGTAGCTTGGCACATAGCAGACATTCCTAACTTAGAAGGCAATGTGTAAAGTACTTGTACAACACACACAATAGTCACCTGAGATATGCCACATGAAAAAGGCTTCGCATGGATGTAGAAAAATAAAGCTTGTTTATATGGTTACTTTTATGTTTAGCACAATACAGATCCAGTTCACAAATAGCAAAGTATTGGCTTTGTAGATTCAAAAGTAGTAAGTTTAGTATGTAAAAAAGGTAATAGATCAAAGGGGTAGTGCCGGGGACTCCTCAGCACAGATGTGCAATGTCCTTGGTTGTGCTCCTATCAGGGAGCGGGGGCCACTGTGCGGGGCAAAGCCACTCTATTTGCAGTTCAAGGCGATTGCCAAGGGAATGTGGGGCCACTGTACTTGAAGTTGAAGGTGAGCAGCAAACAGAAAGCCGTGCCACTCTAGGCAAGTCATAGATGCAAGCTGAGGCTGAGCAAAAGCTGCTTGGGTTGAAGCTGAATGTGGCCAGCAAAGAAAAGCAGGGTCGCTTCAGCAGGTCACAGATGGGAGCAGCAAAGCTGGCAAAAGCCACTCGTGTTAAAGTTGAAGGTAAGCGATAAAAAAAAAAAGGAGTGCTTGGAGTCACTCTGTAAACTGTGAAAACTGTAAACTCTGGATTTGGAGGATGAGTCTTGGGTTACCACGCAGAAATTAGCAGACAACAGGGAGGCACAGCAAAGCAGGGCAGCAGTTCCTTAGAGCAGTCAATCCTGGCAGAGTGGCAATCCTGGCACACAGCAGCCTTTACTCTAGCAGTGTTTCTTGAGTACAGAAGTGCACTGATTTTACGGGGTAAAGGGCCCAGTACTTATACTAGAAAGTGCATTTGATGTGGGGGGTGCTACAAGGAGTTCTTGTGAAGTGCACAGGCCTCCCTTTCAGGTCATGATAGTTTGAGCAATTGTCAGGACTTAAATATCCTTGGAGGGGCCTGCAGATGTAGATCTCACCTGGGCCTGCCCTTGCTATTGTCCTGCTAGTCAGACAGGTTCCACTCCTAGTGGTTCCCCCAGAACCAGTATTGAATGACCTCAGAGGAGTGGTTGGTCATTTCCCTCACCACACAACTGGCTGTGCAAAAGGATTTCTGACCAGGGGAACAAAGGTTCTGCTATGATGATGTAGAAATAGGGACTGTGAGATAGTATCCAGTACACCACACAGGAAGTGCTGCAAAAGTTGGTAGAGTCATCCCTGGAACTATTACCCCATTGGTTATGAATTGGCCAAGAGTTTACCCCACCCACAGGTTGGCACTGGGCAAAAATGTGGCATATCCAGTACTCTCTTCAGAACACCTCTGGACCTGTGTAAAACAGAAGGACTCCATCTGCTGTTGTGACCTATGAGGAGATCCACAAGGACTGGACACATTTGTACCCAGAGCTAAGAAGTGGACTCCAAGATCTTAAGCTACAGTGACACAAAAGCTGCAAGAACCCCACTTTCCTGAAGAGCCCAGCTGACTAGTTTCAACTTGACCTGCCATGGGCCCTGCTGGTGCCCGCTCCTGTAGTGAGTCCTGACAAAAAGTGGTGTACCGAAGGTTGTGGGCCTCTTAAATAAATGTCCGAGTGCACTCCTCCTGCCTAATGCTAACAGCTGGGACTTAGGAATTTTTTTCAAGGATTATTGCCTGGAGAACCATCAGAAGACCTGGACCATCCTGCTAAGTCAATCTGGCAAAGGTGCTTTGCCACTGGCCAAAGATTCAGGTTGCTTTCGCTCGGAGATTCATTGAAGCAGCAAATTGGTTTCAGCAGGATCTAACAGAGGAGGTATCCGGCCTTGTGGAATCCTGACCAGCTGCTGCTCGAAGTCTTGTCCCACTGGATGAAGTCAAGTTCCAAAATGTTACTAGATCTGAAGGTAGGAGTTTTCACCAGATGTACAAGCCAAAATTATCCGGCCACTGAGGGACCTTTCTTTGGTGCGAATTATGAACTTATCCCACTGGATGATTACCTGACAAAAATCAACAGCTTCACCAAGACTTTGCATGACACCTAATCGGCCTGGTTGAACCCATTTCGGTCACAGTCTGCTGCCTTGTGCCACTGAGGTTTTTCGACTTCCATTTCAGGGACTAAGAGCCTGAGTATGGGTTTGATGGGACGACCATCAGCCCGCCAACCCCGCGCAGAGGAGACTGCCATGAAGCTAGAGGTCCTCTCCCCCACCTTGTTACAATGTTACCACCGGACTGACCAGTGGAAACCTCCATATTACAAGGTTTCCACCAGTGAGCCCGGTGGAAACAGTGTGGCGGAATTGGCTTCGGCTTCCTCAGGGAGCTGAAGCCAATGCCGTCACACAGAGGGTGCGGCATCCTCAGCTTCCTCAGAATGCCATGGTTGTGGGCAGTGCAGGGGTGCCCATGTGGCCCTCAGCACTGCCTTTTCACTAGACTTTTCATTTTGGTGTCCCTGCCATGAAAAGGCTGGCGGAAAGGGAAGTCGTAACTCAGCACCTCCGTGTCTGACTACACCTTCGACTGCCGCTAACCTGTTAGGATCCCTGATTCTGGTGGTGGCAGCGGTATCCTGGTGGCCTAACTGCCAGGATTGTAATATGGCAGTCAGACCACCAGGAGTGCTGTGGTCTGACCGCCACCATGAGTTTGGTGGTCTCAAGACCACCAAACTCATAATCAGACTCTGAGTCAGAAGCTAAAATTCCCAACAGAGACGAACCCGCATCACTTTACGGTCAGCCTTAAAACGTACCCTTGTCCTGGTCTAGCAGGACTAGTTGCCTATGGTTAGCATGTTGTACTTTTAAAAGCTATTTTTGCCTAAAACCTTTTAAATTCATACATCCATAAACTGGAGTAAGATTATTATTGTGTTTTCTCATGGACTTTTGAACTGTTTTGGTACTTCTGTTTGCTATACATACTTAAACTAAGCCTGATTGTTCTTCACTATAGCTAACTGGGATTGATCTCAGGTTTAAATTACTGAAACCTTTGCTGGATCTCACAAGGATCGTTCATTATTACATGTGGTGTACACCCTCCACCTCAACCAATAATCCACTTTCTCACAAATACCCTTTTTAAATTTCCTTTCAGATCTTAATATTAGTGGTGAGAAAAATTGTAGAAATTCTTTTGCACAAATTGTTTGAAATACTAGCAAAAGCATTATCCATTTAATGACATTTGCAAAGATGTTTTGAGTTGTAGAAGAAATAGAAGGAGAAAACGTTTGCACAAATAAGGAATTGTGTTGGGAAACCCAGCAGACTTATTATTCCTTTTTTTAACTGATAAATATTTATCTAACAAAGCTGAGGTAGGGTACCAGAATATCATGGATGTATAACATCTAAGAAAAATATTGTGTCATAAATATTTAGAGAATTTAAAATATATATTTTTATTGGCTGTTGCTATCAGTAAAACAAATAAAATCTAATAGATAACTGCACACAGCATCACCTAAAAAAAGAAAAAAGAACAGAAAACAGATAAAGTAACACAAAAATATCTAAAAGAAATTCTCATGGAAATAGGTTAGCACAGACCCCATTTAACCGTCTTTGGGCCTTAAGGCCTCTAGCATTTTGAATAGCTTCCTCAAGTTCATAGATCTGTGAAAACAATAGTCACCATTCAGAAGCTATGGGAGGAGTAGGTTGTAACCATGCTCTTGCAATGCGTAGACAGGCTGTAATAATCACAGTCAACACCACTGAAATGGCTCTCAGATTAATATCATGCTTATGACCCACCATAATATCCTTGACAGAGCACTCAACAGGATATTTCAAATGAAGAGATGGCAGCTGTGCAACACCAGACCAGAATGTTTTAAGTGCATGGCATTCCATAAACATATGAGTAATATCAGCAGCATGTTGGTCACACTCTGGGCAATGCCTCTTATAATTCAAATTATTTCTGGACCATTTACAAATCCTATCTGGAGTGTAATATAGCATGCACAATGTACAGAATTGTTGCAATTTGAGACTGACTGGACTGAACATACTGAATGATTAATGACATCAAAAGCAGCTGAGATTTCATCAACTGAGATAACCTGTCTGAGCTTAGCACCCTATTTGATAGCTAAAATTGACCTATCATCCGCCCTATCAACCGTCATCGTACGATAAAGGGCCCTGATAAAAGGCTGACATTCTAATGTGTAGAAGTAAGCCAAAATGTCTTGATCACTGTCCCTGGCCATAAAAACTAAATTGCGTGTACTAAACACTCTGTTGAAAGCCTTCTCAGCATACAACAGAATTACACCGAACCGGTTTCCGGTATTTCTAGCCACATCAACAATTGCCACAGCTTCGTTAGTGTGCCTTGTTGTGTCACAGTCGGGCACAAAACCATGTTGGTGCAGTGAGAGTAAATAGTCAATTTAGGGTGCAAGGTGCGCGCCAAGACCTTGGTAAAAATCATGATGTATGAATTAATCAGAGATCAGTCAGTAAGATCCCCGTTTCTTCTGGCGGCTTTTTCTTGTTTAAGAAATACAACTATAATAGTGAGATTCCAGGAAGCCGGAACCTATGGGAAGCCGTTCATGTCAAAATTACAGCTCCCCATATTGGACACCTCCTGAAATGCATAGCGTGCTGAAAAATGAATATGACACACACCAGAATGAATGTACTATGTGTCAAAATAATTATGATACCTGGCAGAGTGAATCTGAATTGAACCAAAACAAATATGAAACCTGGCAGAATGAACATGCTACTTAGTGATTAATTTGAATAACACACACACCAAATTGAATAAGAAATATTCTGAAATATATATAAATCATACTGAAATTAATATGGCCCTCACTGTAAACAATAAAGCAATCACTGAAACGAATACAAAATTCACCAAAAAGAATGGGGCTTTTCTTGAAATGATTGACTTATGCCAAGAGAAATATGACATACATTGAAATTAATATGACAGATTGAAAATAATATAAAGTATTGAAATGAATATATTAGATTCTGAAAAGAAAACAATGCACATTGAAACTAATACAATGTACATTGAAATCAACATTAAACATGTTGCAATGAATTTGAATTGTGTTGAAATGAATATTACCGAGATGGCAATGAATATGAGACACACAGAAATTAATAGGAGATGATTGAAAATGAATATAGCTTGTGTTGAAATTAATGTAACCCCATTGAATTGAAGTTGACATGTCTTCAAATGAGTATGACCACAGCTGAATTTCACATGAGATTTATTAAAATGAATATGGCACGCCTTGAAATTTATATGACACATATTCAAACTAATATGATACATATTCAAATTAATATGATATATGTTAAAATTGATAAGTTGTATCTTAAAATTAATATGACAAGTATTAATATGAATATGACATCCATTGAAATAAACTTAACATTGATTGAAAATAATATAACACATGTTAAAATGAATATGACCTACGTTAAATTAATATGACCTTCATTGAAATGAATTTGACATGTTTTAAAATTAATACAAGTAACGTTAAAATGATCATGACATTTATCACAATGAATATGGCTTGCATTGAAAGCAATATGATATACATTGACATGATTACAATATATGTTGCAATGGATATGATTCATGTTAAAATTAAGATGTGTTAATATAAATGAAGCATCCATTGAAAGAAATATGACACATGCTAAGAAGAACATGACATGCATTGAAACAAATATGAGCTCCACCGAAATTAATTCAACATGTCTTAAACAGAATATGACCAGTGCTGAAATTAAAATGAAACTTGTCAAAATGAATATGTTGTGCTTTGAAATTGATATGATACACAGCAAAATAAATACTGCATATATTGAAATTAATATGACCTATGTTGAAATGGATATGACCATTTTTAAAATTATTAAAATTATTATGACAGGTGTTAAGGTGAATATGACATTGATTGAAATGAATGACATTCATAGAAAGGAATGTGACACATGTTAAGATGAATATGAGCCACTTTGAAATGAATATGACACCTCATGAAATTAATATGGCCCACATCAAAAGTTATATGACATTCTGTAACATAAATATCACACTTTTTGAAATGAAAATGAAACTGTGAGATAAATGTAACATGCTTTGAAATGAATTAGGCAAATATTGAAATGAACACAAGCCATGTTTAAATGAATGTGACTGCTGTTTAAATGAATATGGCTTGCTCTGATTTGCTTTAAAATTAATATTACATATTGAAATTAATGTTACATATTCTCAAAGGGTCGCATTACGAGTTTGGCGGTTTGTGCACCACCATGGCGGCGGTGTGACCGCCCTCTGCTTGGCAGTCAGACCACAGTATTACGATGCTGGCAGTCCCATAGGGAAAGACTGCCGCAGTCCCGCCAGCACCACCAGGCAGCGCAGACCACCACGGTGGCGAGTCAGGCCAAAAAGGCCGACGGAGCCGGTCTTTCAGATGGAAACATTATGATGTTGCCTACTGCCAGTGTGACTGTGGCAGTCCAACCACCACATCCCAGCAAGTGGAAACGGAAAGCATAAAGGAAGCAACTCACCTGCATGCAGTGTTACATGGCCTGTGCCGCCATGGAGCCCATCACACACACGTCCTGCCGCAGGTGCTGCTCATCGATGGATCCACACAGCATCCACATTGCAACACAATGGAAGGTCAATGGGATGCACAATAGGTTGTGAAACGAATATCCAAAGCTCATGATGCAAACAATACCTGCATAATAGTGATGGTGACATCGGGAGCATTCATGGACACATTTCACTTTGCACATGCCCCTAAAACAGCATTTGCATAGGAACTGACCCTTCATGTATCTCAGGGACAAACAATATTTGAGCCAATTGATATGCCTAGCTGCCAAATGTGTAAGTGCAAGTCAAGAAAGCAAAGACAACGGCAACAGCATGGTCCAGACATCTAGATGATGTAGCTGTAAGGTACAAACATCAAAGTGGACACATGGTCAGTCAAATCCAAAGGAAGCTACCACAATTTAACACCCTCCATGTGTGGACAAACATATCTCTAGCTCCCGCACATGAGATGAAAGTACAATCTATACCAGGGGACAAATCTACACCATACATGCTGACATTGGCCAACACAAGATGAAATACTTACCCTAGCAAGCATAACACAATGCAATGACACCCCAGTTGGATCAACAACCACATATCCATACAGTGAACATCTACCCTTTTCTTGGGTGAACAACACTTCCCACAAGGGCAGATATTAAAAAACAACAGCAAATGTGGTGGATGTGGTGGGGGTGTTGTGGTGGTGTCTGGGGGTATGGTGACTGAGATGTGTGAGGCTGTGGGTTGTGAGCTGTTGTAGGAGGCTGGCCTGGCTTGCAGTGGGTACCTTAGGTACTTACACCTTATACCAGGTCCAGTTATCCCTTATTAGTGAAATGTAGTAGTGTTCTAGCAGCTTAGGCTGATTGAGGTAGCTGTAGCAGAGCAGCTTAGGTTGAACTGGGAGACATGCAAAGCTCCTACAATACCACTTATAGTTACACAGTACTTATACACAATAAAATACAATACTCAGTGTTACCAAAAATAAAGGTACTTTATTTTAGTGACCCAAGACCAAAATTATCTTAGAGGCAATACTCCTTCTGGAGGTAAGTATTATACACAATATATACACTAGACACCAAAATTAGGTAAGTAAATAGTCATAGGTTAGTGCAAACAATAGAAAATACCAGAAAATGCAATAGGAAGAAATAAGGCCTTGGGGCAACACAAACCATATACTAAGAAAGTGGAATGCGAATCACGAATTCCCCCCTAGGCAAGTGTAGTGTGTAGAGGGGCACTGGGAGTGTAAGAAAACCACAAAGGTTGGTAAAATACCCCACCCCAGAGCCCAGGAAAATAGGAGTAAAGTACTGCAAGCTTCCTTAGGACACACTAAAAGTAGTGAATTGAGTTATTGCAAGAACCAAGCAAGACTGCAAGCAACAAATGGTGGATTCCTGGACCTGAAGACCTGTAAAGAGTGGAGACCAAGTCCAGAAGTCGCAGAAGATTCCAGGAAGGACAGGAGCCCTTGCCAACCTAGAAGATGGTGCAAAAGAGGATTCTCCAGTTGGAAGAAATCTGCAGTAGAGCACCAAATAAGATGGCTGTGGGTTCCCGCTTGATGCAAAGGATGTCCCATGTGGAGATGTTGGATGCAGGTGAGTTGTAGCACTGGATTAGTCCAACAAGCCTTGATTCAAGCAATGTCGCGGATTGTGTCCAAATGGCGCTGCCTGGACCCAGGAGGGACCTGGGGGCCTCAACACAGACTGAGGAGGCAGAGGGGGCTCCCAACACTGTAGGGAACCCACATATGATCAGGCAGCACCCACAGAGGTCCCAGGACACGGGGACAAAGAAAGTGCAAATTCCGGTTGCTGCAGCACTACAAAAGAAGGTCCCACGCCACCGGAGAACAACTCAGCGAGTTGAGCATCACAGGATAGAGTGCTGGGCACCTGGACCAGGCTGTGCATGAAGGATTCTTGCAAATAGTGCACAGAGGCCTCAGGAGGTGAAGATGACGTGGAGCACAGGGGTACTGTCGCAAACGGGGAAGGCAAGCTCTTACCTCCTCCAAATTTGGACAGCTGGACCTTAGGACAGTCTGTGTCAAAGGGGTCCACCACCTGTGTTCCAAGGAGCACGCTCGTGATCAGGAGAGGAGTCCCAGAGAACCTGTCGCTGTCTTAGAAGGTACCTGCTGGAGCTGGGAAGTGACTCTGTCACTCCACAGGAGATTTCTTTGGTCCTTCTGGTGCAGGGTGAAGACAGGGAGTCCCCAGAGTGTGCACACCATGTAAACTGTTGCAGTTGCTGGCTGGAGCTGAAGTTGTAGAGTCGCAGTAGCCTTTCTGGATACTTTGTTGCAGTTACAGCAGTTCCTGGAGCAGTCTGCGGTTGATCCAAGGTCAGAGGATGAAGCAGGAGTTGCAGAGGATTCCTGGTGGAAACTTGCAAGCCAAATCTGAAGAGAAACCCACAAGAAAGACCCTAAGTAGCCCTGAGAGGGGGATTGGCTACCTACCCAGCTATGCACCTATCAGGAGGGTCTCTGACGTTACCTGTTGGCACTGGCCACTCAGAGATCTCCAGAGTGTCCCCACACCTTGGAAAACAAGATGGCTAACGCAAGGGACACAATGCAGGAGCTCTGGGCACCACTTCTGGAGTGGTGATTGACAGGGGAGTGGTCACTCCCTTTTCCATTGTCCAGTTTTGCACCAGAGCAGGGACAGGGGGTCCCTGAACGGGTGTAGACTGGTTTATGCAAGGAAGGCACCTTCTGTGCCCTGTAAAGCATTTCCAGAGGCTCTGGAATGCTACCCCTCCCAAGCCTGTAACACCTATTTCCAAAGGAAGAGGGCGTAACACCCTCCTCCCAAAGGAAATGGTCTGTTCTGCCTTCCTTGGACTGGGCGTCTCAGACCCCAGGAGGGCAGAACCCTGTCTGTGAGGTGGCAGCAGGTGTAGCTGCAGTGCAATTCTGAGAGAGCTGGTTTGGCATTACTGGGGGTCCATGCCCTGTCTCCTTCACTTGCCTGGGATGATGCTCCAAATACAAAGGGGAAAAGGGTCTCCACATGTTCCTGATCACACCTGAACAAAAGCTGTGATTTACAAACACTACCATGATGTCAAGTAGGCCCCAGCAACAAACTACTTCAAGGCGGCTCCTCCATGAATCATCCATATGCATGTATGTTATATGAACTGTCAACATTTGCCCACAGAAAAATCTGGTCTCAGATATCCAATTGCATGGGTGAAGTTGTGCAATCATAATAACCATTGAACAAGTAGAAGACCATGTCACCTTCAATGCTTTGCCTCATGGAGCATACCTGTTACCTGTTGTCATACAATAGTAGGCCAACGCCAAGTTCATTCCAACAGATCCCCCACAAGGTCATGCAGACATCTATTTGTCACATACTCAATAACACAACAATAAGAAATGATGCTCCAAATCCTGCCATGTTGCTGACAGCAGTACAGTATCCTGAAGAAGGTGACATGGAAATACTCACGTCACACTGGAAACATGTCAACAATGCACACTACACCATGTGTAAATTGTCCTAATTAAGTCATGGAGGTAGTACTATTGTTGCTCAGATATACTACATATTTGGCAAGGAAATGTACACTGTAGTAAAAATGTGCAAATTGACAGGGAGATATGTTGCTAAAATACATAACACAATGAAACAGCTAGCCCCTGGAAAATCACCACTACTATATGGCACCCCTTACTATGACAAACTCTGATTACATCAGTAGAAGCCATTAGTTCTTTGTATATTGGAGAGGCCCAGGGATTTACAAGAACTTGTAGAAGGCCCTGGACATGTTGCCCAATGGGAAGCTACATCACAGTCTCCATTTTGGGCCTGCAAACCCAGATGTCCGTGGATGAATGGTTCTACCCAACCACATGTAATTTCAACAAAACTGCAAGTCACTCCATGATGTGTGCCAACAGTCAGGCAACAAATCTTTCCCATTTAACATGTGTAGTGCACTTTTCATTTGACGCCACATCAATGGCATGGAAATGGACATTGTGTGTAAAACCTCTAGTCCTACATGTCACATCTCTCATTGCTACTGAAGTTGGACATGCCAAATGACATGCAATGACGGGTGAGAATATGTGTGAGCCAACAATAAATGGTGACACACTCCTGTCTGTGGCACCACATAAAATGTAGCCCCATTGCATATGTCCAATTCCAAAGACAGGTTGGCATGCAACTATATGTGATGGAATACAGAAATCTTCCTGTGAACACAGGTAGACGAAGCATGAATCAGCAGTGTACACATTTTGTTAAAAGAGAATGGGACATATGCTAACATGTCAGCACAAGGAATTTTAGCAACAGTGAAACAGGGACATAAATCATGTCAATGGACATTCACCACTTACCAAGTGAAAGTTTTGATCTATAGCTGCACCCAAAGAACAATGTATGCTCTGTCACGTGTGTGATGCCACCTTCACATGTCAGACAGTAGTGAGGCACGAGCACTCATCACACGCTGAAAACAAGTGGCCTCTTGGGAGCAGATGCCAATTTACTCACTTAACCAGACACATGGCTGAGGACAGTGATCCATCACTTCTTTTTCTTTGGACTGTAACACTGAGGAGTAGTGGTCTGTTGTGTAGCATTTAGACCCACTACAACAACAAACCTTCCTTAATTGATCACTGTACAAAGCAATGTGTTGTCCTATGAGAGCAATTGTTTTGTGGATTGTACTCAGTTGTGATCTAGGTCCCTTGGCTACTAGGCAAGGCACATCAATATGCACCAAATTACATATCTACACAAACAGTTACTCATCTTGTGTGTCACACATGGTCCATCCCCAGTCATCAGGAGGAGATGTCAGAACCTAACACATTAACTTGGCTGTGTGACAGGCAGTGATATGTCCTTTACTCATTGTGGCTGCTGTGCTCCCTGCAAATGCCCATCAAGGTCCGGCTATGCCACTGCCAGAATGCGGGCCCCCAGGGGGGTCATGCTTCGAGGTGTGCCCGCCCACGTTGGGAGGACAGCCCTATCTGAATTTCTGAGATCTTCTGGCCCAGCACCTCAGTTCCTTCCACCTCTTGCAACAGTGGGCACTTTGCTGGCTATGGAAGCCCAGGGTCTGCACCTCCTGGGTGATGGCTCTCCAAATCTCCTTCTTTTGATGGGTGTTTACCTATATGGATGCAAGAGACAAATCAAGCGATTACAAACACAAGTGTTTGCTCAAATGGTTGTGTCACACACGTCAGAAACACCAAGCATACAATGGCCAATTTGTCAACACACCACAAGTGTGAAGCACATGCCAATAAGTACAGAGACATGACTACACACTTTTGGATTCATCTGCAGACTAACCCACTACCCTGCTCAAGGCCTACAATGACTAAGCAAGCCTAATGACATCAGGTATTCGAAGCAACATGTACTGTGATGTGAGCCACAATGAAACACCACACAGCAATGTGGTTTCTGAAGGGTAAACTTGCTAGGCCTGACTGGACAAACACATTTACACTCTGCAATACTTACTCAATGCATACAGTCCCTACAGGCAACTATCATAGTACAGACTTCACCCTTACACTTGAGTGACAATGAAAGGGCTGGCATGGTGGGCACGGAAAGTATCTTCCCTGTGCATGTGTGGACATGTGGCCTAGCAAATGCAGACTCATGTCACTTCAGAGTAGGTTTCGGTGGTATGTACCTGTACCACAAAACACTCCTTTAAACATATGTTTCTAACCTACAAATAGAACAACTCAGCGAGTTGAGCCTCACAGGATGGGGTGCTGGGGACCAGGGCCAGGCTGTGCATGAAGGAATTCTGCAAATAGTGCACAGAGGCCTCAGGAGGTGAAGAAAACGCAGTACACAGGAGTACCGTCACTCTCAGGGAAGGCAAGGTCCTACCTCCTCCAAATTGCGTCAGCAGGACCTCAGGATAGCCTATGTCAATGAGGTCAACCCTCTGTGTCCTTAGGAGCACGCTCATCGCTGTGAGAGGAGTCCAAGGGTACCAGTCGCCGTCTTGGAAGATGCCTGCGTGAGCAGAGGAGTGTCATCCCACGGGAGATTTTTTCGGTCCTTCTGGTGCAGGATGAAGACAGGAAGTCCCCAGAGCATGCACACCATGGAAACTGTTGTAGTTGCTGGCTGGAGCTGAAGTTGCAGAAGAAAAGTATCCCTTGTGGATACTTTGTTGCTGTTACAGCGGTTCATGGAGCAGGCTGCAGTTGATCTGAGGTCAGAGGGTGAAGTAGTAGTTGCATTGGATTGCTGAAGAAAACTTGCAAGCAGAATCTGAAGAGAACCCACAGGAGAGACCATAAATAGCCCTGAGAGGGGGGGATTGGCTACCTCATCAGGTAAGGACCTATCAGGAGGGGCCTCTCACGTCACCTGCTGGCACTGGATGCTCAGAGCCCTCCAGAGTGCCCCCACACCTTGCAAAGCAAGATGGCTGAAGTCTGGGACACACTGGAGGAGCTCTGGGCACCACCCCTGGGGTGGTGATGGACAGGGTAGTGGTCACTCCCATTTCCTTTGTCCAGTTTCGCGCCAGAGTAGGGGACAAGGGGTCCCTAAACCGGTGTAGACTGGTTTATGCAAGGAGGGCACCATCTGTGCCCTTCAAAGCATTTCCAGAGGCTGGGGGAGGCTACCCCTCCCCAGCCTGTAACACCTATTTCCAAAGGGAGAGGGTGTAACTCCATGCACTCAGAGGAAATGCTTTGTTCTTCCTTCCTGTGATGGAGCTGCTCAGACCCCAGGAGGGCAGAACCCTGTCTGTGAGGTGGCAGCAGCTGTGGCTGCAGTGCAAGCCTCAGAGAGCTGGTTTGGCAGTACTGGGGGTCCATACTGGAACCCCCAGGATGCATGGAATTGGCTCCCCAATACCAGATTTGGAATGGGGGACAATTCCATGATCTTAGACATGTTGCATGGCCATATTTGGAGTTACCATTGTGAAGCTACATATAGGTATTGACCTATATGTAGTGGACCTGTGTAATGGCGTCCCCGCACTCACAAAGTCCCGGGAAATGGCCCTGAACTATGTGGGGGCACCTTTGCAAGTGCAAGGGTTCCCTCACACTTAGTAACTTTGCACCTAACCTTCTGCAAGTGAAGGTTAGATATATTGGTGACTTATAAGTTACTTTAGTGCAGTGAAAATGGCTGTGAAATAGTGTGTGCACTATTTCATGCAGGCTGCTATGGCGGGCCTATGCAAGAGATTGTCTGAGTTCCCTATGGGTGGCAAAAGAAATGCTTCAGCCCATATGGATCTCCTGGAACCCCAATGCCCTGGGTACCTAGGTACCATATACTAGGTACTTAGTAGGGTGGTCCAGTGTGCCAATTGAAATTGGTAAATTAAGTCACTAGCCTACAGTGACAAATTTAAAAGCAGAGAGAGCATAAGCACTAAGGTTCTGGTTAGCAGAGCCTCAGTGACACAGTCAAGCACTATACAGACACACACATTAGGCCATAAAATATGAGCACTGGGGTCCTGACCAGCAGGATCCCAGTGAGACAGGCAAAAACATACTGACATACAGGTAAAAATGGGGGTTACATGCCAAGGAAGATGGTACTTTCCTGCAGCAGTATTTCATTATCAGGACATGTAAAATACCCCAGTATAGGTCCTACCTTTTAAATACACTGCACCCTGCCCATGGGGCTGCCTTGGGCCTACCTTAGGGGTACCTTCAATGTAGTCAAAAGGAAGGTTTGGGCCTGGCAAGTGGGTGCACTTGCCAGGTTGAAATGGCAGTTTAAAACTGCACACACAGACACTGCAGTAGCAGGTCTGAAAGGTTTACAGGGCTACTCATGTGGGTGGCACAATCAGTGCTGCAGGCCCAATAGTAGCATTTGATTTACAGGTCCTGGGCACCCATGTTGCACTATACCAGGAACTTAAGGGTAAAACAACTATGCCAATCATGGATAAACCAATCATCAGGTCAATTTAGACAGAGAGCACTTGCACTTTAGCACTGGCCAGCAGTTGTAAAGTGCTCAGAGTCCAAAAGCCGGCAAAAACAAAATGTAGCACATAGTCGAAAACATATACTTATTTTAGTTAATTCATTTGTGTTCATATCATATCCTTTCAGAATATGTAATATTAATTTCAATATGTATTGTTAATTTTAAAGCAAATCAACATCAAGGCAGGTCATATTTAAACAGTGAGCATTCTAATTTACACATGACTTGTGTTCATTTCAATATGTGCTTTATTAATTTCAAAGCATGCTATATTTATCTCATATAGTTTCATATCCATTTCAATAAGTGTCATATTAATTTTAATGAATGTCATATTAATTTTGATATGGGTCATATCAACTTCATCAGATATCATATTCATTTGAAAATGGTTCATATAAATCTGAACATGTGTCATATTGCTTTAAATGAATGGCATATTCGTGTCAGTGGATGTCATACTCATCTTAACACCTGACATTATAATTTTAATATGAGTTATATCCATTTCAACATAGGTAAAATTCATTTCAATACATGCAATATTCATGTTGTTGTGTATCATATTGATTTCAAAGCATAACATTCATTTTGACAAGTTTAGTTTTAATGTCAGCAGGCGTCATATTCAGTTTAAGGCATGTTGAATTAATTTCAAAATGGCTCATATTCATTTCATGTCATATTCATCTTAGCATGTGTCAAATTCCTTTCAATAGATTCATATTAACACATTATATTGATTTTAACTTGACTAATACCAATTGCAACACATATTATAATCATGTCAATGTGTATCATATTACTTTCAAAGCAAACCATATTCATTTTTTTTATAAATGTAATGTTCATTGCACATTACATTCCTTTCAGAATAATGCATTTTCATTTCAGTACCTTATATTCATTTCAAGCTGTCATATTCATTCCAATGTGTGTCATATTCCTCTTGGCATATGTCAGTCATTTCAAGAAATCTCTCATTCTTTTTGACAAATATTGTATGTGTTTCAGTGATTGCTTTATTATTTACAGTGAGGGCCATATTTATTTCAGTATGATTGATATATATTTCAGTATATCTGTTATTCAATTCTGAGTGTGAGTTATTCATAATAATCACTAAGTAGCATATTCACTTTGCCTGGTTTCCTATTTGTTTTGGTTCAAGTCAGATTCACTCTGCCAGACATCATATTTATTTTGACACATTGTACATTCATTCTGGTGTATGTCATATTCATTTTGCAACACGCTATGCATTTCAGGAGGTGTCCTATATAGGGAGCTGTAATTTTGACATGAACGGCTTTCTATAGGAACCTCAGATCCCTTCTCAGTGCTAGCAACCAAGCCCACAAATAGAGGAAGTTAAGTATGTAGAAATCTTTTTTAGAATTCCAACAGAATAGCGACCTCCCCAGCTGCCTTCCCAATTGGTAATGCCCTAAAAGCCCTTCCGGTCTCCTGAGCAGCTATACCCTCCTCCAAATCTTTACAGTGTGGAGCATCCAGAGAAGGAAGGTATCCCTCCTGACTATACCCATTCACAACAGATTGCTCAGCAGATAATGGATAGCCGTAAAGTTCCTTATAAAAATCAGCGAACTGCTCAACTCTAGCGGGGGTACCATAATAAAGAATACCATCATTGCCTTGATACATTTTTATTAGATTCTTATTTCTCTTCTTCATAATTTGCTGTGCCAGAACCTACCCAATACTTTGCCCATACCCATATTGAACCACCCAATGTTTTAAATACTGAGCAGTTGTCTTTTCTCCGCAGCTGTAGTTCCAACATGCAGTGAAGCCCCACAATTGTAGAATAAATAAGCATGTTATTCGCAATTTTAGCTTTAAATGTTTGGTAATGTTGGTATTTGGCCTCACAGAGCTGGGCACACAATCAAGTAGCCTCCTTCTGTGAGCACTTCTTTTGCAGAATATACTGAAAAGTAATACCACAAACAAAGTCACTCATTGTGTCCCATTTAACATGTGGGGCGGCCAAGTCAGTATTACTAAGAATAAATTAATTTAAAGAATCCTGCATCCGACCAATGTAAGTGGGATTAGCTAACAGAGATCTTGGGAATGTAAATGCCCGCCTTACCTTACTGATATCTGGATGACACATATCTGATTAGACCGGGTTATGATCTGATGTAACCTTAGGGCACACTTCCATAGTAGCCATTGGATCAACCGCCAGTTAATAAACACCAAGTTGATTCATGAATAATGTCTGTGTGGCGCAGACATGAAAGTGTAACCAGAACCTTAGGATAAAGAGTATGACAGAGATCAACCAGACCATGAGCTTGTGCCAGATCTTGGATGGAAGGCCTAGCCTTGACCATTCGAAGGTGCGCCGCCGAATTAGTAGTATTGATGGCGTAGGTCATAATATAATTAAAATCCCCAAGGAGCACTAGCTTCTCAGACCATACTACAGCCAATCAAATAGAGAAGGCCCGTCAAGATTGGGCCCACAGATTGAAGCTACTGTAAGCTGCCTCACCAAGATATCCAGCTGAGCAATAGCCGACCTGCCCTTAGAGTCAGATGCCATTCCCTGCAGTGTATGATCCAAACTTCTAGAGCAGAGACTCACCACCCCACTATGTGGCTTATAAAGCAGAATATTGTCCTTAAACAGTCGCTGCTTAAGAGGGCGAATGAGGACCAGGATGTTCCTACACATAATCCTTAGATGTGACATGATAACTGATTAAACCCACAGGCCATAATACTCTGATTTGATGCACGTGCACTATACGAAAAGTTACTCATGATTTCAAAAACAATTTTCACCAACTCTGCCTTTTTTCCTACATCCCCTACCCCACTGCCCATCCGTTCTTGAACTCCAAAAGCCAAAAACTTTAAGAAAAAGCAAAAAACAAACCCACCCACACCCAGAGGAAAAATCAGCCCTCCCTCAAGCTGTCAGGACCCTCAGACAGCCATAGTGTGCCACCCAGCCACCTGCCCTACTCCCTGAGCCCCAGTGCCCTACAATGAATAAGCACAAATATAGGACTGTAAATGGTTGTCTGATATATGGATACAGCTTCAGCTTCTAGCGGGAACATCTCTACAAGCCATTATGAATATTCGGGTAAGCAAGCAAGCATACAGTTACTGAGCAATTATTTTTTATCCTTCTCATCCTGCCAGTTCTTGAGTGTTTGTTGAAGCATCAGTATCTATGCAGCAGTATCGAATATGGCCATCCCTAAGAATCTTCAATTTAGCAAGTTCTTGAAGAAACACCTGAGCACTGACCGCCTTTAAAGGAGTGATTAATTGCCGCAATTGCCAGCGCCTCTCCATTGCAAATTTGCAAAAATCTGAGCAGACATAGAAAGATGCTGAGTCCACAGTGATAGGAGCTGCTGGCCGAGCCTCCAAGAAGATTGCTTGTCAAAGCAGGAAGTTGCCAAGATAGATCAGAAAGGGTCGAGGACGTGCTTTATCTGTCTTGGCATTACTTTTTTCTTTTGGAAGACTGTAGGCCGGTCCCTTGTATTTGATAATCAATATTCCAATCTTACAGCTCTGGGAAAGCCTTGCCAAATAGCTGAATTATAAATTGTTGCCGGTCATCTCCTTCTCTACCATCCGGAATGCCAAACACTCTTAAGTTATTCTGTTGCTGGCGATTTATAAACCCTGGATCTTAGCTTGTAGCTGTAAGAGATGGCCCTCATGATCTCGGATTGACTTAGCCAAGGCAGATGCTACCTTTTCCATGTCAATCACCTGTAGTTGAAGATCCAAAACCTGTGTTGTGAGAGCAGAGACTGAAAAAGATAGCAACAGGTTGATTGGCCATGTGTGTGCTCCTCTCAGCTCCCGGGTGCTATCCCAATGTGTTCATTATCTTCATGGCTATAGCTTTGACCGATATAAGGCCTTAACTCTGCCTCTGTTTGTACATGGAAAGTGGTTGCTGGATTGCTACAGATGCCTTAGAAGTGGTAACAGCATAGCAGTACTAGCATAGCAGCAGTAGCAAGTAGTAAGCAGTAAGCGGAGAGTACTCTTTGCTTTGCAATTGCCGCAACATACCTCAGTAGCAGTCATTAGAGTGTGTGAAGCACATTCGCTATCTCAGCTCATCGCTCTACATCATACCCATGGCTCTCTCCTCTGGTTTGGGTCCATTCCTATCCCCGCACTGTCTTCTGGGCTGTCTTGGTGCCCACTAGGATTGCTGGCACCTGCGGGGAGAAGGCACCCCGCCTGACAGGCAACCTGGCTCTTGCTGGTGGCACCACACAACAGCAATCGCCAGGGGAGAGTCTTCTCAACCCCTCCATGCTACATTGTTTCAAGTCGGGCAGTCCTGATTGAAGCACTCAAACAGGCAGCTCTCGAAAAGGACATATCACCACCTGCAGTTTCTGCCCCCCTGTTGAGCCCCACTACATCTTCCCTCCCCAATGTCAGTCAATTACAAGATTGCAGCAACAATGTATCTGCAGAGGCGGAAGCTGCCACGATGACACAGTTCGCAGGTAGCATTGTTACTTCCTATTGTTTGACAGTGCACTGCCCTCTGTTCTTGATGTTAATGCTCATGTTCTTTCTAAGGGGAGCATTTTTGATGAAGTGATTGAGCTGACACGGGGATCTTAGCAGTGGGCTGTAATGGCAATAATGGATGGGCCCATATCTGATGTTGATGCGAGTTTTACTTTAGTGACCCTGACTAATGACAATTATCCACATCTGGAGGAAGGGGAGCTGGGTCCACCTTACAATAGTAATCATGCAACTGATAGGTGCCCCACTGAGTCAAGTGGTACTCTGACTTTACCCCAAATGTCCTGGCCCTCTGTGCTTAAGGACCCTACTGATTTGAGGACAACTAGGGCTAGGAAAAGGGCCAAGGCTAAAAGAAATAAACTTGGAAATCAATCTCCCCAAGGATGTCTTTTACAGCTTTGGGTCAAGGCAAAGCCGAGCTTTAGATCTTCTGATTCCCCCAGCGCTAGCGATTATCTCTTGAATAGATGTCAGACATTGGAGAAAGGGGACAATAAGTTTGACAGTGCAGTATCTCATCTCAGCTGTACTCAGGCCAGAGGCTATAATTTGGCAGGTTTTATTGTTGATATGCTGGGGGCTAGCCAGCTCCCACCGAGTGGCAGATGTAAACCTCATGTACCGCCACCTATACTGCCTCCTGACATGCTAGCTAACTCATCAAGGGGGGTGTCAGCCAGGTTGTGAGAGATGCTGATGGTGGGATCACCTCAACTGCACACTCCTCTGCTTCCGAACCAGCTTTGGCCACAAATATTCAACGAATACAGGTACAGCAAGCAGAGGCGCAGAACATTACGGTCAGGTGAAGAGTGATAATGTACAGCTTCAACAGTCTTTCGCTGAAATAACTGGCATTTAGAAAATTATAACCACATTTTTGTTAATATTATAAAATCTAAGCCCTGGACATTATCTTTGTAAGCAATATTTAGGGCACAATATTTATGTTGTAAAATATTTTTTCAATGATAATCTGATATACAACCACAGAAAAAGTCATAGAATGACAATTGAAAGGATTTTTGCAAGAGGTGAGATTGAGAAAATTGTCAATTTTATACTTTGATGAAACTGCAAAACGTTGAGTATAACCCACTAGCCCTGGCAACATTTTAATTTTATACACCTTTATCTAGTATTTTGTACTCTTGCTCCCTTACTTAAGAATGTATTTAAGCTATTGTCTGCTTCCTACTGCTTTTATTCTAATTGATTGACTGTGAATGCTCTTGTGCCTCATTATGAGTTTGGCAGTCCATGGACCGCCATTGTGGCGGTCCGACCACCGCCTGGTTGCCGGTCAGATCACTGTCAGGTTGGCAGTCAGACCACTGTATTGCGAGTCATGCAGGCCTATAGAGCAAAGACCGGTGCGGTCCCGCTGGTACCACCACTCAGCGCAAAACACCGCAGTCACGAGGCAGCACAAGCAGGCCGGCGGAGACAGTGTTTTCGTCAGTCACATTATGAGGTTGCACACTGCCAATGTGCCTGTGGCGGTTCAACCACCATGTCTCAGCAGGCAGAAACGGGGAGTAACGGGATACTCACCTATAGGCAGCCTTACATGTCCGTTGCTGCCATGGAGCCCATCACACATGTCCTGCCGCTGCTGCTGGTCATTGAAGGAGCCTAAAATCCATGCTAACGTGGACACAACCAACCATAAGTAAACACACCTACCTGTGTCATTACGCTCAACAGCAGATTGTGGAGCTGTCATCCACATGATATGGGGGTCATGCTACGGGCACCAAGTAGACGTCTCATTGTGTCCCGGTTCGGAATCATTCCCAAAGGAGGACACAGTCACAGTGGCAAAATGCCCTCTTTGGGCATGTCACTCACACTGCACCACAACACTACACAAAAGCAGACGTTTCAGGCACAGGGACATTGAAGTGTACAGAACTTTGTCACACAACACTAACAACACAGCAACATGCACACATTCCATGGACGTCTGTCACATTCAACACACATATGTATTGATGTGTCATGAAACACAAACACCACTCCCATTAACCAACCCTGCAATAGACACACACATCACCCACATTGTAACACAATGGAAACACAATTGGATGCTATGCACAATAAGGATAGGTGCACCATGAGCATTGAGGGAAAGATGCTGCACTGGGACGCATTACCCTTTGCATATGCCCCTAAAACAACGTTTGCACAGGAACTTGCCTTAAGGCATCTCAGCGACAAATAATACCACAGTCAAATTACATCCTTATCTTCCCAATGCGGAAGTACAAGTCAACAAAGCAAATTCAACTCCAACTACATGGGACATTCGTCAACATGAAGTAGCTGCAAGGTACACACAGCTTAAAGGACACATGCACAGTCAAATGCAAACAAATGTAGCACAATTGAACACACTCCAACTCTGTACCTTGTATCAACATTTGCTTTTACGTGTAAACTAGTTTTCATTATTATACTGTCATTGTTTCATAGGATGGTTGAATCAATTTTCATGTATGTTGGTATGGGACATTAGCCACACTTCTATTGTGGCGCTGTAGTAACTATGCTGATTTGCAAATCTTGGTTGCCTACACTATTCCATTATATTTCTCGGTTCTGATTATTGTCTCTGCTTGCATATATGTATCAACATAGGCATTTGTATCATCATGCATATTTGTACCCTTTGGAGCGCTCTTTACTTGCCATTGAATACTCTGGATGTTTGGTTTTTAAATATATGGGTAAACACCCTGGGACATTAATCAGTTTTCTGTAAGGGGTTACTGCTATGGTCACCCATATACTCTCAGTACTTATTGTTGTGACAGTAGTCTTGACCCATGTGTACTATTGTTTTTCTTTGCTTAACATAATTTTTTTCGTATATGTAATATTGCCGTCTATGGATCCTCTACGTGCAAATTACTAACTTTGTTCTTAATTGAACTCTTTTTCCTAATTCTATCTAGCGATCCATCTTACAATGGACTTTTCTTTCTACTTTTTTCGGAGTGGTGTTCCTTGCTTTCTTATAGCTTTTTTCTAACTCTCACAAATTTTTATTATTACAGTCTGAGTCTCCCCACCGTCTACTGTTTCTAACTTCCTTCTTTCTTCTCTTTTTTCCATCGAGTTTCCTATTACAACATGGCCGCTACTCTGGTAGCTGCACGTTACTTTGTTATACTGGTTCTTTGCCTTGTCTCCCAATGCTTTGTGAGTTTAGTCCTTCTTTAATTTCCTTGCCTGTACACATACGGCGGGTGCAGACTTTAAATAACCGCGTACAACGTCCCACTTGTTCTTTGGACTAATCCAGTACAACTCGGTTCTACGGTGTTCGGCCATTTACGGTGAGTTACAGGCCGGCGGCCTACTTTACTTTTTGAAAGGACTACGGTCAGGGGGCTTTTAAGTTATATTGCGTCTCCGTAACATGGTGTTTATATCGGTTTGTTGGTAATGGTGTAGGATTAGGGGTGCCTGGATACAGTGCGGCTGCCGCGCTTACTATGTTTTCAACCTTTTGTGGGCTGTGGAATCCGACTGTTATGGTGAATTTTCAGTAACGGTTTATTTAGTTGATTACACACCTTTTCTTTCAATATGGTATTTGTTAACAACATGTCTCCGTGCTTACTGCTCTGCCGACCCGTAGATCCACTATCGGTTTGACACTACTCTGGCATTACGTGTCCTTTGGCACGGTTGTGGTTTACGCATTTCGAAATATAATTATGGGATATGTAACTATCTTTGGAGCATATCATTAGGCTCTTTTGGGGAATTTATGGCTTCTAGCATTTCTTTTGGATTAATGGATTTGCATCTGTTTTTAGAACTGCGTCCTCTGACTTATCAAGGTCCTCCTAAGTTTGGTCACTCTTCATCCGTTTGGACTTTTTCTTACTGTGGCACACTTACACCCAACAGCCCAATTACAGGTAGTTCACCTATATATTTTTTACCTGTTTATGTAATACATGTTTTCTGGAGTACTTGTGGCCCCTTTCGTATTCTGCAGTAACTTTCTGGCGTTGCTTTTGGTTATTTTCTCTCTCCGGTTTCAGATACGAAGATTATATATTATATCTGGACTGACGTTTTGACCTCGTTTGATTACTTCATTCCTTAGGTATGGTCACAGGATGACACTTTCTGTTCCATTTACACACACACAGGTATTGCATGTACTTTCTGGTTTATCCACATCAATTTTATTCTTTCTTTTTTGTCCATGTGCATCTTATTTACGTTTTTTCTTTTAATGCCAATGCACAGTTACTTCGTCTGTTTTTAATCACTGGATTGGTTGCAACACTTCGGGAGCCTTTCCTTTTCCCTAAGCGCGAATACATGGTGTTTCCTCGTTAATCAGATTTATATCTTTGATTTGCCATGTCCACTGTTCTTATACCTTGGCTGTCCGTTACATGGACATTTTCACTCACCTTAGGTTTCTCTTCGGGGACCGTGACTTTTATTGGTGTTTTTTTTATATCTTGGCTGTCCATCACAGGGGTTTCTTCACTCACCGTAGGTTCCTCCTCCGGGACAGACACTTTTTTTTCTGGTGATGGTCATTCTGGTAGTTTCTATCTTTATGCTGTTCAGTTAAGAACAAAATCAAGTATGGATATATGTATATGTCTCTCTGACGCCTTGAAAAAGTCACCATTGTGACGAAACATGTGTTGGCTGTGTTTGGAGTGATGTTCTCTCTCAGTGAATGTAACTGTGCTCTCAAATGAAGAGACTTTTCTTCCAAGAAAATATGTGAATACCGACGTGCTGTCTTCTTCTTTCAACCAACGGAACTCATGCTCTACGGATTCAATTACTTGTATTATACTGTTGGTTATGTTGTGTGCTGTCGTCTGTTTTGCTCACACCCATTATCTGCACAAACAAAACTACAATCCTTATCAGGGGGACAAGTCTAACACCATAAATGCTCAAATTGGACAACACATGATGAAATGCTTACCATACCAAACAGAACACAATGCAGTGACACTACGGTTGCATTAACAAACACATATCCATACAGTCAACAGCTACCTTTGTATTGGGTGACACCAGTACAACCCACAAAGTCAGATTCTGCGAACAACATCAAATGAGTCAGCAAGCAGGCGTGAAACATACACAACTGTAAGCAGACAACGCATATTACACAGGAAGAACATAAAGTGTAGAAAAGGAATTGCAAGACAAATGTGTACACAAAAAAAACAATGGTTTAGGTTTATTTTAAACAATATGAACATGAGCAAAGAGCATTGGCCAGTCCATTTTCCATTGTATATACACATCACTGTGCTCACACTTGACTCATTTACTGCCAGGGAACCTCCACATAAAGCGGCATCAAGTGGGCAGGCAGGCACCTCAGGGATCATCCCTGGGGGGTGGATTTGTGAGGTGGAGGTTTGGATTTGTGAGGGTTGGACTTCTTCATCAGAGATGTGGGCTTCTTCTCAGTGGGAGGGGTATGAGTGCTTGCAGAGGCAGCAGGTGTGACAGTGGAGGACTTGGAGGTGAAAGGGATGGGTTGGGAGGTGGGGCTGGGTTTGGGATGTGGGGTGTGGTGGAGGGAACGGGGAAAGGGCAAGGTCAAACAAAAATCTTTCCTTAATAACACAGGGACAGTCAGAAGGGGGTGTGGCTTCGGAAGTTGAGGATGTGGTTGTCTGCTGTGTTAGTGTGGATGTCTTGGGTGTGTGCGTGTGTATGTGAGGTATGCTTCTGTTTGGGTGGTGTCTGTTGCGTGTCTTCGGGGCTGGGAAACGCTGGGAGGTGGAGGTGCTAGGTGATGGATGTGTGTATCTGTTGGGGTGGTATCTGGTGGTATGCTTGTGGTGGTGGAAGTGTGTGTGTGTCTGTTAGTGTGATGTCTGCAGGTATGGTGGGTGTCTGTTGGGGTGGTGGCTGCGAGTATGGTGGTTGTCATGGATGTATCTGTTGGGGTGGTGTCTGTGAGTACGGTGGGTGTGGTGGATGACTCTGTGTCTGTTGGAATGTATGGTAGGTGTGTCACTGCCTGTTGTGGTGGTGCCTGTGGGTATGCTTGATGTGCTGTGTGGGCCGGTGGTGGTAGGGGTGTCTGGGGAAATGGTGTCTGATGTTGTGTGTGTGGGTGTATGTTAAGTGCTTGCATGCCAGTGTGTCTTTTGGTGTTTGTGTTTATGTCTGCTGCTTTTGTGTGTTTAGGTGAATGCATGCAGATCTGTCTATGTGTGTTGAATAAGTAGGGGAAAGGGGGGATTAGATTGTGAAGAGAGAGGTGGAGGGGGATGGAAGGTGGTGGGTGACTGACTGCCATCAGTGAGGAGGCCAGCACCTGAAAAGATCTCCGTAGACCAGACATGGCACTATGAATGCCTTCCAGAATGCATTTGCTTGCTGCAGTTGGGTAGACAACCCCTGGATGGCCTTCACAATGGCAGTCTGACCCACAGAGACACTCCTCAGGAGGTCAATAACCTCCTCATTCAGGCAGCAGTGGTAACAGGGGCTGGGGTGGAGGTGCCTGTGGCGAAGGAGACGCCCACCCTCTTGGGTGAGCGGGCACAGCCAATTGGGTGGGGAGCAACAATGAGGGTGGCAATAGAACTGGGGGTGGTGGACAAAGATTGTACAGGAGTACGTCCCAATGGGTCCACCACCACAAGGGAGTGGCCACTGGAGGAAGAATCTGATGATGATGATGAGGATGTAGATCTGGTCTCCTCCGTGGTACTCCCCTCACGCTCTGGGCCACTGGGTCCCTCTGAGTCAGTGGTGTCTTGAACTGAGGTACTGTGGCCAGATGCTTCCCCACTCGGCTGTGCCTTGTCTTCTTCACTTACCTGGGCTGATGCTGCATACATAAAGAGAAATAAGGTCATCACATGTCCATGATCACACTTGAACAACATCTGTGGTTGCAAACATTACAATGATGTCAAGTAGGCCCCAGAAACAGATTCCACCTACGTGGCCCCTACATGTACCATACCATATGCATGCATGCCATCTGAACTGTCAACAGTTGACCACAGGAAAATTAGGATCTCAGAGAGCTACAATAGAATAGCTGAACTTGTGCAATCACAGTAACCACTGAATAAGTAGGAGACCACATAACCTTCAATGCTTTGCCTCATGGAGCATACATCACTTACCTGTTGTCATACAACGGTAGGCCAATGCCAATTGCATTCCCACAGATCCCAGACAAGGTCACGCAGACATCTATTTGCCACATGCACAATCACATAACAATAAGGAATGATGCTCCCAGAACCTGCCATGTTGCAGACAACAGTAACATTAGTACAATAACCTGGAGAAGGTGACATGGAACAACTCATGTCACACTGGTAACATATCAACAATGCACACTTCACCAAGTAATATCTGTCCCAATGGAGTCATGGAGGTAGTACTACTGGTGCTCAGATATGGCACATATTTGGCATAGAAATGTACACTGTAGACGAAATGTGCAAAATGTCAGGGAGATATGTCTCTAAAATCCACAACACAATGAATCCGTAAGTCCCAGGTAAATCACCACTAATGTCTGGCACCCCTTACAATGACATACTCAGAGTACATCAGTAGAAAGCATTAGTCCTTTGGATGTTGGAGAGACCCAGAGATTTGCACGTACATGTAGGACAACAACATGTTGCCCAGTGGGAAGCTACATTGTTACCATTTTGGTCATGCAAACCCACATGTTTGTGGATGAATGGTTGTACCTAACCACATGTGATTCCAACATAACTGCAAGTCACTCCATGATGCATGTCAACAGTCAGGTCACAAACCTTCCCCATTTCACTTTCAAAGCACTTTGCTACATGATTCTACATCAATGGCATGGAAATGCACATTGTGGGTAAAAACTCAGGGCCTATCCGTTACGTCCCTTATTGCTACTGCAGTTGTACATGCCAAATGAAATGCTAGGACGGGTGAGGGTATGTGTCAGTCAGTAATCAATGGTGATGCAGTACTGTCTGTGGCACTGCATTAAATGTACCCCTATTGTAAATGTCCTATTTCACACACAGGTTGGCATGCACATACATGTGAGGGAATACAGAAATGAGCCCTTCAACACAAGTATACCATGCATGAAACATCAGCTTACAAATGATTTTCAAAAGAGAAAGGGACACATCCTGACATGTAGGCACAAGGAATGTTGGCAACAGTGAAGGGACATAAATCATGTCAATGAACATTCCTCACTTACCAAGGGAAAGTTTTGATCTATAGCTACACCCACCAGAACCTGTCACATGCTGAAGACGATTTGTCTCAGGATGGCAGAGGCCAATATACTCATTTTACCAGACACAAGGCTGGGACAGTGATCCATTACTACCATTCATTTGGCCTGTAATACTGAGGAGTAGTGGTCTGTTGCATAGAATTCACACCCACTACAACAACAAACATTACTTGATTGATCAATATACACAGGCACATGTTGTCCCTGGAGAACAAATTGTTTGTGGATTGTACACAGTTGTGTCCTATATCCCTGAGCCAAAAGGCAAGGCACATCAATATGCACCACATGACATGTCTACACAAACAATCACTCATCAACGGTGTTATACATGGCTCATCCCTAATCGTCAATGGGAGATGTCAGAACCTAACACATTCACTTGACAATGTGACAGGTAGGAATAAGCCCTGTACTTACTCCCTTGTGGCTGCTGTGCTGTCCTCAAAGGCCCATCAAGGCCTGTGTAGGCCACCACCAGAATGTGGGCCATTAGGAGGCTCATGGGCCCACGTGCACCCCGACCACGTTGGGAGGACATCCCCAGCTGGACCTCAGCGATCTTCCAGGATCAGCATCTCAGGTCCTCACGCCTCTTCCGACAGTGAGCGCTGAGACGGCTGTGGACCCCCAGGGTACGCACCTTCAGGGGTGATGGCTCTCCATAGCTCCTTCTTCTGATGGATATGTACCTGCGTGGATGCAAAAGACCAATCAAGGGATTACAATCACAAGTATTGGCAAAAATGCTAGTGTCACATGTCAGAAACAGCAAGCTAGAACTTTTGAATTTGTTAACATTCCACACGTGTGAAACACACAAGCCAATAAGTGCATGGACATGACTACAGACATATATATTTATATCTGTAGACTAACCCACTACCCTGCTCAGGGCCTACAATGACAAAGCAAGCTTACTCACATCAGGTAGCCTATGCTCCAGCAACATGTACTGAGATGTGAGCCACAGTGAATTACTGCACACACGTGGCTTCTGAAGGGTAAACTCCTTAGGCCTGAATGGACCAATACATTCACACTCTGTGAGATTGACTCACTGCATACAGTCCCTACAGACAACTGTCATAGTACAAACTTCACCATTACACTTCAGTGACAAACAACGTGATGGTGGGTACAGAAAGTGTATTCCTTGTCCATGCGTGGACATGTGGCCTACTAAATGCAGACTCAGGGAGTGGGTCTGTGGTATTTACCTATACCACAAAACAGTCCTTTGGACATGTGTCTATCCTACACAGATGGCATGCATTGTACAATTTCTGCTATGTGGCCAAACTATTGACTCACATATCATAGCCTTCCAGGAATCAACACACTGTCTGCATTGTGGGACTGTCATTTGTGCAATAAGCCTGCGTAGGACAAATATGACCTGTGTGAAGGTGACAACAGAGCTGTGGGAGTAAGGGACCTGTAATGAGTCAAAGATACACATTGTAAATTATGCAAAATGCGCATATGTACTCATTTATGATTTACCTCTGTAACCATTCCTAATCTAGTTAAAGGACTTAGGGATCCAGGGCAGGTTTTGCCACTAGAGTATTATATTTCCCACATGCCAGGATCTGCTTGGGTACAGGGAGTGGGCACAGTGCCACAGTTGTATAGCAATAGTGGCTCTCCCTCAGCCTGAACTAGGTCGCATACTGGGAGATACATTTGACAGGCCCTGGTCTCTGCAGGCTGAGCAGACATAACCAACATGACAATCCATTTCCATCACTTCCATGCATGACAGTACATCATGTGCCCATTGGTCATGATATACCTTCCACAAAATAGGTTTGCAAGGCCAGATGTGGGTTGAACGATCTGTGGCACTAGACACATTGCTCACATGATCCTCCAATGACTCCTACAAGATACATTCACAGCTCATGCTGTCATGCACATACATGTTGTCCAACATTTACAACAATCATGGAGAAAGAGATGTCATTGGATAGCAATATTGTCTCCTTACTTAGTTATCTGCGTCCAACACAAGGAGGATCTAGGACCCCAACAACCTCACAAACAGATTCTGACTGAACATCCCATTGATGCTACACAGACTGCAACAACAGGCACACAAGAAGTCTAACTGGCACACAGGGATACATTGTAGCCTGTGAGGAGTAAAAGGATGGTGAAGTAATGAAAAAATTGTACACATGAGGTACTTACTTGCTCCTCTCGTGAACCAAAAAACTGTCCATACAGGAATAGAACCTCATTAACAAGCCTCTATAGCTCCTCTGGGGAGAGGACAGAGGCCCTACCACCTTCTGGGTGTGGCATGAGTGCTCCCAGATGCTGCACACAGCAGCTCAGGTCATAGAGGTGTTGCTGGCAGCAGTGTCAGGAGTCAAGTGAGTGAATCTGCACAACATGGTGGTCACTTTGGCCATGTGCGCTGTCGTCACCACCAGCAGACACAGCTATTGGGCCACAACTACCACTGGAAATAACGTTAGCCTGCGGCTGTGTCCACCGCAGTTGCAACTGCCATGGTGACTTCCACCGGCGGTTGTGGGTGGTTCCTAATGTTCAGTGGAGCAGGTCAGGCATCTGCCATTTTGGTTTTTGGGATTTAGAAACTGTGTCACACCTACAAAGCATGTTTTGTTACCTCACAAACATCCTTATCCTGTCTTGTCATGTAAGTAGTTCTACTCAACCAACATTGTATTATGTTACAGTGCACAGATGGCATTTAACAGTGGTGCAGAGTCCACCACCGCCTGTGGTCATTTTGGCAGTCAGAATATATAGTCATATTTTGAGGGTAAATTGTGTTGCACATCTTTGTGTTTGGTCCAAATTCATGTTGCGGACAAGTGTTGAAAAACATGGGGGGTCACATAACCCTTGTGTAGTTACTAGCTGGGATGGGTACTGGGTGCAATGTTTATACATCAGAAATGCTTTTTCACATTATGGCCCTCATTACGACTTTGACGGTCTTCCATGAAGACCACCAAAGCCGTGGACACCGGTCTTCCGCCCACCATATCACGGGTACTGCCGGATTTCCACCACAGTTTGGGTGGAAATCCAGCAGTAGTCGTGCTGTCGGGCGGAGGCACTCTGGCAGTTCCACCACCCGCCCCACCAATAGGACACCATAATACGGCCTGGCGGTGTCCTGCTGGCCGCATGCTGCCGGCGGTGGAAGCGCCCCTTCCCGTTCCCTGCTAGATGACAGTTAAGGGGATCATCTAACAGGGGAGGGTGTGGGAGGGTGAGAGTGTTGTGTGTGCATGTATGAGTGTGTGGTGTCTACGTGTGCATGCATGTGTGAATGTGTGGTTGTATGCGTGTCTGAATGTTGAAGCGATTGCGTGTCTGCATGTAAGTGTGTATGCGTGTTTGGATGGGTGTGGGTATACGTGCTTGAATGCATGTGTGAACATTGTTGTGAATGCGTGTATGGATGCGTGTGAGTGAATGCGTGTATGTAAGTGTAGGTGAATGGGTGTATGCATGGTGCTTGTGGGTTTCTGTGTGTATGCATGCAGAGTGGGGGCGCGATGGCCAAAATGGGGGTGGGGACGGGGCACTGTGGCTGAAGGGGGGGTCTAGTTCTTGCTGGGGGATGGGGGAGCCGTCTACCGGTGACTGGGAAGAAACTCTTGGTCACCTGTAGCCTTTCCGCCATGGTTTTTGTGGTGGTGCTACCGCAGCAGAAACCATGGCGGAAAGCCGACTCCTAATACCGCCAGCGGTCTTCCATGGACCTCAGGGTCGGAGATAACCATCTCCGGCCCAGAGGTTCCAGCCACCATGGTGGTATGAGTGGAGATGTGGCGGGTTGGCAGTGGGCAACCCGTCACACTCATAATGTGGCGGTCTTTACCCTGAGGTCAAAATGATGGCCTATATTATTGGCATGAATCATGTATGTTGCTGTGGACACACTGACTAATGTTACAAATCATGTCTTGTCACACATAGGTAGCCAGGCGAGAGGGGGGAGGCAACAACCTGGTGTATACCGTCCACTTCCAGACCTTCAGACCATGGAGCAATGCCACATTATCATGTACTACTACCTGGATAGGCAAACAATAGTGGATTTATGTTGTCAATTGGAGCCAGATCTGATGCCACCTATCTGTTATCCAACCAGCATACTACCCATTTCTACAAGTCGTGTCAATATTGCACTTCCTAGCCACAGGGTCCTTCCAATATACAGTGGCCCTATCTTCTGGTAAGTGAAAACCTATGTTCAGTCTAGTGTTGAAGGATGTCCTCTTAGCAATGTTGAAACACCTTGACAGCTATATCCAGTTTCCATGACGTGAGGATTTAACCAATGTGAAGGCAGACTTTTGTGGTTTTGCCAGCCTCCCACATGTGGTGGGCATTGATGGCTCACATGTTGGCTTGGTGCCACCGAAGGCCACTGAACAAGTCGATCAGAACAGAAAGAACTTCCATTCCATCAGCATGCAAGTTGTCTGTTTGGCGGATCTCTACATTTCACATGTCTGTGTTTGTTATCCCAGTTCAGTCCATGATTCCTTCATAATGCAGAACAGCACCATATCCCAGCTGATATCACAACAGCACCTAGAGAGGGCCTAGCTGGTTGGTAAGTCACATCTGTACTGATTGTGTGTGTGCAATGTCAGATGCTACAATCATGAATTGAGTGACTAATTGTTGCATATATGTCCCATTCCTTAACAGGAGACTCTGCATATTCAAACCGTCCTTGGTTGTTGACGCCAATAAGGAATCCACATCAGGGAAAGTCTGCTTCAATGAGGCCCATGGAAGAACACAGCAGATAGTGGAGCAGTTTTTTGGGCTCCTGAAGGCCAGATTTAGGTGTCTTGACAGGACTGGTGGAGCACTCCTCTACTCACCCAGAAAAGTGTCAGATCACTGTGGCATGCTACATGCTCCACAACCTCGCCCGGCAGATGAATATCCTGTACATCCCAGAGGAGGGGAAGCCTGCAGTGCCACCAGGTGAGACTCCTGAAATGCCAAGTGAGGATGACACTGGTGAAGAGGAAGGAGTTGACTAGTGGGAAGATCTCATCAACAGCTACCTTTCATGAGTGTAAGTATGTCATGTGATGATATGTCTGTGACTGTACAATGAACTGTGGTTGAGAATGTGTGGAGTTCACTGTGTCAGAAACAGCCAGTGAGCTAACACTCTGCAATACCCAGCCAAAGGCTGCTTCATGAGATAGCTTTTGGCACATCCCTACCTTGATGATGTTGCTTTCTTTGTGTCAGTTTCCTTGCAAAGTAATTTGTTTCCCAGATGCTTGCAAAGTGATTTGTGTTTTCAATCCTATACTCCTTGTTTTGTCTTTGTACGGGCACCTTTACCATGGCATCCTCATGTGGGCATTTCAAAGTAGTGACATTGGCAGGTATCTGATGCTGTTTGGATATACAAGGTGGACATTGATTGTTCCAGGTAATGTAGGACACAGGGTTTGGGTAAATGCGTTTTGTCTCAAGACAGCTTGCACTGTGTTTGGGTGGAAGGTCAGAAGTGTCCATTGGACTTGTTCTGTGTGCTCTGTTGGGCAGATTGCATCATGTGTTTCATCATGTGGGCATGAAATATGTAGTCATAGATTGTGACCAAGTAATTTTACCTTCACATTGGCTAATCACTTTTTGTATGACTGGTACATAGCTGTAGATCTGTTTCGTTATTGCAGACCACAGTGCCTCTTTCACAACACTGGCATATGTAAGTGTCATACCATTATATGCATGCTAATTGGATTATGACGGGCCTGTAATCAGGGACTGTTGTACTGCCATTTGTCTGTAATTTGGATTATGTGATTTTGGATTACTTTGGTGTGGTATGTGATAAGGGTCAAGCTGGTGACATCTTCCACTCGAATGTTTTTCTATTCCACGGGACAATGCCTGACAAATCACTTGCTTCTGTGGCCTGGGGGGGCTCTACCTTGGAATATGTAATTTGACTCAGTACGAGTCACACATTCTTGTTTCTAAAAGTCCAGACATATAGACAGCCTATGTGCTGTACCACTGGAATAAAAGTTTTGGTGTGACCAGACACTTGTACTTATGTGTTGTTGTGTAATGCTTGCAATCCCTCTTTGCACAAGTAGCTTGTGTCCTCATCATATTGTTCACATGGTCTTGCATCTCTACATAGCAAAATGTGGACATTAAGCAAGCAGACAATGGGCCCGATTACCACTTTGGCGGAGGGGATTACTCCGTCCCAAATGGGACGGATATCCCGCCTGGCGTATTTCAAGTTCCATAGGATATAATGGACTTGTAATTCGTCGGGCGGGATATCTGTCACATTTGGGATGGAGTAATCCCCTCCGCCAAAGTCGTAATCAGGCCCAATGAGTTTGTGATGGGTGAGTTTATTACAATGGTAATGCAGAAAATACATTTTGGACAGAATAGAACAAAAATGTAAAGTGAAGGGGCCAGCCATGGTGAATGAAATCATTGAAGTGGATGCCACAATTGGGAGTCCAAAGTCCAGAATACTCCTGACATTTGAACTGGTAAGTATTTAAGAAGTAGACAACAGAGTAAATGTGTGGCACTCAAAGGAGGTCCTTTAGGTAGAGGTCACTTGCTGGCAGTGGTGGGTGTCTTGCCATCTGTACCTCCTGGATTCTTTGCTGGATGTCCTCGCTTGTGTAGGGTGGGGGAGGTCTGCTGCTAAAGAGGCAGGGGTGTCTGGCTCTGGTTCTTCCTCTGGCAGGGCCTCCGTTCCAGTGGCTGGCACCGATGTTGATGGGCCTGATGTTGATGAGCCAAAGGGAAGATTAGTTTTGAAAAGCCCTGCTCAGGGCTGTGAGAATGTCCCTCAGCACCCCTGTTGGGAAGGCCATGTTGGTATTGTGGATCTCTATCTGTTCTCGCATGTCCCTATGCATGTCCCTCTGTTGCTGCTTGATTTCCCGCAGTTCGGTCAAGTCCTGGCCCATCACGCCTTGAGACTCCTGATACACTCACAAGATGTGGCTGATGTGTCCTTGCCAAGAGCAGCCCCAGTAGCCTCATGTTACTGGCCCACAGCACCCCTCCCACACACCCTACCCCCAGGGGCATGTACCCTTGCCACCAGTGCCCTCTCCAACCATCTCCTGGAACCTCATTATCCTAAGTGTTGTGCTGCAACTCAGGATCCAGGACTAGGGGGCACGAGATAGTAGACAGTGTGCTCAGTTCACAGGTTGGGGGCGAATGGCTGCCTGTGATCATGAGGTAACCGGGCTGAGAGGTGTAGATATGGCCACAGTGAGACTCACCGTTTTTGTCTGACCAGGTTGCCCAGATGGGTCAGAACTGTCCTCCACGTCCAAATGTCCAGGAGTGTCTTCTTAACTGAGGGCTTCATCCAGGGGGGGGTAGTTGCAGTCTATTCTGTGGCCTCTATGTGCCCAGTGGCAGCTCGACCTGTTGATGTGAAACATACACTGTTACTGGTTGTATTGTAATATCTACCTCCAACAGTTTAGTGTTACAGTTAGCATAGACCATGTACAAAGTTAAGTTGCAGTTAATCCACTTGTGGCAAGTACCCATGACATTGGTTGTATGGACGTGGCATTTGTGGAGCGTGACAGATCTTTTTGACTTAAGCAACTGCTGCAATATGCAGATCATTATCACTGGGAGAATGGGCTGAGAATTTCATCTTGCCACCAGTGTAGGCAAAACAGTGGCTATTCAAGATATGGCTTTGGCCATTTTGAGGCTTAGTTGATTGTGATGCAGGCAGACCCAGGTGTTTGTGGTGTATGTGAATTGAGTCATCATGTGGTCAGTGCATTGTGAATGTGTCTGCTGCCAATTCCATTCTGGTTATGCATCTTAAGGCCTTAGTGATCATTGTTTTGCACACTGGGTAAGCTGTCCTTCCTGTCTTCAATAGTTTCATCGTGGGTTAGCAGGTTAAGATGGAGCTAGGTAGCCAGACACATCTCTGAGTTGAGCATGATCTATATCTTGGTCACTCCCCAGTGAGTAAACTTCAATTGAGAGTTAACAAGCAAGGGTATTTGGACACGTGACTACTAGTCTGGTATTTGGAGATAGAAGAACAGAGCCTCCTGGGAGTTAGTCATGACACTCTCTCTACTACACACAGTTTGACAAATGTTATCCTCCCAGGTGAGTAAACCTCGATTTGACAGTTCACTATTAGATGGATTTGAGCAAGTGAACACTGGGCTTGTGTTTGGAGTTAGAGAAACAGGACCTATTGGGCTTTGCATTCAGGTCATTCCCTCTACTTCCCACCACTATACAAATGGTATCCTCCCAGGTGAGTAAACCTAAATTGAGAGTTAACAAACAGGGGTATTTGGGCAAGTGTACAGTGGGCCTGTGTTTGGAGTTACAGAAACAGGCCCTATTGGGCTTTGCATTCAGATCCTTCCCTCTACTTCCCACCACTATACAAATGGTATCCTCCCAGGTGAGTAAACCTCAATTGAGAGTTAACAAACAGGGGTATTTGGGCAAGTGAACAGTGGGCCTGTGTTTGGAGTTAGAGAAACAGGACCTCCTGGTCTTAGCAGTCATGTCACTCCCTCTACTTTACACATTTGACAAATGTTGTCCTCCAAGGTGGGTCAATTTCATTTGTGAGTTATCAAACAAGGGTATTTGGAGAAGAGAACACTGGACTGGTGGTTAGAGTGACAGTAACAGAGCCTCCTGGAAGTTGCAGTCTGGTCACTCTCTGTACTACACACACTACACAAATATAATCCCCCCAGGTGAGTGCACTTCATGTGTGAGTTACCAAACGGGGATCTTTGGGGAAGAGGACACTTGGCTGTTGAGTGGAGTAATAGTAACAGAGCCTTCTGGGAGTTAGTCTGGACACTCCCTGTACTACACACACCATACAAATGTTCTCTCCCCAGGGGAATCCACTTCAATTGATAATTGTGAAACAGATGTATTGTCACATCTGACCAATGTGCTAGTGTTTGTCGTTACAGGAACAGTGCTTCTTGGGAGTTGTAGTCATGTCAGTCCCTGTACTGCACACACTTGACACATTTTATCTCCCCAGCTGTGTACCCTTAAATTGATAGGTAACAAACAGGGTATTTGGACAAGTGACCACTGGTCTGGTATTTGGAATTATAGAAACAATGCCTGCTAGGAGTTGCAGTCATGTCCGTCCCTGCACTACACACACTACAGAAATGTGATCTCCCTATGGTGAGTGAACTGTGGGCTGGCGAGTTGAGTAACAATAAATGAGGCAAAAGGTGAGCTATGAGCATGCATGCCATAGCATTTTTGTGACATATTTTTGTGTTGTGACTTACCAGACTCCATTAACACAGGTATTCATGTCAAGCCCTCAGGATGCAGGATGGCCAAGACCTTCTACTCCCAGGGAAAAAGATTTTAATGGGGCACTGGGAGGCCAGTCTTCTTGGCCTGCAGCTTGTGCCTGGAGACCAGGGAACAGACCTTGCCCTTGAGGTCGTTCCACCTCTTCATGATATCCTCCCTTGTACGCACAGTGGTGCCTACAGCATTCACCCTGTCAACAATCCTTTCCCACATTTCCATTTTCCTACTAGAGGAGTATGCTGGACTTGTGCTCCAAACAATTGTGGCTCTATTTTTATGAATTCACCCATCATCACTCTTAATTCATCTTCTGGAAAATGGGGATTTTTGGAATGTGACATGGTGGAACAAACAAAACGGGTGACAGTGACTTACTAAACAGTGCTAACTGGTGTGAATGGACAAAAGTGTGTGCAGGGTGTTCAATGGGATGGTGAAAAAAGGGGGTGCCTAATATATGGACTCTGTGGACAAAAAGTGTTCTGGCTTTTGTGCTAAGCGCTGAAAATACAAAGGATTGTGGTCTGTGAAGGGGTGTATTTTATAGTGTCCTTTGCAGGTGTGTCCAGTGTGGCAATGTGTGTCAGCTGTGTTGTTTTTAAATGTATCCAATGTGCAGTTGTGTATTGCTTGGCTGACTGCGAGCCACTGTGGTTCAGACCGCCATTGGCTGACTGCCATAGGGGACCCCTACAGCATCTGTGCGCTTGTAATAAGGTCGGTGGTTGACTATGGTGCTGGAGGTCGGACTACCTATTTCCAGACTGCTGCGCCACTGGCAGTCTGCCAGATAGGTGTTAATCTTCCTAAATATATGATGTTGGGAAAGGTGTATAGTCTGGAAGATTGTTTCTTAGGCTGTTGTATTAACCCATTGCCTATTTATAGGTGTAGTTATTTGCATCAAAACATTGTGATGTCTTATAGGAGTTTGTGAGAATGAGAATCAAAGTGGAATGGGAGATGTTATCTAAATCACAGGTTCTGAGAAATAGTTCAGCCTTCAACAGTGTCTAAGATTTTGAATAGAAATCATATCTTCTTAGAGCTTCTAGAAGTGGACCCCAAGTCCTGCTCCCATGATATGTCAGTTCTCAGAGTTTCAGCATACCTGTATTCTGAAAAAACTTTCTTGCAGTAACCAGGGTACTCACTAAAATTGAGTTGTTAGTTATCATGAAGGCCTTAAAGGAGTTCTGCATCCTCACAGCAAGCTGGTGCAGCGGGCTGGTTTAAGAGATATGTGATCCCGAGGCCTAATGTGTCAATGGTGGATGTTTAATATGTTGATACTTTGAGAAATAGTGAGGTCCAATGCAAAGGATACAGTGAACAGGTTTATATCATTGATTGTGGCCTGGATGACTGAAGTGCACGATATTCAGTGCAGGCTTTTTCTGAAATGTGAAACATTTTAGCCAGCTGTAAATGGTATATATATTAGAGTGCTCAGTCTACATTTAGCTTCGCCAGAACCAACTGAATTGCAAATGAGTTGATGATTTTAGGTGGAAAGACTGTACTAAAGGGACCAAAATCTTTGTAATGGGAGAAGACCCAGAAGTGATAAAGAGCACACAGTTTTACTAGGAGGTATTCCATCCTCTTGTTGAAAAACTACTTCCTCTTATTCTGTTCACAAGGTGGAGGTGATGTTTCTAAACTGTTAAGGAAATCTTGCACAAATGGAGATACACGCATATTATCTTGCAGCATCAAAGTATATGTACCTAAAGTGAGTTCCTTGACTATTTTGAACAAAACAAGCGTAGTGTTATTGTTATCTGATGGTGAAATGACCTTGGTGTAACATTTCAACTTGGCCTTACAAATCCTTTTTCCCATCCTGCTTTGAAGGGTTCCTTGTGATCTATAAGTAGGAATGGGGATGGAAAATGCCTGTGTTATAGGTTTTTCTTTGTTCTTTGACTATTTAACTATGTTGCATTGAAACGCTTTGGGCCAGGTACACCAAGGCAGTCACAAGTCTGCCTCTACAGGCTTGCCACCTTGGGTGAGGGCAGATTTATGCAGCAGCAGCTCCTCCATTAGGGCGGAGGAGCGTTCCCCTCACCCCCCGCCGCTAGGAGCAGCAGCTGCAAAACCTTCACAAGAAAACAGTAATAATCTGTGTTTATTTTATATTTCTTGTAAAGTGGTGGGGCATTGGGTGTAACAAGCACTAAGGGGAGCGCACAGAGCACTCCGCTCAGTGTGCATGTACGTTTGGCTGGCTGCCTCGGGCCAGCCAAACATACATGCTCAGTAGGCTCTCTCTAGCCCAGCATGATGGAGTGAGCCTGCGCAGGCTCCCAGTCTGTCTGGGAGTGCCCAGGCTGGGTGCTCCCAGCCAATCCAAATGCTGCTTTGAACAGAGTCAGGATTGGCCACAGGCTGGGAGCCGGTGCCTGGTGCCTGCAGCCTGGAGCGACGACGAGGGAAAGAGGAGCAGTGCGGCAACAGAGAAGGTAAGTTATTATTATATTTTTTTTATTAAATGTTGCCCCCCCCCCCACATCGCACCCCAGCCTGCCCCTTTAGAGGTCAGTGAGCTGCGACTGGATTTATGACTTACTGGAATTCATAAAACACTTCCAGACTAAGGGCCTCATTAAGACATTGGCGGTAGGACCAGCCCACCACCAATGTTGCGTGAAGGATGCCACCATCATAACAGTAGCTTCCTGCTTGCCTTATTATAATGTTCCCACTGGGCCTATCCGAGGTAACATTGTAATAGAGTGTTCCCACCAGTTAGTCTGCTGGGAACAGGACTACAACATAGGACTTGGCTCACTTAAGGGAGTCCTATACTGTACCACAGAGGGGGCCGACTAGTACCCTTGGAAAGAGTGCTGTCTGCAAAGCAGACAGTGCGCATTCCGATGGTGCTGGGTTGGGGGCCCACTCTGACAGGGGTATTGCAGGCCCCCCCTGTGACCCCTATCACACCTTTACCGCCAGCCTTTCCATGGCGGTCAGACCGCCAAGGAAAGGCTAGCTGTAAAGAGAGTTGTAATCAGCCAGGTGGCGCTGAGTTTAGCGCCGCCCTGGCTGAGTACAACTCAGACCACCGTCATGCCGTCGGGACCATGTTCCTGATAGGGATGGCAGTCCCATCACTAGGGTTGTAATGTGACAGTCGGACGGCCAAAGTTGTGGCGGCCCGACCATCACTGCGAGTGTGGCGGTCCTTGGACCACCACACTCATAATTAGGCTCTATGGGCCTGATTTAGAAGTTGGCCCATTCTATCCTGCGGGATCATAATATGGCGGACGGGATATCCGTCACATTTATGACAGAGTATTGCCCTCCGCCAACTTCGAAATCAGGCCCTATGTCAGTAACCATTTGACAGTTGCAGTTTTGCAGGTGTAATCCTGAAAAAGATTTCTGAATTCCAGAAAGTTGTGCGTATGTTTGCAGGTGGATAAAATAGAGAAAGTTCAAAAGCACTTACTGTTTTCTTTTTTTAACTCGGCAAATATTTTTCCTATGGGAAAAACTGATTGACCTATGCCCCAAAATTTTTGGAACGTGGTCCCCTTTCTTTCCTACCCTGAAAAAGGATTGACCACTGCCTTTGACTGGAGTAAATCTCTGAACATTTCCAGGATCCATAAATGAATACTTTCCAGGGTGTGCATAATTCTCAAGCCATTTTACCCCACTCACAGAAATATATACATGATACCATCAAAATCTGAGCAAGTAAGCCCATTAATATGTGTAAGCCCAATTTTAATGAGATACGTGGCTTTGCACTTGTACTACATGCCATTGCAAAATTACACATGCAAATATTAGCTTTCTCTGATCAGGGAAGACCTATGAAGGCTGTTTTACTGCATATGCTTGTTACCATGGATATGTAAAGGTGTATTAATGATGCCTTTTAGTTGACAGAAATCCATGCCCACGATCACTGCACTTGTTTCTTCAGCCATGCATTTTTTGGTCTATGATTCAGGTCAAAAATGTTTTATTCATTTTGCTATTTCATTTATATGATCAGGCCCAGTAATATTAAGGCGTATATAATTTGAATATCAATAGGCAACATTTCAACAATGGAAAAAAAAAACAGCCCTGATACCTTGTTGACCTTGATACTATATGAACATCGTCATTTATAAAAACACACACTTAAATTAATCCTTCTATTATTTTACAGCAACTGTTTCTGTGCAACATTGACTCTCAGTGCAAGAGCATCACTGTGGAGCAGCTCCTAGTGGAGTTGAAGGCGGGTGGTATAAGTCGCGAGCACGAGGAGGATGTTCAGCGGGAACTACGCCACATCAAGAAGTTGGACATCCTGGATTTCCTGACCTATCTGCCGCTCTTCGTCCTTATCCACAACTCGGTGATTTCCAACCCCCTGAACGATTCTAGAACAATCTGATTGGAGTACTGTGCATAACAGCTCCGAACCCAGATGAGACGCTATCTCTGATGCATAATTCTGTTGTTACCAGTTTCCAAGGAGCACGCTGTGCTATCAGGCAGGGCGGCTAACCTAATGTAATCCGGAGGATAAAAAGTTGCCGGTGGCCATGTGAATCTCAACCTGGAAAACAGAAGGGCACACTTATATAACAGCTCTAAACGCGCAGTAATCTCTGCGTGGCAGCATGCGTAGATGAAATTGAATGTGGACACATTCTCATTCTTAACGTTGAAGCTCTTGAGAACCTGCTCATATATCAAAAGGAACGATTTAACTAACAATCAAAATTGACATTTTAACTAAAATAGGCCGAAAGTAGAAAAACATAGTCTGTGCAGTCTGATGAATAGTATTTCATTGCATATTCATGCCGCTGTAGGTCATTGCTTCAAATAATCGACCAAGAAGTGCATTGAAATGTAATACAATAAATTAATGTTTTTGTACTCTCTCCCATTTTTGTCTCTGCTCAAAAGTTTGTCTTTTTTATTTAACCGTTTACAAAATCCAATCATGTTTTAAAAAGTCAGAGAGGATATGCTATATGGTAAATAGTAGATTTGTTTAATTCTCACAGTGGATACAAGGTTGCACATGCACTTTGAACCTGAAGGGTGTGACGCACACTGTAGAAACTCGCCCAAACTGGACATGCATTTATCCGATTATTGAAACCAGCAGTAGGCACAACTGTGCGTTTTAATTCATTATCAATCAATTGTTTTCCGTCGATTACAGCCACCGAATTGTTTCTGTTCCTTCAGTGGTCGGTTCCGGCAACAACGTGTCCTGAGACATTGTGGCTTAAAATGATATAGGCATGCAATGAAAGTCCGGTGCAATCTTGCTTACGAGATGTGTGCTGTGAACACAAACCTACATGTAACTCATCACCCCCTGCCTTCCTTTTCTACCGAAGTCAGTTATTTATGGCATATAAATTTAACTCCTCATCCTCTGCTTTCTTTTTCTACTAAATGCAGTTATTTATGACCACCATCTTTGTGTAGAAGGTTCAGAGTGTGCTCATGCTCCCCACGAACGCCATCTTTGTGTGGGGTCCTTCACCTCGTGTACTGTGCTCTCTGAATTCCACGCAATGGCAAGCACCGAGATTAGATAATGTGTTTACTTGTGCTTTCTGCACATATCACATCGCATATCCTGCTTTTATGTCTTAAATCACCATCACAATATAGTTTACAGGACTATTTTCATTTTGTGCAACTTATAATAAAATGTCAGACATTAAAAATAGATGTATGTGATTTAGATTTTTTTTTGTACTGTTTTATTTGTGGTCGCTCCATTTTTAAAAATTTTTTTTTTTAATAAATGTGTTCATCTTAAAGTACTCTAAAATGTAGATTTTCCTAGTAATTTATGAAGGAAAGTGTTAATTTTATTAGACACGGAGGCAAGTATTATGCATTCTAATCTTGCTTTAGTTAATATAGCAGCAGTCAAGAACTACAAATCCCAAAAGGCTTAGCAACAAGCTAACCAATGGGAAGAAAAAAACGTAAGAACAATAGGCACCAATAGGGTAACAGCTATCACCATAGAGTCCACACTTGACTGCAAGCAGCACTCTTGTGCGAGAAGGTCAAATAGGATCATAAAACAAAGGTAATATTGAACCAACAATAGCGATTGCCAGCACAAATGACAAAAGTTCTTGGCAACAGGAGATAATCCGTTGAAGTCTTGGGGAAACTTGGGAGTCTTGAAGGTATGAAAACCATGAATTCTGAAGAAGGAAGATGGAAGAAGCTCCATAGTCATCATGATGTGGAAGGAGGTAATGCTGGATTTGCTAAAAGGGAGGGAAAGCAAAAGCATGTTAATGTTAAATGCGGTGGGATAATACTCGCCTCCGTGTCTTTAATAAAATTAAGACTTTCCTTCATAAGTTACTAGGAAAGTCTACACTTTATGTCCAGACCAGAGGCTCCTATTATGCTAGCTTAAAGCATATCAATTACCAATGTAGCTGCAGTTTGAATAGGTTTAAATAAAAAAGTTCTGAAAACATTGTCATTAGACCAGTCAGCCGACCTCCGAATGTCCTCGAGGCTGGAGCCTACTGAAAAGGCTTTAGAGGCCATGGCCCCCCTGGAAGAATGGGCTCCAAAGGTGGAAGTGTCAATCCCTGCCAGAGACATGACCCATTTAACACAAGGGCAAGAGTAGCAGAGAAAACCGGTTTATGGGGTCTACGGAGAGAAATAAGTAGTTGGTGGTTAGAGGACATTCTGAGGTTGAGCGTACGATTCTCACATTCTTTTAAAAACAGACCTACACAGAGTTTGGGCTGATTAGGAAATAAGGATAAAAACTGTCTGAAAATTAGTTTTTGTTTGTTTGCGAATATGGAATAAAACTCCTGTAGCAGTGAATTGGTGAGCAGAAACCTCTAGGGATTTGACGTCAGACACACGTTTAATAGAAATAAGGTTAATTTTGCTGAAAGCATTCTTATAGAAAGATCTGCATTACCAGGTCATGAAATGAAGAACTTCAAAACCAGTTACATCCCATAGGTGTGTGTATTTCGAGGAAAGAGGTTTGGAAAGTTTTACTCCCTTTAATAGACAGCAGACCAAAGGATGTTCACCGATGGGTTTGCCATTGATATATTGATGATGCATTGAAATAGATGATCTGTAGAGATTTACAGCTCTATATGACTTACCTGAACTGGCTTCTGCGGCCAAGAAATTAATGATAAGATTTATATTTGTTGAAAAGGTATTCATACATTTTCCCACACACCAGCTTGTCCATAGAAACCAAGCTGATTTATAAGCCTTTCTTGTTCCGGGAGCCCAGGTGTTATTAATGAATTCTGAAGCCTCTGTCGAAATGAGAGTGGATTGTTGGGGTCACCTGAGACCTTCCAAGCTGAGAGAGTTAGAGAATTGGATAGAATTAGGTTGTGTGGAGACCCTCCTGGGTCCAGGAGAAGAGATGGGGAAGAAGAACTGGAAAATCTGTTGATAATTCGAGGAGAGGGAAAAAACAAACTTGAGACTGCCAAAATGGGGCCACTAGCATCAATGATGCTTTCTGGCGTCCGACTTGGGCAAATACTCTGTTGATTAAGATGAAAGGAGGAAAGGCATAGTTGATTGCTGGAGACCAATCTTGTAGGAAAGCATCTGTCGCAATGGCCGAAGGATCCAGACGCCAGCTGAAGAAATGCAGTAATTGCAAATTGAGATGGGATGGGATGCAAAGAGGTCTGTGTGGAATGGATCCCACTTGTTTGAAAGGAGTTGGGTTATGGAGGGATGGAGTTTCCAATCGCTGGAATCTTTGAGATGACGGGAATGCCAATCTGCTATGGAATTCTGGGAACCTGAGAGGTACTCCGCTTGAAGGGAAAAGTTGTGGGATAGACAGAATTCCCTAAGACTTTTTGCTAGTTGGGCTAAAGATTTTGATTTGGTTCCTCTGAGATGATTTATGTACCGAACTGGAAATACATTGTCCATACGCAGAACAATGGAACATTGCACTTTGTGTTTTGCTAGGCTTTTGATCGGAAAGGAGCCTGCAAGCATCTCTAAACAATTTATGTGCAATTTTGGACTCCTCTGAAGACCATGTACTGCCAGTCGATATTGGGCCACAGCGGTCGCTCCAGCCTGTCAGACTTGCATCTGATTCTAACACAAGATCAGGCGCTGAGGGGAAGATAGTTCTGCCATTCCAGGCATCTAAATGGTGTATCCACTACTGAATTTCCAGATGAGTCTGCGTCTAATTTTATCAGATCGGAGAAGGAGAGACCTTTGCGGAGATGTAGGATTTTTAAACGTTGCAGAGCTCGATAATGAAGCGGGCCTGGAAAAATGGCTTGAATGGAGGAAGAAAGAAGCCCTACTACTCCTGCCAGAGATCTGAGGGAAATCTGGTCTTTGTGAAGAGTGTGAAGAAGTTCTTTTTTGAATGAGGTTACCTTTGATGGAGGAAGATGAAGGGTGGCTGAGGAGGAATCTATTCAGAAACCTAGAAACTCTATTCGTTGGGAAGGGATCGTTAGTGACGTTTCCGAGTTTATTAGAAAACCTAGATCCGAAAGAAGGGAGCATGCGAGCTGGAGGTGAGAGTAAAGAATTTGGACATTGTGGTTCATAAGAAGGATATCGTCCAGATAGATTATAAGTCTGATACCTAGAGACCTGGGATGGGTGACAATCGGTTTCATTATGTTTGTAAAACACCAGGGGGCTGAGTAAAGACCGAAATGAAGTGAAGAAAACTGACTGGTTTTTGACTGTCATTGGAAATGTAGAAATTTCCTGTGCGAAGGATGAATGCGAATCGTAAGATAAGCATCTTGTAAGTCCAGTCTCACTAGCCAGTCGTACTGAAGTAAAGTATCCCTGAGATGGATTATGGTTTCCATTTTGAAATGGCGATATACAACAAATTGATTGAATGATTTGAGGTTGATTACTGGTCTTAACTTCTTGTTTTTCTTTTGGACAAGAAAGAGAGAGCTCATAAATCCCGTGGAATCGGGAAGGGAAGGTTGAATGGCATTTTTCTGCAAAAGAACTTGAATTTCCTTGGAAATGAGATTGGTAATTTCCATGGAGAATCTTGGGGGGAGGAAGAACATTTTGGAATCGAAGAGAGTAGAATTCTGTGGAATAACCATGAATTGTATCCAACACCCAGGGGCCTGTTGTAATTGAATGCCATTTTGGTAGAAACAATCGAAGACGCCCTCCCACTGGAAGGCCAAAATACTGGCTTACCTTGGGAATTATTGGTCTTGGCGTATCGTTGTCCGCAGCCACGGAAACCTCTGGACCTCTGTGGGTAGAACTGGAGCTTGTAATCCTGAACGTTGTAGGAAGAGTTGAAGGAGCCTCTTGAACCTTGGTTACGGTAGGCACGGCCGATAAAGTGGCTCCTGCCTCGACTGGCTCTTGCAAAAATATGCTGGTTAAACACTTTTTTCAGAGACTGTTGTGCCTTGTCAATAGATGAAAAGGTGGTAGCATAACGACTAAGGTCTTTAATAAAAGAATCACCAAAAAGTTGTCCTTCTGCTTGTATTCCAGGATCAAGAGTAGCAAGGTTTGTGAGTTTAGGGTCCAATTTTAGGAGCAATCCTTTCCTTTTTTTTGTGAATGGTAGCCAAATTGGCATTGCCCAGGAGGCAAAAAGCTCTTTGAACCCAAAGTGAGAGGTCTGTAGGATTATTGTCTGAATTGTCAAGCCGGGCCGCTTCCGCAAGGTCAAAAATACGGGCGAGTGGACCAACCACATCCAGTAACTTGTCCTGGCAGGTTGTCCATGCTTTATCCTCCCCTTTGCAAGGGTCCTTTCCGAATTTCATAAAAAAGGCAATTAAGGATTGATCGATGGAAGGAGTAGAAGTGATATTAGACGGTAAGGAAGGTCTGGGACATTCAGATTTTAATTTTTGCTCGTGTTTGTTTGTCTAAGGGAAGACGAAGACGCGAAGAAATGTAGTCTCCAACTTGGGAAGCGGGTAGCCATTCAGTGGAATTGGGAAGATGAATCAGAGTAGGATCAAACATGGGAACTCTATCGGTATCCAAAATGTAATAGGAATTGGAATTGGATAATTTGATTTTCTTGACAGGAGGGGATGAAGAAGTGTCACCAGTGGTATCAGATTGGACCAAGTCATCCATGTCATCATCAGTGTCCAATATCTTTGTTATTATAATCTTTTTAGGCGCTTTATCAATGTTTTTCGTTTTTAATTTGCATTTAGAATGCAAAATTGAACTATTTACATTGATGGAGTTATTCCCCTCCTTTCGTGGAGGCCTGGGAGGAATTATATCCTCAATCTGTTGTGAGGTAACCTCACTCATCAATTGTGCGCCAGTAGAAGAAAACTTCTTTTTTATATTTGGAGATAATTTGTTTTTTCTACTTTCCCCCGCAGAATGGACCAGTAAAGTATTGGACATCATATTCCTTACGGAATTCTCAATATTTTTTTGACATTTTTTCCATGGAAGCCTAAAGGGCTTGATGCACAGAAGACTGAATAAAATCAGTCAAATCTTGATTAAAAGTTTCCCCATCGTCATTATTATCAGGCATCAAAGGGGAACTGTCTATCTCCATTATAAGAAGAATAGCTGAAAAAGTAATAAGAACAAAATCAGTAGATAACGGGTTAAGAAAAATGGGCGGGAATAAACAAAGAGACACTCCCCTGAGGCATGTGAAAACTATACAGACTGTCCGTCCAAAGGGGAAAGGAAGATGGAAGCCGCGCCCCCTTGGAGGAGGCTGGGAGTGGTAAGGCGGTCTGAGGAAATGAATGTTGCCACTGTGAGTCGAAGGAACCGGAGCAGCTTGGGAGCAGACAGAAAGACCGCGTTCTCTGGTGAGGGCAAGGCGGAGGCAATGCGAGGAATGCAAACAGAGAAGCATTGCGACGGTTAAAACCGTCATAACGCACACAACGAAGAGAGACGCTGAGGGAACGAAGAAAGGGGGTGGGGGGATCGGGAAGCTCATGAAATAGAAGTGCAGAGTGCAACCTGGATAAACGAAACAGAACGTTCCGAACTAATACCATAAACGTAAAACATATGTACACTTAAAATATAGATTACAACAAAGCTTCTGAGGTGATAATAAAAAGAGTGCTTATCTTGACTGTGAGCAGCAAGAAAAGAGGGCTGCTTGCAGTCAAGTGTGATCTCTATTGTGATAGCTGTAACCCTATTGGTGCCTATTGTTCTTACGTTTCTCCTTCCCATTGGCTAGCTTGTTGCTAAGCATTTTGGGATTTGTAGTTCTTGACTACTGCTATATTAATTAAAGCAAGATTAGAATGCATAATAGGATCCTCCGGTCTTGACATATAATTAACTTCAAAGCACACTAATGGAATAAATTCACGTAGTGTGCATGAACATATTTATGCATTAGGCTAAAACTAGCTCTTGCATATGTTAACACAGCACATCAGCAATGTAGCTTTAATCCGTGAGCACGTCAGTGCATACTTGAACTGTCTATTCCTATGCCATGTTACTGATCTTCACGTATTGGTGCGCAGTCTTTGCCCCATTGCTCTCATTCATTCCAGTTCTAGGGGGTAGTGAAAGCATGTGAGAACATCTTTCGCTGTATGGGTTCTCACAGGTATATTTTGAGAATCTATTCTTGATATGTAGACCTTTATGCATCCCTAAATCTTTTCTTCTTTTTTATCGTACTGCATGCTGTCAACTGTTGTTCCCGCATGATTCCTGAGAAACATCTTTGGCTCTCTGCAGTCATAGCGATACCTTTTCTTCATGTTTTAAGTTCTTTTGCTGTAGTGCATGTGTTTGCCAACTCACCTGGTTAAGAATGCCAGTAAGTGTTCCCTCCAACACAGAGACAGAAGATGTGTTCTCTCACGTTTTGCACAATGCAAAACTCGTAAGTGCTTAGAGCAGAGGTGTGGGGCGTGAGGATGGATGGTAAGGGACAGGGAGGAATTGTTGGACTTGGCCATTTCTACAGGCTCATCCCCAAACGTTTTGCCGTCCTCCTCCTATTTGTTGCTGAATTATTTTTTGTTGACCTTAGGACTCTGAGCACTGTTAAGGTTTCTAAGGTGCATGTGCTTTCTTCTCTAAACTTGGTAATACTAGCTTATTGACAACTGGCATAGTTAATTTACTTATACGTCCCTCGTAAAGTGCACCTCATGTGCCCAAAGCCGGTAAATAAAATGCTACCAGTGGCCCTGCAGCACTCATTGTGCCACCCACTGAAGTAGCCCTTTTAAGATGTCTCAGGCATGCCACTGCAGAGTTTGTGTGTGCTGTATATAATGCCATTTTGACCCAGCACAATATTCCTGTTGCCAAGTCCAAACCTTCCCTTTTTACACATGTCACCCCTAGTGTACGCCCTGTACAGCCCAAATAGCAGGGTGCAGTGTATCCAAAGGGTAGGACATGTACTGTTAGGTTTTACATGTCCTGATAGTGAAACACTCTTAGATTTCTTTTTCACTTCTGCAAGGCATATCTCTCCCATAGGATAACATTGAAATTGGCTTATTACATTTTATAAGTGTAGCTTCCAATTGGGAAAAGATAATCCCTTCGTGTTTAGTGTTTATGGAATCACAAATTAAAAACCTAACTTATGGTGAAGTCGAATTTTAAATTGCAATTCTGAGAATACCACTTTTAGAAAGTTGGCATTATCCTGCCTTAGCCATTTGGGGCCAGATGTATCAAAGGGTTTTACCCATTCTGGGGCATATTTATACTCCGTTTGCGCCGAATTTGCGTCGTTTTTTTCGATGCAAATTCGGCGCAAAACTAACGCCATATTTATACTTTGGCGTTAGACGCGTCTAGCGCCAAAGTATGAGGAAAGAGCGTCATTTTTTTGCGTGAACGCCTTCCTTGCGTTAATGAGATGCAAGGTAGGCGTTCCCGTCTAAGAAAATGACTGCGACGCAAATGCGACGTATTTATACTCCCGGGCAAAAATCACGCCCGGGAATGGGCGGGGCAAAAAACCCCGCATTTGCGCCGGATTTTAGCGCCTGGGTCAGGGCAGGCGTTAAGGGACCTGTGGGCTCAAAATGAGCCCACCGCTGCCCTCCCATGCCCCCAGGGACCCCCCCTGCCACCCTTGCCCACCCCAAGAGGACACCCAAGGATGGAGGGACCCATCCCAGGGACATTCAGGTAAGTTCAGGTAAGTATAATTTTTTTTTTTTTTAATATTTTTTTTTTGGCATAGGGGGGCCTGATTTGTGCCCCCCTACATGCCTCAATGCCCAATGACCATGCCCAGGGGACATAAGTCCCCTGGGCATGGCCATTGGGCAAGGGGGCATAACTCCTGTCTTTACTAAGACAGGAGTCATGTAAATGGCGTCTGGGCGTCGTTAAAAATGGCGCAAATCGGGTGGAGGCGATTTTTTGGCGTCAACCTGACTTGCACCATTTTAAGACGCCCTAACGCCATTTTCCCCAACGCCAGCGCTACCTGGTGTACGTGGTTTTTTTCCACGCACACCAGGCAGCGCCAGTCTGCTAGCGCCGACTAACGCCATTCAATAAATACGGCGCCCGCATGGCGCTTCAGAATGGCGTTAGCCGGCGCAAAACTTTTTGACGCTAAACTGCGTTAGCGCAGTTTAACGTCAAAAAGTATAAATACGGGCCTCTATGTCTATGTGAAAATGTGTTTGTACATATGGCCCTTGGTGACTGCAGCTGTCTCTGGTCACATGACTGGGTGTAGTTGACAGTTGGGCTTTGTGTGGTCCTCCAAGGCAGTCACACACAGTAGGAGCTTAGGTCTGACTTCATGGGTCATTCTGGGCAGAATGGGAGAGAGTAGCTGGATAGGCTGTGTCCTGTTCACACACAAAGAGCTTAATGACCCTGTATTGTCACTCCAGCCAGTTTGGAGCCAGGGCAGGAGCAAAAGTGATCCCTTGCACTTCAAAGCCACTGTCTAGAAGCATCTCCCCTCTTCCAGAACAAGTTCACCAAACAGTAACGTAACGCACTTTGAGGGGATCCCCATGCACACTACATGGAGGGACCCACTTCCCTGCTGTAGACTCAGTCAGGAGCTCTCAGGCAAGGCTACTGTGCTGAGGGGGGCTCCCTGGAACTCTGGTGCCATCCTGCACTGTGGGGGGCCTATGTTACACCACTGGAATCAAAGTAGAAGTACTGGACCTCAGACACCACACCTTCAGTGCACTTCTGGACCTGTGGATACTCTGCCGGGAAGAAGGACTGCTTTACTGCTGAAGGCCTGCCACTCTGCTAGTCTGCTGTTTGGCTGGACTCCTGCTTTGCTTTGCTGACACATGCCTGCTGCCCTCTTGCCTGGGAGTGAGAAGGCCTGGACCTGCATTTCTCCACTCCAGAACCCAGAGTGACTCCAAAGGCTAGACGGCTGGCCTCCTGATCTGAAGTCTCAGGGACAGAAAAGACTTTCAACTACCCTGCTCCTGCACCTGGACTCTGCTCACTGTGAGTCTGCCATGCCAATTGGTGCCAATCCAGTCCTAGACCCTTGAAAGTAGGCCTGAGGTCTTTGATGCAGCAGAACTGAGGCATCCTCTGTTGTGGAAGCAGAACTGACACATTGCCACTGTTGTGTGGAGAAAATCAACACCTCACCTCTACTGCACAGGTCAGAACCGCCGCAACCAGAACCAGCGCATTGTCTTCAGAAACAACGTTGTGGCATTTCTGTCAGCACAACTCTTTCAGTTGCAGCCTCGACGATGACGCTGACACGCCTCATTGCAGCCCTGGGCTCATCGGAACCGACGTTTTGCTTTGACTGCCCAGTGCATCCTTGACACATCAGGAACTTGCACTGCAGCCTCACCGCATCTCTGAACCAGTCCATCGCTGCTGCTGCGTGGAGAAAAGCAAAGCATTTCCCCTGTTGCGTGGTTTGGAACCAACACATCGCTCCAGAACCTGGATTTAAGAAACTTTGGTTCAGCAGGGCCCAACTGGGTTCCATTGCACTCCATTGCAGTCAGCCTAAATGTTTTACTTTGTCCCAGTCCAATGCGACCAGAAATCCCAGCTGGGCACTTTTTGCTTCTAAGAGCTATGTTGCAGTGTAAAATTTTAAAATTCATAACTCAAACTCTGCTTGTTCGATTTTTGTTGTTTTGGTCTTTTTTTATGTATTAATTTTTTTTATTTTTCTAACCTGTTGTTTTCTAACCTGGTGTGGGATCCTTTTGGTGTGGTGCTTCACTGTTTTAATGTTTAAAGTGTTGCACAAATCCTTTACACACTGCCTCTAAGTTAAGCCTGAATACTCTATGCCAAGCTACCAGAGAGGTTGAGCACAGGTTAATTTAGGGTTGTGTGTGCCTTCCCCTGACTAGGATTGTGGTTGCTGCTTGACCAGGGCTCACACGGCAGTCAACGAGCAACCCCATTTCTAACAATTGATTTATCTTGTGAAGTGGTGCGAACAGTGCATAAAGTGTAGACTGTACAGGTGTTTGCAGGTAGCGTGTACCGGCATTCATTTTTTAGGACAAGCTCTTAGGTTTCATCATCAGAATTTAAACCAGACCAAAAGAGAATCACAAAAAATTAGAGTAATACAGGAAAAGAGAGACATATGGATAAAGGAGAGATGTACAATGTACAAGAGTGAAATAAAGACAAAGCAAGCATAAGTTGGTGGAAGAAAGAGGTGTGAGGGGGAAGGGGAACCAAAACTAGGTAGCATTTGGCAATACCAGACTTCGGTAGCGCTAGTGGCAGGCTTGTAAAGAAACTTTGTGTTCAAAGCATCTAGTTCAAAAATTAAAATCAGGAGTGGAGTTTGGGTAAAAGTATACCTGTACACACATCTCCCAAAAGTGCAGATTCACGAAGAATCCATGAGAAACTCATCACCTGCATAGCTGTACACATTCATTAAATACTAGAGAGCGAAATTGAGATTTTCCTAGCCTTGGTGTCTGAAAAGGCTAGATTTTATTAAAGACACGGAGGCGAGTATTGTGCAGTCTTTTCTTGCTTTTAATTTTAACAGCAGCCAAGAAGAAAACTACATTTCCCAAAAAAGTAAAAACTACAAACTGACATCACAAAGGGACCATCCAATAGGACGTTGAATACAACTATTAATATCTTGACTGCGAACAACAAGTCCTCTTTTCTTGATGCGAGAACTAAAGAGGAGAAGTAACCAACAAAATCACATAAAAAACAGATATCAGTGTAAAAATGTCAATAAAGCAATCCTGAAGCTGGCGAGCGTAGAGAGGAGCCCAGGAAGTGGAACCTTTGATGAAAGAGGTGAAAGCACATCATGTTGATTATGAAGAGCCAATGCTGGAAGAGGAAGTTGGAACTTAAATAAAGGAACAGGGAAGGGTTAATTGAGTGGCAGGATAATACTCGTCTCGGTGTCTTTAATAAAATCTAGCCTTTCAGACACCAAGGCTAGGAAAATCTCAATTTTATTACAAGACCAGAGGCTCATATTATGCATGTTTAAAGAATAGCAATAACAGAGTCTGAAACATGAGAAATTGGTTTACAGTAAAAAGTTCTGCAGACTTGAGAATATCCTATAAAGAGGATCCGGCCCAGAAAGCCCAAGAAGCCATTGCCCCTCTGGCAGAATGGGCTCCAAAGGAATTCAAATTGATCCCAGCCAAAGACATGATCCATTTGACCCAACAAGCTAGGGTAGGTGAAGAAACAGGTTTCTGGAAGGAAATAAGTAATTGGGAGGCAGAGGATGATCTCAAATCTGCAGTGCGAGTCACATAGTTCTTTAGACAATTTCCATCACACAATTTGGGTTGAGAGGGAACAAATGGGTAATTAACAGATGCCAAGTTAGTTTTAGCACGTCTTCGAACCTGAAAAGAAACACCAAGAGGAGAGAAGAAAAAGGAGGTAACATCTAAGGCTTTAACATCTGAAACTCGTTTAAGGGAAACCAGACACAAAAGCATAGTCAATTTCACGGAAAGCTGCGTAAGAGAGAGGAAATCATTATCCGGCCAAGCGTAAAAAATCTCAATACTAAATCAACATTCCACATTACATTATATTTAGGAGATAAAGGAAAAACACATCTTACTCCCTTTAAAAGTTGGCAGATGAGAGGATGTTCACCAATCGGTCTGCCATTGACCCTATGATGTTCAGAAGAGATGGCAGATCTATAAGTATTGATAGTGCGATAGGCCTTACCCTGGGAGACCAAGGAAGCAAGGAAATTCACAACCAACACTACATCAGCTGAAAAGGGATCTGAATTCCTGTCCATACACCAGCTGCACCAAATGGCCCTTGCGGATTTGTAAGCCTTGGAGGTACCAGGGGCCCTGGACTGTTGGATGAGTTTGAGAGCATCCTCCGAAGTTCCTGGGGTTCTCCAGGACGACCTGAAATCCTCCAAGCAATGAGGAACAAGGAGTTGTTGAGAACCAAGTGGTGTTGTCGACCTTGGGGTTCTAAGAGGAGGTTGGGGAAATGAGGAAGCCAGACCAGACGGTTGGTTGTTAGTTCCAATAAAGTTTAATACCAAGGTTGAGCTTGCCAAAATGGGGTTATGAGAACTAGTGTGGATTGTTGTCTGCGCGCTTGTGCAAGGACTCGAGGAATGAGAAGGAAGGGAGGAAAAGCGTAAAGAAGAGATGACGGCCAAATCTGAAGGAAAGCATCCGTTGCAAGAGCCTGCGGATCCGGCCTCCAACTGAAAAAGGAAGAAAGGTGGGAATTGAGGCGAGAAGCAAAAAGATCTATGGATGTGTCGCCAAACTTGGAAAGAAGGTGATTGAACACTGAAGGGTGCAGCTGCCAATCGGTGGAATCATGAAGATGTCTGTAATACCAGTCTGCAACTGTATTCAGATTGCCCAGCCCAGCAGGTAAAAAGCTCTGACTGAGATTTGTTGACGAAGACAATATTCCCAGAGATGCTTTTCCAGGGTAGACAAAATCTTGGAACTGGTGCCTCCTAGATGGTTGATATATCTGACAGCAGTTAGGTTGTCCATCCTGAGAAGAATGGTGCAACTTACCTTGTCCTTCGTAAAGGAGCGGATGGCAAAGGAACCTGCAAGCATCTCTAAACTGTTAATGTGCAAGAAGGACTCCTTCACAGACCATGCTCCTCCAGTCGAGAACTGACCACATCTTGCGCCCCAGCCGGTCTGACTTGCATCGGAATCTAATAAAAGATCTGGGGTGGCAGAGAATATAGTTCTTCCGTTCCAGGCATCTAGGTGAGTCAGCCACCATAGAAGCTCCTCTTTGGACTCAGAATATAGAACCAGTGGATCGGAATAGGCAAGGCCCTTGTGAAGATGGCGTATCTTCAGACATTGAAGGGCACGAAAGTGCAGAGGACCTGGGAAAATAGCTTGAATAGAGGAAGCGAGAAGTCCCACTAGACGAGCTAGAGTTCTGAGGGAGATGTGAGGAAGGGATAGAGATTGCCGAATGTATTTTTTGATTAAGGAGACTTTTGTGCTGGGGAAGTTGAAGAATTGAAAGAGTAGTGTCTAGGAGAAAGCAGAGAAATTCAAATTTTTGATTTGGAACGATGGCTGACTTCTGAAACTTGATGAGGAATCCCAATTTGAGTAGAAGATCTTGACAAAAATGTAGATGAACAAGGAGAAGGTGTTTGTCCTTTGCCATCAGGAGAAAATCGTCTAGGTAAAGAATCAGACGAACACCGTGAGAGTGGAGAAAGGCCGCGAGAGGCTTGAGAATCTTGGTGAAACACCAAGGGGTTGAAGAGAGCCCAAAGGGAAGAACTTTGAATTGGTAGAAAGAGTTTTGCCATTGAAATTGAAGAAATATTCTGTGTGAGGGATGAATAGGTACTGTGAGGTAAGCATCTTGAAGGTCTAATCTGACTAACCAGTCGTTTTGAAGTAAAATATCCCTGAGGGGGAGGATAGTCTCCATCTTGAAGTGTCAATAGATCACAAGATTGTTGAATTGTTTGAGGTTCAGAACTAGTCGAAACTTCTGATTTAAATTTTGGACCAGGAAAATGGTACTGAGAAAACCCGAAGAGTCGACTTTGTTGTGGAGAAGTTGGTTTTGTTCTTGAGAAAAAACAAGGAGAAGAGGAAAAAGGGACTGACTTGGGGATTGATAAAACTCTAAAAGGTAACCTTGAATGGATTGAATTATCCAGGGATCTGACGTGAGAAACAACCATAACAAAGCTAGTCTGCCTCCTACTGAAGGAAGGCCAGAATTGGAAACACTTACCGGAAATTTGTTCTCCTTTGCTGACATAACCCCTGTTTCAATAACCTCTTGAACGGCGGGGGTAGAAGTGTGGCTTGTATCCTGTGTAGGTGTCAAACTGTTTTTGCTGGTTCTAGGAGTCTCGATTGGTATATTGACCTCTGAGGGAGCGGCCAGCAAAGCGACTCCAGCCTTTGCCGGCCCTGGCAAAAACCTGCGATAAAAATATATTTTTAATAGAAAGATGAGCTTTGTCCAGGGTGGCGAAGGTGGAGATGTACTTGCCCAGTTCCTTGATAAAGGAGTCTCCAAATAACAGACCTTAAGCTGAAGGGCCCTCATCCTTAGAGGCCAAAGATGCCAGTTTAGGGTTGATCTTTAGAAGGAGACTATTCCTTCTTTCAATGGACAATTGGGTGTATGCATTCCCAAGCATACAAATAGCGTGTTGCGCCCAGCTAGAGAGAACCACAAGGTCTATTAGAGAGTTTTCCATTTTGGCCTCCTCAGCCAAATCAAAAATCCTGGTGTGAGGTCCCACCAAATCCAAAAGCTTATCCTGGCAACCCGACCAGGCTCTATCCACACCTTTCTTAGGGTCTTTCCCAAATTTGGTAAAAAACATGAGCATATTTGGATCAATCACCGGGGTAGCCGTGACATTGTCTGGTAAAGAGGGACGGGGACATTCGGATTTGAGTTTATTCCTGGTAACTTTGTCTAGAGCGTGGCATAAGTAAAAAGAGACATAGGGCCTGATTCTAACTTTGGAGGACGGTGTTAAACCGTCCCAAAAGTGGCGGATATACCACCTACCGTATTACGAGTTCCATAGGATATAATGGACTCGTAATACGGTAGGTGGTATATCCGCCACTTTTGGGACGGTTTAACACCGTCCTCCAAAGTTAGAATCAGGCCCATAATCTGCCACATGGTCAGCAGGATACTATTCCTTGGAGTTTGGATGAACCATTAAGGAAGGGTCGAACATGGGTTCACCAGAATGGTCTACCAAGATCTGAGACACAGGGTGAGCTGCACAACTATCACTAGGAGAAATTCTACGCCTTTTCTCCGGAGGCCCATAAAGATATGGATCCGAAGATCCGTCCATATCATCTGTATGACTAGGAGAGTCATCATCATCATCAGTGTCTCTTAAATGGGTAATGTGGAACGGGGAGGAAGGGGTTCCCGATTTAGATACCTCCCGGGTGGAAGGACCAGTAGAAACGGCTTTTAAAGGCCCAGGAATGGTGGCCGCACGTTTCTTGCCTTTTGTAGAAGGCATATCAGAAGTAGAAATAATTTTGGAAAAAGAGGCTTCTAGATTCTTTGTTATGTCCAACATAGAAACAGAAACTGCCTGTTGAACAGAATCCTTAATAAAGGACTTAAAGTTTCCTTAAAAAATTGGGAATCTTCTTCTTCAGACATATTGAATGAAGAAAAACTATCTATACAAGTTCAAAAACAAAGTTAAAAGTTGAAAACTGGAGTAGTTAACTTGTTTTGGCAAATAAGGGGTTAAGAACTGAGCCTGTGAAGGTAGAGCGTGGCTGTAGGGGTGGGTGTGAGGAGAAACTCGAAGAAAGCTATTTTAGTCAAGGAGGCGGCACCCGGAAAGAACAGCCCCTCCCAAGGTGGCTGTCTTCAGGAAAGAGGTTTTGTGTCTCTGAGCATGCCGAAAACAAAGCGCGTTGTTAGAGTTTCAGCAAAACTCTAAACGTGAGCAGGATAAATCAATCGGCGGCCAGACGCTGAGCAGGATAAAGCAACTGGCTGTCACACGCGAGGTAAGTGTGAAACACCGGCTGCGCCCGTCTACAACGGTGAAAACGACCATTAGTAGATGCGCAGGAGAGCTTAGATAAAAAGAAAAATGGTGCGTGAGGATGAGCGCAAACAAGCCTAAAACAGTGCGAGTAGCGGAAAACACACGTATGAACTATATACAAATACAATAATGTACATGTAAATAATTTGTTGAAATGAAAGAAATGGAGGTACTTATCTTGACTGCGAGCAGCAAGAAAAGAGGACTTGTTGTTCGCAGTCAAGATATTAATAGTTGTATTCGACGTCCTATTGGATGGTCCCTTTGTGATGTCACTTTGTAGTTTTTACGTTATTGGGAAATGTAGTTTTTCTTCTTGGCTGCTGTTGAAATTAAAAGCAAGAAAAGACTGCATAATATGAGCCTCCGGTCTTGTAATAAAATTTGTGTGATTTGCTTTCGGGTAATTATGCGAAATGAAAGCAAAATTATCAGTTGAGAAATTAATCTTGCACACTTTGCATCACAAAAATGATGCCAGGGATACATTTTGTGCTAAAAAAAGATGCGAACACTCATTACATTGTATAAGCACTCAGACATTTGGTTTACTCCAGCCTGCTCAGCCACACTCTTATCTTCCCTGCTCTCTATGTCCATCCAAACCTATCCACCTGATTCCGTTCCACCTTTAATCTTTCTTTTAGTTTATTTTCACTTTTCATTACTTTCCCACTGCCCCTGTGTGTTTACTTTGATTAGTCATTTTTCTACTTTTTGTACCTGTCCCACTTAACAGCTGTGGCAGAGGTAGGAAGCGCCGCCGCTGCAGCGGCCCTCATTACCTGTGACTCCAGTCTTTTTAGGAAGGCTACACTACACTGCACCTTTAGTCGGGGGAGGTGCCCATGGCTTATTGTTTGCTGAGCGACACCTTACCCTTATGCTAGCAGCAGGTTCATCAAAAGGTACGGCTTAGCAGAGTGACTGCTGCAGTGGAGAAAATGCAGTGCAGCATGCACTGCCACAGCATTGTCTTCCACACCACACAGTTAGTCACGCACTGCTGGGCTGGCTTCCTGGAGTTTAAATGGCAGTGGTAGGTAAGTGATGTTTTTGCAAAATTAGTTTTAATATTGTATGTATTACTTTTCCAGCAGCATTGCATCACAGGTAAGTTTACAAGATGTCTTTTTGTGTATATATATACATATATAGACAGATATATGTATACACACACTATCTATCTATCTAACTATCTATCTATACTTAAGCACTCTCCGTAATCTTCACATATATATATACATATATGTATATATAATCTATGCATATATACTTTAACTCGTGCCCTAAGGTAACTATAACTTACGGCCCTGCCATGCACAGGTTTTCATCAAAAATCTTACTGCAAATATTACATTGATACTATCAATGATGTTATCAAAGATGTCATGAGTGCCGTAATTTGTGGGGTAATTAGCAGTGAATGGCCTACTTCACCCTCTGTGCCAGACTACATCCAAGATAAACCACTGGATTGGATTAGGTCCTTTCTCAACGGAAGAACACTGAGTGTCAGACTACCGCTGTTCATGTCAGAACCCAAAGACACATGCTGAGGCATATCCCAAGGATCATCACTCAGCCTGACGCATTTCAACATCTACATGGCCCCGCTAGCCAAGATCATCAAACAACATGGGCGAAACATAGTCTCCCGAGCCGGTGATACCCAACTGATCCTCTCCCTGTCTGATGACCGTGTAGAAGCCAAGAGAAAATCCACAATGAGATGAGAGCAGTCACCACCTGGATGGAAGCCAGATGCCTCAAACTCAAGTCGGACAAGACAGAGGGGGTCATTCTGACCTCGGCGGTAAAAGGCCCTTACCGCCGGTCAGAAGTCCGCCATACTACCGCCGCGGCCGCAGTAGACCGCCACGGTCATTCTGACCACCAGCTGTGAAACCGCCAAAAATCCGACATCCAAGAAAGGCCGCCACATCAGCGGGCCGCGGAAAACTGGAGATGACCAAACCTCCACCGTCACGCCAACACAAACACGCCCATGCCATTCTGACCCACGAATCCACGCGGCGGTCTTTCAACCGCGGTATTCCATTGGCGGTACACACCGCCGCGCTCAAAATACACACACAGCTCCAAAACACTGCCACATTGGACATTTTGAAATACGCACACCTGACACACATACAAACAACGCTCCCACACATCCAATCAACTATAAAACACACACCCACATCACCCACAAACCCCCACTAGTTGGAAATCGGAGCGAAGGCGAGAGCGAGAGATAGCGATAGCGAGCACAGCATTAGAAAACCCCAACACACACAGGAACACAACTTCATCACCCACACCACATCTACGCACACATCACCACATATCACCACGCACAGCACCACAAACACCACCCCACACCTCATCCACACCACCCCATGGCACCCCAAAGACACCCAAGGTTTTCGGACCAAGAACTCCGGGTCATGGTTGAGGAAATCATGAGGGTTGAGCCCCAGCTCTTCGGCACACAGGTGCAGCACACCACCATAGCAAGGAAAGCTGAACTATGGCAAAGGATCGTAGACAGGGTCAACGCTGTGGGACAGCATCCCAGAAATCGGGAAGATATCAGAAAGCGATGGAACGACCTACGGGGGAAGGTGCGCTCGATGATCTCCAGGCACAACATCGCTGTGCAGAAGACTGGCGGCGGACCCCCACCCACCCCACCCCAATTCACAGCATGGGAGCAAGAGGTGGTAAACATCCTGCATCCTGATGGCCTCGCTGGAGTAGGCGGAGGAATGGACTCTGGTAAGTAGAATCTCAACTACTTCACCCCCCCCCCCAAACACCAGCATGCCAACCCCCCCCTCACCCCCCAGCACATAACCTCCCTGCCAATGTCTCACCAGCACAACCCACCCTAAACAACACCAACCCCTGAATGCCAACACAAACCATAGACAGCCACCACCAAAGCATGACCATTGCACATACACCCCCCCCAAACCCTCACAACACCTCCCACAAGGGAATCCCAGCACTTGGGGACAAGGGCACCCAAAATGCACGCCATGGCACACACAGAAACAATAACCATACTCCTTTACCCCTGCAGGGCCCGAACAACAACACACCGCCACGGAGGGTCCAGAGATGTCCATCCCACCCCCAGAACAGGCCCCCAGCAAGGACAGCAGCTCTGTCGACCTAGAACCTGACGACCAGCCCGGACCATCGGGGACCTCTGGACAGTCGGTTCCCCACACACAGACACAGGCCACAGCAGACCCAAACCCCTCTGGGAACACCAGCACAGCTCCCACCCAGCGGGCCCATGCCTCTGTCCCGCGGACGCGTCAATCAGCGGTGTGTCCGCCACTACAGGGCACCCAGGCTGACCCAACACCCCAACAACAACAGGGACCTGGGGGCAGTGGTAGTGGGCACACCGTCCAGGGGACAGAGGCCCGGGGAAACAGGGCAACTGGGAGGGCTGCTGTGCGACAGGGGGGGGGGAGGACAGGCCCAGGGAACCGACTCTCCAAGAGGCCCTCACCACCATCATGGGAGCGTATCATCACTCCCAGGAGACGATGGCGACGGTACTGGCCAGGTTCACTGAGATCCAGGCACAGCAGGAGGAACGGTACATGGGGTTCAGCAATGAACTCTGGGCCATCGCAACCGCAATGGGGACCATAGTCCAGGCCCTAAACCGCATTGAAACCACATTGCGGGACCATGTGGCACCGCAAAGGGCCCCTGTCACTAGCCAGGAACAGCCTACCACCTCCGCCGGCGCTAGTGGTCAGGAGGCCCCCACAGAACGACGGGCCACCAGAACCCCACCTCCTGCTGAAGAACAACCACCCCGCAAGAGGAACCTGAGATCTCAAAGGAAGACAGAGTAGGATGCCAAGACCCCCGCCAGTCTAATATCCCCCCGGATGTCATTCCACTGTCCCACAGTGTCACCCTGTCCAACCTTGAACTGCCCCTGCTCCATCCTTCCACTGCCATATGAACAATGCACCTGTGCGACCGAGAACTGGACTCTGCCATGGACATAACTCCACCCTCACCCTTCACCGTTCAATATCATGTACCAAAATATAGCACTAAAAATAAATCACTCATTGCACATAAATCATTCTGGAGTCAGCCTGTATTATTTACAAATGTATAACACATTACTTATCAATAATGTTCTGTTATATATGTGTGGACAACATACCGATGTCAATAAGCATTAGTCCATGGGCTAACCAGGCAGAAGTCACGCAGTGGGTCATACAGCACTGAAAAGGGAAGGGAAAAGTAAACTTCAGGTTAAAAGAACTGGGGGAAATACACAAAGTAAAGATGCAGGGGGCATTCACTAAATGGTAAATGGCGTGGGTGATTCCTACCTGTGTGCTACTGAAAATACTGTAGGATAACTCTGTCCCTGTTGTCTGGGTCGTCCTCTTTGTCTTCCTCCTCTTCACTCTCCGCAGGCTCCACAGCTGCTTCAACACCACCATCTGGACCATCCTCCTGCAGGAAGGGCACCTGACGTCGCAATGCCAGATTGTGAAGCATACAGCAGGCCACGATGATCTGGCACACCTTCTTTGGTGAGTACATCAGGGATCCCCCTGTCATATGTAGGCACCTAAACCTGGCATTCAGGAGGCCAAAGGTTCTTTCAATGACCCTCCTAGTTCGCCCATGGGCCTCATTGTACCATTCCTCTGCCCTGGTCCGGGGATTCCTCACTGGGGTCAATAGCCAAGGCAGGTTGGCGTAACCAGAGTCACCAATTAGCCACACACGTTGTCTCTGTAGCTGTTCCATCACATAAGGGATGCTGCTATTTCGCATCACATACGCGTCATGCACTGACCCAGGGAACTTGGCATTCACATGGGAGATGTACTGGTCAGCCAAACAGACCACCTGGACGTTCATCGAATGGTAACTTTTCCTGTTTCTGTACACCTGCTCATCGTCTTTTGGGGGTACTAAAGCCACATGGGTCCCATCAATGGCACCAATTATGTTGGGGATATGTCCAAGGGCATAAAAATCACCCTTCACAGTGGCCAAATCAACCTCCTCAGGGAATACAATGTAGCGCCGCATGTGTTTCGTCAGGGCAGACAACACTCTAGACAAGATTTTTGAAAACATAGGCTGAGACATTCCAGATGACATGGCCACTGTTGTCTGGAATGAGCCACTTGCCAAAAAATGGAGGACTGACAGAACCTGCACTAGAGGGGGAATTCCTGTGGGTTGGCGGATGGGGGACATCAGGTCTGGCTCCAGCTGGGCACACAGTTCATGTATAGTGGCTCGGTCAAGTCGGTATCGTAGTATGATGTGGCGTTCTTCCATTGTCGACAGGTCCACCAGCGGGCGGTACACGCGAGGATTCATCCTTCTCCTCGCAAGTCCCAGCGGACGGTGCCTAGGAAGGACAACATGGAGCACAGAGTCAAGCAAGTCACAGGTACGTTCACCACTGCATGCACAGTACACGAAAAGGTATGGATGTCTATGTTTGGATGTGTGGCAATGCAAGGCCTAGGCCTGTGTGACGCAGTTGAAATTAAGCCATGTGGGCCCTTGAAATGGCGGCTGCCTGACTGGTGAAGTGGGACAATGGGATGTGAGATCAATGCGCTGGCGTGGCACACCGTGGCGGTAGGCAGTCGAAGACCGCTATACGAACCCGCATTGGTTAACATTGAACCCTATGGGATTCAGGAGCCAATGACGATGTGCGCCGGCGGTCGCGGTACGCACCGCCGCGGTACGCACCGCCGCGGCCGTGACCGCCATTTTCTATCTGCCTAATCACTCGATACCTGATCATCCACAGGAGAGGACCTATACTGCAAGTGCTGCTGTGACCTCGGTCTGGAAGTGACAATGGCTGCTGCGACTGGGGAAAGGGCCCCTGCCTTCACGTCTGAAGAGTTGGAGAAACTAGTGGATGGGGTCCTCCCCCAGTATGCGCTACTCTACGGTCCTCCAGACCAACAGGTGAGTACACTGAGTGCACATTGAATGGGTTATGCCTGTGTGGAGTGGGGTGGATGTAAGTTGTTGGGGTGGGGAGAAAATGAGGACTGCAATGCACGACAGATGAGAGAATGGGCCACATGGCAAGGTTGGGGAGGGGGGGACATGTACTCCAAACATGCCGAAATTTCACGATTTCTCTTTCCCACCCTGTACATGTCTAACAGGTGAGCGGCCATCAGAAAATCGACATTTGGCGTGCCATCGCCAAGGAAGTCCGGGCCCTGGGGGTCTACACCAGACGGGGCACCCACTGCCGCAAGAGGTGGGAGGACATCCGCCGCGGAACCCGAAAGACCGCCGAGTCACTGCTGGGGATGGCCTCCCGACCTAGGAGGGGTGCCAGTCGTACCGTGACCCCCCTGATGTCCCGGATCCTGGCGGTGGCCTACCCTGATTTGGATGGGCGCTTGAGGACATCACAGCAGACACAAGGGGGTGAGTACCTGCACATTCTGCTATCCTTAAGCGCAGTTGAGGCGTCTGGGTGGGGGAGGAGGGCCGTGGGTGACACTAGGCCAGGGCGCTTTCTGTAGTGTAGTCCCCTCCCTTAGACATGGCCCTGTGCCCCCGCCCCCCACCTCTGTAGGGTGCCAAGTACAGCTATCCATGGTCCTGCATCATCCATGTGCGCGTCTGTTGTCCCTAGACCTGTTGGCCTAGTCAGAAGTACTGAGTAGTGTACCCCAATTTCGCGGCTTAGTGCATGAGGCACCTGTGTCTGTCCTCTCCGCCAACGGTATTGACAAGGCATACACTCAACTTTGTATTATTTCGCCCCCCACCCTTATTCTTTGTCTTCTTGTGCATCAGCATCATCAGGCGGAGGAGAATTGGCGTCGGAGCACGAGGGAGCTGCAAGTCACAATGCCCCGGTGGGCACTGGAACAGACACCGAGGGCACCAGTGATCCGGAGGGCGAGGGGAGCACCACAACGGGGACTGGTGAAGACACCAGCGACACAGACACGTCCTCGTTTGGGAGCTCCCTAGCGGGGGCGGCAACATCCGGGCCCCCCGCCTCCACAGGTACAGCCGCCACCCAGCGCTCCAGCTCCGCCCTCCCAGCAGCCCCTCAGCCTTCGCTCCGTGCCCGCTCGCTCAGGAAGGCGGGCGTCTCCTTCGCCCCAGGCACCTCAGCCCCTGCCCCAGTTACCCCTGCTGCCCTCAGTGCGGAGCTCATTGACCTCGTGAGGACGCTCATTGTTGGGCAGACTACCCTTTTGAATGCCATCCAGGGGGTGGAAAGGGAGGTGCATCGGAGCAATGCCTACCTGGAGGGCATTCATTCGGGTCAGGCTGCCCATCAACGATCGTTCACTGCTCTGGCCTCAGCACTGACAGCAGCCATTGTCCCTGTCTCCAGCCTCCCTCTTCTAACTGCCTCCACCCTTTCTCTGTCTCCTGTCCCTCAGCCTATCCCATCCACACCATCAGACCAGCCTGCACACACCTCAACACCCAAGGCCAGATCATCCAGACACAAGCACCACAGGACACACAAGCATTCACCCCAGCAACACCCAGATGCAGACATTCCAACAGTCACTAACACCTCTGTGTCCCCCTCCTCCTCGTCTCCCTCCTCCCTCCCTGTGACGTCTACACTCACACCTGCATGCACACCACCATCAGCCAGTGCTTCCATCACCAGCACACCCTCCACTACAGTCCTCACACGTGCAGTCACCACCCCCACTGCCATCTACACGTCCCCTGTGTCCTCTCCCACTGTGTCTGTCACCCCCTCTTCCAAGACACATAAACGCAGGCAGACACCCAAACAACAGCCAACCACCTCACGACAGCCTACGCCTCAGTCACCTGCACCCAAAGACAGCACACCTGACTCTCCTACAACCACATCCTCTTCCTACACTTCCATCACCACTACTCCTACCCTTTACCTTGGTCCTAAGAAATGTTACCTCTCTAATCTTAACCTCTTTCCCTCCCCTGACCCACCCCCTCCATCGGTTAAGAGTCCCAAGAGCACCTCAGCCACCACCAGCCCAGCTGCGAGTGTCCAAGTGGTGCATGGCTTCTGGAGTCCACCCTTTGGCGGCAGTGACACTTCACTGAGCAGCAAGGGGACATCCAGCCCACCCCCAGGCAAGAGGACACGTAAAGTGAAGGGCCGCCGTGAGAGGATTGAGACGGCTGCCCCCAAGGAGCCAACAACGGCCACTTCACCTGCCACAACAGCCAGGGGAGGCAAGGGCCCGAGAGCCCCATCTAAGGAGCGAAAGGGCAGCAGGGCGGAGAGGTCATCCATCAGGAGCGCGGAGCTGGAGGGCCCCGCAAGCCCCATCCCGCCTGCAAGGGACGACAGCAAAGGGCCCAGGACTCCGTCCCCGAAGGGGCCTGCCACTGCACATTCGGAGGGCGAGTGATCAGGGTGTCCAGCCCAGGTCTGGCTCCCTAGACTTCCTGGAAGAGCACTGCTGAAGAGGGCCCCGCCGTGCAGAAGAGCACCGCTGAAGAGGGCCCCGCCCTGCAGAAGAGCACCGCTGAACAGGGCCCCGCCGTGAAGACAGGCACCGCTGAACAGGGCCCCGCCGTGCAGAAGAGCACCGCTGAAGAGGGCCCCGCCGTGCAGAAGAGCACCGCTGAACAGGGCCCCGCCGTGAAGACAGGCACCGCTGAACAGGGCCCCGCCGTGAAGACAGGCACCGCTGAACAGGGCCCCGCCGTGCAGAAGAGCACCGCTGAACAGGGCCCCGCCGTGAAGACAGGCACCGCTGAAGAGGGCCCCGCCGTGCAGAAGAGCACCGCTGAAGAGGGCCCCGCCGTGCAGAAGAGCACCGCTGGACAGGGCCCCGCCGTGAAGACAGGCACCGCTGAACAGGGCCCCACCGCGCAGAAGAGCACCGCTGAAGAGGGCCCCGCTGTGCAGAAGAGCACCGCTGAACAGGGCCCTGCCGTGAAGACAGGCACCGCTGAAGAGGGCCCCACCGTGCAGAAGAGCACCGCTGAACAGGGCCCCGCCGTGAAGACAGGCACCGCTGAACAGGGCCCCGCCGTGCAGAAGAGCACCGCTGAAGAGGGCCCCGCCGTGCAGAAGAGCACCGCTGAACAGGGCCCCGCCGTGAAGACAGGCACCGCTGAACAGGGCCCCGCCGTGCAGAAGAGCACCGCTGAAGAGGGCCCCGCCGTGCAGAAGAGCACCACTGAACAGGGCCCCGCCGTGAAGACAGGCACCGCTGAAGAGGGCCCCGCCGTGCAGAAGAGCACCACTGAACAGGGCCCCGCCGTCTCAAGCACCGCTCCGCTGGGCCCTTCCTATCAAGCACCGCTCCGCTGGGCCCTTCCTGTCAAGCACCGCTCCGCTGGGCCCCGCCGTCTCAAGCACCGCTCCGCTGGGCCCTTCCTGTCAAGCACCGCTCCGCTGGGCCCTGCCGTCTCAAGCACCGCTCCGCTGGGCCCTTCCTGTCAAGCACCGCTCCGCTGGGCCCCGCCGTCTCAAGCACCGCTCCGCTGGGCCCCGCCGTCTCAAGCACCGCTCCTCTGGGCCCTTCCTGTCAAGCACCGCTCCGCTGGGCCCTGCCGTCTCAAGCACCGCTCCGCTGGGCCCTTCCTGTCAAGCACCGCTCCGCTGGGCCCCGCCGTCTCAAGCACCGCTCCGCTGGGCCCTTCCTGTCAAGCACCGCTCCGCTGGGCCCTTCCTGTCAAGCACTCCCCAGGATATGGCAGTGGGCAATCCAACCACTGTAGAGACATTGAGAGACTGTGGCTTTGCACTCCCCAGGATATGGCAGTGGGCATGGTGGCCCCTTCGTGGGTCTGGCGTCGTGGACTCATGTGGCTGAGGTGCCCCCCCTTCCCTTCCCCCTGAGGTGCCTGTAGTTTTGTCATCAGATGCCCCTGCAGTGTTCTCTCCAAAGGACTCAGGTCTTGTGTGTGGGCTTTGCCCTTGTGTTGCTACACTTTGGCCCACAGACAAATCGTTACTACGTAAAATGTGCAGGACTGATTTCTGCAGTTGTCCACTGCTGTGTATATAGACTTTTTAAATGTAAATATTCTGGCTAGTTGACCAATACTTATCAGAGGCTATTTTGGACATAAATATTTATTGACAATTTTGAAATGTCATTGCATTTTTTACGGGGGTTTGGTTGGTGTCACTGTGACTTGTTGCTCTGCATTGGTGTGTACATATTGGGGGGGGGGGGTTGCATATGTGTGTGCCCGTAACCTTTCGTCCTCCCCCTCCCGTGTGTCGTAGGTGCTGTACTCACCGTTGACGTCTGCGCCGGAGTTCGTACTCGTGGTAGATGAGCAGGTAGACGAGAGCAGGTATGATGTTCAATTCGGGTTCCATGCTGTCCTCCGTACTCGTGGAGTGCGTAGAGGTGAGCGTTTTCACATTCGTAGTCTGTTTCCGCCGTGTTTTTATCGGCGGGGCTCCCGCACCGGAAAAGGTGGCGGATTGGTGGGTCATGATAGTGTGGGCGGTACATTGTCTGCCGCCTGGCTGTTGGCGGTGACCGCCACGCTGTTTGTCGGTCCAGCCGTGGCGGTCGGAGTGTTAATGTGGCGGGCTGTGTTGGCGGTTCCCGCCAGGGTCAGAATTCCATTTTTTGGGCCGCCGGCCTGTTGGCGGTTTGGCCGCCGCTTTATCACCGACCGCCAGGGTTAGAATCACCCCCAGAGTTCCTTGTAATTGGCTCCACCCCTTCCACATGGAACAACTCCTGGTGGCCCACTACACTGGGAAACGCCTTTCCCATGGATCATGCATGCAGTCTGGGCATCATCCTGGACTCCTTTATCCATGACCCGCTAAGTCAACGATGTCTCGTTGTCATGCTTCCACACCCTCCGACTCCCTTGAAAGATTTTCAAGTAGATCCCCTCCGACACGAGGAAGACCCATGCGCTCGTCACTAGCAAACTGGACTACAGCAACACACTCTATGCCGACATCACCAAGAAACTAGAACCAAGATTACAAAGAATCCATAATGCAGCAGCCAGACTCATCCTGGACATCTCCTGACACAGCCATATCTCCTCCCACCTCAGACCCCTACAATGGCTCCCAGTCAACAAGTGCATCCCATACAAACTCCTGATCAACACCTACAAAGCACTACACAACAGAAGACCACATCACTGAAGCAGTTCAGGAAGGACCTCACGATCTGGTTCTTCGATTGAGCAGCATGCCGCAAACAGTGCCTTGAGACATTACGGTGATTAGCCAGGCTTAAGAAATCACTGATTGACTGATTGATTGAATGGCAAGGGCACGAGTTATAGTTGCCTTAGGGAAATAACTATAACTGGTGAATTTCTATGGTTTGGCACGAGCGAATTCAGAATCTAACTTTAACATTCCTGTAACCTTTTGTTGTTTAAGTGAATTTCTATGTTTTTTTTTAGATAAAGTAATTTTCATTACTATATGTTAATCCACCCACAGCCACGCGTGGCCTCTGGCTGTCCACGGCGGCAGCCTGCGGCCAACCCCTTGTAACCGCCGAACCTTGAGCTACGCACAGTTTTGGGCCGTACGTGGTGGAATTGGCTGCAGGGCCTGGCCTGCAGCCAGTCCCTGAGGCCAACCCCCCTAATCACCTAACCCTGAGAGAGAGAGAGAGAGAAAGTGAGAGATTGAGAAAGCGATTGATTTAGGCTTTGATAAATGATGTGCTTAAAATAAGATATTTCCGGACAAATTTAAAAGAAAAATGTTTTTGTCAATTAAAAAGAGTGAGATCACCTTTCAGTATGTAACTTACATATTTATAAATGAAAAGAAACTAAAGCAGGAAAAGGCCACAGACTCACCTAGTCTAGAATTCTTAACCTTTAGTGTGGATGTCTGAGAACTTAACCAGTAGGCCAGAGGTGACTCCTTACTGTGCAGTGTCCAGACTTAGCTCTGACATTCAACCCACAGATTGTGAGGGGAAAAAGACTTCAATGTTCCATCACTAGGAATGTTTAACAGTGAAAACACTAGAACATAAAAAGACACACTGCCAAGCGATAGTAGGATTCGAACCTTCAGCTTACTGAGTGACAGCATAAGACCTTGACTATTAGACCAGAAGTGACTCTGTTCTGCTCTGCATCCAAACATTACTATAACATTCTTATCAAACATCTTGCTAGTTTGACTCTTTGAAGTCATTATTTGTAGAGACCATTGCAACAACAATCTCTCTATAAAGGGATGAAAGAGAGACAGAAAGAGAGAGAGAGAGAGAGAGAGAGAGACAGAGGGAGAGGGAGAGAGAGTAACAGGACCGCAAGAGTAGCCTGAAGGCCCCTGCGATCCTAACCTGATCCCCACGACCTGCGGCCGCCGGCATTGCTCCCGCAAGCAGGGATCTGTTCTAAACAGCAGCACCCTGCTTGTGGGAGCAATGTTTTCATCTGTTTTCCTGCAAACATTTTTGCATGCAGGGAAACATAAAAACGTCACTTTCTGCAAGTGAGAGCTGTTTGACAGCTCACTTGCAAAACGTGAAGTGTTTGCTCTGACGTGGTGGGCACTGTCAAAGCTCCCACCAAGTCAGAGCAAATAGCTATGTCTGGGGGTGGGTACCCAGGGACATAGCAGGAACCAGTCCTGAGGGGTGTTGGTCCCCAGGGCCATAGTTGGCTCCATGAGGTGGGGCCATGCGGCCCCCTCCAATGATTCAATTATCCCCAAGGAGGTGGTGGGTCTCGGGTTGGAAGTCCTAAACAGACCCCCATTTTATTTAATTTGAGCCCCAGGGAGATGGCGGTCCCTGGGGCTGCGGAGGGTCAGGTGGCCCCCGCATTTAAATACTTGCTAGCCCCGGTGCAGTGGCAGTTCCCGGGGCAGCCAGGGGACCGGGCACCCTCCACCGCATTTAAATACTTCTTAGCACTGGAGAGGTGGCGGTCCCCGGGGCATTTTGAGGGGGCAGGCAGCCCCCCTGCATTTAAATACTTATTAGCCTCAGGGAGTTGGTGGTCCCCATGGCTGCGGGGGTCTGGGAGGCCCCCTTGCATTTAAATACTTGTTAGCACCGGGGAAGTGGCAGTCCCTGGTGCTGAGGGGGGGGGGGGCTCATTTAAATACTTGTTAGCCCAAGGGAGGTGAAAGTGGGGCCGGGTGGCCCCCCTAAATTCAAATACTTGTTAGCCCCGGCAAGCAGGTGATGGTCCATGGGGCTGCGGGAGCCGCATGGCCCCCATATCTATTGATTGTTTGGCCCTGGGGAGGTGTCTTTCCCTCGGGCAGCGGGGGGGGGCTATCACCCCCCCCATTAAAATTATTGTTAGCCCTGGGGAGGTGGTAGTCCTCGGGGCAGCTGGGGACCACCACCTCACTGGGACTAACAAGTATTTAGATTAAAGGGGGTGCCCGCCTCCCTGCCTCAGGAACAGTAACCTCCCTAGGGCTGGGTGGCCTCCTGCATTTAAATACTCATTAGCTCCAGGGATGTGGCAACCCCCAGGGCTGCATGGGGGCTGCATGCCCCCCCACATCAATGGATTGCTTGGCCCTGGGGAGGTGTTGGTTTCCAGGGCTACTGGAGGGCCATGTGGCCCCAGCATACAATGTTAATTAAGTCACACAGAGGTGGAGGTCCATGGTGCATACAAATGCCCTAGGAGAGGGGCCCTGTGCGCCCCCTTCTTTATTTTTAATGTCTCCAGGACATGGTCCACCTGGGGGCTTTATTAAAACAAGCACAGAAGCTCTACATTTCCCTGCACGAACTTGTTATTATTCACAAACCCTTCGTGCCTCTAGATATCTTTATTTCCTTTTTCTTTAATATCTCATAATTTACTGAATGGATTTACACCAAATAACAAAAAACACTCTTTCTGTACCAAGAGGTGCCTTTCTACCACATTTGGTGTAATTACATCCAGCAGATTAGGCTGTAGTCGTATCTAAAATACCTATTGGAATTCTAATGGGAAATTCACTTTTTTTGACCCCCTGTTTTTCTAGGCCCTTGCTTGACGATTCTCCCCGAAACTTCCCATGTACTCTCTGGAACACATTTTGGGGAAAATGTTGTGAAGATTCACCAAATGGCACCAAAGATATAGGCAAGTCAAAAAACGCTTTTTCAATGGAAACATGGGGGGTCATTCTGACCCTGGCGGCCGGTGGCCGCCAGGGCCACCGACCACGGGAGCACCGCCAACAGGCTGGCGGTGCTCCCACGAGCATTCTGACTGCGGCGGTTCAGCCGCGGTCAGAAGCGGAAAGTCGGCGGTCCCCCGCCGACTTTCCGCTGCTCGGGGGAATCCTCCATGGCGATTCTGACACCCCCTAACGCCATCCTGTTCCTGGCGGGTCTCCCGCCAGGAACAGGATGGCGGTAGGGGGTGCCGCGGGGCCCCTGGGGGCCCCTGCAGTGCCCATGCCAATGGCATGGGCACTGCAGGGGCCCCCGTAAGAGGGCCCCGCAAGGTATTTCAGTGTCTGCTTTGCAGACACTGAAATACGCGACGGGTGCAACAGCACCCGTCGCACCTTCCCACTACGCCGGCTCCATTCGGAGCCGGCGTCCTCGTGGGAAGGTAGATTTGCCCTGGGCTGGCGGGCGGCCTTTTGGCGGCCGCCCGGCAGCCCAGGGCAAATCTCAAAATACCCTCAGCGGTCTTGTGACCGCGGAGCGGTATTTTGACGGGGAACATTGGCGGTCTTGACTATAATTACCTATATATATATATGTATATATATATATATCCCAATGCCATTGGGCAGAAGGTATTTATAATTAAGACCACATTATTTTTTCCTTAGACAGAGTATTTTTTGTTTTGCCAATAACTTTGACGCCGTTTGATGAATTTTCACGAAATTTTCAAAACTAATATGACACTCACTGTAGCTGGTGTCTTGGAAGTTTTGGGGTGATCCATCAAGCAGGGGTTGAGGAAAAGGGTCAGTCCCAAAACACTTTTTCCACATTCTGTGTCTATGGGAATTTTACATTCTTTAGGCACGGATACAGCCCAAACCACTAATAGGAATTACACCAAATTTGGCAGGAAGCTAGATCTTGGTTCCAGATTGTGATTTTTTGATTTGGTTTAAATCCGTTCAGGAGATTCAGAGGTTTTTAAAGTTAAAAAATATAGATACATAGGGATGCAAATCCGCCAACGGTGGAGCCGTGGTTTCGGGGGAAAAACAAGTCACTGATTGATTGGATGTCTGACCTGACACAAAAGTTGTGGCCACCATTTTGTTTGTTGCATTGACTAGCAGATGGGAAAGAAACAGTGCAAAATATAATGGATCAGGCGACCTGACCGCACAGGACACATAGAGGGGTCCATTAAGGACCCCTCGTGGTCAAACAATTGCCCAATATTTTTCATCAGATCTGTTGGTCCTCCGGGGGTCTCAGCGCATTCCCGTGTGTAAATCTGTGGTTGATCCGCAGATCCAGAGAAAATTTGAAAAAAAAACCGTACCCATTGCATACAACTCCTGTGGTGCACGGCACTGGTAATATTAACATGTGTTAAAAAAAAACTACGAAATTCACTGACAAAACAATGGTTACAGAACTTGATGTTTTACCCATAACAACCATAGAAATTCAGCAGGTATAGTTCTACTAATAGTTATACTTATCTGAAGAAACTATAACTCATGTCGGAAAGTAACTTTAGGAAACAAGTGATAGTTTCTTAACATTAAGGTCCTGATTAGGAGTTCGGTGGACGGTGGGGAGGTTGCCGCCACACTGGCTACCTCCCTGCCAGACCCATTAAGAGTTTCCCACTAGGCTACAGCATTGTCTCTGTCTCATAAATGAGCCGTCAGCAATGTTGTAGCCAGCAGGGTGCACCAGCATCCTCGCAATGTTCACTGTCTGCAAAGCAGACGGTGCTGGGCAGTGGGTCCCTGCACTGCCCATGCAATGTGTGTGGGCAATGCAGGGGCAACCCTGTTTACCCCTGCACCTGTTCTTGGCCAGCCTTTTCATGGCAGCGCAACTGCCATGAACAGGCAGGCAGAATATGAGGTTGTAATCTGCAGGGCAGCGCAGCCCTGGTGGATTAGGATCTCTGCCTCCGTCAGACCGCCGGGATCCGAGATCCTGGCAGAGCTGGCGGTCGGACTGCCGGGTTGTTATTTGGCAGTTGGACCGCCACCGCAAGTGTAGCAGTCTTAAAACCGCCACACTAGTAGTGCGGTCCTAAGTATAACTGTAAGTATAACTATAACTGCTGAATTTCTATGGTTTTGTATGGGTAAAACATCAACTTAACTAAAACGACCTGGTAACTTTTGTACATAAAACAAAAAATAGATATATTTATGCATATATATATGTATTACCTAGTGGCGGTCGCCACTACGTAGTTATAGTTAGGACCTAGTTTCCATAGAAAGAGCGATTTTTGTTTTGTCTATAACTTTGGCGCCACTTGATGAATCTTCACGAAATTTTGAAAACGTATACTTTGCTACGTTCAGCTTCTGTCTTGAAAGTTTCAGGGTGATCAGTCAAGCGGGGTGGAGAAAAAGGCGGGTCACCCACATGTTTTCCCCATTCATTTTTCCATAGGACCTTTAGACACTCCTTCAGCCCGAAGCACTGAACGGAATGACATCAAATTTGGCAAAAGGCTAGATTCGGTTCTGCAGGTCACGCTTTGTGTAGTTTGGTGTAAATCCGTTCAGTAGTTTCAGAGTAATTTAAGGCCAAAAAATATAGATTTATAGGGATGCGGTCCCCGTGCTATCTGATTGTTGGCAACACTTCAACAAGGAGGTATTGGCAGCCATCTTGGGACTCGGAAAAGACAAAAAAAAAAGAAAAGGGGCCAGTCACCCTGACCCTTTAGCCCTGTTGCTGGGTTCCCTGAGGGACTCCGCCAGGGCTAAAAACCATTTATTTATTTTTATCTGAAAAATCTGCAGATGGATCCGCACATTTTTCTGAGATAAAAAAAAAACGAAAAAGGTGGTCTCTCGCGCTTTTTTAAAATCTGCCCCTGGATGGCATTTGGAGTTAATATAGGAGGTTGGCACATGGAGCCCCTTTCTTTGGGCTTTAATGAGACCCGGGGACCACCACCTCCCAGGGGCCATGGAGCTAATATGTGCGAGGGTGTGACGCCCCGTGCCCCTGGACCACCAACCCCCAGGGCAAAATGATTTTTGAGGTGGGGGAGGCCCTACAGTCTCCTCCAAAGCCCAGAGAACCACCACTTCCCTGGGGTGAATTTACAAATATGAGTGGGGGGTCCTTGCGGTCCCCTGCGCCCTGGGGGCACCCATCCACAGGGCAATTTTTTTTAAAGTAAGTGGAGGAGGCCAGATGGGTCTCCCTCACAGTCCCGGGACCACCACCTCCCCAGGGCTACATTGATTTATGAGCCGGGGACCGCACGGCCCACGCACTGCCCGGGGACCACCACCCCCTGGGGCAAATATTTAAAAAAACAAAGGGGCTCCCTTTGGGACCCCCAAGCCCTGGGGGCCACCCCCTCCATGGGTATACACTGATTTAGGAGAGGGGAGGCTGCATGGCCCCCTGCTGCCACGGGGACTACCACACCCCAGAGCAAATGTTTAAAAAAAAGAAAGGGGACCCCCACCTCCCTGGGGCTATGTCCTCTTTGGCCACGCGGCCCCCCTCTTGGAGCCACAGATGACACTTGGTCCCCAGGGCTGGCTCCTGCTCTGCCCCCAGGTGCCCACCCCCGGGACATAGCTGTTTGCTGTGGCTTGGCTGCCTCTCTGCAGCTGCAGCCAAGCCACAGAAAACACTTCAGAACCTGAAGTGTTCTGACAGCGGAACGTGTGAAGCATGTCCCGCTGTCAAAATCCAAAGCTTTCATCTCTGTCTACTGCTCGCATACAGGAGACAGAGATGAAATGAGTCTCACCAAGCAGGGAACTGCTGTCAAAGCAGCTCCGTGCTTGCTGAAACAATAGCACCGCAACTTAAGTCTTATGGCTTCCCCCGCATTGCCAGATAGCCTGTAGGGGCATTTTATGAAAATTTATTAGAAAAAATAAATAAGGAGGGATTGCGGGGGAGCCCTTCAAGGCTCCCTCCAGGTCCCAGATAGCCCATAATGGTCTGAAACCCCCCAATAGCAGCTCAGTGTTAAGGTCGCAGCATTTTGGGTTCGAGTTCAGCTGGACTGATTTCCCTTTTTAATTTTTTTTAAAAATAAAAACAAATTATTATATATTTGAAAATGTTTAAAAAATAATAAATACATTTCTATTTTAAATTGTACACAAATGTATCATTCTAAGTATATCAGACATCAAAGCCTAAAGTAATTCTATCTCTCTCCTCACTTTCTTTCACTCTTTCGGTATCTCTTTCAATCAATTTCTCCCACTCACAAACGCACGCAGACACTTATGCACCAACTCACAGGCCCACTCAGACACTCACGCAACCATTCAAAGACCCACTCAGACAGTCACACACCCACTCACAGACCCACTCAGACCCTCACGCACTCATTCACAGCCCCAGTCAAACCCTCACACACTCACTCACAGACACACTCAGACAGTTACACACCCACTCAGACTGTCACACATCCCTCACAAACCCACTGACACCCTCATGCACCCAATCACAGACCCACACACTAACTGACACACCCACTAAAACACTGATGTGTGCACTATCACACCCAGACAGACAATCTGACAGACACTCTCATCCCCAGATACACCCTCTCGCACCTATTCTGACACTCAGAGAGGCCATGGAAAGCTCCCACTGCCCACGGCCAAAGGGCAATGTGCAGCATGGGGTTTTGTGGTTAGGGAGGTTGGCCCGCAGGGCCTGACTGTAGGCCAGGTCTTGCGGGCAACGTCTGGTGCAACTGGGTGAAGGCAGTGCACTGTGGCCAGGCCCTGTGGCCCACCGCCGCTGTGCACAGCCGAAGGCAATGCGCGGCGGTGGTTGGATTAACATATGGTAATGAAAGTTACTACATGTAAAAAAAAACATATAAGTTCACTTAAAAAACCAGAGGTTATAGGGACGTTATAGTTAGGAAATAGAATAGAAATAAAAAAATAGAAATTTACTTAAAAACCCAAAGGTTACAGGGACGTTATAGTTAGGCTCACATTTTAAACGTACAAAACCTTAGAAATTTGCCAGTTATAGTTAGATTTATCTAAACTAACTATAACTCATGCCCAAAGATAACTATAACTCGCGCCCTTGCCATGCACTGCTAATTACCCACAAATTATGGCACTGATGACATATTTGATAACATCGTCGATAATATCAATGTAATCATTGCAGTAAAATCTTTAACGAAAAAACTGTGCAAGGGGTGGCTCCCCTGGACAGAGTTCTTGAACTGGCCCCAGCGAGAAAAATCCACATGGCCTTTAATTGGAGGAGGGCATGCAGCCTTTCCTCCGTTTTAACACACTCATTGGATGATGTCTACAGTGATGTCATAAACAATGTTACAGAACATGTCATGAGACATGTAATATGTTAGGTCAAAAGCACTGCATGACAGGGACTCAAGTTATAGATAGCTGTGCTAATTATGGATGGTAAATCTCTGTGGTTTTTTGAGTTCAAAACATTATGTTGGCACTGAAAGTTTCACCTAACTATAAGGTCACATTAACCCTTGTTTTTTTTAGAAACCCACAACGTTGTATTTTTGTAAACAAAATCAGATATTATTATCGCACCTAACTATAACGTTACTTTAACCTTTATTTTTTCAGTGAATTTCAAATCAAGATATATTTACAATACCAAAATATAATGCCACTTTAACTATTGTTTTTTACAGTGAATTTCTAGAGGTTTTTAAATGTAAAGTATTATTTTATTTTATTAACATATGTAAAGACAGCCCCTGTCTGGGGGAGTGCTTGAAGGGCAAAGCCTCTGACCAGGCACTGTGTTCAACCCCCTGCAAGGAGCCACACCCTCTGCTGGCAAAGGGGCTCTTTGTTTTTAAAATTGGAAGAGAGTGTGCATAGGCCCCCTCCCCAAGTACCTATTGGCTCTGCAACCATATTTGGAGAGGGGGATGCATGTTCACCATATCTGAGCCTTAATAGGCCCCAGGGACTCTATCCACCAGGCTGAGTTCTTAATGGGAGGTGAACATGCTGTTACCCCCTCCCCAAACCTTATCAGGCCATATCGACCACATTCCATGGGTGCAAAAGCAATAAAAAAGGAGAGGGGGGCCACCCGTCCCTCCTCTGGAGCCATCACATGCCCCGGGGACACCATACCTTGGGGCTGTTTGCTATCTTAAAGGGGGGAGGGCCACTGGACTCCTCCCCCTGAGCCTTGTTAGGACCCAGGGATCCCGTCCCAGGGCCACATAGGCCCTATCTCTGAGCCTTATTAGGCCCCGGCGGACCACACCCCCCAGCCTTACTTGTCCCTTGGGATGGCATCTCCTGGACAAAATTGGATGAAACGGGAGGAGAGCATGTGGCCCCCAGAGACTTTTGGGCCCTGGGTACCCTATCCCCTGGAGCCAAATTCTAAGAGGAGGGAGCATGTGCCACTCTCCCCGAGTCTTAATAAAAAAAAGGAGAGGGGATCTGCACAGTCCCCTTCCCTGAGCCTTATTAGACCCCAGGACCCCATTCCCTGGGCCACATGTTATTATTAAGGCAAGGGGGTACACAACCCCTTCCTCAGGCCTATTTTGTCCCCAGTGGCCCCATCCCCTGGGGCTTGAATTAATTATAGGTGGGTGTCCCATTGTCCACCTGGGGTACCCACCAACCAGTATACTAGGAGCTTCAGTGAGCTTCAGGGCTCCCACAGCCCCAGCCAGCTCCTGCATAGTGCAGGAGCCAGCATTGCTTCCACCCAGATGGAACAGCAGTTTTTTGTTGCATGCTGGGTGGGAGCAATATGTGTTCTGTTTCAATGCCTGCAGGATTGTGGGCAGGGAAACTGAACACAAGTCTGCTCCCAGCCAGCGGGAGCATGTTTCATTCACCCGCCCGCTGGGAGCAGACTTCTATGTTTGCTCCCATTTGGCAGGAGATTTAAAAATGCACCGACATGCTTGAAACAAACATAGCAGGAAAACCACTGTCCTAGGGTTAGGCTACCTGGGACACAGTAAGTAAGATGTTCGCTGGAAATGGGGTTCCTGGGCCTAAAATGGCTAGGGGAAGGGGCTGTAAAGCACTCTACTCCGGGACACTGTGTTGTTCCCTGCCCAGGAGAGTGCGGTCAGGTGAAAGAAGTCTAAGTCCAGGCCTGTGCTGTCCCTGGCAGGGAACCTATTTTTGCTTCTGTCTGTCAGGAACAGAAATAAAATCAGCTCCTGCCAAAAGCTCCTACAGCCGAGTGGCAAAACACCAATACAGCTGGCTTCAGCCAGCAGCCAGGATGGGCATCAAAAACAAGGTGATGGAAGGAATGCTTGAATTAATCTCAACCAGCTTGGGCTGCATCCTAATGCTTCATTTTTTGCCCACCTTGCAACCACAGTTTGGACCCAGTCATATGCAAACTAGTCTTGTGCACATTCCAGTTGGTACCCCAGGTCAGGCCCTCCTTGAACCAGAGCACAAGCAACACAGGACCCGTTTGGACCTTGTTAGAGCTCATCAGCCAGGTTTCAGCTTGCTTCCAGTGGATCAATGGGGCCTAATGCTGGAGTACCTGCTAGCACAGTGATGATCTATTCACTACAAACCAATCTCATGCCACCAATCCCAGACAACTAGCTACATGAACCGAGCTGATAAATTTAACTATAACATTTAGCTGTGTCCATCATGTGACATGTTCACCAGACCACAAACACTTAATTAGTTTGCCATTCGAGCCATTAGTCTGCATTTTCCTAATTGATGAACGGCTCTTCAGTCCACAGGGGTAAGCTTCATTGAGTCCACTTGTTTCCCATTGAAGTAGATAAGCAATGTGGTCCTTTTTCAGGTTTTGTGCATCATACTTTAAAATGTCACCCAAAAAATATAGTCATGTAGTGTTGAACAAAAAATTAAACAAAATTCAGGATTAGCTTATTCTCTGTAAAGTGACTGGTCTCAACAGAACCTAGAGATGATGGACTTAAGTAAATGACAGGGCAGTAAAAAATATCTATTAGAGGTGGGCAATTGGATTTGGAGGAACTTTGTAATTCTGCTTTACTCTTGTTACATGGAATTACTAATAAATTCTGCTCTTCAGTCGGCAGAATTAATCAGCACTGCAGAATCCTCTCTCAAGTGGGAGGTAGGAAATGGGAGGAAAAGGCATGGGAAGGGAGGTGGGCTTGCGCAGGTCTCCCAGCAGCACCAGGGATACCGTGCTCACTGTCACCAGCCTCTCAGTGCCTCAGACGCCCGCACATGTCACTGCTCTGGACCCACTAGTTTGGTGAGGGACGAGAGGGAGATAAAAGCACTGACAAAATTATGGGGGGGAGTGGAGGAGCTTGACACCTTCTACAACAGGGTAGGACAACACCTCCAGTAGGGCTTTTCAACAGTCTTTGTTTTCAGGGGGGCCCACAATTGTAGAAGACTGTGTCACAGGGTTTCCTGGGGCTCTGTGGGTGACAGGCGAAGAGGCAGAAGGAGCCGTTGACTTTTCCCCAAACCTAACAAGAAGGGGTAGAGCTAACATAGCAAAGTATTTCCAATAATGGCCATTTGTCAGCAGTTCCTCGTTTGAACTCCAACCACAAAACAATTTAACCTAAAACATTCCGACTTGTTGCTTAATGGGACACAACATGTGCTCTTTCGCTACAGGCCCACCTACTCTCTCCTCTTCCATTAGAGATGGGACTACCTTTAAATCACATTGACCGTGAATGCTCCCTTTGTCAGACTGTGCACTTCTAAAGTCAGTCGCGGGTGGCTCCAGGTGTGGCACAATGGCAAGTTGTTGTCAGCCCATGAATGGTATAGTCATCAACTATCTTTACGTATATGAAAGGGGCTCCTACAAACCTGAAGCAGGTACCACTTTATAAACCAAGAACGCCACCAAGCACTGAATTACTTATGCACCCATCTTTTGATGCCACACCTTGAAATGGTCTGTTTCAGCGAATGAACCTTGGTATTATGGTGGCACGGGGAACTCTTTTAAGTAGGACTTAAGAGGGGCAATAGAGGCTGATTAGTGGTAATCAGCGTCAATTGTTGACTCAGACTCAGCACCTCCAGTTCACATCAATAGCGCTGTGATAGGAGGACACGTGGGAGTCACCGGGAGTAGGAAGGATTAGACAGATAGTTTTAAACCACTCTCAAATAGCATGTGGCACTGTGGATATAAACCGGGCAAGTCTTGGTTGCCTGTGAAATTACATGCTATATGTAGACACACAGTTAAAGGACCATACACAGTCTTCAACGACTCTCAGTAAAATAACATTCCAATAAACAGCATAGTATAAACCTCAAATATAGAGCAATGCCAGCTCATTAAAGCCACTGTTTGCAATAGAGTGATGGATAGCTGGTCCGTCATTCAGCTGTGCATACTGTGCACAGTGTGCCGAAACAGTATGCTACACAGAGGCGGTGGGCCTGCAGCTAGCCAATCAATGAGGACTCCTAGCTCAGGAGGGGCTTTGTGTGAGTGGGAGGGCTACCAGAGAGAGGCTGCTGCTGCCAAAGCAAACATAGAGAGTACTTGGGCCGGAAATTGAAATAGTCACCCAGGTCTTCCAAACATCACACATTACACCAGAGATGGTGGAACTTCCTAAACAATCTAATCTGTATTTTGAGCTATTTTACTAGGTCCCCGTTTCTCTTTACATTAACACCGCTTCTATGAAATAAGGTTTTTAGGGGTGGGTGGAACTTCGTGGACTCTCCTGGGGTTTTAACGTAACTCAGCAGAAAACTGTGGAGTAAAGCTTGGTGCGTTCCACCCACTCCTAGTTTCTATGGCAGTAAAAAATGGAAGGCAAGAATTGATGAAGAATGATCTTCAAACATAAGTTTAGTTTACCAGACCCTTCCAGTCATCACATGAATCATCATCATTTAGCAATACTTTTTTGGGCCTGTTACGTATTCTAAGGGTGGTGTCCATTTACACCCTGTGGAAGTGATACACAATATAGGGAAGTCTGTTAGATCTTCACTGGCATCCCAGCAAGGGAGTGAAACAAAAGATAGGGATGTAAGGCATCTTCTTGTTCTGTTTATGAAATGGGGGCTTTCATTGTAGACTGTCACCGTTTGCTCATTTCAAAGTCTATTCTTCAACCGAAGGTTGAATTAGTGTTTCTCATCACTCATGGCTCAGTTAATCCTGACCCAAAAATTGCTGTATATTCCCTGATTGCCAGGCAAATTGATCCCCCTGTTTAAGTTAATTTACAATATCTGGTGTAAGCCGCACACCAAATTATATATATATATATATATAAAATCAACTGTGATCAAGGCTCAGTTGGAGTAAAAACGTGTTGGTGTTTGCAGCAACAGTTTGCTTTAATAAATCTTGCAAATTTCCTGACATTCTGGAGTGCGGTGATCATATTTATTTATATTATAACTTTTGTATATATTATATACAAATATATGTAACTATTATTATAAATAATTATTATAACTTATATAAATATTATAACTATTATAACTTGTTTAAAAGCAGTACTGCCTGTAACATCTGTTGTGCTCTGTATAATTCAGAAAGGTAGAATGTGTTTTCAAACTCAGACGAAGGGGGATGTCCAGAGTATGGTCACTCACCTCATTTGTGATGTCAGACCAATTGCCTTCACCATCCATTGTTGTGCCTTGTGTATTGACGAGCACTATAGTGTTTTGGTATGAAGTGTTTGTTTATTTTAATCATAGTCAATCTCTCCATGTTTTGAGGCAAGAGACTGATCCTTCTGACTGTGATAACACCACCAGCACCACTGAACACACACTTTGAAGACACCCTGGCTACCGGACATAATAGATACTTTATTGACAGAGTGCTGAGTTTTAGTCACTGTTCCTTCATCCCAAGCCAATAGGTAATTGGGTCATATTCCAGGTACACTTCTGTTGAGTCTTGGACCATCTTCTGAATTGTCATTGGTGTTGCCACTTGCTGCTCCTTCTTTACCTATGCCTCTGTACTTGACTTAATCCCGCCATGTTGGCATGTTGGCAGTGAACTTGAAGCTGTTGTTGCTATGTGTTTAGTGACTGTAATAGTGTTGGTTGCTCCTCCTTAGACTGCTGTCTCTGGAGGTTGAAGACTGCACTTCATTGATAGACTTCTACTGCTCGATCATTCATGTAGTAGTTTGAGTTCCAATGTGTTGATACCTCCTGCATGGTCACTTTTACAGGTACCTTATTAGCATGCTAAATGATCCTCTACTGCTTCTGGGCTCTGAACGAATGACTAAAATTAGCGCAAATTCTTCGGTAGGTGACTGGTAAGTTGCTGACTACATTTTCCATTTTGAAGAAGTCTTGCACAATTTGGTTTATAGAGGGCATTAAAGAGCGAAAACTCCGAAGTATCCTCAATGAGCCATGGATTTATCAATAATACTGACATTTTCAGTGGCAACTAATCAAATGCTCAGACCTCTTGGTGAAACCAATCATAGACTTTAGTATTAAATCTGTCCAAGATATTGGCAGCTGTGTTTGACATCACCATGGCGAACATCGCAACTGTTGCATAACATCACAACTGTTGCATGCCACAGAATGCTCTGAAAGGCATTATCAACAATGAGACCAGCAGTTTGCCATTGCTTGAATCCCTTCAAGGAAATTCAGTGTGCAGTGATGCACATGTAATCTGTTGCTTGTCAACTGGTCCACATATTTGTTATGTGGTGGGTGGACTGGACAGAACTCTCTTTCATAGTGATGCTGTCTCCACAACATACAAATTTAAAATGACATTGGCTAAACAAAGTAGAGGGAGGAGTCTTCAGGACATGAAGAAAATTGGCTACTGTATGCGCAGTAGCCTCCAGTCTCTAGGACACTCTCTTCATGTTAAAAAAATATGCACTCAAAATATTACCCAAACAGTCCAAAAATATGATTTTGAGTTAATTTACCAGATGCTCACTTTCAAAACAGTCGCTCATACTCAAATTTGTGGTTTTGCACTCAAAAATTAACTGCTCACGTAACAAATTTGTCTGAAATCTTGGTTGACGTATCTGAGGTATAGGAACTGTGGCTCGCATTGGAAGGAAGATGCACACATTTAGATTTGTAGTTTGAGTTCATAAATACCTGAATGGCCTGCTCGGGTAAACAAGCTACTGGAAATATTTGTTGACTGTCCTCATTAATGAAACTGCTGCTTATGTTAAGAAGATGCCGCCCACATTGTGCAGACTTGTTTCCCTACATCTCACCTTACGATTGCTTCCTGAATGGGGGTCTTATTACGTGAAGTGGCCTGTCTTAATCTTGGTAAATATGCATACATTTGATTACATGAAATTACGAAAATTAGATTATGTATGCAGCGTAATAAAAATTTCACCCAGGTCTATTAAATGTCATGATGGAATTTGGGGCCAGATGTAGGTAGGGAAAAAATAGCTAGTCAGAAATTGCGATTTGCAATTTCCGACTCGCAAAATGGGATCCAATAAAAAAAAAGCGACACCAATTTGCGACTCGCAATTGATGTCGCACCACATTTTGCGAGTTCGCTTCTAGCGAGGTCGCTTTTTGCGACCTCGCTAAAAGCGAGCTCGCAATTTGCGAGTCAGGTGTCGCAAATTGCGACTGGCCCGCAAATTGCCTGCAGGTGCAGCATAACAGTTGGAAAATACACTTCCTGGCTCTTGGTGATGACATCAGAACCAGGAAGTAATCAAATACACCTGGGAGGAGGGAGGACCACACCCTTTCCAAACTGCAGTGCAAAACCCAGGAGAGAGGAGCTGCTGCTACTATGGAGGACACAGGCAGTGCAGGGAGAAAAAGAAAACTTACGTTTTCTGAGAAAGAACTTGAGGTGCTAACTGAGGAATGCTGCCAGCACCATGACAATCTGTTTGGCAAGGCAGCCCTGAGTGTCCCAGGCAAATCCAGGACCGGATCAATGCCATTGGGGTGAGCCACCGCACCCTGGATGAAATAAAAAAAAGGTGGTATGACCTGTGCTCCAGGACAAAGGAGAGGGTGGCAGAGCGGCTCAGGGAAATGAGGGGCACAGGAGGAGGCCCATCCACCGTCCCACCACCCACTGCCATGGAAGAAATGGTGGAGCAGACCCTGGAGCCTGAGGCTGTTTCTGGAATGGGAGAATTGGACAGTTCTGCACCAGGGACATCCAAAAGTGAGTACCATGAAATATGCATTCACACCTACAAATGCAGTGTCCACACTCTCCCAGTACACAGCAGCAGGCACAACCAGAATAGCTCCATTCCAGTCTAGCAACCACTAGAATGGTGCATTATGGGCAATGTAGTACAGTAGTTAGCATATCGGCAAAAGTTGATTATGAGGCATACAACAGATGTGAGAGACTGACAGTGTATTCCCTATGTCCCACAGGTCTCCCACACGACTCCCCCAGCAGCGACCACATCCAGGGAGGAGACAACAGGCCAGAGGCAGTGCAGGAGGCTGCAGCAGATATTCCAGGGCCCAGCAGGACACCACCACAGTCCTCTCTGGAACAAGAGCAAGAAATGGTGGAAGCTCACACGACCTCTGGCCCCAGCCCCACAGTAAGTCTCCCAGAGCCAGCAGCACGACCACGGCGCAGACACAGATGCCGAGTTCTGGCGGTGCCCCAAGAGGAGACAGGGGAGGTAGAAATGTCTGGAGTTGAGGCATCCCTCCTTAATGGTCAGCGCCTGCAAACAAGACAATTGCGGTCAATATCAAGTGCTTTGCACAGACTGGAGAACAACATGACCCATGGCCTGGCTGATGTGAATTCGCAGTTCACTAGACTCAATGATAATGTGGGCGATCTCACTCAGGCCATCCTCCAACTAGTGACGGAACTGGTGGCTGATCGACGCAGCGCAAGGCGCAGGGAGCGCGCTTTGACCGCATGGAAGCGTCCATTGGGCGTCTTGCTACGAACACTACTGGCCTGTCAAGACGGACCGTGAGTCTACAGGTCAAACTTGGCCACTTTGCTGGGGATGTGGCACAGGGACTAGGCCGCATCAGCCATGCAGTGGTCATGTTGGAAGCCAGGCAGGTGGCAAGGGGCACAGGTGAGACCCCTCAGGACAGTGAGGAGGGGTCCACAATCAGCAGTGTGTCTGCAAGTGACTCACGTGTGCTGAGGAGTGCAAGTGCACGGCAGGGGTCAGCAGACCCACCTGGGATGAGCCATGCTGGGAGAACAAGGAGGAGGGTGTAGGCCATAAGACAGCATGACTCATGAGGCACATGATGTCAATGTGTCCTCATAAAAATTGGACATGTACAGCCCCTTACGGACAGCAGTTTTATTTCAACATTTAGTACACAAATAAAAAGGTTTTGTTTGTTCCACTACATAACTGGGCTCTGTTTGTGTGACATCAGTGAGTGTGGTGACAGTTGCCACGTATCTGCCAAAGTATTGGGTTGCAATGTGGTCCCGTCTCTGTCTGCCTTGATTTGCAATGCTTCTATCCCTAGGCTGGCGATGTGGTAGCTCTTGCTCCTCATCCTCCGAATCTGTGTCTTCAGGGGTGAGATGTAGCCCACGTCTGGTGGCATTGTTGTGTAGGTTTGCCCAGGCGCCAACAATCTTGAATGCTGTTACTGGGGCATATTGGAGCGCACCTCCACTTCTGTGAAGGCATCTGAATCTTGCCTTTAACAGTTCTAAGGTCCTCTCAATGACAGTACTGGTACACCGATGTGCACTGTTATATCACCTCTCATTCTCATTGCCAGGTGTTAGGTACGGGGTAAGTATCCATGGTCTTAGCGCATATGCACTGTCACCTGTTTGGCAAAAATAAGCAATGTTAGCAGGGCATGGATGGTTTCTACAGTGACCTGTATGTATGGCTTCAGGGTGTATTCTGCAATACCTAATAGATATCCGTCTCCATACTCCCCATGTTCTAGGCGTTGGTGTATCCCACTGTGCCTGAATATGTATGAGTCATGTGTACTCCCTGGAAATTTGGCTCCAATGTCAGTGCTGACATTATGGGCGTCGCATACCACCTGGATGTTCAGGGAGTGGGTACATTTCCTATTGTGGAACACATATTCCAGATTGGCAGGAGGGCAGATTTGTATATGTGTCCCATCCACACACCCTATTACATGAGGGAAGTTGGCAATTCTGTAGAAGTCCAACTTGGTGCTGTTAATTTCTGCCTCATTCCTGGCTAGGTATATGTATCTGGACACGTATGTGAGTATGGCATCTAGGAAACATCTGAAGAATCGTGAGAGTGCACTTTGGGATACCACACCCGCCACAGCAATAACCCCCTGATAGCTACCCGAGACCAAGAGGTGCAGTGAGCATAGCACTTGCACATGTGTGGGGATGGCGCTGCCGCGCATTGTCTGTCGTGGAAGCTGCGCATTGAGTAGTTCAATTCATTCTAATATTGCTGCACTGCTGAGTCTATATATCCCCTCCTCCGTTTGTTGGGAAAGTGTCTGCCTGGTTCTGTATATTCTCTCCTGTCTCTGGCTCCTCCTCCTCCTCTGCTGGGCGGCATGGACTCTCCTCCTCCTTGGTATCACATACAGTTCAGCCATTTTGAGTAACCCAGACGCCTTCTCAGTCTCCTTTTATACTTTGGTTTTGGTTACCACCTGCTCTGACTTAGTGGTAATTAGGGTGTGCAAAATGGGCTTTTTGCGACTAGTCGCAATTTGCGAGTGGCTTTTTCATATGGTTTGCGACTCGCAAATTGCAACTTCCTCTTTGCGGGTCGCACAATGAGGTTGCAATTTTTGCGAGTCGGTAATGGCTCGCATCGCAATTTGCACTTCGGAAATGGGATTTTTGCATCCCATTTCTGATTTTGCGGAGTCACAAATTGCGAATCGGGCCATTTGCGACTCGCAAAACGTTGCTACATCTGGCCCTTAGACACATAAATTGAGTTTTCTGACATATGCACACATATGTGGTGTGTGATCTTTCCACAGCTGTTACAATATAAGTGTAAATCAAAATTGGCATCTTCATCTACATGTATCCATGTGCAGAAATAAATCTATGGCAATTTATAGGAATAAATCATGGACATGTTTCTGCAGTGATAGTAAGCAGAATTTCTGTCTATCTGGAAACTATGCAGTAGACGTTCTGCAAGTAGGAGGAAGTAGAGTCACATAGACCTGCATAAAAGTGCTCAAACAACATACATAGCAATAAGCACCAGCTACCAGACCCTCATTCTGCAGCTGTAGTGTACTGTCAGCAAGACCCAGACCCAAAGTCCAACATGCATGCAAAGGGCCTGAGGAAAAAGAGGACTTTCAGGGACGAAAATGCAGACATCATAGTATTGTCCATGTTGAGTATTATGGACAGCTCAACCAACACCAACCCATTCAATATAATAACCTTTCATCCAATGTCTTTGTTGCCTTTCCCGATAAAAATCATGGAGAAAACATAAATAGGCAGACATCATGATTAGCTGTTTAATTTCTTGGAGAAAAATGTAAAAAGGCAAATATCAGGATCAGCTATTAGATCCAGCTCAATCAGGATTCCACCCTGCTTATGGAACAGAAACATCCTTGGTGTGTGTCCTTGACCATCTGAGAATGCCGACAGTTAAGAGCCTTGCCCTAGTGTTACTTGATCTATCTGCTGCGTTTGATACTGCATCTCAAACAATTTTGCTGGCAAGATTGGTGGAGGTAAGCATTTGTGGTCCTGCCTTGTGCTGATGCATGTCGTATTAGGAGGGTATCTAGAGGGTAGATGCTAGGCTGTTCATTTTCTTTCTTTCCAAACTGAATTTAAAAGCTTAGGTCAAGGTGTTCCTCTGGGCTTTGCACTCAGTCCCAGCCTTTTTAAAATCTCCATTCACCCTCTAGCGTAGTTCATCAGAACCACTGGTGTAAATCTTATGAATTATGCAGATGACACACTACTGCTCTTGCTGACAGGTCGCTTCCCTCCTCACCGCTGCTAAACCCGACTGCCATACTTAACCTGGTATTTTATACTTTTAACTTTTCTTAACTTCCCCGGCTCGGCCTCGCAGCTGCACCCCGTGGCCCCGTCCCCCCTCCCTCCACCTAGATTCCCCGGTCTGTTTTTCACTGTCTCACTTTCCCACCTCAGCCCGCTCCCCCGCCCCCCTTGATCTCTCATTGGTCCAACCCCCCCCTCCTCCCAGCTGCCACTCCCTCCCCTCTTATGCCTGCCGGAGCGCGGATGCGCTGCTAGCACGCCAGATGCGTGCCAAAGGCAAGCCCGTCTGCACCCGTCCACGCCCGTCCGTGCCAAGACCGCGCCCAGCGCCAGACCCCCTGGCCAACACGCCCGTACCACCAGTCACCACTACACTGCCTACGACCTCCACGCCCTCAATCCAGTACGCTCCTCCACCTGCTTCCAGTCCACCCCGACGTGCACCAAAGGACCCTTCTCCTGCAAAGCCTGTAATTTCACCTGCAACCTAACCTCCAAACTCCAATTTAAGGCCTCAGACTGCCGTCTAAGATGCATCCTGCTCAACACCCGCTCCGCCCACAAGCATGCAATCGAACTCTGAGACCTACTGACCACATCCTCGCCCGACGTCGTATTCCTCACCGAAACCTGGATGAATTCGGCTTTGGAACCAGACATAGCCATAGCCATACCAGAAAACTACAAGATCACCAGAAGAGACCGCAGCAACAAACCAGGAGGAGGAATCGCCATAGTCCACAAAAACACCATAAGTGTCTCCACCAGCTGCCATGACACCATCAAATCTGCTGAGCACCTCCATTTCAAAATCCACATCAACGCCAACACCACCCTCAGAGGAGCACTGGTCTATAGATTCCCAGGCCCCAGACCGCAGTTCTGCGATGACATCCCCGACACCATCAGCTCCCAAGCCCTCGCCTCAACGGACTACATCCTCCTCGGCGACCTGAACTTCCACCTAGAAAAAAACAATGACACCAACACCACCAACCTAATCGCCAACCTCGGCCTCAAGCAACTCGTCACGTCACCCACCCACACCTCAGGACACACACTCAACCCCATCTTCTCAGCCAGCAACCACGTCTCCTTCAGCCACACCACCGAACTCTTATGGACCGACCATCGCTGCATCCATTTCCCCTTTCAGAAGCCAGTCACTCACCACCTCATCACTAAACCCCCCCCGCCGCTACTAGAACAGAATCTCAACAGAACAGCTGATCTCCACCCCCGCCCAGGTACCCCCCCAGGACCTGGGACCCCAGCACAGCTGCCACCTACCTGCACAAATGGCTAGAAGACTGCGCCAACACCCTCGTACCACTCAAACAACCCTCAGACTCCCACCACAGACCCAAGGCCAGCTGGTTCACCCCCGACCTGCAGGCCTCCAAACGGGAATGTCAAAGAATGGAGAAGACCTGGCGCCTTGCACCTACCGAATCCAACCACACCTCCCTCAAAACTGCCATCCGCAAACATCACCAGCTGATCCGCACGACCAAAAGAACCAACTACAAAAGCCGAATAGACACCAACACTCACAACAACAAAGAGCTCTTCGGCATCATCAAAGAACTCTCCAACCCCAGGACCTGCTCCCACGAACCCTCACCATCACAGGAACTCTGCAACTCCCTCGCCACTCACTTCCGTCGAAAGATCGAAGACATCCACAGCAGCGTCGAACCCCAGACCCATCAGACAACCACAGACAACCAAGAACCCGACACATCAAACAACACCAACCCTCTATGCTCCTGGACCCACGTCAACAATGAAGACACCATCAACACCATGGCCTCCATCCACTCCGGCTCCCCCTCAGACCCCTGCCCGCTCCAGATCTTCAACAAAGCCAGCAACATAATCGCACCCCACCTCTGCGCAATCATCAACAGCTCCTTCGAGACAGCCACTTTCCCGGAGAGATGGAAGCACGCCGACATCAACGCCCTGTTGAAGAAACCCAAAGCAGATCCAGATAACCCCATTAACTACCGACCCATCTCCCTCCTCCCCTTCCCAGCGAAGGCCATCGAAAAAATCGTTAACAGCCAACTTTCCCGCTACCTGGAAGACAGCAGAGCACTCAATGCCTCCCAATCCGGATTTCGTAAAAACCACAGCACGGAGACCGCACTCATTGCTGCCACAGATGACATCAGAACCATGCTCGACAAAGGCGAAACCCCAACTCTCATCCTCTTGGACCTTTCCGCAGCCTTCGACACCGTCTGTCACCACACCCTTCGAACAAGCCTCCACCACACCAGGATCCATGGCAAGGCCCTCGACTGGATCTCCTCTTTCCTCTCCGGCAGAACCCAGAGAGTCCGCCTTCCGCCCTACCTGTCCGAATCCTCCAAAACCGTCTGTGGCGTCCCTAAAGGATCCTCCCTCAGCCCAACACTTTTCAATGTTTACATGGCTCCCCTCGCCAACATTGCATGATCCCTCAACATCAACATAGTATCCTACGCAGACGTCACCTAGCTGATCATCTCCCTCACAAAAGACCCCACAACAGCAAGAAACAACCTACACAAGGGACTTCACGCTATCGCCGACTGGATGGAATCAAGCCGCCTCAAGCTAAACACAGACAAAACAGAGGTTCTCAGCCTCGGCAGCAAACTCCTGGTGGCCTACATCCCTCGGAGCCGCCCCCACCACCCAAGTACGGAACCTGGGCATCATCCTTGACTCAGCACTCAGCATGATTCAGCAGGTCAACGCAGTCTCCTCTTCCTGCTACAACACCCTCTGCATGCTCCGCAAGAGTTTCAAATGGATTCCCGTTGAAACCAGAAAAACAGTCACCCATGCCCTAGTCAGCAGCCGACTGGACTTCGGCAACGCGCTCTATGCAGGAAACACGGCCAAACTACAAAAGAAAATACAACACAACTAAAACGCCTCCGCCCGACTCATCCTTGACGTCCCACGCCAAAACCACATTCAGCCCATCTCAGAGTACTACACTGGCTACCCGTGTCGAAGAGGATCACCTTCAAACTATTCACCCACACACACTGCCAAGCCTAGCTGGACATGTGGCAGAGTGTCTGGTATATGAGCTTGGAGTGGAATTGTGCATAATTTGCAAGGTTAGGAAGAGGCTATAGGTCAAGAATAGTGTTGAGTAAAAGGTACTCATTTTGGTGTTTTCTTCGCCTCTAAAATTGTACAAGTAATCATGGTCTGACACTCCTGGTACTTCATTTTGGTGTTGCCACCTAGGGATGAACCACTGCTTCTATTGCTCTGCTATTGGTGTCCTTAAAATGAACAGAAAGAGTCGCACAATGGGGAACAGCTAATTCCAGAATGCCCACGTTTCACTAGATGAGAGACTGTGCCAGGTTCATGAGGCAATGAGTCCCCACGTTAAGGAACCTCCTAAAGCACCAAAATCAGGAAATACAATTCTAAAGTAAATGGGCCTACTTAATAATTAAGCTCTAGTTCAAATAAAATGTAAAAGAGTTTATTACAAATTCAAAGTAGGTGATACAGAGTCAAATGCCATGAAGACTCTCAATGTAAAATTTATACAGGTATGCAAAAAATCTGAAGTTATCCTAACTCGCACGTGGCAGCAAAATTGAGAGAGTAATGAACAACATCCCTAGTAGAGCAGGAGAGTTTTCTTTGGCTTACCCCAAATACAGGGTTTTTATACATTATTCTTGCATATGAAATTGCATGATCTGCAGACTCACTGTAGTGTGTACAAATGTAGCACTTCATCAGGAAACCAAAACTCATGAAAAATAATTGTCATATTGCCTTAAGATCTAAGCACTGTCCCACTACTTTAATAATTATTCAGCACACTCTATGTTCATGTAATCTGGAGTTGTGTGAACAAAACATGATACATTAACAAAAATGTGTTCTACGAATTAATAGGATACAGTGAACAAATTGAAGGGCCTTGGAAATGTTGTCAGCTGCAACTGAAATGTGGGCAGTTCATCAAGAGGAGTTTAATAATAACAGTTAAAATGAACCAGTACGTCTTAGCTTGTCTGTGTGCTGCAGAGTTTGTGAGGAAACAATTTGGCAGGGGGAAGAACAGAATGAGTGAAAGAGATGTCTTCTATTTGAGACAAGATGGTGCTTGTAAAAAATGTAGGCTTAGTTAACATATAGCAAGAAAACATATTTCTACACTTCATAAACAATGTGTTTCAAAATCAATAGTATTACATTAGTGTATACATGTATGATTGAATGTGAAAATGCTTTCTGCACATTTCTAATAATGGGAAATTTTAGCAAGATTATTCTATTCAGAGATTATAACAAAGTTTGCATCACGTTTTTCTTCTTGCGGGTAGTTTCCTCCATCAACTTTAGCTGGTTGTACACACAATTTCAAGTTCTCCTTCTCTCTTTTGCTTTAATGGCTTGCTTTTATCCTTACACCCACAATTTAGAAACACTCACACAATTTAAACAAAACTACAAATACGACAATAGCACAGATCATTACTATTATTGCAGGAATTAGGATAAGTCTTATATTTCCCCCACCTAAACTATCAAGCCATTCCCTAACATTTCTAAAACCCTTCCCTATCTCACTAATCGAGGTACCTAGGGCTTGATGTTCTAACATTTTGAACAGTGATTTCCTAATTGCGATTATATCCATATTGCAAATAGAAAAACACTATTCCTAATGTATGGGACTTTTTTTTAATTAGTGATTCCCAGTGGTTTGCAAAACTGACCTATCTGATGACTATTAATAAGGTAGGTTGCAATTTTCAACCTATTAGGAATGACAGCCATCACAGGGATGGTGGCTTGCTGGGGTCACCAGACTACCATGTCTATGATTGTTTATTGATAAAGCAATATTTTTTTTTTCAATGCAGCCTGTTTTCTTTGCAAGAACACAAGATGCATTCAAAAAAAGAAAATGAAACGTTTATGTTTCTGTTTTAAAAAAAAATATATTTTTTTTATTCTCAAAGGGGACGGGGTTGTCATGGGAATCCCGTCCCCTTTGCGAATGGTCTATCATCACTTTTGAATTGGTGGTTGAGTATTAATATTTAGCAATCACAATTACGTTGCAAAACATTAATACATGCAAATCGGCATTTGGAAAGAATGCCCTAATCACACACCTTCCAACTGCTTAATCACAAATGCAAATTATGGTTTGGTAACAAGTCACTGAATCATAATTAGCTTTTTGTACATTAAAACAAGGTTTTCTGCAGATCAGGCCATTTGCGCCCTCAAAAAATAATTTCTACATCTGGTCACTAGTATTTTCCATAGGGCATGGTCTTCTAAATCTTAAACTTCATGAGAAATGTTAGTAATGTTTTGTATGTATTCATTAATACCTGTTATCAGGTGTAAAGGTACAGCACCTGTCAGTTTTGTCATAGCATTTATCAAAATATGTAAAATGTGAAACTACTATGGGAAAATTGTTGTTGAAATGCTTTAGTTTAAAGATGTATTGAGTTGTAACTAGAAAATTGATGATGAGATGTTTAGGTCATATAGAAGTCTAAATTATGCAATGAATGTTTAGGCCACATTTTCGTGTTATACACCATTAATTTTAAACTGGATGCTGTCTTTTTGTGTTCTGTTCAACTTGCTCGTGTTCATTCCACCTTCCAATTAGTGTCTCCCTGCAAAGCCATCTCTCCCCTTGTTTCCCTGAGAGTCAAGCAGATTATGTATATGAATTAGTAACGTACAATATCATGTTAGAAAGTGTGTATTGTGAATGAGGCTTCCATGTGATGGACCCAAGGTATCATTGTCAAGGACTTCCACTGGAAGTTCTGCAGAAGAGGTAGGAGATCTATGAGCGATTGTTCAAAAAATGTTTCTTTTTTTGTTATACATCTACGGAATGCAGTTGCTGAGTAAGCAATGTAAGATTTCTCTTACCGTAGTAAATGGGTTAGTGTTTGAATATTTATGTAATTTTAATTATTACATTGTTGTTTCTAATTTGTCAAATGAAACTCAAACCATGGTCATGCTATGCTGAATTTGAAGAATCTAATACTAGAATGTGTGGTTTTGCTATACAACTTTCTAAGGTCTTGTATTTGGGGAGTATGATCATTATTTTCTCCCATGTGCTTTGCATGAGGTTCATTTTCTTTTTATCATAGACGGGGATAGTTTGTCATTTTCAGGTTCTCTATTGAGCTGCCAATACTCTAAATGAGTTAGACACTTAGAATGTTTGTTTAAAATAATGCCTACGTTTTATGATTTTGCATCTTTTCCCTGTATTTCTGATCTGATCATTGAATGGTGATATCTGCTTATGCTCTATTGTATCATACTTTAGTTTCTCTGTAAAAAGATTCTCTTTTGCCTATTTTTGATCTAGAACTAAGGGCCTTAATATGAGTTTGGTGGTCCCACTGCGGAACTGCCAAACTCGCAGGGAGGACACCACCGCCATGGCGGTGGCATCCCCCGAGTGTATTACAATGTTCCTGCGAGGCTGACCGGCGGGAACATTGTAGTACGGAGTTACCGCTGGACTGCCCAGCAGGAACAGTGCTATGATATTGGTCAAGGCTCCCTTAAGGGAGCCGAGACCCATACCATAGCACACAGCACCTTTGGAATGTGCAGACAGTGCACATTCCGACAGTGTTGGGCAGGGGGGCCCAGTGGCCTCCGGCACTCGATTCTGTGAGCCTTCTCATAGAAGGGACCCCACCATGAGAAGCCTGGAGGAAAGCTGAGTTTTAATCAGCCAGGTGCTATCTGTCCAAAACCAGATTTTACTCTTCTTCAACATTCACTCCACTCATATGAAAGGCTCCAGGAAACACTAAAGCAAGGTAATATAATCCGGCCAATCACACAGCAAATTAAAATAGGCAGTCTTACCACACATAATAAATCCCTCTCATAATTTGTTCTTCATCAATGATAAAATCATAATTTATAAAATAACTCCTTTCACACTCACTCTCACCCACAAACACAATTGCCCAAATTCTTTACCATTCCATTCTCAATCTTGAGTACATGTTTGACAATCTAAATTCTTCTTAAGCCTTAATCTGCTCTCTTTTCTCTTTTTCATCTCTCAAATCTCTCACAATTATAACATTTCTTCATTTGTATTCTTTAACAAATTAACACTCTTCATTTCTTAAACTGCACACATACTCCTGATTAGTACTTTTCATTTTCTGTTTATGCAATTGTTTTTAGTAATTTAGCATACTTAAAATCCTTATTGACATATTCATCTTCAGAGATAAGTAGATCTACCAGTGAAACATTGAAATCTGACAAACAAGGATAGGGAATGAGATATTGGTAATTGCAACTAGGTAGCACCTTCACATTAGAAGGAAGGAAAGTACACACAAAACATTATTTAATTCCCATTATTTCAAAATACTCTGGTAACATTTTAGTGAAGCTATTATTAGGAAATCCACTATCAACTTTCTCTATGTTTTAGTGTGTTATGTGTAACTTCATGATATACTTTAGGTGATTCAGTCTCTGTGGAGTCATATTCCACTGGACAAAGGAGGCATAGCAACAGGACAACTAGGATTACTAGTATCATTATCACGGTGATAAGTCTATTAATTTTTCAGCATTTGTTTTGTACTATTTTCTATTGAGACTATGAAAAAAGCAACATTTTTCATGGATATTCAAAATTAACAATACCTTCTTTAAAGCAATGATAAATGTTTTTGTTTTCTTCTTATTTATTAGAAAACAATAATCAATATTCAAAAAGTTTATTTTTTCCAAAAGGTCAGGCTCTCAAAAAGCAAATCTTTCTTCTTCTTTATCAAGATCTTACTTAAAATTTCACAGTTCAGATTTTTTATTTTTAATAGTCTCTTAAACGTAAAATTTCCAAGGTGGTTCTTTTTCTTCAGGCTCACTTTTACGTTCACTTTCAAAGGTGTATTGGCAACAGTGTATTGGGACTATAGGTCTCTTGTTGTGACTCTTCTATTTCTTCAGATATAGATGTTAGATACACCCATTCTGCTGAAACATACTGTTTGGAGTGCTTTTTATTACTGATGTTTTAGCAGTTGGTGCTACTGGTACTTTCACCTTTTTTCTGAGTCTAGCTGTTCATTGATTGACTTTTGTCTTTCATTCTGCCAGTGTTTTCTTTTAGACATTCTTTTGAATGATTATGTTGTTTCAGCCCTTTTGTCTTCGCTACTAACTACTTCTGAGTCTCCCCCCTGATGTAGTTGAACTTTGATCAGCATCAGTAGCACTATTCACTGTGAAGTGCTTTATTACTCTGGGGGTTCTTGTGACTCAAATATTTAACTGCTGACTTTCACTGTTTGGATTAGAGACTACTTCTTTTTGCTGCCCCTCATACTATGACTTGGAAAATGGTCACTGCTACCTTCACCAGGATCTTCACTTTCATCAACAAGAACTTCTGCTTAATTTTCTTCACCAATGCCATTTTCTTTTTCATCCCTGTGGATCCACATTGCGAACTTCAGTTTGACTCTGGAAATCAGTGGCTGTTTTCACCACTTCTTCATCCACCACCTTCACTCTTTTCATATAAGTAGTGTGGATCCACTGTAGAATTCGGCCACACTTCACAGCAGTGTTTATCACTAGTGTAACTTGATATGGACCATGTCATCTCTGCTCAAGATAATTCTTGCAAATATGTCTTCTGATAACCTACCAATCACCTGGGTTCAACAGATGACATTGAAGTTCTTCAGTTGTGCTGTTGTCAAGTTAACCTGGTGAAAAACAGATTTGACCAAATCAGCTAGACTATTACAGTAATCTAGAACAGTGTCATCAGTAACTAAAACAAGTGTAGCTGAAGGAATATAAGCCAATCTCTACTCTGCCCATCAACACTCCATGGGGCATGCGACCAGTCTTTTTATTAAAGATACTTCTGATACCCATCAAGGCAAAAGAAAGAGCGGTTGGCCATTTCACACCAATGGAAGTGCACACTATAGCAAATTTGTTTTTGATAGTTCCGTGCATTCTCTCAACTATTCCAGAAGAATAAGGATGATAACTACAATAGAATTTCTGCTAAATTTGGAGAGCTGTGGAAATCAGTTGCAAAATATCATTTTTATAATGGGAACCACGTTCTGTCTCAATAGAGGTAGGCATGCCAAATCTCAAAATGAATTCCATCAATGCGAGTTTGGCAACTGTCAGACTGTCTGATCTATGTGTGGGCTATACCTCAACCCATTTAGAAAACAGGCAGGCAATCACAAAAATTTACTTAGGTTCATTGTAATCTGGCATTTCAAAACAATCCTGGAGTCTTGTAAATGAGTCCTCAGATTTGCCAACATGGTTCATAAGAACATTAGTTTTTCTGACTTCATTATTCTTTTGACATACCAAACAATGACTACACAAATCGTACGCCACATTTCTAAATTTTCTGTTTACCCAATACTTAGCAAATATCCGTACAATTCTATCTCTCCCTGGGTGTGACTGATTGTGCACATATCTGGCCATGGAATGTAGCATTTTGTTAGGCAATACATATTTATACTCTGGAGTGATGTACAAGTACTGATAATTCTTCTCATAACCTAACATTTCCCATTTTCTTTTCTAATCTTCTGGAGCTTCCTCCTAAAGATCCTTCAATTCACTCAAAGACATTTGAACTGAATTTAATATGAAACAATTCACGTCTTCTGTGTTTACCAGAGACTTTCCTTTTGTTTAATCCTGCTCTATTCCTTGAATCACTGCTTCATTCTCCAGTGCACAATATCCAGGAGTTACCATACCTTTGCCAACCTTACTGGCAGCACACTTGACTACATCAGTCTCTTTTGGTTGTTGTACTGCTTTCAACAATTCAATTCACGTTTATAGAGACCCATGATCTGCCCCTGGGGGATGCAGAAAGGCCAATATATGGCAGCAATATATGTTTTTAATAACATAATGGAGTGAGTCTTACCCATCCTAACATCAGGCCCCTTCCTCACCCCTAAAACCTCAAAAGTCTTTCTGTTCCCCTGCAGACTAAAGCATCTCAACCCAATTGTGAGAGGACACTTGATTCTTTATGGTGTTGTTTTTACGTATGGGCCAAGAGAGTGTGGCTAACTCCCAGTATCGCCCCACTTGCAATGGTGAACAGCTGCACTTTTTGGGGCTGTGTAGGATGCCATCTGGAAAAAACTATCAGACCCAGACAGTTCTGAAATATAGACATCTGGGGGCGTCCAGGCTGGTGTGCCTTTCATGCATCCCACACCATTTTCTTACTCACAATCTCCTTCAAACCTCAAATGTTGACAAAACTACACATTTTCACAACAGGAAAGGATCATACCAAGGTCAACAGAAGGCCCTACGCCAGGACATGGTTTGATCCTGTCAGGGGCACCAGGTCCAGTTATGAGCACTAGGTCCAGCACAAAAGTGGGTAAGTGTACTATCAACACAACTAGAGTAATGCTGGGTGGTAGGAATTTTGTGGATTCCTGCTGATTCTAAATGCTTCCATCACAGAATTGTAAGGAAAATGCGTGATTTCAGACAAAGTTTGAGGTTTGCATGGCATTGTGAGTAAAAAAGAACTCATGGGATACACACAAGGCACACCATCCTGGACTCCACTAGGGGGCTAGTTTTCAGAAATGTTCAGGTTTGCTAGGCTTCCATACATGGCAGCTGAACGTGGGCCCAAAATTCACAGCTATGCACTTTGCAAAAAAATGGGTAGGTTTTGAGTGGAAAAATGTGATGTGGCCATGTTGCATTTTGGCCCCTTTCCTGTTGCGGGTACGAGGCTTGCCCATTTTTATTGGAAAATTTAGGGTACTGATGAATGGAAGGAGGTTTGTGGTTCCCAGCAGATTCCAGAACTTTTCATTACAGAAATCTGAAATAACATTTCTTTAATCAGAATTGAAGGTTTGCATGGGATTCTGAGTAAAATAACCTGGTGAGAGCCATGCAAGTCACCCCATCCTGGATACTTCTGGTGTCTAATTTTAAAGAATGGACAGGTGTGTTAGGATTCCTTATGTGCTGCCTGAGCTAGGGCCCAAAATGCACAGCTACCCACGGGCCTGTTTTGAGTAGAAACATTAGGTGTATCCATGTTGTATTTTGGGCTGTCTCCTGTCGTAGGCATTGGGCCTACCCACAGAAGTGAGAGACAAGTAAGGTACCATGTTTATCAGACGACTTAGGGGAATGCTAGGTGGAGGGAAATTTGAGACTTCCGACAGATTCCAGAACTTTCCATCACAGAAATATGAGGAAAAGGTTTTTTTTAGTCAAGGTCTGAGGTTTGCAAGAAATCTGGGATAAAACAACCTGGTGAGAGCCATGCTTCTTCTAGGTGTCTAGTTTTAAAAATTTTACAGGTTTGCTAGGATTCCCTAGGTATTGGCTGACCTGGGGCCCAAAATCCACAGCTACACACTTTGCAGAAAAGGGGTCCGTTTTGTGTGGGAAGATGTGATGTATCCATGTTGCGTTTTCGACGATTCCCTGCCTTGGGCACTAGGACTACCCACAGAAGTAAGGTACCATTTGTTTGAGAAGACTTAGGGGAATGCTGGATGTAAGGGAGCTTGTAGCTCCCAGCAGACTGCAGAACGTTTCATCACAGAAATGTGAGGAAAATGTGTTTCCCAACAAAGTTTGAGGTTTGCAAGGGATTCTGAGAAAAACAAACTGGTGAGAGCCACATAAGTCACCTCATCCTGGATTTCCCAAGGTACCTCATTTTAATAAATTTACAGGTCTGCTAGGTTTCCCTAAGTGCCGGCTGAGCTAGGGCCCAAAAACCACAGCTCCCCACTTTGCAACAATACAATCAGTTTTGAGTGGAAAAATGTGATGCATCTATGTTGTGTTTTGTGCGGCTTCCTGTTACAGGCACTGTGCCTGCCCACACAAATAAAGCACCATTTTTATCAGAAGACATGTGTGAGCATAGAATAGCAGGACATTTGTTATTAGCACGTCGTATTTCACTGCATTTGTGCCTTTCAAAACTTAGCCAGGGTAAGAAAGAAAGAAGACATTTTGAAAAATACTCTCTAAATCATATGGTAGTACAGGTACTCACAACTTTAGAGATGTACAAATAACCACTTCTCCTAAACTCCATATTAGGTGCCCACTTCAGAAATTCATAGGCTTCCGTGGGGCCCATTTTTCACTCTATATATTTTACCTTATGAATTGGTCTATACTTGTTACACAATGAAAAACCATTTTACTGTGCAGCTCAAAAACCCTATATATCCCGGCAACCAGGAGAGCCTAGCGGACATAACAGTATATTGCTTTGGTAAATCGGCCATTGTGACAAAAAGTTACAGATGACAATGTTGTCACAAATAGTCATTTGTCCCACTAATTTTTAGTATTTCTGTATTTCAAAAGTTATTTTCTTTGATAAAACCTTGAGAGATCTACACATATGACCCTTTGCTGAATTCAGAATATTGTCTACTTTCCATAAAACTATAGCTTTTCTGGATCACCCATAGGTTTTATACTGTTTTCCACCACAAACTGTAAGTAGGCTGAGAGCACAAAAAATAGAGAAAATGGGCAACCTCTTGGAAAAATTCAAAAACTTTGGCAATAAAATTGTTTTTGCATTCAGCTCTACATATTCCTGAAAGCTGTGAAAATGGTGACTTGAGCACAGCAAACCGTTCAATGATGCCATTAAAAAAAACAGTTACTTTTATCAAGAGCACCTTTTTCCTGAAATGTTTCCCCATCCTCTCCCAGGGACTCTACAAACCTTGGGTTCTTTTAAAATCCCTACAGTGTTTGGAAAAAAGGACACAACTTTGGCCTTGAATCCTTATGTGGAAAAATAGTTATGGAGCCTTAGTGCAAACTACACCAACTAGCCAAAAAAGGGGTCAGCGACACAAGAAATTCTAGGACTTTCAGTATATCCCTGTGAAATTTGACACCAAACAAGAACTTTGTTTTGAAATTGAAATGCAAATAGGTATTGGCTATCTTTATGGAGGTTCATGGAGGGAAACACTTGGATTAAGTCAATTACTGTATACCATTCCATATTTATGGAATCTGGAACAGATTACTGCTGAATATATTTTAATTATGTTTCTCAAATCCTGCACTATTCTCCATTTAGCACTCATTTTCTTTCATTCCAATCATGGGAGGGGTGCAAGGACTACCAAGATCTCCCTGAAGAATTTCCTGTTCAATCATTTTCCAATAAATGTTTTTCTTCTTTCTTCTGCTTCTCTTGAAATTTTGCATTGTTTAGTTCTGCGAAAAACTGCATTTGGTTTGATGCTTAGCCTAACAAGCTTTGCACTTTTTTCAGTCCTATTTCTTTACTAGAGATTACAACTTTGACTTTTCTTCCCAAGAGGGGGTTGAGACTTCCACAGAGTGGGTAGCCCCCATATCTATCAAGAAAGAAGTGGGATTGCCATTGACTTTACTTTCAATATATGGGCCACACTGGTCTATGGCTGCTGAAGGGCTGCTCCAAGTAACTAATCCACCACCCCCTCGGGCACCATCTCTAAGAATTATTTTTTGAAGAAAACTAAGGAAACTCATTAGTCTGAATAAATACATTCTGTTGATACCCTGAATTATATGACATTTTGTTTTTCATAGTTTGCTGCAAAACTGGGGCTTTAGGAATATGCATGCAAATCTGCCTCTGACCCTGCATATTCTGCAAAAGAGCTGGTCAGGCTAGGGCCAATGACTGTATCTGTGTCTGATTCACATTTCTCTAAATAATAAAATCACTCTGGATTCAATCTGCAATTTGTTGGCATTCCTTTTTCCAATTACTGATTTCATAACAGAAATGATAAGGTGTGCTGTTCTTCAGCATGTCAACCTTTGTATTCATCCCAGAACTGTTCACAACCCCTCCTCCATGACCTTGCATTAGCATCATCCCATTTCCCACTCTCATGCCTTGCATTGAAGACATCACATTCATTTTAGCACTGTCAGATGACATATACACCAAATCACAACTGATCAACTGATTCCTACTATTCCTCCCAAACTACTTTTTCTGTGCAGCCTCCCATTTTCTTTGATTTTCTTCTGCTTCTCATCAAACCAGTCACTACTTTACTTGGCAAATTTCAAGATTTCATGTATACTCTTTATCTACTAGAATGTAACACTTTGCTGTATATGAGAACTGAGTTTGGGACCCAAACCATCATGAAAGCAGAAACTAAATCACTAGCAGCATCTTTCTCTGGATCTTCAACTCCCCTGTGCTTAAAATTATTCATGGGCCTCTCATAGTAAGCATACATTGATTCATTTAGTTCTTGTGAAGATCTCAAAACCTTTTCCCAATTATTATCTCCCTATGACACTTCTTTTCTTTTTCAAATGCTAAATTGCCTCCTTGTACTTTCAGGAACTACATCAGAAGGAGAATTGCTTTGCATTAACCTAACTGGTTTTTCAGTTGACCAAGAAACATCAACCTAACATTCACACCACACATCATTAAGAAATACAATCCCAAACAATGAATTCAAATCAGTCCAAACCATGTTCAAAGTAGCAGTCAACCTATGAACCTCCTTGTATCACTTTTCTGGTTCCTCTCGTAATTTTGGAAAACTTGTTGTAAAAGCATAAAGATCACTTCTTGACGAAGGTGCATGCACATCATTCCCTCCTTGTACTTTTCTTAATGGCAATTCTGAAACTGTCCCTATTTCTGAATCATTGGTTGACCCCTTTGCTTTCTTTCCTGTTTCTCAAGTTTATTTTCATTAATTGTTTAACTTTTTCACCTTTCTCTATATTTCTTTAAATCTTTCCATTTCCTTCTCTTTTCAACAAAGGGCCTGATTTAGATTTCAGCGGATGGGTTACTCCATTACAATGGTGACATATATCCTATCTGCCGAAATATAAATTTCATAAGACATAATGCGATTTATATTTAGGCGGACAGGACATTCGTCACCGTTGTGACGGAGTAAACCGTCCACCAAAATCTAGCTCAGGTCCCAAGTCTTTAATAAGAGCTCTTAAGAAAATTAAACCTAACTCTTTTAAGTCATAATTTTTCAGTTCAATCTTGTCATTTCTTTTAACATTTTTCATTTTTCTGATTCCTAATTTGGACTCATCAGTCAATACCTCAAGTTCGGTATATGCCTCATTTGCACGCCTTGCTGCTTCTTTGATCAAATACCTCATATCATTAACACTCTATGTCAATAATCCATTCAAATCAACTCTTCCTTGTAACATTTCTCCAAATTAAATTTTTAGGAGCCCAATATTAATAACCCTCTCTGTTGGGGTTCCCTTAATAACAGTAGCGGCAACAGGCAGATCAATTGGAAATAGAGGAACATTTGTAGTATCTCATCTAGCACTTGCAATATGGTCATTGCATTCTCAGATGGAGCACTGTGTATGGTACTCATAACCACAAATGCAGTTGTTTCTTGTGCTTGTATAAAATTACTATCTCCGGCTGTGCCTGTATCTGGAACTGAAGCAGGACCAGGTCCCTTTCTCTGCACTCCATCACTATATGATGTAGGTCTAGAATTCAACGGCTCAGTCTCTTTGACTATTGCATGAAAAGCTCTTATTCCCTCCATCATATCATCCTTACAGCACCCCTCCTGTCTATCACACTTGCTTTTAAGTCATTGTCTAAATCAACCCTTCATCTGCTTTGACATTTCTCTCTCTCTTCCTCCGTAGCAATCCAATCAAATTTTTTCAATGCCTCAAACCATGAAGATCTAGGTAACAGTTCTTGTAACAGCAGTTTGTCTCAAGCAATCCAGCTTTCTAATGTCAAATATACCCTCTAAAGGAAACTTCAGATCTTTGTCAAAAGAGGTATTTTCATGCCACATGCCATTCAGAAATCAAGATATGTGCTTAGACCCCAATGTCTATCCTCATGTTGCGGATACAAATGTTCACTCAGCAGGTAATTTCTGACCCTCAGTAGAAGATACAATAGAACCTTTATGCTTTTTCCACACAGCACAGATTATTTTTTTACTCAAAGCAATCATAAAATCCACACAGAATAAACTAGCAAACAACATCCAATCCCAGCACGGCAATGGCAAATGTTAACCAATCTCAGCAACCAGCCAATGATAGCGCAACTCTGTGGTAATGTCTTACCAATCCCAGTGTGGCTTCTCAGCTGGCTAACCAATCACAGTTTGGCTGCTAAAAAGCTTCACAGAGAGACCGTGAACAATTAAGAAATCTTTTTTTCAATGAATCTCTTACAAATACACAAAATAAATCTTGGCTGCTCAACTTAAACAGGAGAAAATTCAGCAAGTCAGAATAAGACAGATCTCACAAACAATAAAACAGGAGCAGTACCTTTGCTACAATAATTAAACACGATTCACACTAAACAGACCCGTGTCCTGTGGGAGTCCACTCCTGATTAATGTATCTACTCCTGTGCACTTAAGAGCAAGAGTCATTGACCTAAATAAGACATAAAATCCCTAGAAACTCCTAGAAAGAAAAACTTTTTTTCCCCAAAAATCCTTTATATGTGCCTATATATCGCAAAACACACTACCTTTTGTAAACAAGTAAAACCACAACATCTCGAGATCTTGGATTTTGACTAATCTGAAAACAAATGTTAACAATAATAAACCAAGCTTTTCACACAATTACAAATAAGAATAGTACAGCAAGACACCACTAATCAAACTGCCAATCAAACCAAGAATCAAGCTCACATATTCAAATGACACACATACCTAATAACTATCCATCTCTCAGCACAAGAGTTATCACCTCAATTGTTCTTCATAAAGATGCTCACAGACACCAGAATCATTCCACCCTTTTCATACTTAGGATCTAAATTGTTTAGGAACAGCACAACAAGTCAACTTTTGAATGCACAAACTGTACTCTGGTGCAAATTGCGGACATGCTAATTTGCCTACTTTGCATTATTGAAAGTTATGCAGCTGATTTAGGTAGTCCAATCATCTTTGGGCCCTAGGAATAGTGACTGCTTGCTTCACCATCTTTTTTTTAAACCCGAGATGAAGCAAGCCTGATTCACAAAGGTAAACCTACATTTTTGTTTAGGTTTAATTTTTTTTCTGTATTTACAAACTAGAGTTAATTCACAATCAGGGCGGAGACAAGGCTATGGGGGTCATTCTGACCCCGGCCGGCGGCTGAAGCCGCCGGCCTGGCTGGGACCGCCAGAATACTGCTGTGCGGTCAAAAGACCGCCGCGGGTATTCTGGGTTTCCCGCTGGGCTGGCGGGCGACCGCCAGAAGGCCGCCCGCCAGCCCAGCGGGAAACACCCTTCCATGAGGATGGCGGCTCCGAATGGAGCCGGCGGAGTGGAAGGGGTGCGACGGGTGCAGTTGCACCCGTCGCGATTTTCAGTGTCTGCATGGCAGACACTGAAAATCTTTGTGGGGCCCTGTTACGGGGGCCCCTGCAGTGCCCATGCTATTGGCATGGGCACTGCAGGGTCCCCCAGGGGCCCCACGACACCCCATACCGCCATTCTGTTCCTGGCGGCCAAAACCGCCAGGAACAGGATGGCGGTATGGGGGTCGGAATCCCCATGGCGGCGCAGCAAGCTGCACGGCCATGGAGGATTCCCCAGGGCAGCGGGAAACCGGCGGTACACCGCCGGTTTTCCGTCTCTGACCGCGCTGTACCGCCGCGGTCAGAATGCCCATGGGAGCACCGCCAGCCTGTTGGCGGTGCTCCCGCGGTCGTTGGCCCTGGTGGATTTTACCGCCAGGGTCAGAATGACCCCCTATATTTTTATGTGTGAGGTTTTCCGCTCCAACTGCAGAAAAAGATGAAGGTAATATAGTATCTTTGTTGTTCATTACAAGATTCGGACTGGGTAGTGTAAAACAGCCTTACTTAGGTTGAGACAGGTTTGAGCCACACTGACAACAGTCACATTGCCAAAGTCCAAGCATGAGATTACTAACTCTGGCAGTCGTTCTTAATTATGAATGTAGCAGAAGATGTTTGTTTTATGGGAATGTAGGCAGAAATTTGCTTGTTCTGCAGCTTCATTTAATTGGGAAATTATGAATAAGAAGAGTCCATTGTGAAGTAGAGAAATGGCACTGTAGAGAGTCTGGAAGAAAATTTGCCTGTTACATATATTCACTAATTGTTACATGCTACACAAAGGACAGAGATGAGTTCAAAGTCAAAAAGAGAGATTTTTCTGTAGAAGGCGAGTTAGGATAGAAGTCTGACTTTTTTCACCTTTTGTTACATTTTGTTACATTTAGTTCATCAAGTAGAAGTAGGTGAAATTTGCTCTGAAGTTTTGTTGTCAAGAGATGTGCATAAGTCATGACAGACTTAGAAAACGTTTACACTTTCGTTCTCTTCTGCAACATATGGCGTTACTATTTTCAGTAATGGGACCTTATAGTTATACTTTACGAGTGCCTCAAAGAAGTGACTCCTTTGAATTTACAGATGAACATAAATGAACATAGACATGCAGGTAGCTCCTGATGGGCCATGGTATGCTGTTCTAGGCATAAATAACAGTAACAATTTGACTTTGACTAATTTATGTACAGGATACCTCTGAATGGGAATCCTTTCCTTTACTTGCATAAACACAAATTCATAGTACCTTTGTCAATATTTGGCAAATGAACATTCAGACAGATTGCAGAGGTTGTTGTGTTTGCCAAGCATGGGGAGCACATCTGCTACAAAATGCATCTTTTGCCTTCCACCAACAAGACTTGGCCTGTCAGCAAAAGCCTGGACCTGAAAAGACATGTTAAGCACTTGGATGTGATCCCCAACATGGAAATAGCATGGGAAAAATCAAGAAGGAAAACAGATAGGGTCATGCAAATACAAGATCAAAGCTATCTTATTATTTCCACTTGATTTTACTCTACAGCCCAAACAAGCTGAAATCTACACCAGTCCACCTAGGTGTAAGTCATCACACATGGCCAGTGGCAAGAATCACACAGACGTCATTGGTGACAAGGAATAGCAGCACCAGGACATAGGTAAAAATGGCAAAAGGGTTACTGACAACACCTACACAAGCATCACCAGTCAAATGTACCATTACATCAAAATTCCATAGTCAATGCAGGACAGGCAAGTTGAGTGGCATTTATACACAATTGTTTGTTTCCCTCAGATGCTAGGGGTTATTGATTATACCCTTTGCACTTGTAGCTACCCCACTACGGGGTGTAATGTTGTTGCAATAGTAACCTTTGGCACTCCATCACCATGTAGGCTGTCTGTGATGCCAGTGGCTGCTCCACTTATTTGCATGTTGCAGTTCCTTACTTTTACATGGCAGCTTCAACTTCATATCATTTGTTTGCCTGGAATTATGGTGACATGTGGCTGTAGCTGCATTGAAATCTGAAAGCATGTGTACCTGGATCATGGCACTGTGGTCATTAGCACAGATCTGTCTCATAGCCCCCTTCCCAAGTGACCCAAGAATTTGCACACGTGGGGCTGAGGGTTGTAGGACCTGTCAAAAGAGAGATTCCCCATATCCTGGGATCCACACAACATGGTATGGGTTAGAATCAGGTTCAGGTTGGGCTCTGTGGGAAGGTAGATGAATGAGGCTATGAGACCACGCAGATGCTGTTATTTGCCAGATGTCTCAGGGACACAGCTTGGTTCTCTTGCTTGAGCTAAGCCAGTCAACAAGGATGTGTACATGATGCAGGACCTCATCAGGCTATTTGCCATTATCCTCCTGTACTATCTGGAGAAGTTACTTTTGCAATCAAAAGATGTCTTGAGAAATTCTGTTATCATACTCCAGGAGCTGGCTGTGCCTCATCATGTGCCTCATCATACATGTCTGGTCCTGCCGGTGGGTGCCTAGAGACCCTATGTGAAATGAGGGCATGGGCTCCTCCATACTCAAAAATCCACTTTGCACATATCTCCACTTGTCAAAGAACTCCCCCGAGATGGCAGGCTTGCTTACGCAAACTCCTCCTCTTGTATGCCTAACTGTCTTACTTTTTTAGCATGATGGTCATGGCATGGAGGGTTGACTCCTGGGAGCTTGCAGTGTGAAAATTGTAGAGTGAGTAACAGCCATTGTTCGCCTGGGGATCAATCTCTGTGAGAAGATGTGGAGAACATCGGTTCTGTCAGAATGGAAAAGCAGAACCGAAGACTCAACTGGAGTACCTAGATGGTAGACAGGGTGTAGATGAGTCCTACATGGATGGACCAGCATCAATGCCACTGGTCCTTGTTCTTGGGGACTTGTGATCTGGAAGATTGCGTGATGAGGGTGACGGGTGACTGGCAGCAATGAGGTGCAGTTGTTTCATCCTGCATGTGTTTAAGATTCTCCTTGTCGTCTAAGATGTTGTGGGCCATGGTGAATGCAGCTTATAGGAGCATGGTGTTCTTTCTCAGCCTTGCATAGTTTTCTCTGCTCTTGGCTTGATCATCATCACAGTCAGGCTTATTGTCCTCAGGTGTTGTGAAGCACAGAAATAACTTATCAGGTAAGTGACTGCTCCTAGGCCGGTGATGCATACGCAGTCTTACAAATATACATAACATGGTGTGACTGGGAGAGTTCAGGTGACACAACTGCACAGCCTACTTAGACATTACAAGTACTTATATTGGTACAGGATCCTCACAATACACTCAGAGACATCAGACAGCAAAGTGTCGTATTTGTTTAAGTCACTGATGCATCTTGGGTGGATGAATCTTGTTATATCATATGCTGTCTATCACTGCCCCCTGACGGTTGTTGGGATGTGGACATAGATGGTAGAGCTGTTCAAATGAAAAGTGAGGTTTATTAAAGTCAGCCAAAGTGTGAATGTAGAGACAACTGACATGTCTTTTGGACCTAAGCGATGTAGTTGGCTATAACATTCAAATCATTTTAGATGCACATAGACGTAGCAGTTATGAAATAGTATAAGGTGCCTGAGATTGTTATGCAGAAAGTACCACATTGACTTTTATGGGCAGATGTCCTAGACCAATAATGCCTGATGGATGATCTCCTGATTGCAAAGTGTTCCTCAATGTGGTTAGGTGGGTGCAGTAAGCAGGGACCATTGGGCAACTACAACTGTGAAGAATGTCACATAGACATATACTGTCATTGTAGAGTCCATCATTACTTTGGTTTAATGCATGCAAAAAGGGGACATTTCATAGCACATAGGTAGTGAAAGTCTCATGAGAATATTTCTGACCTTGAGTCATAACAAATTGACACCACTGGCAATGACTGATAGTATAATGTTTTGACATGCTAGGATGTGCTGTAACGTCATTCTAAAAGTACCCCATATACAGTCATTTTGCATTTTCATATTGTCAGATAAACACTGTCAGGATAATATTTGACATACATCTGTGAGTCAAGCTTAGGGGTTTGTGATTCCCATGGTGTGAGGTGTGGGTAGGGTGTTGGGTAACATTGAATATGTAGAATATGTAGTCACAACTACTATATAATTCCTAGAATTTTATTTAGTGTACACAAAGAAACCTCACTGATATTTACGAGTTTCCTTGAAGGGTAACTAACCAGGCTCTGTATTGCTTGTGGTGTAAATGACCAGATTATTTGGGACTTGGCTATGCAGGCATGGCAATATTGGGGGAGGTGGACACAGATGAATGAGGGCAATGAAATACAAGGCCTTAAGCTGTGACAAACAAATGATAAATATGTAAGTTTATGATGATGCCTCTGTGTCTCTATTCTAGGGGGAAGTACATTGATGACATTGCACAAACATGCTGCATTTGTTTTGCCGGTTCTAGCATTGGACAATATGATTTTACTGGTTTCTGGTGTATGCTTGGACCAGTCATTTTTGTGCACTTACCTGGGCTGGGTGATTCGGATGTACCGCCATTTCAGTCTTGATTGTACCCCTGCCAAATATGACATTTCTTTTGCTGCTAATTGTTGCAGGCATGGCCGCGGTCAAAATATGGCGAATTGTAATGCCAGCCTGTTGGCGGTACGATCGCCAATTCAACCCTGGCAGTCTTTGACTGGATCAGCACCACTTGGAGGGTAGGACCCACTTCAGGCAGAGTCCAGGTGCTGGGTTCAAGTTGTTGGAGCTATTTTGTGTCGCTATAGCTCAGAACAGAAGATTAGCCAGAAAGTTCTTGGAGTCACTCTGGTAGTCCTGGGTTCAGGCAGAAAGATAGGCATGAGAATGCATTTTGCACTAAGAAAGAGTCCTAAATGTGCTCTTGGAGTAGAATTTACTCTCAGCATTTAGGACCATTTGTTTAGTGCTAAATGAACCCTTGCATCCAAAATCGTAGTGGAGCAGAGCGGAGTTTTTTGCCTCGCTTGCACTCGTCAACGCTGAGTTAGCGAGCGCGAGCAAGTAAAATCTTGCTCAAGACCACCTGCCAGCAAGATTTCTCAATGCAAGCGGTCCCAGGTGGTTGCGACTGCTCACATTGAGAAACCTGTACGCATTGAGGTAGCTGCTGCTCAAGTAGAAAATCAAGACCTCGAGTGGCAGTAAAGAAGCAGTGCCCTCTTGGGCAGCTCAGGGAGCCATTCACTCTGATTTTTCAGCGCAGAACGAATACCTGGGGTTAAAAATCTGCATGAATAGTGCGACTGAACGCACTCCACTGCTTTCAGAACTCCGTGTAGCACAGCAGAGTTTTTGGGCACTTTGCGGGGCTCTGCGTAGGCGTAGCGCAACTCTGTGAACTCCGCCCAGGCCTGAGTAGAACATGAGTAGGGAGTACGAGCGGCTGCTCGATCTTGCTTTTTTCCCCTCAAATTATTCATAATTAGAAGAGCAAGAGTAATCGCATAATTATCAGTAGTTTAATGCAGGATTACTCCACTTACTTTAGTGTGATTGAAATTATGCCTGGGTTAATTTTCAGAATTGTGACTTAAAATATGACTGTACCATTAAAGAGGATTTTTAATTACAATTCTTCAGAGACGGAATCTGACATTTCTACCTCTTATGAAAAAAAAGTGATCACTTATTAAATTTAATAAGATAACTCAATGTTATCCTATGGGAGTGGTAGACCTCAAAGTAGTAACAAATGTAGGAGCTTTTCACCAGCAGGACATGTAAAACTTAAAAGTGCATGCCCAACGTTTTAAATACACTGCACTCTATCCTGTGGGCTGTTTAGGACCTACCTTAAGGGTAATTTATAAGTCTTAAAAAGGGAGGTTTAGGCCTGACAAAAGGTTTATCTTACAAGGTCAAATTGGCAGTTTAAAACTGAACACAGGCTGCAGTGGCAGGCATGAGGCAGGCTTTAAAAGGCTACTTAAGTGGGTGGAGCAAAAAGTGCTGCAGGTCCACTAGTATCATTTAATTTACATGCCCAGGGCACCTGGTGTACCACTTTACTATCGACTTATAAGTATATTAAATGTGTCATTCAGATGTAGACTAATTTTACCTTGGTTTACAGTGTGAGCACAATCACTTTAGCACAGGTTAGCAGTGGTTAAAAGCAGAGTCCTAAAGCCACCAAAAACTAATTTCAGAAAACAGTAAGACAGTAGACAAAGGGCCAGATGTATGAAACCTTTTTGCATTCGCAAACGGTGCGAATGCCCGTTTGCGAATGCAAAAAGGCCTTTCAGAATGTATGAAAGGCATTCTGAACGCAATTTAAAGGAATCGCTAAAATAGCGATTCCTTAAAATTGCGACCCCATTTAGAGAATCGCAATTTGCAATTCTCTAAATGCGGCATCACAAATAAGGAATCCTTATTTGCGATTCCTTAAGCACATGTATGAAGCAATTCCTTAATGCGAATTGGGCATTAAGGAATCGCTATTACCACCAAGTTGACCTTGGTGGTAACCATGTGCAAATTTAAAAAATGCATTTTTTAAATTGACATGTAACGCACACATGCCCTTTTGGCATGTGTGCACCTTACATGTCTTCAAAAATTGTTTTGAGGTGCAGCAGAGGGGGCCTTAGGCCCCCAGCACCCTGGAGTTTGCATTTTCCAAATTGTGAATTCCAGTTAGGAATTCGCAATTTGGGAAATGCAAAAAATTTGCACGTATGGGCCGACAGGCCCGTAGGTGCGAATGGGGGCTGTATCGCAATTTGCGATTCGGTAATAGCATTTGCGATTTTTAAGAAATCTCTATTACCGAATCTCAAATATGATACATAACATTTTGCGACTCAGAAATAGCGATTTCTTAAAAATCGCTATTTCCGAATCGCAAAAGACTTTTTTCATACATCTGGCCCAAAATGTTTAGGGGATTACCACCTCTATCATTTGCCCCTCCCAGTTGAAAATGAGGAGAACTACCCACCCTCATAGGAGTTGTCATTAGTACGGCAGAAGAACCTGGATAGACCATCAGCATTGGAGTGGAGTGACCCATGGCAGTTTTCTGCTGTGATGTCCATTCCCTGTAGGAAGATAGACCACCTCAACAGTATGGGATTCTCACCCACCTGAAGGACCTGTGGTCTGTGTGAATTCGAAAGTGAGACCCAAACAGGTTGGGTGTCAGCTTCTTCAGTCCCTAGACCACAGCAAAGGTTTGTATGTCGGAACGCCGCCTGCCGGAATAACGAGTGCCTGAACAACGAGGTCAGCACAACGACCTCGTTGTTACAACTAATGCCTTTACCACAAATGCCTTGACAACTATATTTCGTTGTAAAGGCATTCCTGGTAAAGGCATTAGTAATAGGCATCCATTGTTCCTGCATGCGTCACCCCGACCCCCCATCCCGCCCCAAAACCTAAAACCCCCTGACCACCCACCCCTCCACAAAACCTGAAACCCCCCGAACCCCCACCACTGCATCAAAACCTAAAACCCCCCAACCCACCCCAAAACCTAAAACCCCCCGACCCCCCACCCCCGCATCAAAACCTAAAACCCACCCACCCCACAACCCCGCCCCAAAACCTAAAACCTCCTACACCCCCACCCCTGCCTCAAAACCTAAAAACCCCGGCCCCCCACCCCGCCCCAAAACCTCAAACCCCCCGACCCCCCACACCTGCCCCAAAACCTAAAACCCCCCTGACCCCCCATTTACCTGAGTCGTTGCCTCGTCGTCCGTGTCGTCCTCCTCAGCCGACTCCCTTGTTTGTGCCTTAACCACGCATGTTCGTTGTTCAGCACATGCGTGGTTAAGGCACAAAACAACTAAGTTGTGGTTAAGGAAAGCGTTGTTCCGCTTTCGTTAACCAGGACTTTGTTGTTTAGGAGTTGGCGTAGAGGGCGTTTACCACAGCAAAGGCTTTTCCCTCAATAGCACTCCACATCTGTTCACTAGGAAGTAACCACCTACAGAAAAAGGCTACAGGTTGGTTCAGCCCCCCCCCCTCATTCAGCTATGAGAGAACAACCCCTAGGCCATGCTCCGAAGGATCAGTCTGAACTACGAACACTGTGGAGAAGTCAGGGACCTCAAGTACAATTGTTGTACAGTTGACTTTTTGAGGGTGCCAAAGGCTCTCTGGCAGGCCTCTGTCTGGATCAACTTCTTGGGTTGCTTCTTTGAAGTCAGCTTAGTCAGTGGGGCTCTAATGGTGACATATCCCTTGACAAATATCCTATAATACCAAGTGAGGCTCAGGAAGACCCTCACCACTGGCTGAGTTTCGGAGAGAGGGCAGTTCCATGTCAGGATATTCTCTATCTTAGTTTGGAGGGGCTGCACTTTGCCTTCTCCTACTAGGTGTCCCAGATACACCACAAAACCCTGCCCATTTGGTACTTACTGGCCTTGATAATCGGGCTTGCCTGTTGAATAACCTGAAGCAGGTCCTGGAAGTGAAACAGGTGGAGTTTAAAACAGCTCTCCAGGTAGCTTACACTGAAGGCCTCCTTTCCAGCCAAGACCCTTTTGACCAACTTATAGAAGGTGGGGGGCATTTTTCAACCCAAGGGTATCGCCCTAAACTGTAAGTGACCCTCTGGGGTAGAGAATGCTGACTTTTCCTTAGCCTCCTTAGTCAGGGCAGTCTACCAGTACCCCTATGTCAGATCAAAGTACTCAGGAAATTGGCAGCTTCCTGTCTGTCACTAAGATTATCAGCTCGGGCATTGGGTGAGCATCAGTGTTGGTGCCTGAGGTTATCCCCCCCTGTAATTCACACAGAACCTGAGTTGTAGGGCAGGTCCTGGTGGGTTGGCTTTGGGTACTCACATTACTGGGCTTGACCAGGGACTGAGGTGGTCATTATGACCCTTGCGGTATTCTGACCACCAGGGTGAATGTGGCGGTATAACCGCCAACATGCTGGTGGTAATGATCGCCAAATAATGTCATGACGGTGATCCTTCCCATAGACAGCCAATGTACCACACCAACCGTAGGCGCGGTATGAACACCGAACACAGCGGTAGCCTCCTACGGCCAGGAGGAAGACAAGGCTCTGCCCATCAAACTATGACACAGCACACTTCCGCGATTTCTGGGGCGGTAGCAACAACACCAAAAGCCTTGTGGAAACACATCATTTAATAGGAGCCACTCACCTCCAGGGACACACAGGGCCCCGTGGCCGCCATGGAACCTGAACTGCAAGTATTCCCGATGCTGTACCATGCCATGGCTGTCTTGGAGCACCAACGCCGACAAAGACGATGACAGTGAGTACAGCCGCCTAGCACACAAGGGTGGGGAGGAGAGTGACACACACACACGCACAACGCACACCATACACACACCACACACCCAGAAATACATGCACAGGATTAAACAGTAACAGAACCCCGGAGTAAATAAAAGCAGGACACATACACAGTTCCAATCACTGTATTCCTTTTGTATTAATATGTAAAATGCAAAAACATGCACAACTGCAGAAATAAATAAATGCAGGCCCAAACGCTAGTCCAATGTCACTAATGCCCACAGGGTAAAGTCCAAGCTCCAGCTTGACTCCTGACAGCATCGGGACTCCCCTGTTCAGGGGCATCATGTTGGAAATGGGCAGGCATCTAAGGGGGTGGAGGGATTGGGTGGGTGGGGTTTGCAACTCATCGTGAGTGGGCTTCTAGCTCTTTGGTTCTAGAGGGGGTTTCATGTCCACAGGATGAGGAGGGGACTAGATGCCCACTGGTTCTGGAGGGGGCTTCCTGCCCACAGGATGAGGAATGGGCTGGCTGCCCACAGGTTGAGGAGGGGGCTTCCTGCCCACTGGTTCCGGAGGGGGCTTCCTGCCCACAGATTGAGGAGGGTGCCAGCTGCCCACTGGTTCTGGAGGGGGCTTCCTTCCCACGGGATGAGGAGGGGGCTGGCTGCCCACTGGTTCTGGAGGGGGCTTCCTGCCCACAGGATGAGGAGGGAGCTGATTGTCCACGGGTTGAGGAGGGGGGGCTGGCTGCCCAGTGGTTCTGGAAGGGGCTTCCTGCCCACAGGTTAAGGTGGGGGCTGGCTGCCCACTGGTTCTTGAGGGGGTTTCCTGCCCACAGGATGAGGAGGGTAAAAGCTGTCCACTGGTTCTGGAGGGGGCTTCCTGCCCACAGGATGAGGAAGGAGCTGGCTGCCCACTGGTTATTGATGGTGCACCTTGGCCTCTGGTTCCTTGATGCTGGTCCTTGGCTACAATATTGTGGGACTCCTGGTCCAGGGATTTCTGGGGTGCCTTCTTGTACTGGGATTTCAGGGGGGTCTCCTTGGCCTTTGATCTCTGGAGGGCCTCCTTGGCCTTTGATCTCTGGAGGGCCTCCTTGGCCTTGGATGTCTGGGGGGCCTCCTTGGCCTTTGATTTCTTGGGGGGCCCCCTTGGCCTTTGATTTCTGGGGGGCCTCCTTGGCCTTGGATGTCTGGGGGGCCTCCTTGGGCAGGGACTTCGTTGGGGCCTCCTTGGTCCTGGGTTTTTTAGGTGGTCCCATGGTCTTGCCAGTCTGGGGGGGCACTTTAGCCCTCCGTTTGGGGGGGAGGAGTGTCCATGTTGCATGAGTCTGGCTTCTCACTCATGTGCCTCTTAGTGGCAGCTAGAGACTTTGGGGGTAAAGCTCTGTGGGACTGAGTGCCTGAGGTACTGGCCTAGGGTGGTGTGACCTTCCTCTTGCAGGCAGGATGGGGGATGGGAAGAGAAGAGGTCAAGGCGGGCAAGGAAAAGCTTCTTAGGAGCAATGGGGTGGGATGTGGGAGGAGGGATGGGAGTGGAGGTAGAGGGAGTGGTTGTAGAAGGAGGAGGTGTGCTGGACGTGGGTGCAGGTGCATTGACTGTGCGTGTGTGAGGTGGATGGCTGTTGGGGATCTGAGTGCAAACGTGTGTGTGTTAGTGGAGGGGGTGGGCAGAAAGGATGAGGGAGGACAAACATGATGTGTGGATGGATGTTGTGGTGATGTCTGTAAGTGAGGTGGGTGTGCTGCATGAGATGGTGGTTGTGGTGGTGACTGCGCATGTGGTGTGTGGGGTGCATGTCTGCGCTTTTTCTGTTGTGGTGCTGGTGGGCCAGGCTGTGCAGGTGGCAGGATCTGGGACTGTTGATGCAGTGCATGCAGGTTTGAGTGAGTATGTGACTGTGACAGAGGAGGGGAGACAGTGGATGATGTTGTGTGTGCATCTGTCTGTTGGCTATGTGAGTGCCTGTGGACTGAAATCTGCTGCTTGTGTTTGTCTGTGCAAGTCTTGTGTGTTGTTTTGGGTGCATGCTTGTCTGAATGTGTGTGTGGGATGGGTTGGGTGTAAAGGAGACTGGGACTGGGTAGTGGTAGTTGGAGCGGGGAACAGATAAAACAGGAACACTGGCTGCCGTCAGTGAAGAGGCCAGAGCCTGAAACTATCTAAGTAGGGCCAAAAACCCACTGTGGATGCCTTCCTGGAAGGCATTGCTGCATCTGGGTTGCCAGCCCCTGGATGGCATTCACAGTGGTTGACTGCCCTGCAGAGATGGATCTCAGGAGGTCAATAGCCTCTTCACGTAAGGCAGCAGGGCTGACTGGGGCAGGGCCTGAGGTGCCTGGGGCAAAGGAGATGCCCACCATCCTGGGTGAGTGGGCATGGGCAACTCACTGGGGGGCTATTGGGAGGGCGGTGCTGGTACGGGGGTGGCGGTAGAACAAGTAGCTGGGGTGGTCCCAGAGGGGTCCGCCACCACCATGGAGCTCCCATCGGAGGACGAATCAGAGTCACTGGTGTCACCTCCTGTCCCCGCCGTGGTGCTTCCCTCGCCCTCTGTCCCACTGGTCCCCTCGGTGTCGGTGGACTCTGCCTCCTGGGTCCCTTGGGCTGCAGCTTTCTCACTCACCAGTGCCCGTGCTCCTTCATCAGATTATGCTAATGCACACATGAACAAGGAGAGAGGGGGGGAGAGACAAAGGGAGCACAGGGTCAGTCTCACCACCAACAGCGCAGATGGAAGACACATCACTGTCACACACTGAGACTGAGAATGGGCAGTATGGACCACACTGGCATACCATTTGCTAAGTACCACAGCAGGTAGGAGCCAAACACTGCCAGACACACACCAACCAGGACCAGCTAAGCCCTGTCTGAGATGGGAAGCCACCTACCTAGCTATCTAATACATGCTTTACACCCTATTAACCTGAGCTGGACCACGCAGCAATATCTGAACTGGCATATTGGGGCATCCACTGACTAGTACCCTGCACCCAAATCCCATGCCAGGCAACAGAGATGGTTGACATACACACTGTACTCATCCCCTTGTGGCTGCTGTGATGCTCTCAAGGCCATCCCCAGCTGGGCCTCTGCGGTGTTCCGGGCCCAGCGTCTCAGGTCCTCCCACCATTTCCTGCAGTGGGTGCTCCACCTGCTATAGACCCCCAGGGTCCGCACGATGGCATGCCACAATCCCTTCTTCTGATGGGCGCTGACCTGCAGAGGAAACACAGAAGGTGGTACACCATGAACCTGACAATCCAGCCTGTCACACATATGGCCCACAAAAAGCATTTCCCCTCATCAGGCACACACATGACGCGTCATGGTTCCCATACTCCTCTATGCCTTCAGGAGTCATGGCCCATGCCATTGTGCAGGGCTAATGTGTGTCCCTTACTTCTTGCAGGTGATTCCAGCTACCCAAATCTGTCCTGGCTCATAACCCCTGTTAGGAATCTGAGAACAGGGGCTGAAAATAGGTACAATTATACAATGGCGTACCAGGAGGATTGTAGAAAGAACCTTTGGTCTTCTGAAGGCTAGGTTCAGGTGCCTCCATCTGACAGGTGGATCCCTTTGGTACTCCCCTGAGAAGGTCTGCAGAATCATTGTTGTGTGCTGCATGTTGCACAATTTGACCCTCTGATGGCATGTACCCTATCTGCAGGAGGAGGGGGGTGACAGTGCAGCTGTGGCAGCAGTGGACACTGAGGTCAGTGAGGAGAAGGAAGAGGAGAACGATGTGGACAGCAGATCACATTTGATCCAGCAGTACTTCCACTGACACTCATGAAAGACTGTTGAACTAAGCAATTCTACATTTTAGTGTTGTACTGTGTGACTGCAGCATGATGCCAGTCATTCCCTTTGCATCCCACCTGACTGTCACCTATATCTTCCCTTATTGAAGATATTGGCGCTGTTCCAACAGTGTACTGCTGTGATGTGTAGAGACTGCTGAGATACATTTGTTGGATGGGTCAACATGTTACTGGACAGTTACACAGGATCATGCAGTTCATTACAGTTTGTTACATTGTACATTACCTGAAGATAAAGCACAATTACTCAAGTTGTGTCCAAGGGTGTTTATTGAAATTTTCTACAATGAGAAGTTCAGTAGAGTGGGGTGATGGTTGGGAATAGTCCAGGGTAGTGGTCCTGTCTGTTTGTAGCACAGGTCCAGTGTCCAAGGGGCCATAGGAAGGGGAGCAATGGCAGTTCAAAGTGGACAAGGTGACAGAGTGGAACACAAGGGGGACATTCAGAAGGGGCTCATTTCCTGGCGGTGGTCTTGGCAACTGTCTCAGGTGTCTGTCTGGGTCGCAGGGAACATTTGCGGGGTGGTTCACCTTCTGCAGGAGGAGGGGTGCTGGTGGCCTGTGGATCCTGTGGCAGGGGCTCCTGTCTACTAGCTGCAGCAGATATGGAGGGCTGGTCAGTTGACTGGCTAGTGGAAGGGGCCTGCTGGTGTGATGTGTACTCCCTCATGATGCTGGCCATATCACCCAGCACCCCTGCTATGGAGACCATGGTGGTGTTCAGGGCCTGCAATTCTTTATTGATCTCCTGGTGGTGTTCCTCCTGCAGCCACTGGTTCTCCTGCATGATGTCTATCACCTGACCCATCTTGTCCTGGGATTGTTGGTAAGCCCCCAGGACATTATTGAGTGCCCCCTGGACAGTGGGCTCCCTGGGCCTATCCTCCCCCTGGTGCACAGCTGTCTTCCGACCGTCCCTGGCCCCCGTGCCTGTGTCCCCTGAATGGTGTGCCCACTGCCACTGACCCCAGGACCCTCATTGCCTTGCCTGTGAGGTGTGGACTGGGGTCCCTGCACAGATGGGCACACTGCTGATTGATGTGTCCTGTGGACAGAGGTCTGGGGACGTTGGGTGGCTGCTATGGTGTTGGATACTGTGGGGGGAGGCTCTGTGGTGGAGTGGGTGTTGGCGGGGGTATCCAACTGACTAGTGGTCCCTGATGGGCGAGGTAGTTCATCCAGATCCAGAACTCCAGAGTTGCTGTCATCACTGGAGGCATCTTCTGGTGGGGGACTGGGTAGCAGTTGCACCTCCTCCCCGCTGAGTTTGGCTGGGTCACCTGTGGGAATGTAAGTGGTGTATTATGCTACGTCTGTGACATATTCTGTATCCCTAGCTTCCTTTGTATTGTTGCTGTTGCCCTGCCACCTTGTTTGTGCATGGTGATGTACTGTGGGGGGATTGCTAGTTCTCCATGCTGTGCATGCATTGGTGGTGGGTGTACATGCAGGGCTGGAAGGAATATGCATGCAGTGGGTATGGCATGCAGGGCTTGGCATTTAGGTTAGTTCATTGTGGTGGTACACTGTGTGTGATGGAGTGGAGTGATGGGTGTCAGGGTGAGGGGTGGTGGTGACATGCAGGTATGGGGTGATAGGTAATTAAATTAACTCACCAGTGTCCAGTCCTCCGGCAACTCCAGTGAGTCCCTCAGGATGCAGGATTGCCAAGACTTGCTCCTCCCATGCTGTCAGCTGTGGGGGAGGAGGTGGGGGTTCACCGCCCGACCTCTGGATGGCGAGCTGGTGCCTTGCTGCTGTGGCATGTACCTTTCCCTGTAGGTCATTTCACCTCTTCCTGATCTCGTCCCTTGTTCATGGTCCCACGGCGTTGATTCTGTCCACGATTCTCCGCAAAAGCTCCATCATCCTGGCAATGGAGATCTGCTGGATCTGTGCTCCAAACAGCTGTGGCTCTACTCTGGCTATTTCCTCAACCATGACCCAGAACTCCTCATCAGTGAAAAGGGGGTGCATTTGTGGGGACATGGGTGTTGTGTGGTGTGTGTGTTCTGCAGAGGGTGTTGATTAATGTGGTGGGGTGTGGGGTGTGTGACGGTTGAATGGGTGATTGTGGTGTGTGTGTGAAGTTGTCTCTGTGATTTGTGTGGCTAGCTATTGAGGTCTTTTTGTGTTAGCAAAGGATTGTGGGTGATGTGGGTCTGTGTTTTATAGTGCTGTTGGTGTGTGTGTGTGGCTATATGTAATTGTGTCAGGTGTGGGTTTTTTGTTCTGGCCAATGTTGTCTTGTTTTGTTTTTTGGTTGCCTTATCCGCGGCGACGGTGTTCACCGCCAATGGTTTACTGTCATTGAATTTCCGCTGTGGTTATTGGTGGGTCATTATTTGGAGGGCATAGTGTTGGTGGTGTAACGGTATTGGTGGGAGTACCGACAGTTTATCACGTTCAGTGAGTCTGGCGGATTTGTGTTTGTGGCTGTTTTCTGTCGATTTTGTATGTCTGTGTCATCACATGGTGGATGGATGTCTGCCTCCGTGGCGCTATGTTGACGGCAGACAGCACGCCGTTATTTGTTATTTACCGCCAAAGTCATAATGAGGGCCTGAGTGCTTAATGACCCCCAATTCAAGACTTCCTCCTTAATACTAACCCTGAGCTTGTCAGATAACCTGTGCATTTTATTTTCCACAGGCATACTCTCTCCTGTGTCACCATCATAGGTACACAAATGTGTAAGCCCAGGGGTGAGGGAGAACAGAGAGGCAAACTGCTGCAATAGCTGGTGACAGTCCCTCTGCTGCTCTGGGGTCAGTATATGGGAGAGGTTGACACCCCCATTGACCCATCCTGCTCCATGAAAGATAGGAGGTTGGGGAGAGGTTCACTCTCCTCCTGCACCCCCTAACCTGTCACCAGAAACATGGTAAGTTCAGACCTCTCATAATGGAGCTTGAAGTGATTCACATGGAGCACCCCTAAGTGATTCCTTGGGGTTTTGAGGTCCACCAAGTAGAGGACCTCCCCCTTTCTCTCATCCCCCTCCTAAGGCCCTGGCCAGCAGTCTTGGTAGGCCCTGGGCTCCACTGGCGTCTTCACCCATACCTTTTAGCCAAGCAGCTGTGACCAGCTGTCTTGGGGGACCTAGGCTCCACTGGCTCCAGTACCCATACTTTTTGGAAAGGCTGAAACTTGACAAGAGTGGCCTTCTAGTCATGCCAGAGCTTCATTACTTCCTGGCTGGTCTCCAGGTTTGGATAGGTCTTCTTCCAGAAGCACCACATCTGGTTTCTCAGACCCAGCATGTAGCTGACTACATCCTAGAGGGGCTTCTTAAGAGCTTGCTCCCAACCCTCCTTTACCAAAGAGAGAGGTCCCCTAACAGCGTGACTATAGAGTACACATGAGCTAAACCAGCTTCCATCTGTGGCACATCGCTGTAGACAAAATGCAGGGATGGTAAGAGGATGTCCCAATTCTGCCTCATGGGCTCAGGTAGGCCCATATTCCTGTCTTTCAGGGTCTTGTTGAACCTTTCAACAAGTTTAATTGTCTGAGGGTGATAGGGTGTGGAGAAATTATAAGTTACCCCACACTCATCCCACAGGGACTTCAGGTATGCAGACATGAAGTTGGTGTCCCTGTCAGACACCACTTCTTTGGGGAATCCCCTTCAGGGTCCTTGCTACTACAGGTACTGTCAGGAGATCTCTGGGTATCTAGTAGCAGGATCGACCAAAACCAGAATAAACCTGGTATGAAAGGCAGTTTTGGGGTGCAGGGACCCAACAATGTTGATGCCAAACCTTTGGAGTGCCAATGACAGACAAGAGACCCAGGGGATCCTTTAGGTTTTCCCCTGACTTCACATTGGCCTGACAGGTGGGACATGACCTATAGAATGCATCTGAGGTTGTCTTCATCTGGGGCCAATAAAAGTCGGTGACAAGCCTGGCAAAGGTCTTGTCCTGCCCAGATTCCTGTCAGTCATATATCATGAGCCATAACCAGAAGAAAGACTCTGTAGCACTGAGGAACCACCAACACATGAGTTGCACTAGGCTCAGAAACCTTAGGCTCTCACTATTTTAGATCATTCTCCCAGTAGATCAGGTGATCTCCAGAGGTGTCACCAGCTGCCTGGACCCTGCCTGCAGCCTTAAACCCACTAGGGGTGGACACTATTTCTGATCTCTACAGAATTCCTCCCTGGTAGACCCACCCTCAACTTGCCATCCAGCAAGTTCCGGCAAGTTCAGGCAGGTTTCCCACTGCTCCAATATCATCCCCAGTAGGCTGCAGGGCTGCATCCTCTCATTCCCCTTCTTCTTGGAATGTGGGCATTTCAGGGGCTAAATCCTTTGCCTTTTTAGCAGCTACTTTGGCCATTTCCCCCAGGCCATATTCCCTGCCTCCTCCTCAGGCTGCCATGAAACTTCAAGTGAGGCACAGCAACTGTAGCAACCCTAACATCTACAGGTGTGACTGGAGCTCCACTTCTTTCCAGATGGAGTGCCCCAGATCATTGCCTAACAGAAACTCCAAAGGCATGGCAGGGGTCTTGGGTACTTTATGTACTTTTAGACAACCTGAGTCCCCTTCTCCATACTCAAAGGGAAGCCCAAGCCAATGGGTAGTGATTCTAACAGCTTTCTGGCACTACAACCTGGTGGCATGTATTGAGGATTACCTGCTTTGATGACACCTGATAGTAGTCAAGCTGACTCATGTGTTATGCTCTATCCTCTGCCCACTGATTGTGACTCATTGCCTGTACTTGGATGTATTGGTGCAAAACTGTGCAGAAAGTACTGAGCATTATAATTATAGTCCAATAAAATTACTCATTTTACTGCCCCTCAGTCAGTGCCTTGCTGGAGTAGTCCAGAAAATCCACTCAAGAATTGTTTAGAAATGTATGGCTGTTCTTGAACCTGATGTGACATTCTCAGTGGTCAGCCCAAACTTTGTGAGTAAAATGGCTTTCATGGATGTTTTTAGACCTGTCAGCCTTAGGATGGTCTTCTACCATTTTTTTTTCTTTTGCCTTCAACTTCCTATTTTTCTGATTTTTTTCTGCTGGCCTTATGACAATGCACACCTTACCATTCCTAACCAGTGCAAAAGTGCTTGTGCTCACACCCTAAAATGTGATAAAATTGGTTAATCCTGATAGGCATATTTAATTTGCGTATACGCTCCTAGTAACTATATACCCGGGCTCTATACATTAAATGCTGCTAGTGCCACCCACCTCCCTTAAAACATGTCCCAGGTTTGCCATTGCAGCTTGAATGCAGTTTTAAACTGCCAATCTGACCTGATAAAATAACCCTCTTGCCAAGCCTTAAATTCCCCTTTTATTACATATGTCACCCCTATGGTAGGCCCTGGGTAGCCCATAAGGCAGGGTGCTTTGTAATTAAAAGGTTAAAGATGTACTTACAGGTCTAACATGCCCTGGTAGTGACAAATTCCTGAATTTGTTTTTCACTACTGGGAGGCCTATCTCTCCCATAGAATAACATTGAGTTGAGTGATACCTTTTGATTGGGAGCAGGTCGGAATTTCACGTTTGGTGTCTACAAAATTCAATTCTAATTTGAAATCCTCTTTAACTGTAAAGTTGGATTTTAAGTTGCAATTTTGAAAATGCCAATTTCAGAAAGTTGCCATTTTCCTGCCCTAGCTATTTGGTACCTGCAGCCTGTTCTGGGGTCAAATGACTAGGTGTAGTTGGCAGTTTAACTTTGTATATTCCTCCCAGACAGCCACAAAATAGAGGGATAAGATGTGCCTGGATGGGCCATTACTGGAAGGATGGGGGTAGAGCTAAGCACAGCCACACTTGCAATTCAATAGTTTGCCCTGCCTATACACAAATAAATTCATACTACTTCATTGTTAATGTAGTCAGGCTGGAGACAGGACAGGTGAGACAGGAAACACCAAGGACTTCAAATGGAATTCTCTAGAAACTTCTCCTACTTCAAAGAGGGCAGCCCCTGCTACGTTCTTCTCAGCAGCAGAAAAATCCTCTTCAGAGGTCCTTTGCAGAAAGGCCTTGTGAATCCCTCTTTGGATACAACTTGCAGCTTTGCCACAAGGGAGATTTTCAACTTCCTAAAGAGACTAAGGGCTTGATTTAGATGTTGGTGGACTGGTTAATCTGCCCCAACGGTGACAGATATCATATAAAAATAAAAATGATATAAAAATGGGATATAGATTTTGGGAGACCCGATATCCGCCATTGTTGTGATGGAGTAACCTGTCCGCCAACATCTAAATCATGCCCTATGTCCATACGTAGAAATCTTCACTACAACTTTGTCCAGTAGCTCCCCACTGCCTTCTCCTCAGACAGTGTCAGCAGCCTTGCCCTGCTGACCTGCTTAGACATTTTGTAGGGTGAGCTCCAGGGCGAACCAACTTGGAGTTGAGGTCTTGCGGGTCCCTAGACCAAGCCTCAACAGTCAGTTTCTAGTTATCTTGCCCAGTGAGTCTGGGTGCAGAGATGCTCTAGCTGTCCTTGGTGCAGACGGGATCAGCGGGAGATGTCAAAATTACAGCACTTGACAAAAGCACACTTCGGGGTGGACTCACACTCTACTTTGGGGTCCCAGGACCAAAATTCCACAGCTGGAACTTCACCACCATGTCCGGCAGCTCCGGGTGCAGAGGTGGCCTTTCACCTGTCCACCAGGGGGACTGGTCATGCCAAAGATGCTTTGCTGCTCCTCTCGAAGTCACCTCCTTCAGGATGTAGATTCTAAGGAGTGAGGTCATTGCAGATGTCAGTCACTATGCCGGGGAATTGCACTGGAGTCAGAGATGTCCAAGAAGCCGTCAGTTAATGGGCTGGCAACAGACAAGGCTTGGCAGCGGCGTGGCGGGGCAAGGTTGTCGGGTTTTTCGCCAAGTGAAGATGGCACAAATACACTTATAGGGGTGTAGTGGGCTGTGCCCTGGGTGATAATGTGCCGGATAAATGAGGATTAGATTTAGAGTACGTTTTTAGGATCAAAGTTTATTTTATTCTCAGTTTCTTTTCTTTTTAGGTAAATGTAGGTGGCAGTGAGGGTAACGTCCTTCTTATATTCTTCTTGGTCTTTCCTCTTTTAGAGTTCCAGAAGATGGTGGTGATCCAGGCCTCCCTTGTCAAGCCACATACCTCCTGAGACGTGGCTGGAGAATTTGTGGTGGTTTGGGGCTCTGGGCCATTCCTTGGGGAGTCTCCATTGTCCCTGGAATCCCTTGTCTCCTCCATCTCCACCTTTTTGTCTACTCCCCGTGTGTTCGGCGGTATCTCCTCCTTCTCTCTCTCCACATCTTTTTCTTCCCCTTTAAGGGTTTGGGGGACAGTGGCCAATGGGCTACTGATCCCTGCAACTAGCCGGGCCCTGAAGCGATAACTTCCTATGGCAGTAAGTTACTTTTCTACTCAGAGGCCACTATTCCTAATGTTTGCCAACATGGCAGAACCTTCCCTTGGCTGTACACACCTCCTAACCCATACTAAAGGTGTGGCTAGCCTCTTGGATGTGTACACCTCCTGAATAGCTAATTTTCCCACCTGCCAGCTTGGTCAGAGTAGGAAAGGCTTTTTTCTCGAGTGGGGGACAAGAGATTACACATCAAGGGCATGAAGCCTTTTAGGCTCACAACCGTGATTACTGTAAACACTAGCCATCCTGGAAGGGAAGAGGTGTGACCTCTTTCCTGCCCAGGTCCTATGGGCCTGATTTAAGAAAAGTGGTGTTGCATAAAATGCAGCAACATTTTTCTTGTGCCCCTTAGCGTCCCCCTAACGCCACCATGTACGCGCCGTATTTAAGATACGGCGCACCATGGCGGTAGTTAAGGAACTAGCGTCAAAATGTTTGACTGTAGTTTGACGCTTTGCAGGATTATGGCATTTTGAAGCTAATCCTGCAAAGCACACTGAGAGCCATTATAAATAATTATGTGCCTCCTTTTAAGTCCTGCTCAATCTTTTAGATTTCTTTGCACTATTTTTTTCAGCCCCCCCTAACAGGGGAACGCCCCCCTTTTATACATCATGCCTGGTGCAGTCATAATGTGGTGCAAGGGGTTACAAAGTGGCGAAATGCATGCATTGCGCCACTTTGTAACTCTGTTGTGGCGATTTTTGCCTCATTGGGCCACATTAGCATAAAAAAATATGCTAATTTGGCGCAAGGAGGCACTAGGCCCTCTTAAATCTGGGTCTTTGCCTCCCGTCAGGGGGAAACGTTAGCAATACCAGCAGGGGGGCTGACTCTTGTCTTGGCGGCAAATGGATCAGGAGAGCCCACCAAGACAGGGGAAAGCTTATCTCTTTGTGGGCACCCTCTAAGGATGCCACCAGGGTACATGCTAGCTAATCCTAGGCATGAGGATTGTTCTCAGGGTTATAAAGCACAGTGTTTCAGCCATCATGGAGCTGGACATCTGGGGACTGCTCTGTGCCAGCCCATGTTATCCTATGGACCACCTGTCACTCGTGATAGTGTTCAGTTTTAAATGCTATCACTTGGTCATATATGCGAGTCCATATATGTCCACACTCATAACAAAGTTCACCCTGCCTCCTGGGCTAGAGGGGGCCTGCCTTAGGGGTGACTGACCTGTGCTATGGACAGTGAAGGGATTCTACCTGCACTTGGTTGTGAGCAGAGTCGAACTCGAGCAGATAAGCTGCTTGTGCAGGCTGACATGGCAATATGAAGTGCAGTTACAAGGCGGTAAACCATGGATAGCTCATCACACCAAGAGTCGGACAAGTTGAATTAGAAATCTTGTTTATTGATTGAGTCCATACATCAAAGCCCTATCCCAGCCAGCAAGTCCGTCTCCTTCCTCCCACTGACAGTTCTTCCCATGCCGTACATTCTAGATAAGACCTCATCATTCTCAGACTCCATTGTCACAAAGATACACATTCCCATGGATACAGTACCCACAACAAACAAGACACTGTTTAGTTACCACATTACCTCCCTAACTTCCATATTTTAACCTAAACTTACAAATAACTATGAATGCCCATGAAACATTACACAACTATAATTCTATAAATATACTTATAAAGTTGGTACATGAACTACTTCATAAGACAGGTAAACCTATTATACATACACTCATAAAGTTGGCATGGGTAAACTTACACATAGTCCCGGAAACGTAGTGGCTTCCTTATACTTCTCTTTGGTCCAAAGTTTACAATACTCCTTGATCTCAATTCAGAGAGAGTGCTTGTGTTTGGCTCAACAGACTTACACTTTGCTACTCTATTTAAGTTCCATATTTTGTGATCACTCATTTTCACTGCATTTCTGAATACCTTCATGACTTCACATGATCCCCTGAATTAAGAAGGTTTATTTTCTTTCCTTGGAGACCTTATTTTTATCCAGCTTCCCACTCTCACAGTGGTGTCCCTCACAGTGTTCCGTATATCATACTGTGCCTTTCTTTTATCTTTAATATCTATTTCTCTCCAACCTTCAATTTTATTAACCTTATCATCAATTTCTTTCCTTTTCTCCTGTACCCATCTTGGCGCAATCTCACTAATAGGTAACCTGCACTTGAAGAGTTGAAAGGGAGTTACTTCTTTAGTAGAGTGTGGCATCATTCAATACTCATGTATCTTTTTCCGCATTTCACCTTCCCCCTCCGCACCTTGAACCTGTTCTAGTTGCAAAATTTATTTTAGAACTTTAATGAAGCATTCCACCACCCCATTAGATTCTGGATGATACAATGCCGTTTTTGTATGTTTAATACCTCTTTCGGTTAAGAAAGATTCTACTGATTCAGTGGCAAATTGCACCCCATTGTCCGTGAGGATAGAAGAAGGAAAACTCTCCCTCTCAAACAGCTCCTAAAGAAAGTTGATTACATGTTTTGATTCAATTGAATTTACTACCTTAACTTCTGGCCCTCTTGAGTACATGTCAATACACACCATTACATAACGATCAGCAGACTTTAGTCTGACAGGACCTAATATGTCTAAAGCTATGTCAACCCAAGGTCCTATACTTTAACACTTTGTCCGATTGTGCACACACCTGACAATCCCTCACTTCTCTCTCTACCGTCACATCTACAGCTAGCCACCAGTATGTAGTTCTTACCCTCCCTTTTGTTTTAGAGATTCCCATATTGCTTGCATGGTCTTGATCTATTAGTTTCTTCCTCAAACTATGAGGTGGAACTAATTTGCTGCCCCTCACCAGCACTCCATCCGTGACAGACAACTCATTCCTAACTTGCCTATCAGCCAACAAGTCATGATCATACTTTTGCCTTGAACCCCATCCATTCTGTACCTTGTCCATTACCTCCCATAATTTAACATCCTTTGACATTTCATTCTTCCACTCCGACTCTTGTATTATCCCATTCGTTACTAAGCATACTTTTACTTCATCATCAATGTCTACAGCTGCAAAGCAATCTCCTTCCACTACATCCTCTTCATTTCCTTCCTTTCTGCACAATCTTGAGAGACAATCTGCCTGATTATTCAATACCCCAGGTATGTAGGAAACTACATACTCAAACTCTTGCAAAGCTACTACCCTCTTTTGAATTCTATGTGACACCATATTGATCACTTTCTTAGTAAATACTTCCTTATGAGGTTTGTGGTCAGTTATTATTCCAAATGTGTGTCCCCACAAAAATGTCCTCAAATTCCTCACAGCCCAAAACACTCCTAAGGCCTCCTTTTCCAGTTACATTCGGTCCCTTTCAAGCTTCTCAATATGAAAGGTATTGTTCTAGTTTGCCCTTTTGACTTTTGAATCAGAACAGCACCCAGTCCCTTAGAAGTGGCATCAGTCATTAACAAAGTTTCATCATTCGCATCAAAACTTCCCAAGTAAGCAGCTTTATCTATACTATTTTTGATGTCTTGGAATTCTCTCTCACACTGATGATTCCAAATAAAATATTTTCCTTTTTTCAACAGCAATCTCATCTACCCAGTTCTTTTTGCGAATCTTGGGAAAAACTTATTGCAGAATTCTGCCATTCCCAGGAATTTTACCAACTCCTCCTTGTTCTGTGGTACAGGCAAATTCTTAATGGTATCTACTAATCCCATTTTAGGTTGAATCTCTTTTTCAAAAATCTCATGACCTAAATGCTCAATTGTAGGGATATTGATTTTGCATTTTTCAGATTTTAGTTTTAAGCCATTAATTTGTAACCTGTTCAGGATCTCCTCTACCCTCTCATCATGTTCACTCAAATTAGCCCCAAACACCAAAAGATCATCCCGGTGTATTTTTACTCCTTTTATTCCTTTTAAATATCCTCTCTATTGCTCCCTGAAACACCGAGGCTGCTGAAATCAAGCCAAAAGGCATTCTGAGAAATTTGAATGTGCCAAACGGTATTATGAAGGTGGTGAGTTCTTGAGATAAACTGTGTAAATTTATCTGATGGTATGATGAGGTTAAATTAAGTGTTGAGAAATGTTTTGCTTCATTAAGAGAGCACAACAGCTCATTAACATTTGGAAGAGGATAATGGTCCACAATGACTGACTTATTTAGCTCCCTGAGGTCGACACATAGTCAGGCCTCTCCATTAGCTTTCCTTGCCATCACAACCGGCGCTACCCATTCTGATGCTTCTACTTCCTGAATAATTCCATGCATAATTAGTTTATTTAATCTCTTCTTTCATTTTATCCTCTACCATTAATGGGACACTTCTCAATTTTGCTTTCTTAGGTAGGGCATCAGGCCCTACCTGAGTTTGATCTCATGCACATAATTCTTGAGACAGCCCAACTTCCTACTAAATACCTCTGGAAAATTATTTACCCATCTACTTGCATCCTCAGCCACGTATTCAATCTTGGGAATATCTTTGAGTCTAACTGGTGGATCTTCATTTGGATCTAGATAGACATGTAAATCATGTTGATGGAACCAACTGATTAATGAGTCTCACTTCACAGAAATGTATATTTTCGCTGGTATAAAAAGATCTTTAAACTCTATGCTTCCCCAAAAGTAACCTAGTAATTTAATTGGTTCTCCACCATATCCTTTAGGTTTCACATCTGGTTTCAATAACTTGACTTTCCCTTTCAATTGTTGATCATAAAATGACTTTGGTAATAATGTAATTTTTGTTCCGGAATCAAATAAGATTTTTACTGACTCCTCATTAAAAAAAATTGTTTCCATCGGACCACTGAAAGACCCACACTTTGCCGGTAAAATCTGAACTTCACATACTGACTCCACATCCATTGACCCATCTTCACATACAACTTCTCTTACTTTCTTAGCATCATTTTTTGTTCTGCAACACCTTGCAAGGTGACCCGTTTTCCCACAATTTTTACAAAAAACTTTCCAGGTGGGGCATCCTTTATTATTGGTCATATGACTAACATTCCCTCACCTGAAACACTTTCCTGTAAAAAAAAATCCTTGATTTCATACTTCCACTACATTTTGTATCATTGTTCACAATTGCATTACTCTGTACTCTCTTAACAACAACACCCTCTTGTTTTCCAGTTTTGTCTGTACCTGAGTTGTCACTATGGAGAACTTCAACACACTTTTCAAACATGCAAGTCGAAGCTAGTCTTCGTAACTCAGTTATATATTGTTCTGTTGACTCGCCTTGGCGTTGCATTCTTTTCCCAAACTGATAACGTTCAAGCACTGTGCTCACTTTCGCAAATAATGCAGATCAAGTTTTTGAGTCCTGCCACATCACCATCTGATAAATCTGGTAAATTTTCAAATACTTCCTGTCCCTCTCTACCTAAACAGTGCATTAAAAGAGACATTTTCCTTTCTGCAATAAGTGAAGTTACACATACCCTGGCATAATTGTTGAAAACTTTTTTCCACTTCTGCTAAAGTATTGAAAGATCACCAGGAGATACTAAACAAATGGGGCAGCAGGAACATTCTGCATTTTTCACAACAATTAATTACACAAATGACCCACAACCTATAATTCTTTATATTGTTCCCTTTGATGTTATTCCGCCATAAGTAAGAAAAACCTAAAAGGAGTGTTTCAAGATCAAATGAAATTACAAAGTTGAAGTTACTTGTGAACTCAAATAGTTGAAGTGAATGGCACCAATATTTTAACTGTGCAATAAGGCATGAGACACCGAAGCGAGTAGGGTCACACAAGTCGTCTCACCGTCTTGAAGTGAATGGCACCAATATTTTAATTGCACAACAATGCTTGAGACACCGAAGCGAGTAGGGTCACACAAGTCGGCTTACCATCGTCATGAAAACAAGCTGTCCACCAGAGACTTTGCTGTCATTCGAAATGATTGTAAAATGTTGTTTATATTCTCCTTTCAGTGTGTGTATCACTGCATGAGACGCACTGGAACAAATGATGCTGCTGAGTCTCAACACAAATGAAAAAAATACAAACGCCTTCTTTGAAGCTCTTCAGTGAGGGAATTGAGTGTTGCTTGCTGTCGTCACTGTTGTCAAGGAAACCGGTCATGCACTAAGATCTTTCCTCTTGTCAAACATGCAGCCATCTCCAAGGGTTGTTCTTCTTATCAAATGCACAGTCGCCTCCAGTGTTGCTTGCCATTGTCAAGGAAACACTTGTCAAACGTGCACTCGTCTCCACGGTGGTCTCCTGCAGAAGCTGTTGCCAAGGTGTTCTCCTGCGAAAGCCGTTTCTTGTACGAGGCTCGTTGTGCGATGAATTCCGGTTAAGGTCATTTATACCACATAAATTGATACACCGCTCCCCCCAAATGAATCGATATATCGCTCCTCGAATACCTCCTCAGACCACTCTCTCTGCTCGCTCAGCCTGCTGAAAATTTATTGACTTATGATGTTATGGCTTTTGCTGGGAATCACGATGCCGCCAGCACGTCACTCGTCGCCAAATATGAAGTGCGGTTTTACGGCAGTAAACAGTGGCTAGCTCATCACACCAAGAGTCTGACAAGTTGAATTAGAAATCTTGTTTATTTATTCAGTCTGCTGGCTCGCCTGGTCCTTAGTAAGTAAACTTACAAGGGGACACGTATAGGCCAATGAACCTTTTGATTCACATGGAGTATCCTAGTCATGTAATAAGCAATGTTCACTATTAATCAATAAAAATCAATAACCTCTTCAGAGAAACATTAATCATCAGTTAATAGTGTCAACATTTGATGAATAACCACAACTCCATAATACGTTTTAGCAATTTATATTCCCTCTTAGTTACAATACTAATTCATGAAGTTAATTCAAACTTTATTCAATCAATTCAAAATTAATTAATTAGTGACCACCAATAACATAATCTAATCAGAACTTGAAAAAACATACATTCTAATGCTTCAGCATAAGACAGCAAAGATGAATATAACAACATCAGTAGCAGAGTTCAGCAAATCAGTCCGTCAATCATTTGTCTATGTATGTGTCAACAACCTAGCATAGGACCCTTACCTAACCCAAATTAGCATTAGCATGTGGGACTTCATGCAAAAACAGTTTATAACATGAATTTTGGAAAAAACATCTAGCTAAGAGAAAACTATTTAGACAGCGCAGTTGGACCTAGAAAGAAAAGGCACAAAGTTAATCAGTCACATTGTCATAGCTACCTATCCACGGAATGGTTCAGCAACAAGTCAGTCTTCATCTTCAGGTCAACAATCGATCAGCAATGCATCAGGCTCCCAGGAGCTTGAGCCCAATGACAGGTCTCGAATTGCATCAATTTCGGAATAAGGTCTGTCTCTTCAGACATCTGCACCTAACATCTAACATCTTAGCTCTCCCCTTCTGTCACATCATTATATCAAAGTCACCCAAACCATCCCCCAAATTCTAATTGGTCAGTTGATCACCAGTTATTACCCTAACCAATAATTTTAATTTTACAAATCTATGAATTCTAATATTATGCCATTCTCAGGTTGTTGATTGGTTCACGGTATGATGTTCTCATCATCCGGCTCATCAGGTATCGAAAATGTTGCATCTTCTTTTCTAGTCGGTGTCTCTATGGTTCAAGTCCTGGGAAAGTACATCTTGTCTGCTCTACACGTCTATGTTGCAAGTTTGATTCCCTCATCTCCTGTTCGTCGGTTCATTGCAGAAAACTCTAGCTAAGCAGACTTTATTAACAAAGAGTAGTTCAGGGTCAGTTCAGCACATTAGCTTCTCTACATTGCTTGATTATTCAGCTTCTGCATGAGGCCTGGCAAAACTAGGCCACAACTTCGGCTAAGTTAGCTCTACAATATAATGTAAAACATACGTTATGCATCCCAATATAACATATTACTACATTATTGTGACGCATTTCCAACATTTCACATAATTTTTTGTCATTTTTAATATAATTCATGAATCTTGGTAGCCACTCTTCGTGAGCACATTTTCAAACGTGCACATTAATTTTTATAGATTAATTATTTATATCATTTTCTTGTTAATCAAAAATGCATAACACTCATTAATAATTTTAATTAAAACATCTGCATCAGCAAGTCCATAAATCAAAGTCCTATCCCAGCCAGCAAATCCATCTCCTTCTTCCCACTGACATTTCTCCTCACGCCGTACTTTCTTGACGCAACCTCATCATTCTCAGAATCCATTGTCACAAAGATACACATTCCCATGGAAACAGTACCCACAACAAACAAGGCACTGCTTAGTTACCACAGACAACCCTGCAGGCTTTGTTTTTACTTGGGTCACACAGGGTGGCACAATCAGTGCTGCAGCCCTCATGACCCCTTCACCATCCCTGCCTTGTGTTCCGCAGGTACCATTTACCAAGGCCTTACAGGGGTGGTAAAGTCCTTGCCAATTGGGTTTGCAAAATTTCAGTACAAATTAAGGGATAGAGCACTGGTACTGGGGACAGGTCAAAAGCAACGGCATCCAGCAGCCAAAGGTGTGGGGGGGGGTTGACCATCCAAAAAGGGGACTTTACAACATGGGGCTGAGGGCATAATACCTTCCAGTTGGGCTTATTTCTTTATAATGCTCATTTTCAAGAAGAAGAATAGATCTGACCTGAAGTGCTACTGCCCCATCTTCCTTCTTGACTGCTCTGCGAAGTTGTTGGGTAGGGTTATTTTGCAGAGATTGGAGCAGTGGGCTACCGATAATTCCACTTTTTGGGAGGCCCAGTATGGGTTCAGGAGGGGGATGGGGACAGTGGAGCAGTGTGTTCATTTAGACCTGCTTATTGGTAAATATTCTAAGGCTAAGTCAGGTTCTGTCCACTTGTGCTTTGCTGATCTTAGGAGAGCCTTCAACCAGGTGGACCATTTGATCCTGTGCACACATTACTCTCACTTAGGGCCCCCCAAAATATTGTTTTTTTCTTGTCTTGGCTGTATGAGAACTTACCTGCCAAAGTCTATTATGACCCCAATGGGGAATGTTCTCCACTGCTCAAAATCAAGAAGGAAGTTAGGCAGGGCTAGGTCCTTGCCCCATTACTCTTCTCCATTTTTAGGGTCGAACCTGTGTAGCATGCGCTTGCTCATGTGATCGCTTGCGAGATGCTGTAGTAGTTAGAAAAGGGCTCTGAGCCCTGCCCATGTCATTTCAGTGTCTTGCCTTTTAAAATCTGCATGCTTTCATTAGTGGAAGGCATGCATACGTCATGCCTTTTCCAGTGGTTAGTCCTTCTCGAGCGCAGTGACCAAGTACTAAAAACAAATGAGGCTTGCTGTTTTCCGTCCGGTTTGTGGACTACTTTTTCTCTTTTTTCGCAGCGCGATCTCGTTTGTTTAGCAGCGCGATCGCGCTTGTTTTTTTTCCATTTAATGAGGCAAGGAAAGTCTGGTTGGGAGTTTACAACTGCTAATAGCTCTAACTCGGAGAAATACAAGACCCGTTGCATTGCAAATGCTTGTTATAAATGGTGTTTAGGGTGCCCGGCAGACTCTGCAGACCGATGAACCTGTAGTTGTTGGTCTCTCAGTTCCCGTGCTTTTCAAAAGCTAAGGACACAGTCCTAATGTCTAGAACTGCTGTTGGCCTGCAGAGGCTGATGGACACCTTTTGCTCATTTTATGGAGGCCATAAAATTAGAGATTAATAAAATCAAAACATTTACGATGGCTTGTGAGAAAAAATCCAGAAGTGTAAAACATTCTTTATTAAGGGCATTCCTATTGTGAGGGTCAATTTAATCTGTTATTTGGACATTCTTTTTTCTAACAATGGTTCATGGTCCCAACATATACAAAACTGCTCAAACCAAAATGAGTAGAGTGTGTGAGGGAGTTTTCAGGTCCTCCCATAAACATGATAGTCACCCTAGCAGGGATATGGTTAACATCTATGAGGCTAGAGTGTTGTCAGCTGCTATGTACAGTGGAGGCATGTGGAGTCATATGTCTTGTAGTCCTCACAAGGTGAGGAGAATTCCTTCCTTAGGCATCTCTTGTGTTCCCCTGCTTCAACAACATGTTTTATTGTTCACAATGAAGTGGGGGGGTGAAATCAGAATTTCTAAGGTTTTTTGCGAGGAAAATGTGAACATATCTATAACGACCTTGTAGCCGTTGTAATTTTGAGTGAATTTGTATGTTTTTTAAAATTCTATTTCTTAACTATAACGTCCCTTTAACGTTTGTTTCTTCAGTGAATTTCTATGTTTTTTAATGTTAAGTAATTTTATTTACCTTACGTTAATCCAACCACCAGCGGGGGGTAACCACATGGCCTGCAGCCAACTGCCTATAGGCACTAAACCTTGTGCCATGCACAACCCTTGGCTTTTGAAACTGTCAAACGTTTTAAGCATATGAACCAACTGTCATAATAGTTTTAAAAAATATTGTGAAGATTTGTCAAACTGCACCAAAGTTATTGGCAAAACCAAAAACATCTTGTCCTATGGACATATATATATGTGGAGATTACCCACATATATAATTTTAAATGTCAAAATAATTTAATTTAATTTAATATTTTTGTGGGCTGTTATTTTAATTCTCTGCTTCCACTGATTGAAGTTCCACTGTTTGGCCATGTGTGGTGCTCAACTTATTCCAGTGCTGCACTGAAATACATATACTGTTTACTGTTTTTACACCTTTTCACAAGTGCATTTTTGTAAATTTCAATTGTTTGACTCTCTCATGGGCATATGTTTTGTAATAGCATATCCTTTTCTAACCACACATAAAATTTCCCTAAACTCTTTTCACTTAAGAATTCAGTATTTTTTAGCCATCCCCCTTTCCCTGCCACATTCACTACACAAACATATTACTACTTGTGCAGAGATCTCTTCACAGTTGGTTGAGGCAACCACAGAAGTGATAAGTGAAGGCATAGTTCTCCTGCCATAGGTTTGTGAATTGCATACGTTAGTACCAATTTACATACCACAAAATACAGTCCCAATGAATTTTTCTACGGATTGCATTAATAGTTATGCATCTAAAGAGGCTAATTAAGTAAGTAAAACGCTTCTAAGTAGTATTCACATTCTGTAGACTGACATTATATTGCCAGCATTTTCTACTTTGCACAAATAAGAGTACTAGGCTTATGATATACGTAAGTGTTCTTACTTCATCTATGTAAGAACATATATTAATTTATAGAATTGGGGGGAAAACACGCCAGTGCTGTAGGTCCCCCATACAAGGGCTCTTACTATGTGTATAGACACCACACACGTGCATATTGAGACACATACACATCTAGTATTTACATATACATTATTTCACAGATGCTTACCAGAGACACTCTTGAACTGTGAGTTTTTTCTGGTTTCCGTGTATGTATCAATGATCCCATCGGTTCTGACAGAATATGGATATCTGCTGCTAAGGTATAGAAAGAAACACAATTGTAGACGTTTAAATTGTTCTTTTGACTACATGGTCATCCTTTTCAGAGCACGCAGGTTTTGTTAGGTATGTGTCTGTTGTATCTATTGACTCTTTAATGAATGGAAACCGATGGGACAGAGCTAATCGCACGGCGCTCGACGATCTTGACGTCTGACAACTCTCTAGGAAAATGTAAAATAAAAGGACGAATCGCCGATTCAGCGCTGCCTAACTTCAGACCCAGAGCATTTCTTTGAGGGTCTCCTGTAGAAAGCAAATATTGACTTGTGTTCAGGCAGCGTGAGCTCGCAGTGATCTGGCACGGCATGCTGCTGCACATTTATCAGTTCCTGCGCGACACTTACCGAGGCCCGATCTAACACGCAGTCTGTGTTATCTGCGGGCCCACGAGCAGGTGCTGATGCCGTGCCAACACTCAGATTACAGGCCTGCTCTGCGGTGGAAAGCTTTGGTTGCACCTGTCTTCGTCGTACAGGTCGTTTGATAAAATGGTAGTCTCATTATCAAGGACTTCCTATCCACGGTCTTACCAAAAGTAAATAGTCAACTTCATATGCAAAGTATCCTAAACTGTAAAATGTGCAGACCTTTAATATGAATTTTTCATTATGGGTATGGGGTCTGTATATATTTCTTCCAAAGACGGACGTACATGCCTCAAGGCACACAACAAATTACCGCCAGCCGTGGGCTTTTAGTAAAGTTCAGTGTCGGTTGCATTCTGCTCATGGTTGTTCATCTGCGCATTCGTTGCAAATCCCCCAGTGAGGCAACGCTTAATGGATGTTTCTTTTTCAACATTATCATCTCCAATTTTGCAAAATAGTGTTTCGTTTATAAATGCACTTTTTGTCAAAATTCTCAGATGTTACCTCTTGAGGCCCGTGTTTCACTTTTCTGAATCTCACCTAGAATGAGCTGCGTTCCAGCACTGAGAGCAGGGTCCTACTGGGAACCCAAAGCAGCCTTTGCAAATTTTGTCAGACCAGCCCTGATAGGGTGCATAGCGAGCAAGGCTGACCACTACAACAGGCTGGGGGTCCCCCCATGTAAATTTGCTAAAAAATAGCAAAAACAGTGCATTCAACAACACATTATATTTACCAGTGGCGGCTCCTCCGTTTGGGCGGAGGAGCGTTGGTCCCCCGCCAGCAGTGGCACCAGAAAAACATTTTAAAGAAAACAATAATAAACTATGTGTATTTTTGCTTTCTTTGAAAGGGGCAGTGATGTGGACTGAGGGAATGCTCAGCACTCACCTTCAAATCGCATGTGTGTTTGGCCGGCCATCTTGGGCCAGCCAAACACACATGGGCTGTAGTCTCTCTCCAGCCCAGCAACAACGTTGCACAGGCTCCCAGTCTATGTAGGAGCACCCTGGCTGGGCGCTCCCAGCCAATCCTGAAGCTGCGCAGAGCAGCATCAGGATTGGCACAGGGCAGGCTGGGAACCTGTGCCTGCACAGACAGAGGAGCATCGAGGGACACAGGAGCGGGGAAGGAGGTAATTGTTGTTTAAAAAAAAAAAAAAATTCAATGTTTATTCTCTCCCGCCTCCCCCGCGCCTCCCTGCCCCACCCCTTCCACAGCCTGCGTGCCACTACTGATATTTACCAACGATATTGGTTTTGAAAGCTTAGTAAATGATGACTTTGCAGTGTGCCAGGAAACAACAATCTTTATTGGGGTCCATCAATGATTCCCTCACCATCACCTTCTAAAAGGGTCTCTCATTCTTTGATAGCCCCTCTCTTGCATGTATTTCATTTGTTTTAATACTTATCTATTACCAGTGTAGGATGTTGGAGCACTTTACATCACACAGATGTGCAGAGACAAATAATCATATGTGTGTAAATCAGTGTGTAGAACATGTTGACAAAGGGAACTAAAGGTGTAGGGTTCGCATGTCATCTATACTGGCACACATTTTTTTTAAGTGCTTGGTCTAGGGAAGCATGAACTCAGGTTACAAAACGTAACACAGTGGTTAGGGTTGACTTTACTAATAACAATTTATTTTTACCCAAACAAACCATTTTTTATCAAAACTAAGATACTCAAAGACTGGAAAAAACAAACCTTTGTAGCCTGTTCCATGGTGTTTGCATGCAGCTCTATGATTGCTGTTCATAGCTCACTGTGCTAGCTTATGATTGAAACTTATGAACTTCACAGTAATCAAAGGAGCTCAGTGATAAAAGTAGTATCCCACTGAGCTATGCACATCAAAATACTGGTCTGTGATCTGTATAGTACACATCATTTGAACCAGGCATATTAACCATTTGTGCTTCTTTATATGAATCAAAACTGCCACTGGACAAGATCTATTTGGAGAAAGTCCATTAATCACCAGAGTTATCTTGGCATTTTTATTGTTGTCTGAAAACTGCTGGATACACTGGGCAATGCTTCTAAAATTGCTGAACTAGTACAAAAACTGCCTTCCCCAGTACCAAATGTGGCCCCCATCTTTCCAGCCTCATGGGAAAATGTCTGATGCCGGGTATGGCTAGTCAGCCTTGAATGAGAGGTCAGTGCTTCTTTGACTATCACAAGACATCAAACTCCTTTGAGGATTCATTTTACTTGCGGTGCATAGCTGTCCATGGATAACATTCATAGGCATAACTTTGTTTCCAAAACTGGCCTTACATGATAGAAGCGGACCCAAAACAAATTACCCTTAGATGTGGGCTTTTAGCCAATCATGGTGTTGTCTCCCTCCTAGTGCATTCTGTTCATGGTACTTCATCTCAGTGCTTAATTTGTAAATAAAAACGTGCTGGTGCCCAAAGTCTTCCTCTTAAACACGCAGCTGCTGAAATTAAATGTGGGAAAATGGAATACTGAGGCAGTGTATTCCTGAAGCCATCTCGGGCCTCTTCAACCACTTTAGAGCCACTCCCTGCCCATACAGCTCACTTTTGCAGCTTTCTTCTTTCTTCCATTGTGATGCTTTTTCATTTTTCTCTTCCTCTGTTTTTCCCATATGTGTCTTTTGCTCACAGCAAATGCTTGAGGCAGAAGAATAAGCACCAGTCCTCAAGAATAAGTGGCTCAGTATTCGTTGTTGTCACATGTAATTACAGCAGCCCCATGTTTAAGAGGACGGCTTTGGACACAAATTAAGCACTGCTTCGTAGTGTGTCACCCATTTGGGGTGGTAAAGCAGAGCCACATGCATCAGATGCTAGAACCACCTAAATTAACTTTCAGCTGCAGGAACTGTCAGAAGTCTTTGTAGGCACTGCCTGAGATTGGGATTGTCTAATCTGTTGCAGGTGCCACCTGCAAGAACTGGAAATATCACATACGGCTTTCAGCAATGCAGAGTAGAGGATCTGAAAAGAAGTTCACTATACCCAGAGCTGAGGTTGCTGCTCCCTTCCCTGTGCGAGGTTTCAGGTAGGAGAGAGAGAGTTTGACTCACACAGGCATGTTTTTGACGTGTGATGACAACACACGACAAGACCAATGTGAATGTAAGAACAGGCAGCATTGGCATACATGCACCCATGCAGTCATATAAAGGCATGCAAACAAGCACTGACAAACACATGCAGGCAAGCATACTCTTACCCTGACACGGACAAACATTTCCTTTTTCAAATGCTGGCTACAAAGTGACGCTCCTACAAAGTAATAACACATATCCATAAATAGTTTACTCCAATTAGTTGTGTAGTCACTAAAGAGAATGGACTTCAGTCTCTCCATATTTCTGTTTGATTTGAGCGCCGCCATCATAGTATACTACTTTCATTTTTATATTGTGACCAAAGTAGCCATTATTTCAATCCTAGTGAGTCTTTGCATATGTTGTGCTCATTGTTCACCAATTTTCCAATGTTCCCTTTATTTAAGAGTGTCATGTCATAACAAAAGATTCTCTCATTTCACCTCCCTTTCATCTCTGTATACTGCCGAAAGGAAGCTCCCAGTTACCTGAGGGCACTCATCTGGTGATTTATGCCCACACGGGCACAAACTTACACAAACTTACACAAACACAGTAACTGGCATGAACAGGCACATACCCAGATCTACAAAGACACATGAGCGTATGCATACACCAATACAATCCACCATCACAAGCACTCTTACACATACACTCTTGGACACACAAGCACACACACAAACAGATACACAGACAGAATAAAAAAAATAGACATGGGCAACAGACAAAGACTAACATGGATGCCGATATACATACAGGCAAGGATGCACCTCTATACATAAAAAGCACACACAAAGACATTCACATGATCACACAAACAAAGCAATTCACACATACACAGGCATGCGACCACAGTGACATACCCATAAACATACCATGCTTGTACGTACATGTGAGCACTGACATATCCACAACCTGAAGAAAAGGTTTCATAATTATATGTTTTGCATACATAGCGACGTTTACTTGTAACACACAAAGGTATTTGCTGGCCCCGAATCTGGAAAGGAGAGCTAGCAGTGTCCACCCAAATCATGGAGTAAAGAAAGTTTCCCGCTGTAACAGGTGGGGAGACCATGCATTCCAGTGGGGAGATCGTGGAATCCTGGCTGGAAGTTTTTATCTCACTTTATATTCTGAAAATACAAACATCAGTTCTTAAAGCCAACTCAGCTCTAGGACCCACAACTGCCAGTTTTACCACTTTTACTTATTCCAATCAGATGTTCCATCCAGTAAAGGAAAAAAGAAGGCTATTACCTTCCTGCTATCCTGTGGGGCATAAACCTTACAGAGAACAATGGGTCTCTCTTCCCTCTATTTAACATGTGTCAGTCTGGCAAATCATAAGGATCAATGGAATGTTCTGAGTAGTGCCCTGGAATTCGCATCTGCCTTATGGGCCCTCTTCAATCTCCCATCTTGGGTGCAATTTGAAACTAGCGAGTGCAACATGGATCCAAGTGTGGCTATGGCAAACTGTGCCCCCGCATGCTCCATACACGCATGCACACCTTGCACATGCAAAAAGGTACACCCATGCAACATTTGTGTCCCTCGTGGCTCGGTGGTGTACTCAGTTGTATGGGACTGGCAGACCTCTTTAAAAGTGGATAGAGACGAGTAGTCAACTCTCCCTGGTAGGAAAAATGTTCTGCTATGTCCTTATTAACGGTATTACTGCCACCACCGTCAGTCCTCTACAACCCAGTGCGCTGATGGCAGCCATGTTCAAAAGAGGCAGTGCTATTGGTGTGCCGCTCCAGCCCACAATACCCTGCCTAATGTGTGTCACAAAAAATCCAGCACACATACATTATCGCTGAGGCGGGGCCAAATAAATTGCAGCTTGCTACAGTAAATTCAATGCAGGGGGACACTCTTCAGAGTGCTGCAGGGGATGTTTTGCCATCGCAGCAAAATCCAACTGCAGAAGTGGAAATCCAGACCCACTAAAGAATTACAAATCCAGATAACAGCAAACCACAAGGACAAAAAAGGAGTTAGGCTCAATACCAGGATAATAATATTACATCTGAAAACAGAGACATTGCTCATTTAGAACTTTATGTCTGTTTTTAAAATACCCAAGCTGAGGACATATACAAAGTGGATTTGTAAAGTAAATCATTAAAAACATATGAAACAAGAAGCATTAGGTTGAAAAAACCTCCTATGAGCTTTACAATCTATTGCAATATACAGCAATGCGTGATTATTTTAGAGGTATTTGCAGTTCTGGTTCCTTAAGAACAATTTTGAAACTACACCTTTCACCTTTATGGGGTAAACATTCCTCTCACGAGAATCCATAAATTATGAGCGAATCGTTTGTCGGAGCTAAGGTAGTTCTCCCAGTTCAGGTGGCAGAGGCGTTGTCTAGGAAGCCACAGTGCCAGAGCTGTGAGGAGCTCTGGAGTGGGATCAGTGTTTACGGGGATGGAATGGACAATAGCAACACCAGATGTGCGTTTGTACCTGTGATGCACTTTGAATTCGTTCTGTTGTGACGTACTGGGGCTGTGTGAAACAGCTAACCCAGCAAACACATCAAAAGAATGAATTTCAGTTCTAAAAATAGAAAGTTTATAGAAGAGATCTGGAATCTCCTGTGTCATCTTAATACGCGGTTTAGGTTAAAAAAGCAATTGTTCGGGATTTGTGGGAGACAAAAACGCGCACAAGCAATATGACACACTAATGGAGAGTATGACACTAGTGAATCATCAGAAGGTCCCATACAAAGTGCTATTGTTAAGAAAGATTGGAGAGAAGATGGGTGGTCTGGCAGCAATGTTTTCTCATGTATGGCTTTTATGATATCACTCAATACGAATGGCAAAATGTTTGTGGGGACACAGTATGGCCTGATCCACACGACACAAAACGCCATGTTTTACAAACAAAATAGCACACAAGTATGCACGATAAGGGAACTAAATAAAGTCCACTGAAATACTACTTGTTTTTGCTTTCTTGTATAGCACAATATTTATCTATTTCCTGATCAGAGTGCCCTTTTGTGTAGTGTTCTCTAATTGATGGGTGTTTGCTTCTTTAGTACTTGCATACTGTCTGCCCATCTTGAATTGTGGTTGGGTTATTCTATTAAGGGCCCAGGCCTCAAACATCTAGTGAGTTGTAATGAGCCACACCACGTCTTTCTTGGGACCCTGGACATGATCCCGAGAATACAAATCTCTATCCTGTATGACTCTGGCAACTAACGGAGAATCTTTAAGCTGGGTAATGCGTGTGCCCTATTGGTTCAATTCTAGGCTTTATTACAACTTGGTTCTCTACTCACTAGGATTTATAATCCCTGTAGGTCTGGCAGAGCTACAGTACACAAGTGCACATTGTTTGAATTTACCACAAATATCACAAAAGTCGCTGCCTCCTACAATTTTTCTTTATGTGAACAGCCTGTTTGTTTTTAAGGGTTCCCTTGTTAAAGCTAGTCCAGCTTAATGACTTGTGACCAATGTTTGCTGTAGCCAAGCTGGAGTATATCGATGGAGTTGGTACCTCTAAGAGCCTGTTGCAGTATCTGCTGGACCTCTGCAGTCTGGCGTGATAAACACCCTCTGTTTTTGATAATGCGTCTATGCAAACTGCATGGCATAATTTGCATAGTCGTAGTACAACCTGATAAGACACCCTCAAGGAATGAGAGTCGTTCAAACACGCTGCCGTCGCTATATCCGTAAACCAACAAAACAGAACCATTCTTAGTCAATACTCATTCAAAATGAAAAATGCCTTACACCATCACCACCTGCTCACCCCAACCCCGCATAATAAAACAGCTGCTTAAAGCTACAGAGGATCTGAAGAGAGCTCTACTTTGGAACTCAGTGCAACTATGTATGATTAATGGTCTTCAATCAGGTTTATCATAAAAAACATACACATTTATATTAATATAAAAGCTAGATAATAACATGATAAGTTTCATAATCAGTCACAGAAATCTGCCTTTTAATTTCAAACTCCGGCGGCTACTTAAGTAGATGGAGATGAATTACAGACGTTTTCTGAATATTGCAATAGAGTGTTGAGGTTTAAAGGTCAGCCCTGAAAAAAATGCCATTTAGGAGAGAGTGAGAAATAGTAATTGTTGAAGGTGGCACGTTTTGGTTGGCTGAGGCATGGCCCTAGCCAGGCAGAACCTACCACTCTCATCAGGGGTGGGTGATTGCACTTACTGTATACCCTGCCCTCACCCTTGGGTACCTTGGCACTGAGCAGTCAGGCTTATCACAGGGGCAATGTTTAAAGCATTGGCACAACACTCTTACTCAATAAATACACAGAGAGTTACAAAAGAGACTTCAAATGTGTTTGTAGAGATGTTTTGTATACAGCACACACATTATCTGACAGAAGATGTAAATCACGTACTTCTGGACATAAATTACATTCAGAAACATCACTAGCAGTACTAAGCCGAACCATGTTAAAACAACATCAGCAATATCTGCACTTGGGAAAAATCATACTTTCTCTCCCAACACCCTCATGTAGTGCAAAATGTTGTCAGCATGAGACCCACACTAGCAATTATTCTATACAGTACCATACAGTTGTAGGTTGCACCCTGGTTCACAAAGATAGCAGCAATGTGTACACACCGATAATTACAGCACTTTTAAAAAGCCTCATGGGCCTAGGTCACACAGGTAAAAACTAATGTCAACTGTGAAAAATGTTTCGGAAGGAAACAACATGTACGCAACACCACCGTACGGTGCAGTTGATCACAGGCAGTCACTCCCACACACTCACTCCACACAGCTATGCAGTGCCATGGATAGCAAACAGGCTTGCATAGCACGCACTCACACACACTTGCTTCCTAGCACCCCAATGCGGTGCACTGATAATGAGCAGGACAGTTGTTACTGCACTCACAGACCTTAAGACCTAAACACTCCTCCACCCTTCAACCAACCCCTGCTGCCCCACCCCCATGGGCCGGAGATAATACTGGGCCGATTGTGGACGGAGTCACACTTATTCAGGGTCCCAGGGGAAAGGTAGGAAAAAAATAGATAACAGGCTGATGAGGCAGCAGTCAACAAAAGGAGGTTTGGCCCCCTTCGGGAAGTTCACTCAAGGGTCTCCGTACCGTGCCTTCCAGAAAAGCCCCTGTTCTACCAGGCATGGGGAGAGGATCACTGTAGGACACACTGCATTGACAATAGTGCCCTGCTAAACTGGGCACGCCTGTACACAAATCTGCTCCACGGCGCACCCCCTGGAAATCTGGCACAATGTCAGTTGCGTAATGACTTGAGTCACACAAGAAAATTACAAACACTCACAAAGCATTACCAATCCCATACCTTCTGGAATGAGGCACTACATCTGGTGCTTGATGACTTGAGTCAAACCAGACAATCTGGGTAACACACAAAGAGTTACTGATTCTGTACCTCCCTGGAATGAGGCACAACATCTTGTGCTGGATGTCTTGAGTCGCACCAGAAAATTCTGATCACAGACAAAGAGTTACCAACTCAGCACCTCCCTGGAACGAGGTACAACATCTGGTGCGCAATTACTTGAGTCACACCAGACAATTCCAGTCAGACACACAGAGGCGCAAGTTCAGTGGTGCCACACGAGATAGAATGCAGCACTGCTATGGGTGTGCCCCCACCTCTGAGGGTTGCAACCTGTGAATCATACAGCATATGCAATGAGCATGCAGTTGGCATGTTGCACAAGAAAAATGCAGGACAATTAACAAAGCAAGCCACCTGTGGTCCCCCAACCAGTGAATCCGCTCACTACCAACAAGATGCTTATGCGTGTCGAGGCCGCATGATGAAGGACCACACCTCATGAATGTGGAAAGTACTTTGAGGGCTCTGCACTAGACATTCCATTCTCCAGGCACAATACTTGGTTCCACGTTCACACTGCTGCTACCAAGCGGAACCCAGCAGGCTACGTGGGCACTTAGGAGGGCAAAGCTCTTTAGATGTCACAGGTAGGAGATGGAGGTCCCTTGCAGGGGGTCTTGATGTCCCTGAAACCTCCACCAGAGAACAGGGGGTAAGCCAATAAGCCCTTGGAGAGTACACTTCCGGGTGTCACACAGCAGCAGGTAATCAGTACAGGCCAGCCATGATCTAGAAAGGGTGCGCAGTCCCTTTCAAGGGCAGTAATTACTTCTTGTGCACAACAGATTCCTCGAGCAGTGCACACCACACAGTCCAGTATCTCCTGTGTCTCCACAAGCATATCTCTAATTTGCTGCAGTGAGGCACCAGTTGTTATATTGTAGTGTGCATTTGAAATTGGGGGAGATTCAGAGGGTTCCCCTTTGAACCACAGATGTCTCCCCTAAATTTCAGTCCTCTCTACCATGGGGCCATGGAATGCAGACCTTAATATTTAGTGGAGCCATGATCTGGCCTGAGAGGCCAAGTGTAACAACTTCTCCCTTCGATCTATCCAGCCAGGCACTCAAATGGCAGAAGACTGTCGTTCCGGTTATATCCAGGTATAACATGTGTGCCCAAAGTTTAAAGCTGTCGCTCGGAAAAGCACATATGTGCTTCTCCAGCCTCTAGTGTGGACTAGAGTTGAATTTAAAAAGGCACACAATAGCATTTTAGAGTATAGAAATACCAACTTTCTAGAGGTGGCATCTCTAAGTTATTATTGACAAAAACACCTTCACCATAGGAAGGGGTTTGTCAGGATGCATCCAATGATAGGTAGCATTATAAGGCTGCTCCACTGCAATCCACTATTGCAGTTGGGAATAATTGTAAACTTCCCTCATGTTAACCTATGGGAAGAGCATTTCTCATAGGTAGTGAAAATACACATGGGTATTCTTCACTCTGGGGCATCCATGCCCTTGTGCACACAAAAGCTTGCATTGGCAGGCTGGACGTATGTTTAAGAACACCATAATTGCAAGTGCCTACACACTGGCCTGCTATGACAGGCGGGACACATATTTAAGAGCACCATAGGTGCAAGTGCACACAAAAAGGCCTGATATGACAGGCTGGACGCATGTTTAAGAACACCATAGGTGCAAGTGTTCACACACAGGCTTGCTATGACTGGCTGGACACATGTTTAAGAACACCATAGGTGCAAGTGTGCACACGCAGGCCTGCTATGACTGACTGGACTCTTGTTTAGTAAGACCATAGGTTCAAGTGCGCGCACACAGGCCTGCTATGACAGGCTCAACACATATTTGAAACACCAGTGGACACGCAGGCACACACTGGCCAGCACTACTTCTAATTGTATGTAGGAAATGGCATGTGCATGTTCACACTGTACTTACAGTGGGAAAGTGCCCAGAGTCCTAAGGTAACTGGATAGGGAATCAGCAACCCTAGGGGAACAGCCGATCCCCTGGGTTGGAAAAACCCACATGGGGGTTCTTCACTATCAGGGCAGGGGACACCCATGTGTAACGCCCAGTTTTCCATCTACCACCTGCTCCACCCTTCAGGGTGTTCTTTAGGGGTAGCAGAGGGCACACTCAGGATTGGCTTCAGAGTTAGAAGTGCCAACCTGAGCACCAGCACAACTCCGCCTTTACAGGCCTGCATTGTCAGGCCAGATACATGATTGACAGGTTATTTTGATGGGTGGTACACTCAGTGCAACATTTCACTAGCAGCCAGGGTTGTACCCATCTCAGGTATGTGGTATGCCTTTTTACAAGGCACTCCTGGGTACACCCCCAGAACCAATCACATAAGCTTCCTTTCCTGGCATGTGTACGAAGGACAAGCGCACTTTCACACTGCAGTATGGTGGGAAAGTGCCCAGAGTCCTAAGGCCACGCAAAAAAAAATCAGCAACAAAAATGGGAGGAAAAGGAAAAGGTTTCAGGGAAATCCCCTATGAAGGGCCCTTTCCAACATGACTCCCTCCCAGCCTAAAGCCAGGGTAGTTGAATCACTCCCTTGGTAAACTTCCCAGCTCAGGGCAATAGAGCATGGATGATGGCCCACCACTGCAGCGGTACCCCCTTCAGCTCAGGCTCAATGATCCCAATAGAATCCCTTCTGCTTCTCTTGGGGCTCACCGTCAGCTGTGACCCCTCCTGTTCCAGAGGTGGCATGTCTGGCCCTACCCTAGGCCACCTTAGTTCACTGTAACAGCACCAGACCAAGAGTGCCAACAGCCGCCAGCATCCATAACCCCGTACCCAGCCACCCAAGGGCCTGTGCCCTTGGTGGCTCCCGAAAGAGGGAGCCAATGGACCCAGATCTCTTGTATCTTACTCCCACTTTCCTCAGGCCTGGGTCAGGGATGTCTATACCCTGGGACTGAACAGGGATCAGGGGTGAGTTCTTTTTTCCCCTGCTTCAGTTTTTTCGGCAGGGGTAACCCCTGAATCCCAAACTGGCAGGCTACCGGTTTCAGGTCTTCCCTCACAGACCTCTTCTATTAGGGAACCCCCCCACAGTGGATTTTCTCCTGGCACAGGCCAGCTTCCCCACCTGGTGCTCCCTTTGGGGATTCACCAGGCCCATGGGGGTAGGTTTAGAGTATTCTGTGCTTTTGCCCGCTACTGACTCCCCCCCTCACTTTGAGAAGGGACATGAGGCCTCCTGGACTTTTGCCTGCCTCTGACTCCCCGTCACGTTGAGAGAGAACAGGGGACTTCCTTGGCACGGGCCCATCCCAGACTTCCTCCACCCTTTGAGAAGGAACATGGCACCTCCTGTGCTTTGGCCCATCCCCAACTCCCCTCTCAGTGTGAGGAGCATGAGACGAGATGCACACGCAGGCCTGCTATGACTGACTGGACTCTTGTTTAGTAAGACCATAGGTTCAAGTGCGCGCACACAGGCCTGCTATGACAGGCTCAACACATATTTGAAACACCAGTGGACACGCAGGCACACACTGGCCAGCACTACTTCTAATTGTATGTAGGAAATGGCATGTGCATGTTCACACTGTACTTACAGTGGGAAAGTGCCCAGAGTCCTAAGGTAACTGGATAGGGAATCAGCAACCCTAGGGGAACAGCCGATCCCCTGGGTTGGAAAAACCCACATGGGGGTTCTTCACTATCAGGGCAGGGGACACCCATGTGTAACGCCCAGTTTTCCATCTACCACCTGCTCCACCCTTCAGGGTGTTCTTTAGGGGTAGCAGAGGGCACACTCAGGATTGGCTTCAGAGTTAGAAGTGCCAACCTGAGCACCAGCACAACTCCGCCTTTACAGGCCTGCATTGTCAGGCCAGATACATGATTGACAGGTTATTTTGATGGGTGGTACACTCAGTGCAACATTTCACTAGCAGCCAGGGTTGTACCCATCTCAGGTATGTGGTATGCCTTTTTACAAGGCACTCCTGGGTACAGCCCCAGAACCAATCACATAAGCTTCCTTTCCTGGCATGTGTACGAAGGACAAGCGCACTTTCACACTGCAGTATGGTGGGAAAGTGCCCAGAGTCCTAAGGCCACGCAAAAAAAAATCAGCAACAAAAATGGGAGGAAAAGGAAAAGGTTTCAGGGAAATCCCCTATGAAGGGCCCTTTCCAACATGACTCCCTCCCAGCCTAAAGCCAGGGTAGTTGAATCACTCCCTTGGTAAACTTCCCAGCTCAGGGCAATAGAGCATGGATGATGGCCCACCACTGCAGCGGTACCCCCTTCAGCTCAGGCTCAATGATCCCAATAGAATCCCTTCTGCTTCTCTTGGGGCTCACCGTCAGCTGTGACCCCTCCTGTTCCAGAGGTGGCATGTCTGGCCCTACCCTAGGCCACCTTAGTTCACTGTAACAGCACCAGACCAAGAGTGCCAACAGCCGCCAGCATCCATAACCCCGTACCCAGCCACCCAAGGGCCTGTGCCCTTGGTGGCTCCCGAAAGAGGGAGCCAATGGACCCAGATCTCTTGTATCTTACTCCCACTTTCCTCAGGCCTGGGTCAGGGATGTCTATACCCTGGGACTGAACAGGGATCAGGGGTGAGTTCTTTTTTCCCCTGCTCCAGTTTTTTCGGCAGGGGTAACCCCTGAATCCCAAACTGGCAGGCTACCGGTTTCAGGTCTTCCCTCACAGACCTCTTCTATTAGGGAACCCCCCCACAGTGGATTTTCTCCTGGCACAGGCCAGCTTCCCCACCTGGTGCTCCCTTTGGGGATTCACCAGGCCCATGGGGGTAGGTTTAGAGTATTCTGTGCTTTTGCCCGCTACTGACTCCCCCCCTCACTTTGAGAAGGGACATGAGGCCTCCTGGACTTTTGCCTGCCTCTGACTCCCCGTCACGTTGAGAGAGAACAGGGGACTTCCTTGGCACGGGCCCATCCCAGACTTCCTCCACCCTTTGAGAAGGAACATGGCACCTCCTGTGCTTTGGCCCATCCCCAACTCCCCTCTCAGTGTGAGGAGCATGAGACCAGATGGCTTTCTTGACCAGGTAGCTCACCATGCCCTGCCCTGCCAGTGTAAGGAGGGTGTCTCTCCCCACCTTAGGCAAGATCTGCTATTAGTTACCACCCCAGGTTTCCTCTGGGACCCCGTGCACCGTTTAAGTAACCTCATAGGTTGCCAGCCACTCTTTGATGCCCCCGTCAACAGGCACTTCGGCATTATATTTTTGGGAATGCGACCTCTACTCCCACCATCAGAAGCAGCAGGTGCGCTGCCACCATCCTGGCAATTGGACCCTATTTGTAGGGTCCTGACATTTAATTCTCTGAGGTTAAGCTCATGGGCCATCTTTTTCTTTTCCATGGGTAGTCTCTTCTCAGCCAGGCCTTGCTCGGCTTCCAATCTGGCAAGGACCTGCTCTTTTTCCAATTTAGAAAGGGCTAGGGGCTGCTCCTTGTCTTGTTTGGCAAGTTCTAATTTTAGTTTCGTTTTTTGCCCTTCTGTCCTCCAGCTCTTCAGAGGACATGTCCCTGGAGTACACACTGCTACCTGCAGCCAAGAAGACCCTCCCGTCCTGAAAAACAGGGCCACCCTGTCCACAGCTAGCCCATCCAAGATCCCCTGTGTGAGCTCTGATTCCTCTCTGCACTCAGGTTCTCTCCCCCTATTCACTGACCCATCTGGGATGGCCTCTGCCCATGCTCACAGGGCCTTATGGAGATCCACTTTTATGGCCATTCTCCTATCAAGCACACCCTTCTCCTGGCAGAACCCCTCAAGCTGCATCACCGTATACAGGTCCATATCAGTCAATTCAAATGAGTCCCCCTTAGGTAGGACCCCAGGCATGGTGGCAAAATAGTGGGAGCCGAAATAGAGATCTATAGGAAGCAAAAATCACTGACACCAAAGTCACTCTATCCTTCAAACCTACCTTAGGAAACAAAGGAACACTTTTGCATACGTGAGGTCATGGAGGGCAGTTTGTTACTGTGCAAAGGTATTCAAATGTAAGTCCTATCCCACAGCTTGAATGCAAATGTTGGCGGCGGCACATTCTTGTTGGCTGAGGCAACTAAGAAGTGCCATGTCCAACAGTACTTCTTAGAAATAAAATAGTTCCTTGTGCTGTAATTTCTAGTTAAAGCAGCTCAAGTAGTAGTTAAACTTGGGGACACTTAAGGTTTTGCATTATACAAATGGCATCCATTCATGTGGGGGGTTGTAATAGATTTTTAAGGAACTTTGTTCTAACATACAAATATACCTCTACTGGGCAGTTCACCTCATGTTCTCCACTAACATTGTCGTATTTAATTGGTTTTGTAATGCTACAAACTATATGAAAATGCCGACATTTGTTGCCAAGCATTGTATGTTAATATTTTACACTAAATATATTTGCTTCAAAAAACTTGTCATGTATTTCCTGTTTTATACATTTAATAAACTCACATTTTAGTTCAATAAAAAGATACAGCTTAATCAAGACAAAGCTCTTAAAGTGTATTCGGATTTGTCTTAGTTGCTGTCAAGATGCTCTGCCCTCCGGAAGTACATCAGTGCTTTTTCTAGTGTTCTTTCCAGTGGTCTTTCTCTTTTCTTAATGCCAGATGTATGAATGGTTGCAAACAGCCCTATTCGTAGAAACAAGGCCATTCGTCACCAGAAAAATACTTTTCAGTAGGTACAAAGCTTAAATGGCAATTCGTAATTTGCTATCAAATCACAGTTTGGGTTTTGAGATTCTGTATTTCGAAGGAGCACATTGAGAGCATCCCTTCCTAATACTGATTCATAAACGTATGTACAAATGTTTTAGATGGAAATGAGGTCGCAACACAATCGCACTTTGCCACCAACTCAAAGTTGGTTGTAACCCATTCGCAAGTAGGAAGGTCCTCAAGAGACCACTTCCCCTTTGAGAATGGTTAGGAAAATATTTTTTAAGCACAGGCAGTGGTCCCACAGACAACAGCCTGCTCTTGAAAAATGAAACTTCAAAGTTTCATTTTTTTCTTTTTAAACACACCTCGTTTTCCTTTTTAAGGAAAAGGCACTTCATTAAAAAAAAACTTTATTTAAAAGCAATCACAGACATGGTGGTCTGCTGAACCTACCATCCCTGTGATGGCTGCGATTCATAATGGATCGCAAATTGTGACCAACCTAATTAATATTCATGAGGTAGGTCTAATTTTGACCCACTAGGAATCACAAATGAAACTCTAAAGAGTGTCATACATTAGGATTAGTAATTTCCAAGTTGCAATTAGCAGGAAATTGCAATTAGCAAATTGCTATTTTTAATATTAATACATGTAGCCCTGTATGTTTTTCACAGGTTACCTTATTTATCATAGATAAGTGAAGAGTGCATCATGTTATCACCTCCACTCTGGTAAGAATGGGAAATATTCCAATGGTTTTAGTCTACTTACAATTTATATGTGCCAAAAGCAATAGGTTAAGGCCCCAGAAGGGGGTTTGATATTGATTGCACTCAGTAGAATCCGATACCTTAGAGTTTGGAATTTACAGGATGCAATAAATAGCACCAATTCTGAATTTTCCTTAATAATGGGGAATAATGAGTGAATTGTGGTGTAGTACACCACAAACTGCATGTCCCAGTAACTACTGGGCCTTTTCCCCCTTTATATTAACCCAGGGGTTCAGACTTTATTACACCTGGTAATTATGGAATGCAGTGAAGCCAAAACAATATTTGGAGGACTGGTCCTGTAAATAGGGACAATGACTGCAAATCAGGCAGTCATTGTTTGGATGGGCTACAACAAGAATCATGCCCACAAGAAGGCACAATCCATGCTCATTGGAGCACTTCTTAGACCTACATCACTATAATGTGTCCTTAGTGCCAATGTTGCATAATATTTCAACCCAGTATGCAAACTCTCCAAGGACCAAGGTCAAAGCGACAGACCCTTTGAAAACTCTTGTATTGATGCTACAAGCTTGATTCTTATTTGCATTAAACAGGAGTTTGCAACGATCCTGTTTGTGAAGGGGTCATTCATTTGTGTATGGGCTTTCAGTTCGTATTCTTTTCGAACAATCAGCATTAGGTTGATCAAGCACATGTATCTCTTTGGTCTGTTTGTGCAACCATATAAACTATATGCTTTTTAGCACATTCAGGTCTATGTAGTGGTGAAAAACCTGTATCAATATCTCATTCCAGCCTCAAGATGTAGGCCCTCATTACAAGGCTTTCATGGCGGTTTCACTGCCATGAAGAGGCTGGCAGAGAACAGGTGCAGGGGGCAACAGGGAGTCCCCTGCACTTGCCATATATACGGATGAATATATTGAGAAAATTACCAGTGGCCTTTCATTTTTTACCACACAATCAAGCAGACAAGCCAGTCTCAAGTAAATATTAGTTGAGAAACTTGAGAAAGCAAAAAAGAAAAGTTAGGATGCAGTTATATGCCCGTATGCTGACCGAATACTTAAAAGCAGGAATTATTCCCCTAGGACTGATCGTTAGGAATTTTTAGGGATGACAAGAAATTCAAGAACGGTTTCAGTAATATTTCAGTCACATTTTCTCACCACTGGATGTTATTAGGGGTGGAAAAAACTTCAGAACATTCTAAGGAAGAATTTGAAGAGATAGAAGCCCTAGAGAAGGAACTTTTGTGAGGAGATGCTTTAACAGAGGCTAAGGAGCTAATGGATAATTTGAACAAGACAATAGATAAATATAATATTGATGAATTAAAAAAGAAAGCAGACAGGGTCACCAAGGATATCAAAGATTATTCAAAAGAGAAAGCCTTTCAATATCTACGTTAAGATTATTTTTCTCCCTTCCCTACTCAGAATAGTCAAAACAATTGGGGAAGATGTAATACAAATCAATCTGTTACATTTTCAGATTCATCAGCATGCTCAGACAATTCAGATCCCAGAGAGGGACAGAGTCACGCTCCAACACACCCAGGCCAACCTTTTTTGGTCAGGGATCACAGGAGCAGAGGCAGAAGGAAGGGGAGGCAATGGAAACAGTCCCCAGGAGAACGTCAAACGAGGAGGACATTTTACAGATGGTGCCCTCAGGAATCGTGCCAACATCCATAAATAGTTGCGAAGGTGCCTTATCAATAACAATCTTCAATTTGTTAGACACATGTTGTCCTCTGCAGAAATGAGTCTGCTTAGTAAAGAACTATCCTTTGTTATCACCGAGAGGACATACTTTTTTCGATTGAAAACAGAGTTGTTGCAATTTTCCTATAAAATAAGGCTGAGAGTGTTTTTTGCAGGCAGACATGATCTGGTTTCAGATTCAATGACTGGACTAAGACCTTTATCTACATTTTACCCTTCCAACTTTATGATGCTTGAAGGGATGGCATTTGATAATAAAACCGAGTGGTTAGTTACTTTGGATATGGCCTCCTTGTATTCTAACATCCCACAGGAGGATAGCATTACTATTATTGAAAACCTTCTGAATCAAGGGCCACAGCAGGTACAGGTACCTAAGGTTTTCATTATCTCTTTCTTCCAAATAGCATGACAGAAGAATTATTTTAGGTATAACAACCAATATTTCCAGCAATGCTCTGGCACGTCTATGGGAGCTGTTTTTGCTCGAAATTTTGCAAATATTTATGTAGATGATTTTGAACATTTTTATGATTTGTCCCTCACGAATAGACATCGGGATAACTTAAAATGTTGGAAACAGTATATTGATGACATCTTTTTAATTTGGTCAGGTCCCCAAGCAGAACTTCAGGACTTTATTAAATGTTTACATCAGGTTCAGGAATATCTCCGATTTTCATTTTCCATTAGTGATTCCAAGATTGCTTTCCTGGATCTTGTGATCTCACATAGGGAAGGCAAATTATACACCAGTTTATTTTGGAAACCCACGGATAGGAACACTTTACTTGCATGTAAAAAGCTACCACCCAAGGGCTCTTCGAAATGGCCTTCCCTTTGGGCAGTTTCTGCGGTTACGCAGAAACTGCTCATTGAAGGAGGATTATTTTGAAGAAACATATGGATTGCAAGACAGACTTCTCTTCAGGGGCTACTCTAAGAAAATTGTGAGGGCAGCAATGAAACAAGAGTGGTATTGCCCCAGGGAAGTGTTACATTCAAAAACGAAAAGACCAGTAGACACGTTGGTATGTGAAACTACTTTCTGTCTCCAAACCAACCATATCCAGAAACTGGTGAATAAAAATTGGCACATTTTACAAACCACCTATGTTTGCTTTTAAAAGAGGAAAGAGAATTAGGGATCACCTTGTTAATTCTATTAATAAGAACAAGTGACAAAGGCGAATAGGCCCAACTTAAGATACTACCTGGGGTCTTCCTCCTCTTCTGGGCCACTATTGGTGTGGAAAATGTGCTGTTTGCCTGTTTACTTTTTACATCAAGAACTTTGAGCATGGCCCATTGAAAATTAATTTAATTCGTTTTTTCTCAAACTGTAATTCGAAAAATGTGATGTATGTTATTTGGTGCCCCTGTTCATTATTTTACATAGGAGAGACATCACAACCTGTTAAAGCTCAGATCTGCCAACTCTGAAGACCAATCAGATGTTCCTTTACTACTGCACCATTGGTACAGCACTTCCAACAAATTAATCATTCGGAGAACAATCTGAAATGGCTGGTGATCGACAGTGTGTCAATATCAACAAGAGGCGGCGATACCACTGGCATTCTCAGAACGAGTGAAGTAAAATGGATTGAACACTGTGGTACTGTTAACATGGACTGAACACAACAGAGAAGTGGCACAGTTATATAACTAAACTGACAGTTTAAGTGTTCTATGGAAATAAAGTCTATCTGTGGTAACAGGTCCAGTAAAATGACAGACTTTTTTAAAGAGAATAAGAATTTTTGAAAAAAATATATTGGTGATCTTGATGTGATGAATTTGTTGAAAAGACAGAGAACTGTATTTGGATAGTAAGATGTATAAGTATATTCATCAATTTAGGTGGATTGGCTTGTCAAATAATGTTGATTTTGCTTACTTATTGCTCTTGAATAATAGGTTTGTTAGAAATGGGGTCTCTGGTTGGTCAGTTTGTACTCTGTCCAAGCAGGGACCCTTACTCTAGTCAGGGTAAGGGAGATACACACTTGGATAACCCCTGCTCACCTCCTTGGTAGTTTGGCACAAGCAGTCAGGCGTATCCCAAAGACAATGTGTGAAGTATTTGTACCAAAACACATAGTGATACAGTGAAAACACCACAAAAGGACTCAACACTAGATTAGATAGATAGCCAATATTTATCTGAGTAAACCAAGACCAAAACAACAAAAATCCAACATACACAAGCAAAGTTATAAATTTCTAAAAATTAAACTTCAATGTAGTGCGTAGAAACACAAGTGCTTAGATTTGGTGATATCACGGTGTTGTGACGGAGTCGTTCCCAACAATCTGGTGCTAATGGCGCTGGGCACAGAGTCACATGGACCCCCAGGTAGGTACCTTGTGTAAATGAGGAAACAAGCCGGTGCACGGATCAAGGCGTTGCTGGAGCCGGTGCAGCGTCGGTTCTGGTGCTGTGGAGCGAAGGTGTGGAGGCGTCGGTGCAAAGTGTCAGGTCCTTGCTGAGGAGCTGTGGAGGTGAGGCGGCGTCGGTGCGAAGCTTTGGGTCCTTACACTTTTTGGGGGGGGTTTATTTCCGGAGCTCATGGCGTGGTGAGCTAAAGTCAGGTGTCACAGACATCGGTGACACAGCACTTCGGGACTCACGGAGTTGCGGACTTCAGCGAGGCTATGGCAGTGGCGGGCCTGCGGGGTCGTTACACTCCAGCGAGGACTATGGCTTCGGTTGCAGGTGGCAGCACAGAATTTGGTAGCGGTGTCAGTCCAGATTCATCCGAAGTTGGTACATTTGGTTCTTCTTGGGTTTTTACCAGCTTCTCCTTTCAAGTGCCTAGGGACTGGATTAGGCACCACTTGGCAGGGTTGGAGTCTCAGCAGAGTGTCTAGGTGCTGGTAGAGGAAGTCTTTGGTGGCCCTGAGGCTTCAGACAGGGGATAAGCTCAGTCCAAGCCCTTGGAGATACCTTTCAAGCAGGAATATACCACAAAGTCCAGTCTGTGTCCACTTTCTCAGGCAGAAGAAGCAACTGCAGGACAGCCCAACAATGCACAGTCACAGCCAGGGGCAGCACTTCTCTTTCAGCTCTTCTCCTGGCAGACGTTCTTCTTGAATCCTTGAAGTAATCTGAAAATCTGGGGTTTTGGGTCCACCACTTATATCCCTTTAAGCCTTTGAAGATACCCAACTTCAAAGAAAAGTCTCTGTTGTTTACAGGATCCTGCTTTGCCCAGGCCTGGCTCCAGACATACATCAGTGGGTTGGGGATGCTTTGTGTGAGGGCAGGCATAGCGCTTTCAGGTGTAAGTGACCACTCATCCCTCCAGCCTAGCCCAGATGGCCCATCAGGATATGCAGCATCCACCCCAGCATCCTTTGTGTCAATGTCTAGTGGTGATGCACAAACAGCCCAACTGTCAGTCTGACCCAGACAAGGAATCCACAAACAGGCAGAGCCACAGAATGGTCCAAGCAAGAAAAAGCCCAATTCCTAAAAGTTAATTTTTAAATTGTGAGTTCAGAAAACCCAACCTCCATATTTCAATCTGCCCTCAAAGGGAAACTGCACTTTAAGAATATTTAAAGGCAGCCCCCAGGTTAACCTATGAGAGAGATAGGCCTTGAAACAGTGGAAAACAAATTTGGCAGTATTTCACTGTCAGGACATGTAAAACACATCAATACATGTCCTACCTTAAAATAAACTGCACCCTGCCCATGGGGCTACCTAGGGCCTACTTTAGGGCTGCCTTACATGTATAAAGAGGGAAGGTTTGGGCCTGGCAAGTGGTTACACTTGCTAAGTCAATTTGGCAGTTTAAAAACTGCACACACAGACACTGCAGTGGCAAATCTGAGCCAAGTCTTCAGGGCTACAATCAGTGCTGCATGCCCACTAATAGCATTTCATTTACAGGCGCTAGGCACATCCAGTGCACTTTATTAGGGACTTATTAGTAAATCAAAAATGCCAATTATGGAAAAGCCAATTACACAAACAATTTCACATAGAGAGCACTTGCACATTAGCACTGGTCAGCAGTGCTAAAGTGCCCAAAGGAACAAAAACAGCGGAAACTGAGACCAGCACACAGCAACGTCCTGGGAAGTAGAGGCAAAACATTAGGGGAGACCATGCCAAGGAAGCCAAGTCTAACACAATTCAGTAAGAGGTCAGGCAGTTAAAACATACACTGGTGATCCTGATGTCATGAGTTTCTTGAAAAGATAGAGAACTGTATTAGGACAGTAATATGTATACATACAATCATTATTTTAGATGGATTCTCTTGTCAAACATTGTTAATTTTGTTTGTTCATTTGAACCTTAAGACTTCCCCTGCCCTTTCCTGCTGATGACAGAAACATAAGTGTGAGTTTAATGCCATTGATCTGTTAAATGCTTTTGTAGACAGTCATATACATAGAACTGGTGTTCAGGTAGTTTGTTTTGATTAACATTAATTTCTCGTTCCTTGACACTTTCAGGTAAATAACTGGTGGCTTCCTGTGCTCCGGCCTGCCCCCTTTTGCCCGTCCCCTTTCCACCTTCTCTCCCCATAGATATGTCACAGCAACAGTCAGCGTTCCAGCTTGGGCTGTGCGCCTTTTTATACATCCGGATAGATCGCGGCCAACGTTTTCAGAATGGTGAGACTTAGGCCCTCATTACAACCCTCGCGGTAAAGTCCGCTGACCACCGTGCCAACGGCCGGCAACATACCGTGTCCGTGGCAGAAATCCTCTATGGGTATTATGACCCACACTTAGAAATCCTCCACAATACAGACACCCACACAAGTCCGCCACACCAAAGGTCAGTGATAAATTGGCGGTACCAAAACCCACACCATCACACCAACACGAATACACCCACACTATCACGAGCCACGAATCAACGTGGCGGTCATTCAACCACGGTAAGCCGTTGGCGGTACACACCGCCGTGCTCAAAATTCACACACACTTACAAAACACAACCGCATTGGACAATTCAAAATACACACACTTGACACACATACACACACCACACCCACACACCCAATCCAATATAAAACACACACCCACATTACCCACAATCCCTTACAATGAAAAGTTTTGAAGAAGCAGAGAGACAGAAAAGCAAAGACCACACCAGCATCCAGAGGCACACAACACCATCACTCATGCACCATCCACACCCCAAAACATCACCCCACACATCACCTCACACATCACTCACACCACATCATGGCACCTCAAAGAATGCCCAAGTTTTCTGAGGAGGAGCTCAGGGTCATGGTGGAGGAAATCATTCAGGTAGAGCCACAGCTATTCGGATCGCAGGTGCAGCAGACATCCATTGCTAGGAAGATGGAGCTATGGCAGAGAATTGTTGACAGGGTCAACGCAGTGGGACAGCATCTAAGAACACGGGATGACATCAGGAAGAGGTGGAACGACCCACGGGGGAAGGTACGTTCTGTGGTATCCAGACACCAGTTAGCCGTACAGAGGACTGGCGGTGGACCCCCACCTCCTCCCCCATAACTAACAACCTGGGAGGAGCAAGTCTTGGCAATAAATCATCTTGAGGGCCTCGCAGGAGTAGCAGGAGGACTGGACTCTGGTAAGTCAAATCTTTACTACTATATCCCCCACCCTACCTGCATGCCACCACAAACACCTACCCCTACCCTCACACGCATCACTTCCCCACCTCACATATACCCCACTATCACAACCCACCCATCCCAATACCAAGCCCTGCACACTTGGATCAAGATGACCAGCCCGGCCCATCAGGGACCTCTGGACAGTCAATTCCCCTGCCACAGCCCCAACCCAGCACAGAACCTTCCCCCTCAGGAAACACCACCACAGCACCCACCCAGAGGGCCCATGCCACTGTCCCCAGGACACGTCAATCAGCAGTGTGTCCACTACTACAGGGACCCCAGGCAAACCCACTAACCCAAGCAAATCAGGGACCTGGGGTCAATGGCAGTGGGCACACGGTTCAGGGGATAGAGGCACAGGATAACAGGGAAGCTGGGAGGGCTGCTGTGCTACAGGGGGAGCACAGGCCCAGGGAACCGACCCTCCACAAGGCTTTTTCAAACATCATGGGAGCATACCACCATTCCCAGGAGACCATGGGCACGGTACTGGCCAAGTTTCAGGAGACCCAGCGGCTGCAGGAGGGACGGTACCTGGGGATCAGGGAGGACTTGAAGTCCATTAACACCACCCTGGTCACCATTGCAGGGGTGCTGGCAGACATGGCCAACACCATGAGGGAGACAGTGGCATTCCACCGGCCCCTGACACCAGCCCAAACGATGAACAGCCTTCCTCGTCCGCCGGCACTAGTGGACAGGAGGTCCCGCCACAGGACCAACAGACCACCATTACTCCACCCCCTGCAGAAGGAGAACCACCCCGCAAACAGTCCCTGTGATCCAGGCAGAAGACAGAGAACATTGCCAAGAGCCCCGCCAGGAAATAAGACTCTCCTGAATGTCACCCTTCTGTCCCTCTCTGTCACCCAGTCCACCTTGAACTGACATTGCTCCTCTTGCTATGCCCCATTGGACAATGCACCTGTGATACCGAGAGACTGGACTCTACTATGGACCTTCCTCCACCATCACCTCAGCCCCTTCCACATACCCCTATACACATTAGCCCATAAGTAAACGCCCTTGAATCACAAACCAATCTGGAATCAGTCTGTACTTTCACAAACGTATATTTACAATATCATCCACAAATATCAATGTAAATGTTCATTTGCACAAATCAATGTATGACAGTTGTTGGACAGCAGTAAATATAGCAGAAGGCAGAATGAGGTACCAAGATCTGTGAAATGGAAAGCTGAAGTGAACTGTCAGTGTCTATACACAGAGGTTAAGAGGCTGACTTATACAATGTCCTACAGTAGTCAGATATGAGATGAGCAGTGCCAGTCTCTTACCTGTGTGTCACTGGAAGTACTGCATGATGATGTTGTTTCTGTTGTCAATATCTTCTTCCACTGCCTCCTCTTCCTCACTGTCCACAGGCTCCACAGCTGCCACAATACCATCATCAGGCCCATCCTCCTGCAGAAAAGGGATCTGGCATTGCAAAGCCAGGTTATGCAACATGCAGCATGCCACAATTATCTGGCACACCTTCTTCGGTGAGTAGTATAGGGAACCACCTGTTAGATGGAGGCACCAGAATCTGGCCTTCAGGAGGCCGAAAGTCCACTCAATAATAAGCCTAGTTCGCCCATGTGCCTCATTGTAGCGTTCCTCTGCCCTTGTCCTGGCATTCCTCACTGGGGTCAGTAGCCATGAGAGGTTGGGGTAACCAGAGTCACCTGCAAATGTTGAGGGAAATCTGTTAGACACACACTCACCCTTAGTGACTACCCCATACCCAGACACCTATTCATACTGTGTGGGGACCTTTGGCTCACCTATTAGCCACACCTGGTGCCTCTGGAGTTGGCTCATCACATAAGGGATGCTGCTATTCCTCAAAATGTAAGTGTCATGCACAGAGCCAAGATACTTGGAATTCACATGAGAGATGTACTGGTCTGCCAAACACACCATCTGCACATTCATAGAATGGTAGCTTTTTCGATTTCTGTACACCTGTTCATTCCTGCGGGGTGGGGGACAAATGCCACATGTGTACCATCAATGGCAGCAATTATGTTAGGGATATGTCCCAGGGCATAAAAGTCAGCTTTCACTGTGGGCAAATCCTCCACCTGGGGGAAAACGATGTAGCAGCGCATTTGTTTCAGCAGGGCTGACAACACTCTGGTCAACACGTAAGAAAACATTGGCTGAGACATCCCTGATGCCATGGCGACTGTATTTTGAAAGGAGCCACTTGCCAGGAAATGGAGCACTGACAGGTCCTGCGCTAGAGGGGGGATTCCTGTGGGATGGCAGATAGCTGACATCAGGTCTGGCTCCAATTGGGCACACAGTTCTTGGATTGTGGCACGATCAAGTCTGTAGGTGATAATGATGTGTCTTTCTTCCATTGTCGACAGGTCCACCAGGGGTCTGTACACCGGAGGATGACGCTGTCTCATCATCTGCCCCAGTGGATGTGCCCTATGGAGGAGAATGGTGAGTAGAGGGTCATGTACCACATAGGTTGCACAAGTGTTTTTGCTGTAATGTGAGTAAATCCGTGTGTGGCGCACTTTGTCCGTATTTCTGCCAAAATGTGCTGTGACGCCCCTGAAATGGCGGCTGCCTGACCTGTAAGGAGGGACAAGGGGAAATGAGCTAACTGTGCTGGCGTTGTGCAGCGTTGCGGTAGGAGGTCGAAGACCTCCGTGCAATTTAGCATTGGTTATCATTGGGCCCTATGGGTTCCAGGAGCCAATGACGATGTACGCCGGCGGTGACGGTATGCACCGCCGCGGATGTGACCGCCATTTTCTATCTGTTCACTAACTTGATTCCTGACCTTCAACAGGAGAGGACCTACACTGCAAGTGCTGCTGTGACCTCAGTCTGGAAGTGACAATGGCTCATGTGTCTGGGGGAAGGGCCCCTGCCTTCACTGCGGAGGAGTTGGACAAACTGGTGGATGGGGTCCTCCCCCAGTACGCACTACTCTGCGGTCCTCCAGACAAAAAGGTGAGTACACTTTGAGCATGATGCGTGGGCCATGAATGTATGGAGTGGTGTGGATGGAAGATACATGTGTGGGGGGGGGGTGGCCTGCATGTGAGGATGGTGAGTGTATGTGCGTCAGGGCATGGGTGGGAACTGGTGGGCAATGAGTATGACGGTCAGGAAGGGAGAGTAATTTCCTTTCACCCTGTACCTTTCCTCTAGGTCAGCGCCCACCAGAAGAAGGGTATTTGGCGTGCCATCGCCAAGAAAGTGCGGACCTTGGTGGTCTATCAGAGACGGAGCACCCACTGCCGCAAGAGATGGGAGAACCTGCACCTCTGGAGCAAGAAGATGGTGGAAGCCCAGCTGGGGATGGCCTCCCAATGTGGAAGGGGTGCCAGTCGCACCATGACCCCCCTGATGTTCCGGATCCTGGCAGTGGCATATCCGGAGTTGGATGGGCGCTTGAGGGCATCACATCAGCCACAAGGGGGTGAGTAAAGTCTCATTCCGCTGACTCTGCGCGCTTTACGAGGTGTCTGGGTGGGGGATGTGGGCTGTGGGTTCCCCTATGCCAGGACGAACTTGGTAGGGTAGGTCCCTTGTTAGGCAGGCTCTGAGGCACTCCAACCCCAATAGTGTTAGTGGGCATCTATAACTAGTCAGGCTCCTGTGGGTTCCAGGTGTGCAGCAAATGGTGTTAGACATAGTCCCCCATCGGCAGGTGATTTTCCTACTAACTGCTAGTGCATGGCCTAGTGCATAGGGCTGCTCCCAGTGTTGTGTCCACCAACGGTAGTGGTGTTGCTGGCATTGACCATGTGTCTCCTCTGTCTTTCCCCCCCTTCTTGTTTTGTCACCCTGTCCTTTTGTGCATTAGCATCATCTGGCGGAGGAGCAGAGGCACCAGAGATGGAGGGAGCTGCATCCCACATGGCCCAGGAGGGTGAATCCACAGAGGGTGAAGGCACCAGTGGGTCGGAGGGCGAGGGGAGCTCCACGATGGGGACAGGAGGGGACACCAGCAACAGCGACGCCTCCTATGATGGGAGCTCCCTTTTGGTGGCGGACACCTCTGTGCCCACCGCAACAACAGGTACAGCCGCCACCACCCCACCAGAACTGCCCTCCCAGCAGCCCCTCAGCGTGTTTCCCGTGCCCGCTCCCCCAGGAGGGCGGGCTTCTCCTTCGCCCCAGACACCTCAGGCCCTGCCCCAGTCAGCCCTGCTGCCCTCAATTACGAGGCTATTGACCTCCTGAGATCCCTCATTGTTAGGCAGTCAGCCATTCTGAATGCCATCCAGGGTGTCGAGAGGCATTTGCAGCAAACAAATGCATACCTGAAGGGCATTCATGCTGGCGTGGCGGCCCAACAGAGAGAATTTCAGGCTCTGGCCTCAGCACTGATGGCAGCCATTGTCCCTGTGTCCAGCCTCCCCCCTCCAACTTCCACTACCCAGACCCAATCCCCTCTACCTCAGCCTATCCCAAGCACACCATCAGACCAGCATGCACACACATCAGCACACAAACGTGGCTCAGGAAAATATAAGCACCACACATCCCACAGGCACTCACACAAGCACCATACCCATGCAGACACACCAACATCCACTGCCTCCATTGTGTCCCCCTCCTCCACGTCCTCCACCTCCCTCCCAGTCCCGTCTCCACTCACACCTGCATGCACTACATCCTCAGCCACTACCTCCATCACCAGCACGCCCATCACTACACACCACTCACGTACTATCGCCACCCCCACTACCATTCACACGTCCCCTGTGTCCTCTCCCAGTGTGTCTGTGAGCCCTCCTCCCAAAGTACACAAATGCAGGCACACACCCACTCAACACCCATCCACCTCACAACAGCCTCCAACCCATTCACCTTCACCCAAACTCAGCAGACATACACCTCCTACAACTACTACCTTTTCCTCCACTCCCAAACCCCCTCCATCTTCCCATCCCAGTGTGTCAAAAAACTTTACCTAGCTAACCTGAACCTCTTCCTTACACCTCACCCCGTCCTTCTCATAGGGCCAGGATGTCTAGATCCCAGCTCAGCACCTCAGCCACCAAATATGCATCTACTGTGGTCCCTGCTACTCCAGTACGGTCAAAGGGGGCACCCGTCAGAGCTGCCAGTGTGCCACCGACAGAAAAGAAGGACCACCCTATTCCACCACCTGCAAAGCTAAAAAAGGGACCGGCTTCCAGCAGGGAACAGTCACACCACCCACCCAGCAAGGCCTTGCATAAACACAGAGTGGACAGTGCCAAGGTCCCTGCAGTGACTGTCAAGATGGGGAAGGGCTTCAAGCCAAAGGGCACATCACCTCGGGGCACGATGTCATCTGGTGAGGGGCTGGTGACCACCAAATCATCAGGGATGGCAGCCACATGCACCACAATCACCACCGCAGCTCCGACCGCCACCTGCACCGTCACCTGCACCGTTGCTGCCACAACGTCAGTCTGCAGAATCCTCCCCAAGAATCAGCCATCCAAGGCTGCTGGAGACGGTATGGTGTCTCTATCCACCCCAACAGTCACTTGCACCACGGCCAGCACTGGCAGCATCTCCGCCGCAGCCACCGCCACCTGCACCACCATCAGCACCGCCACGTGCACAGCCAATGCCACTCTGTCGGATATCAGCCCCATCCCCAGTGTGCAGCCCTCAAAGTCTACAGGTGACACCCTGGACACACCATTTGAGGCACCACCTCCAGCACTGACACGAACCAGCAATTGGCAGCCTAGGTCACCTCAGGATGGAGTGTGGGTCTGCCTTCATGGAGCATCATGCTACCTGTTCCGGGTACATTGTGTGGCTGTGACACCCAGGTGGGTCAAAGTCAACATGCCACACCCCAGGTGCAGCATCACTGGGCACAAAGCCCCCTCCAGAACCAGTGGAGAAATGCATCCACTAACACAGTCCTTGGCAGGATGCAGTATCACTGGGCACAAAGCCCCCTCCAGAATCAGTGGAGAAATGCATTCACTAACACAGTCCTTGGCAGAATGAAGCACTCTAGGCACAGAGCCACCTTCAGAACCAGTGGAGAAATGCATCCACTAACACAGTCCTTGGCAGGATGATGCACTCTGGGCACAAAGCCCCCTCCAGAACCAGTGGAGAAATGCATCCACTAACACAGTCCTTGGCAGGATGAAGCACTCTGGGCACAAAGCCCCCTCCAGAACCAGTGGAACATGTCACTGACTTGAGAGACTGTGGCTTTGCACTCCCCAGGACCAAGCAGTGGGGATAGAGCCCCCTCGAGGAGCAGTGGTGTCGTACCATCATCCGGCAGAGGTGCCTGGTTTTTTATCGACCTGATGCCCTTGCAGTGTTCTCTCCGTTTTGAGCAGGTGTCATGTGTGGGCTTCGCCCATGCTTTTTGGGACCACTGGTCCACGGACATTTCATGGGACAGTGTACGGATTTGTGTACTTGCTGTAAATATTTGCGTATACTGCTTATTTGCTGTTCTCTTGGGCTATCTGATTGTTCGAATATTACACTAGTTAAACTCATTTTGTTTGGTCCTTGCATTGTTCCAGGGGGTGACGGGGTGTATCTGTGATGTTATTGGATATGTGTGTGTGTGTTGTTGTGGGTGGGGGTGTGGGGGTGTTGCGTTTTGCGTGTGTGTGTCACTCTCTTTTCCCTCCTCACCTCCCCTGTGTGCTAGGTACAGTACTCACCGTGGTCGTCGCCGCCGTCGACCCTCTTTCCACTTCTTGGTGTATTAATAGATACAGCAACATTGGCAGGACCTGTAGTTCGGGCTCCATGGCGTCCTGGTTCTTCGTTGAGTGTTGAGAGGTGAGTGGTTTCCCTTCCAAAGACAGTTTCTGCTGTGCTTTTGATGGTGTTGGTACCTCCCCGGAAAAGCTGGCGGATTGGTGCTTTGTAATAGTGTGGGCGGCACATTGTCTTCCGCCTGTCTGTTGGCGGTGTCCGCCGCGGTGTTTGTTGCTACCGCCATGGCTGTCGGAGTGTTAAAGTGGCTGTCTGTGTTGACGGTTTCTGCCATGGTCGCAATTCCATTTTTTTGACCGCCGGCCTGTTAGCGGTATTACTATCGCTTTATCACCGACCGCCAGGGTTGTAATGAGGGCCTTAGTCCTGTGGCGTGCTCTATTCTGCGATCAAGCAGTTCACTGTCTTCACGCATTTTGCATGACACGCTGCATAGATTAGACATTTTGTGCCCCGATAAGTTACTCGTTACATAGACATGCATTTTGGAGGGCACAATAGATTTTAAAAACTTTGCCATACAGATTAGTTTGATTTCTCTTCCGTGATTTTCCGCATGTACGGTTTGAACCTTTTTGTTGATATCATTTTCTGATTATTTAGGCATATGGTTTGTTGGGGAATTCACCAGCCATCTGCCCCTGCCTTATAGTCCATCGATTCTGTGTCTGAACAGATTTTTCTTACAAAGGGGTAAGCCATGTTGCTCTATTATGACATGTTGGTTGTGTAGTATGGACTGGAATCTGCTTTTCTTCTTAATTTATTTATATTTCTTTTAGCCAGATACAATACAACATTTCCCCTTGTAAGTAGAAATGATTTACACACACAATGGTGCGCACACTGGGTGATGTCTTTTGGTTTTAATCAGAAGATGATGGTTCTGAATTTGTAGGTTGGTGCACCTTTGTAGTGATTCTGCTTATTTTTTCTTATTTTTTCACATTGTAATTTATTCAGATTTATAAAGGTTTTATTCTCTTCTAGGTGTCTCTTTATATACTTTGTCCTGATGAGACCCCATATTGTCTAGAGGGTTGAAATGTCATTCACTAGGCATTTACTAACTGAAGGACATTGCCGGAGGGATTTAGGGCATATATGAAATATTGTTTTGATTTGTAGATGCCTCTTGATTGGAAACCTGCCTTGATGTATACATTATGGGGGTCATTCTGACCCTGGCGGTCCATGACCGCCATGGCGGAGGGCGGCGGAAGCACCGCCAACAGGCTGGCGGTGCTTCCTGGGCGATTCTGACCGCGGCGGTAAAGCCGCGGTCAGAAAAGGGGAGCCGGCGGTTTCCCGCTGGCCCAGGGAATCCGCCATGGCGGCGCTGCTTGCAGCACCGCCATGGGGATTCCGACCGCCTTCCCGTCAGCCTGTTTCTGGCAGTGTCCACCGCCAGAACCAGGATGGCGGGAACGGTGCCGTGGGGCCCCTGGGGGCCCCTGCACTGCTCTTGCCACTGGCATGGGCAGTGCAGGGGCCCCCTAACAGGGCCCCACAAAGATTTTCACTGTCTGCTTTGCAGACAGTGAAAATCGCGACGGGTGCCACTGCACCGGTCGCACCCCTGCAACTCCGCCGGCTCCATTCCGAGCCGGCTTCATTGTTGAAGGGGCTTTCCCGCTGGGCCGGCCGGCGGTCTTCTGGCGGTCGCCCGCCGGCCCAGCGGGAAAGCCGGAATGGCCGCCGCGGTCTTTTGACCACGGAGCGGTCTTTCGGCGGGAACCGCTTGGCGGGCGGCGACCGCCGCGGTCAGAATGACCGTCTATATGTGTACCCTTACATGAGACAGGCTCCATGTGTTTTTGAGACATTATATGAACTGTGATAGATACAATACACTAGCTGATGGTGTTTTGGGGCGTTGTGTACTATGTTTTATGTGTATTCAGCACACATAGATTTATTTGTTAAATATTCTTATCAGTGTAGCTCATTATTCTCAAGTATAAGGGTGTTGTAACTGTCCTCCTGTTTATATGTTTTGCTGCTGAGCCAATGGTTACCACTGTGTGATATTATATTACATATCCAAGTATACTATAGATAAGAACCACTGTTGTTTTGAATATGATGATGTAGCCCAGGTTCTTAGGTGGTGGGGCTACTCTTGTTCAATCGTGCATGCACTTGCCATGGGCAGTGCAGGGGCCCCCTTGCCCAGCACTATTGCAATGTTCACTGTCTGCTGTGCTTGTGAGCGGTCAGCGAACTAGTATATATTTTATATATTTTTTCCTTTTCAGAATAATTAAATTGACGCCTGTGCCGAAGTGGGGTCTCAAATTACTATAACAGCTGACCCTAGCAGCCCTTATGCCCTCTAAAAACAAGCTAGTAATAGAGGTAAAGCCAATTATTTAGAATTCTGACCCTTCGAGGCACCCTGATTAATTATGATTATTATTACTTCAGTACTTACTATCTTAGCCATTATCTGGTTTCTTCCTATAGAGAATTCCATCTCTGAAGAAGTAGCATGAACGTTAAGGCGTAGTACAAGAGGGTACTTATCACACACTTGGAAGAGTGTGTATCTTCCACCATAATGTCTATCTAGAGTTAATGGCAGGTAAATATTTGCCTACACTTTGAAAATTAACGGTTGGTGTCACTTTTTGCAACCTTAGCAGGGTGGAATTACCTCAAGGCAATATTTGATTCATACAATTACACAAGATATCACGGATTCTTTTCAGGTCTTGGTGTATGACTTGGCATATTTTAATTGATATAAGTTTATCATTTTTTCTTTCTTAATTTTTTATCTCTTGGTTTCCACATAGCCCTTTTTGGTGTTTATCACACTAATGGGTTTTCTTAATTTGAGATGTTGCTCTTTGCACTTGTTCACTGCATGCGGTAGCAGGCTGTGTGTATATAATCTGTACATAGTGCATTTCTCACTCGCTGGACTTAGGATTCTGCATTTTCAAGGCAGGTTTTTAATGTGTTTTTTTATATCCTAGATATCCTTATCTCAAGTGGCATATATCAAGACATCAGCACCCCGTTTGACATATATGTCCGTCTGATGGTGTTGGCATCCACTTTTGAATATAGATTTGGGAACGGCCCTGATGAAGGTGGCCTCCCTATGAGAGGATCTCCGAAACGCGCGTAGGCCCTTGGTTCCTACTATGTCCTTGGAGCAACTCATATAAGGATACTAAGAGATTGGACTTTATAGTTTTTTGTAAATTTATATGGGTTCTACACTCTAGACATGTTGATATTTGATTACATCTCAATATTTGATTACTTTGTGGTATATTGTTGTACATATTATTGTAGAATGAATGTGGTATGAATGTTGTAGGTACTGTCTGTTTTATGATGTATTTAATTATGACCAATAAAATATTGATATAATAATTTTGTATCTTTGTGTAATGATATCCATGACAGTGTAGACAATGAATGGAATGTGATGTAGCCCTATATTGGACATATAGGCCCTCATTACGACCTTGGCGGGTGGCTGAAGCCGCCCGTCAAGATCGGGCCGCCAATGCGGCCGCACCCCCGCCACAGCCATTTGGAGATCCCCGCTGAGCAGGCGGGCGGAAACCTAGTTTCCGCCGGCCCAGCGGGGATCTCGGCCACAACACAGGAGCCGGCTCCAAATGGAGCCGGTGGTGGTGCGGCCGTGCGACGGGTGCAGTTGCACCCGGTGGGCTTTTCACTGTCTGCATAGCAGACAGTGAAAAGCTGCCCAGGGCCCTGTCAGGGGGCCCCTGCACTGCCCCTGCCGGCGCCAGGAAAAGGCTGGCGGTAGGGGGACTCGTAATCCCCTGGGCAGCGCTGCCCTGGCGGATTACAACCGTCGGAGCTATTGTGGCGGGAAACCGCCGGCCCCGGCTGTGCGACCGCGGCACTTCTGCCGCGGTCGTAATGCCTTGGGAAGCATCGCCAGCCTGTTGGCGGTGCTTCCTCCGAAACAGCCCTGGACCGCCAGGGTTGTAATGAGGGCCATAGTTGTTTGTAAGTGTTGACATGCATTATAAGATGAATATTGTTATATTTTTTATTTAAATTTGTATCCATGTATGAAATATAATTCTAGGGTAGCTCATTATTTTCCGTGCAGCTTCCGCTTCTATTTCCCTTGTTGAGCTACTATATTAATTTCAGGGACCCTCTTTCCTCTTCAGGTCCTATCTGCCTTTGCAAGCCAGACCTCCTTAGTCCTGATTTGTCAGTCAGTAGAACACTCCAGACATGATATTTGTCAGATTTGTAGCATTTGTTTCCCAAACATAGTAATTACCTTCAGTTTCTCTCATGCAGGAATATATCATGGCCAAGCTTGTACCCCAGGGTTTTTCTTCTGGGTCTCCTGACCGTGGGGATACCAGACATTTATGGGTTTTCTATGGGTTCAATAAACCCACAGTTGTTAAACCATATACAGGCCCTCATTAAAACCCTAGCGGGGGCAACATGCCCATCACTCTGTCCTGGAGAGGGCAAGGCTACAGTCACTCAAGTGGGTGACTTGCCCACAGGCTCTGGAGGGGGCAACATGCCCTGTGCTTGCTACTGGGGAGTGCAAGGCCACAGTCTCTCAAGTGGGTGACTTGCCCACATGCTCTGGGGGGGCAACATGCCATGTGCTTGATCATGGGGAGTGCAAGGCCACTGTCTCTCAAGTGGGTGACTTGCCCACATGCTCTGGAGGGGGCAACATGCCCTGTGCTTGATCCTGGGGAGTGCAAGGCCACAGTCTCTCAAGTGGGTGACTTGCCCACATGCTCTAGAGGGGGCAACATGCCCTATGCTTGATCCTGGGGAGTGCAAGGCCACAGTCTCTTAAGTAGGTGACTTGCCTACATGCTCTGGAGGGGGCATCTTGTCCAGTGAGCTTCATCCTGGGGAGGATGGGGTGAGTGGATGTCTTCTCCATTGGTTCTGGAGGGGGCATTGTGCCCTGTGACGCAGATCTTGGGGAGTGCAAGGTCACAGTCTCTCAGCTGGGTGTCAGACCTACAGGATTTGCAGGGGCCAGGCCGCACAACAGCCCATGGAGGCAGGGCTACACACCGGGGTGGTGCTGCTGGTGGTGGTGCTGGTGCGGTGCTGCTTGTGGAGCTGACAGTGGTGGGGGGAGGCTCCAGTCCATCCCCTGCAGCCTCGGACGGCTGCACCACCATGGTTGGTGGTGGTGGCTCTGACTGAGTCCCAGCACCAGGCCCCTTGTCTCTACTGCCTGTTGGTGCAGGCCTCTTGCCCTTCCTTCCTGCAGCTGGGGCTGGCTCCTTGCCCTTCTAGAAGCACTTGGGGCAGGCACCCTTTCTGTCTTGCTGGATGGTGGCCTGGATCCTTTCCCACCTGGAGTTGCTGGGGACACTGCCCGTGGACTGGGTGACTGAGGTGCTTGCCTGGGTTTTGACGACCCTGGCCTGATGTGAGGGACGTGGGGGAGAGCTAGGGAAGAGGTCAATGGTGGCAAGGAAAAGCTTCTTAGGGACATTGGGGCGGGAAGAGGGAGATGGTTTGGGAGTGGAGGAAGAGAGAGTGGTGGTAGGAGGTGTCAGTCTGCTGTGTTTGAATGCAGGTGCATGGGCTGGATGCTGTTGTGAGGTGGATGGTTGTTGGGTGTCTGAGTGCTTGCATTTATGTACTTTGGGAGGAGGGGGCACAGACACAGAGGGAGAGGTCAGAGGGAACGTGTGCATGGATGTGGGAGAGGTGACTGTCAGTGAGGGGTGTGTAATGATAGATGTGCTGGTGATGGTGGTAGTGGATGAGGATGTAGTGCATGCAGGTGTGAGTGGAGACGCTACTGGGACGGAGGTGGACCATGAGGAGGAGGGGGCCACAGTGGAGGCAGTGGATGTTGGTATGTCTGCTTCTGGATGGTGTTTGTGTGAGTGCCTGTGGGATGAAGTGTGGTACTTGTGTTTGCCATGTCCACTCTTGTGTGTTGTCCTGGGTGCCTGCTCATCTGACTGTGTGCTTGGGATAGGTTGGGTTTGAGGGGAATGGGATTAGGAAGAGGAAGTTGGAGGGGGCGGGGGCAAACAGGAACAATGGCTGCCATCAGAGAGGAGGCCAGAGCCTGGATTGATCTCTGTTGGGCCGCCAAGCCAGTGTGAATGCCCTCCAGAAATGCATTGGACTGTTGCATTTGGGCTGCCAGCCCCTGGATGGCATTCACAATGGTTGACTGACCAACAGAGATGGATCTCAGGAGGTCAATAGCCTCCTCACTCAGGGCAGCAGGGCTCACTGGGGCAGGGCCGGAGGTGCCTGGGGTTAAGGAGATGCCCACCCTCCTGGGTGAGCGGGCACGGGCAACTTGCTGAGGGGCTGCTGGGAGGGCGGTGCTGGTACGGGGGTGACGGCTGTAGCTGGGGTGGGCACAGAGGTGTCTGCCACAACCATGGAGCTTCCATCGGAGGAGGTATCCGTGTCCGTACTGTCCCCTCCAGTCTCCACCGTGGTGCTCCCCTCACCCTCTGTCCCACTGGTGCCCTCACTGTCGGTGGATTCGGCCTCCTGGGTCCTTTGGGAAGCAGCTCCCTCCATCTCCGGTGCCTCTGCTCCTCCGCCAGATGATGCTAATGCACATAAGGACAGAGTGACAAAAAAAAGGGGGGGAAGAGACAAAGGATACACTTGGTCAATGGCGGCAACAACACCACCGTTGGCGTACACAACACACTCACACACAGGGAACAGCCCTATGCTTTAGGCAATGCACTACCAGTCACAATGATAGTCATCAGCCCATGGATAGGGACACCTAACACAAAGTACAGCATACCTGAGACCCACAGACTCTTTCCCAGTAGTGGATGCCTACTAGCTTGGTTAGAGGACTTTCACATCAGAACCCTGCCCAACATGGGACCTACTCTGCAATGACAGGCCTGGCCTAGGGGCACCCCCCACCCGGATACCACCCACACCAGGAGTAAGTTGTAATGAAGGGCACCGTACTCACCCCCTTGTTGCTGCTGTGATGCCCTCAAGCGCCCATCTAGCTCCGGATATGCCACCGCCAGTATGCGGGCTATCAGGGGGGTCAGGATTGGACGGGCACCCCTTCCTTGTTGGGAGGCCATCCCCAGCTGGGCCTCCAACGTCTTCCGTGCCCAGCATCTCTGGTCCTCCCACCGTTTCCGACAGTGGGTGTTCTGCCTGCCGTAGACCTCCAGGGTCCGCATGTCCTTGACGATGGCACGCCATATACCCTTCTTTTGATGGGCGCTGACCTGCAGGGAAATAGACACAGGGAAAGGTATTAGACCGACCGTCCTGCCTGCTACACTTATGGCCCACCATGCCCTTTCCCATCCCAATTAACACAGACATGGCCCAGCATACATGCTGCACGCTGCCCAGGGCCCATCCACCAACCCCCCCCACATGAGGCTTTCACAAACAGCACTCCATGCATTCACACCCCATGCATCGTACTCACGGTGTACTCACCTGTTGTTCTGGAGGCCCATACAGCAGTCGGTACTGGGGTAGGACCCCATCCACCATTTCCTCGAACTCTGCCAAGGTGAAAGCAAGGGCCCTTTCCCCAGTAACAGGAGCCATGGTTGGTTCCAGACACAGGTCACAGCAGCACTTGCAGTGTAGGACCTCTCCTGTTGAAGGTCAGGTAGTAAGTGAGTGAACAGATAGAAAGTAGCAGTCACATCCGCGGCGGTGCGTACCATCATCACCGGCATACATCACCATTGGCCACTGTACCCCATAGGGCCCAATGATAACCAATAAGGAGTTGCACGGCGGTTCTCGACCGCCTCCTGCAACGGCGCACAATGTCAGTGGAATTACCTCATTTCCATCTGTCCCTCCATACAGGACAGGCGGATGCCATGGATCCTAACTGCGTCACAGTACACAAAATCATTATTTGGACATATCCCACCAAAATAATGTTACAATCACAATATGCATTGAACTGTAGTGGTTGGAATGTACAGATAATGACCAGCTGCTCACTCTTTTGCCCCATAGATTGCAACCGCTGTGGATGAATAGGAGATGGAGTTATACCCACGTGTACAGACCCCTGGTGGACTTGTCAACAATGGAGGATAGGCACATTATCCTCACCCATAGACTTGACAGGGCCACAATCACAGAGCTGTGTGCCCAATTGAAGCCTCCCCTAATATCTGCTATCCGTCACCCCACTGAGATCCCCACTCTTGTGCAAGTGCTATCAGTGCTCCATTTCCTGGCAACTTGTTCTTTCCAAGTGACGATGGCCTTGGCAGCAGGAATGCCAATGTTCTCAATAGTGCTGACCAGAGTGTTGTCTGCCCTGATTAAACACATGTGCAGCTACATCGTTTTCCCCCAGGTGGATGATTTGGCCACAGTGAAAGCTGACTTCTATGCAATGGGACATATCCCCAACATCATTGGAGCAATAGATGGATCCCTGTGCTACTCACCCAAGAAGGTCTGCCAGATCATCGTGGCATGCTGTATGTCGCACAACCTTGCCTTGTGACGCCATGTGCTTTTTCTGCAGGAGAAGGAGGCTGGAGATGGCCATGTGGCAGCAGTGGATCCTGCGGACAGTGAAGATGAGGAGGCAGAGGATGAGGACAACAGAAGTGCAATTATTCGTCAGTACTTCCAATGAGACACAGGTAAGACAGTGTTATTTCACATATGACTGACAGTTTGATGTGTGACATTGTCACTGGCAGGCTATGAATTCCTACTTCTCTGCCCACTCACTGTACCCTTTGGCATCTCTTTTTGCAGATGTTGGTGCCTCACTATTGCTCCTGTTGTTTTCAGTGCAGCCAACTACAGGTCTTTCCTATGTAAACATTACTGTACAGTTGAATTGCAATGTTTGAACCCGGTTAAACGAACACATTTTGAAAACATTTGACATACACCATACTTGTATTTTGTCAAAGTGTGTTTATTGCAGTGCTCTGAAGAAGAGAGGGTAGTGCAATAGGCTGGGGGTGATGATGGAGAAAAGTCCAGGTTAGAGTCTAGTTTATTTGTATTACTGGTGCATTGTCCAAGGGGACATAGGAAGAGGAGCAATGGCAGTTCATGGTGGACAGGGTGACAGAGAGGGACACAAGGGTGACAATCAGGACAGTCCTGTTTTCTGGCAGGGGTCTTGGCAATAGTCTCTGGCTTCTGCCTGGATCGAAGGGAATGTTTGTGAGGTTCTTTCTGCAGGGGGAGAGGTGCTGGTGGGCTGTTGGTTCTGTGGTGAGGCCTCCTGTCCATTAGCGGCAGCGGAGGTGGAGCGAAGGTGGAGGGCTGTTCAGTGGTCTGGCTAGTGTCAGGGGCCCGGTGGTGTGCCACTGCCTCCCTCATACTGTTGGCCATATCTGCCAGCACCCCTGCAATGGAGACCACGATGGTGTTGATGGCCTTCAAGTCCTCCCTAATCCCCAGGTACTGTACATACTGCAGCCGCATGTTCTCCTGAAACTTGTCCAGGATCTGGCCCAGGGTATCCTGGGAATGTTGGGAAGCTCCCAGGATCACGGTGAGTGCCTCCTGGATGGTCGGTTCCCTGGGCCTGTCCTCCCCCTGTCACACAGCAGTCCTCCCAACCTCCGTGTTGTCCTGTGCCTCTGTCCCCTGAACCGTGTGCCCACTGCCACTGACCTCAGGTCCCTGATTGTCCTGTGTTTGTGGGTCCCTGTAGTGGTGGACACACTGCTGATTGACGTGCCATGGGGACAGAGGTATGGGCCCGCTGGGTGGGTGCAGTGGTGGTGTTTCCTGAGGGGGGAGACTCTGTGGTGGTGTGAGAGTGTGCCTGGGTAACCGACTGTCTGGTGGTCCATGATGGGCCAGGTTGGTCATCCAGATCCAGGTGACCAGAGCTGCTGTCATCACTGTGGGCCTCTTCGGGGGGGACTGGATGTTGCTGGCACCTCTTCGCTGGTGACATTGGGTGGGTTATCTGTGGGGATGTAAACGCAGTGTTATTGTTTCTGCGTGTGACATATTGTGCATGGGTGTGTTGCCTTCTATGGTTGTTATTGCCCTGGCAGCTTTGCCTTGTGTGAGTTGTTATTTGGTGGGCTAGGTGATTCTCTCTAGTGTGCATGCTGTGGTTATAGGTGTCCATGCAGGTCTGTGAGGGGTGTCCATGCATTGGTGTTGCATGCAGGGCTTGGCATTGGGATGACTGGGTTGTGATGGTGGGGTGTGTTGGAGGTGGTGGAGTGATGGGTATGGGTATGTGATGGCATGCAGGTAGGGGGGTGATAGTAATAGGGAATTGACTTACCAGAGTCCAGTCCTCCTCTTACTCCTGCAAGGCCCTCAGGATGCATGATTGCCAAGACTTGCTCCTCCCATGTAATTAGTTGTGGGGGAGGAGGCGGGGGTCCAAAGCCAGTCCTCTGTACAGCGAGTTGGTGTCTTGCTGCTATGGAACACACCTTCCCCTGTAGGTCGTCCCACCTCTTGCTGATGTCATCCCTTGTTCTGGGGTGCTGTCCCATGGTGTTGATCCTGTCCAAGATTCTCTGCAATAGCTCCATCTTCCTAGCAATGGATATTTGCTTTTCCTGTGATCCAAATAGCTGTGGCTCTACCCGGTTGATTTCCTCCACCATGACCCTTAGCTCCTCCTCAAAGAACATGGGGTGTCGTTGTGGTTCCATGAGTGTGGTGTGAGTGTTGTGGGTGAGGGTATGTAGGGTGATGTGTTGAGGTGTGTGATGTGAGGTGTGTCTGTGGTGTATAGGTGATGGTGGTATGTGGTTCTGGGTGTGTGAGTGGTCTTGCTGTCTCTCCCTGTTGGCAATGGTTTGTAGTCGTAAAGGGTTGTGGGTACTGTGAGGGTGTGTTTTATAGTGGTGTGGGTGTGGTGTGTGTATTGGTGTCAGGGGTGTGTTATTTAAATTGACCAATGTAATGTTGTTTTGTATGTGTGTGTGTATTTTGAGCGCTGCGGTATATACCGCCAATGGTTTACCGCCATTGAATGTCCGCTGTGGTGATTCATGGGTCATAATGTTGTGGGCGTTGTTCTGTTGGCGTAACGGTGTGGGTTTTGCTACTGCCAGTTTATCACTGACCTTTGGGCTGGCCGGCTTGTGTGTGTGGCTGTATAGTGACGGATTGGTATGTGTGTGTCATTATATGGTTGACGGATATCCGCTGCGGCGGTGGTATGTTGGCGGCAGTCGGCATGGTGGTAAGTATGATTTATCGCCAATATCATAATGAGGGCCACAGTGTATTTTGGAAATTTGGAAAGCAGATGCAAGTGAAATGCTAGTCTACAGTACCCTTTTTCGGTCGCAGAAAGCACCCATGACCTTTATTAATAGAACACACCACAGCCATATATTTTTAACATCTGCACATCATAAGGATTTTATTTCTTGGTGCCAGATCTCTACAGCCATAATTGACTGGCTGAAAGACCACACTAAACATCACATTTGTCAGATTATCACAATTTTTGTTTCATAATTTTCATAAAAAATAGTATTTCCCTCCAGTCCCCCTCACACAGAAACATATTTTTAAAAGGCTTGATCAGATCATTGTCCTTCTTAGTCACTTGAGCATAGGGGTCTCAGATGTGTGAGCTTTCTATAGGTTTCGGGTGCCTGAAGAAGATAAACTGGATGCAGTGCAAACGGGAAGCAATTGAAAGAAAAATGTTTGTTTAGTGAGACTGTCTTTTGGTAGAAGATATCACCTCTGGGCTGGACAAAAGATAGAGCAACCTTATATTTTCAGTATTTACTCATGATAAGGTTTCTATCACAATGTGGCAGACTGCCCTCTCCTTGATTGGCTGGGTAGGACAACACAGTAAAAAAGACATATGTCAGATTTTCAGCATTTTCCCTCAAAACATGTTAGGTTCCTCCAGTCTTCCCCACACAGGAACATATCCATCCGAATGCTTGGCCCACATCTTAGTTCTCCTAATTATTTAATTGGGATTATCAGATATGTGTAGGTTTTTCAAGGGATTGTGCAAGGGTTCAAATGCTGGGCACCAGGGAATGTATTTAATGGGTGTGAGATTCCATTGTGCATGTCTGCAGTATTGGGCTAGGGGTCACCTGGCACCCAGGGAAACCTACCCACCCCAGACATTTATCAAATCTAGAGGTACAGAGGAATCCACAGTGATGTGACATGTTTCAAACCAAACATATTTTATTATCCGGTATCCCCTGCTAAATTTAAAGTCTGAGTAGAAAAATCACAATTTCTTAATTTTTCTGTGACAGAGAGCTTCGGAAATTCAGGTAAGTCCTATTATCGAATGTTACCACACTTATCTTGATGAACCTGGTACCCACATGTGTGAGTGATGCTAGGATGTGTCTGTTTTGTTGCCCAGAATGGAGCCAGATATTGTTTTTTGTTTTTTTAACCTAACACTAAGAAAAATAATCCAAACAGCATCCAGCTTTCTGCTGAAAAGCAGAATAGTATGTCTGAGTGAGCCCAAGTAAACAGCTTAGGTTGAAACAATCCAAACAGAGTCTTGTTCTTTGCTGTGGTGCAAATATATGCAGGAGCAAGGAATCAAAAATATTTGAATTTATTTGAGGATAGGAAGCAGTGTCTGACCTTTCAGTGGTGTGTGTGTTTCTATGTGCCAACACCATAGCCCCCCTCAAAAAGAACAACAGCACCCAGGCAAAGAAAGCCAGCTGGTTCACCCCCGAACTTTGAGAATCTAGACGCACTTGTCGCCGCCTCAAACAAATCTGGAGAAACACCAAATCCACTGAAGCCCATAGCAACTTTAGAGCCGCAACCACTGCACACCCTCAACTCATCAAAAACGCCAGAAAGAAAGCTATTCAAAACAGAATCTCCTCACACCCACACAACAGCAAGGAACTCTTCAACATCATCAAGGAGTTCGCCCAACCGAACAGTGAAACAAAAGACATCCCACCCTCACAGGACCTCCGCAACAGACTCAACACCTACTTCCACTGAAAAACAAAGACCATCTACGACAGTTTCAGCAAGGACAACCGACGCACAGAACCCACTCTACCAAAACCCAACACCAACAAGCCAACAATCACTACCTGGACCCCCCTCACCACCAGAGATACGCTGAGAACAAAGAGATCCATACAGTCCGGGGCCCCCACGGACCCATGCCCCCACCACATTTTCAACTGAGCAGCAGACACCATGACCCCCAAGCAGACCCATCTCCCTACTCCAATTTCCAGTGAAAGTCATTGAAAAAGCAGTCAACAGCCAACTCGACACGTTTTTAGAAGACCACAACATCCTCGACATCTCCCAATCCAGATTCAGGAAAAACCATAGCACCGAAACAGCCCTCCTCTTCACAACAGATGACATCTGCTCCCTGCTGGACAAGGGAGAGACGGTGGCACTCATCCTACTAGACCTTTCTGTGGCCTTTGTCACAGTCTCCAATCACATCCTGATAAGAAGGCTCCACGAAGCTGGCATCAGAGACAAGGCCCTGGACTGGATCCAATCCTTCCTCTCCAGTAGAACTCAACAAGTGAGACTCGCCCCTTTCCTCGCAGACCCCACACCCACCATCTGCAGAGTGCCCCAGGGATCCTCCCTCAGCCCCACGTTCTTTAACATCTACATGACCCCGCTAACCACCCTTGTCAGAAGCTATGGAATCAACATAATCTCCTACGCCAACAACGCCCAACTCATCCTCTCCCTCTCCAACAAACCTGACAAAGCCAGGCACATCTTCCATGAAGGCATGGAAGCAGTCACCAAGTGGATGAGATACAGGTGCCTTCAACTCAACGCATACAAGACGGAAGTACTCATCATGGGCCCTCAACCCAACACGTGGAACGACTCCTGGTGGTCACCCACCCTCGGAAACCCACCCACACCCACCTTTCAGGCCTGCAACCTCAGAATCATCCTGGACTCCAACCTCAGAATGAACTAGCAAATAAGCTCAGTCACCTCCACCTGCTTCTGCACCCTCCGCCCCCTACCCAAGTTCTTCAAGTAGATCCCCCTCAAACATAGAAAGACCGTCACACACGCCCTGATCACTAGCACACTGGTCTACGGCAACACACTCTATACCAGAATCAACAAGAAATTCACCTGCAAGCTACAAAACATCCAGAACGCCGCTGCCAGACTCGTCCTCAACCTACCTCGACACTGCCACATCTCGCAACACCTGCGTACACTGCACTGGCTTCTCATAGAAAAAGGAATCACCTTCAAGATCCTCACCCACGCACACAAGGCCCTCCACAACAGCGGACCAGGCTACCTGAACCAGCGACTCAGTCTACACGTACCCCACAGGGCCCTATGCCCAGCCCAGCTCTCTCGCAGAAGTACCTCACATCAGGAAAACCATAACAGGAGGACGCTCCTTTTCCTACCTCGCAGCCACCACCTGGAATGCCCTTCCTCTCCACATCAGACAAACTACCTCCCTCCTCAGCTTCACGAAGGAACTGAAGACATGGCTTTTTGAATAACCACCTCAAGGGTATATGCTACTCTTCCCCTCTTCCCCACAGCACCTTGAGACCTTAACAGGTGAGCAGCTGCGCTTTACAAACACTGATTGATTGATTGTTGATTGATGTGCCAGCAAGGAGCAACGCAATGTTCAGGTTTTTTAAGTGGTGTGTCTGTGCATCAGAGAGGAGCCAGACACTGCTTTTTTGTTAGCACAAGAAAAAATATCCAAATAATGTCTTGCTCCTTGCTAATCCACACAATCCTGTGCCACAGAAAAGAGTCAGACACTGTTTCCAATATTATGTTAAAAAGCCCTAAGCAGGGACCACCTCTTTGATGGGGACAGACCTCCTGCCTCTAAAAATACTGCTCCAGGAAAGAAAGGTTTTTGGAGAAGAAGGAACAGTGTGAAATTGAATTTAGAGATGAGGATTGGAATGGTGAGCAACTAGGAAAAATCCCATATCTCTCCTTTCAAATCCTACCTCCTGATTCGTGTCTTCTGTTGGTGGAGTGGAAGGAGGAGGAGGGCGTGGAGTCAGGCTATTCCTCCTTTCTTCTCTTCCACCCTCCCCTACCATGCACTAGAATAAAAATGGCTTGAGCTGGTGGGCATTGCTAGAGAGGTGTTGGGGTGGTTTTAGCTGCACTTAGCCCCTTCTTAAGCCCACCCAAGAGCTTAATCCTAGGATTAGCCTGGAAGGCTAAGGGAGCCCTCCCTAGCCCATTCACTCTGTGTGTGACATCACTAGTGATGTCATGCATATCACTGAGGTGGCTCTGAAATCAGAAACTGACTGCCTTATTTGAAGTTTGCTGGTACCCAGAAAGAAGCAGGCTCTGGTAAAATCCCTCTCCATCATTGAGTCACTGAAGGGGGGGGGAATATACTATCCAAAATTGTGCTTACTGTTGTTTAGAGTGGAGTGGGAATAGAAAATCTAACTCCTCCGAAAGCCAACTATTCCCCTGCTGTTGCTTAGACTGGAGTGTGAATAGTACATCTAACCCCTCGAATGTCCAAATCTTTCCCTAATATTGGTTAAATTGGAGTGGGGATAGTAAATGTAATACCTTTAAAGTCTAACACTTTCTGTACTGTTGATTACATTGAAGGGGGAATAGTAAATGTAATCCCCTTGAAATCCAACACTTTGGCCACGGTTGCTCAGACTGGGAATAGTAAATGTAACCGGCTGAAGTCCAACACTTTCCCTGCTGTTACTTAAACTGGAGTGGGAGTAGTAAATATAATTGTTTCAGATTTTTTTCTACTGTTGGTGAAATAGGATTTACATTATATTTTGTTAATATTTAATCTTATTTGTTTTTAATTATTTTCTTTTTAATGTTCATATTGTTTTAGTAAATTAATTTTTGGAGTCCTTTTTGCAGGGTCATCCCCCGAGATTTTTGCCTCCTTCCTCCTAAATTTTCTGACCAGTTTTTGTTGGCTTTAGAACTCTGGGCACTTTACCACTGTAACCAGTGCTAAAGTGCATATGCCCTCTATATAAATTGATTGTGTAATTGGCTTTTCCATAATTGGCATATTTGATTTACTAGTAAGTCCCTAGTACAGTGCACTAGAGGTACCCAATGCCTGTAAATCAAATGCTACTAGTAGGCCTGCAGGACTGGTTGTGCCACCCACATGAGTAGCCCTGTACACATGGCTCAGACCTGCCACTGCAGTGTCTGTGTGTGCAGTTTTAAACTGCCAATTCGAACTGGCAAGTGTACCCCCTTTCCAGGCCCAAACCTTCCCTTTTTGTACATGTAAGGCACCCCTAAGGCAGGCCCTAGGTAGCCGCATGGGCAGGGTGCAGTGTATGTTAAAGGTGGGACATGCACTGATATGTTTTATATGTCCTAGCTGTGAAATACTGCCAATTTCAGTTTTCACTGATGCAAAGCCTATCTCTCTCATAGGTTAACATGGGGGCTGCTTTTAAATATCCTTAAAGTGCACTTTCCCTTTGAGAGCAGATACAGATGTGGAGTTTGGGGACTCTTAACTCTCAATTTAAAATTACATATTTTGGTAAAGTTGCTTTTTAAATTGTTTGTTTGAAAATGTCACTTTTTGAAAGTGGGCATTTTCTTGTGTATTCCCTGCCTGGGTCAGACTTACAGTTGGGCTGTTTGTAAATCTCCACTAGACAGTGACACAAAGGGAGCTGGGGTGTAGCTTGCATATCCTGATGGTCCATCTGTGCTAGAGTGGAGGGAGGAGTGGTCATTACACCTGAATGCTCTGTGCCTGCCCTCACACAATGTAGTCTGCAACCTCCCGGTGTGTGTCTGGGGCCAGGCCTGGGCAAGGCAGGATCTTGTGAACAACTGAGACTTTCCTTTGAAGTTTGCCTACTTCAAAGGCAGAAAGGGGTATAAGTAGTGAACCCAGAACCCCAGTTTTTCAGATCACTTCTGGATTCAAGAAAAACCTCTGCCAAGGAGACGAGCTGAAGAGTGATGACGCAGAAATGAATGTTTTACATTTATTAGCGCATAAACGTAGTGCCGCAATAATCAAGTGTGACTTTAACCGAACTAATAAAGATTGTACGGGGACAAATGTGCCCTCAGAGTAGTTCGCCAACATTTATAAGCGTGCTTTATATAACGTGATGTATTAGAATTGTACTAATCTGACATAACCGTAAACGTGTGCCATGATTTGCTTGTTTGAAATGTTTTAACTTAGCATAACTTTAGTGGAGGCTTCGGCCTAGTTGCCTTGTCTCACGGTTTAGATGCTCGTGTTTTTCCAATGTGCTAATAAACGTGTATTCTTGCTTGAAGCTGTACTTTTCCAGTGAGATCGGTTCACATGCTTATCTTTAAGGTTTCGTGCCAGCCTGGCATCTTCTTCTTTGCTCCAAGGTCAATCTGCAGGTGCAGACAATGGAAGCTCTGAAAGTGAGTTAATTGGTAAAATATGTTGCAACTTACGTTCCCGACTCCAAGGATAATGTATGCCTAGGTAGAAGCTTGTGAATTGTTGTTTTTGATTGGACAATTTGAAGCCAACCTATGAACCCTCCAATGGAAGACCCTACTGGATTTGAACTGTTGTTTATTTAAACCTGGTGCACAAGAAGAAAGCGGCCATTATTACCCATTGCACCCATTGAGGACATTATTGCCCATTGCAGCCATTATGGCCCATCTTGCCGACCTCGTCATTTTGCCATCTTCTAGAGACTTTAAGTAATTCTCGCCCTAGAGACTTTAACTTTGATCTGCCCTTTGCATGAAGTAGTAGTTTTGTCCTTTTATCTTGCCGCTGTGAGGCAATTGCCCCGTCCACCCTGCCCCTTTGCCCCCGTCCCATGCTGATCGAAACCGGTACCTGTGAGACGAAGACTTCCTTGAATGCTGATTGAATTTGGTAAATATGAAAGGAAAATGTACAATTGCATTGTGTTTCTTTTAGGTAACCAACTGCTGATTTTTGATAAGAGCCCTAGTTAGGAGTTTTCCAAATCAATGTTGCTAAATTGTTTTTGCATGAAGTCCCACATGCAGATGCTAATTTGAGGTTAGATGAGGATTCATTTGTTGCACGATGCAATTTGAGACCTTGTTATGCTGACTAATGTATGCAATTAGCTCATTACAGATTATAGTTTTAGTGGTTTGCGTTGCCATTATCGAATGCATTGTTATTCAAATGCTGCATAGATTGCATCTTTTTCGCCGCTATGGACAGCTATTAATGTTCATTTACATATATCATTTGGTGTTGAGACACATTTATATCGTGCTAGCTTTGTTAATATAGGGAAATAAATTCATTAACTTTGAATAAACTGGTGTGGTTATTCATGGCCGAAAGGTCATGGTTCGCCGAAATGTTTTCTGGATTAATTGTGAAGTGTTATGTTGATCAGGGCATTGCTTATGTTCGTTATTGATTATTGATTTGATTAAATTGATTACTCTCGGGTGAAGAGAGCCCCACTTGGTCAAAAGATTCATCGACCCAAGAGCGTCCAGATACAGGTAATTTATTAGGAAGGAACGCTCTATCAGTAGATGGTAGCAGAGGATGGTTGCGCCCTTTGGGACCCCGCTCGAGAGGTAATGGTTTCGCCCTTTGGGACCCTGCTCGAGAGGTAACGGTTTCGCCCTTTGGGACCCCACTCGAGAAGTATATGGTGTTGAATTAGATTTTTCTTGGGTAAAACAGATTGAGAGAATGATGATGCCCTAAGTCCCCCGCGACTTTCCCGGGATCTCGGAGCTTGCGAATGGAGAGAATGGAGGTGTGAAATCGGCATTGGCGGTACTAGTGACGGTATGAATGAAGTTAGGATTTTGCGCTTGCACAGCTTATTGCCGCAGATTGTTTGAAAAGGTTGCGAGGATTTTAGAGAATAGCGGAGGTGCGACTCCGAGTGTGAGAGTAGGGAAGTCGTCGAACTTCATGTGCATGTGGCGCTTTGTGCAGAAAAAGGTCCACGTGGTTGTTGTTGTTGAGACGGGCCCTGCGAGGTCAAGAGACTCCGGAGTATGTTGAAAAGTGTATGAGACACTTGTTTTATGTTGTGGTCTGGTCGGTTTAATAGGTTGACCGGGCGTGGTCAACGAGTCGGTACGTGTGTTAAGGGAGTGAAAGAAAACTTCGACTTCGGGCTTTGACAAATTCTAAGTGCACTAGAATAGATCATTGACAAGTTGAGAGCAGAGTCTGCGGGTCAGATTTGCTTGCGAAAGTGGGGACCGAGAAAGATGGAATAACTGCCGAGGCTAGTGAAAAATCCCTAAGGTCCTGAAGCGATTGTGTTACCCTTCCTATAGTAAACCGACAGATCTGTTTTATTATTATTTGGTTGCTCGCGATACATGCTAGAAGTTGTTACGAGAGGAGCTGAGGGAAGGAGGACAAGCCGCGAGGCTTTGTCAGCCGCAGTGTGTGTGAGTGTGACGTCACTAGGAGCCGCGCTGGGATAGGTTGGTTGCAGAGAAGGGTCGCGCACGGATTGGACGCAGTCCGTGGGGCTCGATTGGAAGGGGAAAGGCAAGCGAAGAGTATTCCGGGAATTAAAGTCACCTATTGATTACAAACTTTGTGAAATAAAAGACGAGAAAATGAAATTTTTTAAAGCGTTAAAGAGTGCGATGAAGGGGGAGTCTTACATTAATGCAAGCGTAGGAGAGGAGACGCCACCCGAAGGTACACCAGCTTACATTGTAATGGAGGAAAGGGGGGTAGCTCCGTGCCTTTGGCTAAAGCAATGGCACAAGCTGACAGAGAAACATGGGAGCGTAGCGTTCCCGATCCATGGGACATTCAATATAAGGATCCTAGAGAATTTGAGATTCGCGATGTACGACATGAAGGTACCTCCAAAGCCAGCACAGTTTGAGGCTCTAGCGATTTGGGAACTAATGGCTAGACAGCAACAGCAAAAGAAGTTCGAGGCCAGGATAAGAAAGGTAGAAAAGACACTAGCGAACGCTAGGTGGGATAATGCACAGAAGGTGTGGAGGTCAGATATATTGCAGGGGATAAAATTGTTTCCCGCAATTGCTAAGGAAGAAGAGGCGACAGGCAAGAAAGCTACCTGTAAGACAAACAGGAGGTGTTCCAAAGATAGAGAAGACGAGTCAGAGGATGAGGAGTTCATCATGCAATTGCTGAACGACCGTCCACCACCTTATGCAGAGAGTGAACAAGGTCCAAGTACCAGTTCTGCCCCTCCGGCACCGGTACAGAATAATGAAACTCCGAATTCAGAAACGCCATCGGGATCTAAGGACCCGAGTTTACTGTTCACCCCGCAGATACCGCAGGTTAGGAGAATATATCCAGATGTGCCTATATTGAAACCAGCAGAAAATTATCAGCCGCAGGTCCCAAGGTACTACAGCAGTGACAACGGTACGGGAATTATTCTAGATCCAACCGTAATGGGAGTACAGAATGGTCGCAACCCAACATTGGCACAAGCTGAGTCAACCCAGCTTTTGATGCCTCAAAAGCAGATGCAGGGGGGAACCGCACATGCTCAGATGACGGGGAGTCAGACGGGAATGCCGGCAATGATGACCCATAGTGTGGGAATGAACATGCCTCAGAACCTGGGGAATGGACAGAACCCAGATGCGATATCCCTACCCATTACTGTAGGTCCACCGGTACCTTTGTACGTTCAGCCTAACTTTGGTATGAGCGGTCAAGGATCAATGGTGCAGAGTGGGACGGAAAGGAGGTGCATAGAAAACACTCCAGAGACAACTCCGATAGCGGCTCTGCCAACTGGATCTGGGTCCTTGATGGAGTTTAGTCCCATATGTGCTCAGTCAACAGTGGTGAGGTCGAGTCCCCCACTGATGATACCGCTATCATCGAACACTGAAAAGTTGCCGCAACCATCAATGGCAGTCGATGTGAATGCTACACTGATGGGGTTGAATGCGCAACAGCTGACACAGTGGTTCAACAGTCTGAATTCCACACAAAGCTCAGCCAGTGGGAAGGGAGAAGACTATCTGAATAGGGTAAGGTTGAACATGGAAGCAGAAGAATTGGTGGAAGGGACTATGGATTTGAATAGGTTAGAGTCCTACTCAGAAGAAGAGCTGAGGTATCTATGTCCCAGGATTACGAGAGAAGTGAACAAGGTACATAGAAGGTTGCAAGAAATAGCTGACAAAAACGGGGTTGAGATAGACAAGACAAAACACTTGAGCAGGAGCTATAGATTGGATTTCGGGACCACAGACTTTGAACACATGAGGTCAGCAGGCATGAAAACGCACCTTAGAGAATTGCTGCAGAGTGCACAAGTGTGGAGGTGCTTAGACAAATGGGAGAGTAGATGGGCAAAGAAAAAGGAAAAGAGGAAAGACAGTGTCCCAGAGCACAAGGAGAAAAGACCACAGAGTAGTGATGCAATAACCATGTTACCAATGAGGGAGACAGCAGGGGGAAAATTAATACATGTACCGTGGCACAGAAGCGACATTCAGTCTTTTACGGATGATTTTCCCAAACTGAGAGAGAAACCGATTGAATGGTATCAACAGACTGATAGGTTTGTGAAGCTTGCAAAATGTCTTTGGGAAGACCTGAACACCCTCTTTGAGATTGTGGTTCCGGCAGATTTGTGGGAAGACTGTAAAAGGGCTGTAGGTTGGCCGACAAGTGAACCAGAGAGAGACAGGGATACGGGTGCACCATCACCTATGGTAATGAGCTTGTACTATAAGGTGATTGGGCATTTGAAGACGAAGGTTGCCGCGAAAAATGTGGATTGGCAGAAGATTGATCGAACTGCCCAAGAGGCTAAAGAGTCGATTCATGGTTACTATGAGAGGTTGTTGAAGGCGTTCAAGAACTACAGTGGCACGGAAACAATAGAGGCGAAGGACATGCTTCATTTTGTGTTTAGATTTGTGGAAGGGCTGAGACCAGAGAGAAGTCAGATGATAAAGACGCATTTGATTTGTTGGCAGTCGAAACCGATTGATGAGGTGTTGAATTATGCGAAATACTGTAGCGACGAAATTGAAGTGAAACAGAAAAGGTTGAAAGAGAAAGTGATGATGATGCAACTTAAAGCAGCTCAGACAGGTTTGCAAGGGTTGCAAGGGTTCCAACAGCAGATACCACAGCCGCAGGGAAATATGGTGTTTCAGCCACAGGCGAGAGGCCGAGGCAGAGGAGGTTTTGGGAGTAATGGTCCGGATTTGAACACTGTTGCGATTCCGAATGGTGTGCAGGCAATGAAAAGGGTGATGCCGTGTCACGTGTGCGGAATCGTCGGACATTGGAAACGCGAGTGCCTGATGGTGGTGCAGGAAGGTGCAGGTGTTGGTCAGCAAAACAATGATGTCAATGCATTCCAGACAATGAGGGGACCGATAATGAGAGGTCCAAACCCAAATTTTCAGACCATAAATCAGCCGCAGGGATTACAGCCCATGCAGCCGCAGCAGATGCAGATGCCCCGTATGCAGATGACGCAAATGCAGCCAATGCAACAGCAGTTTCCCATGGTACCTAATCAACAAATGCAAATACCTTTGGCACCAGTGAGTCAGCAGCAAGCGATGGTTCCTCCACAGGTCTCGGGTCAGGTGATGAATACAAATGGCACAGTACAACAGTTCCCATTACACAGTGAGAATGGAATAAACAATGTATGGGAGAGTGAAAGTTCAGATGAGGAGGGAAATTGTGTGCTTGCAGCATCCTTGGAAGTTGATCAAAAGGGTCCATATGTAGAGGGAAGAGTTATGGGTCATCGTGTTTCATTCTTGGTTGACACAGGAGCCACACGTTCAACTGTTAGGAGCATTGAAGTACCAAATTTGCCACTCTCAGGGAGAACAGTTCAAGTAGTGGGAGTAGCAAACAGGTACCTGACGAACCCAATCACAGATCCAGTACAAGTCAGAATTGGTAACTATCAAGGGTTACATAAATTTGTGGTATGTGACTCAAGTCCGATAGCACTGTTAGGGAGAGACCTATTGTGCAAATTGGGATGTTCGATTATGTGTTCGGACGATGGAATTAGAATTCAGACGAGCAGTGATGGGGAAGAAGAGGACAGTGTAGAAGGGGATGAGATGGAAACTGTCGATGAAGAATATCCTCTGATTAACCTTTTTCCGATGATAACTGAAGAAGATATTCCAGCTGAATTACGGGAAACAGTCGGAAAGGAAGTGTGGGATATGACAGGAAAAGAGGTGGGATTGGTGAAAGGAGTGGAACCAGTGAAAGTGACCGTAAAACCCAATGTAACCTTTCCCCAGACCCCACAATACCACATGGCACAAGACACCCTCATGAAAGTCGCCCAACTCATTGACGAGTTTGTAAAACAGGGAGTACTGAAAGAAGTGTTAAGCAGTCCATGTAATTCACCAATCATGGGACTAATAAAGCCGAGTGGAAAGGTCCGAATAGTGCAGGACTTGAGGAAAATAAATGACATCATAGTTAAATGCTGCCCTGTAGTACCGAATCCAGCTGTGATAATGTTTCAAGTCCCTTGCGATGCCGAGTGGTTCTCAGTCATCGACTTGTCACAAGCATTCTTTTCGGTGCCTCTTCATGAGGACAGCCAATTTCTCTTTTGTTTTAAATTCTTAGACAGAGTTTACAGTTGGTGTCGAATTCCTCAAGGGTTTTCTGAGTCACCGTCAATATTCAATCAGATTCTAAAGAAAGACTTGGAAGCGTTGGAATTGCCATTCGAGTCAACACTAGTACAGTACATTGATGACTTACTGATTGCATCTAAGACAGAAAGTGGCTGCACAGCCGACACCATTGCTCTACTGAACCATTTGGGAAGGAATGGACACAAGGTGTCTCCTTCAAAGTTGCAGTTCTGTCAGAAGAAAGTGAAATACTTGGGTCATCAAATAGAGAAAGGGTCACGGAGAATAATGAAGGAAAGAATAACAAGTGTACTTCAAATGAGTCCACCAAAGACAAGGAGGGAGGTGAGGAAGTTTTTGGGAATGGTGAGCTACTGTCGCCAGTGGATTCCCAACTTCTCGACTCTAGCAAAGCCTTTACTGAAACCGACCCAGAAGGATGCCTTGGATGAAATTGAGCTGAAAGGAGATGAGATGGATGCTTTTATTGAATTGAAAGAATGCATGTGCAGGGCTCCAGCTTTAGGTATGCCTGATTACACAAAGCCTTTCACATTGTTTTGTCATGAACGTGATGCATGTTCTTTGTCTGTCTTGACCCAAGCCCATGGTGGCATAAACAGACCAGTAGCGTATTTTTCAGCTACTTTGGATCCGGTCGCAGCAGCACTGCCAGAGTGTTTCCGCGCCGTAGCAGCAGTTGGTATCAGCCTCACTCAGAGTGAAGGAATAGTGATGGGACACCCATTAACAGTCATGGTCCCTCACTCAGTTGAGATACTTTTGACCCGCTCCCGAACGCAACACATGACTGGAGCAAGACTCACAAGGTATGAAACAATAATTCTGGGCTCACCGAATGTGCAGCTGAAAAGGTGCACTACGTTGAATCCAGCAACCTTGCTTCCCGGAGAAAATGCTGAAATTGAGAACGCTGAAGACGTCGAGCATGACTGCCTTCAGGTGACTGAATTTTGCACAAAACCCCGACCTGATATTAGGGATACTAAGCTTGATGAAAATGACCAAATTGTTTTTGTTGATGGTTCATGTCTAAGAGATGCATTGGGAATATTGAAAGCAGGATATGCTGTATGTACTGTAACAGGTGTCTGGGCAATTATGGTCACAGAGAGCTTTCCTGACCTCTTCAGGGTCCCCAGTGAAAAACGGGGAGAGAATAAGGGAATTGTTACACGCCATTCAGATGCCAGCCGAAATTGCAGTGGTAAAGTGTAGTGCTCATACAAAAGGACAGGACTATGTTTCCCTGGGAAATGCATATGCGGATCAAGTCGCAAGATTTTGTGCCTTGAACTGTATATTGCTCAGGGATGAATGGAATTTGATAAGTGAGCCAGAGCTCGAACCAGCTGAAGCATTTGCCTTGAAGGTCGTGGATACAATGGACGAACTAAAAGCATTACAGAATAGCGTCAGGGAGGAGGAAAGAGTTTCCTGGATTAAGTCACAATGTACAAGGAGACCAGATGAGTTATGGGTTTCGAATGAAGGAAAATTTGTTTTACCAAATTGTCTCTTATCGCAGCTAGCGCGGTTCTATCATGGGCAGGCTCACCTAGGGAGAGATGCCATGATAAGGTTGTTCAAAACTGATTGGTTTAACCCCAGATTCCGTCAAGTTGCAGAAGCTGTTTACCATCCTTGTGTCATTTGTCAGCAGATGAACCCAGGAAAGGGAACGGTTGTGAACATGAGCCACATTGGCAGGGCGAGTGGCCCGTTCAGCAGAATGCAGATGGACTTTATTGAGATGCCTGTGCATGGAGGTCTGAAGTATGTGTTGGTGATTGTGTGCATTTTTAGTCACTGGATTGAAGCATACCCTACACGTAGAAATGACAGCCTTACAGTTGCAAAACTATTGTTGAGGGAGTTGATACCACGTTTCGGATTCCCGATCTCTTTAGAATCGGATAGAGGAAGTCACTTCAATAACGAGGTGATAAAGTTACTTTGCGCAGCGCTGAACATTGAGCAAAAACTGCATTGTAGCTATCGCCCTGAAGCCTCAGGACTGGTGGAACAAATGAATGGTACACTGAAATCAAGAATGGCGAAAATATGTGCATCGACAAATTTGAAATGGCCTGACGCATTGCCTTTGGTGTTAATGTCAATGAGAAACACCCCTGACAGAAAGACTGGATTGTCCCCGCACGAAATTCTCATGGGCAGGGCCATGAGACTTCTTGCAGTTCCCGCAAACGCGCTTTTGAATATTACAGATGATATGGTGTTAGACTACTGCAAAGGTCTGGCTGACGTGGTTCGCTCTTTCTCTCACCAGGTGGAAGCAACCACCTTGCCACCGATCCAAGGTCCAGGACACACACTGAAAGCAGGTGACTGGGTCGTGATAAAGAAGCACGTGAGGAAGTCGTGTCTGGAACCCCGTTGGAAAGGCCCTTTCCAAGTGATCCTGACGACCACTACCGCTGTGAAGTGTGCGGGAGTTCCCAACTGGATTCACGCCAGTCATACAAAGAAAGTGTTGTGTCCCACAGATGAGGAAGTTGAAGCGCTGAAACTGCCAGTATCTGATAACAAAGTGCCGAGCGCTGAGACAGAGCAAAACAGAACTAGAAGCGAACAGGCAGAAATAGAGGAGAGAGAAATATTCTCTGAGGACGAAACAACCGATTCACTTGGGGAAGGCCAAGGAGAAACCTCAGACAGCGACGAAGCAGCTGAAGGTAACAAAGAGCCTGAAGCAGCTGAAAGTGATAAAGAGCCTGAAGAAAGTAACGGTGACAAAGGGCTCGAAAGAGGTGAAGAAGCAGGAGAGCCTGATCAGAGGAGGGCTTTCCCAGAAGCAGACGGTACAGAAAAAGAAAAGGAAAACCTGATTGACTCCCCAGAAGGAGGGGACAAGGCAGAACAGAACGAAACTGTTCAAACTTCCTCAGAAGAGATCGCAGGTCCATCAAGTGGACACAGTGCAAAGAGAAGACAAAGTATATCACCAGTAAAACTAAGAACTAGAGAAAAGTTGAACGACAGTGAAGGGCCAAGAGTGAAAGAGAAAAGAAAGGAAGTGTCTGTCGTGGTACCAACATCAAGTGAAGAAAAAGACTTGGCCAAAGAGGAAAGTACCAGTGAGGCAGAATCAAAGAGAGATGCAAAATTGAAAAGGAAAAGGATACCAAACAGGAGATATTCCGGTCCAGAATGGGCATATGTAGTCAATGACGATTGGACCGACGAATTTGTATCTCTTAGCCTCAAGAACGAAGAAGAAGAGATACCAATAGAAAAGAAAAGTTTTATGGACACTATTGACTGAAAAACAAAAAAAAACAAAAAAAAACTGATAAATGACATTGCTTGCTATAATATAACGTGATACAACCAGCTGAGACATTGCTAAACCGGATGAGACATTTGCTAACTTGATAAGACTTTGATAACCTGATTGACTCTTAAACACGATTTGAGACAACGTTGCTAACTGATAAAAGACTGAGTTATTGCCGAATTGAGACAAATGCTGCTAACCGATAAGTGACTGGGCTCCTGAAGAAAACTGTGTGAACATTGCGCTCGTTCAGCTTTGTAACTAATTGCTAAATCGTTTCTTTTATAGGTGCTTCTAGCTCTCTGATTCTATACAGATCATGACTAAGTACGCTACACAAAACAGTAGAGTGAAATATTGTAAATATGCGTGTATAGGCTTGTTAACTGCATGCGTACTAATAATAATGACAATAGTGCTTGCAACGCGTGGTAAGGGTGAGAATGAGAAAATTGATGCTTCTACTTCTGCTCCTGTTACTGTCACTGAACTAACCGCATTGAAAAGACTAGAATTAGATGAGAGACACTTGCATGATAAGAAGGAACTTTCGTATAATGTTTTCTATCGCCTACTAACAGAATATGTTGAGACTATGGATGCGAAAGATTGTTATGTGTGTACACAGATACCAACATCGGTAACGGAAGGGGTGACTTATCACCACATGCCTCTTACATATGGGATTACATGTAGTTTAGTAACTTCTAGATTTTATGGTCAAACTAACATACAGTATTTTTATTCAAATTATGATGTTACCTTTGCATATGTTCCTATAATAACGCAACTAAGCCAGATTGCTAAAGATTGGGATGCTAAAATAATGAGGGAATTTTTCGAGCCAATGCAACCTTTTGAAACAGCTCACGCTCATAGGGAAAACCTTACCTGCTCGCTCTCTACAGTAGAAATAAGCTTTTTAGATCGCACAGATGATAGAAGGGCACAAATGAATGCGAAATTAGAAAAAGAGCTAAGCAAGAGGACTTCAGTAGATAATTATGCTTTTGCCGCAATAAAAACACAAGGGAGAATAGCTTTAGACGCTTGGCATGTAGGGAAATTTTGTATATATCGTGGTGAATCTTATTATGATAACATTTTCGTGGGAGCGAGTGAATGTAAACATACGTTTATCTTTAAGGCCAAATGGACATTCATGCTGAACGGACTTGACCCTGTCATACCTGGTGTATATTACATTTGTGGGCATAATGCCTATTATCGTCTTCCAAAGGGATGGTGGGGGAGATGTTATTTGGGTATAGTGTTCCCAAAGGTTTATCAACTGGATGACCTATCAGTGATTCCAAAGACGCCTGGATCTCATCGTATCCAGAAAAGAGAGACCGCAGCTGCTGTGGTAGGAGATATATTTGGAGCCATGATTCCTTCATTGGGAGTTGTGTTGAATTCCATCAAAATAAGAAAGTTGTCTACTATAGTGGATAACATGTTGACAAAGTTTTCAGGTGCTATAATCCTGATGGATGCTGAACTTGCAGCAGAAAGAGCTATGACTCTTCAAAACAGGCTTGCCCTAGACATTCTTTTAGCAAAGGATGGCGGCGTTTGCAAAATGCTTGGTGCGCGTCACTGTTGCACGTATATACCAGACAACAGTGTGAAGATTAAAACAATGCTTGCAAATCTAACAAAAGAGAGTGCAGACTTGAAGGAATTGAAAGAACCAGGAGTTTGGGAGAAGGTTGGAAAGGGAGTTGCTTCAGTGGGAAATTGGCTTGGTAGCATTTGGAATGGAATATTACTAAAAATAATACAGGGAATACTAATAGTACTAATTTGCATCTTTGGGATTTGGGGAATAAAGAGGGGAATACTAATGATCATGGCAAGAATTAAGAGAAGGAAGGAAGAGAAAATGATGAAAAGAATGGCAGAAGAGTACAAGGCAAGAACAAGGGGAACTAAAAGGCAAAGAGAACTGACAGAATTTTAATGGAATAAAATTTGTGGGAATAGTTTTGTGTGATGACAAGTAGTCATCAGAGGAGGGATTGATGACGCAGAAATGAAGGTTTTACATTTATTAGCGCATAAACGTAGTGCCGCAATAATCAAGTGTGACTTTAACCGAACTAATAAAGATTGTACGGGGACAAATGTGCCCTCAGAGTAGTTCGCCAACATTTATAAGCGTGCTTTATATAACGTGATGTATTAGAATTGTACTAATCTGACATAACCGTAAACGTGTGCCATGATTTGCTTGTTTGAAATGTTTTAACTTAGCATAACTTTAGTGGAGGCTTCGGCCTAGTTGCCTTGTCTCACGGTTTAGATGCTCGTGTTTTTCCAATGTGCTAATAAACGTGTATTCTTGCTTGAAGCTGTACTTTTCCAGTGAGATCGGTTCACATGCTTATCTTTAAGGTTTCGTGCCAGCCTGGCATCTTCTTCTTTGCTCCAAGGTCAATCTGCAGGTGCAGACAATGGAAGCTCTGAAAGTGAGTTAATTGGTAAAATATGTTGCAACTTACGTTCCCGACTCCAAGGATAATGTATGCCTAGGTAGAAGCTTGTGAATTGTTGTTTTTGATTGGACAATTTGAAGCCAACCTATGAACCCTCCAATGGAAGACCCTACTGGATTTGAACTGTTGTTTATTTAAACCTGGTGCACAAGAAGAAAGCGGCCATTATTACCCATTGCACCCATTGAGGACATTATTGCCCATTGCAGCCATTATGGCCCATCTTGCCGACCTCGTCATTTTGCCATCTTCTAGAGACTTTAAGTAATTCTCGCCCTAGAGACTTTAACTTTGATCTGCCCTTTGCATGAAGTAGTAGTTTTGTCCTTTTATCTTGCCGCTGTGAGGCAATTGCCCCGTCCACCCTGCCCCTTTGCCCCCGTCCCATGCTGATCGAAACCGGTACCTGTGAGACGAAGACTTCCTTGAATGCTGATTGAATTTGGTAAATATGAAAGGAAAATGTACAATTGCATTGTGTTTCTTTTAGGTAACCAACTGCTGATTTTTGATAAGAGCCCTAGTTAGGAGTTTTCCAAATCAATGTTGCTAAATTGTTTTTGCATGAAGTCCCACATGCAGATGCTAATTTGAGGTTAGATGAGGATTCATTTGTTGCACGATGCAATTTGAGACCTTGTTATGCTGACTAATGTATGCAATTAGCTCATTACAGATTATAGTTTTAGTGGTTTGCGTTGCCATTATCGAATGCATTGTTATTCAAATGCTGCATAGATTGCATCTTTTTCGCCGCTATGGACAGCTATTAATGTTCATTTACATATATCATTTGGTGTTGAGACACATTTATATCGTGCTAGCTTTGTTAATATAGGGAAATAAATTCATTAACTTTGAATAAACTGGTGTGGTTATTCATGGCCGAAAGGTCATGGTTCGCCGAAATGTTTTCTGGATTAATTGTGAAGTGTTATGTTGATCAGGGCATTGCTTATGTTCGTTATTGATTATTGATTTGATTAAATTGATTACTCTCGGGTGAAGAGAGCCCCACTTGGTCAAAAGATTCATCGACCCAAGAGCGTCCAGATACAGGTAATTTATTAGGAAGGAACGCTCTATCAAGAGTTGAAGAGCAGAGGAGGAGTGCTGGTCCTGCCTATGACTTTGCTTTGTTGGGCTATCCTGCAGTTGCTGCTTCTCCCTGTGAAAGGGAACAAAGACTGGACTTTGTGGTATATTCCTGCTTGAGAAGAATCTCCAACTACTAGGATTGAGCTTGCCTCCTGTTTTAAAGTTTCGGCCCATCAAAGACTTCATCTGCCAGCACCTGGATTCTCTGCTGAGACCCCTGCCCTGCCAAGAGGTGCCCCATTCGGTCCCTGGGCCCTTGAAAGGTGAAGCTGGTAGAAAAAGGACAGAAGTCCAGGCACAGGAAGACATGTGGGGAAAATGTTGATGCAACACGGCTGAAAAATGACGCGCCGCCTGCTTCACAGCTAAAATCGATGTCCCACCTGCATCACTTCTGGGAGATCGATACATCGCGGCTGGAGAAATGATGCAATACCCGCCAAGCCAAGCTACAAAGCGGGTGAGCAAGGGTTGTCTTAGGAGTGTAACTCCATTACCTTGACTAGAGTGAGGGTCCCTGCTTAGACAGAGTGCAAACTGACTGCCAACCAGAGACCCCATTTCTAACAGGGGTTTTTAATATTTTACCATTTTCTATATTAATGAAATTAGTATATTTTGCAATTTAATTGTTTATTGTATTTGTAATTATAATAGTATTATATAGCGTTTACTACCCCTGATGAGGCGTCAAAGCGCTTTTCGGCAAGTAGCATGCAACTCCGAACCAAAGAGAAATTAGTGATGGATTAGCATAGGGAAATATGAGTACAGATTTATTATTATCATGAGTTAATTTGAGCAGAGGATATGTGAGTTTGTTAGTTGGATTGACTAGAGTAATGGAGGGATAGAGGAGGGAATACTTCAGAAGTGTTAATTGGGAGTTTATAGTAATAGGATGAGGCTTGGGATGAGTAAAGGAGAGATTGAGGAGGGAAGAGTCTGTGGAAAGGATTAGGGAGATCATAGTAGCAAGAGGGGTTTTGGATGAGTCAAAGGTGAGATAAATGAGGGAGAATTTAGTAGGGTTGGGAGATCATGGTAGTAAACTGAGGTGTGGGTGAGCTAAATGTGGAAGAGGATGGAAGAGCTTAGGCAGGGTTATTTTGGAGATGAAAGTAGCATAATAGGCTTGGGATGAGTCAGTGTTGGGGTGGAGAATAGATTGATAGAGACATGACATATAGTGATGGGTAGACAAAGTAAAGCTTTCAAGAGAGTAAATTTATATTATTTTCATTAATTTATAATTTTATTTATATGTATTTTCAATCATTGTTTTTATTTTTCTTTAATTTATTTATTCATTATTATTATTATTATTATTTTTACTTTCATTTACTTATTTATACTTAGATTTTTACTTATAGATTTTATTTTATTTGTTTTTATTTAATTTTTCTATAATACAGTAGGACTAGAGTAATAAATAACGAGATATATAAATACATAGTAAGGGAATATATGTCCAAGGAATATAATAATGGTTATAATATTATGAGAAGAAAATAGTATTGTATAAACACCGACTTTCAAGATTTGTAATATTTGAAGTTAATTAATAAGTGTAATTTTCTAACATTTATTTATCTTTCCTCAGTTTTTGAATATGATAATAAAATATTTGATCAGTGTGCTATAAAAAACGAGAGCAGGGACTTCTCTAGGAGCAATGCAATTGGCTATGAACATGTTAAGCATAGAATAACATACAGATATATATGTATATACACACACACACATATATATATATATATATATAAATATATATATATATATATATATACACATTCATATACACATACATATTTGACCGTGAGTAAATATATATTTGTTAAACAGGTTTAAAGAGTATGTGTGTAACTTATTGTTATGACACAGTAGCTATACATATTTCCTAAAGAACTATACATATCTAGAATATACACATAATCAGATAACAAAATGTTATCAACACAGGCATATGCAGTACATTGCTCTTTGAATATGGTGGTTATGAAGGAAAGAGCCAACTCTTGAGTAGTCTTCTGAAGACAAGATAGTTATCCGTGGATCTTATTTTTGGGGGTAATGAATTCCATAGTTTGGCTGCTTGAACGGAGAAGGATGTACCACCTATGGTCTTTTTCTTCAATGGCGGGGTGCCAATCTTGAGCGGAGCTTTCTTTGTTGAATGTCTTTGGTTATTTTGTTTCTGATAAAAAGTGGTCCTGTTCCATGTATAGCTTACATACAAAGCAGCTTGAAGGTGGATGTTCTGGCAACGGGTAACCAGTGTAGTGCTCTCAAGGCAGGGGAGATGTGGGCTTGTGGCTTTACATGTAATAGTAGCCTGACAGTGGAGTTCTGAATACTTTGTAGTTTTTTCATAATAGCTAGAGATGATCCATGGTAGAGACCATTGGCATAATTCAGTTTGGATAGTACAAGAGAGATAGTACCCTGCACCTTATGTGGAAATCCGTGATGGGGAAGATGCTTTGCAGAGTCTTCAAGGTGATGAAGCTTGTTCATGCTAATTTGTCCACTGAAGCTTCCTGATGACACAGAGTTATCCGTTTTGAGTGGTATTGCTAGGAAGTCACAAGCTGAGCTGTAAAGTGTGTGCTTTTAAAGGACAGTTATCAAAAAATATGAAATGTGTACAGTTTGGTTAAAGTCTATATTTTGGAAGCATTTTTTTATCTTACACCTATTTTCACATATTGTAGCATCCTTTTTATGGGCAAGCGCAAAGCACTATGTCCCATACTGTAATCTCTCTTTGGGGTTCCAACCATGCCCAAGTCACGTCAGTTACTTTCACTAGTTCGTGGGCTTGCCTTTTAAAATCCGCTTGCTTTCATTTGTGAAAGGCATGCATATGTCTTAGAACATCCTGTTGCCAACACAGGACAAGAGAGGAATACTGGGCTACGACCTAAATCGAGATTTACCCCTACCAGTCACCAAATGCCGCCGGAGGTGCTTGCCTTCGAGAAATCAGTGAGTCAGAAAATCAACAACTTACGACAGAATCCCACAGATGTATTCCCAAATATAAGCACCCAGGAACTAGCAGCCCTACAAAAACTTACTAATAACACCACACCTCGATAACAGTCAAACCAGCAGACAAAGGAGGTGCAATGGTGATAATGCCGACGGCCATGTACAATGAAGAGTGCTTACGTCTACTAGAGAACACTCTGCATTATAAAAAACTGTACAGAGACCCAACACAGGAGATCAAAGAAGAAATAGCCTTCTTAATAACAAAAAGCTTAGACAATGGATGGCTCACTAAGCACGAGGCAGCCTTCCTTAACCAGGAGAAACCCAAAATACCATATTTCTACATTTTTCCGAAAATACATAACAACAAGCACCCCCCTCAGGGAGGCCAATAGTAATTGGGATCAGATCTATCCTCGAGCCCTTCTCGCAATTCTGTGACTGGTTTCTGCACCAATATGTAAAACAAATACCAACATACCTAAAGGATACCAAAGATGTACTTAATTTATTAAACAGCCTAGAATGTAACAAAGAAAATGAATACTTGATAACTCTAGATGTCGAGTCCCTGTACACAAACATACCTCAGGAAGCCACCCTTGAAGTCATCAGCAATCTTTTGAATAACAGTGCTTGGGACTATATAATGCCCCCAGAGTTTGTTTTAGATCTTGCACATACAGCACTCACAAGAAACTTTTTTGAAATCAACAAGAATTTCTATCTCCAGGTACATGGGACCTTGATGGGCAGTACCTTTCCCCCCGAGCCTAGCCTGCCTGTATGTAGACCACTTTGAGAGAGAATTAGTTTTACCTGAAGAAAACCTATACTACGACCAAATCAGGATATGGAAACGTTACATCGATGACATTTTCCTGATCTGGAAAGGTACGAAAGAAGAAGCAACTACTTTTGTGACTTGGCTAAATGCTTTAAATCCGTTTTTGAGATTCACATCAACAATAGGTGACCCAGAGATTTCCTTTCTTGACCTCCTCATCTCTGAAAAAGACGGCTTAGTTTTTTACAAGCCAACTGATAGGAACAACTTACTACAATTCCTACAATTCCAAAGTTTCCATCCACGCTCTCTCAAAGAGAACCGACAAGTGGGCCAATTCCTATGCCTATGGCGTAATTGTACAGAAATAACAGACTACATTAGACACTCCAAGAAACTTACTAATAGGCTACGGGCTAAAGGCTACCCCGCCCACCTCACGAGAAGAGCGGCAAAAAAGAGCCCACTCAAGTCATAGGGATGTGTTACTACAACCCTCAGCAAGAGCCGATAAAAAGGACAGTATAATCTGTGTAACTACCTTTAATCCTTTTTCTAGTGTGTGTGTGAAAAAGATAATCAAAGAAGATTGGAAAATCCTAACTTCAGGAGGCCTTCCCTTCGAACCCCCTCGCAACGCCTTCAAAAAAAGCCAAAAGCATTTGTGACATGACTATCCATACTCGACCACGAGACAGGTCCCCTGCCAACAAACAAGGGACCCTATGGCACTTACCACCACCAAAACGGCACTTTCCCTGTGGTATTTGCACTGTCTGTCAACTAGGCCTACAGACACCATGGGAACTGAGGAACCTCACTAACTGCAACAGCAAAAATGTCATCTATATGATTAGGTGCCCGTGCCAACTCATGTAAATTGGCATGACCACCAGGAGAGTGGGTACACGCATCTGCGAACATCGAAGCACGATCAAATGCAGACGGGACGCCACCCACCTAACAGAACATTATATCACTAATAACCACAGTCCCAATGACATGGAGTGGTTTGTCATCGATAAACTTGACCATCCGACCACGAACTTGAAGGAAAAATTGCTGTTCTACGAACAGAGATGGATGTGGAGGCTACATACAGACACCATGGGTCTGAATGACAACATCCAATGGTCGGCTTTGTAAAATGACAGCATTTCCATAATCACCTTCTCTTTCCCCTAGCTTCTCCTTTCCACATCCTTCCCCCCTCCCATTTCTTTTCCCCCCTCCCTTTTCCATTTTCTCCCCTTTCCTTCTTTATCTTATTTCCATCAGACCCTCTTTAGGACCCATCCCCTCTGTTCTCTCTCCCCCTCTGCCCTGCTCCCCTCCTCCCCCACTGTTTTCCTCCTTCTTATCTTTACCCCTGCGCCCCTGTGAACCATCACGCCCCACCCACCCCGCCAATAGAATTTTCTTGACTTTTTACTTGTATTTTTATCTTTATTTTTATTTTTGTCTTTTTATTTTTATTTTTCAATTCTTTTTTCTCTTGTTTTAGGGTCCTTTTTTCTTCCTTTTTCTTTTGCCCTTATATTTATTTATTCATTCTTTCCTTTTTCTTTTTTCCTTTTCCTTTTTCTTTCCTCTTTTTCTTTTCTTCCTCCTCTGCTCCCTTCTCACCAAGCTGTCCCAGCCAGCTCCTCTTTGACGTTTTCCTCTTCCCCCCCCCCCCTCACTAGCTCTCTCCATGCAAGGGAGCACGGGCCCGGTAACACAACTCTGACGTTTCAGAGTGGAGCGTGTAAACTGCTGGGTTGCCATGGCAACCGCCGGGCATGGGAGTCTTGGAGGGCAGGGACTACGACACCCGGCACTCCGAGGCCCGGTTAGACGCATTGCATCTCCCAGTCATTTCCGGCCCCTCCACCACACACGGCAACAGGACATTCGTCCTGCGGGGCATCCAGAAATAATACTTGTCATTATGAGCGCGACTAATCAACACCAATTGAGTCTAATTGCCTTAAATGACCGCTGCACCCGCACTGCAGTATTCGAGCGGCTGGGACATGGACCTTAGGTGCATCTTCTGGTTGCGTCCTTTGGAGTTGTAAGTTCTTTTACTCCCCCAAGATGGCCCCCTTTTACATTTCTACCCTAGAATGGCTTTCCCTGATCAGAGGTAAGCACCCCAATATGCTAACTTCGTTTGGTTGTTTGCCATTTTGGACATGTAATATTTCAGCATATCACACAGTGATCCTTATTCTCTAATGACGTTGTATACACTTTCTCCTTGTTTTACCCACTAGTGTACGAACCTGTTATGGCCAACCCTTAGCCCTTTGCTCTTTTGAGTTTTATTTGCAAATATCTCCATTGATCAACCTTTTGGATCCTGTCTTCGTCTTCCCCACAGAGTGTGACTATAAGCGGCAACCCCTCTCCATTAGTTTCCAAACCAGAGGCCAACCGCCTTTGTTGCGCAGGGTAAGTCCACACTTATAGGCCCCCCTGCCCCTAGGTCCTTCAGTTTCTCCTACATGTGTATGTGTGTGTTATCCACGGCATGTTCCTGACACCTTTAGAGTGCTGTGGTTTGGATTGAAGTGGCTCTACTACCTCACAACCATTTATAGTTCTCTTTTTTCCCCTTAGGCCTCCCAGAAAAGTATTCAGGTAAGCCCCATATATATTTTTGAGCACTTACCATATGGTTGAGCATGCAATTTTGCTCTCCACTTGTATGGATCCCCGACCCTGATGAATGCCCCAGACCTTCCAGCTCTTAGCGCGGGCAGAAACATGTTGGTTCCCTATTTTTAGACCCCTGGAGTCATTATCCTCAACGGAGTCTTTACCCCTGTTTTTATTCTTACCTACAGGCACCTATATTAAAAAATCCTCAAACAAAATGGGTGATTTGTAAGGTAATTTTATTATTCACAAACCTTTATCTGGATCCCTTGTATTATCCAGCTAGATTAAATCTCAGCACTCCCTCTGCAGTTCTTTTAACAAGGAGGTTGAGTCCCCCCAGGTAGTATCATCTTACCTGGGTGGGGCTAGGTGGTCATTTGATGAAGCATGACACTATAGTGTGTGTGAGACCACCTAGTCCATAAAGGGAACTCCCTCAAAGGTACAGCCACTCTTCACACTCATACCTTTCTTCTAGATTACGCGCCCAACTAGCGCTTCCTGAACAGGGCCATAAGAGTCCAGTTCTCTCTAACAGTACCCCACACCCTTTGTGTGATTAAAGGCATGCATAGGCCATGCCTTTTCCGGTGTTTACCCCACCTACACAGCATCGATAAACTTCTAAAAACATACGAGGCTCGATGTTTTCAGCATAGATTCCGAACTACTTTATCTGTTTATTTTACACACAGCGCGATCGCGCTGCATTTTACATAGCGCGATCGCACTGCATTGTTTTTCTTTTAATTTGTGGGGCAAGAAAAGTCCGGTTAGGAGTTTACAATGGTAATAGCTCTAACTCAAGCATATTCAAGACCCGTTGCATTGAAAATGCTTATTTCTATTGTGTGTTATGCAAGTTTAAAATAACAATTTACACATTAGCTGTGCATTCTGTCACAGACTGAGGCCTATTAGCACTAAACATACACAAGTCACTATTATCCAATGCACCAACCAGGATTCAATTTTGTGGCTCTCTGATTAGGCACAGACCTCTGCATTAACTCATAGGGGTTTCATAATGTGTGATAGTACACTTCACACTGATTAACTTAACTCGCATTTATTTTTCATTTCATGTGCAGTATTTTATATGTGGTTACCTGAAAGTGAAAGACCAACAAAAAGTTACAAAATATTTTGATTTTTTCAGCCACACCTATGACCCCACCCCCATGCTCACTCACCCTGCTCCCATGGCGCACAGCATCACAGTTCTTATACACTTTTTACTACACTTTGACCACTGGTGGTGCCCACCCACAACCATCGGCACAGCTAGTGTTGGTTGCACCTGGGGACCAGGATGCTATTTATAACACGATATTGTCAATTTATGTGCCAAGCACATCAAGGTTCTGATTAGCATGCAAGGTTCTGCCATGGATATCAAGCAGTTTGTTTATAAAACGGCTCTTTATATTGCTCTGTATCCCAGACGTCTTCCGTCTTGCAAGCAGTTAATGCTACTGTACTTACCACAGAAGAATGGAGGGCTCTTATAGCCTATATCAACTTGCCCAAATAGTATTTGAACCTGCGACCTGCAAATTACAGCAAATGCAAACAGGTAGTACTTACATCTCTGACATCTTCAGGGACCACCAATTATCCCAGTGTGCTGCTCAATATGATAAAATTGTTAATAGGTGTTGACAATCATATCATGGTGAATCTAATGTGCCAGGCTGCCGCTAATAGTAGCAGAATGATCTTAATATGGCAGGGTGTCGCTAGTAATATTAAGGTCATGCCTATGCAGTTGCAGCCCTGCATGCAAGCAGTAGCATTGGATAGCCACCCAAGGGGCTTGAGTGGTGTTAGTGAAAGACCAGAGAGTTCCACTCAACCTGCCGTGGTGCTGCCAATAACATAAACCCCTTGTTTCATTGTCATGGTGCTTCCATTAACATAAAACAGCTACTTTAATAAATCAGGGATTTCCCAATAAAAACGGGTTGTAGCTCTTGATACCAGAATGTTGTCATTAATAGAAAGGTATTGATTACTGTGCCAGAGTATGGTTAGTAACATCAGAGAGCTGTCAAATAAGCAACTGTGCTGTGGGCAATGACAGTACTCTCCCAATAGCCAGATTTATAACCTACTACAATGTAATTTATTGCATCAGGGTACTGCTCATGGCACAATGTTGTGAATTATATCCGGGTGTTTCTCACTGCTCGCCCAGTAATATTAGAGTGCCACATAATATGCCAGGGTGCTGCCAATGTTTTCAGGGTTCTAATCGAGATATAGCTGCCTTTAGTTTCGGAGTCCCATATAAGTAACAGTGCAACCAATAACACACAGGGTGCTGTCACTGACATATCGATGTCTCATATATGTGTGTTAACAACAATTTTATGGCGTGTCTCAATGTGCAGTCCAGCTGTCAAGTTGTCCTGTTCTTGAACTTTGTAAGAGTGGCGTTCTCAGGCCACAAAAGGAGGTCCCTAAATTGTAATTTTGCATAATTCTTCAGTGAGATTCCACAGACATTCTCACGAAATGTGAGAGAAAGTTTTAAGTCCAACCCACGAATAGAGGACCCCAAAAGTCTTCATTTGATTTAGTAACCACTTTGAATGACCTAGGTATATTAAGGAAATTTAGGGCCAGATGTATCAAACATTTTTGCATTTGCAAACGGTGCGAATCGCAAAATTCGTCCGTTTGCGAATGCAAAAATGCCTTTCAAGATGTATGAAAGGCATGCGCAATGTAATTTCAAGGAATCGCTAAAATAGCGATTCCCTGAAATTGCGACTCCAGTTAGAGAATCGCAATTTGCGATTCTCTAAATAAGAATTCGAAAATAGAGAATTCCTATTTGCGATTTCCAAAGCACATGTATCAAGCATTTAATAAATGCGAATTGGGCATTTAGGAAATGCAATTACCACCAAATTCAAGTTGGTGGTAAGCATGTGCAATTTTTAAAAATGCATTACAAATGCATTTTTAAAAATGACTTGTAGCGCACACTTCACATGTCCACAAATATTTTTTTGGGGTGCATCATAGGGGGCCTTAGGCCTCCAGCACCCTGGGGTTTGCATTACCTAATTTGCGAATTCCTAACTGGAATTCACATATTAGGTAATGCAAAACATTTTGCACCTATGGGCCCACAGGCCCATAGGGATGAATGGAGTCATATTCCCTAATTGCGATTCGGTAATAGCGATTGCGAATTTTAAGAAATCGCTATTACCGACTTGCAATTTTGATACATCCCATTTCGCATTTCTTAAAGAAATGCAACCCGGGAGCTTGATACATCTGGCCCTTAGATCCTTAAATACGGAATCAATACCACAAAATTCAGACTAAACCTATTATTGCTGGAAAGCATGAATGGAAATCCAGCATAGACCTGCTGACTCCTGCTCATGAATTATACAAAAGCATCCATCTGTGGTCCTCCAGCTCAGGCTGCCGCCTCATTTTTGCAGACATTAACACTAGGAGACATGGATGAAGTTGAATGAATACGTTTCAAATTCCTTCATAGACCCTCAGTTTCAATACTATCCTGCTCTATGTGCTCTTGTACACTTAATTATGATGGTAATTGAAAAAAAAATGTGCATTTGGGCTGTACTAGGATGATCTACAGGCACAGTCCTAAGTATTTGGACCACTGTAACATTCACCCCCCACTGCCCCTGACAGCGCTGGCAATGACGGTACCAACACAATTGCTAGCTATCATATTCCTGAAAGTGTGACAGTTCAGACTATTCCAGGCCCAGTTAGGTGAACAAGGCCTAGCAGAGCCCAAAATGCATGTGAGCGGAAAGCTTACATAGGAAAACAGGACAAGCAGACCTGAAAAGACTGGACTTTTGGAAGTGACATCACCAGCCTTCCCAATGAGTGTGTGACCCCTCTAGTGAGGGTGGAGTGAGCATTGCAGACCTGGAGTTGAAGGGCAGGAACATCTGTTTCCTGATCAGACACAGTGTGAGCCAGAACCGATAGATTCGGTGCTTCATCTTAGTACAATGTCACAAGCGCCAAACCCGACCGCAATTGAACCTGAACCAGCTTTTATCCTTTATTTAAGCGGAAAGAATGAAAAACAAAACTCAACACTTCTAAGGACTAATCTTTTCCGCAAAAATGCAAATAGCCCGAAGACAAAAGAGTGTAAACTCATTCTATAGGTTCACAAAATTTCACAAAATGAATGGCGATTAGATTAGAAAGAAGGAAGACACAGCGAAGAAGAATTCATAAGGCTCGCATTGAAATTTATCATTTATGTCACATACACTGGTTTAAAGCTTTCAATGAAACGGCGGTTGGGATTTTTCATTCTTTTCTTCCTTCCAGTGGAGAGGGGAGTTGCTCTTAATCACAAACTCTTCCATTCAGAATATTCAGCGTGAAATCACATGGCAGCACAGGCTCATAGCTGAACAAAGACAATTATTTTTAGAATTGAGCCCACTGGCAAATGTTGGCGCTTCCAATTATAACCAGACCATTGCCGGAAAATATGAGCTGAAGTCAGAGCTTTTTCAGCCCTTAATTGAGAGCAGAAAGTGGATTTGCCTATTTAGAAATACTATGTGCGCCACAGGTCAGCAGCGAGAGACTTTTATTAACAGGGTGAATCAAAGAATGGAAGATTATTTTTATACTTGTCAAAGAACAACGGTTTCCAAAGCATATTTTTCCATGTATTGAATTTTCTTTCACTAGAAATTTGTTTCCCAACCAATTATTGTTTTGAATTCTTTGCTATTAGAGCTTCACATGCATCATCTGTATATTGTCATAGATTGCAAGATTTGTGAGGCTTACACAACTGCTTCTCCAGTCTGATTTGTCTACAATCAACCTTACTTGGGGGTGGGTTTCAGAAAATGCTGGTAGCCCATATGTTGCCTCCTTGCATGATTGTGCAATAAGCATGACAGCTTGTTGATATTGGTAGCAAGTGTGGGCCCCTTCACTGCTATGGAGATGGCACCACAGATTGAACTAGCCACTGAAGCACATACGACAACACAGGTCTCCTTACCTATGCTTAGGCATTCAAGCGGTGGGGAGGGTGTCTGACATCCTGAGTATGTAGTCTCTGTCGGTCTATGTCTAGTGAACATCAGCTCCGTGCAGACTCTGCTGCTGCCCTACACGGCCAAATTGAATGTGGATGTGGTGAGACTAGTCGTGCCAGTTCCGCGGTTCCTGATCATAGCGTTCTCCATGTTGTCTTCTTCTGGCCCTTGAAAGGTCGTGGCCAATCTTTTTTTATTTTTCCAGTGTTTGATAGTTCCATTTGTGTTTTAGTTATTACTAGCTTTCCAAACCATCAATGGCTCCTATGTAGTTCCTCTGTCATCAATTCCTGTAGAAATCATATATTGGGAGTCAGTGGTAGATGCGGATGGATAGATATCATACATAAGGAAGCCAGTGCTGGAGTTGGATGGAATACAAATACATTGAGCATCTAGTTTTTAACTGTGTTCATCGCCCCTTTGCTATCATTTTTATCAGAATTGTTCCTGTTTTTTCAGTTGCTAGATTCTATTGGACTAGATTACTCCTGTATCCTTTCTGGTCTTGGTTTGAGAGGGTTTAGTGACAATCATTTCTCCAATGGCTTTCATTGAAAGAGTGGCTACTAAGGCTGGACTTTTTTAATGCCTTTGGCTTTTTCCTCCTTTGGGACCACCTGTAGAAGCCACTGGTTCCGTTTGGCATACTGGACTGTGAAGGGAGGCCCCATGGCTACTGGAAAAGGGTTGCCCTTTTACACAAACCAAACAGGAGGGAATGCTCTGTCTAGCCCTTGCCGCTTCTTCCAGGAAGTTTAGTCACGAGAAATGCCATCTTGTTTACTATTGCTTATATCTAAAAATTGATTCGGCAAGCTAGGCTAATAAAGCAGTGGTCATGAGAAAGATCTGTGCAATCACTGCAGTGGATATGCCAGTAAGTGGTTTCTGGATTAAAGTCTTGTGGTCGCCAGATTCTTGAATGTGCTGAAACTAGGGGTTTTGAAGGAACAAGCCCAAACTGATAGCTGATCTGCCAGACAGAGGTGGAGATGTGACTACCATCGCTTTCAAAGTCTTGATTCTCCCTTCTTTGTTAATAATATTTTGGTGAAGGAGCAGCAAGGTCTCAAAAAGCACATTCTACGCACATATTAACACAGTGTCAAAAGTTAACAAATTATGAAGTAACTATATTTAGGACAATTCCTGCCGGGTTGTATCCTGTTAGTTTTTTCGAAACTCTTACATTCATCAAATATTCCTTAAAATAATCATGGATACTCTACAAATCACCAAACTTATTTTACAATTTTACAAATACGAGGTATTAATTCATTAACCATAAACGTAAGCCATGTAAGTATGTGATAAACCGTAAATGAATGTTACACTACATCACATCATTCAATACCATAGTCCGGAACGTAAAGTTAAAAATATACTTATGCCAACACTTAAATATTTATAAAAAGACTGCATCAAAATTTTTTATTAATTGAAAAAGTTGGTACAAGCCAATGTACTTCTTGTGTGAGCTGCCATTTCTTAAGTACAAACTAGCATCTGCCATGTGGTAAGAGGCATTGGCAATATGTCCTAATAAGTGATAGCAACAATTCAAGTAGTCCTTAAATGACTGATGGATTAGTTTCAACTGGAAATTATTTGGTTATGGAGGGCACCTCTAAAAGGCAATTTCTGGAAAAATGTTAATATGCGACAACGCATTTAAAATACAAGACCGCGGTGATTTATAAACCTTTTAACTATTTATAGCTGAAGTTCTGGAGCATTATCATATCAGCCTAATGCATGTATGCACTGGGTATTGAATGAATCAAGGACATACGTGTGATCGAGGACATATGTGTGATGTAAGAACAACAAGAAAGAGAACATTTGAATGCTTATGAAATTCTTTACTGATACGGTTTAACAAGTTTTCTTTAAATTAAAACATGAAGCAGAAAAACTAACACAACGAGAGAAGAGCTAATTTGGAGTTCATTTGAAAGAGAACATTCTCTCATTTGTGGTGGAACTGGTAAATTCTATTAAGAAAGTCTCTGCCCTCGAGAATCCTTTGTTGGTATGACCTCCCACATAGGGTCAGTATTTCTGATTTAATTCTGCCAGAGGATGTTTTCATCAGTTTGGAGATCTACCTGGAGGATTTAGTGTCTGTTCCACACATTTTTTATTAGAACCTCACATTCATTCAGGCCCACAAAGGTTCCAACTCTTTATGCTCATAGCCATATGTAAAGATCCCCTTCAAGATTATAGGTAAAAATCTTCTTTATTCTGGTTATATTTGCAGCATAGTACAATGGGTCTGCATCACAGCTGGCCCACTGGAACAATAATGTTCACTAAGGCATTTCAGAACACCCCTGAAACAGTAGAGCCTTAACTACACTTGAATGTAAACATACACAAGTAAAGGATACTATGTGTAACACCATAGCCACAATGATTTATTGCGTGAAGATCATATTTTAGGTCTATGTCTCAATGATAGTTCTTGCATTCATATTTTTGAATGAAACAAAAAAAGGGTATTAGAAGAGGGATGGGAGCACACTGCACAGTTCACCCCTTTGCATTCTGGTAAATGCAGTACAAAGTTTGTGTTTACTTGAATATTAGCTGTATTTGTTCACCAGAGTTGGTAAAGATATTGCTGTACATCTCTAGACACAAGTGTTTCTGGATTTTATCCTTCATCAGTAGAGATCAAAAAACAAATTTCACCAGGGGTTGCTGAGAATGCTGCCACAGTCCTTTCAGGTCTCAGTACCTCTCACTGTCCCACAGGTGCATCTCCAAAAGCTTGTCAGCTTGTTAGCTCAAGGGAGCCTTTTTAAACAGAAGGCGGATGGAAGCAGACAGTCTTGCATCACAGTATAGTTAACCCCTTTGCATTGTGGTAAATGCAGTACAAAGTTTGTGCTTAGTTGAATATTAGCTGTAGTTTTCACCAGAGTTGGTGAAGATAGTGATGTACATCTATAGACACAAATGTGTCTAGATTTTATCCTTCATCAGTAGAGATCAAAAAACAAATTTCACCAGGGGTTGCTTAGAATGCTTCTACAGTCCTCTCAAGTCTCAGTACCTCTCACTGGTGCACAGGTGCATCTCCAAAAGCTTGTCAGCTTGTTGGCTCAAGGGAGCCTTTTAAAACAGAAGAGGGTGGGAGCAAACTGCCTCATATCATAACTCATTTTTCCCTTTTCATTGTGGTAAAAGTAGTAAAAAGTTTGTGCTTACTTGAATATCAGCTGTCGTTTTTTACCAGAGGAAGTGCAGATAGTGCTGTACATCTCTAGACACAATAGCGATAGCCACAATGATTTATTGCTTGAAGATCATATTTTAGGTCAATGCCCCAATGATAGTTCTTGCATTCATATTTTTGAATGAAACAAATTAAGGGTATTACATAGAGTCTGACTTAATGGGGCACTTCTACAGACTGTGCTTTTGCTCCGTCAACCTGGTTGTTCCCCTGTTCTGTTTAGAGCCAGAGGAAGTACCAGGGTCACACTGGTGAAGCTTCTGTCTGCTCAATCAGTGTAAACCTCTGGCTTGCCAGCCCATCCACTCATGGGTCACAGTGACAGTCATGTCCAAACTTGCAAAGATGTTCTAAGATCAGGATTGAGCATACTGTGTATGTGTACAATCCAGAACTGGCCTTTGAGACAAATTTTCTCAACTGTCCCAAAAACGCCCCAGGCCTGTGTGCAATTGGGGGGCGGGCAAAGCACGTGTTGGCTGTATTCCACAGAGGGGCAATTCTCTTTTTTAATCAAGAAACTGTATAAATATGTCTGTGCTTTGGAGTATATAAACAAACCATCATGATCTAGGTAAATGTAGTTCCTGAACATTTTGTGAATTCCCAAACAAATATGATATAGAAAAAGAGCGAGGATACTAGAGTGAGAGTACAGAGAAAGAGAAAGAGAGAGTTTATAAAAAACTTTTACATTACATGCAAATATTTATGAATGTGCATGAAACCAATTAGAGCAAGGCACCCTAAACAACTTTTGATTCAAATAAATCATGACAATTACAAAAAACCCAATTAGAATTGCTATACTATGTTATACACATTTATTGATTACTATGGCAGTATTTGCCTTTCTTGCCAATAAAATCCATTATATTGTGGTCTAAAGAGAAGGAAGGAAAAGACAAACAATTTAAATCATGTTTGTACATATGTCATGCTAAATATACATTTTCCTTTCCGGGCACTGCATTAGAACAAATTCAGTGTGATAGTGTTAAAATGAGTGTTAACTGCATCAAAAAATAATTATTCCTAAAACTAAAGGTTTATGTGCATGAATCACACATTTCTGTGTATTTCAAAACAGAACATGTTGCTAAGTTAATAAATATTTTACACAGGATGCATGCTCCTTCATGTAATGCTGCATGTACCAACAATGTAGAAGTGAACACGGGTATATTTTATTCAGTAGAGATATGAAGCCACATGGACTTCTATAATTACATCCGAGAGACAAAGAAATTAGAAATGAATCAGCAAAAAGCGTGCAAAAGGACTGAATGTTTTCTGTCTTGTGTAGCAGTAAGGAAAGAAATAAAGGATTGTTTGCTCACTGCATGTAAGTCTGTATTCCTCTGTTAAATATTTACTTTACAGTACAAGATTAGGCAAATGAATAAAGATAAGAAATGCAGGCCACAGAACAGTGCTCCCTTAGGAAGTAAGTCACAAGTAGCAGTGGGACTCTTCACCTGCCCACTCTTATTAAATCAACATTCTTGAGGAAAACATTACATCATAATTGGAAGTGATCCCTCACTGAGTGGTACATCAACAGTTGCCTCAGCTGAAATACACTTAGGCCCTGATTTATACTTTTTGATGCAAACCTGCGTTAGCGCAGGTTTGCATCAAAAACTATAGCGCTGGCTAGCGCCATTCCAGAGCGCCAGCCAGGCGCTATATTTAAGGAACGGTGCAAGCTAACTGGGTAGGGAAAACTGGAGGTTGTGCGTGAAAGAATGGCGCTAGTCAGGTTAGAGTCAAAATAATTACTCTAACCTGACTAGCGCCATTGTTAGACGCACAACCCCCATGGATATGACTCCTGTCTAAGTAAAGACAGGAGTCATGCCCTCCAGCCCAATGGCCATGCCTTAAGTCCCCTGGCATGGCCATTGGGCACAGTGCCATGTAGGGGGGACCAGGTTACCCCCCCATGGCACTATAAATAAAAAGGTAAATACTTACCTCTACTTACCTGTACTTACCTGGGATGGGGTCCCCCATCCTCTGCTGTCCCTTTGGTGTGGGTGGGGGTGTCCCTGGGACCTGGGGAGGACACCTGTGGCCTTATTACATTGTGTTCCACAATAGAAATTGGGCCACAGGTCCCCTAACGCCTGCCCTAACCCAGGCGATAAATAACGGCGCTAAGCAAGCTTAGGGCCATTATTTAGGCCTGCCTCCCGCCTGTGCACCATTTTTGCATGGGAGGATAAATGCGGCGCTAGGGCCTTTGAGTCATTTTTAGCCCGGAACCCCTACCGTGCATATCATAGACACAAGGTGGTTTTCCGCAGGCAAAAAATTACTTTAACTCCAATATTTTAGCGCTAGACGTGTCTAGCGCCAAAATATAAATAAGGAGTTAAGGGCCAGATGTATGAAAAGTTAATGCACTCGCAAACGGTGCGAATCGCAAAAATCGTCCGTTTGCGAGTGCAAAAACGTGGTCTGCGATGCATGAAAGGCATTCGCAGACCAAAAATAAGACATTGCAAAAATTTCGATTTTTTGCGTTGCGACCTGGTTTTGGGACTCGCATTTTGCGATTCGTTATTTCCAGTAGGAAATTGCGAGGCGCAAAATGCGATTTGCAAATTCCAAGTCGCAAATAGATACATCAAAAAATCGCAAATTGCGATTTTTCGCAGAATGGCATTTTGCACATGCAAAATACCACTAAGAGAAACCAGGTGGTAACCAGGTGCAACCTATATAAAGAGGCCCAGAATGCCTCAGACTCTTTAACACAATGGCTGCACTCTACGTCATGGCGAGGAGGATGAGGATCTTGGCAGGTTTGAGGAGAGGGAGGAGGAGACAATAGCGCATTTTCAGAGTGCACATTACACTATTTGACCAGACAGAGGAGGAAATATTTGAGAGGTATAGGTTGAACTCAGCCATGATACTTGATCTGATAGCTGAGCTACAACCCATACTGCAGCGCAGAACACTAAGGACTCACAGCATACCCACCCATGTGCAGGTATTATGCTCCCTACACCTACTCGCGTCAGGGAGCTATCTAGGGGTCATAGCAGCGGCTGGGGGTGTGTCACAGAGTACCCTCTCCAGATTTTTCAATGCATTTATCAACGCCATGCTAAGCAAACTCCAACAGTACATCAGATTCCCCCACACCCCACAGGAAATACAGCAGACAAAAATAGAGTTTTACCAGATAGCACAGTTCCCCCACGTCCTAGGTGCCACAGATGGCACACATGTGTCAATCTGTCTACCATCAGCCACAGAGTATGTGTACCGAAACCGTAAATACCAACATTCCATGAATATACAGGTGATATGCAATGCCTCCTATATCATAACTGATCTCGTGGCCAGGTACCCAGGGAGCACACATGATTCGTACATCTTTCGCCACAGCGGCATTCACACAAGACTGCTAGCTGGGGAGTTTGGTGAAGGATATCTACTAGGTAATGTTACTTCACTGGTGCATAGATGGCGAACCCATATCAGATGGCTCAGTTACTCATCACACCTTCTGTCCCTTCCAAGAGACAGTGCCTACGCAGTGCGCACCTACATGATGACGCCCTACCTCAATCCCACAACACCAGCAGAACGGAGATACAATGCAGCACACAGGGCAACCCGCAACGTTGTGGAGCGCACATTTGGACTGCTCAAGAGTCGCTTCCGTTGCCTCCACAAAAGTGGAGGGGCACTACAGTACAGTCCAGAAACCACATGTAGAATAGTGGCTACTTGTGCAATCTTGCACAATATAGCTACAACCAGGGGCATACCTATAGAAATCAGTGACACTGAATCAGATGAGGATGACGATCCCATACCACCTCTACAGCCAGCAGACAAGACCAGTGCAGCAGAGGGAAGGCAAAGGCGTGCCGACATCACACACAACCCTTTCAGATGTGAGTATGAATTACAAAAATCCACTGACAACTGTACCTGTAGTGATATAAATTTATTACCTTACGTCAGGTAAGGAATGAGTGATAAAGAAAGTAAACAGGTGATGTTAGAAACTCAAATTAACAAATTAACTGAGTCACGCACTATTCCGTCATAGTGGCAACAGCAGTGTATTGGCGGCAAGAGTCACTTTCTCCTCCCACGCACACCACTCGGGTGCCCAGTTAACTCACTGGCACCTTGATTGTCACCTTCAGTGGGAGTGCTGCGCCTGGCACTGCGCCCTCTGGTGTCTGCTGCTGGTACGGCAACACTACTGAGGCTTGAACTGTCCTCAGTGTCCCCCAAGGCTACCTCACTGGGAGTGGCAGATCTCTGTCCCATGACATGTTCAATCACATTTGTGATGTTCACAAGGCCATGGACAACGTCCCTGCTGGTGTGTGCAGCCTCCACTTGTGCCGCCACTGCGCGACGTGCGATTAGTGCTGTTGAGTTCGCCATCCTGTTGGAGGACCTGCAGTAGCTGCCAAACATTGTCCGGAATCTGTGTTCCTGTCTGCGCCGGCTAACCCTTTCATGGCGCAGCTCTTGGCAGAGATCACGGACTGCACTAGTTAGGTCCCTAGTGTCCTCAGAAGCCTGCACCTGTCCCTCACGCAGCTGTGTAATGTTGCTATTCAGTGCATCCAGTTGCCGATGCAGGCCCATCATGTGTCTGTTGTGGACTCGCAGGTTCCGGTCCAAACTAAGTATGCGCTTGTTTTGCAGGCGCTGCTGCTGCAACATAGCAGCCTCAAGGCCCCCGAACAAGGACGGACCCTCACCTGCCTCATGAGGATGCTGCTGGGACTCTGTTGTACTCCTGACGGTGTGCTTGGACCTTCCAGCTGCACATCCGAGTCGCCGCTGAACTCTGGCAGTGGTAGTGCCCTGGGCCTGCGGCGGACAGTGGAGATGTGGAGGGACCCATTGGTGTTGGTGTCCGAGGGCTGATGGGTGTCCGTCTCCCCTACACATGGACTGTGTGTGGCTGCTGGGCCTGGCCCACCTGCAACAACAATATGCAGCATGTCAGTTCTGTATGTTACATTATCTGTTTGAAAATGGCAATAAAGGTACAGGTACTGCTCTACACGGTGTTGTGTGTGTTGTGTTACCTTGGGTGTCACTGTGCTTCATTACATTGTTATGCTACTGTCTGTACTAGTTTGTGGACCGCAACTCCCATAATGCATTGTTGTGCTGCTTCTAAGATGTGGACTGGACTACTACACACTGCTTCACATTACATGCTAATTCCTAAGGGACCTTTGTGCATACACATATCGGGTTCACAAACAACATTGCACTTACCTTGGCTGGTACTCGGTGTACCGGAGGTGTCGATGTCTGTGACCCCTGTCACAGCTTCAGGGAGAAGTGTGGATTCCACCAGGTCCTCCAATGGTGTGGATGGTGGTTCGGCTGGTGGTCCGCCACCTGTACCCCTGGCCTCCGCAAGTCTCCTTGCCACCCTCTCCTTTGCACAGGAGCGCAGGTCGTACCACCGTTTCTTTATCTCCTCTATGAAGCACTGGGCCACTCCAATGGCGCAGATTTTCCCTTGAATGTCCAGCCATAATCTTCTTTTTTCGCTCCCAGGAACCTGGAGTGAAGATTTCCCAAACAGGCGGTCATGGCTCCTCACCACCTCTTCAGTCAGGACCTCCAGCTCCTGTTCACTAAATGTAAGCTTGCGCTTCCTTTCTTGCTTCTCCTGTGATGTTTCTGGGGTCTCCATCCTGGCTCAGGTGTTTCTGCTCCTGCTGAGTGCTGCTCTGTGTGGCTGGGCTGCTCTCTCTCAGGATGCCGGTTTGGGTGTGGCACCTGAAACTGCCTGGAATGACTCATTTCCTGCTGGTGATGTTATCAGGCTCCTCCAGGTGTGCATTCTCGAACTTTCTAGCAATTTGCGATTTTTTACCGAATCGCAAAAAAATCACAAATTGCGAGAATGCAATTTGCGATTCGGTAAATGGGCCTCACAAACCACAAATAGCGATTTTTAAGAAATCACTAATTCCGAATCGCAATTTTGTTACATTGCCAATTGCGACTCGGAAATAGCGATTTCTTAAAAATCGCTATTACCGAATCGCAAAAGGGTTTTTTGATACATCTGGCCCTAAATTTGCAGTGAATTAGCATAACCAAATGACTCTAATTCACCACAAACAGGGTGTAAATATGCCCCATAGTCAGTTGACTTGTGGTTCGTGAGTGAATTTTAGGCTATATTTCTTGATTCCACTGGGTGCTAGACATTATTATCCCTGTTTGCAGTTCTTTGAGTATCTATTATTCTGTAATCTGGAGGAGAACATTTTAGCCACTAAACAGAGTCCAGCAAGGAGGTACCACGGACCAGAAAGTACGCTCATGGACCTCCTGAAAGCCAATCTGGAACTTTGGACCCTTTGTTGATGAGCAAAGGCAATGCAATTTTACTCCACCATCTGGTGCCAACCTATTAGTCAATGTTTATTATTGCCAATCTTCAAAACAGGAGAGAGTTCCTATCCAAATTATTATTGACCAATCTCACTTATAGATTCTTCCAGTAAAATCAAAGGCTGTGTCATTATGGTTTGCAGTGAAAAATAAGGGAGGTCTCTTGGCCCTCTTTTTTTTTCTCCCTCTAACAGGATTTACGGGAGCAGTATCCAATTTACAAAGAGCAGGAGAAGGAATTATTCACCACCTCCTCTACGGCTTAAACCCTTCGCTGCTAGGCCTTTTCCCTCTCAGGTGCCAAGCCTTTTTTTTGGCTATTTGAGGCATTTTTGCGCTTTAGCTCTCATAACTTTTTGTCCACATAAGCTAATCTTTGCCATCCTTTTTTTTCCAACATGCTAGGGATTCTAGAGGCACCCAGAGTTTGTGGGTTCCCCTGGAGGAGACCAATAAATTTGCCAAAATGCAGTGAAAATTTCGTTTTTTTTTAAAAACATGGGAAAAAAGGGCTGCAGAAGAAAGCTTTTGTTTTTTTCCCTGAAAATGGCATCAACAAATGGTTTGCAGTGCTAAAATCAAACTTTTCCCAGCTTTCAGGAACAAGCAGACTTGAATCAGAAAACCACGTTTTCAACACAATTTTGGCATTTTACTCGGACATACCCCATTTTGACTATTTTTTGTGCTTTCAGCCTCTTTCCAGTTAGTGACAGAAATGGGTGTGAAACCAATGCTGGATCCCGGACAACCCAACACTTCAGAAAAGTAGACAAAATTGTGAATTCAGCAAGGGGTCATTTGTGTAGATCCTTCCAAGTTTTCCTATAGAAAGTAACAGCTAAAATAAAAAAAAAATAAATTGAGGTGAAAAAAATAGCCATTTCTGCCGACGTTTTCTTCTATAACTTTTTTCAGCTAAGGCAATTTTTTTAAGCAATATACTGTTACGTCTGCTGGACTCTTCTGGTTGCAGGGATAAATAGGGCTTGTAGGTTCATCAAGAACCCTAGGTACACAGAGCCAATAAAGGAGCTGCAAAATGCAATGAGTTTTCATTGTATACCGGGTCTACAGCAATTCATCTGGGGGAATATAAAGAGTGAAAAATAGGTATAAAGGAAACCTTTGTATTTCCAAAATGGGCACAAGATGAGGTACTGAGAAGCAGTGGTTATTTGCATATCTCTGAATTCCAGGATCTCCATACTAGCATGTGAAATACAGGACATTTCTAAAATATAATTCTTTTTTACACACTGTCTTACATTTGGAAGGAAAAAATTTAGAGAAAGTCAAGGGGAAATAACACTTGCTCTACTATTCTGTGTTCCCCCAAGTCGCCCAATAAAAAATTGTACCTCACTTGTGTGGGTAGGTCTAATGCCCGTGACAGGAAACGCAACATGGACACATCACATATATGCATTGAAATCTGACGTGTTTTTTGCAAAGTGCCTAGCTGAGGGTTTTGGCCTTTAGCTCAGCCGACACCTAGGGAAACCTAGCAAACCTATACATTTTTTAAACTAGACACCTAGGGGAATATAGAATGGTGTGATGTGTGGGGCTTTTACCAGGTTCTGTTACCCAGCATCTTTTGCAAACCTCAAAATTTGCCCAAAAAAACACTTTTTCCTCACATTTCGATGATAGAAAGTTCTGAAATCTAAGAGGAGTCACAAATTTCCTTCCACCCAGAATTCCACCAAGTCTCCCTATAAAAATGGTACCTCACTTGTCTCGGTAGGCCTAGTGCACATGACAGGAAATACCCCCAAAACACTACGTGGACACATCAAAATTATCAAATAAAAAACTATCTGTTTTTGCGGGGGCACATGCGTTTTTGGTCCTGGCTCAGCAGCCATTTAGGGAAACCTACCAAACCCGGACATTTCTGAAAACTAAACACCAAAGGGAGTCCAGGGATGTGTGACTTGCATGGATCCCTCAGTGTTTTCTTACACAGAATCCTCAGCAAACCTCACATTTCGCAAAAATAAATATTTTCCCCACATTTCTGTGTGGGATCACCACACTCGCACAAATTTCCTACCACCCAACTTTCCCCTCAGTCTCCCGATAAAAATAATACCTCACTTGTATAGGTGGGCCAAGGGCCTGTGACAGTGAAGAGCCAAAAACATGTTGAAATTAAGGGGGAACCAAAGCGGGTTCAAAAGGGCAGTTTGAAAAAAAAAGTTTTTAGACTGACAAGTGGGGAAGAACGTTCATTGGTATAGATGCAAAAGTGCTGGGTGGTAGGAATTTTATGGATTCCTGCAGATTTCAGACGTTTCCATCGCACAACTGTGGGAAAAATGTGTGATTCCAAGCAAAGTTGGAGATTTGCAGGCCATTAAGGGTAAAATATTTGTGTGGGGTGCATGTGAAGTACACCACTCTGGACTCAACCAGATGTTTAGTTATTGGATCTGTCTAGGTCGTGTAGATTTTTCTACATGGCAGCGTCCCAAAGTCCAAAAAGTGCAGCCCTCACCATTCTAAGTGGGACCATTGTGAGAGTTAGACAAGCTCCCATGGCCAAATGTAACTGGCCCATCTGCCCAACGGTGGGCAGAACATCTTTGTCCCCATTTATTTGGGGTGGAGCTATGGCCATACCTCCACCCTCTTTTTAAAAACAATTGATTCTATGGTGTCTGGTGGGCTTTCTGCCCCCCCTTGGGGGCAGATGGGCCTTACAAAAAAGGCTGATCTGCCCCAAAGGGGGGCAGAAATGGCCAACAGTAAAGTGCCCCCATGTGGAGTGACCCTTGCCTAAAGGGCTGCCCCCTAAACAAAACACACACACACCAATCCCTGGTGCCTAAGTGGTTTCTGCACCCCGAGGGCAGATCGGCCTAATAGAAAAAGGTCAATCTGCCCCCAAGGGGGGGCAGAAATGGCCTAAAATAAATTTGTCTCCCAGACGAGCGACCCTTGCCTAAGGGGTCACTCCCATCTGTAAAAAAAAAATAATAATAATAATCCCTGGTGCCAAGTGGTTTCTGCCCCCCTTGGGGGAAGATCGGCCTAATTAAAATCCCCAAGGTTGGCAGAAATTGCTTAAAATAAAATTTCCCCCCAGGGGAGTTACCCTTGCCTAAGGGGTCGCTCAGCATCTGTAAAAAAATGTTTTAAAAAATCCATGGCGCCTAGTGGTTTCTGCCTCCCTTGAAGGCAGATCGGCCTAATTAAAACAGGCCAATCTGCCCCCAAGGGTGGCAGAAGTGGCCTACAATAAATTTGACCCCCAGGGGAGCGACCCTTGCCTAAAGGGACACTCCCCTTGCGGGAAACTGACATAAAAAAACAAAAATCCCTGGTGCACAGTGGTTTCTGCCCCACCTGGGGGCAGATTGGTCTAATAAAAATTAGCCGATCTGTCCCCAAGGGGTGCAGAAAAGGCCTATTAAATAATTGCACCCCAGGAGGGCAACCCTTACCAAAGGGGTCGCACTCTTCATAGTTTATTTACACAAAACAAAAATCCCTGGTGTCTACTGCCCATTTCTGCAGCCCAATCGCTTTATGATCGGGCTGCAGAATTGCTCAGACAGACATGAAAGGAAAGGCCTTTCCTTTCCTTTCATGTCCTCTGCCTGCCCCCACCCCCAGATCGGAAGAGAAATGCTTTGCCCAGCTTCCAGCACGATGGGGGCGACCTCTGATGAGGTCAGCGTGCAATTGTGTGCTGACGTCATCAGACGTCACTGGGGGACGAGGGGGGCAGGACTGGAAGTGGAAGCAATTCCCCTTCTATCCCTGCCCTGGGGGATGGGTGAGAGGTCCATGGATCCCCCGATGGGCCTGGTGCAGGACATAATGGTTATGTCCGCAGCACCTGAGCAGTGCTGCCGAGTACATAACCTATACCTCCAAGGCACCCAAGGGGTTAAAGGATGAGCTATTGCCTTAAAAGGTGATAGGCAACTATGGGGGTCATTACAACCCTGGCGGACGGTGTTAAAGCGGCGGTAATACCGGAAACAGGCCGGAGAAAAAAAAAAGGGAATTGTGAACATAGACAGCCACTTTAACACTCCGACCGCCACGGCGGTACAGACATGCAGCGCGGCGGTCACCGCCAACAGACAGACGGAAGACAAAGTACCGCCCACAGTATTACAACAGGCCAATCCGCCACCTTTTCCGGGGCGGATTCACCGTGGATAAAAACACGGCGGAAACAGGCATTTCAACGCTCACCTGAACAAACTCCACGAGGAAGGAGGGCACCATGGAGCCAGAACTCCATATTCTCCCTGCGCTTGTCTTCCTGCTCCTGTACGAACATCTGCAACGGCGGCGCCGAAGACAACGGTGAGTACTGCACCTACGACATAGGGGAGGCAAAAGTCAGGGACACACACACGCAACACCCTCACCCCCTCCCCCACCCTTGCACACTACAACACACACACCAATGCATTACCAAACATCACAGGAACAACCCCCAACCCTCCCCCCCCCGGAAGAATGCAAAGACAAAAGGAAATGAGTACAACCATTGTAATGTATCAAAAAACAGTAAGCTCATATATACATAAATATATACACATTCCAAATATATACATCACGATTAGTAGTCCAGGTATGCACATTTCAATGTCCGTGGACCACTGGGCCCAAAATGCATGAGCGAGGCCCACACACGAAACCTATCCTGGAACAGAGAGAAATACAACAGGTAGAAATACAACAGGCACCTCAGGGGGAAGGGAAAGGGGGGCACCTCAGCCGGATGACTGCACCACGCCAGATCCACGACGGGACTCCATGCCCATTGATGTATCACAAGCCACAGTCTCAAGTCTCTGCAGTGGGTGGGTTGCCCACTGTTCCATCCTGGGGAGTGCAAAGCCACAGTCTCACAAGTCTCTACAGTGGGTGGGTTGCCCACTGTACCATCCTGGGGAGTGCAAAGCCACAGTCTCTCAAGTCTCTGCAGTGAGTGGGTTGCCCACTGTACCATCCTGGGGAGTGCAAAGCCACAGTCTCACAAGTCTCTGCAGTGGGTGGGTTGCCCACTGTACCATCCTGGGGAGTGCAAAGCCACAGTCTCTCAAGTGGATAACAGTATCCACTGGTTCTGGAGGGGGACTGGTGCCCAGAGTGCATCACTCACCCCGTGACGGTCCCTGTTGCGTCACTGCCCCTGCCGCTCATGGGCTAGCAGTGCTTGAGTTGGCGGTGCTTGCCCTGTTCAGCCGTGTTTGCCATGGCGGTCTTTGCCCTGTTCAGCGGTGCTTGCCCTGTTCAGCGGTGCTTGACTTTGCTGTCTCTGACCTGTTCAGCGGTGCTTGCCATGGTGGTCTTTGTCCTGTTCAGGGGTGCTTGCTCTGTTCAGCGGTGCTTGACTTTGATGTCTCTGACCTGTGCAGCGGTGCTTGCCATGGCGGTCTTTGCCCTGTTCAGCGGTGCTTGCCCTGTTCAGCGGTGCTTGACTTTGCTGTCTCTGACCTGTTCAGCGGTACTTGCCATGGCGGTCTTTGCCCTGTTCAGCGGTGCTTGCCCTGTTCAGCGATGCTTGACTTTGCTGTCTCTGACCTGTGCAGCGGTGTGTGTCATGGTCGTCTTTGCCCTGTTCAGCGGTGCTTGCCCTCTTCAGCGGTGCTTGACTTTGCTGTCTCTGACCTGTGCAGCAGTGTGTGCCATGGTGGTCCCTCATCGCCCAGCGGGGCTGTGGCTGCCGGGGCCCTCCTGGGCACTGACTCTGCTGGTGGTCTCCAGACCAGTGACGATAGTGCTGCCCTCCTGGGCACTGACTCTGGCGGTGGTCTCCAGACCAGTGACGATAGTGCTGCCCTCCTGGGCACTGACTCCGGCTGTGGTCTCTTGACCAATGACGATAGTGCTGCCCTCCTGGGCACTGACTCCGGCGGTGGTCTCCTGACCAGTGACAATGGGGCTGGCGGGGGCGTCTTGGGCAGCGGGGAGGATGGCGGCCTTCTCCGCCGTGCTGCTCTTCCCAGACTTAGGAGACTTTTTCTGCCCCTTCACCACCTTGGGAGGAGTCACAGCTGACTTGACACTCCCCCCGGGACCCTTGTGGGCGGCTTTGCCAGCAAGTGTCTTCCCCCTCTCCCATTGGGCACTGTCCAACTTCTGGTGCTTCACAGGGGGTGGACTGGCAGTGCTTTGGCTCCGTGTCACACTGGCTGCCCTGGTGCCCGGTGCACTCCACATACCTGGAACAGACACCACTGGTACCGGAATCTTTTTGGCTGAGGTGCTACTACGGGACCTATGAATTGGAGGGGAGGGGGATGGGACAGAGGTCAAGGTTGCTCAGGAAACGTTTCTGACGAACACTGGGACGGGTAGCTGGAGGGGGTCTTGGAGTGGAGGAAGAGGAGGTGGTTGCAGGAGGTGTAACTTTTGGTGATTTGGGTGCAGGTGCAGGTGCATGTTCTGGAGGCTGTCGTGAGGTGGATGGCTGTTGGGTGTGTGTGTGCCTGCATTTGTGTAGTTTGGGAGGGGGCGTCACAGACACACTGGGAGAGGACACAGGGGACATGTAAATGGTAGTGGGGGTGGTGAGTGCAGGTGAGCGGGGTGTGTTCTGGTGCGAGTCCTAGTGGCTGTTGTGGTAGTGCATGCAGGTGAGAGTGTAGACGACACTGGGAGGGAGGAGGGAGACGACGAGGAGGGGGACACAGTGGAGGCAGTGGATGTTGCTGTGTCTGTATGTGGGTGATGCTTGTGTGAGTGCCTGTGGGATGTGTGGTGCCTATGTTTACCTGAGCTGCCCTTGTGTGTTGACGTGTGTGGAGGCTGGTCTGATGGTGTGCTTGGGATAGGTTGAGGTACAGGGGATTGGGTCTGGGTGGAGGAAGTTGGAGGGAGGAGGCTTGACACACGGACAATGGCTGCTATCAGTGCTGAGGCCAGAGATTGCAGGGTTCGATGATGGGCAGCCTGACCAGAATGAATGCCCTCCAGGAATGCATTGGTGTGTTGCAACTCCCTCTCTACACCCTGGATGGCATTCACAATGGTAGACTGCCCAACAGTGAGTGACCCGAGGAGGTCAATGGCCTCCTCACTGAGGGCAGCAGGGGTGACAGGGGCAGGGGCTGAGGTGCCTGGGGCGAAGGTGATGCCCACCCTTCTGGGTGAGCGGGCACGGGGCGAAGGCTGAGGGGCTGCTGGGAAGGCAGTGCTGGTAGGGGGGGGTGGCGGCTGTACCTGTAGAGGTGGGGGGCACAGATGGTGCCACCACCACAAGGGAGCACCCATCGGAGGATGAGTCAGTGTCGCTGGTTGCTGATCCGCTGACCGCCGTGAAGCTCCCCTCGCCCTCCGTCCCACTGGTGTATTCGGAGTCCGTGGTGTGGCCCTCCATGGCCATGTGGGACACAGACCCCTCGTGCTCCAGTGCCCCTGTACCTCCGCCTGATGATGCTGATGCACAATAGAACAGAGAGAGCACAAAAAGGGGTGGGGAAACAGAAGAAAGACAGGTTGAGTGCATGGCTTACCGCTACCGTTTGCAGACAATACAGACACAGCTGCCCCCTGCACTACGCTGTGCTCTTGGCCTCTACAGATGCAGTTCCTGGGATATGGCCTACTTGCCTATGAGTGTCATCTGCCCACATAGATGACACAGGGGCATGTATACCTGTTTTTGGCACTCTACAGAGGTGGGGTGGAGTGGCACATTGCCTGCGTTACGGAGGGGCCTAGCCTACGGAACTCACCCTGGCCTAGGGAAAGCCACAGCCCTCCTCCCCCACCCAGACCCCTCCACTGCGCGCAAAGTCATGAGAATGTGAGTGTACTCACCCCCTTGTGTCTGCTGTGATGCCCTCATGCGCCCATCCAACTCAGGGTAGGCCACCGCCAGGATCTGGAACATCAGGGGGGTCATGGTTCGACGGGCACCCCTCCCACGTTGGGAGGCCATCCCCAGCTGAGCCTCCGCTCCAGCCGCAAATGTCCTCCCATCTTTTACGGCAGTGGGTGCTCCGTCTCTGGTGGACCCCCAGGGTCCGGACGTCCTTGGCGATGGCACGCCAAATATCCTTCTTCTGGTAGGCGCTGACCTACATGACATGGACAGGGGAAGAAGAGAAGTCATTACCAACTGCACCGTCAAAGTGAGTGGCTCCCATCCCTACCCTTGCTATGTGGCACATGCATTCACAGTCCTTCATGCTCGCAGAACTCTGCCCTCTTCCTACTTACAACCAGCCCTCTCCACCCAGGCATAGCCCATACAACTTGTACCCTATGTACTCACCTGTTGGTCTGGAGGACCGTAGAGTAGCGTGTACTGTGGGAGGACCCCATCCACGAGCTTATCCAACTCCTGTGCAGTGAAGGCAGGGGCCCTTTCCCCAGACGCACGTGCCATTGTCTCTTCCAGACCGAGGTCACAGCAGCACTTGCAGTGTAGGTCCTCTTCTGTCGAAGATCAGGTATCGAGTGATTAAACAGATAGAAAATGGCGGTGACGTCCACTGTGGTGACGTCCGCGGCGGTGCGTATCATCATCATCATTCGTCATTGGCTCCTGGGACCCATAGGGTCCCATGTTAACCAATGCAGCATTGCGCTGCGGTCTTCGACCGCCTACCGCGACGCTGTACAACGCAAGCGCAGTTACCTCACATCCCATTGTCCCACTTTAGAGGTCAGGCAGCCGCCATTTCAGGGGCCCACATGGCTTCATTTACAACTGCGTCACACTTATCTAGGCCTGGACTCAACACACATACAGGAAGATTTTTGTATTTTGTGTCGTGTTCTGTGTAGCTGTGGGTACATACCTTACAATTGGTTGACTCTGTGGTCGCTGTTGTCCTTCCTAGGCACCGTCAGCTGAGACATGTGAGGAGATGGCGGAATCCTCCGGTGTACCGTCCGCTGGTGGACCTGTTGACAATGGAGGAGCGACATTTAATCATCATTGACCGTGCCACAATCCAGGAACTGTGTACCCAGTTGGAGCCAGATCTGATGTCACCAATCCGCCATCCCACAGGTATCCCCCCTCAGGTGCAGGTGCTATCAGTGCTCCATTTCCTAGCAAGTGGGTAATTTCAGACAACAGTGGCCATGGCATCAGGAAAGTCCCAGCCTATGTTTTCTAATGTATTGTCCAGAGTGTTGTCTGCCCTGCTGAAACACGTGAGAAGCTACATCGTTTTCCCTCAGGTGGAGGATTTGGCTACAGTGAAAGGTGACTTCTATGCCCTGGGACATATCCCTAACATCATAGGTGCCATTGATGGGACCCATGTGGCTTTGGTCCCCCCCCACAGGAGTGAACAGGTGTACAGGAACCGGAAGAGTTATCATTCGATGAATGTACAGATGGTATGTTTGGCAGACCAGTACATCTCCCAGGTAAATGCTATGTTCCCTGGCTCAGTGCATGACGCTTACATCCTGCAGAATAGAGCATCCCTTATGTGATGGGGCAACTCCAGAGGCAACGTGTGGCTATTAGGGGACTCTGGTTACCCCAACCTGTCATGGCTATTGACCCCAGTGAGGAATCCCAGGACCAGGGCAGAGGAACGCTACAATGAGGCCCATGGGCGGACTAGGAGGGTGATCGAACGCACCTTCGGCCTCCTGAAGGCCAGGTTCAGGTGCCTGCATATGACAGATGGATCCCTATTCTACTCACCAAGGAAGGTGTGCCAGATCATCATCGCCTGCTGTATGCTTCACAATCGTGCTTTGCGACGCCAGGTGCCTTTTCTGCGGGAGGATGGTCCAGATGACGGTGTTGTGCCAACAGGGATTCTGTCATACAGCAATATTTCCAGTGACACACAGGTGAGAACATTTTTTTACTATTATATTTACTTGCACACTTCTACCTCTATCCTGTTTGTCAAATTGAAGCAGTATTTGCTAACTGAGTGGTACATTTCCATTACGGTTTCACAGGTGTGGTTACCAACATGTGTCATCTGCTTGCATCCTTCATGGGCTTGTGATGTGTTACATAGGTATGTTGACATTACATTTTCGAACGGATTTTGTCATTGGCATAGCTAATACAAATTTTCAAAATCACAGACTGACTCCAGATTGTTTTGTGGTTCAAGTGTGTTTATTGAAGTGCTAATTATTGGAGGGGGTGGCAAAATGGTGATGGGTGATGGTGGAGGAATGTCCATGGCAGAGTCCAGTCTATTAGTCTCACAGGTGCACTGCCCATATGGGCATAGGAAGTGGAGCTGGGGCAGTTCCAATCTGAGAGGGGAACGAAGTGAGACAATGGGATGACAATCAGGGTGGTTTCATTTCCTGGCGGGGGTCTTGCCATCTTGCTCTGTCCTGTTCCTGGATCTCAGGGATCGCTTGCGGGGTGGTTCTCCGTCTGCAGGGGGTGGGGTGCTGGTGTGGTGGTCCTGTGGCAGGGAGTCCTGTCCACTAGCGCCGGCAGATGTGGTGGGTAGTTCATCGTCCAGGCTAGTGTCAGGGGCCCTTTGGAGTGCCACGGTGTCCCTCATGGTCTTCTGTATGTCCTTCAGCACCCCTACGATGGTGCCCAGGGCGGAGCAGATGGTTCTGAGCTCCTCCCTGAACCCCAAATACTGTTCGTCCTGCATGCGCTGGGTCTCCTGAAACTTGGCCAGGACCGAAGCCATTGTCTCCTGGGAGTGGTGGTAGGCTCCCATGATGGAGGAGAGTGCCTCGTGGAGAGTGGGTTCCCTGGGCCTGTCCGCCCCCTGTCGCACAGCAGCCCTCCCAGTTCCCCTGTGTTCCTGTGCCTCCGTCCCCTGGACCGTGTGCCCACTGCCACTGCCCCCAGGTCCCTGTTGTTGTTGGGGTGGTGGGTTATGCTGGGTTCCCTGTAGTGGTGGACACACAGCTGATTGACGTGTCCTGGGTACGGAGGTATGGGCCCGCTGGGTGGGTGCTGTGCTGGTGTTACCAGAGGGTGGAAGGTCAGTGTTGGGCTGTGCCTGTGCGAGGGGAACCGACTGTCCCGAGGCCCACGATGGTTCGGGCTGGTCATCTGGATCCAGTTGGCCAGAGCTGCTGTCATCACTGTGGGCCTCTTCTGTGGGTGGGGTGGAGATGTCTGGACCCTCCTGTCTGGTGACGTTAGGTAGTGGTCCTGCAGGGGTTTAAAAGCATGATTATTGCATCTGTGTGTGTCATGGTGTGCAATGGGTGGGTGAGCGTGTACCCCTGTGCTAGCATTCCTGTGTGGGGGCTTATGTGATGATGGTTGGGGGGGTGTTATGGGTATGTGCAGTGGGCATGCTTTAGTGATGGGTGTCCATGCTTTGTTGTGTCATGCAGGGCTTTGTGTTGGGATGGGTGGTTTGTGTTATTAGTACATTAGTGAGGAGTTGGAGTGATAGGGGAGGTGGTGAGGGTGGGGGTGTGTGATAGCATGCAGGTGGGGTGGGGGATATGATAGGTAAGATTTGACTTACCAGTGTCCATTCCTCCACCGACTCCTCCGAGGACCTCTGGATGCATAATGGTCAAGACCTGCTCCTCCCATGTTGTTAGTTGTGGGGGAGGAGGCGGGGGTCCACCGCCAGTCCGCTGAATCGCGATGTTGTGCCTGGAGAACACTGAACGCACCTTCCCCCATAGGTCGTTCCACCTCTTCCTGATGTCCTCCCGATTTCTTGGGTGCTGTCCCACTGCGTTGACCCTGTCGACGATTCTCCGCCATAGCTCCATCTTCCTAGCTATAGAGGTGTGCTGCACCTGTGATCCAAATAGCTGTGGCTCTACCTGTACGATTTCCTCCACCATAACCCTGAGCTCCTCCTCCGAAAACCTGGGATGTTTTTGCCGTGCCATGGGGTGGTGTAGGTGATGTGTGGGGAGGTGTATGTGGTGATGAGTGTGGTGATGTGTAGTGGTGTGTGGTATTTTGTGCATGGATGTTGTGTGGGTGATGGTGTTGTGTGCCTCTGTGTGGTGGGGTTGCCTATTGCTGTGCTGTCTCTCTGTCGCCTTCGTCTCTAATTTTTGGTCGGTGTGTTTTATATTGTGTTGGATGTGTGGGAGTGGTGTTTGTATGTGTATCAGGTGTGTGTATTTCGAAATGTCCAATGTGGTGGTGTTTTGTAAATGTGTGTGTATTTTGAGCGTGGCGGTGTGTACCACCAATGGAATACCGCGGTTGAAAGACCGCCGCATAGATTCGTGGGTCGTGATACAGTGGGCATATTTCTGTTATTGTGACGGTGGAGGTTTTGTTTTCGCCAGTTTATCACTGACCTTTGGTGTGGCGGACTTGTGTGGGTGTCTGAGTTTTGGCGGATTTCGAGATGTGTGTCATAATAGTTGTGGCGGAATTCCGCAGCCGCGGCGGTGTATTGGCGGTCTTCTGCACAGCGGTAAGCGGCTTTTACCACCAATGTTGTAATGACCCCCTATGTGTCCGGCATGAATGTGATGGATTTAACAACCAACATTTCAAAATCAGAGGTAATGTCCATATGCACCACAAAACTTGAACACAAAGATTGGGAGGGTAAAAAGCACCTCCTAAGATGCTTGAATACTTTCACATATTTGTGGGTTACCTTTGAAGCCAATTTCAACTGGATGCACTTAGTGACAGAGAGCTGCTTCATTCTTGCTCAGGGTGCCATTTTCATATTGCAGCCGGGTTTGGCACCGGCCCTTGACTATCATTTTCAAAGTATACCTGATCAAACAACTTTCATTAGCTCCAAATGGTACAGTGTTGTCAAGACACATCAAGGCTGCTAACCCTCTAAGGGTAAAATAGGTTATTGAGACATCATCTCACTTTACCAGTTTCCTCCAATTATCACTTTCAATTACACCTGGGAAGGGACGTTTTCCCTATGGTTAACTCCATGGACAAAACCAGAGCCCCTCTTCACATGGTTCCTTCTAAAGGACATCCTAGTGATAGATAGGCCAAGCCAAGTCTCACATTTGTGATTAAAAGAAACACGTTGGGATGTGTCATGTTGTACTAATTTGTGTGTCAACTAGCCTTGCCATCCCTTATTAGGTTAAAAATGAAGAAAGCATCCTTTGTTTAGCTTCATAATTCTTGAAACTCTCAACAAAATTGTGCCTGCCCTGGATCATGTCATAAGATCCAGAAAACAATCTTATGTGCATGTGTAAACACCCACTAGAGAAATCGGTTGATCAGATTTAGGCCCTGATTTAGGCCCTGATTCCAACCCAGCGGAAGCACCGCCAACAGGCTGGCGGTGCTTCCAGGGCCATTCTGACTGCGGCGGTAAAGCCGCGGTCAGAAAAGGGGAACCGGCGGTTTCCCGCCGGTTTTCCCCATGCCCAGGGAATCCTCCAGCGCCGCCATGGGGATTCCGACCCCCTTCCCGCCAGCCTGTTTCTGGCGGTTTTCACCGCCAGAACCAGGATGGCGGGAACGGGTGTCGTGGGGCCCCTGGGGGCCCCATACAGATTTTCACTGTATGCTTTGCAGACAGTGAAAATCGCGACGGGTGCCACTGCACCCGTCGCACCCCTGCAACTCCGCCGGCTCCATTCGGAGCCGGCTTCCTCGTTGCAGGGGCTTTCCCGCTGGGCCGGCCATTCGGCGGTAACCGCATGGTGGGCGGCGACCGCCGCCCGCCGCGGTCAGAATGACCGCCTTAGTGTTTCTCAGTCAGGCACTTTGTCACAAATGTGATGAATATTCCATTCGCCATATTATAAATGCCTTAGGATATAATGCACTTAAAATACATTGGATGGAATATCTTTCACATTTGTGAAGGTAACTGGTCCACCAAACTTTAAATCATGCTCTACACCTGGACCTAATGAGATATATATTGTGTTTTATAAGGGTTTCTTCTTGATTTAAATTCAGCATTTTTGCCAAGGTGATGGGCAATCAATTTAAATAATGATGCTCTTTTTGATCTTCTGTGATCCATATAAGCAACAGATAAACGTATATATTAGATCACTGGTGCGTGCCGTAAGAAATCAAACTTGCAGAGTGGCATTAGTACAGCTAATGATGTTAGGGTCTCATCTCATTTGTGGGCTACGAACAATTCTAGAAGGGAGGAAAACATTAATCAACTCTATTACAACTTCAGCCTCCTGACTGGGAAAAATTGATTGAGACCGATGGTAGAATATGGATTGATGTGTGCATTGGATGCTTTTGTTTTGAGGACAAAAGGGGGTCATTATTAACACAGCGGTATTGACCGACTTGTTCTTGATGGCGGTCATTTCACTGACCGCCAGCCCCCCTGGGACGCCACTGGCCGCATAATGAACATTCTGCTGGGCCGGCAGGCGTAAACATTGTTTATCCGCTCAGATATTTTCAGAAGTTTCAATGAGGTGAAGGTGGTTTTTAAGTGGGGGTGGGGCTTAGGGGTAAAAGGGCACTTCTATTGTATTTTTGAGGACTTTTGATTTTTAGCGATTTTGAAATTTAAGAACATATGGAACTCTTAGCATCGTGGCTGAAAGAGCTACAAATTACTTGTTAATGCCTTGGCATAAGCACATTCTTGATGGATGCTGAAGATTTTCTTGGTTTAATGGTTTACTCCCTTGATGCATTTGGCAGAATAAGTCTTTTTGTCTAATGGGTTTGTAGAATAATCTCCTATGGCTGTTGTAAAGATATTTGTCTTCTTCAGACAAGATGTTTGATATTGCCTTTCCAAATTTTGGATGAGGTGTATCACCACAGGTTCCATCAGGAAGCACTTGTTAATTAATTTGGTGCCTACCTTGGATTGCCTGGGTTTGATGGGGGCTACATTATTGAGAGCAGATATTAAGCTGGGATTGATGTTGTTTGGTCAGTGCATTAGCAAATGTTTTTTGGGGGTTGATCAATTTTTTGGAAGCACAGTAGAGTGACACAAATACCCCAGAACTTATATTTCTAAAATGTCTCATAGGACTTGGGGGATTTGTTTTTACTATTAGTGGTTGGTTTGCACATTAAATTGAATAGGTTGAGGAGATTAGGGCATTGTCTGTATGCATGACAATAGGTTTTTACAGTTCCTTAAGGTCTATGGAACCCCAAATGCTTTCCTCTATTGTGTTTTTATATTATAATGTACATTTTGTGTTTTATATTGCAAAGTGTGCCTTTCATTCATTTATGTATAACTAATGTTGTATAGTGCTTCCTTCAGGCATAGCGTTGCTGTGCAAATATAGAGATCTGTAAATGTATGTGAATTTTCATGATATTTTTTTCATGGGACATCGTTATCATGAGCACTTTCTCATGGTTCTGGTGCAAAAGGGCTACGACCAGAATGCCATGCTCTGTTTCAGACAGCAAGGGTATTCCTTTTCTTCAAGAAGGATCATGCCAGTGCAACCTTTTGCTGGTAAAGTCTGCCACAGACTGTGTTCTGTGTGAGCTATGACTGGCTTCCCCTTGTCATCAGTTATGTGATTGCTATGTTCAACCACTCACAATGGCAGACATATTCACTGTTAACATAACACAAATGTACCATGGCACTCCAAAAAGTCCATAAGGGTCAGTCCTTCGTGTATTCAAACAGAAGCATTGAACACTGTAATGTGGTCCATAAAGAAGATTTAATATGGTTCGTTTTCACACATTTCCGATGAGAACATCATTCAACAGAAATTACGGCCGACACCTGTTTCGTCCATGGGACTTTCTCAAGGCTGTAACAGAATACATATACAGAAAAAAGTTTAAATAAACTCCTACCATCCCAAATATTGCAAAGTTCAAAATGGTGTCATCTGAACAACATAAATATCAAGTTCCAAGAAAACTGAAAGAGATGTTTTTGTGTCCAAAGAGACCTGAAAATACAAAGGAGTCTCCCGTGCACTTGGTCTACAATACAAAGGAAAGAAAACACTAAGTGAAAAAAACCAATGTGAGAAAATTAAACTACAGATGATACAATGCAACAAACAGTGTGACCGTACATGAATTCTTGTGAGTAGTCCAAGGGCCTTTATAACACTCCGACACTCACATTCACCAACAGCCCCAAACCAGGAAGAAAAAAGAGGGTGACCAGATTAATATATCAGAAAAAGCAAAAAGATAAATAATATAAGACACCAAAGTTTATCATTTTCAGAACCTTGTCAATATATGTCCTGAAAAAGGTTTTTCCTATCTTCCAGAATAACATGTAATGAACAGATACCAAAATATAGTATACTGTGAAAAGGCGCCGACCTTGATAAGTCTAAAAAAAGAAGAGGTCGGAGAGAACAAAAAGTGTATAACTATAAAGGCTAGGTGTAAAACAAGATGCAGAACATTTGGAATTGCTAATGTCTGAGACAGCAACATTAAAGAGGAGCAAAAAGCAAAAGAGATAATAAGCCAACCGTAATATGCAAAAATACATCCGTATACGGATAAAGAAAGAACATAAATGCCCAAGCAATGGTGTAAAAGCATCATTTGAAAACCTTATACTATTATTGACAGTTTGTTCCAAATATAGAGAAACCACTGTCGTTTCGAGTGCATACAAAATGACGAATAATGAAAAAGTATGTTAGTTCTGAACCAGACGTGAGACTGAGCCTTTGTCGCCACATGTTTATGACTTCCTAATAGCAAAATAGCCAAGACCCACATATGTGCGAGTGAGCTAATTGTAAATACATGCATGCCAAAACAGACGCCACGTGAGAGAGTACAAAGGTAAAGTTAGTACTACAAGTATCGACGTGCTACTACAAAAGATGAAAAGATTTATGCCGCACATACAAATAGTGTAAGAAATTAGAGCCCCACAGTTTGAATGGAAAAATGACTCACCGTAAATATTCAAACGGGATGGCTTGTAAACAGAAAATGTAGTAACCGAAGAGACTCGCTCATCATCCGCCAATTATAAAACGTGAGCCGTGATGAGGAAAACAGGCATTGAAACAAAAAGCGGACTTACCCGCAAACAGTTCACAAGCAAAATGCCGACACCTCCAGTCGCCACCTTAGAGTGAACATCCTCAATGTTAATTCACCCTAAAGGAGGTGATTAAAAATACACGCACCTACACAGCCGCGAGACCCGTTTGTAAATTTCAATCGAGAAGCCAAAGTTAGCACCATACAGAGCACTGAAAATAGGTGAAAAAATAGGTAATTATGAAATGTTAGTAAATAAACACATAAGTAAAAGGCAGATGATGGTTTGAGAACACATTCTTTGGAAAATTATTAAAGGGATCGCACAAGACAGGTTTCCAAAGGGCACATCCAAAGTCAGACCAAACATGTAAATAAGCAAAACAACGATATAACAAATATACATGCAGTAAAATAGGGTTAACAACAAAGTGTTCTATACAGTATTGCCACAAAGACACAATTGTACACACATATCAAAGACTAATACATAAGCAAAAAGTAGTATATTCCTAAAGAAACTAGAAAAACATGGTATGCTGATACCAATAATCAGAGTACTAAGATGTAAGAAAACCAAATTCATAGAAACACATGTAGATCTTTGTCCATATTTAACCCTGCTTCTACTGCTCTTAACTTTATTATCCATTTGCTCTCTAACTGGATCAACATCAATTTCTTGTCACCACCTCTGGGACACGTGCCAATGGTGTCAATGCCATGCATGGAAATGCCCAGACCCTCTCTGGGTCCATGCACTGAATTATAATGTTGTGCAAAAGGATAATCACTATTATTATGTCTTATAGCTCTGATGTGTTCCTGCATCCTCTATTTAAACGGCCTGATTGTACTGCCAACATAGACACGGTTACACACACAGATAATGCAATATACAAATGTCTGGTGTTGCAATTCATGAACTTCGAAATAGTATGGGTTCTGTTAGTGTGGTAACAAAAAGTGGTAGTTTTGTCTTTGACATAGCAACAAATGATGCATCGCCCACATTTAAAAAGAACCCTTGGATAATTTTGAGAGCCAAGTTATGTTCGTTGGGGAGGGCGGTATAAAGCTGTGACAAATCCAGTCCCAGAGCGTACGCCCTCTACTGTGCAGAATCCGTGGTTTGTTCGTGATTCCATTGTTCAAGGTATTGTCTGCTAAGAGCAGCGACCAATTTTTGCGACACATCTTATAAATCTCTGGACTAAGTGTACTATACGGGATAATTAAAGATAGTTTCATCTGTTCCCTTATTCTAATCTTGTCTGTCTTCTTTCTTATGTTCTTCTTGTAAGTAGCAATAGTACTTGAACCCGTGGTGGAAAGTACACTTTGCCTATCCACCCGATTAATCCTAGTCATGGTACCATTAAGGAGTTTCTCAGGATGCCCACGTGCATGCAAACGTTGTTTCATCTCCCCAAGTTCTCTTGGGAAAAGCTCATCTTGACTACAATTTCGTCTAATTCTGATGGCCTCACCAAATGGTATAGCATTAATCTGAGATTGGGGATGGGAACTAGAGGCATGTAGTGTGGAATTACACGCCGTGGGTTTCCTGTAAATCCTAGAACATATACTATTGCCTACCACATAATGTGTTATATCCAAAAAGTCAATCTCAGTCTCGCTGTACGTACTAGTGAATTGTATATTGTAGGGATTGGAATTTAAGTATTGAAAAAATAACTCGAGCGACCTGGCATCGCCAGACCAAAACATTAACACATCGTCTATATACCTCTCTCAGTACAAGATGTGTTAAGTGAATTTTATGGGGACAATCCCGCCAAAGATGCTCTTTTTGGAAAAAAAACATGTAGAGATTGGCGAAAGATGGAGAAAATTTTGCACCAATGGCCACTCCTTGTACTTGGCGATACCATGCACCGTTGTGGAGAAAGACGTTGTTATCCAACACTAATTGTATCAGGTCAATCAACATGTTAGAATGCTCTAGTAAAATAACATCCCTTTGTTCTAGAAAATGCTGTATGGCCACAATCCCTTTGGATCTCGGGATACTGGTATAGAGTGAAGCTACATCTAAGGGGACTAAGAAATTACCTCAGGTCCACTCAAAATCATTAATCTTTGACAATAAGTTTTGGTATCCTTAATATATGATGGTAAGTTATGCAAAAAAGGTTGCAGCGACACATCAATAAATTCAGATAATTTCTCCGTTGGTGAACCTATACCTGATATAATAGGTCGACCCATGGGAAGGCTCCTGTTTTATGTATTTTTGGAAGAATGTACATACAAGGAAATCTAGGGTTGCAGTTATAGATGTACCTGTACTCCATGTCAGTTAGTAAAGACTTATCTTTCCAAAAACACAATTTGTCATGAATAAGACAATTGATTTATTTTATTGGGTTGTGTGGCAATTTACAATAAGCATTCGTATCATTCAACTGTCTATCGATTTCTCTCACATAATCCTCCTTATTCATAAGGACTATGTTGCCCCCCTTAACTGCCTCCTTTATGACAATGTCCTGTGTTTCTATCGGTTTCCTGTCTGGTGATGTTGTATTTCTAGATTTTATGTTTGTTGATGTATAAATCCTCTAGTTTATACAGGTCCATGGTCATTCTTTTATGGATAATGTCAATCACATTACCTGTAGGTACAGGTGGAGTGAATTTGGAAGGGGGGTTGAGTCCACTGTCAAAATGCCCATAAGGGTCAATATCTAGATCACTGTTAACATGTAGCAGTACGTACACCATGTAATCACTTTTTTTATTTATATTATACATTGTCCATAATATTTATATTAGCACATAAGAGTGATATTTGTTGTCATTATTTTGCATATATTGTTGTATAGCTATTTTAGCCATGTTTTAAGACACTTTATTTTAGCTGCTAGGCCTGCTGTTTGTGCCCTTTAGCCGAGTTACATTTTATTCAGCTTCATTTTATTATTCTAGCATAGGCCACATTTGCGGTGCTGTTTTATTTTTTTATTTAGTTGTTCTTTCGCCTAGGAAAGCATTGCATTTTTAGCAAGACATTCTTTTCACTGGGTGCTTTCGTCAAGGCTGCAGCGAGATAGAGTTGCAGGTAAAGTGGTACGCTGCATCTACAACATTCACAGAAACATACATATTCTTACATGAGGACATTTTCTTAGAACATCTGCTGTTTTATAAAAAAAAACACTTCTCTGTCCCACACACGTTAGAGGGAGATTCCAGCCAGATGAGTACGATCACATGCTGAGTGCTGATTGCCTTCGCTACAGCTGCTTGCTTAGACTACCAGATCCTGGATCTCTCTAGACAACAGGCTTCCTTACTCAGGTATGGGGGATGATGTCTTCCCGGGGTGAAACCTGAAGGGCACATTATGGCTTATCATGCTGTGCTCTAATTTAGCTTAGGTAGGAACCACATATATTACTCCTAGTGACAGTATGGTGGGACCTTTCCTGTGTTTCACTCTTGTCACCATTTTGCTTTTAGCTTGTTTTATCATCCTAGTTATTGCAATTCATGCCATTTTATCTAAGATGCAACTAATTCAATAAACCTTAATGAACCATTCTCAGCCTTTGTTTGTCCTTGCATTCGTGAGACTAATGTCACTGAGAAAAACAGAATAAGATCTGATCGACCACGATTTCCCTGAGGAGCCAGTCCTGTCATGCGCCCAGTTCCCACAATCATCCCTGCTCTTGGGCAGAGATGAGGCGATGCTAGTTAGCTGGAAAACAGGATTAAGCCGACAGTTGTCACATGGTGTGGGATTGGACTCAGTTCCCCATAATTCAGGTGATTCTGCTGCCCGAATCCAGCAGCCTCATTAGGATAATGAAAGCCTACGTGACAATATTCTGTGCAAGTTCAGTGTAAAACAAATGCCTCTATAAGCACTAGTTCAGATGCCTTATCTTGTTCAGGGGATACGGTTAGTGGAATCTAAAAAGGTAAAACCTCTTGTTGCTGGCAGTTTTGTCGGTCTCTAATGAAGATCTTTTTCAGATAATGCATTTGAGAGATTAACAGGACACCTAACCCTTTTACCCATTCTGAATGGTAATAGGGTGTACTAGCACTGCCTGGGGGCCAAGGGACCTAGATTGCATTAGCAACATGCCAAAGTACTGAATCATGCCTGTAGTTGCTCGTAGTGTAATGTTAGAGGTTACGTAATAAAATAAGATTTATAACATGCCCTGTTGAGTACTTTGTGGCAAATTTTACCTGTTCGAAGCTGAGGGCCTACATGTTGTTGTGGAGGTCTCTAGTATGTTCAAAGGTTGGCTACTGACCCACAGATTTCAGTCATTTTTAAAGCTTTAGATGTAGGGTCAGAGTGAAATGGGGGAATTCATACTGAAAGGCAGGGTTCTACTTCAAGGTGTGGTATATCTCTTCTGAAATGATGGAGCTGTGAGAATGATGCTAAAATGTCACTGTGCCATATATAGGGGAAGTTGGTGTTGTATTAGGGATTGCTGAGCAAGTAAAGTGATGGCTAGTGTCCCCTTCCCTCTCTCTTAGGTATGGTGTTGTCTTGTTTCACAATAAAGGCTCTGTAAAACCAAACAGGTGGCAGCTGGATTCTGTCAGGGGTTCATGACAATGTCTCCAGGTTAACCAGTTGTTGATAGGCCGAGTTTCAGGGTAGGGTTCATATTTTGGGACAGATGGTGTTTGTAGTGGAGTTTGGGATAGACACGAACAAACCCTGAATTTAGGAAAGTTCACAGCAAGGGCTTGAAGTGGGTTTAGTAGTGGTAAGGATAATTGAGGATAATCTACAATAGTGAAATAGACCATTAGAGGTCTGGTAAACAGAATACTGGTCGAAGTTGTAGTGGGGGGTCATGGTAATGTAATTTCAGAAGTTGGTGATCATAAGTGGTCAAGATGGATAAGGGAGACATAGATATTGATGGCAATGTGTGGCATTTGGTAGGGTTAGGGAGGCAGTGGGTACATATTGCTAACACATTTGAGGCTCTGGATGTTTTTGTAGTCCAATAATGGTTTGGTAGTTGGTTTATATTATTACTGGTCTGTTGTTCCCAAGGAAGGTGGGTGATGACATCTGGTTTACTTCATGTGCTGCTTGTGTGGAACAGGTGGTCATGAGCTCATGCGTGGGCCAGCACTCTGTTGAGCTGATAGAAGATACTAGGTAGACTATGAAGTCCAACAGAGGCATATGCAACCCTGGGCCACTTTTATGTCCTTTTGCAAAGGTTGCTTCTGTGGATGTTGCCTTAAGTCTAAGGTGGTGCAGTGTGGTTCCAGAAAGATTTTCCTTAATATATAAAAGAGTAAAGGGGAAATGATAATACAAATTTTCAATCTGCAATTTCATATGCTAAGAGCTACTTTACAGTGCTTAATATCACAGTCCCTTTATTAGATATTGTAAATATGTTATTTTAATAAATGAATATTGTAAATACGAAATTTAAAATTGAACTGATGAACTGCATGTCACACCTGATGTTAGCGGCATGTGCTTAACTCACTGCCTCCTCCCGACCTGAGTGTAAATTATGGTAAGTGGGTGCTCCTGCTTTCTCTGTTGTTCAAAATTAATCTAACATTTTTGCACCTAGAAAGAACATAAGTCTTGCATCTGAAGCAAGAACAATTTTGACTTGTTTACCAGATGAATGGAGAATAGGAAGAAAGGTGAAAGGGTTGAATACGTGTAGAAAAAGCAGTACAAGATTTCAAATATGTTTGTAAGTTTGGGTTTGTGACAAATAAAAGTTCACCTACCCAACAGAGGTAGGTTGAGAGGTTTCTCATCATTACTACCTCTTTCCATGTAGTACACATAGAAAGAGATATATGCCTTCAATGAATGTTTTTGTGCAGGAAGGTATCGCTTTCTGCACAAAAACAATCCTGTCCGTTACGCAGGCACCCTGGCACTTTGGTGCGAGGGTGCCTGCATTGATAGTAGGCAGCACACAGTGTGCCAGCGCAAAGAGAGAGCAGAAATGCTCAATATCTTTGTAAATATGGAGCAGCTGCACACTCGCCCTTTAATGCAATGAAGTGCAGCAAGTTCCCTTGCTGTGCCATGTTGAATGAACTAATAGTAAATGAGCCCCTCTGTTCTTAATGACAGTGAAAGTGTGAGTAAGTTTACTACCAATACACATGGAGAGAGTATAAGGGAGAAGGAGGGGCGTTTTGAGAGGAACCCAACCGTACTTAGCTCCCTAATTCTATAACCAAAAGCACACAAGAAAGTACGGGGTTCTATAGAGAAGACGTTACGGGCACAATCGTTGCCCTTGGTTGTACGTGTTCCTATTTGGATAGGTAAGGTCAGTAAGTAGCTGCAAAGTGTGTGGGTGGGGGGAGAGAAAACCGGGGGAATTCCTTTTACGGACTAGGTGGTCTCACACACTATATAGTGTCATGCTTCATCATTTGACCACCTAGCCCCACCCAGGTAGGACAGTGCCACCTGGGCGGACTCAACCTCAGTGTTAAAGGAACAGGAGGGAGTGCGTAAATAAACTTTTGTTCTGGAACGATCGGGATCCAGCTAATCTAGTGAAAAGTTAAAAACACCCGTTTTAACCACACCAATCAGACACCATCATTAAAATTGTCACTTCTCACAGGTGTCTGCTTAGGTGTTTTTAACTTTTCACTAGATTAGCTGGATGCTGATCTTTCCACAGAAATGTCAAAGATTGTTGCATAGTCATCTGCAGAGTCTGACAATCCATTACTGGATGACCCTTGTATTTTTCCATGTGGACACTGCAAATCGTGTGAGCATAGTACTGCTGTGTCTGAATATTCTGATCTTAATATCGATCACAAGTATGTTATTAAAAAAAATATTACTTGTAATACTGAATACACAGTCTATGGGATTTCATGTCCATGTCATAAATTATAAATTGTAAGCACTATTTTTTCTGCTAAAAAGAGAATTCTTGAACATATTAGGGATTTAACCCATGAAGAATCGACTTATAGCATGGCTAAACATTTTAGGATTATTACAGTAGAGATTGCCAATAATTAAATACTTTGGTATTGAATACATACCTAAGTATATTGAAGGAGGCAATATAACTGTGCCATTATGCAGGCTGGAATCACAATATATTAATGATGTGAATACACTTGCTCCATTTTGGATGAACTGTGATAAAGAACTAGCAGTACATCTATAGTCATGTATTTACGATGCTATAGTTAGACCTGAGTGAATGGATCTAGCTCTATGAATTGTAAGGCTTTTACACCTTTTAGGTACTGGATCACATTTTACACCCTTGTTTTCAGATTTTGGCATCCCCGTAGCTACAAGATACAGGGCCTCATTATGAGGCTGGCAGTCTTAAGACTGCCAGCCTCGTGGTGGCAGTTAAGACTGCCGCTACTGTGGCAGTCCAACTGCCACATTGTGATCCCGATGGGTTGACGGCGGGTGCAGATCAAAATCAGCCAGGGCGGCGCTGCATGCAGCGACTAGGAGCTGGCGACAATGCTGCCGCTAGTTTACCACTGGGCTGGCAGGTGTAAACCTTGGTTTCTGCCCGCCAGCCCAGCAAGAAACTCGTAATGAGTCCAGCGGGGAGGTAGCCAGTCTGGGGCAACCTCACCGTCGAAAGTTTGGCGGATGGTGTAAACTGTCAGCCAAACTCCTAATGAGGCCCATAGTGACTTGCAGGTTCTAAAAGGGAACCCTTTTGGCTCCAAATGGACTCCGTAGCGGTGTGACGTAATCGCTACAATAGCATGTAATGAAAGTGTGGTTTAGAATTTGGGGAGCTCACAAGTACACATGGAAGAATACATTTGTGTGATTTACAGCTTCATGTGTGGCATAGTTATTGGTGGGTACCCAGGCTGGGGAGGATGCTACAACTGGCGATGAGGATGGGATAAGCAAACTGAAGAAAGACAGTGTTTTCCCAGAGATTTTGCCATGGACCAAGCAAACTGCTTGTGCATGCCACATGTGCCTTTGTCAAAATGTTGAGTCAATGGTTGGCATATTAATCAAAGCACAACTCCAGCCAGTGTGAAGCTCACTGAGAAGTCTATGCATCCATTGGAGAAGAAACTATGATGAAGGCACAATCAGAAAGGTACCGCGCTGCCACGCAAAATAAAGTTATACATGGTTTTGGAGAATTAGCACTGAAGGTGGACACAACCAGATTTACAAAGTACAGTCAAAGACAATCATAATTTGCAAACTAAAATTGCAAATGGAAGCACTGGCTGACAGAACAAGCAAAAAAGGATGCATACTGTTGTTACACTTACCAGAGTATTGATAGGTGGAGCATTACAACCTCAGCACCGAGAGGGGAGACTCAAGAAGAAGCACTGAAGTTGTGCTTAGTGATCTGTCCAATCTCTGAAGCGGCACACCGCCAACGTTGCCAGGTGGCGGCTAAGAACAACTCCAGAGGTCTCCACAAGTGAAGACACTCCGATGGAGACCAAGAAGAAGGTCAAAACCTCAAAGACTGTGACCCAGAAGCCGATCCAATGTTGGGCCTCAGTGATGATGCATGGACAGTCAACAGCTTCTGAAAGAGCGTCACCGTCAATGTCAGCCATTCCCATAAACAGTTATATTGCTGCTGCAATATTGGATATAGGTGGACTGCTTGAATAGAGACACTTGAAGATTTAATTGGTGCACTTGAAAAGAGTAGTAACAGAAGGATTATCAAGCATCTCAAAAATCTTGCTGGTGATGGTGTGAAAGAAGTAATATAGAAAATGCTGAGAACTGACAAAAAAGTAAAATACTGTCAGATTAAAAATGCTTTGAATCTTGAGTACAATCCAGTGCAAATGCGTTGATCAGAAATGATACATTTTCAATCAAGAACGTCAAAGAGTTGGTGAAACTATCGATGAATTTGTGGAAATACTTGATGCTGTTATCAAACAGTGTAAGTTCAATTAATTTATTAATGAAGAAGCTATGCATCTTAGAGTTGATTGATGCTTGCCAGATTCATTCAGACGACGAATGCTGAGAGAAACTCTTAGTCTGGAGTGAGTGTTAATAGCTGCCAGAGCTAAGGAGAATACTGAAAGACAAGCTGCTAACTTGGAGGATCGAAGTGTCATGAGGGTTAAAAGTAAGCTGAAGCAATGAACTGATTACACAAAGTAATGTCTACATGCAGAAAGAAGTTATGCTGGAGATGTGGATTTTCATTTTTCACACAAAGGAAAGTTGGCCTTTGGACAGATATGTAAAGGCTGTGGGAAAGAGAACCATTTTGTGAGGATGTGTAAAGAGAAGGAAAAAGTAGGTGCATCACAGCACAAAGACAAAATGGCCACCAGAATGTTCCAGATGCAATGTTCAAAGCATGCCCACAAGGCCAAGCGGTGACATCAGTTGAGGCAAATGGATACTAAACAAAGTTGATCATCCTCTAAATGATTGTCAAACAGTTTATCCATCTCAATAAAAGGTGAAGATTAAGAAAGTGATTGTGCCATGTCAGTGTTTACCCCAGAGAAACATGTGCATGTTGGATTGGTAGTATGTGAAGAAAAATGTCAGTCAAAGAAAAGTCAACATGCCATAGCTGCAAAATTATACAAGCACTCTCCCAAGATTACAATGAAAATAAATGGTTGTTCAATACTTTTCTTTATCAACAGTGGTGCACTGATATACAAAATGCCTGGAGAGAAATGCAATGAACTATCTCCATTGCCACATCTTGTGCCATTGAAGACTAAAGTGTATACTTGGGCTGCATTAATGCCCATAAAGAGTCAAGGTTTTTGGTAGCAACAGTGAAACATAAGAAAACAACAGTGCAAGCACTGATCCATGTGCTTGAAGATACAGTGTCAAGTACCCGTTTACTCAGTTTCAACATGGCTGCTGATATGGACTGATTTCTGTGTATTACATCATGAATGCTCATCATGAAACAGTAAGTGAATTCCCTTTGTTATTTCATGGTTTAGGAAATCTTAATAATTTGAAAGTAAAATTGCATATTATTGATGGTGTCTGTCCTGTTGCTCAGAGATATAGACAAATTGCTTTTCATTTACAAGAAACTGTTGAAAAATAATTTGAATCGTTACTTAAGCATGGTATTATTGAGCATTCCACTGGTCCATCCCCATGGGTTTCTCCCATAGTAGTAGTGCCAAAAAAAGACAGTGAAGGAGCTGTACACATCTGTGTTGACATGTGTCAGGCAAATAAGGCAAATGAATGAGAGCGGCATCCAGGTGCACACATTGTTGACATGATAATGCAATTGAATTGTGCAAAGGTCTTTTACCGCCTTGATTTAAATAAAGGTTATCATCAGTTGGAACTTAAAGATGGTTGCAGGTACATGACAACCTTTTCTACACATACTAGTTTGTTTTGATACAAGAGGCTTAGTTTTGGTGTGGCACCGGCTGCAGAACTTTTTCAAGACACCATTCGACGCATCAAACAGCCTGTTGTGAATCTATTCACTTACAGGGATGACATATTAGTTTTCAAAGCTGCACAGAAAGAGCACAATAGAGCTCTCACACAAGTATGATGTTTACTCAGTGATGCAGGATTTACTTTGAATGCAGACGAGGGTGATAGTGTGAGTTCAATAAGACAAAACTAAAATTCTTTGGCGATATCTTTTCTGATAGGCGTATGCCACGTGATCCTGCAAAGGTACAAGCTCTGTCAAATGCTGATCCCTCACAAGATGTTTCAATGGTACATTCTTTTCTTGGCATGGCCAATCTATATGTTATATATATGTCCCTGTAACCTTTGTTTTTTTCAGTGAGTTTCTATGGTTTTTTTTTTTAGCACACATTAATATTTCTGTCAGGGTGGGGCCAGCCAATCAGGGCCTTGATTTTCCTCCATGTCAGAGGAGGATCCGTGCCTCTAGATGTTCAAATGTATTTTTCCTTTAATAACTCAGAAACTACTGAATGGGTTAACACCAAATAACAAAAGTGTGATGTTTGAACCAAAAGCTACCTCTCTGCCAAATTTGGTGTAATTCCATCCAGCGATTCAGTCTGTAGTCGTGTTCAAAGTCCCTATGGTAACTAAAATGGAAAATGTACTTTTTATGAATCCCCCATTTTTCTCAGTTCCCGCTTGACGGATCACCCCAAAACTTTCCATATACAACAAGTGCCTTGGGCACACTTTTTTGGGAAAATTAACTAAAGAATCATCAAACAGCGTAAAAGATGTAACCACAAAAAAAATGCTTTTTCAATGGAAACTAGGTCTTAACATATATATATATATATATATATATATATATATATATATATATAGAGAGAGAGAGAGAGAGAGAGATATATATATATATATATATATATATATATATATATATATAGATATAGATATATATATATAGATATATATATATATATATTTCCAACCCCTCTGGTGGTGCCAATCACTCCCACTTTCCTGCAACAGTGCCATGCACAGGTTGTGAGACTCGCAATTATTATGTTATCAAATATGAAGATATTCTGCTTTAGCCAAAAATGTATCATCTCACGTAGAATCAAAGTGTCATCTAATAGCTTAATAACTCTATATATATAAGAGAATGGATAAGGTATATAAATGACCTATTCATTATCTGGGATGGGGGGAGTCACTTGCCATTGAGTTTGTGGAGAAACTGCAGCACAATTATTTGAATCTTTGCATCACTCATAAGATCAGTTGGGACACAATAGAATACCTGGATTGATGCATTAAAGTGGAAGATCAACAGTTGGTCATCAGCTTAAATAAAAAGGAAACTGCAGGTAATAGCATCATGCATGCTGATAGTTTTCATCCTACCAGTCTAAAGTAGAGCATTCCATTTGGCGAATTCCTCCGTGCCAGAAGGAATTGTTACAATGATAAATTCTTTGAGACTGAATGCAGGACAACGACTGGCCTTTTTTTCTGAAAGAAGTTACCCAGGTAAAGCTCTCAGATCATCCCAAGATAAGGTGTCCTCCATTAGGAGAGAGGACTTGCTCTTTAAGAGCAAGAAGAAGAAAAACCATCAGAATAAATTGGGGGGGTAATCTGTAGGAAAGTATCCATCTTATTTTCTGCCTGATGTCAGTGTGCTTGACTGTGTTCACTGGGATCCTGCTAACCAGGACCCCAGTGATTATGCTCTCTCGCCTCTAAATTTGGTTGTTGCATACTGGTAACCCAGTATTTCACCCACAATTGGCATACTGGTGCCCCCTTATAAGTCCCTATTATACAGTACCTAGGTACCGAGGGCATTGGGGTTCCAGGGGATCCTTATGGGATGCAGCATATCTTTTGCCACTCATAGGGAGCCCATGCAAAGGCTTCTGCAGGACTGCCATTGCAGCCTGCATGAAAAGGTGCATGCAGCCTATCACTGCCATGTACACGGCATCAGGTCACTTATAAGTCACCCCTATAGCAGGCCCTCCAGCCCTGAGGGCGGGGTGCAGAGTACCTGTGTGTGAGGGCACCCCTGCACTAGCAAAGGTATCCGAACGACCTCCAGGACCATTTTCCCAGACTTTGTGGGTTGCAGGATGCTTCATAATGGTAACTCCGAACATAGGCATGTTTGGTATCAAACTTGTTGGAATCATCCCCCAAGGCTTTTGCAAGCATTGGTTGTGTGGTTCCATGCACTCTGGGGGCTCCTTAGTGGACCCCCTAGTATTGCTATTCCAGCCTTCTGAGGTTTTCCAGACAGCCCCAGCTGCTGCGACCTATCAGACAGGTTTCTGCCCTTCTGTTGGTTCAGAAGCTCAAGCCCAGGAAGGCAGAACAAAGGATTTCCTTTGGGAGAGGGGTGTTACATCTTCTCCCTTTGGAAATAGGGGTTACAGGCTTGGGAGGGGTAGCCTCCCAAGCCACTGGAAATGCTGTGAAGGGCACATTTGATGCCCTCCTTGCATGATCCAGTCTACACCGGTTCAGGGACCCCTAGTCCCTGCTCTGGGACAAAACTGGACAAAGGAAAGGAGAGTGACCACTATCCTGTCCATCACCACACCAGGGGTCGTTCTCAGAGCTCCTCCAGAGGGGTCTTGGGTTTTACCATCTTGGATTCCAAGTTGGCAGGGAACCCTGGGAGCTTCTGAGTGGCCAAAGTCAGCAGGTAACGCCAGATCCCTCCCCTGATAGGTGCTTACCTGTTAAGCTGACCAATCTCCCTTTCAGGGCTATTTAGGGTCTCTCCCTTGGGTAGTTCTTCAGATCCAGATTCCAAGACTCCAGCAGGAATCCTCTTCATCCTCTCCTTCACCTTCTCACTGAAGAAACTGCATCTGGATCCTCCAGGAACTCTACAAACTGCAACAGAGAAGCAAAGACAACTTCTGCAACATTGTATCGTTAGCTCATGCCAGCAACTGCAACTGTTTCCCAGTTGTGCATCCTCAGAGGACAGCCTGTCTTCAGCCTGCACCAGAGGAGTGAAGGAATCTACCTTGGAGTGAAGGAGTCACTCCCTTGCTTCAGCAGGCACCTCTCTGCATCAACGACCGGCTGTGTGGATCCCACTCTCCTGACAAGCTGTGTGGATCCTGCATCACAGGTGGTAGACTGAAGTAGTCCCAATGGTCCAGATGGTCAACTGTCCAGCTTTGGTAGAGGTAAGAGCTTGCCTCCCCACGAAAGACAGTACCCCTTTGCACTGCTGGTTTTGCAGTTGGCAAGGCTTGTTGGCATCCTTCCACAAAGTTCTTCATGCACCTTGCAGCTCCGGCCCCCAGCACTTTATAATGTGATGCACATCTTCCTAAGTGGTTCTCCGGCGGCATGGGATGCTTGGTTGTAGTGCTGCATGGGCCTCCTTTTGCACCTCCTTTGTCCCCGTGCTGTGGAACTCCTGTGCATGCTGCCCGGTCTTCAGTGGGCTCTCTGAGTTGCTGAGAACCCCCTCTGACTCCCCCTCCTGGGTAGAGTCCACAAGTCCCTCTTGGTCCCAGGCAGCACCATTTTCCGCTAACCATGAACTTTGTGTGTGCCAAGGCTTGTTTGCAGACTCCAGCAATGCAAACCAGACTGCAATCTTTGAATCCAGCGTGGGACATCATCTGCATCAACCAGGAACCTAAATTCCTCTTCTTGGGTGCAGTACTGACTGTTGTTCTTCACCGGTGGTTCTCGTTTTTTCACCTTCATCTGGGTTAGCAGGGGCTCCTGTTCTCCCTGGACTCTTCTGTGCTCCTTGGACTGGGTCCCCTTTTTCCACAGGTCTTCAGGTCCAGGAATCCACTGTTGGTGTCCTGCAGTCTCTTCTGGTTCTTGCATAATCTTCTTTCTCGTGTTTCTTTGTGTTCTAGGAAAGTTACTGTCTTTTACTCCTGCTTTCCCGGGCTCTGGGGTGGGTTCTAGAACTTACATTTGGTGTTTTCTAGTACTCCCAGTGCCCCTCTACACACTACACTTGCCTAGGTGGGAAACCAACATTTGCATTCCACTTTCTTAGTATATGTTTTGTGTTCCCCCAGGCCCATTTCTAACTATTGTGAATTTCTCTAGTTGCACTGTTTTTTAGCTGTTTTTTTGCCTATTTCTGCATTCTAGTGTATATAATTTGTGTATTACTTAGTCCTAAGGAAGTATAGTCTCTATGGTATTTTTGGTATTTGTGTCACCAAATTAAAGTACCTTTATTTTTGTAACACTGAGTATTTTCTTTCATGTGTGTGAGTTCTGTGTGACTACAGTGGTATTGCATGAGCTTTGCATGTCTCCTAGATAAGCCTTGGCTCCTCAGCTACAGCTACCTCTAGGGAGCCTGGCTTCTAGAAACTGCCTACTTTTCACTAATAAGGGATAACTGGACCTGGTATAAGGTGTAAGTACCACAGGTACCCACTACAAACCAGGCCAGCCTCCTACATAATCAAATCAGGTTTATTACTGATTGCAACTGCCTATAGATGGAAGTGAAATAATTGATGACTAAATACTGGGGCATTCTGAAAGCCGACCTTGCAGTGAAAGCCATTGTGGGGCCTCACGCTGGGATCACTTCTAGAAGGGCAAACTCTTTTAGTGACACCTTAACTCACAGTCATTTCCAAAAGACCACTGGAAATTGTTGGCTGAAAAAAACAGGAGGGTTTTATATATGTGGGAACTTCAAAGCCTGTAAGAACAGTGGTAACCACAAATTCTATCAGTTACCCAATGGAAAGGAAAAACAAATTTTACAGTTCATTACTTGTACCACTCAGTATTTGTAAAGAAATGGCTCCCTGTTGCAGTTACCCCCCACTTTTTGCCTGATACTGATGCTGACTTGACTGAGAAGTGTGCTGGGACCCTGCTAACCAGGCCCCAGCACCAATGTTCTTTCACCTAAAATGTACCATTGTCTCCACAATTGGCACAACCCTGGCACCCAGGTAAGTCCCTTGTAACTGGTACCCCTGGTACCAAGGGCCCTGATGCCAGGGAAGGTCTCTAAGGGCTGCAGCATGTCTTATGCCACCCTAGGGACCCCTCACTCAGCACAGACACTGGTTGCCAGCTTGTGTGTGCTGGTGGGGAGAAAATGACTAAGTCGACATGGCACTCCCCTCAGGGTGCCATGCCAACCTCACACTGCCTATGGCATAGGTAACTCACCCCTCTAGCAGGCCTTACAGCCCTAAGGCAGGGTGCACTATAGCACAGGTGAGGGCATAGGTGCATGAGCACTATGCCCCTACAGTGTCTAAGCAATACCTTAGACATTGTAAGTGCAGGGTAGCCATAAGAGTATATGGGCTGGGAGTCTGTCAAAAACGAACTCCACAGCTCCATAATGGCTACACTGAATACTGGGAAGTTTAGTATCAAACTTCTCAGAATAATAAACCCACACTGATACCAGTGTTGGATTTATTAAAAAATGCACACAGAGGGCATCTTAGAGATACCCCCTGTATTTTACCCAATTGTTCAGTGCAGGACTGACTGGTCTCTGCCAGCCTGCTGCTGAGAGACGAGTTTCTGACCCCATGCGGTGAGAGCCTTTGTGCTCTCTGAGGACAGAAACAAAGCCTGCTCTGGGTGGAGGTGCTTCACACCTCCCCCCTGCAGGAACTGTAACACCTAGCGGTGAGCCTCAAAGGCTCAAGCTTCGTGTTACAATGCCCCAGGGCACTCCAGCGAGTGGAGATGCCCTCCCCCTGGACACAGCCCCCACTTTTGGCGGCAAGTCCAGGAGAGATAATGAGAAAAACAAGGAGGAGTCACTGGCCAGTCAGGACAGCCCCTAAGGTGGCCTGAGCTGAGGTGACTCTGACTTTTAGAAATCCTCCATCTTGCAGATGGAGGATTCCCCCAATAGGGATAGGATTGTGACCCCCTCCCCTTGGGAGGAGGCACAAAGAGGGTGTACCCACCCTCAGGGCTAGTAGCCATTGGCTACTAACCCCCCAGACCTAAACACGCCCTTAAATTTAGTATTTAAGGGCTACCCTGAACCCTAGAAAATTAGATTCCTGCAAACTACAAGAAGAAGGACTGCCTAGCTGAAAACCCCTGCAGAGGAAGACCAGAAGACGACAACTGCCTTGGCTCCAGAAACTCACCGGCCTGTCTCCTGCCTTCCAAAGATCCTGCTCCAGCGACGCCTTCCAAAGGGACCAGCGACCTCGACATCCTCTGAGGACTGCCCCTGCTTCGAAAAGACAAGAAACTCCCGAGGACAGCGGACCTGCTCCAAGAAAGGCTGCAACTTTGTTTCCAGCAGCCTTGAAAGAACCCTGCAAGCTCCCCGCAAGAAGCGTGAGACTTGCAACACTGCACCCGGCGACCCCGACTCGGCTGGTGGAGATCCAACACCTCAGGAGGGACCCCAGGACTACTCTGATACTGTGAGTACCAAAACCTGTCCCCCCTGAGCCCCCACAGCGCCGCCTGCAGAGGGAATCCCGAGGCTTCCCCTGACCGCGACTCTTTGAATCCAACGTCCCGACGCCTGGGAGAGACCCTGTACCCGCAGCCCCCAGGACCTGAAGGACCGGACTTTCACTGGAGAAGTGACCCCCAGGAGTCCCTCTCCCTTGCCCAAGTGGAGGTTTCCCCGAGGAATCCCCCCCTTGCCTGCCTGCAGCGCTGAAGAGATCCCGAGATCTCTCATAGACTAACATTGCGAACCCGACGCCTGTTTCTACACTGCACCCGGCCGCCCCCGCGCTGCTGAGGGTGAAATTTCTGTGTGGGCTTGTGTCCCCCCCGGTGCCCTACAAAACCCCCCTGGTCTGCCCTCCGAAGACTCGGGTACTTACCTGCTGGCAGACTGGAACTGGGGCACCCCCTTCTCTCCATTGAAGCCTATGCGTTTTGGGCACCACTTTGAACTCTGCACCTGACCGGCCCTGAGCTGCTGGTGTGGTAACTTTGGGGTTGCTCTGAACCCCCAACGGTGGGCTACCTTGGACCAAGAACTGAACCCTGTAAGTGTCTTACTTACCTGGTAAAACTAACAAAAACTTACCTCCCCCAGGAACTGTGAAAATTGCACTAAGTGTCCACTTTTGAAATAGCTATTTGTGAATAACTTGAAAAGTATACATGCAATTGAAATGATTCAAAGTTCCTAATGTACTTACCTGCAATACCTTTCAAACAAGATATTACATGTTAAATTTGAACCTGTGGTTCTTAAAATAAACTAAGAAAAGATATTTTTCTATAACAAAACCTATTGGCTGGATTTGTCTCTGAGTGTGTGTACCTCATTTATTGTCTATGTGTATGTACAACAAATGCTTAACACTACTCCTTGGATAAGCCTACTGCTCGACCACACTACCACAAAATAGAGCATTAGTATTATCTATTTTTACCACTATTTTACCTCTAAGGGGAACCCTTGGACTCTGTGCATGCTATTCCTTACTTTGAAATAGCACATACAGAGCCAACTTCCTACATTGGTGGATCAGCGGTGGGGTACAAGACTTTGCATTTGCTGGACTACTCAGCCAATACCTGATCACACGACAAATTCCAAAATTGTCATTAGAAATTGATTTTTGCAATTTGAAAAGTTTTCTAAATTCTTAAAAGACCTGCTAGGGCCTTGTGTTAGATCCTGTTTAGCATTTCTTTTAGAGTTTAAAAGTTTGTAAAAGTTTGAATTAGATTCTAGAACCAGTTGTAGATTCTTAAAAAGTATTCCAACTTTTAGAAGCAAAATGTCTAGCACAGATGTGACTGTGGTGGAACTCGACACCACACCTTACCTCCATCTTAAGATGAGGGAGCTAAGGTCACTCTGTAAAATAAAGAAAATAACAATGGGCCCCAAACCTACCAAAATACAGCTCCAGGAGCTTTTGGCAGAGTTTGAAAAGGCCAACCCCTCTGAGGGTGGCAACTCAGAGGAAGAGGATAGTGACCAGGAGGAAAATTCCCCCCTACCAGTCCTATCTAGGGAGAACAGGGTCCCTCAAACCCTGACTCCAAAAATAATAGTCAGAGATGCTGGTTCCCTCACAGGAGAGACCAACACCTCTGAAATCACTGAGGATAACCCCAGTGAAGAGGACATCCAGTTAGCCAGGATGGCCAAAAGATTGGCTTTGGAAAGACAGATCCTAGCCATAGAGAGGGAAAGACAAGAGATGGGCCTAGGACCCATCAATGGTGGCAGCAACATAAATAGGGTCAGAGATTCTCCTGACATGTTGAAAATCCCTAAAGGGATTGTAACTAAATATGAAGATGGTGATGACATCACCAAATGGTTCACAGCTTTTGAGAGGGCTTGTGTAACCAGAAAAGTAAACAGATCTCACTGGGGTGCTCTCCTTTGGGAAATGTTCACTGGAAAGTGTAGGGATAGACTCCTCACACTCTCTGGAAAAGATGCAGAATCTTATGACCTCATGAAGGGTACCCTGATTGAGGGCTTTGGATTCTCCACTGAGGAGTATAGAATTAAATTCAGGGGGGCTCAAAAATCCTCGAGCCAGACCTGGGTTGATTTTGTAGACTACTCAGTAAAAACACTAGATGGTTGGTTAACTGGAAATGAAGTGTGTGACTATGTTGGGCTTTATAATTTGTTTATGAAAGAACACATTTTAAGTAACTGCTTCAATGAAAAGTTGCATCAGTATCTGGTAGACCTAGGTCCAATTTCTCCCCAAGAATTGGGAAAGAAGACAGACCACTGGGTCAAGACTAGGGTAACCAAAACTTCCACTGGGGGTGACCAAAAGAAAGGGGTTACAAAAACTCCCCAGGAGAAAGTGGGTGACACTAGAAACAAAGAAAAAGAGTCCTCTGTAGGCCCCCAAAAACCAGAACAGGTGGGTGGGCCCCAAGACACAACCCAAAACAAAGGTGGGTACCAGGGTAAGAACTGGGATGCCACTAAGGCATGGTGCCACAACTGTAAACAGTCTGGGCACCACACCAAGGACACTTCTTGTCCCAAAAACAAACCCCAGAACAAAATTCCAGGGGTAACCAGTGTAGCCATGGGAGATGACTCCTCAGATGAGGAGGTCTTCATAGCCTTCAACTGGAAACAGGGCCCAACAGGTGAGTTGGAGATTCCAGAGGGAAGTAGACACTTCCACCACCTACTGGTGAATGGAATCCCAACCACTGCCCTGAGAGACACTTGTGCCAGTCACACTATTGTGCATGACAGGCTGGTGCTCTCAAACCAGTACATCCCAGGTGAGACTGCCAGGGTAAGAGTTAGCCTAGACAGGGTCACTAAGAGGCCTGTGGCTTTAGTGCCCATAGAAGTGGGTGGCACTCTTAGCTGCAGAAGGGTAGTAGTCAGTACAGACCTCCCCCTTGATTGTCTCCTTGGAAATGACTACCCAGAGGTTAGTCAGAGCCCAAGAGAGGAACTGGTCCAGTGCCAGTCCTCTCCCAAGGATTCTGGAAGTCCTGCCTCTGCAGTAAATGCAAGCAGGCCCCAGAAGAAGAAGAAAAGAAAACAGAGTAGGAAGGGTGGACAACCTTTAGCCAAGGTTACAGCAAGCCAAGGAGATTCTGCTCCAGTAGGGGAGAACTCCAAAAATGGCCCTGATAAAGTCCAACCTGACCCACAAGAAGTCCTGGCTAGTCAGGCAACTGTTAAACCTGAGTGGGTGGCTCCTCAGCTAACAGAAGAAAGAGTGGAAGAAGGGTGTTTACTACAAGATGTGGTAACCCCCCACTCTAATACAGCAGACAGGCAACCTGAACCCAAAGAGGCCTGTAACTTAGCCCCTTCCCTTTTAGGTGAAGAGCTAAAGGTGTGGTTCTGGGCACTGACAGCTGTCAGTGGCCTCTGCTGGGTGTTAGCCTTTATGGCTGCACTATCCTTAGCATGGTGGTCTGACCCCATGCCAAATAGCAAGTTAGGCCCCCTGACCATATTGGTCATGGTGGGGTTACTCCAGCTCTGGGTAACCTCTCTGGGTAAGCTAGGGGTAACCCTGGCCAAGATAAAGTTAGCAGAGGTGGATACCTCTAAGACCAAAATAGAAAGAATGGGTGGAGACATTGAAGAGGCAGACAAGAGGCAATTCAGACTAGGTCCTATCACTGTGGAAGTAGGTCAGTTCCCCAAAGGGAATGACCTGAACAGAAGGATGTAAGGCAGAGTAGGCCCTGCAACTAACCAGCCTATTTCTCCTACTCTTCCTCGCCTGACAGACTAGGAAGACTCTCCCAGCTTGGGCTGAGTCTCCTGGCCTGTGGGCTGGGGGGGGCTTGTGTAAAGAAATGGCTCCCTGTTGCAGTTACCCCCCACTTTTTGCCTGATACTGATGCTGACTTGACTGAGAAGAGTGCTGGGACCCTGCTAACCAGGCCCCAGCACCAGTGTTCCTTCACCTAAAATGTACCATTGTATCCACAATTGGCACATCCTGGCATTCAGATAAGTCCCTTGTAACTGGTACTTCTAGTACCAAGGGCCCTGATGCCAAGGAAGGTCTCTAAGGGCTGCAGCATGTCTTATGCCACCCTGGAGACCTCTCACTCAGCACAGACACACTGCTTGCCAGCTTGTGTGTGCTAGTGAGGACAAAACGAGTAAGTCGGCATGGCACTCCCCTCAGGGTGCCATGCCAGCCTCTCACTGCCTATGCAGTATAGGTAAGACACCCCTCTAGCAGGCCTTACAGCCCTAAGGCAGGGTGCACTATACCATAGGTGAGGGTACCAGTGCATGAGCATGGTACCCCTACAGTGTCTAAACAAAACCTTAGACATTGTAAGTGCAGGGTAGCCATAAGAGTATATGGTCTGGGAGTCTGTCAAACACGAACTCCACAGCACCATAATGGCTACACTGAAAACTGGGAAGTTTGGTATCAAACTTCTCAGCACAATAAATGCACACTGATGCCAGTGTACATTTTATTGTAAAATACACCACAGAGGGCACCTTAGAGGTGCCCCCTGAAACTTAACCGACTGTCTGTGTAGGCTGACTAGTTCCAGCAGCCTGCCACACCAGAGACATGTTGCTGGCCCCATGGGGAGAGTGCCTTTGTCACTCTGAGGCCAGTAACAAAGCCTGCACTGGGTGGAGATGCTAACACCTCCCCCAGGCAGGAGCTGTAACACCTGGCGGTGAGCCTCAAAGGCTCACCCCTTTGTCACAGCCCAGCAGGGCACTCCAGCTTAGTGGAGTTGCCCGCCCCCTCCGGCCACGGCCCCCACTTTTGGCAGCAAGGCTGGAGGGAACAAAGAAAGCAACAAGGAGGAGTCACTGACCAGTCAGGACAGCCCCTAAGGTGTCCTGAGCTGAGGTGACTCTAACTTTTAGAAATCCTCCATCTTGCAGATGGAGGATTCCTCCAATAGGGTTAGGATTGTGACCCCCTCCCCTTGGGAGGAGGCACAAAGAGGGTGTACCCACCCTCAGGGCTAGTAGCCATTGGCTACTAACCCCCCAGACCTAAACACGCCCTTAAATTTAGTATTTAAGGGCTACCCTGAACCCTAGAAAATTAGATTCCTGCAAACTACAAGAAGAAGGACTGCCTAGCTGAAAACCCCTGCAGAGGAAGACCAGAAGACGACAACTGCCTTGGCTCCAGAAACTCACCGGCCTGTCTCCTGCCTTCCAAAGATCCTGCTCCAGCGACGCCTTCCAAAGGGACCAGCGACCTCGACATCCTCTGAGGACTGCCCCTGCTTCGAAAAGACAAGAAACTCCCGAGGACAGCGGACCTGCTCCAAGAAAGGCTGCAACTTTGTTTCCAGCAGCCTTGAAAGAACCCTGCAAGCTCCCCGCAAGAAGCGTGAGACTTGCAACACTGCACCCGGCGACCCCGACTCGGCTGGTGGAGATCCAACACCTCAGGAGGGACCCCAGGACTACTCTGATACTGTGAGTACCAAAACCTGTCCCCCCTGATCCCCCACAGCGCCGCCTGCAGAGGGAATCCCGAGGCTTCCCCTGACCGCGACTCTTTGAATCCAACGTCCCGACGCCTGGGAGAGACCCTGCACCCGCAGCCCCCAGGACCTGAAGGACCGGACTTTCACTGGAGAAGTGACCCCCAGGAGTCCCTCTCCCTTGCCCAAGTGGAGGTTTCCCCGAGGAATCCCCCCCTTGCCTGCCTGCAGCGCTGAAGAGATCCCGAGATCTCTCATAGACTAACATTGCGAACCCGACGCCTGTTTCTACACTGCACCCGGCCGCCCCCGCGCTGCTGAGGGTGAAATTTCTGTGTGGGCTTGTGTCCCCCCCGGTGCCCTACAAAACCCCCCTGGTCTGCCCTCCGAAGACTCGGGTACTTACCTGCTGGCAGACTGGAACCGGGGCACCCCCTTCTCTCCATTGAAGCCTATGCGTTTTGGGCACCACTTTGAACTCTGCACCTGACCGGCCCTGAGCTGCTGGTGTGGTAACTTTGGGGTTGCTCTGAACCCCCAACGGTGGGCTACCTTGGACCAAGAACTGAACCCTGTAAGTGTCTTACTTACCTGGTAAAACTAACAAAAACTTACCTCCCCCAGGAACTGTGAAAATTGCACTGTGTCCACTTTTAAAGTAGCTATTTGTCAATAACTTGAAAAGTATACATGCAATTGAAATGATTCAAAGTTCCTAATGTACTTACCTGCAATACCTTTCAAACAAGATATTACATGTTAAATTTGAACCTGTGGTTCTTAAAATAAACTAAGAAAAGATATTTTTCTATAACAAAACCTATTGGCTGGATTTGTCTCTGAGTGTGTGTACCTCATTTATTGTCTATGTGTATGTACAACAAATGCTTAACACTACTCCTTGGATAAGCCTACTGCTCGACCACACTACCACAAAATAGAGCATTAGTATTATCTATTTTTACCACTATTTTACCTCTAAGGGGAACCCTTGGACTCTGTGCATGCTATTCCTTACTTTGAAATAGCACATACAGAGCCAACTTCCTACATTGGTGGATCAGCGGTGGGGTACAAGACTTTGCATTTGCTGGACTACTCAGCCAATACCTGATCACACGACAAATTCCAAAATTGTCATTAGAAATTGATTTTTGCAATTTGAAAAGTTTTCTAAATTCTTAAAAGACCTGCTAGGGCCTTGTGTTAGATCCTGTTTAGCATTTCTTTTAGAGTTTAAAAGTTTGTAAAAGTTTGAATTAGATTCTAGAACCAGTTGTAGATTCTTAAAAAGTATTCCAACTTTTAGAAGCAAAATGTCTAGCACAGATGTGACTGTGGTGGAACTCGACACCACACCTTACCTCCATCTTAAGATGAGGGAGCTAAGGTCACTCTGTAAAATAAAGAAAATAACAATGGGCCCCAAACCTACCAAAATACAGCTCCAGGAGCTTTTGGCAGAGTTTGAAAAGGCCAACCCCTCTGAGGGTGGCAACTCAGAGGAAGAGGATAGTGACCAGGAGGAAAATTCCCCCCTACCAGTCCTATCTAGGGAGAACAGGGTCCCTCAAACCCTGACTCCAAAAATAATAGTCAGAGATGCTGGTTCCCTCACAGGAGAGACCAACACCTCTGAAATCACTGAGGATAACCCCAGTGAAGAGGACATCCAGTTAGCCAGGATGGCCAAAAGATTGGCTTTGGAAAGACAGATCCTAGCCATAGAGAGGGAAAGACAAGAGATGGGCCTAGGACCCATCAATGGTGGCAGCAACATAAATAGGGTCAGAGATTCTCCTGACATGTTGAAAATCCCTAAAGGGATTGTAACTAAATATGAAGATGGTGATGACATCACCAAATGGTTCACAGCTTTTGAGAGGGCTTGTGTAACCAGAAAAGTAAACAGATCTCACTGGGGTGCTCTCCTTTGGGAAATGTTCACTGGAAAGTGTAGGGATAGACTCCTCACACTCTCTGGAAAAGATGCAGAATCTTATGACCTCATGAAGGGTACCCTGATTGAGGGCTTTGGATTCTCCACTGAGGAGTATAGAATTAAATTCAGGGGGGCTCAAAAATCCTCGAGCCAGACCTGGGTTGATTTTGTAGACTACTCAGTAAAAACACTAGATGGTTGGTTAACTGGAAATGAAGTGTGTGACTATGTTGGGCTTTATAATTTGTTTATGAAAGAACACATTTTAAGTAACTGCTTCAATGAAAAGTTGCATCAGTATCTGGTAGACCTAGGTCCAATTTCTCCCCAAGAATTGGGAAAGAAGGCAGACCACTGGGTCAAGACTAGGGTAACCAAAACTTCCACTGGGGGTGACCAAAAGAAAGGGGTTACAAAAACTCCCCAGGAGAAAGTGGGTGACACTAGAAACAAAGAAAAAGAGTCCTCTGTAGGCCCCCAAAAACCAGAACAGGTGGGTGGGCCCCAAGACACAACCCAAAACAAAGGTGGGTACCAGGGTAAGAACTGGGATGCCACTAAGGCATGGTGCCACAACTGTAAACAGTCTGGGCACCACACCAAGGACACTTCTTGTCCCAAAAACAAACCCCAGAACAAAATTCCAGGGGTAACCAGTGTAGCCATGGGAGATGACTCCTCAGATGAGGAGGTCTTCATAGCCTTCAACTGGAAACAGGGCCCAACAGGTGAGTTGGAGATTCCAGAGGGAAGTAGACACTTCCACCACCTACTGGTGAATGGAATCCCAACCACTGCCCTGAGAGACACTTGTGCCAGTCACACTATTGTGCATGACAGGCTGGTGCTCTCAAACCAGTACATCCCAGGTGAGACTGCCAGGGTAAGAGTTAGCCTAGACAGGGTCACTAAGAGGCCTGTGGCTTTAGTGCCCATAGAAGTGGGTGGCACTCTTAGCTGCAGAAGGGTAGTAGTCAGTACAGACCTCCCCCTTGATTGTCTCCTTGGAAATGACTACCCAGAGGTTAGTCAGAGCCCAAGAGAGGAACTGGTCCAGTGCCAGTCCTCTCCCAAGGATTCTGGAAGTCCTGCCTCTGCAGTAAATGCAAGCAGGCCCCAGAAGAAGAAGAAAAGAAAACAGAGTAGGAAGGGTGGACAACCTTTAGCCAAGGTTACAGCAAGCCAAGGAGATTCTGCTCCAGTAGGGGAGAACTCCAAAAATGGCCCTGATAAAGTCCAACCTGACCCACAAGAAGTCCTGGCTAGTCAGGCAACTGTTAAACCTGAGTGGGTGGCTCCTCAGCTAACAGAAGAAAGAGTGGAAGAAGGGTGTTTACTACAAGATGTGGTAACCCCCCACTCTAATACAGCAGACAGGCAACCTGAACCCAAAGAGGCCTGTAACTTAGCCCCTTCCCTTTTAGGTGAAGAGCTAAAGGTGTGGTTCTGGGCACTGACAGCTGTCAGTGGCCTCTGCTGGGTGTTAGCCTTTATGGCTGCACTATCCTTAGCATGGTGGTCTGACCCCATGCCAAATAGCAAGTTAGGCCCCCTGACCATATTGGTCATGGTGGGGTTACTCCAGCTCTGGGTAACCTCTCTGGGTAAGCTAGGGGTAACCCTGGCCAAGATAAAGTTAGCAGAGGTGGATACCTCTAAGACCAAAATAGAAAGAATGGGTGGAGACATTGAAGAGGCAGACAAGAGGCAATTCAGACTAGGTCCTATCACTGTGGAAGTAGGTCAGTTCCCCAAAGGGAATGACCTGAACAGAAGGATGTAAGGCAGAGTAGGCCCTGCAACTAACCAGCCTATTTCTCCTACTCTTCCTCGCCTGACAGACTAGGAAGACTCTCCCAGCTTGGGCTGAGTCTCCTGGCCTGTGGGCTGGGGGGGGCTTGTGTAAAGAAATGGCTCCCTGTTGCAGTTACCCCCCACTTTTTGCCTGATACTGATGCTGACTTGACTGAGAAGAGTGCTGGGACCCTGCTAACCAGGCCCCAGCACCAGTGTTCCTTCACCTAAAATGTACCATTGTATCCACAATTGGCACATCCTGGCATTCAGATAAGTCCCTTGTAACTGGTACTTCTAGTACCAAGGGCCCTGATGCCAAGGAAGGTCTCTAAGGGCTGCAGCATGTCTTATGCCACCCTGGAGACCTCTCACTCAGCACAGACACACTGCTTGCCAGCTTGTGTGTGCTAGTGAGGACAAAACGAGTAAGTCGGCATGGCACTCCCCTCAGGGTGCCATGCCAGCCTCTCACTGCCTATGCAGTATAGGTAAGACACCCCTCTAGCAGGCCTTACAGCCCTAAGGCAGGGTGCACTATACCATAGGTGAGGGTACCAGTGCATGAGCATGGTACCCCTACAGTGTCTAAACAAAACCTTAGACATTGTAAGTGCAGGGTAGCCATAAGAGTATATGGTCTGGGAGTCTGTCAAACACGAACTCCACAGCACCATAATGGCTACACTGAAAACTGGGAAGTTTGGTATCAAACTTCTCAGCACAATAAATGCACACTGATGCCAGTGTACATTTTATTGTAAAATACACCACAGAGGGCACCTTAGAGGTGCCCCCTGAAACTTAACCGACTGTCTGTGTAGGCTGACTAGTTCCAGCAGCCTGCCACACCAGAGACATGTTGCTGGCCCCATGGGGAGAGTGCCTTTGTCACTCTGAGGCCAGTAACAAAGCCTGCACTGGGTGGAGATGCTAACACCTCCCCCAGGCAGGAGCTGTAACACCTGGCGGTGAGCCTCAAAGGCTCACCCCTTTGTCACAGCCCAGCAGGGCACTCCAGCTTAGTGGAGTTGCCCGCCCCCTCCGGCCACGGCCCCCACTTTTGGCAGCAAGGCTGGAGGGAACAAAGAAAGCAACAAGGAGGAGTCACTGACCAGTCAGGACAGCCCCTAAGGTGTCCTGAGCTGAGGTGACTCTAACTTTTAGAAATCCTCCATCTTGCAGATGGAGGATTCCTCCAATAGGGTTAGGATTGTGACCCCCTCCCCTTGGGAGGAGGCACAAAGAGGGTGTACCCACCCTCAGGGCTAGTAGCCATTGGCTACTAACCCCCCAGACCTAAACACGCCCTTAAATTTAGTATTTAAGGGCTACCCTGAACCCTAGAAAATTAGATTCCTGCAAACTACAAGAAGAAGGACTGCCTAGCTGAAAACCCCTGCAGAGGAAGACCAGAAGACGACAACTGCCTTGGCTCCAGAAACTCACCGGCCTGTCTCCTGCCTTCCAAAGATCCTGCTCCAGCGACGCCTTCCAAAGGGACCAGCGACCTCGACATCCTCTGAGGACTGCCCCTGCTTCGAAAAGACAAGAAACTCCCGAGGACAGCGGACCTGCTCCAAGAAAGGCTGCAACTTTGTTTCCAGCAGCCTTGAAAGAACCCTGCAAGCTCCCCGCAAGAAGCGTGAGACTTGCAACACTGCACCCGGCGACCCCGACTCGGCTGGTGGAGATCCAACACCTCAGGAGGGACCCCAGGACTACTCTGATACTGTGAGTACCAAAACCTGTCCCCCCTGATCCCCCACAGCGCCGCCTGCAGAGGGAATCCCGAGGCTTCCCCTGACCGCGACTCTTTGAATCCAACGTCCCGACGCCTGGGAGAGACCCTGCACCCGCAGCCCCCAGGACCTGAAGGACCGGACTTTCACTGGAGAAGTGACCCCCAGGAGTCCCTCTCCCTTGCCCAAGTGGAGGTTTCCCCGAGGAATCCCCCCCTTGCCTGCCTGCAGCGCTGAAGAGATCCCGAGATCTCTCATAGACTAACATTGCGAACCCGACGCCTGTTTCTACACTGCACCCGGCCGCCCCCGCGCTGCTGAGGGTGAAATTTCTGTGTGGGCTTGTGTCCCCCCCGGTGCCCTACAAAACCCCCCTGGTCTGCCCTCCGAAGACTCGGGTACTTACCTGCTGGCAGACTGGAACCGGGGCACCCCCTTCTCTCCATTGAAGCCTATGCGTTTTGGGCACCACTTTGAACTCTGCACCTGACCGGCCCTGAGCTGCTGGTGTGGTAACTTTGGGGTTGCTCTGAACCCCCAACGGTGGGCTACCTTGGACCAAGAACTGAACCCTGTAAGTGTCTTACTTACCTGGTAAAACTAACAAAAACTTACCTCCCCCAGGAACTGTGAAAATTGCACTAAGTGTCCACTTTTGAAATAGCTATTTGTGAATAACTTGAAAAGTATACATGCAATTGAAATGATTCAAAGTTCCTAATGTACTTACCTGCAATACCTTTCAAACAAGATATTACATGTTAAATTTGAACCTGTGGTTCTTAAAATAAACTAAGAAAAGATATTTTTCTATAACAAAACCTATTGGCTGGATTTGTCTCTGAGTGTGTGTACCTCATTTATTGTCTATGTGTATGTACAACAAATGCTTAACACTACTCCTTGGATAAGCCTACTGCTCGACCACACTACCACAAAATAGAGCATTAGTATTATCTATTTTTACCACTATTTTACCTCTAAGGGGAACCCTTGGACTCTGTGCATGCTATTCCTTACTTTGAAATAGCACATACAGAGCCAACTTCCTACAGCCCCTAAGGTGGCCTGAGCTGAGGTGAATCTGACTTTTAGAAATCCTCCATCTTGCAGATGGAGGATTCCCCCAATAGGGATAGGATTGTGACCCCCTCCCCTTGGGAGGAGGCACAAAGAGTGTGTACCCACCCTCAGGGCTAGTAGCCATTGGCTACTAACCCCCCAGACCTAAACACGCCCTTAAATTTAGTATTTAAGGGCTTCCCTGAACCTAAAGATTCAGATTCCTGAAACTACAAGAAGAAGAGGATTGCTGAGCTGAAAAACCCCTGCAGAGGAAGAACAGAAGACACCAACTGCTTTGGCCCCAGACTTACCGGCCTGTCTCCTGCCTTCCCAAGAAACCTGCTCCAGCGACGCTTTCCAAGGGACCAGCGACCTCTGAATCCTCTGAGGACTGCCCTGCTTCAAGAAAGACAAGAAACTCCCGAGGACAGCGGCACTGCTCCAAAAGAACTGCAACTTTGTTTCAAGGAGCAGATTTAAAGACCCCTGCAACTCCCCGCAAGAAGCGTGAGACTTGCAACACTGCACCCGGCGACCCCGACTCGACTGGTGGAGAACCAACACCTCAGGGAGGACCCTCCGGCGACTCCGAGACCGTGAGTAACCAAAGTTGTCCCCCCTGAGCCACCACAGCGACGCCTGCAGAGGGAATCCCGAGGCTCCACCTGACCGCGACTGCCTGAACTCCATTTCCCGACGGCCGGAAAAGACCCTGCACCCGCAACCCCCAGCGCCTAAAGGAACGGAACTCCTGTGCAGGAGTGACCCCCAGGAGGCCCTCTCCCTTGCCCAGGTGGTGGCTACCCCGAGGAGCCCCCCCCTTGCCTGCCTGCAACGCTGAAGAGATCCCTTGATCTCTCATTGAAAACCATTGTAAACCCGACGCGTGTTTGCACACTGCACCCGGCCGCCCCCGCGCTGCTGAGGGTGTACTTTTTGTGCTGACTTGTGTGTCCCCCGGTGCCCTACAAAACCCCCCTGGTCTGCCCTCCGAAGACGCGGGTACTTACCTGCTGGCAGACTGGAACCGGGGCACCCCCTTCTCTCCATTGAAGCCTATGTGTTTTGGGCACCTCTTTGACCTCTGCACCTGACCTGCCCTGAGCTGCTGGTGTGGTAACTTTGGGGATGCTCTGAACCCCCAACGGTGGGCTACCTTGGACCAAAAACTGAAACCTGTAAGTGACTTACTTACCTGTGAAACCTAACAATACTTTACCTCCCCAGGAACTGTGAAAATTGCACTGTGTCCACTTTTAAAACAGCTTATTGTGTTTTATGTAAAAAGTATACATGCTAATGTAATGATTCAAAGTTCCTAAAGTACTTACCTGCAATACCTTTCAAATGAGATATTACATGTAGAATTTGAACCTGTGGTTCTTAAAATAAACTAAGAAAATATATTTTTCTATAACAAAACCTATTGGCTGGATTTGTCTCTGAGTGTGTGTTCCTCATTTATTGCCTGTGTGTATGTACAACAAATGCTTAACACTACTCCTTTGATAAGCCTACTGCTCGACCACACTACCACAAAATAGAGCATTAGTATTATCTCTTTTTGCCACTATCTTACCTCTAAGGGGAACCCTTGGACTCTGTGCATGCTATTCCTTACTTTGAAATAGCACATACAGAGCCAACTTCCTACAGTATTGTATCTATGTATTAGAATATCTGTGTAAGTTAAGCTCAGGAACGTGGGAAGTATCATTCTTCCTCTGAAAAAGAGGCTTCTGGAACACTTATGTGCTATATAAAACATTGATGCAACTTATCCAGTTGCTAGACATTTCCAACATAAACCTGCAAGTAACCTGGATCTCCTTCAATTCTTTGGTATTGACAGGATTGACAAATGGGTGGGAGGAGGGGACTGGGATAAACTGTTATGTATACGAGAACCACACTGCATCATTGATCTCAACACAAAGACCCCTTGTGGCCTTAACATCAATGAAGAATTAGAGATACACATCTGACAGTGTACAACAGGACATCTGGAATAACTATGGATAGATATTGCTCAGTGTAACTAAAGGGGAACTGGTTTACCTCCTTCACAAATATCTAAGCTAACCGTTATCAATAGGATGTGAATGATGATGATGAAAGGAAGGAATATCCATTCCCACTTTGTGAACCGAGCTAATGTATATATTACTTTTAACATTGGCATTAGTGCAACACTTATTGTAGTACTTTTTCATATGTGTTCTGCATTGTTCTTCATTTTGCTTGATTTGATTTGTCTTTCCTTGATTGACTAAGTATGTGATATGAGCTGATTGATTGATTTTTTTCTGAAACATTCTCAAAATAAAATAGAGGAGATACTCTTTTATGAGGAATTGCTAGATGTTACATCTATGGATTGATCATGATCATGTTATGCTATATAGGACATTGCACTGGGGTTTGTCTTTGTACAGGATGGCCCATTTGGGGGTGGCTCAGTGGATCATGATGTCCTTTACATGCCCATATGTATATTGATCATAAACTGACCCTAGAAGGCCTGTGACACACTCAGAGAGATCTTATGTTGATTACAGAGGGCACTGTGACTTACCTAGAACAATTCAGGATAGTATTTGTACATTTACTATACAACAATCCACCTAGACCCATCTGACCTATTTTGGTCTTTTCAGGCCTGACAGGTATATGCATTAATGTATTAATCTCATGGGGTCCTCTGAGGGGACTCTTCTGAGTCATATAACTAAGGCCACAGCATATATAATAACCCAGTGGGATCAGAATGGTGTATCTTAAACCTTATGAGTAGGAGGTTGGATATTTGATTTTTTATTTGAATTATCGAGGTATAACTATCACATGAGGACCTATGCCCATGCACCTTTATGTGAGTCATATTTCATTTCTCTCTTCATACATCGATGAGTATGCCCACTTGGGCTGTAATTTAGTGTGTAGTAAAGTTGCTGTCTTATGAAGGTGGCAAATGTAAATTCATTGAACCTACACGGTTGGGGATGTATTTATATCTTACTGGTTCTTTGATGCACCAGTAACTATATCTACCTGGGCTGTGATCTTGTATACAAATGGGGTTGTAGGCGTATTCCTCACATTTGTTGTAGAATTGTTTTGCTGAGTTTTTTGCAGTATATTCTTTGTAGAAAGCTTTGCATCTTTTGACTTTCATATAATGATTTGACTTCTAACTCTGCATTACATTTTGGGCTTTTGTTATCAATTGCAATGAATAACTATTATTTTCTGTGTACTTTTTGATATATTTACTGTGATTATGTTGGATTGTTGTGAATGAGTGCTCAATCAAAGTCAGTGTTTGTTATACACATTTAGAGTAATCTTTTTACTACTTCTTTAAAAAGTGATTGGGTTGCTCTATTTATTTTCTATGGGTGATTGGGATTTCACTTGAGAAAGGCTGCAATGGCTGAAACGTGTTGTCACTGACTTTGTTGCAATAAAATAAAATGCACAGTTTTCTCATCAATAATTTCACTGGAAATAGTGCAGTGATATTATCATTGATGTGATAGGAGATGTCATGAGTGATGTAATTAGTGAGGTAATTAGCAGTGCATGGTGAGGGTGGGAGTGCTGAATTTCTATTGTTTTGTCTGTGTAAAATCTGAATCTTACTATGACATTCCTTTAACCTTTGGTTTTTAGTGAATTTCTAAGGTTTTTTTAATTCTGCTTTCTAACTATAGCATCCATGTAAACTCAGTTTTTTCAGTGAATTTCCAGTTTTTTTTTAACGTAAAGTAATATGTATTATCGTATGTTACCATATGTTAATCCAACAACTGCCACACACGGCATGTGAGTGGTTCTGTGGTTCTGTGGGTATGTAAGTGGGTGTATGAGTTTGAGTAGCTGTGTGGGTCTGTGAGTTGGTGTTCATGTGGTGTTGTGGGTCTGTGAGTGGGTGTGTGCGTGTAAGAAAGTAGCCTCTTTCTAGCATTGTTACCCCCACTTTTGGCCTGTTTGTGAGTGTGTGTCAGTGTGTTTTTACTGTGTCACTGGGATTCTGCTAGCCAGGACCCCAGTACTCATAGATAAAAACCTATATGTCAGTATGTTTTGCCTGTCTCACTGGGACCCTGCTAGCCAGAACCCCAGTGCTCATAGTTTGTGGCCTAATGTATGTGTTGTCAGTAGTGCTTGATTGTGTCACTGACACTCTGCTAATCAGAACCTCAATGCTTATGCTCTCTCTGATTTTAAATCTGTCACTGTAGGCTAGTGACTTTATTTACCAATTTCAATTGGCACACTGGACCCCCCCCCCTTATAAGTCCCTAGTATATGGTACCTAGGTACCCAGGGCATTGGGATTCCAGGAGATCCATATGGGCTGCAGCATTTCTTTTGCCACCCATAGGGAGCTCAGACAAATCCTTGCACAGGCCTGCCATTGCAGCCTGCGTGAAATAGTGCACACACTATTTCACAGCCATTTTCACTGCACTTAAGTAACTTATAAGTCACCCATATGTCTAACCTTCACTTGCTGAAGGTTAGGTGCAAAGTTACTAAGTGTGTGGGCACCCTTGCACTAGCAAAGGTGCCCCCACATAGTTCAGGGCCATTTCCCCAGACTTTGTGAGTGTGGGGACATCATTACACGCGTGCACTACATATACGTCAATACCTATATGTAGCTTCACAATGAGATCTCTGAATATGGCCATATAACAAGTCTAAAATCATGGAATTGTCCTCCCATTCTAAATCTAGTATTGGGGAGCCAATTCCATGCATCCTGGGGGCTCCACCAAGGACCCCCAGTACTGCTAAACCAGCTCTCTGAGGCTTGCACTGCAGCTACAGCTGCTGCCACCTCACAGACAGGGTTCTGCCCTCCTGGGGTCTGGGCAGCCCAGTCCAAGGAAGGCAGAAGAAAGCATTTCCTCTGAGAGCAGGGTGTTACACCCTCTCCCTTTGGAAATAGGTGTTACAGGCTGGGGAGTAGTTGCCTCCCCCAAACTCTGGAAATGCTTGGAAGGGCACAGATGGTGCCCTCCTTGCATAAATCAGTCTACACCGGTTCAGGGACCCCTTCTCCCCTGCTCTGGTGCGAAACTGAACAAAGGAAAGGGGGGTGACCACGTCCCTGTCCATTACCACCCCAGGGGTGATGCCCAGAGCTCCTCCAGTGTGTCCTAGACTTCAGCCATCTTGCTCTGCAAGGTGTGGGGGCACTCTGGAGGCCTCTGAGTGGCAGTGCCAGTAGGTAACGACAGAGACCTCTCTTGATAGGTCCTTAGCTGATATGGTAGCCAATCCCCCTCTCAGGGCTATTTTGGGTCTCTCCAGAGGGTTCTCTTCATATTCTGCTTGCAAGTTTCCTTCAGGAATCCTCTGCAACAACTTCAGATTCTTCTGACCTCTAATCAACCGCAGCCTGTTCGAAGAAACGTTGTAACTGCAAAAAAGTGTCTACAAGAGACACTTTTCTTCAGCAACCTCAGCTCCAAGTCAGCAACTGCAACAGTTTCCATAGTGTGCACGCCCTGGGAACTCCCTGTCTTCATCCTGCACCAGAAGGACCGAAGAAATCTCCCATGGAGTGACAGAGTCAATCCCCTGCTCCAAGCAGGCACCTTCCAAGACAATGACCAGTACACTGGGACTCCTATCACGGTGACGAGCATGCTCCTAAGGACACAGAGGGTGGACATCATTGACATAGACTGTTCTAAGGGTCCTTCTGATGCAATTTGAAGGAGGTTAGACCTTGCCTTCCCCCAGAGCGACCATACCCCTTTGTGCTCCGTCTTCTTCGCCTTCTGAGGCCTCTGTGCACTCTTTGAAAAATTCCTTCATGCACAGGGTGGCCCAGGTCCCCAGCACTCCATCCTGTGATGCACAACTTGCTGAGTAGTTCTCCGGCGGCGTGGTGACCTTCTTTTGTTGTGCTGTATCAACTGCATTTTGCACCTCCTTTGAACCCGGATCCTGCAAATCCTGTAGGTGCTGGCTGTTATCCTGAGGGCTTCCTAAAGTGCTGAGAGCCCCCTCTTCCTCCTCACATAGAGTTGAGGCCCCCAGGTCCCTCCTGGGTCCATCCAGCGCCATTTTGATGCAAAATGCACTTTTGTCGTAGCCAAGGCTTGTTGGCAACTTCCAACACGAAATCTTGTTTGCAACAATCTTAACAATGTGGGACATCTTTTGCATCATGCAGGAACCCGCTGGCATCTTCCTACGGTTCATTCTTGCAGTCTTTGACTAACCAGAGACTCTTCTTTTGCACCCTCTTCTGGGTTGGCAGGGGCTCCAGTCCTTCCTGGAACTTCTTTCGACTTCTGGACTTGGTCCCCTTCCTTTGCAGGTCTTCATGTCCAATAATCCAGCAGCTGTTCTTTGCAGACTTGGTTGGCTTCTGCAAAATCCCAAAAATGAGGTGTAGTGTGTCCTAAGGAAACTTGCAGTACTTTACTCCTGCTTTTCTGGGCTCTGGGGTGGGGTAATTTACTTACCTGTACTGTACTCTTATTCTCCCAGCCATTCTGCACACACTACACTTGTCTAAGGGGGAATTTGTGATTCACATTCCACTTTCTTAGTATATGGTTTGTGTTGCCCCTAGACCTATTTCCTCCCATTGCATTCTATAGCATTTCCTATTGTTTGCATTGTTCTATGACTATTTACTTACCTACTTTTGGTGTCTAGTGTATATATTGTGTATAATACTTACCTCCAGTAGGAGTATTGTCTCTAAGATATTTTTGGTACTGTGTCACCCAAATAAATACCTTTATTTTTGGTAACACTGAGTATTGTCTTTACTTGTGTATAAGTACTGTGTAACTGTAAGTAGTATTGCAGAAGCTTTGCATGTCTCATAGTTCAGCCTAAGCTGCTTTGCTATAGCTACCTCTATCAGCCTAAGCTGCTAGAATACTACTAAATTTCACTAATAAGGGATAAATGGACCTGGTATAAGGTGTAAGTACCCAGGGTACCCACTACAAACCAGGCCAGCCTCCTACAGTGAGTGGCTGTATGAGTGTGTGATTGGCCATATGGGTCTGAGACTGAGTGTGGTAGTGGTTTTGTGGGTCTGTGAGTGGGTGTATGAGTGGGTGTATGAGTGGCTGTGTTGGTTTATGAGCTGTGTGTATGAGTTGTTTTGTGGGTGTATGAGCTGGTGTGTGAGTGTGAGTGTGGCTGTGTGGTTCTGTGACTGGGTGTGGTAGTGGTTTTGTGGGTCTGTGAGTAGGTGTGTGTGAATGAGTGTGTGAGAGTGAGTGTGTGAGTGGGTTGTGAGTGGGTGTATTTTTTTAATTGGGGCCTGGATCTGTAGATCTATTGTGGATTCACAGAAAGGCCATGCTGAGACCACAGATCCTCACTCACCCCTAGAATTTTTTGGGGGCAATTTCTTGCCCATGAGGTGTCCCTCGGAGACTGCTCCATCAGTCCCATGGGGTCAGGATACCTCTATCTTGACCCCTTATATTCTATTTACTCTTTATCACCCCCACCCCCTGGAACTGTGACTTGATTCTTTCAGGTTGCAGCCAGCTAAACACGTCATTGATGTTGGCGCACGAATCCATACATCTGCCGAAGTGGATCTGCAGAGGATCCGCATCTCTAGATATACATAAATATTTTTTCTTTACTAACTCCAAAACTACTTAACAGATTTACACAGAATTTCAAAAAGAGATCTTTCTGGCCCAATATCCTGGCTGTCTGCTGAATCTGGTGTAATTCCGTTCAGCTATTCAGGCTGTAGTTGTGTCTAAAATCCCTTTGGGAAATTTCATGGGGGAAACATGTTTTGGGGCCCCCTCTGTTTCTCAGCCCCCACTTGACAAATTACCCCAAAAATTGCCAGACAGCAGCTGAAGTGAATGACAAGCTAGTTTTGAACATTTTGTGAAAATTCTTCAAACAGCGCCAAAGTTATTAGCAAAACAATAAATGCTTTTCCTATGGAAACGAGGTCCTAACTAGAACTACCTACTGGCGGGCCCTACCGTCCTTTGGCTAACCCCTTTTGGGAACACATGACTATGTGATATAACCATATAAACAGTGTTATTTTATGTAAGGCAGACCTACTCACTTTGTCAAAGTGTCAGAACACCAAAATATAAAAAGCAGGCCTATTGGTTTTACCAAGTGGTCAGCACATCAACAGATATAAAACAGACTGATTATCTTTGGCAAAAAGTTTTTTAAAAAAAATTATAATCAAAAATGTATCTCATGAAGTCACACATTGGGGGGGCTTCTTTATGAAAATTGCAGAAGCCTGCCCTTTTTGTAAATGTTTTTTTACTAAGGATCCCTCACAAATTTTTTGGTAAAATTTAAGAAAAACCACCCCATCAGATCTAGGACCCTGCTCCATATCTCTTTTTTCACTTCGTGTTTTCAGGACAGTTAACTGAGTAGCCTGAGTCCTGAAATGTCTGCCACCATATGGTTGTTGAAGTGGAGGCAGATCTTATCTTTTTATCAGGTGGATCCGCAGATATATATCAAAGATACACACATTTTAAACCTTAATCTGTCTAAATTACTGAATGGATTTACACCAAATCATGAAAAGCACTCTTTCTTGATCAAGATCTAGCTTTCTGGCAAATTTGGTGAAATTCCATTAGCTGTTTTTGTGGTATCATTGATCAAATTTCCTAAGAAAACTGCGTGGGGAAGATGCATTTTTAGACTATTCCCCTTTTTTTCTGTTTCTCCCACCCCGGCTTGATAGATCATCCCCAAAATTTTCAGGTAGAAGTTAAGGTGGATGAAACTTTTCTTTGGAAAGTTTTGTGAAGATTAGACATATGACACCAAAGTTCCTGCCTGTGCTGTTCTCTTTTTAAGGGATTGGTGGTAGTGAAAGGCATATGTTTTGGTAATTGCCTAGCATTTTTAACTGGTAAAATTTGGTCGATTTGACCTGTTGAAATGTAGTTGGGGAAAACTGCAGGGGTGAGGTGCAGCCACAAAGTTTATAATTTCAGTGCGAGGGGTAACGAGTTACACTGTATTTCCTGTATCGCTATAAGATGATTCACCTTTTCCTGATGTTAAATACATTGCTTTTCAACTTCCCTATTCAACTTTCCACTATGGTTTTGATTTCATGAAAATGAGATAAAAAACTGTATTGATGGCATTTTATAGGGCACTTTTCACTATAAAAGGTAAAAGCTGTTATCAGAATTTATAAGCCTGAAAAAGTGCCATCTTCTATCAGCAATAGCTGCTGGATCTCAGTTAGAGGCTCACTGCTCACAACCTACATGGACGGGACCTACTAGTTTTTATTTTCAATAGAGATAGCTTTTTTTCTTTCAATAGAATATATGATTATGCTCTCTTCATGACTTGCTTCTTCTTCCCCTCTCCTACCCTGCCACCCCTTTATCCCGTCTTATTGCACCTCCTTCCCTACACACAAACCTTTTATCTTTACTGGATTATTAACTGTCCCTCCCCCACTACCCTGTTCAAATAAAAAACCTCTTCATTTACACCCAGCATCACTAATTGCTTTTCAGGGTCTCTTTTTTTTGTTCTCTGTTAAAAATTCAGGGGGCGTCACCGGCCCCTTTATCCCTTCTGAATCTTTTCAGCTTCTTTCACAAACCTAGCCCTTATTGTGCCGCTTCCGTAGAAATGCAATGTAAAAAAAAAAAAGTACATATTTTTACTAGCTCCTAACCTCACTGTACCTCGCGCCTTTTTTCTCCTCGGCCCTCGCTTATCCTGGTTTCCGAAAAAACACGCCACATACACACGCATCGCAACGCCTTCCATTGAAGCCCCTCATTGTGGGTAGAATTCCGGAACACAGCCGAATTGTGAGGACTGAATCTAGGTGGAAGGGGTTCTTTTCTGCTGGAGGAGATCCCCTAAGCCCATCCCATTACCATGGTCAATGTTTGCCCTGTAGGCCTCTTTAAAAGGAGTATTGTTGGCCGTCTCCAGCTCTCCCCTGGTAACGCTTGGCGCAGGCGGCCTTCTCTTTGTCGGCAGCGAACTTCTCCATAGTCTGCCGAGCACGTGCTGGTGCTTTATCACAGCCGAGCACACAGATGAGGAGGGAACGTAGATACGGACATAAATAACCGAACCACGAGTGAAAGTATATTCTTTCCAGTACATTCAATTACTGCTTCTCTTTAAGCAGTTAAAAAGGAACATACCTACATGAGGACTGATGCCAACAAATATGCATGCTCATTTTGGTGACTAATATGCACGTGTGCATGAAATAGACAGAAACTCCGATTTTTAAAGACTTTAAGCTCCATTTTTAACGTCGAACATTTTCAAATGATCATAACAGCATGGTGGATGAAACTGAAATCTTATGATATATCAAAGACAATTCTTTTATTACACCAGTGAACAGAATGTGGGCTCAATAGGCCTGTTAATGTTTGCATAAACTCTCACCGTCTGAGCCTGCACTTTGCTTTCCTCCTTAAATGACCAGCTCTACTACAATTTATTTTCCTGTTTGACATCATCACCTGTCTTTCTTGCTCCCCGGTGTGGTTGGCGGCAGAGCACCCTTGATGTGCAAGGTGCGTGTGCCTTATGGTGAACTTGATGGAAGCAGCTTGTATGCCACCAAAGATCATATTCTAACACGTGTCCGAAGAACACAATACTCTTGCACGTGACAAACCAGCAAAGCACTGCATACACCCTTCACGATTCTGTCATTGGCCACTAGGTGACAGCACTGGGGGAAGCTTGGTAATAGGCAAGATAATACATCACACAGTCACCAATGGAGAACAAGTATGGAGCACACTAGAGTGGCCATCAGGAGACCCCCCCAAAGTAGTGATATACAGTCACTGCAATCTCGGCACGCCCCTCTTCAGGGGCAAAAAGTGGTCCCTTGACTCACCCAAACGGGTGCAGTAATTCCCTGCACATGCCTGCAGAAGGATCTCTGACCCCCTTTGAAGTGTAGGAAGGTTGCTGACAGGTGTTGGAGTGTGTTTTAAAAAAGCAATATTAACATGAAACGCTTGCAAAATATTGTGTGATGAAGCTGCATAGAAAATGTGTTAACAGAAAATAATGCACACGTTTGAAATCTGCCCACGGGGAGTGGCTACCAATGTATACGTAGACTAATGAAAGATGTTAATTCTGAATTAATTATGTACTAATGTTTTGAATTTGTATTAGCTTATCATAATTAGAGTTATGTATTACGAGTTGCTTATTAATTAAAGGGCCTTAGTTTAGCAAGGGTCTGGGCCTAGTTGCCTGGTCAATATTAAACTGTATTTTTACTAAAGTGTAATGTGCTGTTTTCCTGAAGGACACAAAGCTGTACTTTTCCAGAAGTTATGTGTGTGTGTAGCCGTAGTAAATTCTTTCTCATGAGAACCGACTTGTTCAAGGAGACGTTCTTGCTGAATGCAACAGTGTAATTTGTAATAGGTGCAAGGTTAGCTGGAGTAGGAGAAAACAATGGAGACACTAACTGGAGCGCAAAGTGTAACTTTTCTTACCTGACATTCCAACCAATGAAGACGTCAATAACATGGACCAATCCGCGACATGAGAACTGTGGTTTGTGGAAAATTCTGGCAAGATGCGTGAAGAATTATTGGACAGAGATAACGATGCACCAATTATTATCCAATGAGGAGTTAAGGGTAAATTAGGCAGTTTTGATTTAACGGAATGACCCAAGGAACTTGGCGCGCAGAAACTTTTAGACTTCACTTACTTCACAGAGACTTTAACTCTTTTGCTTTGTCCTAATACTTTAAACCATCCTTTACCCGTTCTTACCTGATACTTACTTCTCCTCCATATGAGGGAAGATCCTATTCCTTAGCTATGCTATATCGAGACTTTGCCCCGTCCTATCTCTGATGATGGTGAACCGACTGATGTCCTGAGGACGAAGACTGACGCTGTTTACTGATCTGTTAGATTGGTAACTATCTGATGAAAAATTTTAATTGTCTGTTTGCCTTTTCTTTCTAGGTACCAATTGCTCTTTTGATAGAGGCCATAGTTTAGAGATTTTCCAAATTCGTGTTTGCTAAAATGTTTTTCATGAAGCCCAACATGCTAATTTGAGGTTAGTTAAGGTGTTCACAAATATCCTACGCAAATAGACAAATGACTGAGTTCTTGCTTCGTTGAATCATGTACCACTGACACTTTGCTTAGTTGCTTCATATTAATGACGTGTTTAAGAATTAATGAATGTTCTCTATGCATTGATGAAATTGCGTTCTAGTTGCAAAGTAGAGGAGTTTCTAATGAGATTTGAATTGCTAATGAGATTAACAGAAATGAGAATAGATTGTAACTAATAAGGAAATAAATATCCTAACACTTAACTAAATTGGTGTGGTTATTCATGACTGAAAGGTCATGGTGTGTTCAACTTATTGATTCTTACTGAATGTTATTGATTGGTTTGCTATTTAGTTATTTAAATTATTGATTGGTTTATTGATCTATTGATTTGTGATGCCAAATAGACATCTCGTACTGGGAAGTCCCCGAACGTGGTTCAAAGGTTCGTGGACCTAAACGCGTCTCCTTGTAAGTTTACTTATTAAGGCTCTGACTCGCTAACAGTTTTTGGTAGCAGAGGTAATGGTTTGGCCCTTTGGGGCCCTAGTACAAAGGATCGCGAGGTGCGATAATTAACAGCTTTTGGTAACAGTGCGGATGGGTCTGGCCCTTTGGGGCCCCAGTACAAAGGACTACGGTTTGACGGAGTGTTGCTAGGAAAGGAGTAGGTTTTTGGTAGAAATTGATGGGTGTGGTTTGGAAGTAAGCAAGGTGTATCGGAAAAATTGGGTTTGCGAAAATTATTCCTTTTTCAATAATGCAAATTGGAGAGATGATGTGCCCCTAAGTCCCAAATGACTTTCCCGGAATCTCGGAGATTGCTGAAGGAAGTTTGAGTAGGTTCTCAGCGTTCTAGTGATAGTGTGAATGAAGTAGGTTTTGCGCTTGCACAGCTTATGCATACTGCAGGTGAATTGTGAAGTTTGTGAGGATTTTAGGCCAGATGATGATGTTTTAGTAGGAGTGTGCGTACTCCGCAGTATGAGAGTAGGGAAGTCGGAGAACTTCATGTGAGTGTGGCGCTTTGTGCTAAAAAATTATCCACGTGGTTGTTGATGATGTACGGACCCTGCGTGGTCTGAGACTCCGGAGTATATTGAAAAGTGTATGAGACACTTGGTTTATGTTGTAATTTGCGCGGATTAATAGGTTGATGGTGAAATCGACAAGTCGAGTTTGAGTCAAGCTGAGTGAATGAAAACTTCAATGGAGATTTGGTGAGTTCTACAGTGCACTAGAACAATAATCCATTGGCAAGTCGAGAGTAAAATTTGCGGGTCAAATTTTGCTTGCGAGTGCAGGATCTAAGAAGGAGAGAGTAGTGGCTGAGGCTAAGCGAAATCTCTGTAAATTTCTGAAGCGATTGTGTTACCCTTTCCTGTAGTAAACCGGCAAATTTGAGTTTGTTTTTTGTTGGTTCTCGCATTATATTCCATTAGTTTGTGTTAATTTAAGAGTGGGAGGACAAGCCGCAAGACTTTGTTGGCCACAGTGCCTGTGAGTGTGACGTCATTAGAGCCGCGCTGGGATAGGTTGGTTAGTGAGAAGGGTTGCGCATGGATTGGCAGCCGTCCGTGAGAGGCAATTGGTTGAGAAGGTAGGTGAAGAGAGTTCTGGGAATTAAAGTCACTTCCTGATTCGATTGCGAACAAAATAAAAGATGAAAAAATGAAATTTTTCAAGGCTTTGAAGAGCGCTTTGGGGGGAGACGTATACAATACCGCAAGTGTAGGGGAAGTTACACCGCTGGAGGATACATCAGCTTATGCTGTAATGGAGGAAAAGGGTGTCGCGCCATGTCTTTGGCTAAAGCAATGGTGCAAAGCTACAGAGAAAGAAAGGTGTTTGGCGTTTCCGGAGCACGGAACGTTCAATTTGAGGATTTTGGAAAATTTGCAGAGGGTGCTAAATGAACTAAAGCCACCTCCAAGGCCAGCACAGTTTGAGGCATTAGCAATTTGGGAACTGATGGCAATACGACAACAGCAACAGAAATTTGAGAAGACAATGAGGAAAGCAGAAAAGACACTAGCGGAGGCTAGGTGGGATAGTGCACAGAGAGTTTGGAGGAGAGAAACAATAGACGGAGTCAGGCTGTTTCCAGCAATAGCACAAGAAGGTGAAGACAAAGGGGGAAAGCCACTTGTAAGACTGACAAAAGTACTTCCAAAGACAAAGAGGCTAGGAAGCCCTAGTCAGAGGTAGATGGCTCAGACGATGAGGAGTTCCTTAATCAGTTACTGAATGATCGACCACTGCCATATGCAATAGATGACAATAGACCGAGTACTAGTACATGTCCCGCAGGTTCGTCCCAAGAGAAGGTGACAACGAATCCGATACAGGTTAGTCCTGTATCAACACCAGTTCCGGTGCAAAGTAGTTTTAGCGTGTCCACTGCCCACAGTATGCAATCTCAGCTGCAACCACCACAGGTTCAGAGACTTTACCCCTATGTCCCAATCTTATAGACTACAACAAATCTGATGGTGCCGACAGAGCAAGTATATGGAGGCCCAAAGTTGATTCAGACTGATCCCACTCTACCTTTACTGCCCCAGGTACAACAGCAAATGATTCTGAATTATACTTGGGTTGCAGGACCGCAGTCAAACATGGCACCTGTGATGAACCAGAATATGGGAGTTAGTGCCCCACAGGGTTTGGGGAACAGGCAGACGCCAGCCACCATATCTTTGCCCATTACAGTTGGTCCCCCAGTACCATTGTGTGTGCAGGCAAAGCCTAGTGTATGCGATCAAGGGGTAATGTCTCAAGAGATGACAAGAGGAGGGTTCGTAGGAAGCTCCCAAGGAACAACTCCAGTGGAACTGACATTTGAAGGATCTAGGTCCCTGTTAGACTTCAGTCCGATTGGGGCTCCTCCAGAGGCCATGAGACAGACAGGTTCGAGACTGTTGACTCCACAGGTCTCGAGTGTGAATATACAGCAGACACCTTTAGCGCAGGCTGGGAATATCTCCTTACAAGGTTTAACAGCACAACAGCTGACCGACTGGTTAGACAAGCTTAATACTTCACAGACTGCTCCTGTAGCTGCAGGGAGAGCAGAATGAGAAGAACACCTGAATTTTGTGAGGTTGGGCACGGAAGCAAATGAACTTGTTGAAGAGAGCATGGGAGTGAACAAGTTAGAGTCATACATGGAAGCAGACTTGAGATGCTTGTGTCCAAAGATAACTAGTGAAGTGAGCAGGGTGCACCAGAGGTTGGCAAATTTGGCAGATAAATATGGCATCGATTTAGAAAATACCAAACATCTGAAGAGGAGTTACAGGTTAGATTTTGAGCCTAAGGATTTCGAACACATGAGGTCTACTGAGATGAAGGCACACCTCAAAGAGATACTGCAGAGTGCACAAGTTTGGGGAGCCTTAGAGAAGTGGGAAGGCAGATGGGCGAAGAAAAGAGACAAGAGGAAGAGTGACTGCTTGGAGCAGCCAGCAAAAACCTTACTGGATACCCGATACCGGCACAGTAAAGATGTTACCAATGAGAGAGACTGCCGGAGGGGTTCTTGTCCATGTGCCGTGGACTAGAGGTGATATTCTGTCATTTACGAATGACTTTCCCAGGCTGAGGGAGAAGACAATATAGTGGTATCAGCAGATGCACAGGTTTGTGAAGCTTGCGAAATGCCTTTGGGAAGTCCTGAATACTCTCTTTGAGATCATAGTTCCAGCTGATTTGTGGCTCGAGTGCAAGAGGGGTGTGGATTGGCCGACCGAGGAACCGGCAAGGGACAGGATCACAGGAGCACCGTCTCCTGAGGTGATGAAGTATTACTATAAGGTGATTGAGTTTCTGAAATCGAGAGTTTCGCCGAAGAATATTGATTGGCAAAAGATTGATCGGACGGCTCAGGAAGCCAAGGAGTCGATACATGCCTATTATGAGAGGTTGTTGAAGGCATTCAAGCACTACAGTGGTACAGAGGTTGTTGAGGCGAAGGACATGAATCACCTTGTGTTTCGATTTGTTGAAGGGTTGAGACCTGAGATTAGCCAGATGACTAAGAGTCACTTGATTTGCTGGCAAGCAAAGCCGATTGACGAGGTGTTGCAGTATGCAAAGTACTGTAGTGACGAGATTGAGTTAAAGCAGAGAAAGTTGAAAGAGAAAGCGATGGTGATGCAAATTAAGGCAGCACAGTCAGGGATGCAGGGAGGTTGTCTACAGTAGATGGTGCAACAGCCGCAAGGAAACAGGATGTTTCAGGCGCAAGTGAGAGGTAGAGGTCAAGGAGGTTTTATGACCCGAAATCCAGATTTGAACACTGTAGTAGTTCAAAACGATGTACAGGGAATGAAGAAGATGTTACCTTGGAAGCGGGAGTGCCCGATGATGGTGCAGGAGGGTGTTGTTCAACAAAGCCATGATGTCAGTCCATTCCAAAATGTGAAAGGACCAAGGCTGAGAGGTCCTAATATGAATTTTCAGAGTAATGCAAATCAGATGCAGGGTTTCCAATCTATGCAGCAGGTACAGATGCCGCGTATACAGCCGATGCAGTTACAACAAGTGCAACAGCAGGTTCGCATGGTACCTAGACAGCAAATGCAAGTGCCTTTAGCGCCAATGGAACAGCAACAGGTGATGCTTCCTCAACAGGTCACAGGTCAAAGGATGAGTCAAAATAACAAAGTGCAACAGTACCCATTGCGTGGTGAGAATGGAATAAACGATGAATGGTCAGATGAGAGTTCAGATAGTGAGGAGTGTAGGCTTGCAGCATCTTTAGAGGTAGACCAGAAAGGGCCCTATGTTCAGGGGAAGGTAATGGGTCACAAAGTTTCATTGTTGGTTGACACAGGAGCTACGTGCTCTACAGTCAGAAGTGCAGAGGTTCCGAAACTGCCCCTTTCGGGACGTACAGTTAAGGTAGTGGGAGTGGCAAACCAACTCCTGACTAACCCGATCACAGATCCTGTTCAGGTTGAGCTTGGCACTTTCCAGGGATGGCACCGATTTCTGGTTTGCGATTCAAGTCTTGTGTCCTTACTGGGAAGAGACTTACTGTGCAAGACAAGGTGTTCAATCACCTGTTCCAATGAGGGGATTGAGGTCCAGACAAACAGTGATGATGAAGGAGAGGAACAGGTGTCAGAGCCTGAAACTGAGAACACAGACAAGGAATATCCTCTGATTAACTTCTTCCCGATGTTCACAGTGGCTGATCTCCCAGCAGATTTGCAGCGAACAGTCCAAGAGAAGGTGTGGGACTTGACAGGGAAAGAAGTAGGACTGATAAAAGGAGTAGAATGAATTAAAGTCAGTGTGAAGCCAAATGTTGGGTTTCCACAGATACAGCAGTATCATATGGCGCAAGATGTCCTTATAAAGGTTGCGCAATTAATTGCAGACTTTGTGAAACAGGGAGTCTTGAAAGAAGTGATGAGCAGTCCATGTAATTCACCAATAATGGGACTGAGAAAGCCTTGTGGGAAGGTTCAAATTGTCCATGATTTGAGAAAGGTCAATGACATAGTGGTGAAATGCTGTCCAGTGGTGCCAAATCCGGCTGTGATTATGTTCCAGATTCCATGCGATGCAGAATGGTTCACAGTAATTGATCTGTCCCAAGCGTTCTTTTCTGTGCCTCTTCATGAGGACAGCCAATTTCTCTTCAGTTTTAAATTCCTGGACAAGGTTGACAGTTGGTGTCGAATTCCTCAAGGGTTTTCGGAATCACCTTCCATAGTCAATCAAATATTGAAAAAGGATTTGGAGTCATTGGAGTTCCCTTTTCAATCGACTCTAGCACAGTACATTGATGATTTGCTGATCGCTTCTAAAACGAGGGTTGAGTGCAAGTATGATTCGATTGCCTTACTGAATCACCTGGGAAAGAATGGACACAAGGTGTCCCCAAAGAAATTGCAATATTGCCGGAAAGAGGTGAAGTACTTGGGTCATCAAATTGAGAAAGGGTCAAGGAAGTTATCCAGGGAAAGAGTAACTGCACTATTACAGATGAATCCCCCAACAACACGGAGAGATGTTAGGATGTTTCTAGGAATGGTGGGTTACTGTCATCAGTGGATCCCAAATTTCTCAGTCATCTCCAACCATTGGTGAGACTGACAGTCAAAGATGGGCCGGATGTGATAGTGTTGGTAGAGAAGGAAATGAAAGCGTTTACTGAGTTAAGGGAAAGCATGTGCAGGGCTCCAGCTTTAGGTATGCTTGATTACACGAAGCCTCTTGTTCTGTTTTTTCATGAACGTGATGCATGTTCTTTGTCTGTCCTGACACAGGTCCATGGAGGTGTAAACTGACCAGTAGCATATTTTTCAGGGACTTTGGACCCAGTCGCAGCAGCCTTACCGGGTTGTCTGCATGCAGTAGCGGCAGTTGGACAAAGCCTCACACAGTGTGAAGGCATAGTGATGGAACATCCTCTAACAGTCATGGTCCCTCACTCAGTTGAAATCCTGTTGACCCGTACTAAAACTCAGCACATGACAAATGCAAGACTGACTAAATATGAAACAATTATATTGGGGGTCACCAAATGTAACGTTAAAAAGATGTACAGTGTTGAACCCTGCAACTTTGCTTCCAAGTGAAAACACAAAGGTTGATAATGTAGAAGATGTAGACCATGATTGTCTTGAGGTAACAGAAATGTGCACCAAACCGAGGCCTGATATTAAAGATACCCAATTGGAAGAAAATGACCAAAATATCTTTGTTGATGGCTCATGTTTGAGAGACTCAGTAGGAGTGCTGAGAGCCGGATATGCTGTATGTACGATTTCTGGTATCCTGGAAGCGTCTTGGCTTCTAGGAGTATATTCTGCTCAAGTAGCTGAACTGGTCGCTCTTACTAGAGCTTGCCATGCTTCTGCCCAGCTGAGAGTGACTATCTATACTGATGGCCGGTACGGATTCAGAATTGTCCATGATTTTGGCCAACTGTGGTCACAGAGGGGTTTCTTGACCTCCTCTGGTTTGCCAGTGAAAAATGGTGAGAGAATTAAGGAGTTGTTGCACACGATTCAGTTACTTCATGAGATTGCCGTGGTGAAATGCAGTGCGCACCTGAAGTCACAAGACTTTGTTTCAATGGGAAATGGATATGCCTATCAAGTCGCAAGGTTTTGCGCATTGAACTGTATATCGTTTAAGGATCAGTGGGAATTGTTGCCTGAAAAAGAAAACGAGACATGCACAGGTTACGCATTAAGGGTGATTGATACGTTAGAAGAGTTGAGATTGTTGCGGGGACGTGCCAGCAATGATGAGAAGCGTTCTTCAGTTAGGATGCAATGTGTACAAAGGCCAGATGATTTGTGGGTCTCAGACGAAGGGAAGATGGTCTTGCCGAACAGTCTTTTGTCACAATTTGCAAGGTTTTACCATGGTCAAGCACATATTGGGAGGGATGCCATGATTAGGTTGTTCAAAATTGACTGGTTTAACCCGAAGTTCAGACAACCTGCAGAAGTGATTTGCCATAGGTGTGTAATCTGCCAACAGATGAATGCGGCAAAAAGGAACGGTGGTGAATTTGAGCCACATTAGGAGAGCTGGAGGTCCATTTAGCAGAATGCAATTGGATTTTATTGAGATGTACATGTGCAGAGGCTTGAGATATGTGTTGGTGATTGTGTGTATCTTTAGCCACTGGATTGAAGCGTACACTACACGCAGGAATGACAGCCTCACAGTAGTGAAGCTGCTGCTTAGAGAATTGAAATCATGTTTCGGTTTTCCGATCTCTTTAGAATCAGATAGGGGAAGTCACTTCAACAACGAGGTAGTTAAGCTATTGTGTGCAGCATTGAAAATTGAGCAGAAGTTGCATTGTAGTTACCGTACTGAAGCATCAGGACTAGTGGAGCAGATGAATGGTACCCTGAAGTCGAGAATGGCAAAAATGTGTGCAGTCATGAATTTGAAATGGCCCGATGCATTACCTTTGGTGTTAATGTCAATGAGAAATACACCTAACAGGAAAACAGGATTGTCCCCTCATGAGATTCTCATGGGCCGAGCTATGAGACTGCCTGCAGTGCCTGCGAATGCTCTTGTGAATATCACAGATTATATGGTGTTGGACTACTGCAAGGGTCTGGCTGATGTGGTCCGCTCTTTTTCTCACCAGGTGGAAGCTACCACCCTGCTACCGGTAAATAATCCAGGACACAACCTGAGAGCTGGTGACTGGGTTGTCATCAAGAAACACGTAAGTAAGACGTGTTTGGAGCCACGTTGGAAGGGACCATATCAAGTGATACGAAAGACTACTACTGCTGTGAAGTGTGTGGGAATTCCAAACTGGATCCATGCCAGTCACACGAAAAAGGTGACGTGTCCAACTGATGAGGAAGTTGAGTTGTTGAAAGTACTAACAACAGAGAAGGAAGTCTCAGGGCAGGAGAGTGATCGAAGGGGAACTGAGACAGAAGGAGAGCCCGTAGAGGACGGCTTGGTCACTCCCGTAAGAGACGAGGGAGAAGAGATCTAGAGGGGTGACGGTGAGCGTATCTCAACTGAGGCAGCACAAGAGCCTAATCAGAGGGGGGTTCTCCCAGACGCAGACAATTATGGGAATGAGCTAGAGCATTTGACAGACCCAGAAGGTGAAGGAGTTGAGGTGGAAGAGAGTCAGAGTGTCCAAACTCCTCCAGAGCAGATTGCAGGTCCATCAAGAGAAAACACCATAGAGCCAAGAGAGGGTGAAGGGTTGCCGCAGGAAAGATCAAGGGCCAGAGAGATACTGAAAGGAGACAAGTGGCCAGGATTGCAAGTGAAAAGGGGAGAAGTGGTTGTTGAAGATGCAATAGAGGAAGAAGTTGATACAACACGGAGAGAAGACCTAAGTGAAGGAGAGTTGCAAGGTGATCGCAAGTTGAAGAGAAAAAGAGTAGCAAACAGAAGGTACGCAGGTCCTGAATGGGCGTATGCAACGACAGCTGAATGGCAACAAGAGTTCTTGCCATTTTGCTTTGAACGAGAAATTCCAGGTCAATACTTTGGCACCTGAGTCTGGCTGAAGAGACTGAATTGGTGTAAAGATCGAATTAAAGTTGAGAATTGAGAAAGGGAGAGCGAGAATTTACCGTATGAGAATTTGGAAGCCTGAAATTGACTCTTAAAAACCGATTTTGACAAGCTGCTAACCTGAATTGACAAGGATCCTGGGAGTGAAACTGAAAGATGTAAATAATTGCTGAAGGAAGATTTTCGCTTGTTTTGACTTTGCTGCGAGAAAAAGAGAGAAAAAAAAGAAAGGAAAAAAGAAGAGAGAAGAAAATATTTCATTCTGACTATCCTCTGTTGTTTGAATAAACCATTCTTCACTTTCTGATTCTTTACAGATCACGGCTAACACTTGGCAGGATAATAGAGGGAGAAGGCATTGTACATATTTGGGTGTTGGTTTGGGTGTTGTGTGTGTGATATTCATTATGGTTGTGGGTATGACACTAATGTATAAGAGTGGGACTAACAATGCTACATTTCCTGAAAGAACCACTGCACTAACAGCTTGGGAAAGGTTTGAGTTGGATACAAGATATTTGCATGAGGGAACTAACACAAAAGGGGAACTTTCTACTAACGTTTTCTATTGCTTGCTGAGTGAGTATGTTGACACAATGGATGCGAAGGATTGTTTTGTGTGCACACAGATTCCTGTTTCGGTACAAGAGGGGGTTACCTATCATAGTTTGCCACTAACGTATGGGATAAATTGTAGTCTGTTACTAACAAGATTCTATAAGCAGGAAGAGATTCAATACTTTTACTCAAACTATGGCCTTGTGTTTTCTTATGTGCCTATAATAGAGGATTTGAGTGGAGTAGCTAGGTACTATAGTATAAAGTTAGTTAAAGGATTCTTTAAGTCGACATTAATGATTAGTACATCTTATGCACACTGTAGTAATTTGACATGCTTCCTTACACCTGTAGAGAAAAGCTTTCTAGATCACACGGAAGATCGGAGAAGGGCATTAAAGGGTAAATTAGAAAAAGGATTGCAGCAGCGGGTTTTTGTTTTGCTAGTAGTGAAGGTTATGGTGCAATTAGAGAACAAGGGAAGCTAGATTTAGATGCACTACACGTAGGGAAGCTTTGCATATCTAGGCCGAAATCATATTATGACAATGTGTTTGTGGGAATGAGTGAATGTAAGCATGTGTTTTTGTTTCAGAGTAAATGAACGTTCATGTTAAATGGACAGGCTACAGCGATCCCAGGGATTTATTACATATCTGGACTTAATGCTTATTACCGTCTTCCAAAGGGATGGTATGGGACATGTTATTTGGGGATAGTTTTCCCAAAGATATATCAACTTGACGATTTGAAATGGTTTCTGAAATTGTCTGAATTACATCATACTAGACAGAAGAGAGAAACTGCTGCTGGTGTAGTGGGAGACAAATTTGGGGCGATAATTCCTTCAGTGGGAGTTATCTTAAACTCCATAAAGATTCGAAAGTTGTCTACTATTGTGAATAACATGCTGACAAATTTTTCAGGGGCCATACTCCTGATGGATACTGAACTTGCTGCGGAGAGGGCTATGACTCTTCAAAACAGGCTTGCTTTAGACATTCTTTTAGTGAAAAATGGCGGAGTTTGTAGAATGCTTAATGAGCGTCATTGTTGTGCATATATACCAGATAATAGCAATGAGATTAGAAGTATGCTTACTAACTTGACTAGGGATAGTACAGACTTGAAGGATTTGAAAGAACCAGGTGTTTGGGAAAAGGTTGGGAAAGGATTTGCTTCAGTGGGAAATTGGCTTAGTAACATTTGGAATGGGATATTGTCTAAAATAATACAGGGGATATTGATTGTTCTAGCTTGCCTATTTGGATTGTGAGTAGCATGTCAATTTAGTAAACAAATAAAATTGAAGATGGCAAAAAGTAATAAGAGGAGGGAAGAAAAACAAAGGGAAAAATTATATAAGGCAAAATCAAAGGGGAAGCCAATAAGGGAGGAAATTGAGCTGACAGAATTTTAGGATGTAAAATTTGTGGGGAAAGTTTTTGTGATGGCAAGAGTCATCAGAGGAGGGATTGTTGGAGTGTGTCTTTAAAAAGCAATATTAACATGAAAAGCTTGCAAAATATTGTGTGATGAAGCTGCATAGCAAATGTGCTAACACAGATAATAATGCACGCATTTGAAATGTGCCCACGGGGAGTGGCTACCAATGTGTACGAAGACTAATGAAAGCTGTTAATTCTGAATTAATTATGTACTAATGTTTTGAATTTGTATTAGCATATCACAATTAAAGTTATGAATTACGAGTTGCTTATTAATTAAAGAGCCTTAGCTTAGCAAGGGTCTGGGCCTAGTTGCCTGGTCTCATATTAAACTGTATTTTTTCTAACGTGTAATGTGCTGTTTTCCTGAAGGACACGAAGCTGTACTTTTCCAGAAGTTATGTGTGTGTAGCCGTAGTAAATTGTTTCTCATGAGAACCGACTTGTTCAAGGAGACTTTCTTGCTGAATGCAACAGTGTAATTTGTAACAGGTGCAAGGTTAGCTGGAGTAGGAGAAAACAATGGAGACACTGACTGGAGCGCAAAGTGTAACCTTTCTTACCTGACATTCCAACAGATAAAGACGTCAATAACATGGACCAATGCGCTCATGAGAACTGTGGTTTGTGGAAAATTCTGGCAAGATGCGTGAAGAATTATTGGATAGAGATAACGATGCACCAATTATTATCCAATGAGGAGTTAAGGGTAAATTAGGCAGTTTTGATTTAACGGAATGACCCAAGGAACTTGGCCCGCAGAAACCTTTAGACTTCACTTACTTCACAGAGACTTTAACTCTTTTGCTTTGTCCTGATACTTTAAACCATCCTTTACCCATTCTTACCTGATACTTACTTCTCCTCCATATGAGGGAAGATCCTATTCCTTAGCTATGCTATATCGAGACTTTGCCCCATCCTATCTCTGATGATGGTGAACCAACTGATATCCTGATGATGAAGACTGATGCTGTTTGCTGATCTGTTGGATAGGTAACTATCTGATGAAAAAGTGTAACTGTCTGTTTGCCTTTTCTTTCTAGGTACCAACTGCTCTTTTGATAGAGGCCATAGTTTAGAGGTTTTCCAAATTCGTGTTTGATAAAATGTTTTGCATGAAGCCCAACATGCTAATGCTAATATGAGGTTAGTTAAGGTGTTCACAAATATCCTACGCAAATAGACAAATGACTGAGTTCTTGCTTCGTTGAATCATGTACTACTGAGACTTTGCTTAGTTGCTTCATATTAATGACGTGTATATTCTCTATGCATTGATTAAATTGTGTTCTAATTGCAAAGCAGAGGAGTTTCTAATGAGATTTGAATTGCTAATGGGATAAACAGAAATTACATTAGATTGTAACTAATAGGGAAATAAATATCCTAACACTTAACTAAATTGGTGTGGCTATTCATGACTGAAAGGTCGTGGTGTGTTCAACTTATTGATTCTTACTGAATGTTATTGATTGGGTTGCTATTTAGTTATTGAAATGATTGATTGGTTTATTGATCTATTGATTTGTGATGCCAAAAAGACATCTCGTACTGGGAAGTCCCCGAACGTGGTCCAAAGGTTCGTCGACCTAAACGCGTCTCCTTGTAAGTTTACTTATTAAGGCTCTGACGCGCTAACACAGGCACAGTGAAAGACAGACTTGAAGCTTTAAACAGCCATATAGATATTCACTAATTCACTGCCCCCAGGGCAGCACAAGTTTGTGGCTGCCCTTGGGTAAGCACATAGATAGTAATAGGGTGCACTGTCCTTGTTTGTACCCGGCCCATCTTGTTAATTAGGATTAGGATATGCTACATGACCAACAGCCAGCCATTCATGACTAATATACCATTAGATAACGGCAGCCGATGCTCCAGCAATGTCCCTCTATCCCCCACTTGGGGATCCTTTGCAATTCATGCATGCTGTTATGAATAGAAGGTAGAGAGCTGCTTGACAGCATCTGCATAATATATGAGATATAATACATTGTATATGGCTAATAGTGTATATCATTAATAGTGTATAGTGAAATATTACTGTATGGACCAAAATTCCAGAATGAAATGGCTGGCTTATGCAAGCTAGACATGAGCCTGGGTATTACATTGCAGACTTTACAGACAATAATACTGTCTTGAATACGACAGAATTGTAGATAAGTACTGCACTAACCAAAATTCCTCCCATTAATAGCTGTTAATTGTTTTACATGACAATTCAATTAACTGGGCGATACTTCCAAGATGTATTACGGCGCGGGTCTAAGCTGTAAGTCAACACCACTCTAAAGCATTACGTGCCACATCATCCACAATGGGTCCTATTTTAGGTAATATGGCATGACTCATTTTATCATTTATCAATGGAATTGGAAAGGCAAAGCTATCAAGCACTTTCACTAAAAGTTATATGTTTAATTGTTATAAAATACGTTTAATTGTAATTAGTTTAAAAATATAATCTATTGTTCTTTAGTAAATAAGTTAGTTGTTATTTTTTAAATATGTAATTAATTTTGTATAATTTGCAACAGTAAAATAAATAATTTGAAGTTTAAATAATGTAATTATTTCCACATTATTTATTATAGGGTGTTACTTTAAGCCCCTGTCCCATTATTTTCTACTGGAGTGTGTTACGGTATCTGTCAGTCACATTGTGCTGTGTTAGACTTACTTCAAGGCTGGGTGGGAGTACATATATGCCTCTTTTGAAACATTTAGGTCTGTATTAACTTTACAAATACAGTTTGTTAATAGAAATGTCTTTTTGTAGGCATGTGATTGTATTAGCAAGTCCCTCTCTAAAATCCTTCCAAGTTTTGAATATTTATTCCTCATTTCCCTTCCACACCCCAGTTCCTCCCATATTTACTCCTAAATCATTTACTTGTATGTGCACAGATCTCCTCCACTTTAGTGGAGATTTCTGCATAAAAAAAGATAGGATAGACAAACGTTCCCCCGTAGGTTTGTGAATAGCATTTTGTAGTATGTGAGTAGTACTAGTGTAAATAGTACTTCACATGGTACAAAATGCAATTCGTGAATTTATTGTCAACGTACTAGACAACTTACTTGTTCCAAGTCCTTAGCTACTGAGATGGTATTCTCACAGTTAATGTGCAATATGCATAGGACGCTGTCCTCTTCACCAAAATAGACTTCATAGGCAGTTGGAGGTCTTTGACAAATATGTGAAATATCAAACAATATGTATAAACAGTGGGAAATCAAAAATAATACAGTACATTTTACAATCAGAAATTGTTGCGTGGGCTCTCATTATCCTAAATGAGACTACTGGATTTCTAGGCAGCAGGATCGATAACGGTGTGGGGGACTGAGTCGGACCCACGTGTAAGGAACTCTGTCACCCTAAATCCGTTTTTTGCTCCGGCTAACTAGCAGTGCCTCATTTCTCCCACGAGGAAGAGATGATTGGGCAGCCGAGCGCATGACATCTTTGGAACTTCTCAGGGAAGTCGTGGTCGCTCAGATCCAAACCAATTCTCTCATTTACAATATGATCTCATATACAAATGACAAAGACAGTATAAGTTTTATATAATGATTTAATAAAACGACTGTATTTTAGATAATAAGGCATGAGCCGCAATAACCAGAACCATACAACACAGTAGGATTGAAATAGTTACCAGGAGAGTAAAACATAAGAACAAAGCGATCATCGTGTATAATAGTTTCTACTCTCCCTCTGCTTGTTCTATTTCGAGCACAGCATATTAAGCTTCTAGCTTGCCTGTCTGTATCACTGGGGAGACATCAGCCCTCATACCTGAGCAAAGGCCTGTGATCTTGGTTCAGCATCTGCAACGAGGCAGTCAGCGTCTAGTTGCGGTTCCCTGGTCGGAATCTCCCTCTTGCGTGTATTGGGACAAAGAAGTGATTTTATAACTAACATGTCATTGTGATCACAAAATGTCCCTACGCAGGAATGCCAAGTCTAAACTCCTACCACGTCTATCGGCAATGTACCAGACTGTATCCTTGACTGAAGCACAGAGTGAATATGTTATGGAGAACTCCAGTGCTGAAGTAGGCAAAACAGTGTGATATGAATAAAAAACAACACCGTAGAACTGGCTATTTGAAAAATAACAGTACGAAGCCTAATAAAAAGCATTTAGAGCAAAGTGCACAGAGGCTCTAAGCTGCCAGCAAATGAATAAAATACATCCAGGGCAAAGTGCACAAAGGCCTAAAGCCTAAAGCTAACGCGCAAAGGATATGTAAAACCAACCACACTACACCCTCCCCTTGTCGGTAGCAAGTGGTTCCAATAATATAAAAATATGCCCCAGATATAAACAATACCTAAAATTACATACAAATTTCGACAAGGTCAGAAGACAACAGAGTCATAAATTTGAAAAACATGTGACAATAAAGCCAAATTCAATATAATGTCAATTTTTCAGGAGAGGAAAAAAAAAAATCCAATTGTTAAACAGAAGCAATAGAAAGTAGGAGCTCCTCCACTTCGATGTATGTCAATATCGGAAGATCCACGCCACAAAGTACCATGGAGCAGGTGTGTTCCAAAGCCCCAAAACCATTCAGGGCAGCACCCCGTGCAGGGCCTATGAATGAGACAAAACCATCTTCCTCCAGGAAGGGAATCTCATAAACTGCCTCACGAAGCAAACGCAACCGAAGTGCACAAGTCTGGGAATGAGCCCTAATCGGGAACATCAACAGATCAGGATCGACCACTGGAGGGCGCTGCAGTGAGAGACAGAGAGCCAGTGCATGTTCAAACGAGCACCAAAGGCACCGAAACACGGGTTGCACACAATCCAAAACCGGTCTGAATGACAGAGACCAGTCACACTCCAAATGGCCCAGGAGTGTTGCTCCAAAATGCTGCATCATGCGTTCACGACACAGCTGCGCTGACGGGAGCAGCAAGATAGGATCTCGTCGTGGCGGGACAGCCATTGCCAAAAAAGAGCAACAACAGCAAGACTCCAGATAATAAAACCAAAGCAATCAGGAAACCCCCAAAAATGCTTACGAAAATAGAGTGTATAGCCGAAGGTATCAAACCGAATATGGAAGAGAAGGTGTGAGCAAAACCAACACCAACAGCTTTGAAAAAATTTGCAATACCAGCAGTGCTGGATGCATTAAATATACGTCCCACAAGTTCGCCGAAGTGACTCGGAAAGTTAGCATTCAAAAGGGACTGTGTCTCTGCCGATGACCTTGCCACCTGAAGTGCGTAGGTCTCGCTAGCAGATGTAAGGGCCACATGCTTTTGAAACAATAAAGCTTTCAGCCGACTCAACTTGTCGAAATTAACCTTGGAAGTAGCAATATGAGGCCAGATGTCCGCTACCTCCCTAATTTGAGTGGGGGGAAACAACACATTCCCGCAGCACGTAACAGCCTTGTTGACAACGACAACGTAAACTATTCCGGCACGCATGCCACAGCAGCGTTCGCTGTTAAGAACAATGTAACTGCCGTTAGAAAGCACCTGGAAAGTGTTTTTAATAACCGGGAATGGAACTCCCTTCAGATAACAAGCTAAGTTAGCAATCAAAGCTTTACACACTCCATGCAAGGACAGCTGTTTACAAACCATAGAATGGCCGACAGAAGTTTCGCATTCACTACCGCTAAGAAAAACCTCCCTCAAACCATTAACACATCTGTATTGAAAGGGAAGCTCCCACACCTCGTGCATGTAACTGTCTCCCAATAGTTCATATCTACCCACCGGAATGTGCTTCAAACAAGAAGTAAATTGCAGAGTGGAGATAGGCAGATTAATAACCCCATGAATCAACCACTCAGCTGACGGAATCTCAGCCACCGTGAAAGGCAGTTTCTCCAATTTCTCAATATTCAACATAACATACGTCACTTTCCTTTTTAGCCATCAGCTGTTGTTGACGAGTCAAATTAAAGGAGACAAAGATCTCCCTGGCACGAATGTGCTGCCATGGAACGTGACCTGCCTTCAAGGTCTGAAGAGTCCAACTCAGCTGCATGATGGACCGCGTCTGACTCTGCCCATGATATAAAGAAGACATGTCCGATTTAATAATGTCAATAGCAGAGGAAACAATGCTGTCAATCGTGTAAACATGGTCAGAAAGGGTATGCATGCCATTATCAACAACAGACAAAGGGGGTCATTCTGACCCTGGCGGTCATTGACCGCCAGGGCCAACCACCGCGGGAGCACCGCCAACAGGCTGGCGGTGCTCCCAAGGGCATTCTGACCGCGGCGGTACAGCCGCGGTCAGAAACGGAAAACCGGCGGTGTACCGCCGGTTTTCCGCTGCCCTGGGGAATCCTCCATGGCGGCGCAGCTTGCTGCGCCGCCATGGGGATTCCGACCCCCATACCGCCATCCTGTTCCTGGCGGTTTTGGCCGCCAGGAACAGGATGGCGGTATGGGGTGTCGTGGGGCCCCCGTAACAGGGCCCCACCATGATTTTCAGTGTCTGCCATGCAGACACTGAAAATCGCGACAGGTGCAACTGCACCCGTCGCACCCTTTCCAGTCCGCCGGCTCCATTCGGAGTCGGCATCCTCGTGGAAGGGGGTTTCCCGCTGGACGGGCGGGCGGCCTTCTGGCGGTCGCCCGCCAGCCCAGCGGGAAACTCAGAATGACCGCCGCGGTCTTTTGACCGCGGTACGGTCTTCTGGCGGTTCCCGCTTGGCGGGCGGCTCCCGCCGCCCGCCAAGATTGGAATCACCCCCAAAGTCTGCATCAGGTTTTCCTGATCAATCTGCCTCAACCGGGCTGCAGCCTCCTATTGTGAAAGCTTCCGAATCTCATTATAAACTTCGTATAAAAATCTTTTCTTCCGTGGTACCTCGGGACCTGACAAAAAATCTTGTAAATCAGTATCATTAGACAGTAACGTGAGATGTGACTTAACTGCATCCAGCGTGGATGACTTCAACCATTGCTGACAAAGCTTCCCCACGCTGTATGTAGTTATAATATCAGCATGTTCTGGCGAAATGTAACGAGGGCCTGCCCTACTAGTCCTGAACCCCCCTGAAGAGGTGACAAAACGTTGATGACACTTATTAGTGTATACAGGCCATAATAACCACCCGCCCGGATGTAACGATGAAGTGTTAAGCGTACCATTCTGGACCCAATGTGTAAATTCACTAAAAGTAGCATTCACATAGTGCTGCCAGTTGTTTAATTTGGAAGGGACAGGTATACTAGGCAAATTCAACTCTCTAATTGTCGCCAAGCCCAAACAGCTAGTCTGTTGTACTGTGTCATTGAGGAAAATCATCTGCACAGGGATAATGCATGCTCTAAATAATGTATCCCTGCCTTGCATCTGCCAATTTTTCGTACCCCAAACACTTTTCAAGTCAACAGTCTTAAACCAGTATTCATACCCCTCGACCGAAAGTTTAGATTCAAACAAATTGGAATACAGCAATTTAGTATCGGTCAATAACATTTGCTTATTAGAATACGGAGTAACCTTAAAATAGTAAGACCTAGCATTTCGTTGATTATGCCCAGAAAAACATGCAAATTTATCATAATACGTTTTCGAACTCCCTTGTGGGGGAGTCGAGCAATGTTCCCATTGCACATAATTAAATATGGACTTAGGGCTACTAGCTTTATGAATAAAGTGGTGTCCATAATAGTTGTAGCAAAACATGTCACCATAATTATCTCTAAATTGGTAAGCATCTTCATCGTCATAGACAGTATAATATTGCAAATCTGTCAGCATAGCATCTACTGTCTTCACATCCCAATCATCAGAAACAATGCCTGGTATAACAATATCATTCATTGATAACTTGAGGACACACGGTATTTGAATCAATTCAGTGGGACCATATATATCAAACAATACTGTATCCCACACAATCCCATCCGGAATCGGTATTGCAGAAATGTTTACATTGGACAAGTCTCTTCGAACCATATGTGACGAAAAATGTGGTTTCAACACAGTCTCCACGTGCTCAATGTCAGATCGATCAGGAAGAAAATGACCATGTATTACCAGAAAAAAAGTAACCACAAATCCCAACCATAAAAAAGAGTCATTACAGCCATAAAAAGCCACAAATAGTTCCAAGGAAAAACAAAATACGTGCGTTTAAGCCAACACAGCAGCTTACGTGGACCTCGGACAGAAGACATCGAGGACGAGGAGTTGGACACTGCATCATCAGTGTCGTTGAAGCAGCCAGAGGCAGTTCTTGCAAAAGGTGCAACTGTGAACAAAGAAGCAGATGGAGGCTCACGCCTAGGCATGCTATAAACCACATGTTCAGAAACATCAGTAGAACGTACAGCAACTTGATCAAAAGATTCCATATTAATCGTCGTCTGTGGAACAATCGCAAGATCATCATCCACCCTCCCCAAGCTCGGAGAGGAAACAGCGTCAGTGTAAATCATCTGCAGCGGGACTTCTTCCCCAGTAGTGAGAGGGATTCCGGAACTACTGGGTGTCCCTCTTGGTCTGCTGTGCAGAATCAGCCACATGTTGTAACTTGACATTATCAATGGAAACAAAGCGATTTCCTTTGGCCCCTCGCAGCGGCGGTAAAATCACAGTTCTCGTGCCGCTTACCCCCAACACAGAGACAGGTGCTCGATAAGAAGGACCAAATTCTTTCCTTACTGCGACCTTTTCACGCACTAGATCCCCAATCCTGGGTATCCAACCAGTAGGTGTTACTGGCTCATCCTTAATTCCTGAGGAGGCAGCACTGGCAGAAGAGTTATCTTCACGTAATTGTTGTAAATCCTGCAAAACAGTGACACGATCATTTATGTCAAAGGGCGTATCTGCCGCCTCCACACCAGGACCATCTAGATCAGGAACATACATTCGTGTTCCAAACAGGCCCTCATATGAAGTACGACCCCCCCAGCGACCGTCTAGACAAGTTATTAAGTGCTCTCTGTACTCCATATAGGTGGGCTAGCCAACTACGACCCGTACCTATAACCCTGGCCGTTAAGGATTGCTTTAAATCACGATTTAAACGCTCCACGACAGAATTTCCCTCGGGATGAAATGGAGACGAGAATTGGAGCTGGACCCCCAACGAAGCTATGGTGTCCCTGAATGCCTTAGAGGCAAAAGCAGGGCCCTGGTCCGAATGAAAAGCCGCAACTGCAAATGTATCGACAAAGATGCGCAAATCTTTAATAACAGTCCGAGCGTCAGCCGAGCGTTGTGGCCAGACCCACACAAATCTGGAGCACGAATCTACAGCAACCAAAATATATTTGTATGCACTATCTGGTGTCAGCGGACCACAATGATCCAAGTACACACACTGTAAAGGTTTATTTGAAATCAGAAGGGGCGTCTGCTGCGGGCGCCTAGCCGATGAAGCTTTAATCTGCTGACAAACGTCACAACAAAGGACATATTGCTTTGTCTCTTTATATAGACCAGGCCACCAGTAACAAGCCTGTAAAAGTGAAATCTGGCAGCCACACCAGCATGTGCAGACGCCACCCCCTCATGTGCTGCAGAAATGAATCGAGGTCTCTCAATTTTATTGGGTAGTTCACGTACACCAATGCCTGGAATATTAACAACAGCATTCAGCGCACTACTCAAGCAGTAACTATATTTAGAAGGAAATCCTTTAGGAAATGGCGTGCCATCAGCCGTAGCTTTTATGGCTGCTGAAATCTCTGTGTCTGGTTTGGAACTCGAACGAGTCACTGCGGCCACAGTGGCGACAGCCACTGCTGATTTTGCGGCTTCATCAGCCAAAGTATTCCCAGCAACGTGTATTCCAACGCGCTGATGTCCAAGTGTATGTACAACATGGACCTTAGGAAGCGTCTCCTTCAGATCCGCAACCTTACCCCACAACAATTTGTGTTTAATGGTGTTGCCTTTAGAATCTCTGAACCCATTTATCTTCCAATAGTGTAGATATTCATTGAAAGACTGTACACTGTAGTAGGTGTCACAGACCAGCAAGATTAAAATCGCCGGATCCGCGTGCTCCAACGCTAGCAATAGAGCTTTGAGCTCAGCCAGCTGTGCCGTGCAATCTCCCAAGGTTTTAGTATAAGTATGACGGGGGCAGAACACTTCCCCCTCCATCGTGCCGCTCACCACCGCACATGCAGCAGAATACTGCTGTTTAGTCCCAACCGCTGGTTGCTCAGAGCCATCAGTATACATGACCACTTGATATTGGTCAATAGGCAATGTGCCAGCAGGGACTGGGTACTCTATTTCATATTGAAGAAATTCTTGAGTCTGCAGTTTAGGGTCAAATATGTAATCTACATCAGTGGCTGTCAAAGACGCAGCCCATTGAATCCATCGCGGGTGTAAAGCTTTCGAATTAGGAACACTCGCTTTTGTAACAGCCGTCTAAGGCCGGAATCGGGGAAACAACAACTATACGTTGTCCCTGGGCAAGCGGTCTTTCTTTAATCACAGCCATCTGTACTGCAGTGAGTATTTTTTCAGTCTGTGCAAATCGTTGTTCTGCAGCAGAATACAAGTGGGACTTGTATGCAATCAGGACTGTCTCACCCTCATTAAAGGTGACATAAGTAAACCTAACAGCCCAAGGTATCACCCTGATGACTAAATGTGTCTTATTGTCCCGTGTGTGTAAGTGTTTAACTGCTAAGAGATCAGTCTGCCAATCTCGTAGGACATGTGTATGCTCAATCGTCCAAAATCTACTCGAAAAATTCAGACGAATCAACTCGTATAAGGGTTTTATACGCGTAGCATAATCAGGAATGTAAGTTCTGCCAAAATTTAGAAACCCCAACAATGACTGGAGCTTCCGAACCATATTAGGAGGCTGCAATAAAGCACATTTCTCCAAAAAATGTGGCGCTAAGCTCTTGCCCTCACTCGACAACTCATATCCCAGGAAAATGATGCTGAGGAAGGCAATCTTTGATTTCTTAAAATTAAACTTATAGCCAATATCAGCAAACCCCACAACAATGCGCGATACACGCCTTAGATGTTGCAGAATCTCATCGTCTGTCAGATATATGTCATCAACATATGATAACGCTTCAGGGTCCAACTCGTGCAGCATTTCAGTCACACGAGCCGAAAACAGTCCGAGGCTATTCTTATACCCCTGAGGCAAACGACAAAACTTTTTCTGAGAGCCAAACGCACTGAAACTGGTATAGTCCCGACTTTCGGGCGCTATATTTTGGCAGAAAAATCCATTCGAGATATCTAACGTTGTTTTGTATTTCTTACGTACTATATTATTCATAAGCGCTGCGCTATGTGAATTTTGTATTGCATATGTGCGTGTATGACTATTCAAATGTCTGTAATCCACCACTATCCTATATGAATGGTCCGGTTTAGCAACCGGAAATAAGGGATTATTCATCGGCGAGACACAGGGCTCAATTACACCCTGGTACTCCTATTGTGTAAGAATTTTCCTAATCGATACCCTTGCCTCAAATTTGATAGGATACTGCGGCTGTGGCTGAGGTTCGCCCTTTATTGGAATTACATGATAAGGTGATTGTCTATCCCACCCCACGTTATTTCTATTTAGGGCGGGAGCCTGTGCTAGAGCCCATGTTTTACTATAGGACTCTGCTAGTTCTCTCGGAACAAGTGGTGAGAAGGAAGGTGCAATAACCTCCTCCCCAACCGGACAGTCGCGAACAAAGTCAGGTGGCCAATCCTGTTCGGCCAGCAGAACATCATATGATTTTACCACATGGTCCCAAAAGATGGCGTGTACAATGCGGTCAATGTCCCCTTCTAATCGCAGAGTCACTTGATATACTCTATCAGGATCAGAGACTCGCATATCCGCCGTTTCGACTTGTATGAAGTAATCAGTTGCTTTCACCTCCAGATGCTCTAGAAGACTCCAGCGAACTATTGTGACCTCTGCCGCGCTGTCTAACAGTGCTAACGCCCATGTCTTGTTCGTCAAGAGTACTCTCTTCTTGAGCGGCATGTCTAACTGAGACTGCTGCCACTTTCTTCTTTTTAAATTGCTTTTTTTGTTGCAGCGGTTTCTCTTCTTGTTTAATAGAAACCTCCGCCGAGCGTTGTGAATCCTGTCTTGGTTTCACGTACTCCGTCCTCCGCTCTGACCGCCCACCTCTCTCACTTCTCTTCTCTGAGGAGCCCTGAAAGGAACGAGATTGGCGTGTATCAGTATATTGATATCTATCAGGCGTCTTCAAATTATCCCTATTCCTGAGATTATACCTATTCTGCGGGGTCTCCGATTGCGGAGACTGTCCCCCATCTTTTTTAGGTGTTTGCTGTTTCTTTTCCCAGCGCTTTTTAGTACCCTCAGGTTGCTGTTGTTTAGCATTATCTTTATTATTTTTACCCTGCAATTGGGGTTTTTGCGGTCTAGCCCCTAGGCTATCGCGACCAATACTGGAATAGGTCTCTGCTATTATTCTCGGAAGTTCCCGCTCCTGATTAATCTGCGGAACATCCCGAAGACGCATTCGCACTGCTAGTGCTACTGCCTCTCCCTTGAGATTACTCAAAATAATAGAAGAAACTGTGGCAAAATTGCCCATTAACTGCATGCCCAAATCTAAGGCAGGGGCAGCCCCATATTCATCTTGAATCTGTTTAAGCACTTCCGGTAAATTAGCTAATGTCGGTGTACCGTGTGCCGTAGTATAGAGCGCGGCAAACACCGTGCCCCAGGTATTACAAAGGTCCACCGGAGGAACCATCCCATACGGCAAACACATCATCAATATTCTATGTTTATCCTGAGGTCCCGTATGGGGAAACACTGCTTCCAGCGTATTAATTTTTTGCGTCAGCCAAAATGGAGTTTCCTCTCGTTTAGCCGGTACCTTACCCATAACTGAGTGTACAGTGGCCGGATTGATACCCGGAACCACCGCCTGTGGGTGCGCCAGAGCAGCACGCGCTGCGTTTGTATTTAGTGTCTGCATGACAAACTGAACTAATCGTCTATATGTAGCCATTAAGTCTGTATATAAACGACGAACTTCAACCACTGTCAATTGAGCAGCCGCAGGATGAGGTGTATATGTAGCCAATAACGGCCAGGTAGGACCATCATTACTCAGTGGACCTAACCTAACTTGTGCTACTGTGTGTGGGAGGGCGCCAGCACTGGTGAGGTCAGATGTGAGAGCATTCAGGGCTTGTTTAGACGATTCAAGGTGTTCCATGGTCACTTTTTTGTTCTATAGGTGCGATCCAAGTCTTGGCTCTGTTGACTAACAGTAGAGCAGCAGGAACTAAATTCATAGCTGTATACCAGAATTGTTTTGAACACCTTGGGTTTCATTATGCCATTGTGGGAGTAAGTCCATATCTTTTCACCACAAAGCAGCTAGGGCACACCTTCCCTTTGTAGCATCCCAACACTGGAAAAGCAGAGTTACAGAATACAAAAAAGTTGTGGTTGGAATGCTTGAATTAATCTCAGACACTGGTAATTACTTGGGGCCACATTCCAGTTCGTCATTATTTTGCACACCTAGCCACCTCAGTTTGGACCACTATACAAATCAGTTTTAACCCTGCTCCATTAGGAACAGTTCAGCCTGAATTGCCAGGCCAGGTCCTCCCTGAATCTAAACAAAAGCAACCCGACTGCTCTTGCTCTTATTAGGCTCATCAGTCAGGTATGGCTTGGTTTTAGTGGCACTTCTTGTAAGCATTCAACGTCAGACAATACTTCTGTAACTGAGATGGATTACATGGAGAGAAAAATGGCTAAACTCCACTTTCCCCCACAGAATAAAACACCATGAAAACCAATAAGATTATGCACATTCACGTGGGTTAGCAGGAACGTCTATAAAAACGACCGATCCCTCACTTCATTAACCACTGTAGATAAAGCTCTCACTGTAGAAGCCATATCACTCACACTGAAATCCGATTCTGGAAAATCCCTCTAATTGCAGACTTCATTCTTTGGTCAATAATATAAAAGTATGAAGTGACCAAGAACTTGACCAACACTGCACTGTACAAAAACTGTAATGTAGCTTGAGTCGTGCTCCATAAAGCCATCACAGATAATAGTACTAGCACTGACAATGGTACAGAAGCCACATTATTCCCATATTCAGAAAATGCTTCCAGGGAACTTCTTTCCCACTCCTACATGCAAGAAAATCAGAGTACTGGCAAGTATGGTGAACCATTACCCTCTGATCAATTTTGTCCCATTCAGTGGAAGCGTATTGAAATGGACAACATGCTTTGTGATGTGAGCCTTTAAAATCTTTGCTAAGTTAAATGAGAAAAATACAGAGTTGCCACTCTCATTGCATTGACATTTTCTGGTTGACTGGGCAGATATTAAATAACGTCCCCAATTTTCACCTTTTGGGAACTTTGCATAGAGTTGCCACTCTCCATGCATTGACATCTTCTGGTTGACTGGGCATATATTAGATAACGTCCCCAATTTCCTCCTTTCAGGAACTTTGCATAGCTTCAACACATTTTATTCTGTTGCATGTGCAAACTTAGTTGTCTGCACTTGCTACTGTAGGGCTTCATTACGAGCTGTTTTTTTTTATATTCTGAGGGAACCAGTAGGGTACGTTACTGGGCATATTGGAATTGAAGATCTGCAGACTTGCCATGGGCCTGGTAAATTTTACCCAGGGCTTCATCTGCATAAAGCAATCATAACCTCTGTGTTAAACTCTGGTGAAAATGAGAGATTACCCGGGTAATCAGGCCCAGAAATACAAATTTCTCCTGTAACATCTTGTTTATCAGGAAACCGTTGGGTTCAGGCTGCAATCCTAGGTAAGGATACACCCCTGGAATTACTGGTACCGCTAGTGTCTGCAACTCTGGGTATGTGGAACCCATACCACCAAATTTGGGGCATTTGTTATGTGGCCCTGCCAATGGAAATGAGACAATCCCAACACAACCCCATTATGTGATTAGGGATAAATCATATCACCACGTTTGGAATTATATGCAGATTTTTTCCTATGCAAATTAAAATTTTGCATAGCTGTGCAGTGCACAATGGCATTGTGTGGGACATGAACACTAATGGTTGTCTATAGATTATATTCTCTGCAGAACCATTTTTAGTGTTAACGATTCATCTGACATAAGTTGTCCCGAACCAAAAACAATGGCAATTTATGCAACGTTTCAAAGTTTTATATAGTGACCATCTACAGATCATAAGAAAAGCTTCACAACTTCGACAAAAACCTCTACCTATTATGGATGATTGCCCAATTCCTAAAAACATAAGATCTTTACTCCTATAGTCTAATGCATGTGTTTGGCGTTCATTTTTGTTACATATTTGACATTTGCAATGGATTGCAGGACTACTTCTAGGATGTGGCAGCTCCCATGCAAAAACATGCTCAAAGAACATGCTCAAACATACAAATGTAGCATATCTGCATTTATGCATATGTGAATAACTTGACGGAAAAATATTTGTACAGCAGAGAAGATCTTTTCTGTACCAGTCAGTCAGCCTTAGGCTGTTCCCTGCTAGCTCCGATGCTGTAAAGATTCTTCGGGTTTCTTTAGTCTTTAGCAGAGTAGAAGAAATGCTTAAAGTGGTGGTTCTCCCACCCTGCGAAACCTGTGGTTTGCTAACCCCCATTTAGAAGTGTGGCAATGTTGGAGTGTAGCTTTTATAAATAATTTTAACGTGATATGCTTGCAAAATAATGTACAACGAAATTGCAGAGAGTACTAATGTACGCGTTTGAAATGTGCCCACGGGGAGTGGCCACCCATGTATACGATGATTAATGAAATTAATTAATATTGGATTATTAATGTATTAATGTATAATTCTGTACCAGCAGTAAGAGTTATATGTTAAGATTTTGCTAATTTAATCACTAGGCCTTAGTTAGCAAGAGTCTGGGCCTAGCTGCCTTGTCTCATATTAACTGTGTTTTTCTAACGTGCAATGTGCTGTCCTCCTAAAGGACGTGTAGCTGTACTTTTCCAGAGGCTGGAGATGTGTGTGTAACCGTAGTAAATTCTTTCTCATGAGACCCGACTTGCTCAAGGAGACATTCTTGTTGAATGCAACAGTTTAATTTGCAACAGGTACAAGGTCGCCCAAACTGGTTAAGACAATGGAGCTACTGACTAAAGTAAGGAGTGTTACTTCTTCTACTTGACATTCTACCCGTTGAAGACGTAAATCACAGGAGCCAATAAACTGCATGAGAACTGTCCTAAGTGAAGATTTTAGTAAGGCGACCAGCAGATCATTGGATAGAGATAATGGTGCACCAAATACTGACCAATGGAAAATTAGAGACTTGTCTGGCAAATCCAATTTAACGACGTGGTCGAAAAGAGAAATCAGCCAGTAGAGGAGCACCCCTGCTGTTACTCTGACATTCCGTCCTTACATTTGCTGCTTTGATTCTTCAAACCATCCTCACTTTGTTTTGCCCGATACCTATTTCTTCTCCTCCTTATGAGGGAAGAACTTTCTGCCTTGTTTGCTGAAACTTTGCGGTTCTATCCTGGCTGATGGCGAATTGACTGCTGTCCTGAGGACGAAGACTGATTCTGTATGCTGACCCATTACGGAGGGTGACTATATCATAATGAAATTGTAATTGTCTGTTTGCCTTTTCTTTCTAGGTACCAACTGCTCTTTTGACAGAGACCATAGTTAGATGTTTTCCAAATTTGTGTTACCAAATTGTTTTGCATTAAGCCCAACATGCTGATGCTAATTAGAGGTTAGTTAAGGAAGTTCACGATTAAAATTGAGTGCAAATAGACAAATAACTGAATCCTTGCTTTGTTGAATAGATGTGCTAATGATATTCTGCTAAAGTTGATTCATGTTGACGTTGTGCTTTGTTCTAATGTTCATGATTTTTGCTTTGATGAAGTCTTATTCGAGTTGCCATATTGTGACATTATTAATGTGTTTTCTGGTATTGAGACTAATAAACGTACTAGTAGAGTGTAATAAATAGGGAATAAATATCATAAACCTTACTAAATTCTGTGTGGTCATTTGTGACCGGAAGGTCATGTGATGTTTCGCTTCTTATGAATGCAATTTACTCATTTGATTGATTTGTTACTGTGAATATTGATGAGGTTGTTGCTCTAGTGACTTACATGCCGAATAGATATCTCGCTTTAAGGTGTCTCCAATCAGGGTCACAAGGTTCATCTGCCTAAAACGAGTCCCCGTGCAAGTAAAGTACCTAGGTCGGGACTCGTTATCAGCAACCACTGGGTTACTGTCAGTGGAGCCTGAGCTGGCTCTGTGAGCAGTAGCCCCTGAATCAGCAGTGCATCCACCACAGGACTATAACCAATTTTCGCGACCCATGTCTGCCATTCAATGGTAACTGAAAGGGCCTAAACGACACTATTGCACATGCTCATGACAGGATTAAATATCAAAATACGTTTAGTTTGGAAGTGCAATTTGAAAACGTGTTATAACATAGAAATTAAATATTTTATGGGCTTTACCTACTTTACAAGTCATAGCAACCTTGGAACACACACTCCACAACCATGTGGACAGTTTTTCTCATGTAAATTACATTACAATAGTATGTGAGCAAATTTCTTTGCAAGTTTATATTCTCTTAAGAGAAGCCATTCACACTTTAAAAGCCGCCTTAAGTGTCCAAATAGCTTTTTGAGAAGAGCCCCAGTGGTTGGCATACTAATAGATGCAAAGGTCTGGAAACTGTCCAATGCAAAGTGAACTACCAAACTTACTCTTCTCCTTTTTCCGATGCTTTTGCTTGTTTAGGTCTGTCTTGACAACACGGCTGTTTGGCCTATTGTTACCAGTTGTTTTTAATTATACATAGAATGGGTTGTGGTTCCACCCATAGGATTATTTATCTTTTACTTCATACTATTGCTTGTTTGCTCTATCATTTCCCCTCTCATGTGGAGCTTTGGTTGCACTGCATCAGTGACAAGTTTTATATATCAAAAGTAAATTTAATCGCATACATTGAAATATTTATCTAATTGATTCGATGTACACAGAAATCAATCTTTTTTTTGCAAGGTGCAGGCGTTTCTTTAATAATTTAGTCAGGACTCAAAATGTGAGCCCGACCTATGGCTTTACCTGTGCTGGTTTTCTGGATATATTAGCCATCATATTGTCTGTCCTGCTCGAGTAGCGATACCGACAAAATAATTTAGTTTCATTTGCTGCCAAGCAAGTTGTTTTACGGCAAGTAGTAATAAACAGGAACAAAAAAAGATATTGCATTTCCGCACGGCAGAAAATATTGCAGACCAGCTTTTTTTTTTTTTTAAGGACGGGTTAAATCTTATTATATTGTCAGATTTTGTTTATGCCAAGGGTTCGCTAAAGATTAACTTTTGTCTGTCAAATCGCATTAATAGCATCAGGCCTCAATTAATCAGATTGTGGAAACAAAGAAGGCATTTTGCCTGCACAATCTCTGGAAGGCCATACACTCGAATCTCTCTTTGCCTGCTCTTTTTCACTATTATTTCAGTACAGATTAAGAAAGAGTCCCTGGATTCTGTGTTTTTAAAAGAGCGCTCTGACCACTGCACTTCTTCACAAGATAAGGGTAAAATGACATTTACAGAAATACTTAGCTATCTCCCCAACAACCCCGCTCCACTGTAAAGTCCTTGGTAACAGCCTGGAAATCCCAAAGAAGGAATGTGGCCCTGAAGTTGGTGTGTGCGTGGATGGTGAGTGATTATGGCCTCCAAACTACACACTGCTCATTAATCACAGGCCGCGATAGGCAATGGCTGCAGAGCCCTGATGAAAGGGGCCCGGAATAATGCCCCCTAAAGCATGTTTAACATGCAGCCCTTGCCTGAGCAGATATGGAAAAGGGTTGGGATAAGTTAAAAAAAAAAAAAAAAACATCCCCTTTTAGGAAAGAAAACTTCTACTTATCTCTGATTTGCATTCAACCCGTCCTGAATAGTCCTTAAGCCTGTTATTTGATTCATTTTGGTGCTAGGCCTCATCACAAAGCTGGGTTGAAGAAAAAATGGTAACCGTCCAGGGCCTCGCGCGGTGTATGACCTCGAAACCCCCTGTCTTTTCTTGTCACTTCTATGCCATTCGTGCAGTTGAACTCAACCAATTTGAAATGCTGACCCCGTCCATAGACAACCGTATTCTCCTTGAGTGAAAGAAAGGGCCACGGCCTGCGGGCCACTCAAGCGAAAGATGGCAAGAAAAGAGAAAAGTGGTTGACTCGTAAATCAATTTTCACAGCCCACCCAACCGACCCCTTCACAAATCCAACCCCGCCCCTCCACACGCATTGAATTCATATAAAAAGTGAGATGAATTAAATGGCTGAGCAAAACTCAGATAAGACGAAGATTTTAGAAAAGTAAAATATTTCCTAAAAAAATCAGTGATGAATACCACTAAAATTGTTGTTCGTATGCGGTGCATATGGTGAAAAACAAAAATAACCGATAGGGACTTTACATTCAGGAAGGAAGAGGCGAAAACGACTTCTGAAACGAATCGCAGTGTGAGAATAGTCAAATTAATCTGTGAAGAGAGCCTCAATAATTCTGCAACAATTGTGTCGAATCTGACAAAAACATCCAACAAAATCACAGGGGGCCCAGCAAATAGACACGGGTGTCGTCTTTTGTGTTATGTTATTCACAACAGCCTTTGCATGGTTTCCGGTGTCTGACCATGAGCAGCAATTTAATATGCCAGGAAGATGAACATTAAGGGGCAAAATAGTGCTAGAGGTTAAACATTCCCTAGAATATTTCCAAAACTGACAAAACAACAAACCATGCACAACGAACCATGCGTGGCCTTCGACCAGTGCGTGCAGATCGCTGTATGAGTGATAGAAAGAAAACTCAATTTGGAACCTCTGCAATATTTGTCACAGATCTGCCTGAAAAGTGTTTCCAGTGATGATTTGTAGGGGACGCATGTCTGAATTAAATAAGTATTATTCTGAAGTCATATTTGTGTCAAAGCATTTTATTATATTACTCAACTTTCATAACGTTCATAACTTGCTACAAATAATTCAAGTGCAATCCTTTGTTTTTAAAGTGTTCTTGTTTAAGTGTGGCTTTGAACATGCACACCTACAGTCACACCAGTGTGGTTCTCGCAAGCTATGGCCAAGACCACTGCCCTTTCTGAGGATTTGCTGGAATCCTTTTGGTTTCACAGAGTACTTAGAGGTATACTCCTTACCACATGCAAATACTTTGCACAATGATATATTGATTTGAGGTTGTGACAGTGTGGAGTTTCCAACCAAACAAAGCCATCAAATGCACATTTTCCACAATTTACTGAGCAATGTAAAGAGAGCAAAGATAGAAAGTAGCTCAATAAAATAATAAGAGCTGTTTAGGGACATAGTTATGCATCACCGTGGATGACGTCGAACAGAGTCACCACTGACTCTCCCTCCAGAGAATGATACACTAATGCAAGCAAATGAGTTGCCCCACATTTTGTCTGGTAAACTCTAAATCTAAATGGGAGAAAACCCACTGCAGATGACTGTGTTTATCACTCTGTTAGTCAGGATGCTTATGTTCTGTTGCTCAGAGCTGCCAGACGTTACAATCAGCATCAGACCCTTCTGACCCGACTCTGGGTGGCGTGTCCTTCTCACTGAAAGAGTCACATTGTTTACACTAAAAACTCTGGCTTTGTTCACCAGAAGCCAGAAGAGCCACTCCATTATTTCACTCGTAGATACTGGCAGTAGTGTTCCACCTTTGTCAAGTGTGCCAGTGTAATGCAGGCCCCACTCAGGTACTAGTAGGGATGACATTGTACAGACAATGATGGAAATGCCAGTTTGAACAATGGAACAATATTTGTCTAGTGGGTTTGTGACGTGAGGGATTCCTACCTTGCTAAAAGGTATTTATTTTTGTTTGCAGTTTCATGCCTTTGCCAGGTTCCACCCATGTTAGGTATTAATATATTACAGAATGTCGGTGTCCTTATATTCTTGTTTTCTGTTTAAATTTAATAACAGTTCATCATTTTGTAAAGAGAGACCAATAGTGTGAATCGCCAATGGGTACTGATGAATGTTTCGTTGATTCCGCTTCTTCAGAATCTGCGTGGTGTTTCCTACCTCTCTTCGGGCACAGAACTGTATTCTTTTTGATAATGCTTGCCAGGAAATATACTTCCATCTTGGAGAAAAGGCTCAACATCACTTAACTGCAAACACCAGGGTCCTCTGCAGGGAGATTACACAGGGCCGGCAGATGATACGATGTGGAACTGGTCAAATATGTTTCTTAGGGCAATAATCTTCCAATAATTTGGCGTTTTATCCTTGAAAGTTTGTCATTCTAACTATCTCATGAGAAAAACCCTAACGAGAGCCAATTTGCATTTACATTGTCCACCTTTGGTGTGACTGTGGAAGTCTAAGAGGGCTTTGAGTTACAAACACCTGCCTTAAATTGCATTCTTCATTCTAAATAGGACTGTGTCAAATGTGTGCCTGGAAAGCCTGCGTAGGTTTTGTTCATGTCACCAGCTTGATTAATGTGCATCTTATTATTGCATTTTTTCAGTACATACATACAGCGTGGCAAGACCCCTCCAGCTATGTTTGCTGTGTATAAATGCATACGAAAAACTGTAACACGTATCACACAGCAGTGAAGAATGCTATAAGACAGAGACGAATAATTAACTGTAGGTGGTAAATACCTCAATTGTGCATCTCAGTTGTACCTACCCCAATTTGTGCTATAATCATCAAAGCACTAAGGGCCAGATGTAGCAAAGATTTTTCCCCAGTCTGTGTATATGGAAAAAGTGTTTGTACATATGGCCCTAAATGCTGTATGGCTTAAAGTGTGACATTTCCACCGCAGAGGGTACACGTTGACAATACAATGGCCAAACTACAGACAAGGGGCTGGGATAATCGTCACACTACAATCAACTGCAATGAACTTCAGCATTACACATAATACTCGCTACATTAACTAACCTCCTACAAACTCAATCTTCATGAAAAGAATACTGGAACACCAAGTAAAAGAGTTACAAGGCCAAGCCAATGGCAGATGTGCACTAAAAGAGGACCAGTTAACATAAAATAACATTAAGGGCAATTAAGGTCCTTGTGCCAGCTCCCCCTTTGCATCATCTCTGGCGTAGCTGCCAGCGCTGCCTCCTTCTGACCTGCAGCTCTCCCTGACATACCTCTCCTGCCCATGTGCCCCTCCGTTCTGTACTGTTAGTGCTTGTTTTCCCCTTTGTCACTTACTGTTGTATCTGTTAACCCCTTGTTAGTGCTCTGTTTCTCCACTCCTCTGTCACTTACATGTATGGTCTCCATTCTATGCACCCTTGCATAGTCTGTGATAGTTCTTAGTTATTTTTGCAGCCACTCCATTTTCCTGCTGCTCCCTTCCCACCCGTCTCTTGCCAGCAGCTGGTCCCACCCACTGCCATCCATGTCCCCTCCACCCCCATGACCTAGTTAATGGAGACCGCAGCATGACTCCACTGAGTAGGTCCTAGTGCCAGCTCCCCCTTTGCATCATCTCTGGCCTAGCTGTCAGAACGCTGTCTCCTGTGGACCTGCGGCTCTCCCCAATGTGCTGCTCCTGCCCCATGTGCTCTTTCTATTCAGTACTGTTAGTGCTTGTTTTCCCCTTTGTCACTTTAATGTTATCATTTAATATTGTAACTGTTAACCCCTTGCTAGTGCTTTGTTTCTCCACTCTTCTGTCACGTGTATAGTCTCCATTGTATTCACCCTTGTATTGTATTTGCATTTCTGTCCTTTATGTAGTTCTTCATTGTTTTTGCAACCGCTCCATTTTACTGCCACCCCCTTCCCACCCCTTTCTCTCCACCTGCTGCCATCCGTGCTCCTCCCTCCCCCAAGGCCTAGTTAATGGAGGCAGCAGCATGGTTACACTGCTGGCGTGAATGATACCTTGCTTGTGCCCGTCCATGCGTGGACCATGCCCAGTACCAGGAATCTCAGCCCTCCTGCCATCCACTGGTACTCCTCCACCAAGCTCCAAGCCCTGGGCCCCACATGCGACAACTGCTGTACCTCCTCCCCAGGCACAATTGAAGGACCTTTCATCTTCCAACAATGAGCTTCTCATGCAAAACAGAAAAGACTGCCCACACAGGAACCTCCGCCACACCCCATGAAAGAGTTTGAGTGCTCCAGAACCGCTTCAATTCATTCTACTCAAATCCAGGTCCGTCTGTAAACATGACATGGAAATCTAGGACACCATCACAACCCTCAGCCCGACATAATCTTCATCATAAAGACATGGCTCAGCTCCTCCTCAAACCCTGATATAGCCACCACTACACTGAACAGCTACAATATGATACACGAGGACCGCACAAGCCAACACGGGCCACCCATCCCCATCATCCACAGGAAACCATCCATTGTATCACCACTGAGGACGACCCCACACCTATCATAAACACCTCAACTTCCAACTTCCAACCAATACTAAGATGACCATCAGAGGCATCCTCGTCTACCAACCCGCTGGACCCTAACCTACCTTCTGCAATTCCATTCTCAACTTCATCACCCCCTTAGCCATCGACTCCAAACACTACATCCTACTCAGTGACCTCAACTTTCACCTCAGCACCCCCAATAACGCCAATACCACCACCATCTTGGACAGCATGAACAACATCGGCCTCACCCAACTGGTCTCAGACCCCACTTATGAAGAAGGACACACAGTAGACCCGATCGTCACATCCATTGAAAGAGTCAAATATAGCCATACCACAGAACTCAACTGGTCTGACCACTCCATCATCCACTTCACCATCGCAGGCACCCAGGTCAGCACAGCCAAGCCCCTAAGCATCTCCCACCGCAGCTTGAGCAAAGTGACGAAGACCCAGTGGACACAGGAGCACAGCACTATCCAGCCCGAAGCCACACCAGACATAGAGCAGACCATCCAGACCTTTGCCACCTGGATCACCAAATGTGTCAACAGAGCCAAAAATATGTAGTCAGCCAAAACCAACAAAGCCTCAAGTCAAGCCAGCTGGTATACCCTAGAACTCAGAACCCTCAAGTACAACCGCAAACGATTAGATAAACAGTGGTGCACCACCAAAAACACCTCTGACCAATCTACCTACAAATCAGCCCTAATAAACTACCACCAATGCATCAAGGACACTAAGAGAGAAGCCGTCATGAACCGCATTGAAACCAGCACCAACCGCACAATGGAACTCTTCAACACAGTCAAAGAGTTCTCCAACGTTTAAAGAGAACCCTATCTGCCCTTCCCAGGAACTCTGTGACACCCAATCGGGCTGTTTCCACAGAATGATAGCCACCATCTACAACAACTTTGACCCACAACCCACCTAGATCAACCTCAACAACCTGTACCCACCCACGCACACCAACCAAGCAATGACAACTTGGACTCCGCTCCCCATGCAGACCACTGCAACCATCATGACATGCATCTACTACGGGGCACCTACTGACTCCTGCAGCACCACTTTTTCAACCTGTAACTAAACAAATAGGCACAGAACTCACCTACATCCTCAACACCTCCATCACTAAGGCAACCTTCCCCAACATATAGAAACACCAGTGGTGTAACAAAACTTGAGACCCCCACCCCTGCAGAGTACAAGGAGGGACCCCACCGCGACTCACCGAGGAGCAATCAGGCTAGGGTACTGTGTTGAGGGGACACCCCCACACTGTGGAGGCTTCAGGGGCCGTTGTTACGCCACTGGGAAACAAGCAGAGGTCAGACCCCTCCTGAAGAAGTCCTCCGCAGATTGCAGTGAACTTAAATATTACTGCCCCATCTCACTGCTCCCATACCCTACCAAAGTCCTGGAATACCAGCTCCGGAATACCTGTAGAGAAACAACTTGCTTGACTACTCCCAATCTAGCTTCTGCACCAAACACAGCACTGAAACTGCCTTGTTCGCAATCACAGATGACATCAGATCCCTCCTTGACCATGGAGAGACAGCAGCACTGATCTTCCTTGACTTAGTAGCAGCATTCAACACTGTTTCCCACCATACCCTCATCAACAGGCTCAACAGCATCAGCGTCCAGGGAAATACCCTCAAGTGAATCACCTCCTTCCTTACAGGACAAACATAGAGAGTCTGCCTACCACTCTTCAACTTTGAACCAAAGAGCATCATTTGCGGCATACCCCAAGGATCTTCTTTCAGCCCCACGCTATTCAATACCTACATGAACCCTCTTGGTGACACTGTCAGATCCCACGGACTCACCATTATATTCTAAGCCGATGATACACAACTTGTCCTCTCACTCACCGAAGACCCCTCCACCACCAGAACAAATTTTCACAATGCCATGACACTGTCGCCGAGTGAATGAGAATCAACTGCCTTAAGCTCACCTCTGAGAAAATGGAAGTGCTGATCTTCGGGAAAAACACCTCCATACGGGACAACAGCTTATGGCCATCCAAGCTCGGCCTTACACCCACCCCAGCAGACACCGCACCCAACCATGGCCTCATCCTCAACAGCAAACTTACCATGAAGCGCCAAATCAATGCAGTCTCCTCCTCATGCTTCCACATCCTCCGCATGCTCCACAAAATTTTCAAATGTTTCTCCGTCGACACTAGGAAGACAGTCACCCAGGCCCTTGTCACAAGCCAGCTAGACTATGGAAAAGCACTCTACACCAGGTCTATGCACTCTATTCTCCACCCAACGCCTCAAGAGCCTCCAGACTATACAGAACAGCAGCTAGAATCATCCACATGGGACCACGTCTTTCCCAACCTCAGAAACCTCCAGTGGCTCCCTAACCAGAAGCGATGCCAGTTCAAGATTCTTACATTTGCCTGCAAAGCGCTACACAACCAGGGGCTGCCCTACATCAACCACCAAGTGAACTAACACAAACCCACTAGAAACCTATGCTCCACAACCCTGGCCCTCACACACAACCCGTGGATTTACTACAGTGACCGTGGAGGCCGCTCCTTTTACCACAGTGTTGCCAAAGCCTGGAACAACCTGCCCTTTCACCTATTGACATCACCCTACCTAGCCGACTTCAGGAAGAAACCCAAGACCTGGCTCTTCGACTGACACCCTGCAACCACAGCTCCTGGACACTCCCCTAGGGGTGATAGAGATGCGCTATGCAAATACTGATTGATTGATTGATTGGAGTTCGGCTGAGGGGTTACTCGATCACAAACGTGACTGGTATCCTGTTTACTGTATTACAAGTTCCCTAGGCTATAATGGAATTGCAATACAGTAAATGGGCTATCTGCCACATTTGTGACGGAGTTGCCCCTTCTGTCAAACTCTAAATTAGGACCTAATTCCTTTACAAGATCCAGTGTAAAGCATCCCTTCTAAATAAAACCCGTAAAAGCACAATATTCTTTTCCCCTGTAGGTCTCCTATTCAGGTGACCAGGATCATTTGGGCCCTCACCATTGGGTACAGTTACTGCAGGGATATCTTACCCAAGCATACTTCTGTGCTACATTATGGACCTTGCTGCCAGAACCTCGCTGCCGTTATTCTGTTAGGTATCCATCATTTAGTTGTTCCATTATACAGACACCATCAGGGTAAAAAGTATCCTACAGGCCGGAATGTTTTGAGATGCCCTGCAACAGTGCACCAGAAAAGAGAAGTACTAGACAGACCAATGTTGCAAATTATATCTGGAGAAAACCAAGGTTGTCGGGCTGCTAGATGGACTGACGAATTTAATGAATCTGTAAGATACTCTGCTATGAAAGAAAGTGCGTGGATAGAGACAGAGCAATAGGAATTACTGGTCATTGAAGAAACCATAGAAGCCATAGTAGTTTGAACCCGAAGGAAGGCCCAAGGACACGAGAAAGAGTTAATAGATATGTGTGAGAAGGGACAGCAACCTGTAAATGTTGAAGCTAAATAAAAAGTACTAAATTGGACAAAGCATTAATAAATGTTGAAGGCGATTTACCTCTGGTGCAATCCAGTTAATATGGTTAATGCCATTTCTGTTACCATGGCCTTGAAAAAATGTGCCCCAGTATTTAATCACTGCACAAACACCTATTGGCACAGGGATCACAATTACAAGTGGTACAGTGTTCACTGCACCTGTAATGACCGGATGTTCCCCTGGTGACTAACTATTGGTGAGTCAAGGAGTGAACAGGGATAAAGCATGAGAAAAGCAACAAAATCCACATGCTATAGTTTGTTTCGAAAATATTAAATTCCAAACCCTATGTATCAGATCTTAATAGGTGCAATAATTACAGCTTTCCCACAGGATACTCGAGGCCTGTAATGTCTGCCTTCCAGTCCTTGTGGTGGCTGAGCTCTTATTTAAAATCCATTTTATTTGGCTTTTCTTTTTTCAAAAAGAAAACGTCAGGAATAAGATAATAAGTGAGGCCAACACCCATGAAAATCTATAGGTAGCTTCTATACACGAGAAAAAAACAATAAAGCTGAGAAAACATCACACAAGTTCTAAAGTTAAAAAACTATAAAAAGTTAAAACATCAACCAATGGAACCCAAGAACATCAGTGCGTTCGTGTATTCTTAAAGCTATCAAAAATCTCCAGTGTCCAATATTAGTGGCCATATCTGTAGTCGTACCCTATGTAAATGTAGGAGTCTCCAGCTCAACATAATCACTTCTAGCCTTGCAAATAATTCCTGAAAGATGCATGATTTCAAGACAAACAATTAGGCTGTAAACTTCACACAGCATTAATCACTTCTGACTCCGAAATAAGGAAAGTTCTTCCGGGGAATATCTACTTCTAATATGTGCCCTCTCACACTGCAGTTTGCTGATATAATTTCAAAGGTTAACAAATCTATCTCCCTGTTCCTAAGGGCATCGTTGTGCCCCGGAGATAGTCACATTTCCTTAGAGGTTAGATTGTTACTTTGACTTTGGTCTCTATCATCTCTGGTGAAAACAAGAAGCAGATATGGCACCTCCAAATAATAGGTTAGGTCTATGACATCCACTGTGCATTGGCCCACCCAGGCTTCCACCAAGTGACAGCCACAGTGCAGGGGCTTTATGCGGTTCCACATATTATGAATAAAATCTTTATAGTGCTGAGTGTGGCGCAGCGAGTGGGTAAAATATCCGTTACATTAAAATGCCTCACATAATACGTGAGTTATTTGATTGGTTGACTTTAAAATTTGCACAACGTCTGAGACATATTGGTTGGCTGACATTTGAGCACTCCAAGTCATTTCAAAGAATGTACTGTGATGGGCTCTCCGACATTTGTCCTTAAAACCCAAATATTTGGTGTAGCCACAGCGAACTGGAAACTTACCATCAATGTTCGGGTCTCTGAAGCCTTCGGCATGATTGTAAACTTTGCTGCGCTACATTGTTTCATTATCTTGAGACAGAATTTCCCCCTACTTACTTAAGACACTCGCCCAACTCTTAATCTTCCAATTGTATTTCGTTTTACCCCTTTAAGCACACCTAGTTTGTTTTCAGGCGCAGCTCCTCCGCTAGGGCAGAGGAGAGTCACTCCCCCCCCCTCCCCTCCCCCAGGAGCACTAGCAGTTGCAAAACCTTTATTACATAACAATAATAAACCATGTTTATTATCATTTTTTAGTAAAAGGGGTGGGGTCAAAGGCTGAGATGAGCACTGATTGCGCATGTATGTTTGGCCGGCGTCTCTGGCCGGCCAAACACACATGCACAGTTGGCGCTTTCCAGCCCGGCACTGTATTGCCGGGCTGGAGAGAGCAGGCACAGGCTCTCGGTCTGCCTGGGAGTACACTGGCTGGGCGCTCCCAGCCAATGCTAAAGCTGCTCAGAGCAGTGTCACGATTGGCCACAGGGAAGCTGGGAGCCTGTACCTGCAGCCTGCCTGCAGCGGAGGTGCGGTGCGGTTGTGACGGAGGTGGCGGCAACGATACAGGTAAGATTATTATTTTTTATTAATCCCCATGCGCGCCACCCCGCCCCTATTAAGGACTAGGAGATGCTCCTATATGTTTTTGAATCTCAGGTTTTTGAGTTGAGTAGCACAAGGAATAAGGATGCATTTTATTTAAGGCTTCTTGTTTTCTGTTTTTACTGATTTTTTATAGATAAATACAGGGAGAAAACCATATATTCTCCTATCTGTATTTGTTTTTAAATGTGAACAAGAACTGAAACTAGGTCACGACTGATAAGCTACTAGCTCTGAAGGTTGACAGTTAAGGGGTTAAAAAGAAAGACCTTTTAGTATTGAGGCTTAAAAAGCAATGCAAACGCACAAGGTTGATACAAATAATTGCATGTTTTCATATGTATTGATTTATCATCTGTGGGTGTTCATATCATTAAAACCTATCAAGAATTCAAGTAAGAGTGCACATTGATTGGTTAAATACGTTTGTTTCAGGTTATTCATTTTTGTCAAAACTCAAACTCTGTATAGACCAATGCAGACAAATTTAGAAAAATGTAAATATGGATAAATACAGATGGAAATGTAAAAAAATAAATATCATAAAAACGTGATCCCTCATTATAATATTGACTGGCAATGCTTTTGTTCACACTCTTTTTCCAACCTTTACCTTTTCTTAAAGTCCAGGATCTATAAACATGAATATTTCCATTATTTATTTCAAATTTGCAAATTGGATGTTGTTATATTTGTCCTTTTGCATGCAAAGGCCTGGTTGATGAATGCACAATAAAATTGGAAAAAGGATTGATTTGTACAGCGCACTAATCACCTGACAGGGTATCCAGGATGAGAAGGCCCACCACTCTGAGACCCTGCAACTCACTATCACATTAGAGACTGGCCTCTCAAAAATTCTGCCTCTCACATTCCCATTTACCAGCCTGGGCTTGGCTGCAGGAGCACGAATAATATATTCAGTACCCAACAAACATCCAGTGGCAAAGAAAGAAAGCTCACCCCACAGTCCTGAAAAAACCTGAAAGACCCTCTATCGGATTTTAGTGGCATCCTCGGATCCCTGCACGTAGGTAGCAACATAGCAAGTATGTTATCTCTATCAATGATTTGCCGAATTCATTTTATTCTGGTGTTTAATTACAGGAGGAGATCATTTTCTTAAAGACAGCTACTTCCATTGTAGCAACACCTATCCATGCAGAAAAAACAAAACATGCCTTGGCTGGCAGAACATGATAACTTTTTCACAAATAATGATTTGTGAATCATGCAGCAAATGGCTCTTGTTACATGGAGGACTTCAGTTCAAGCACCAATCTCTGACTCACACGGAAATAGGACAACACAACTATTAGTGGAAAATAATCATCACTTTTCTTACAGAGAAGAGATTGATTTTATCAGAACTGATGGGTATGGGGCATACCCACCATAAATAGTCCATTGCAATGAAAACAAACCTAGTTAAATTGCCTCCAAACTTAGGAAACCGCTGCACCGATAATGATGAGCTAGAGAGTCAAATGGTTTTCAAAATCACTGCTTTGGGGTACAATCTCCAGAAGCCTTAAAAACCTCCAAAAACCTCTACAAAATCTTGACACCCTTAACCATATCCAAACCACCACCCTAAGGAGCCTAATGGTTTACTTCGTGGAATGGCCTCACAGTTACCAAGCCCTGGCAGCCAGCAACTAAGGACATCATGTCACCGTCTGCAATTTACAAAGTGAAATAATTTGAGATAATAGTACGAAGTTGCCTAGTCTAATCTACATACCTATGACTAGAATAAGAATGCACTTTTTTTAACCCAAACTTAGGTGCTGGTGATAGGTCGATCTTCTAGCAGCACTCACTTCAACTGACTACTACATTCAAATGTAACACGATCTAAGCTACAAAGGCTATTCCATAATGGAACACTGACAAGTACAACCTAACAAAGACAAGACATGACAGAAAATGTGTCCAAAAGAACTGAAATTACCCTAACTGAACAGGCACTGCACCTTTTCTTACTTTTAGTCTTGGTTGGAGAAGAAACATGTAAGACCTTCAAAAATTGATGCACGAACACATTTTATGCCAAAATATAGTGCTAAAGGGCAGATTTGCATTTCACGTGATTACGTGGAATTTTTCCACAATTTTGTGAAAACCAAATATGGGAATCTTGCACACCCCTAGTTTTTAATATAGTCCTGCAAAAATATAAATCCCAGACTATAGACTACCATGATATCACTATATCATTAAGATAAGGACATATAGTTAATGATCCAGTGACTGTCAGACACAGTGTTTTTGTTGCCCGAACATGCCATACTTACCATACTGTGCAGATCCACATTTGATGAGTGCACTTGCGGGAGCTTTATTAATATGTATTTACCTGAGAGTATCATTTATATGAATATAAAATTATAGTTGAACAGTGTGTTATTTATGAGCCAGTTTTTTTTCCTGCAAGAACTATTAAAAAAACAAGACAAAATTCACATATTTTGCTTTTCTGCATGTACATGAAATTTCTGAAAAATTAAGACCCATATTTATACTCTGTTTGCGCCGGATTTGCGTCTTTTTTTTACGCAAATTCGGCGCAAAGCTAACACCATATATATACTTTGACGCTATACCCGTCTAATGTCAAAATATCCCAGTGTGCGTAATTTTCTGGATGCGTGAAACCGCCTTGCGTCAATGAGATGCAAGGTAGGCATTCCCGTCTAAAAAACGACTTAAACACCCGTGCGCTGTATTTATCCAATGTCGCAAAAATGGCACACGGCTGTGAGGCGGAGCCGGAAAATGGCGCAAATCCCGATGTGTGCCAAAATTTAACGCCTGGGTCAGGGCAGGCGATAAAATGGGGCAAACCCACCAGTACTTAAGGAAAACTCACACAAGCAACATCAGAGCTCAAAAAGGAAGACATGGAGGTGTTGTTCATCCAGCATGAATGAAGACACAGAGCACAGGAGCAACAGCAGCAGCTTCCACCACACCAACAGGGACCCCAAAGGCAACGCAGAAGGCAGGAGAGGATATTCAGGACCAGGACAACCCTTCAGGGCCTCAGGGAACATGACATCAACCAGAGGAACAGACTAAACTGTCAAGCCATACAGCAGCTGCTGGGCCACATTGAGCCACAGTTGGCACCCAGCTTGCAGACACCCCACATCATTCCACCAGAGACCAAGCTGCTAGCTGTCCTGCACATGTTGACAAGTGGCCCTGGTTGCCGGGATCTCACAGCCCTCATTCTCAGCCTTCCTTCCCAAGGTACTTGATGCCATCATCTCCTTCACACCCGCCACATCAGCTTCCCCAACACACAGCAGAAGCAGCAGGAGCCCAAACAGGGGTTCTATCAAATCAATGGCTTCCCGCACGTGCTTGGTGCCATTGACTGCACACATGTACGGATTGTGCCACCTGCTGCAACGGAGCATCTATACCACAACAGGAAGCACACACACTCCATCAATGTGCAGGCCATTGTGGATCACCGTGGATTGATCACCAACATCATGGCAAAGTATCCTGGGAGTGTACATGATTCATTCATATTCCGCCACAGCACCATCAATCAGCACTTCCAGGATGGACGAATAGCATTTTTTGTGCTACTCTCCATAGCTGTGGCGTAAACAAATGAAGCAAATGCTACACATAAAAAAAGAACATTGGGCCCTAAGTTCATTGTTTCTATGTGTTTACGTCTGGAAAGATAATCTTTCACATGGCCAAACGTAATTGTGCCTGGATTCTACGAGATTGCAGTAGTAGTACAAAGGTTCATCTTGTGGATTTTCGGAGTAGGCATAGAAATCCTATCATTGAGCAGCATGGCCCAACAACACTTTTGCCTTGGGCACGATTGCTGGTACGGAGCTGGTGCATTTGCCATCTGTGTCACTTTATAGCCAAACAATTTTCTACAGTTAATGGGTCATCATGGGATCCCTGAACTTTGTGAATGCATGGTCACAAATTATTTCTTTGCATGATGTTGTGCAAGGGACCACTGACTGCTTCCATCATACACCTAAAGTGATGAAATAGTTTGCTAGTTTACGTTTGGTACACCCATGCTGATCTAGTGCAGCATATGTACAGTTGTTAAGTTCTCAGTATGAAGGCTATCACAGACATGGTGGTATGCTAAGATCAGCAGGCCAGCATTCCAGTGAGTGCCACCATTCCCAAGGTGGTTACAAACAGAGACCTACCTCATCAAGATTGCAGAAGTAGGACATTTGCTAAACAATGTTTCAATCAGTGGACAGTGTCAGTTTGGTTGTATAACCAACCACAGATCACCCAATTTGGCACATGTAAGCTAATGAATGTGGCAAAGTGTGATCTACAATACCTGATATAGATACACAGGGCCCAGAGGAACACATTTCAGGTACAATGACTACACCAGTGCCCATGCATTCTGTCACGGATGATCAAAATAGACACTGTCAGCATATATTTGGTTGTTGTTTTGAGTTAGATAAATGGCCAATCCATGTTTAGTGTAACATTGTCATCAATTAACACACAGGATCCCTGTCATCATGGTGTCATAGGGGGAATATACGGCTCTGGGTACACTGCAATGTGGCGTATGTAACCTACATACAACACAGGCACACTTATAATGGACCATTGAAAGCGCACTAATTCCTGAACAAAACTCAACCCACATGAGCATCACACAGTAACTCATTGTCCCTTGATGCACAAGCCACAATACCTGAGTCACTGGTATTTCAGTGCACCAGGAATGTGGCTTTGTATGTCTCTCATAATAACAAATGATGCAATGGAGTACCCTCTATAAATAATTCTGCTCAAAATTGAGTAATCATGTTTGTCACCACATGATTATTAGGGCCAGTGCATGTGTGCATATGTGTGCCTATCAATCACTGGAGTGACAGTGTCAATGCATGTTTGCAGTAGTATGTCTGTTGAGGTGTCTACATGCCTTATGTGCTGCTCTATCATATAAAATTTCACACACAGTAATTTGTTGATCTAAGTTTTGTACAGGGAGCAGACATTGAGCACATTTCAGCCTTCCATGTTTTAGAGGTGGACCCGCCCCATATACAATTGGTGAAGTGGCTCGATTTGCGGGCCCAGACATATCCAGTAAGTGTTGATGTTTGTCCTGTGTTGTGTTTGCAGCTGTTGTGTGATTGGCTTCTGTGTGTTGGACTCATTGCAAGGTATGATGTGCTGGCACATGATCTGATATGTGACTTGACTTGAGGTTGACATTTTGTTCCATGTTTGAGTTGGACATTCTGTGGCGGAGAGTCATATATTGGGAGTCGAGGACTGCGCTATAGGCATGGGCAGGTGAACATGGTGATTTTTGGCTACATGTATGCCAATGATTAATTTGGAGGTGGCCAGATTCATTATTTAGTCAGCAAGTCAGACCCTGATTCACACAGACCAGTGATGCCGAAGTCTTACCCACAGTCTTGAGCATCCCTGTTAACTAATGAACATGTAGGACTGTATGATTGACTTCCTAGCAGCATCTAGCTCCACATGTTGTGCTCCGTTTATGTGGCACTTGAGTGAAATGGCATAGGCGTGCATGCAGGTCAAGGCCAGATGGGTGCTTGCATCAATGTGCTTGTCTTTGGAAAGGTACCAGTGAGATCTAATGATGTTGACAATTGTCCGCATTTAGAAACATAAATGTGGATGTGATTGTCCAATCTTTGAGTCAACCCTAGTTGGCAGCCCTCCTTACCTGTGGTGGACTGACTAAACCCATGGTCAGCTGTCCAAAGCTTTTTGGCTGTCCTTGATGTTTGAAAGTATGTGTTGCATGTCCATCCCCCCCCCCGAGGCACAGGGTTAGGGTTAGGAAATATGTGTACCTAGATGTGAGGATCCCAGTGTAGAAGACAGACATGTAATTCAAACATTCATTTGTTCCAACCTACGATGCCCCCTCATGATTAGCAACTGCATACCGTGCAGGCAATTCCATTTACAAATCACAGGTCTTGTGGGTCTTGATTGTCATCCAGAAGATAGTCATTAGTTGGCCTGACACATGTGGAGTACTTGCAGCATTTGTAATGTGACTAATAGCAGTACAATGATGCACAGATCATTTAATTAGGTACACACCTTGATGTGCATTGCTGTGCTGTTAGATAGTAGATGTGTAGGTTGCATTTGCATGTCATTCCTTAGGGACATTCTATGATCTGTACTGTGATTTGGACTGCATGTGCTATTTTTGAGGAAGTGTTAGAATATCATCTGTAGCTGTATCACTCAATGATATAACTAATGTTTGGCTTTCTCTATTTTGACAGCTGCCAACATGAATGCCCATGAGATCAGGGAATTCCAGAGGAGGGCAATGCGTTACCGCTACATACTAGATGTGGAGGCTGGGCTCCGCAATATGGCACGCCGTTATCACCATGAGAGAGCTACAAGGGTCTGGAGGGCATTTGCCCAAGGGGGGCCAGCCTTGCCCATAACAGCCACCACCGCTACAGCTCAGACCACAGTCGGCCAAAGGATGACAGCCACTGTAGCAGGTCCCTCAACCTCATCTGCTCCAGGCCCACAAGCAGCACCTCCTGCACCTCCCCCTCCAACCACGGCACCGGCACCAGCAGTGGCATCAACAAGTGGAACACAAACAACCCCAGCCTCTGTGATAGACAATGTGGAGTTTCAGACACTGAGAAGTGACATGCAACGGATGTTGCGCAGGATGGACAGGCTTCAGTAGGAGGTGTCCTGCAATAGCAGGAGACTGCTGGGTATTAATAAGATCCTGCGGAGGGCCAATTTGCGACTTTTGGATCCTCACCCATGATTCTCTCCCCTCCCTCCTCTTTCCTGGTTCTTATCTTTAGTGGGTTTAGGGGGCTTAGTGTTAGGTTAGAGTAGGCTGTTAGTTTAGTTAGTATAAGTGGGTTGGGGGGTGGGGAGGGGTTATATTATTACATGTTTTTTTTGTGGGTGGGTGCGTGGGGGATGATGTTGGGGTTTATGTGTATACTTTTTTTTTTAATTAAGAAAATTATTTTAAAAAATACCAAAAAAATATATATTTGTTTAGGATAAGTTAGTATGTGTTTAGGTTAGTTTATGTTGTCCTACATGTGTCCCGTCATTTAAGGGGGTGGTGGGTTGATGTTTAGAGTGTTTAGTTAAATGTGATAAGTAAGTTTAGCTTAGGGTAGTTAGGGACAGTTGTGGGTAATGTGTAGTTAGGATAGGTTAGGCTAGTTAAAGTGTTTCCCCTAATTTAAGTTTCCTTTATTACTGTGAAATAAAGTTTTGGGTACTCCTTTGCAGTATGTGTCATATGCTTGGGGATCAGGGCCTTGGCATGGGTGTACAGTGTCAATTTAGTATTTGCATTTCTGTTCCATCCTGCATTAGAATCCCATTATTGACATGGTTATTCCCAGTTCCTAATGAGCTGTCACATTGGCAGCTACACCAAAGCTACTTCTCTATGCATCTGCCATCCATTGCACCCACCACTCAAGGTTACTATGGTTCCCAATGTGTTGTGAGGGTTGGATGTGTTTTTCAATCAGTCATCGTTTGAGTCCTGATGTGGAATCTTGGGCACTGTGGGACGTCTGCCTGCAGCCTGATGTTCATGTGAACCCTGATGAGCTGAGTGATGTTATAACTTTATGTAGTATTGTATACATAAATCACACCTATCATTTCTTACATTGTACTCCCAGGTTACATATTTGTCCATACACTTGTACACATCCATTCCTGCTGTATGGTGTGTGTGTGTGATGAAAGTTTATAGTCAGATGTCACATACATAAAGATTGTCTTGAAGGGAATGTTGGCCACATTGAGTTTCAGCTTATACATACCTTGAAGCTGACTTTTTCTGTCCTACACAGCATTATACTGTTTTTTTTTATTTCACTTCAGAAATAAGCCTAAGGAAGCACTGATGATGATAAAATCCAAACCCCAGTACATAGTTATCAGCACACATTCTTTCTACACTGTTGTTTTGACATTCTATGGCCATTGACATGTGACATACATCACGAATCTCCTACACAGTTGATGTGTCACATTAAACAGAGACAAAGTGGTTGTGTGAGTGCTATTTATTTTAAAGTGCTGTAGTGCAATATTTACATAGTCCAGGATTGTGAGTCCATTAGTGTGACGCCTTCTATTGTGATGCAACACAAGTGCAAAGGGACATGTCATTGGACATGCTGGGGTGAAGTGTCATACAGTGCAGAGGAACATGAATTGCCAATGAGGTAGTGAGAGACAATTACAGAGCATAGTGTCAAGGTAAACAGTGTTCTGGAGAACAGTGCTTGTGAGCAGCTGTAGCAAGACTTGCAAGTTACCAAGCACAGGACCTAGGATATCAGTGCCAATGTGGCATGGACTTGTGCTACTGGGTACTCCTACGGGTGAAGGTGATCTGTTCCACGTCTTCATCTTCTGATGTGTGTGTCGTCTCCTCTGCCCTTGGTGGTGGTGGGTTTGAAGGGGCAACACACACTTCAGTGTTTGAAGACGTGGAGTCAGAATTCCCGGTAGCTGCCAACTGTGGGGCTATTAAAGGTATTACTGCAGCAAGGAGGAGCTGCTGGTTCTTGAGTATAGCAGCTACATCACTGTGGTAGGCAGCCAGGTCGGCCCTGAGGGGGTCATGATTGCATTCGTGCACTCAGTGAAAGGTTTGGGATGCCAGGTGTTGTGGCAACTCTCTAACTGCTGTAGTGAATTACCTTACACATTGTTGTAGTCCTGCAGGAGGGATGGTAGCACTTGCATGGCTGCTGCCTGTTCTGCAGATGACATCATGCATGTGCCCATCCCCTCAAGCCTGGCTGATGTATTTTGCATCCCCACCCAGACCTCCTTGGCCAGCTCCTGCTGTACTCCCACTACTGTCCTCTCAAAGGTGGTACCAGTGTCCTCAGAGTCCTCAGCTGGGTTGGAGCTGGCAGGTCATACTATTGGGGTGGTGGGTGGGTCCTCTGTGATGGCTGCTGTATCTGTACTCCTCCTTGCGACTGAAGGTGGGGTCTGGAGGGTTCCAAGGACATCTTGGAGGGTCTGCTGGCTAATGTTTGTCAGCTCGTCATCCATGTCATCAGGGAAGTCCAGGACAGGCATTTCTCCAGGAGAGCCATCGTCCTCTGCAATGAGATATTGTACAATTAGTGTGTCTGTGTTGTGGCAGTTGTAATGTGATGTTACTGACTTCCTATTAGGGGAACATTGTAATCTTGGTTCCTGTTCATTGTTCCTGTCATGAATATTATCATTCTCCCAGGCCTATGCCCCACCTGCATGTCACATGTATTGTGGGTAGTTTGGGGAATTGTCTGCATCACATCCTCTAGGTGTAGGTTCTGTCCGACTTGTATGTTGCCAAATTCTTGTCCTACTCAACCCTCCGTCTACTTCCATTGGCATGGTGAGGCCTTGCAATGGCTGTGGGTGTTCTGATGCCACTTGCACCACACTTAACAATATGGAACTGACCCAGTCTCAGATATTTCACATACACCTATATGTTGCTGAGACCTAGCATATCCTGTGTATAGCATTGGCATGGCACGATACAGGTGTCAGCATTAGTAGTGTGTAATGTTGATGTTGTGGAATGTGTGCTACATTGGCTTGCAGTGATGGTCCTGGCAGTGTTCCATTTCCTCTTATGACGGTGTGGGTGTGTTTAACTAGCTAGACGCATATGTCCTCCCCCTCAAAGCTGTAGTCTTAGCAGTATGACAGTTGGGATGTTGCAAGGTGGCATTGCAGCTATTGTAACACGGGTACGAGGTAGACCCTGAAATGTGCAGCATGGATATGACATTACTGCTGTGTACTTCATAATGTAACATTACCTGATGTTTATAGCGCCTGTAGGCATGAGCATTTGACAGGATTTGCACTTTGTTAGGAATTACAGGGGATTGATAACGTCGTCATCCCGAACACTCTATTTTGGGTGTGTTTGATCCATGGGCATGTAACTGCCATTAGCTACTTGACCTGCACACACAGTACAGGTGGTAGTGGCAATTGTTGTCAATGGTAAATACCACTTGCGGATATGGCCTGAGACTAGAAATTGAGCCCTAGTTCATGTAGTGACAATACCAGCTGTCGTGTGACAGCATGCCAGTTTTATGTTGTACCCTACCCTCCTGGACTGCCTTTGACTTTCCAACATCCATGGCATGGCAGAGTACCCTCATGCAAAGGTTGTTGGTGTAGTGTTGTGCTGTGCCCCCGGTTTCCCCTGCACGTCCCATGCACCCGTGCTGTGCCCCTTTGCCCTTTCCACTACCTGATTTTCATGGCTGACATGCATTGTGTAGTAGGTATGTCCCCCCCCTGCTTACAGTTAACATTTAGGCATTTTTGCCCCCCATGCAACTTACCCTGCATCTGTGTTGTTTCCTGGTAGTTTGCACTGTCCTGTCCTTGAATCCCTTTGATGATCTCCTCTGGGATGACGGCTGCCACCATCTCCTCCATGTGGTCCAGGGTCTCCTGCGGTGCTGGACTCCCACCTCCAGTCTGCAGTGCTGCCTTCCTGTTCCTTGCCATCTTTTCCTTGGCCCTGTGCTTGCAGTCATGTCAGCGTTTCTTGCACTCAGTGACTGTTCTCCATACTTCTGCCACACTGTTTATCTTATCCACAATTTGTTGCCAAATTTCCTCTCTCCTCCCAATTGGCAATTTTGAGGTGACAAAAAGTTGATGCTGGTGTTCCGTCACCTCTTTCACCAGTATTTTCTGCTCCTCTGCACTGAACTGACACTTCCTTTTCTTCTTCTCCCTCTCCTGTGTCTTGTCCCGGTCCTCCTGGCTGGTTCCTGGTCGGTTGGAGTCTTCCTGAGGTCTCTCATGGCTTGTGGGATCTATTTTGGGGCTCCTTTGCACATTTTGCTGTGTTTGCGCCGCTTTTTGACACTGCTGCGGGGAAGAAATGGCGCTCATCCGGTTTGCGACGTCGTAAAGTCATTTTCGCTGCATTAACGTTGTTTTTCTTTATGATGTGGCGCAATGGTTAGAGTAAAAAAAATGACTCTCACCCGTGGTTTGCGCCACGGAACATCAAAGTATAAATTTGACTCCCGTGTGGCGCAAAGAAATGGCGTTAGCCGGCGTTAAACTTTTTGGTGCAAAACTGCATCAGCGCAGTTTTGTGTCAAAAAGTATAAATATGGCCCTAAATGACATGCAACTACGTGAAAGGTAAAACTGGAATTTAGCGATCTATTTTAGCGCTAAATGTGTCCTTGCATTCATCTTCGATGCTAGGACGCATTTCAGGTAATAAAATAGTGCCAAAAAAACACAAGTGCCATAAACAGTAGCTGCATGCGTTCTAGTAATTCTCATTGTTTAAATGGGTCGTGCTAATATTTTGCTGCAAATGGCGTGTGAGTACACCATGTGGTTTAATAGCATAATTTTTGGAATTTTGAGCAGCACCTGTAATGCGAAATTACCGAAACTGTGACATTATGTTGGCGTAAAAAAAAATTCGCTCAGTCCTGGTTTGCATTTAATAGCATTGTAAGTACGTTCTGGACAATCATGCGGCACAATTCAGTAAATCCAATTTTTATAAATAGATCAAATGAGACATGTTAACTCGAATTAACTATTTTTGTATCAGCGGCTTGGTCACTCGTTCATGTGTTCTCAAAACAACCACTCGTATTTTGGAAAGCCTGTGGCCATTTCCTTGATCGCAAAAAAGCACAAATTAAACAAAGCCAAGGAACAAAACAGAGGTTTAGAGTCTTCCTCTCAGGCTTTGGAACTTCTTGTCTTTCCTTTTTTTTCTCATTCAGGTGGCTTTATTTTTCATCTGGAAATTGCAGTGCCCTTTAATTAGTTATGCATCGTTAACTGAAAATAAAAGCTGAGCTGGCTAGGCCGTGTAGCTTTGTTTATTCCAGAATGTCACAGTTTAATCAGGTTAAGATCCACTCCTTTTCCAATCAGGGGAGCATTTCACACTTTATATGGTGGTTTTGCTCTTCTTGGCTAGTACACATTATGGCACAGCCAGTGACAGACAATTAACTAAGAAGAGCCCTGAAAATAGGTTCTGAACTGTCATACACAATACATAGCGAAGACAGCGAGTACGACCATCTTCATGAGGATTTGGTATTAGGGGCAGCGAGCAAAGGTGGATGATCTAAGAATATACAATCAAATTCTATGTGTCCCCTCGGCTGTGTGCCAGGCTGGCTATCTGTTAATTCCTCTAGCCATCCACCCCTAAAAGCAGCCCCCTGACCCTCAGACTACCAAAGGTTCTCCCTTTGTCCCATATAGCTGGTGAAGCCATGGCAGAACAAGATCAAATAAAAATGCCTTGCCCACTCAACTTCCCTGCTCAAAATAGTGCAGGGATTGAGCAGTTCAGATAGAAATGGAAAAAAGCATGTATCAAAATAAAATCATGTTACTCAGCAATCTATGCATCCCTTGATGTGACAGACAGATATACAAATGGCATAAACAATGTTACAGGTGAGATTATGGTTTACATTAGTATCGTAATACTGTTGAAGTACACTGTTTCGATGTGTTGGACACCACACTGCCAGTTAGGTGGGGAGTCACCAGGTCATCAAATGCATTTGTTTGTTAGAAGCAAGTGCCCTCACTCACCAATAGGTGACATGCTTCATCATCGGGCATTGCTCCTCATGGGGCAGGTGCTGCAATGCGTGACAAGCCTCAATGGGGGGTTCTTTGCCGGAGATCTTTTGCTCATGATTGCCGGGAAAAAGTGTGGGGAGGACTAGAGAGTCTGTAGTTAAAATTGACTATAAGTACTGGATTAAGACATTTTTAATACAAACAAAATTGATAGGGACCTATGTCAAGGGTAAAAACAGAAAGGGAAAATACCAGTTTATTTGGTGTGCGGGGTATGAGTTGGATGGCTGTTGTGTGAGTTATGATTTGATGAGGTAACCATAACTTGTGAATTTCATTATTTTCAGGTGTTAACTGATAACTACACTTTAACTGTGTTTTTAAGTGAATTTCCAAGCATGTTGGGTGGCTTAGGATGGTCTAGGAGATAATAGGGACAAGTTATTTATTCCGTGTTGTTTGTTCATAAAAAAGAACCATTGTTTGGTCTTCTCTGTTTTCCAGGTGAAAAGTGTTCAGTGCTTTGCTTCCACAAAAATGAGGCACAACGTCAGCGGCCCGATGACCTGGGTAGGCCCTGATCATACGATCACTCCAAAGACAATACCCAGTTTGGTACCTCCTCAGAAAGAGGCACAAGTCTGGTAAGTGATGACTTGAACCGCACCAGACAATTGCGGACACTTCCAGGGAGAACGTAAATCCTGCATCCCACTGGAACGAGGCCCAACATCCATCACTCAATAGCTAGAGTGGGTCTAGGCAACCCGGTCACAGAAGGAACTTTGTTTCCATACCTCCCTGGAATGAGGCACAACGTCTGGTACGCAATGACTTTAGTCACACCAGACTCCTGAGTCACACAATTCGATGCAAATTCCTCCGTGCCATATGAATCAGAGTATAGCACAACTCAGGTGGCACCCCCACCTCAGGGGGCCACCCCATATAAACGGAGCACAGCACGCAATGCATGTGCAGCTGAGGGTCACACGAGAGAAATGGGATGCACTCGGCAACAGCGGGTCATGCAGGGTTCACAACCGGTGATCCCGTTCACACTACAAAACACTGCAGCATGCAGTGGTCCGCATGATGAAGGACCGCTCACCTGAAGTCCTTGGCAAGCTCTGCCACAGGCAGTTCCAGTCTCCAGGCACAATACTTAGTCCATGCTCACGCTGCTGCTGCCAGGTGGGGTCCAGCATATGATGTAGGTGCAGAAGAGGGCACTGCTCTCCAGATGATACCAGCAGATGATGCAAGTCCCTTGCAGGAGGTCTTTGATGTCCCTGAGACCTCTGCAGAGAACAGGGGACAGGCCAACCTGCCTTCAGAGTGCACACTTTGGGTTACTACACAACAGTAGGCAGTTGGCTCAGGCCAACCACAATACTGGAAGGATGCATGGATGCCTTCCTTGAACAGGTATCCTCTTCTGGCCAACAAATTCATCTGGCAGTGCACACCACGCAGTCCAGTAGTAACGTCCTGCATCACCGTAGATGCAACTCTCCCTTGCTGACAGGTATTACCCCTTGTTATACTAAAGTGTGCCTTTGAAGTTTGGAGTGGTTCAAAGGGCTCTCCTTTGAACCACTGATGTCTCCTCTAAGTTTCACCCTTGCCCACTCCGAGGCCATGGAATGTAGATCTTTATCTTTAGTGGGGCCATGCTCTATCTCTGAGAGGTCAAGTGTCAGAAACCTCTCCGTCCAATCGATCCATCCCAGGCACCAAATGGCAGGGGTCTAATTTTCTGGATGCCCAAGTTTTAGAGCTGTCACTTTGGAAATGCCCAGATGTGCTCTTCCCCTGCAACCAGTGGAATGAAGCTTAATTTACAGGACACACAAAGCATTTTAGAACCTAGAAATGCTCACTTCCTAGAAGTGGCATTTCAAGGGCATTAATATCAAAACCACCTTTACCATCAGAAGGTGTTTGTCATTCTGAATCCAATGATGCTAAACATCGTCAAGCTGTTCCCCTGCAATCCACTATTGCAGCCAGATTTAATAAGATTCTTTCTCCAATGTTACCTTATTGGCAGAGCAACTCTCTTGGGCAGTGTGAACATGCATGGGTATTCCGCACTCCCTGGGCACATGTGCCGTGGTGCACACACAAGTCTGCAGAGGCAGCCTGGACACTTAAGTTAGAGCCACCACAAGGGGCCAAGTGTACCTATACTGGCCTGTGCTATCAGGCTCAGTTCCTATACTAGAATACCCATGTGCAAGTGTGCACACCCTGGCAAGTGATGCCAGATCAAGTTTCTATATAGGAAACAATTTGTGTGCCAGGATGCACACATGGGCTAGCACCACTTCCAGGTGGATGGAAGGATGGCGCCGGCACTGTCACACTTTGATTACAGTGGGAAAGTGACCAGGGCCAGTGGGTCCCTTGCAAGAACCAGCAAAACCTCCTAGAGAAAAGCAAAACATTTGGGGAACCATTATCTCTGTGTATCAGGCCTCACACTGCCCCTCTATGGGATTTATTTTTGCTTTCACAGGATGCAGAAACCATGCACTGCATCCTGTAATAGTTGCTGCAACACAATTTCTTCTTACCGTTGTGACCAGCCAATCAGAGTGTTTATGACCTAGAACTCTACTGTCCATCTGTTCTTCCACCCATTTATTGATTAGAGTCTCCTTGGTTCCATCCAATCCAGCCTCTTCTTCATCCATCCATCCACTCATCCACCCAGTCATGCTTCCCCATCTTTACTTCCTCCATCTTCCCACCCATCTCAGTATTCCTTTGTCACATGAATAGATGAATGCTCCCAATGGCGGCCCTGGAAGAACAACACCTGCAGTTTGTACTGCAGTTCTTTAAACAGGGTGCTTCACAGTAGTGGTGTTGTGTGCCTAAATCTCACCACATTATAGGACGAGGATGTATTGGGGAAGAGCAATGACAGGATATTATTCTTCCTTTCGCAGTATCTTTTGACACGTCTAGCTGTTGCTGCTCACATTGTTCTGGTAAATGACACCCACTGCAGGTTCTCTAAGGAGTGTCAATATTATCTGATTTACAGTGAGATGCTTGCAACTGCATCTGAAAGGCACCTATGCTCTCTTACCTAGTGGGCTATGTAGGCCTTCATTGCCTATAATAAAAAAACAAGAACGCCAGGAACAAACTTTTATTTTACAATTCACAACTCTGTACTTTGGCATGCCATCAACTATTTTTGCTTTCTTCATCCAATGGCATGATGCAATGTGGGCCTTATAGTTTTGCTTTTAACAGTTTCATCATGGGCCAAAAACCATAACATACAAAGTGCTGTTGGCTACAATTCCACAGTTGGCCACTAGTCAGCTATGTTTTAGAAATGGCACTGTTATCAGTAATATGTTTTAAAACTTTATAAAGTAGACTACTCCATTTAAAATAAAATGCTTGTTTCACATGCAAATTCAAATGTAATCTCTACTAACATAGTATGTGAGTGTTCACATTTTCACTCACATTGTCCATTAAAACAAGCATTGGCAATATGGACTTTATTTTCTTTTGTGCAGCTTCTCAACAGAAAAGAGGTACAACATGGACAGCAGCAGCACAGCCTTCTTTAACACAGATAATCAGCTAAAGGCATGTGGCAATAGTATAAGGAACATAACACGATTCTCTCACAAATACAGGACAGGTAAAACACAGGTATCTAATGCACTAAAGAGTGTGCGTGTGGTGTTAAAGGACTGTTGTACAATTTTCCAACCAATACAAGAAGTACAAAACTCCTGTAAGAAACATAAAAGTCTCTTATGGAATTAACATAAATTCATTTACTCTCATAGGATGATGAATACTCATCTCCCTAGTGTGATATTCTTCATCAGTGTATTCCATATTTTGCCCTCGCAAGTACTACTGTTCCATTGTTTGTACAGTCTCCTAGCTATGGGTTCCCTTGTTTGGGTGTGAAGATGTTACTCAATCGACATTTATGTTCTCACTTCATTACACTGTTAGTTTTATATTAAATTTGTGTGTGGGTGAACCAAACTGTTGCTTACTGATGTCTCCTTGCCACAAGATTAAAAACAGGAGGTAAGAGCAATGGAAGTTACTTCTTTTTCAAATCAACATGTTACAGTGCTTGAAAATTGCCTCTATGGGGCAAGGCATCTTCTCCAGGAACATGGGTATCTCACATCAATTATTGTGATAAAGTCCCTGCTTCATATGGTATGATCACCATCCTCAGAATGAGGGTGTAGATGAGCGATGGGACAAATTTCCTTACGCCTCACTTATTGAAGAGGCCTCACAATGTGCTACTGGCAACGCTGTCAAAACATGCAGTATGTTTCACATGGTAAGCCACTGTAATCGTAGCCTGCACTATGAAATAGGCCAAGCCTATGCTTCCAAGTCACACTTGCAGCTAACTGGTTGTGGGAAGCGCAAATACATAGGCCTTGTGATTGTGAACTATGTGACCAACACCAAAGCATCTTACGACTAGGGGAGTGGTAGTGAGGTGGTGACAGCAGGGTCCCATAACTCCGAGCAGCCTTTTTTGTGTTGCTTCTTGTCTGGAAAATCAGTGCAGTGGAGGATAAGGAGAGCAGGTCTTAGCTTATAATGGACCTCCCACCGGCTGTAAATGTTGCTAACTACAACTTCGTTTATAGCTGAGGTGGGAATTTTTACATGAAAAGTGTATTTTGGCTTGTTTCACCTTAGCACTTTAGACAACATAACTGCACTGAGTAGCCTGTATTAGAATCAGTGAATCACATCCTTTCTGCCATGGCAGTTTAATGAATGACTCTAGAGGCAAGGGTCACACTGTTTGATCAAGTTTGGAAGCCAGGATTGAATCCTGGTTTCCTGATTACACATGCTAGCGCGCCTGGTCCTTAGTAAGTAAATTTACAAGGGGACGCGTATAGGTCGATGAACCTTTTGGATCGCATGGAGTATCCTAGTGAAGTGGTAGACCAATGAACCATTACCATCACTATAATCAATAACGACCATTAATAAGAACCCTGTCTAGTAAGAAATACCATCACCAACAAGAAAGGTTAACTTGTTTTTATTCCCTATTTGTTACAATCTAATAAAAACCTTTATGAAACTTTATTTGTTAATCAAGCTTTATTAATCATCACAGGACAACATTCATCACTAGAATCTCGAGCAATCAAATACAACATAAGTCAACGAGACTTCAACATGTAAGGAGTAATTCAGCAATGCAATTTAGTCAGCCAATTGTGACAATCAAAGTCACCCTTGTCAGCCTACCTAACCCAGATTAGCATCACCATGTGGGTCTTCATGCGAAAACAATTTTAGTCAAAAACATTAATTTGGAAAAATCTATCTAAGAGGGAAAAATATTTAAAACAGCGTAGTTGGTACGTAGAGGAAAAAGCACACATTAGTCAGTCACATTGTTATAGCTACCTATCCAAAATAGATCAGCAACGAGTCAATCTTTGTCTCCAGGTCATCAGTCATCAGCAAAGTATCAGGCTCACAGAGAGTAAGCCCAGTTATCAGCACTTCGGACAGCGTCTCCTGAACTCATCAACTTTCTCCTCTCCGCTCTAAATTTCCTCCCCTTGTCATGACTTTTTATTAGGGTCTCTCAGTCCATCCCACTAACTGCTAATTGGTCAACCTTATCATAAGTTATGACTCTAACCTATAGTTTTTGTTTACCACGTGTACACATCTATTCAGGATCCAAGTTCCATTAGTTTGATTGGTTCTTCTGTCAATGAGTACATCATCCGGCTCTTCAGGTAACGAAATTGTGGCTCACAGTCTTTTAGGCAGTGCTTCCATTGTTCAAGTCCTGGGAAAGTACGTTTAGCCTACAGTACACATAATTGTATCAATTTACCCTCATCATCTCCTGTCCACTGGTAAATTTGCAGAATTTTCTAGCAGAGCCTTCTGAACTCTATACAGTTCAAGGTCCTTTTCTCCAGTTCCAGTCCTCAGCAGCCTTGTCGCATCTCCACGTTAAAGCAGGCAAAGCCCAGTGAAAACCAGGCCTCCAGTATGGCTAAGTTATGAAGACAAATTAACATAAAACATAGGTTATACATTCAAATATGACATATTAATACGTTTTTAATGAATATTTTCATTACTTAGCATCTTGTTAACACATCTGGTGACCACTCCCCGTGGCACATTTTACTCATACACATTATTTTCAAATATTTGTTTCTTTATCGAGTTTTCTCATTTGTATTCATACACAAATCATTTGAGATTTCTCATATCAGCATATCTGCTCCAACACACATTAGGCAGTTCCGATCTTGATGGGTATCACATTCTTTCCCCTTCTGCCATAATGAAAATCATAGTAGTAAATGAATGAAATGTTGATATGTGCACAGATTCTTCAGAAATAAATGTTTTGGCATTGGAAGCGAGGGTAGGATAACCCAAGATGCAAGTCTGTTGGCTAGTGCCACTGGTACAAAGCCTTTATTGTTGTTATTAAAGAAGTAACATTATAGTCTATTATACCTTATATAATATAGGTTTTTGTACAGTGCAGATCCTGAACTGAATTATTATAGAGTGCTCTCAAATCAAATGTGATTATCAAGGAAAAGGAGGCAGAGGGAAGAAAAGGAATTGCCTAGGATCACACATTTTGAACAAGCTGAGAATCCTGAAACCAGAGTGGGTCAGGGCATCTGCAACTAGTTTGTTTGCATTAGCTCCAACTATAGCTTCTTACTAGCCTGGGCATGTTACGCAAGTGAATTCAAAATATCCTTTGCATTCTTATAAGACAAAACAGGAGGAGTGGAAACACCCCTCATCATAGAGCAGTTGTACCGGTGACAGAAACAGTGTAAACTTCCCAACTTAGGAGGGCGACAGCAGCATCAACATAAACCTTTCCCATCACAGAGCAGGTACAAATCAAACAGCAGCAGTGCAAGCTCACAGAACAGGGACAGTGTGGGGATACCAAAGCAAGCTTCCTTCTCTCACAGAACATATACAGATAGGGCTTGTCTGACATATGGGTTACAGACAGCTTGGAAGTGGGTGCTTAAGTTACTGAGATGAATTTTTAGGTGGCGAATTTGTCCGGACACCATTCTTGTTCCGGTGGTATTCCATGACAGAATCCTGAAAGTCCTACTGACATCATTTAGAAACCTGCTGTTTATATTGATTCTTTGGTGAACCATGTATTGAGGAGTAGCTATTAAATCACAGGTCAATGTTATTTGAAAAGGTTTTGAATTGGTGCGCTCAGCAAGCGCTGTGCAGTCCCGGGCTCGGTGCTTGTACCTGTTTAAGACGTTGAGGGCCGCCAGTGAATGCACCTACACACACGGAAGGCATCCCTTTACGTCGCATATAGATACACACTTTGATTTGCAGTTTTCTCTCTCCTCTAGTACTCTTTAGATCACAGCCGGGCTCCAGAGTACAGCGATTACCTACGTGTAATTACCGCTGGGTCGCCTCACTCCCGCGCGCGCAGACTGACGGTGGTTGTTAGCTCAGCAGGGGGCCTATCCCTGTCTCCCGCGCTCGCAGGGGCGGAGGACAATTCGCCACGGCCCCTGTGCCCGCCGCACGCCTGACAGGCTGGGCGAGGGGCGCCTAACGCTCTCTGACAGGCGACCCCTAATTGTTGGAGCCTTTCTTCTGCGCCCATTCTGTGAATCACTGACTTAGGCGAGCAGCATAACAAAGTGCCTTGGCATTGAAATGTGCGCCTGCACTGCATTCAGCCAAAAGGAGCAGCATTATTCATGAAGATTTTCGGCTGTTTTTGTCTTTTAACTAACCTTTGAGTTTGATCAGAAGACTGGGCTGGCTCCCCTTCTCAAAGGACGGGCTGGCAGGCAGACAATGGAGCCAAACTGTTTTTGCTGGGGAGAAGATAACGATGCCATTGGGTTGTACATGGTGAAATTAATCTCCGGGAGCAAGGGGGAAATAATAATGTTTTCTGTTTCTTTCTCCCCCACCCCTTGCTCCCCATTGCTTGGATGAGATTATCACCAGGGAGTTGAGCAAATGAAAAGGGAAACCAGGGGCGGAGAAAGGGGATTTGCGGAGAGGGGTGCAGGCAGAATCTCCCTCTGCACCGGGGGGTGGGGGTGGCTTCTGAAGGTGCGATTTTAGAGCTAAAAAGACAGCAATTTAGAGAGCAGCAGAAGCAGCCTTTGCTTTTGTGCCAGCGCCAAAAAAGTAGGCCGTTTGATTAGCAGTCAAATATAGAATAAGGATTGTGAGTGTGCTCAAAATGAAGTAGCGATTTTGGAGTCCCGGAGGGCCTAAGTCGCAGAATGAATCTGCTGTAGCCAGGTCTACCACTCTGCACTCAGCATGCAGCCAGGACTGGGGAGCTCGAGCGCCATACAAAGTCAAGGTGCACGCCTGTGGTCAGCAGAGATCTGTGCCTCTATGCATGCAAGCACGACTCAGTCATGCTACCTTCTCCAAACAGACATGGGGCAGCCATTCCCTAACACTCTTCCGGTCTCTTAGAAAGAGGATATGTCATAACTATACCCTGGGATATGTATGCAGGATGGGCTCCATCATGTCCCCTTTCACTCTCTTGCCGTGCGGGGGTAGCTCAGCCATCCTCCCAACTGTCTACCTGCAGACATGGTCTAGTTATGTTCATTCCACAAGCAGTCTATACACAGATGTGCTATCTCTCTGCATGCAGGCAGGTCTCTGCCACTTTCCCACCTTACATACATGGGAGTACTGTCACGTTTATTACCTCCATATATGCATCCAGGATTTACAACTGACTCTATCTCTCTATCTATAACAACGATCATCTATGCCTCTTTTGCATTCTCAGCATGGTGCCTGTACACAACAATGCCTCCAGCTCTCTGCATGCAGATATGGCTCATTCATGACTAATTTCTGAAAGTAGCTACTGCACAGCTACGTCTACTCTCCCGATTAAGACAAGGTTGACCACAATGAGAACTACCAAACCTGTGCCAAGTTTCTGTTCTAGCTCAAACGATTCTATTAATGTATGTCTTCTTTCATTGGTTGTTCTTTTTACCTTGAAATGTAATTTAGTACTAATAATAGAAGAGATCATTGTCTGGGAGAGAATTCTCGAAACTACACTATTCAGTAAATTAAGAAGAGCAAGGGCCTGTGGAATCTAAAAAAAAGGATATAGTGCTTACATAGAGGGCCGAGACCAAAAGAGTAACATGGGGCAAAACAATTCACTCTTACATTGTCAGAGCTGCAACCTACCAAGTTCTTCGTCTCTCAACCTAGCCAGTCTGGCTAAGGCCTGAGTCATTACTTCAACAGGGCTTACCCAACAGGTGCTCAGCTACCTTTGGTAGACTTCAGACCATGAGAGGGGACTGGGGTGTGAACCTCTGTTCAAATATTGGCTTCCTTTTGTCTAGCAGGAGCAGGCAGAATCTGGGCCTTTCAAAGTTTGGTAAGTTCTGCTCAAGTAACCAACTTTAATTTCCTTGTTCATGAGGTGCATTTGTATAGCAGTCAGAGGTATCTCTCCCTTTATAAAAAAAAAGGTGTGTGATTACTGCTCATGCCAGCAATTGCCAGTCTTGCCTATTTGGCAGCAATGTACTCTTTTGATAGCATATCAACTTTACACATTTTGCCATGTGGATTATAACATTTTGTCTGATTAGCCCTCATTTTTGGGCTACGTGCACACAGCACCCAACTGTCCCTCTAGCAAGCAGGTACTGTATAGCAGTATAGGGTTTAGTCCTAACTATAATGTTAATTTGAATGCCTATCGTTTATGCATTCTCCTCCATTGCACTGTTAGGCGCTATGACAAAAGCCACAATATGACCTTTTCTACATGCACTCGTGACTGAGCCATACCCCCTTTCTGCTTGCAATCAGAACTGAACTGTGCTCCATTTCTGCATGCATTCATTAGTGAGATATACGCCTTTAATGCATGCAGTTAGACTTGAGTGTATCCCCTTTCTGCATGCATTCAGGAGTGAGCCATACCCCTTGCTTGATGCATTTAGGAGTGAGTCATGCCCCTTTCTGCATGCATTTAAAAGTGAGCTGTACCCCTTTTCTGCAAGCAGTCAGGACTGTACCATGCCCCTTTGTGCACCCACTGAGAAGCATGTCATACTGGTTTTCTGCAAGAAGTCAGGGCTGAGCTATACCCCCTTTCTGCCTGCATTCGGGAGTCAGCACTATCCTTTTTCTGCTTGCAGCACGGCTCCACCATACCCCTGATTGCATGCATTCACGGGCGAGCCATGCAGTCATAACTGAGCCATACCTCCTTTCTGTTTTGAGTCAGGAATGAATTATACCCCCATTATGCTTGCATTCAGGAGTGAGAAGTAACCCTTTCCTGCATGCAATCAGGACTCAATCATATCACCTTTCTGCATGCGGTAAATAGTGAGCCATATACCCTTTCTGCATGCTGTCAGGACCGAACCATACCCCGTGTTTGTATGCATTCAGGAGTGAGACATACCCCTTATTGCTTGCAGTCACGAGACAGCCGTGCCTTCTTTATGCATACTGTTGGGACTGAACCATACCCCGTGTTTGCATGCACTCAGGAGTGAGACATACCCCGTGTTTGCATGCACTCAGGAGTGAGACATACTCCGTGTTTGTATGCACTCAGGAGTGAGACATACCCCTTATTGCTTGCAGTCACGAGACAGCCGTGCCTTCTTTATGCATACTGTTGGGACTGAACCATACCCCGTGTTTGCATGCACTCAGGAGTGAGACATACCCTGTGTTTGCATGCACTCAGGAGTGAGACATACCCCGTTTTTGCATGCACTCAGGAGTGAGACATACCCCGTGTTTGTATGCACTCAGGAGTGAGACATACCCCTTATTGCTTGCAATCACGAGACAGCCGTGCCTTCTTTCTGCATACTGTTGGGACTGAACCATACCCCGTGTTTGCATGCACTCAGGAGTGAGACATACCTCTGTTTGCATGCACTCAGGACTGAACCATTAGCCTCTTTCTGCATGCAGTCTGGAGCGAGGCGTACAGCAACCTTTCATCAAACATGTCCACTCTTCTCTCTACATGCATCCTGTGACAGTTCCTGGACCCAGCTCGCAGCCAGTGTTCGCTATAACGGACGCGCCCAGTGCCCAGTCGCGCCCTCCCCACTCCCTGCAGAGATTTAGCACATAATTGCACACAGTGAAGGAAGTGTTGGCTCAGTCATTTTCTGAATGGCAGGTGCTGTGTTTTCTGTCCCCTTGAACTTTTCTAAGCAAACCGACAGACTCAGCCCATCTCTCAAACACTTCCAAGTGACTCATTTATGATCCCGTGGTCCAGGTTTGTCCCCGTTCTGTTGACACTGGGCCTGATAAGCACAGTAGTAAATCCGTGCACAGAGAGCCCTGCAATCGGCTTTTATGATTCCATATTTTGCCCTCGGTAAGCGCTTTTCTGTTATCTGGGGTTATGTTCCTCTGTTCTCTACACGACCCTTAAACCAGTCTTATCTGAGGGATTGTTCGGCTGCAGGTTGGGCTGCTTGGGGCTGACAGTGGGCGCATGCCTTCAGCCAATGGGGTGAGGGACCGACCGGATGGTATATATCTTGAACAAATCTTTAAACTTGACACGTGCCCGCGCCCCGTCCTCCCAACGTACGCCCTGTAGTAAAACTACAAAGGGGTTTCTGATTTATGGCTCAAACTAAGAACACAAGCAAACCTGTATGGTTCAGCACATTTTTTTTCAATGGAAATACTATATTTTATGACGTGGCTTATGCACCGCCTCTTATCTTTCAATTGTGTCTCTTTGCCTTTAATAAGCACCTGGGCCAGAGGGTTGGGGGGAGGGGGAGAAGGCAAGGAAAGCACGCAAGCCTTTATTAACAATGGGGTGTAACCGCAGGGGTGCCGAATTTGTAGCTGGGGAATCAGGTTCGAGTCTCCCTGTCAGCTCCACATCCTGTGACTCTAATCAAATCACTTAGGCCCATATTTATGGCTGCCCTGTCACAGGAAAATGGGAGGAATGTGAGACAGTCTGCTTTGCATGCAGGGTTGTTTTGTGCAGGAAGAGGCACCTTCCTGCTAAAAACAGTCCTCAATGGATGTTGCAAGGGAGCACCCATGCAACAACCATGGAAACGCCTCCCTGGCACAGAGCAATGTAATGCAGTGATTTGTGGTGCATTTATTACTCGAGATTTAAGAAGCCAAACATGGCCATGCAAGGTGGACTTGAGTGGCTTCATAAATCTCACTCCAGGTTGCGTCATTCTTGCACCACATTGCGTGGTGCAAGAGTGACGCAAACCAGGCCATAAATATGGCCCCTAATGATCCCTGTGACTACTAAAAATTAATGTGTCCTTGTGCGATGTAACTGCTGCTCATGTAAAGTGCTCCAATGCCTTCTAGTCGAGTTTGCGCTATATAAAACTGAAAAAAAAATGCACTCTTTTAGATCCCAGCTCAGAGTGCCAAACAAGTGAAGTGTCTATCAGAAGTTGAGCACAAACTGTGCTAATTTGGGTTGTATTTGTACCATAATCACCATCTAGTAGTAGCCGGTGGTAACTTTCCACTCAAAATGTACACAATAGTTTAGTAGAACATGCAAATACGTTGTACAAAATGTTTATAAACAGTACATACAATTTTTTTTTAACATCCAAGAGTCTCATTAAAAGTGCCATAAATCCCAAATGTAATTGTATACTTGTTCATACTGATACAGTTGTGTGAGTTGTGCCAACTGCTCACATACCACATCATCCTGCATTTTCCTGCCACAAACAGTGCAGGAAATTAGCAGAATCAAATTTTTATTGAAGATCTGAGCTGGCCCCAGTGAAATATCCTTGGTTAATCCCCAGTGGTGCTGGAACAATTTTCAGAGTGGGGGTGCTGCCACCATTGTTACATCACTGAAGTCGTAGGGATTATGAAAATTCTAAGCATCACACAAAGCAAATGTATTCAGCAGGACAGTAGTAAGGGTATAATACGTAACTGGTGGTGCTTTTAGGAGAACAATGTTGCAAATATATTACTAGAACAAAGTAGCTCAGTATCATTCACAGACAGCACATTTTATTTAAGATGGCCACTATATTTGCTCAGACATGCAGGGCCAGAATTACTAAGGGCTTGTGTTGCCCTTGCAGCACACAAGGCGAAGCAAGGCAAACACAGCCTTTAAATGGGATTTACTAAGCTATGCAAAGCTACTTTGCGTGGCTATGTGTGGTTTAGTCAATCTAATGTTTTGCTACCTTGCTTTACCATGCAGCAGGGAGGCGTTCCATAGGTCGAGTGATGACATTCCCACGCATCCACCCATAGATTGTGGTGCATTCCCAGATTTACAAAGAGTTGTAAACCTGGGAATGCGTCAAAACGAAACGCCTCACAGACCCAGGCTTAAGAAGAAAATAATATCCTTATTTCTCCTTGTTAGTCACGTTTTATGGGCTGGCTTGACAGCGAAGATGTCGCTATGCAACAATGTGTTCATCATTTTAGGTGGCATTTGGCGCTGTGCACAAGTTAGGATGCAGAAGTACATTCTGGGCAGAAGTTGTGTGCTTCCACAAATAAAGTGTTTACCCTTCACCAGCTGTAATTATTTTGTTTAACAAGCTGTTTATTTATCAAGCTTGAACTTTCATGGGCACACACAACATTGGATTGCTATTAAAGTGCCTTAGATAATTAAGTGCTTTATGGTGTTTTTCTTTGGCAGGTGCAAAGAAGGGAGGAGGGCAGTTGTCAATCTACATGGATTTTTAGGTGTGGCTTGATAGTGCAACTGTCACCTGACCTTTTAACCTACACCAATAATATTATACAGTTCTTTGCTTCCACACAAATACATATTTATTCCTATGCTATTTACTTACCATATAAAAATGGCAATAATATTTCAAAAAGGAAGACCTGAGGATCACTGGAGACCTGGGGTAATAACTATAACAAAAAAAACACACTGGTCCCTAGTACCAATACTTTAGATGCAAAGAACCAAGTAGTGAATAAAATGTACAGTATTCAAAGGAGTTTAAGAAAAACTACATCAAGACGCACAGCAGCACAGTGAATACTGGTGCAAAACAAACATGCTCAGTGCTCCCTCTAGGGTGATACACTTAAATGATGAATCCTGATCAACAGGCACATCAACAAACACAAGAATAGCAAGGCCTGTTACAGCACACTCTCAACTATCATATAGGATCAGTGTTTTTAAAGCCAACTGCATTTGAATCCCAATAAACATGACAGGATCATCATCTTTAGGACTCGGAGCCATACAATGAGCCCGAGAGAACTCTGAAACAGAAATAGAAAAAGGGTGATCAGAGTGACACTAATATAAAGAGAAGTGAGTCAGTTGAGGCATAGGCAATACTCAGGAAACCATACTTACATTATGAAAGGTAATGTAGTTGCTAAAGGAGTGGGTCATCGGTGACAAGCCTCAAGAACAGGCTAACTGACAGTGGCCTACATAAAAAGAAATGAAAAGAGATGCACTGACTTCAGCTGGAAATGCGCAATATACTCATTGGGGCTCCAATCAGCCCACAATGAGAAGCACATGTGGGTTCTGGGTCTCAAAGTTGAGTGCCAGATTCCTTCACAGGGCTCAAATCAGCTCTAAAAATGAATGTGTGCCGGTAGCGCTGATTGGCAACATGGAGTCCTTTCGAGACAATGAGTTCTCAAAGGGGAGTGTGAGAGGGCATGTGAGAAGACAGCATGCTGGTTAATTAAGGTGATTGAAACTGAGGAAGCACCAAGAAATGAAATGAAGAAACTAAAGACAATCTACGTCCAGGAACAGAAAAGGAAGCAGTGGGCAATATTTTGGAATGGCCTAAAAGACTGACAAACCTAAAATAAGAAAGCACCCAACAAATGTTCCTTCTTGTTTAATAGGGATTTAATGTCACCTCCTCTTCCAGGCATGGAAATGGTGGTGATCACTTGCCACCATAAGTCATCCTCACAATCTCCAAACTCTAAAAAACTGTGACACTGAAGGGGCAGTGAGGGCCTTGCATCTGATGCGACTCCTATGCTAGCATATTACAATCCTTATTGTTTGTGTGTTTTGACAAATGTACAGTAGGTTACAGGGTCATAGAAGGGCATATATTACATTGGCAGTTTTGCAATTTGAGAAAAATCTCAAAGATGTAGTGAAACGCGGATGTAAATATTCCTTTGTCTAAATTAACAAAGAACACACACTAACTTGTCTATAACTATAGTGCTCTTTGATGAGGGAAAGGCCCAAAAACTCACTAATGGGACGAGCTAGTTTGGGCGATGATATGGCTGAGCGGATGAGCTAGTCATTAGCTCAGGGAGGCAGCAGAAATGCACTTTCTCTTTGTAAAAATAGTACTGTCTTCCTTTAATGCAACACAATACAGCCAGTTGCTTTGCTGCGCTGCGGTGTGTCAAATATTAGTAAAATGGCACCATGTTCTTTTATTGATTAAAACACAAACACAGAAAATGTATGGAGATTGATTTTCAGGAATAAGCATTCATTGATTATTTTGATCCTATTAAAAACCTTTATTTCCATCAAACTTCAGCAGTGCAAACAAATACACTTCAGTTGCTCATTCCAAACTGTTGATATAGTCTGGTCTGAAACATTTGTACACTTCATTTACTGGAATTTTGAAATTCAATATGTGTTATAAAAAATGACATCTACTGTATCCCAGTAAGATTGTAACATAGTTCATGGTACACAATAATCTTGCTTTGGAGTAAGGAAACACCAATCTCCATGTTAAAAGAATAAACAGCCATTTGCCAGAAGTTTTTGCCTGACATTTGACCTCTGTCTTTGAAGCTCAGCAAATGTTACAAGAAAAAACATTTACATTTATCTTTATTGCACATTATTACTCATTCACCTTCTGAACTCCAGCATGGTTATTTTGGGGTTTCTGCAGCACCCTTACTTCCAGCATCTATGTTAGTCCCAGTTTTTGCCAACATCATGTCACATATAGCAGTACCTGCACAGTGTCTATTTTTGTTCACAGCAGCAATCTACAGGTGAAAGGGGGGGTGTTCTTATTCTCAATTCCAGCAGGGTCCAGCACAAATACCTCACTTACAGGGCTATCAGCCCAACTATTGTTGTAGTCTATTTCTGGCTGGGAACTACCTGGAGTCTAACACCATGATGCAAATGCATAAAAGGTAAACAAAGGCACTTAGATTGCTATCATTTCACAAGTATTTAAGAGATGTTCTGGAAACTGTTTTTTACTTTGTTCAACCTATGTATAGGAGATATGCCTGTACCTTGAAAATTTCAGTTTTTTTACTTTGTTCAATGCCTGTATGTAAGAGATATGCCTGTACTGTAAGAATGTCAGAATTATCTGTCTGTATGAGTAGTTACATAAATAATGATTTAATATGACTTACATTTCTATTTAAATTCTTTTATCGCACTACTTATTTCAATGTATGTTGTCAGAGTGCTTATATCTTATTATACAGAGGAAATCAGTCATACAAGTGGGTAAATCAGTGTACGGGAAATATTACATAAAACAATAAAGATTACAAGGTGTCTGAGTCCCATACCATCCATACCGGTAGGCATTATGGGCCTCATTCCTACCTTGGCGGGTGGCGGTCGCCGCCCGCCAAGTGGGAACCGCCACTTGGCCGATCCGCGGTCAAAAGACCGCAGAGGCCATTCTGGCTTTCCCGCTGGGCCGGCGGGCGCCCGCCAAGGGAGCGCCCGCCGGCCCAGCGGGAAAGGCCCTGCAACCCAGAAGCCGGCTCCGAATGGAGCCGGCGGGGTTGCAGGGGTGCGACGGGTGCAGTTGCACCCGTCGCGATTTTCACTGTCTGCTAAGCAGACAGTGAAAATCATGATGGGGCCCTGTTAGGGGGCCCCTGCACTGCCCATGCCAGTGGCATGGGCAGTGCAGGGGCCCCCAGGGGCCCATGACACCCGTTCCCGCCATCCTGTTCCTGGCGGTAAAAACCGCCAGGAACAGGATGGCGGGAAGGGGGTCGGAATCTCCATGGCGGCGCTGCTTGCAGCGCCGCCATGGAGATTCAGCCCAGCAAGGGGAAAACCGGCGGGAAACCGCCGGATCCCCTTTTCTGACCGCGGCTTTACCGCCGCGGTCAGAATGGGCTGGGAAGCACCGCCAGCCTGTTGGCGGTGCTTCCGTCATTTTAGCCCTGGCGGTCGCCGACCGCCAGGGTTAGAATGACCCCCTATATGTTTAAGAATGCTTGGTCTGAAGAAAAAATAAATAAAAACGAATTCAAGCCTCATGTGTAGTAATTAAACCTGGGCAGAACTCGTGGAGTTTCACTCCGCCAAATTCGACGAAGTTACATAAAAACTCAGAGAGATTCTGCAGAGTTCAGTGATTGGCAGAATTTCCATCGGTTGTATTGCTTTTCCTGATTTTTAGCACCAGGAGCTTGTCCCACATTGTAAAATCAGAGTGGACTGCACCACACTGCATGCCATAGGGTGCTGCTTCTTCCGTGCTACTCAAGTAGATTTTCTACTTGAGTAGCTGCTTTCTCAATGTGAGCAGCAGCTTTTTCCATGCAAGTGTAGTGACCAGCCACGGTTGCTTACATTGAGATTTTGCACCGGGAGGAGCTCTTGTGCCCAAAAATCACACTGGGGACACAAGTTGTGTGCAAGAAAGACTCCTATATAAATGGTAGAATGCACACCAATTAGACCTTTCAACCAAATTGTTCATCAGGTTCCTAGGTGCTCAAAAGCAAGATTTTGATGTGTGACCTTGGTGCATGCACAGCCCAACACGCCATAAATACCTGACACTAATTGGTGCACGGAGATGCACCACACCCAGGATGCACAATCATTGAGTCATGAGCCAATAAAGTCAACAAGTCATAGTCCAGTATAAACTGCAACAATTAGTGTCAAGTAGGCCTGGTACACAGAACTCTGCGAAGTTGCTAATAAACTCTGTTGTGCTATGCGGAGTTCCGCTAGTGGGCAGAGTTTCTTGCCACACCTGATTGCGTGACGTTTAACGTCATTTGCAATGCGAACTACGTCCTCAAGTTGGAATTCTCACATTAAAGACACCACGCAGTTTGCATGGGTGTGGCCATCTTGTTTTTTGCTTTGTTCTGGTGCTGGGACCTAGTTTTATGTCCCTCTATATCTGTCCCATCTCACACTTTTAAAACCTATTTTCCCCTAGTTTCTGTTTATTATATTGCCTTTTCTGTTTGTGTTTTTCTGTTTTAACTTTTTTTTTCAAATTTGTTTGTGTTTTTTTGTGACTTTTTAACTTTTTTTGTTTAAGTTTCTTTTTTTCCCTTCCTTCTTTTTTGTCTCTTGCCCCCAAGCCCCCAGTGCCATGTCAAAGCAGGGGAGCGGCAGCGCCAGGCTCCCAACCACCACCGGCAGCTGTCTTCCTTGTGGGAGGTGGCGTCTTAAGGTGTGTAGCCCTGCACCATTTTTTCCGAGGTGGAGGTGGCTGGTTTGGAGTTTTGTGTTCAGCGCCACCTCCCCTCCACCTTGGCAGAATGCAGCAGGCCCGTATCTCGGTATGGCCTCCGGGAGCGCCAGCAACGGTACTCTTTCTTGGGGTGTTTTACTTCGCAACTGCTGCCTTTATGCATCGTGTTTTTCAAATCTGCTGATAGTGTATTCCTTTTAGGGAAGCATGTTTCAAAATCTGCTGATAGTGTATAACAATTAATTATGCAGTTAGGTACCCTTGTCCTAATCCTCTCCTAGTCTCTGCAGTGCATTCTGAAAAATTTGACCCATAAGAGTGGGGCGGAGAGATTTGCCATTGACAATTATATTTCCTAAACTAAAAGTACAACAATGTTCCATAGTTCTCTTACCTGAATAGATGAAGCAAGGGCTGCATGGTTTCTCAAAGTATAATGGTGGTGTAATAGTAGCATACTAGCACACTAACAGTGAAGGAATCGGAAGCCAGGTCCCATCTGGGTGAACTCAAATTAAGATCCTGCACATTGAGTTGGTGTTGCTCTCACCACACCCACCCCACCAAGTGTGTGATTAATCAATGGTGTAAATGACTAATTAACACCTCAATAAATCACACAGCCCCATGTAAGAGGGTTAGGGATTTGATGAATGGATGGGAAAGGGATTTAGGGAAAGGTGTGATAAAATACAAACACTACACAAACATAATATTCATCTGGAAAATGATCAGCAGCCTGTTGTGAGAGGAATAGAAAAAATGAATATGTATGACGCAGACCTTACATTCTGTGGGCCTCAGTGAGACCCAAGTTGTTATACATCTAAAAATGTTCGGTCACCTATGCTTGTAAAATAGTGCATATTATTAATGTTGGGGCGAAGCTTACACTCACAGTTCTAAAAAACGATTATTGAAAGAAAAATGATACTAGTCTGTATTGTCAAATTGGTGTTGCATCTGCATTCTTCTTGGATTGCCCTGTCAAGCTTCTTGGGTGCCTAACTGAAGCGGTCGATAAAGTAAACATGAGTGTTATGGTGCAGGAGAAGAGAAGGCCTGTGGATTGTAAAACAGAAATGATTATCATGATATTGTAGAATCAAGGAGGATTAAACGGAAGGTAAGCTTCATGAGGAGCAGTGTACCATGAAGACTCAGAGGTGGCAGAGCAAGAACAAAGTCCTTTGTGATCATTCATTTTATGACAAATGTGTGATCAATTAAATGAGAGCAATGATAACAACCAACAATCACAGACAAGTGGCTGTATGTATCGGGATGATCAAACTCACAACTGTCATGATCATCATAACATTTAGCCTAGAGCATGTGCATAATGTGACATAATCCATCACGTCTGTCTCCTCCAGTTACCTACAACCGGCCCCCCACCCAACCACATAGTTTCAAGTTTGACCCATGCAGCACGCACATGCAGCAGCATTGCATTTCCCAAATCAAGTAATTGAAGCGCCTCGCACTACCAGTCCACAGATTGGAGTAGGCCTCTTAGACTCATCATCTTCCACGATGATTTCCATGAAGTTGATGACTTCCTTCTTCTGACAATTGTTTAAGTTGTCAATTCATGCTCTGAGTCCTTCCATCATTCTCCAGACATTTATTAAAGATTATGTCCAACTCCATACCAACTGCTCCCAAAAGTCACAGTCTCCCGATCCATTTGAAATAGAGCAACCTATAGCACATAGTTGTGTTTCATAACAAGAGAAACATTAAGTAGTTTTTTTGTGCAAACTGCATTTTTGTTTGTTAGCTAAATGGACTGGTCAGGTCTTCTTTGACCGATGTGAACCAGAAAGCAAAGCACCAGAAAACAAAGCAGTGCAAAAACGTTGGCAAACAAATTTCATTAAGTGTCAAAGGAGAAGGAAAAAAAATAAACTCAGGAAAATAATTATCACCCATTATTAGGCCACCAACATTGTAATTCAATCATGACACAAACGCAAGCAAGTGTAATAATATAGTTAAACAATAAACACCAACTCTCACTATCTGCCACCACTAGACATGAGTCACATGAACCATCTCAACATTGAAACAAGTATCACTCATAGCACTCGATGGGGCATATAGCATTACTTCCAATCAAGCATAGCGGTACATTGACCAGTAAGTTGTAAATCAAATATCTGGTGCAGTCCTGCTAGGGGACAAAAAGGAAGGATAGGCACAGAATGGAGGCAGGCATTGTCTCTCAAATCTCCTTGAAGTGATTTTGGGGGTGTGGGGCTTCTTCAATGCACACTGGTCCAACTCCAATCTGGTTATACATGTGCCTAAAATGTTTGTGGTTCATTAGTCATTTAGACAAAAACAAACAATCTAAAATAATAATGTTCATATATTTGTTTTTTCACTAAGAAGTTCATCAATAGAAGAAAGTAGAAAATTCAATGGTGCCCCAGGTCTAGTCAAGGAACTAAAGTTCATCCTCAACCTCAGGTAGTTTGCCCAGAGGTTGGTAAGATTCATTTTGATCATTTTGGTCAATCTCTTGACATTTTGGGGCGAGAGACTGGTCCTTCTCACTGTGACAACTGCACCAGCTGCACTGAACAAATGCTCAGCAGACACACTGACTACAGGGCACCCCAGATACTTTGTCACCAGCCTGCTGAGCACTGGCCATTGGCACCTCTTCCAATACCAATACACCAATGGGTTTTGATCTAGATAGATCTCCGTTGGGTCATCCAGGTAGTCCTGGACCATCCTCTCAATAGTCATTGGTGCTCTACCTTGCTCGACTTAAGCTCTGCCTTTAGAAACCAATCAAATGCAGATTTGGGGGCTTCTGCTCCTGTTCCTGTTGCTGGTGTTGAGTTTGGCTGCTGTGAGCCAACAGCACTGTCTGGCGGCTCTATGGAATTTGTAGACTGTACCCGAGAACTTCTGCCCATGAGCGGGCCTCTAATTTCCAGCCATTCTTTCTGTAGGTTGCTGGCTTGCTCAGCAATCCACGTCTTGTAGGTTGAAACATCCCCATCTGAAAAAGGAATGAAAGTGACCAACAATTGTTTCTACCATGGGTGAAGAATTGTAGCACAGATATAGTGTTTGGATGACAAAGTGTCTCTTTGCAGTCTTGTATTAACAGATAAGCAAAGGATTAAGCTTTCCACCAACTCCTGCGCATCTGTTTTTTCCATCCACACCTGTGTATGTTTCAGACATCTCCTTTACCTATTTCAGCAGCATATACACCAAAGGAATAGCTTGGCCTTGTAAAATCCTCCTTGCTAACTTCCCATGTTAAAATTTCAAAACGAAGCAGCCTCTCTGTCAGGCATTTGACGAGGCCCCATTGGTCCATCTCAATGATCATGCCTTTCATCGTTGCATCCCCTCTTTGCATGACATATTCATTGATCGGTCTGTTCTGCTCAAACAGAGGTTACAACATGTAATAAGTTGAATTCCAGAGTATTGGCACCTCCTGTATGAGGGCTGTCACTGTTATTCTATTATCACGTTGAATATTCCTCAACAATTTGCAGACTTCAAAAAGAATGGCTAAAATGAGTGCAGATTCTTCTGCATGTGGATATCAATTTGCTGACTCTGGATTCTTTTTTGAGAACGTTCTGTACAATGATGTTTATGCAGTGGGTCAGACACAGGACCCTGAACTAGCCACCATCTGACATGGCCTTGACTATATTACTTCCATCGTCCGTGGAAACAAATCCAATGTTAAGCCCTCTGGGGCGCAGCCATTCAAAGACCTTGTTGTTAAAGTCATCCAAGATGTTTGCAACTTTACCGGATTTCTCCATGGAGAACATAGCTACTGTTGCATGCTCCTGAGCACTATTAAAAATGTCAGCAGTGTCAACACCTGCAGATATATTTTTTCTAACCCCCACAAAAGAGATCCATTGTGCAGTGAGGCACATGTAAGCAGTGGCTTAGCAACTAGTCCGCATGTCTGTTGTCAGGTGGACTGTGTGGACAGCACTCTGCTGCAAATATTGTCCAACCAATTCCAACACATCATGATGTTGTGCTGGAATAGCAACTCTGGTAAAATAGGTCTAGTTGGGAACCTTCCACTGCAGGCAGATGGCTGCCACAAATTCTACAAAACCTACTCCTTCCACAAAAGAAAAAGGGAGGAGGTCCAATGCTAACATTTTAGCCAGATTCCCGTTGTGCAAACGTGCTGCTGGGTGGTTGAATTCTTACTGCCCCTCCTGCCTAAACATGACAGTAATAGTAGCCTGGATTTTTTCTTTACTGGTGCCACTGGCACAGTCAAATTCAAAGCAGAAGGTGGTGGTAGGCTCAATGTGCATCTCAGGGGGGCAGCCACTGTATGTTCTTGCCATGGTGTGTCAACCTGACTCTGAGTCTTCCTGAGCCATTGCAATGTTGCTGTTGTGGGCGACAATACTACTGTACTGCCGGGGACAGAGCTGATTTGTGTAACAAAAATTTCACCCTCTTCTTCAGCTTCTACCATGATCGGATCAGAGTCCCTGGTTTCAGCACCTTAACCAACACCACTTGCAGGCTTCTGCCGCTAAGGTGCGGCTTTCAGTGGATTGCGTGGAGTTTTCTCAAATGGGTTGTTTGGCCTCTGGTTCCATAGTTTGCACCAAACTTACCCCACCTAACATTTGCTCGGCAATGGAGCATATGGCAATGCTTGGCTCCTTTTCACTAACCTTAAAATAGTCCCAAACTGGGGATGTTGTTTTGATGACATTTGCCTCTCTGCAGTGCCACCTTCTACTGAGATGGCTGTGAATTCAGCTCTCAGCAGGGGCCTTGTAAATATAGAAGCTGGTAGAAGTGGTGGTATCTGTGCCACATCCCTCGGACCAGGTTGAGAAGATGGGGTAATGTTGGACTCCACTGGGGCTGAGCTAACACCCATGATGACTGGCTCATCGTCAGACTCGTCAACCTTCTTTCCATCATCCATAACTCTAAGGCTTTCAGGAACCTTCCTTTTCACTCCTTGCCTCCCCTGGCATGTCTCAGACTGAGGTGCCATACCAGTGGAGTCTTGATCATCAGAAAGGGGGCTTGAAGAAGAAGATGGTGGAGATCTGGAAGACAGTGGATCTCTTGAAAAAGGGGCTTCTTCAGCTTCCTCAGCATAAAGCTCAACATCCTGATGTGCTCCTACTATGGTAGGAAATGCTATTGCTGGCTGCGTCTGTTGTTGTCCACTAGCCTGAGTTTCCGTCAATGATTGGTTACTACTTTGAGAAAGAGATAAGTCCAATTCTTCATCACTGCTTGTCGGCGTTCCTGTGATTAGAGAGGGTGCCTCTGTGTCAGACATGGGCTTGGGCCCAGTTTGGAGTGGGCCGCTGATAAAGGAGTGCTACTACCAGCTTGCTCCCCAGAGGCTGGTGGGCTGGCACAAAATTTTGCCCAAAAAAGACCTGGGGTGACATAACAGTGGTGGGAAGCTCCTTCTTATCACTGGCCGCTTTCTTGGTAGCACCTTTCAATGGGGCCATCTTGAAGCTGTCAGTTGGCAGTAGCACTTACCTTCACAAGCTGAAGAGATGTCTGTTTGGTCGTGAGTGTGGTCATGCATCACGTCCTGCACATGCCTTCTGTCTGACAGTACTGTGGGTGATGTCTCTTTCTTTTCTTGCACCTAAAAGCAAAGATGCAAGACGGATATCAGTGAAACGTGGCAATGTTTCAGTTGCAGTAGTAGTAGAAACAATATCATTTAATGGTACTCAACTTATAAATAATTAGGAAATAATACGGTGTATTCATTTGTGAAACCACACCAAAATTAACTTTCATGATCATGTACACTCATGGAGGATAAGATAGAGCAACAATTACAGAATGTAACTGTTAGATTGATGTGCATCAAGTTGGCTGGCAATAAATGGAATGATCCTTGAATAATGTAATGTAGTGCAACTGTACACCTATGGCAGACATAGGGCTAATGGGGAAAATTAAAAATAAATAAATTAACAAAAATTGTAATTTATTTTTAAAAAAATCTAAAACGAAGAAAAAATAAGAATGATTAAATATTAATATTTTTACAGTATTATTATAAAATTGAATAAAGAAAGGTTTGTGGAACAAATTATTTAAAAAAATGGCTGCCTTGACAAAATGGCCACCAGCCACATGGTCAAACAACAACAAACAAGGAGGCATGGCCACCACAACAAAGAAGAATGTATGCAGGCCTAAAAGCACACTGGCTGCATACACAAAATGGCCACCAGCCACATGGTCAAACAACAATGAGCCGGATATGCAGGCTTTTCTGACCTCCACTCTTCCAAAAATGATTTCATTGGACTTTGACCCGCCGTTAGAATTCCAACGGGCACACAGGATAGGCCCAAAACGCTCTGACAACTCCTCAAGGCCCCGCCCAATCATCGCATGCTTGCTGCGGCATAATCAAACCCGACAAATACTCCAAGTAGCACGCAACCACGGCCCTTTCCGAATAGACCAGCACGAGATCCGAATAACCGCCGATTACTCCAAGGAAACCAACGAACGTAGAAAGGCTTTCCTAGCCCTACGACCCCGGCTTCGCAAACTGGAGATGAAATACGGTCTCTTTGACCCTGCAAGAATGTGGGTTACCAAAAATGGAGTATCCAAGGACTTTTATAACCCCGACGAATTGAGACTCTTCCTTGACTCTTTCCAATCCCAGCCTATGGACTCTCTCAACACAGACAGTGAGCATGACATTGTAGGAGGCAGTGATGGGGCTGAAACCCCCACTCTGGAATGGAAAAGGTGAAGACGGCTCTACACGACACCGGAGCCAGTCATAGAGGTAGAGACATGGAGAGACTAACCAGATCATATGATGACAGCGGTCAGATTACGCAGTAGTAACCCACACCCAACTATCGGAAAGAGACAAATCTCGCTCCCCTTTAAAACCTACAACTGGGTCTTCTTGAGAAGGCAACGCGACAAGACGACTTGTGGGACTATCGCTAGAGAGTCGAAAATAACAACTATAGACTCTGCGGAAGGATGAGTACCTTTCCAGATCATATGTGTTTTACTATTGTAATTGTCTAAGACTGCTAGTATCAATGTTAAAACCAGATACATGAAAAACCTATGCTCTTTATGACTAGAGCCGAGGCCCTATAATGGAAAACTACCAGTAAATCATTATTTGCCCTCAGTACACAACAGATGATGATTATTAGAACAGGGATCAGACCCCACCAATTCCCTGTATGTTGAATAAGAGCCCGGTCCCGACCCTATAACCCTATAACAAGGTAACAAGGTAACAGGGGCATTAAACAGATAACAAAAATAAACACTAATTAACTATCATGGAACTTACCTTATATTCCACACACTACAAAATATCTCATGGTAGTAAATAATAAAGTATGTGAAACCTCCCTAATACACACCACACTCGACCAGCGCTGACATTAGAACCGTTTGGCCCCCATTATCACCCCAAGGGATGGGACTAGACCACGTAAAGATAAATTAATTCCAATACAGGGACACACAATATGATATAACCTGAGACATATCAAAGCTCCCATTACTTGACTTTACTTTATTCTACAATAAGAAACTGGGGAAAAAAATAAAAAAATAGAACACGAGGACATAATACAACATAATACCGCATAACGAAGCGAAATAATATGACATTCTACACTGCCACTCCGCACCACATTATAACATCACAATGTAAATTATAAACTATTAGCTATTCCTTTCCCCAGATGTTCGTACCTACCTCCATCCTAATCATTATTACTATCTTAACCTATCATCTACAATAGAACGACTATGATGGTGGCACATACCAAGTAAGACCTTAGTAGGTCAGTATTATGATGTAATAATACACGGCAAGGAGATAGTAATAGGACGAGATACGCATTATCTTCGCGTAATCCGGGGCTCAGCTACACTCATTACCTATCCTACGATTAATAGAGAGACGCTTGGCATAATGGCTCCTAACATGATAATGTGATAAGATACCAGGATATGCTATGTTGATCAACCTAATATGTCATTGAAAAGTTGTAAGGCGAGACGAGACGAGGCAGTGTTATAGTTGAATAGAAATGCTCAGGAAGTATTATATTATACTGTATATTGGTATCTTTATGTGCCCATGCATACGCGAGAACTGTAATGCTCTGTTTGAGCTCTTCCCCCCCCTCCTTTGCCCTGCCCCCCCCCCCCCCCCCCCCTCACCAGCCGGTCTCGGTCTTTCTGTCTGCCCAGTCCCTACTTTAATTTACGACCCTATCTTATGAACTCTTAAATACCCCACGATACCATACAACATCAAGTACTAGGCACAACATCCTAAACACCATACCCCATCAACACCCAACACCCCCCCTCCTCTCCAACGCCGCCCAAGTACTATAGTTATTAACCGACCATTACTTCTGCCAATATACACTTTAGTTATATAACTAATACACTAGCCACTAACCACTGATGAACAGACCCACTTCCCGATACATAAACATAAACATAAGTACTGATGTGTACCCCCCCCACCCCTCCTTATCACCGACATATCGATAACTGGCTGTCTGCTATTTCCCCCCTCACCCCCCCCGATCGAGATCGCCTGACGGCACAAGAGCTCTGAGAGAAATCGGTCCCGCCGTTTACAGAACTAACGAACGAAGGAGGTTGGACTCCTAACCTCCCTCATCCCTATCCTTCTCCACTTCTTCCCCCAAATTGTACGCTCTCTTGCTATACTCTCAATCTCAACTTTAGCACACGCATCCATCCCTTCCCCCTCCTTCTCCCTCTTTTCTTCTCCCTCTCATTTCTCCTTGTCTTCTTTTCCCCTCATATTTCCCCTCCATCTGGCTCTCATCCTACTTATATTGCCTCTCTTCCTTCACCCTCTCCTCTCTCCTCTCTTTCTTCTCCAGAGGACTCCCTTGGCCTCCACCAGCCGCCAACCTCCGTATAAAATAAAACACCGTATCATATCGAAACACAACTCCCACTCTACCAACTAAGTCAATATCTCCCACCCTCCCTCCCCCCCCACCACCACCACCAACCCCGGAACGAGGGTGCTTACTCACAATGATCCAATATGTCGAAGTCCCACCCTCAAGCGACGCGACCATTACGCATACTCTCTTGGAATGTACACGGCATGACGAGCTATGTTAAGCGGAAAAAGATACTGTCCTATCTTCAATCCAAAAAAACAGATATAGCTCTGATTCAAGAGACTCACCTTGACACTCTGGAATCCAGTAAACTTAAACGGGATTGGGTAGGAAGGGTTGCCTTCAGCTGCCGTCCGACGAGTCAGGAATCTGGAAGTAACGGACCCCGCAAATGTGGAGTGGCGATACTAGTACGTAAATCCCTCCCGGTCACTATCATTAAAACCTGGAATGATACGGAAGGAAGGTATATATTTGCTAAACTAAAACTAGGGGACACTGTTTTATGCGTGGGATCCATTTACGCACCAACCGGCCCAAAACGCCCATTCCTTCTACAGCTAAATCGCCTCCTGACAGAAATCGGAACTACTCGATACATAATCGGGGGAGACTGGAATCTCGTCCAAGATGCCATAATGGATAGGACAGGCCCTGTTGATATATGTAACAATCACGACAGAGCGCTTCTGACAGACCTGACCACCGACGTCGGTCTGGTGGACTGCTGGAGAATACAACACCCGAAAGATAAGGAATATACTTTCCTATCCACCGTCCATGGCACCCAATCGCGTCTGGATTATTTCTTAGTATCACACACTGTAATCCCTCATATACAAGACACCTGCATCCTAGATAGCGGGCTCTCAGATCACTCCCCAATACTAATCCGGATCCAGGTGGGACTCTCCTTCTCTGGTGGTAAACCATGGCGATTGGCTGTACACAGATATCGCTCTCCCCAAGGGAAGGAACAATTAAAAGCTCATGTAGCTACATACATGGCCGAGAATACAGGCACTGTATCCTCAAAAAGGATCCTATGGGCGGCAGTAAAAGCAACCCTAAGAGGGAATATGATGCGAGATGCAGCACTGGCCAACAAAGACAGAATAGCTCGCCAAACCACCTTAGAGACCACGATACAGGACCTCACTAAACAATATACCGCCCAACCATCCCCTAGGCTGCAACACGCCTTAGAACAGGCCCGCATGGCACACAATGAACTCTATACATCTCAGGCGGAATACGCACTGCAAAAATTGCGAGGCCGCTCCTAGCGGCACAGCTCCGACAAAGAGAGGCAGCCTCTGCCATTGCGGCCATAACATCTTCTTCAGGAGCAGTACTAACTCGCCCACAAGACATTGTAAACGAGTTCGCCAAGTACTACCGACATTTGTACACTCCTTAAACAACGACAGATCAAACACAAATGGAGACATTCCTTACCGCGGCCAATCTGCCCCGTCTGTCTGAGGCAGGCAGGGCCCTCTTGGACGGTAACATAAGCAAAGAAGAGATAACCCAAGTTATAACAAGCCTCCCCTACCATAAATCACCAGGAGAGGACGGATTCCCTGAGGAATTCTATAAATGGGCTGGGGAAGAGGCAATAACTGCAGTACATGAAGCACTGACGGAAGCATGTCAAGAAGGCTCCCTGGGCGCTTTATCCAATAAAGCCACGATTGTCATCTTACCTAAGCCAGGGAGAGACCCCCTTCTTTGCGGCAGTTACCGTCCTATCTCCCATTTGAATGGGGATGTCAAACTCCTAGCCAGTGTTCTAGCAGCGCGACTACGCAAGGTGATACCATCATTGATTCACAATACCCAAGTAGGATTTGTACCAGGCTGTACCTCCAGAAATCATATGCGAACTCTTTGCCATACACTGTTAGAATCCATACAATTACCTGACAAAGCCCTAGCCCTGTCCCTAGACGCGGAGAAAGCATTCGACCGCATTGAGTGGTCCTACCTATTCACAACCATGAAGCATTTTGGCCTGGGGGAACAATTTATCTCTAAAGTGCGTTTATTATATGACCATCCCACAGCACAGGTTAACTGTGGGGGCATCATGTCAGACCCATTCCCTATTGGAAGGGGCACACGCCAGGGATGCCCCCTGTCGCCACTTCTATTTTTATTGGCCATGGAACCCCTAGCTGCCACCATACGAAATTCTCACCAAATAAAAGGGATCCATATCACCGGGGGCATATCCAAAATATATCTTTACGCAGACGACATTCTGTTAACAATGTCCGATCTAGAAACCTCGCTCACAGCACTACTTTCCACTATAGAAGACTTCGCATCCCTATCCGGATATCGGGTAAACTGGGATAAAAGTGAGGCACTACCATTATCCCGCATAACGACGAGGGCAGCGATACATGGCCTCCAATTCAAATGGACCCCGACCCGCCTTAAATATTTAGGAACGTTCATTAACAGAGGTCTAGAACATATGGTCAGGGACAACATAGACCCCCTTATATCTAAAATGAAACAAGACTTTGCCAAATGGTCCCTACTAGGCCTGTCCATGTGGGGCAGGACACAGGCGGTCAGAATGGTCACCTTACCACGCTTCACATGCGTGCTAGGCATGCTCCCCCTACAGATACCTCTTTCCTCACTCCGATTAATAGACGCATCCATAAGGGCCTTCGTCTGGGGCTCCTCACGCCCAAGACTGAAACCTGCAATAATACTGGCACGACGGCTCTACGGAGGATTAGGACTACACTCGGTAGAACAATACTCCCTGGCCCTACAACTCTCACAGCTAATATATACACTTCCGGATATAGCCGATCCACCGCAATGGGTGATCACAGAGAAACTCCTATATGGACAGTATACGGAGATGGGAGGAACATACGCCGACCATGTTCCCTTAGCTAACCCCATCCTCAAGGCTACAAACACAGCGTGGTGCAGAGCCCATCGACTACTAGGAGTACACCCCTCCCTGCATACTCAGGCTCCTATAGCAGGGAATAAAAGCATTAAAATAGGAGGGAATATTCTCAGATGGCCCCAGTGGTCCGAGGCAGGTATCCACAATATATCTCACATAATAGATGGAGATAGCTTCCGCACATTCGCCACCCTCCAGGAAGAATTCGGCATCCAAAGTAACCAGGAGTGGCGATATCTACAGCTCAAACACTGTATGCGGAGAACATTAGGAACCCCCCCGTGGATGCTCAAAACCTCACCCATCGTCACCTATCTTAAGAAATGGGGCCGACAAAAAGGCGTCTTGGCTGGCCTCTATGCCGAATTAACTAACCACCTTTACTCTCAGCCTTTACTTGAACGATTACGCTTAAAGTGGCAGGATATACTAGAGATAACCTACACGGACGAAGAATGGCCAGACATACTAGAAGCCCTCGACAGGGGCGTACGTGAAGCACGCCTGAAATTTTGCCTATTTAAAATCCTTCAGGGGTGGTACTGGACCCCCGTTAAACTTTTCAGGGTAGGGCTGATACCTCACGCGAACTGTTGGAGATGCACAGAGCCATATTGTGACCTACTTCATATTTTATGCCACTGTCCAACGGTACAGTCACTATGGGACGCAGTACGCCTCGCCTTATCGGACTTCATACAGATACCAAAACCGACCCCACCAGCATTTATCACCCTACATGACATTCGTCCGTATCCCTCCCTATCGCGGGCACATAAACGATTAATCCACATGGCGCTTGCCACGGCCAAAATATGCATACTCCGGCACTGGAGATCTAGCATTGCCCCCACACCCATAGAATGGATGACGGCCATGTATCAAACGGCTACCCATGAACGAGTGATTTATAACCTACAGGACCAAGCAGAACAATTTGAGGAGGTCTGGCGCCCATTCTTGAAGAGACCATGAAGCGGCTGGTGGACGACCAACGGATGATCAATGTTCAATGATCAATGATTAGGGAATATCAATTACCAATCACCCTCTGAGAATCCTAGACTCCGGAAATACATTTAATCTCCTACTGTCCCCTCTCTCTCTCCCTAGCTACGCTATCCTCTCCCCTTTCTCTCTTTTTTCTCTCTCTCTATCAATCCACAGGTCTCTAATTTTGTCATATGCACGAGACCCTGAACTACCCAACATAGTAATACAAGTCGCTTCCTAACACAAACAAGGACTGAGAAATCAACTCACATAAGACGTAGACACTCTCTAACCGACCTTACCATATCTAACATACATACTATCTACCTCTAGATTATAACTTGCTACAGACGGAGCAGTACTGAACGATCTACTCTTAGGCCTGAACAAGCTAGTCTCAGGATACAAAGACCCCCTGCCTTCCTCGAGTCTCCTCATTTTACATTCCCCCGCGATTACCCTTCCTCTTTCTCCCTCTTTCTTCCCCTTCTCTCCCCCTCCCCATTTCATATGACTATTTCGTCTCTCCCCTATACCAAGATCAACCCCTCCCACATAACCCTACCCTCGCTCCCCCTCCCTTTACCACCCCCCCCACCTGTTCTCCACCTTTCTTCAAAATAAGGGTACAAAACTCAACTATGCAACTGGGAATTTTTACTTACCTGACAGTACATGCATATATGCTCACAATGGAAATAATTGTGGTAAAAGAACAAAAACAATGTTTTGAAAGCTAAACAGTTTGTTTATATGCTGTATGTATGGCCTTATATATTCTTAATAAAACTTTTGAAACTTAAAAAAAAAAAAAAAAAAAACAACAATGAGCAAGAAGACATGGCCACTACAACAAAGAAGAACACATGTAGGCCTAAAAGCACACTGGCTGCCTACACAAAATGGCTGCCAGCTACATGATCAAACAACAACAACCAAGGACGCATAACCACCACAGCAAAGCAGAACACATGCAGGCCTAAAAGCACACTGGCTGCCTACACAAAATGGCCACCAACCACATGGTCAAACAACAACCAGCAAGGAGGCATGGCCACCACAACAAAGAAGAACACATGCAGGCCTAAAAGCAAACTAGCTGCCTACATAAAATGGCCACCAGCGACATGGTCAAACAACAGCCCGCAAGGAGGGATGGCCAACACAACAAAGAAGAACACATGCAGGCCTACTGGCTGCCTACAAAAAATGGTCACCAGCAACATGGTCAAGCAACAAGCAGGATGAATAGAAAACAAAACCCCATATAGATATAGGACTAAAATTGACTATATAAAAAGGGTCCCTGGCCACCTGGCATGGGGACCAAAGACAAATGGTGGCCTATGATAAACACTCTCACGCAGTGGCCAGGCAAAGACGGCATTGGTACAGGAGAAATAAACAGTATTAAGTCAATAATCCCAAAAACGAAAATTAAAGGGGCTAAAAAGTTTACAACAACACACATCATACAAAGCATCAAGTATTACCCCACCATACACTGTTTGCAGAAAAAAACATGAGATACCTCCTGACAACATTTTGTTATATTCAATCCAATGCCATCCTTGGTGTTTCAGTTCAACGGACACCACAAACAGTTGTTTCATCATGCACACATGAATAGTACTGGGCCTACAGCTGGAAGGTCTACTCCATTAGCAGACTAGGGGTCATATGTACGAACACATTTTCCCTTAGACACAGAATGGACAAAACTGCTTGCTACATCTGGCCCTAGGCCACTTAACCTTAACATAGTGCATTAAATGAATATTGCAAATTTACAAAACACAACATGGAGAAAAGGTAGTGAACCGTAAAACACTTTTCCTTTATAGAACAAAAACTACAACTAAAACTATAACTAGGCCCCAAATGCAGGCCACCCACCACAATAAATTTAAAAATTGAATAAAATTACAGATAAAAGTACAAGTGCATGCCCTCTATCAAACAAACAAGTTGTACAACACCCTTGTACAAGTGTTTTTTAAACTTACTTGTGAAATCTCAAATACAACAAAGTTCTTAAATCCAATGATACATCCAGGAGACAAAAGAAGTGATCCTTCCAGCTCAAAATCCAAGTGAAAAGTGACCAGGAGATGGACAAAGCACTGGTAGGAGCCTGTTGTACAGGAACAGGAAGTTGGAATCTCTGGGGTACTTACTGTTGTTGAAAAAAAAAAAAAAGTACTCCTAAACAAAATTATCAAAGCGAATGGTCCATTAGAGAAGATTTTAAACTCTAATTTGCCTTTTTGAGATTTTAGCTGCTTGAGTTCACCAGGTTGCAGCCTCGGTCGACCACGCTCACTCGTGCTCGCCTACGTCACAAAAGACCTGCTGGAAGTCACTGAGGCAGCGCTAAATCTCACAGGCGAGTAGAATATCTTGTTTTTGCTCACAGGTGACCGGAAGTCTCTCATCTCGCTTCCTGCACGCGTGGAATGACATTAAGTGCACGCCAATGGTGGAAAAACAATCGGTAACTCTGCGTTCCCCGCAGAATGCTGAGTTGCCGAATTTCACAAACTCCGCCAGTGGAGCGGAGTTTTTTGCCCAGGCCTAGTGTCAGGGAACAGCTCTGCCACACAGTGGTTGGCAGAGTTTTACCAGAACTCCACACTCCCGAACACCGCTGGCATGGTTCGTGGGGTTTTCCCCACCCCTAATAAGACTTATTACTACCCACTACTAGAAAAAGACTGAGAACAAAACAATAAGGCTCTAAACACAGGCCTGGCATTTTGCAGGCAGATCCATGATACAGAATGATAGTTCACTATGCTGTATTGGAAGGGCTGTAACTTAAGAACTGCAAGTAACTAAAGGACTTCTGAGACAAAGCACTAACTCATTGATATAAGTACATAAAATATGTATTATTGGCCTGCATGTTAAACATTGTACTTTTCAGTGGGTACATTAACCTTCTATGCTACCTAGTAATAAATCTAAAAGTGACTATGCAAAACACAGATCACTCCAGTAAGTACAGTATCCAGTAAAGTATTTTTTTTCCACTACACCCTGAAAATTGCTAGGCGCACAAAACTCTTTGGCAGGTGCCTTAATGCATAACATAGTTTAAAAAACAGCCTGTTTGTGGCCTGTTAAGTAAACTAGAACATATTAAGGTTACATTTGTCCTTGATGTCAATTTCTTTGCAGCATATTTTTTGAAAAATGAATGTGTAAGCTGACTGTAAGCTCACCGTTCGTGAGTGCATCCAGTGTCTGTTGCCATACCCCAGTCTCCAATTTATGGGATCCCTGAGTACTTTTTGTTCATTTCCAGCATGGGCTCGGAATGAGGCAAGGTATGGCGTACATTCGGAGTTTGTGTACCGAATTTGAGCATGTTTAACGTTGTTTTAGGCAGATTACCCCTTTCACATCATACTAGGTTCTCCTCAGCACTGTGACAGGAAAACATTTCAGACATGCACTAATTAGAAGGAAACTTAAAATCACTATGCGAATTGAAAGAGGTGTTCGCACCTAAATTGGGATTTGCGGTCATGTGTAACTAATCCCCTAAATGTGGAAAACACAGGTGATGCAAGCGCTATTTACATCAGCTACTCTCTTTTCAGTTGTCCCAGCATTATTGCGGAATTAGTGGAACATGACTGGACGATGAAGCACTTCTGGAGTTGCTGTAAGACTCAGGTTCTCTCTGTGTACGTTTTCTCCCCTCCACACACACAGAAAGCTCTCCCATTACCACAGGGGCCGCACCTGCAATGCCATTGTAATTCAAATCACTGGAGTGCCCACCGGTCAGAGAGTGGTACTGACAAAAAGATAAACTGAGTGTGAAGAAAGTTGTAAAGCTTTCAAGTTGTTCTGTGTCGTCTGTGAACGGTTTATCCAGACCTGTTTTACTTTGTGATTGTATTACTAAAAATACAATACTTCCATACCCGGAGTGCAATGAAAGAAGGAGAACGTGAAGACCTACCAACCCCAGCCTGTTGCAAACTTTTTAACTATCATAATACTTGTTATTGACAACTGTGATATTATGTGGGCTTCCTCTTTCAGGATACAATGTTTGCTGCCTGTGATACATTTGAACTGGTACGAACATTTCAGTATGCTATGTATTCTGTTTGGTAGGTGATGTCATTATTGCTTAAACATTTGTATCACTTTCTCATGTTGTACGTAGTTCATACATGCTTTGGAGACTCGTGTACTGAGTCATTTTCTGTGTTTTGTGTTGAAAATGACGTTTGTCAAAGATCTTTACTATGATATCCCTAAACCATTTTGTTTCTCAGAATGTCATAGATTTTTTTGGACACTACATCTGCAATACCATTAACTTTGATTAGTATCTGCAAATATTCATTTAAGATATTTCCTACTGGTTTCAATTGTGTACTTTTATGAAGCATAATTTATCATTTAAAGTATCACTCTGCAGTTTGCCTTGTTAGGTGGTAAGTACACTGCGTGTTCCGATTTTAAGCTCTAGTAATAGGATATTGCCTGTGGCTGAGATTAATTCAAGCATTCAAGCATACCCCAAAACAGGTCCCAGGATGCTTGTTTCTGGCCCATGTAGGACCTGGCCTGGCAGTTCACGCTGGACTGTTCACATGGGGAATAGGGTCAAAATTGATTTGCATGTCTGGGCCCAAACTGGGATGGCCTGGTGGGCCAAAAATAATGAATTGGGATGTGCCCCAAGCAATTGCCAGTGGCTGAGAATGATTCAAACATTCCATCCATCACCTTGTTATTTTTGCATTTGCCGCCTTAAGTGCGCTGGGTATGCCCAGAAGTATGTCCTGGACTCACCGTGCTAGTGGATTCAAGCTAGTCTGGCTGATGAGGGGTGATACCCTGAAACCAGTTCCAGGATGCTTGTTTCATGTCCAGGGAGGACCTGGCCTGGCTGTTCAGGGGGCTGTTACCATGGGGAGCAGGGTCAAGAGTGATTTGCATAAGGCTGGGTCCAAACTGGGATAGCATGTTGGGCCAAACAACAATGGATTGGGATACAACCCCGAGTGATTGCCAGTGGCTGAGATTAATTCAAGCATTCTATCCATCACCTTGTTGTTTTTGCATTTGCCGCTCTAGTAATAGGATATACTTTTTTAGAATAATCTCTTGCAATCAATGTTTTATTTTTTATTTTTTCTCCCACAAATAATTCTTCCATGGATCACTTTCTCCTCATTCCTGTATGTCATGCTTTAAATCAGCAATGTAAGATAAATGGTGTGGGCATGTTGTATAGAGTTTCTGTTAATCACTGTCTTGTGGTTTTATATTTCCAGTTAATCTTCCATGTAATCAATTATGTATTACCTAATTCTGGAGTCACTAAATTTATAGGTAAAATGTAATTTAAAGTTAATTTTATTCAGTTAGGTATTGCAATCTTGGTAATATGCTGTTTCAAGCCCTTCACTAAAAGTGTCTTCTGAGTAAATCTTCTATGCTTGTTGCTCTATGTCAGTGTTTGCTACCACCAGCCTATCACAAGGCAAGCTGAAGTAGGAGAACGTCTTGGGCCCATTACTATATTCCATCTTTGTTTGCCAAAGGTGTCATCTTGTATGAAAGTGTTGTTGTACTGGTAATATTTAATGTATGAATTATTGTCATTGTATGCTTGACTAAATGTATTTGCCTTGCTCAAATGAAAGCCAGCTTTCTTTGACTGACATTTAAATACTCTCTCTAGGGCAATAGGTCATGTTTGATCTTAAGTTTCTATAGATCATTTGTCGCTATCAAAATAGAGCTAAGCTTTTTCATTCTTTTAATTGGGACAGCATTTTGATTTCTTTGTTAGTTCATTGCCTTTGTGCCTGCATAATCAAGGACTAATTTCTTGAACTAGTCCTCCAGGATTGGAATTATTTGTGTGCCCTGCTTTCCTTTAACTTCCTCAATATCCTCAGCTGTATCATATCTTTGATTGTCAGATTGAATGTTAGTAATGTCTATGCTTCATAACATCCACGGGAGCCCTTATGCAGATGGTGAAGAATGTGTAGCCTTTGACCATGTCCTATGTCCATGTCACTGACCTTCAAACTCCACTGGGGATTAGATGTTTCTAGGTCTAGTGTCCTCTAAACACAGGCAGGACCTTTGTGCACACTCAATGTCAAGACTGCCTGATACTAGATATCAAAGGCTAGGGCTGCTCTATAGGCCTCAGTTGCCATTGGGTTTTGCGTTCAGATTTTCCCCCACACATAGTCCTCCCACCTTAGGGTCCTCCTGAGAAAGGCCTTCATTCTGGCCCTGAAACTGGTACACCATTTTCAGAGTCTACGGTGTACAATCTTCAGCTATTTACCATTGTCTCAGGTAAGAGGCACAGGTTGTATGCCCTGCTCTGCAACCACTCACCTACATCATGTCCCAAGATCCCAAATGGGATGGCATTCATGCCTTACACCACACATGGTTCTTCACCATATGCCATGCCAACTGTCACCCTCCAGGTGCACTGGACAGAACCTTTGGCTGTGCTCAGTGTTACTGTTCTCAGCAGGCACTGACCCCATGGCATTTTAGTCTGTGGGCATTTACCCTCCAACTTCCCCTCCAACAGTATTGATTTTATATACCTGCAGTAAGAAACTCTGAACACAACGCCTAGCAGAAACACAAGTTGATTGGCAATTTACCTTGACCAGTAGCACGTAGGAGCATGCCTTTGCCTATTGTCAGGTCATTTGCTCTACAGCAGTTTCAATTTTACTGAGGTCAAGGCTTGGCCATGAAAACAGGCTTTCAGCTCAGGGTTTAATGTTTGGTGACATCACCAATAACAATTAAATCGCCAGTGGCATTACAGATGTTACCTCCTTTTGCCTCTTCGATAACATCATAGATGCAATTAATTAATAACCAGAAGTAATGATTCAGAACTACCTTGTAGTGTCCTTTTTGTTCTCAAAGTTATATCACATTACACATATAGCCACTGCTCAAATTGTTTTCTTAAGCACATGATATCCTACTGTGCAGAATAAGTTTACAGTTAATTTCAAAATGCTCCAGAAAGCAATGTTAGACATATCTTCATTGTGCACTAGTATAGTCCATGAAGATGGGCTAAAAGCAATTAAGCACTTCTTAAGAGCAAGACTGATAAGCTTTTACAAACACAATAATATGTTAATAAAGATGTTTGAATGGTGTCTCACTAGGAATATATTTTTGTTTCAATGGAGAAATATTTGAACAGTAGAGAAGGACAACAATGGGCACCTGCTTCTCCCTTCTCCCTTCTAATTTGCATATGGGATGGTGGGAAGAGCAAGTGGCCAATGGGCTGGGTTTGGGGAACCTGGCCAAGCTTTTAATACTGTGGATGCATTTAATTGATGCGTTGTTTTATGAGATCAATAGATGTTAAAGAGATGGTATTTTGTGATGGGAATTTAAGAGTGGAAGAAGTAAAGATACCATCTATTTTATTGAAAAAAACATGGCAGGCAACAGTACCCTACTGTCCCAGAGCTGCCACTCTGACATGCTTAAATAAGGTATACCTTATATAGAGTACTTAAGGGCCAAAAGAGACTGCCACACCTAAAAACTGTATGCAGAAACTGAAAATGATATTGTAATGGATTTAGACAACAAGGATACTCTGAAGCAATATTAAACCTAGCACAGGAGAGCGTGGTGAAATGTACACATGAAGATGTCTGATTTGGTAAGAATAAGAAGGAAAGGTCAGGCAGTAAAAATAATGACCGTAGATTAATTACTATTTTTCATAACCACCTTTTAACAATGAGGAAGATATTGAGTAAACACTGGCATCTTGAAAGAAGTGATGTAATTATTATAAGTAAGATATCTAGGAAACCACAGATGACCTTTAAAAGAGTTAGGTCACTGAGAGATCTTTTAGTGAAGAGTGACATCAGGGAGGATGGACCAAAGGATTGTTTCAGGAATTGTAGCCAGTATAAGGCATGTAACCAAATGGGACATGCTACATCAGTTTGCACACCATCTGGACAAGTCATTACCATTAAAGGCAACCTGACTTGCAGGAGTGAATATTCTGTTTACATTCTAATATGTCTATACTTGATGATGTATGTAGAAAACGCCATCCTACAGGTGCATATGCGAGTATTGAAACATTTGCGGGCAATTAAAAATAGAGATACAATATATATGGAGGCAAAGTATTTCTGGGAAGAGCAAAAAGGTAATTCGAGTCTTTTAAGGTATTCAGTGGTAGACAGTGTCCTCAGAGAATGAGAGAAAGAATTGCCTACATTAGAATCTAGATAGATCCTCATATTTGATTCTAGTAAACTTAGAGGCCTGAATGTGGATGAAGAAATGCATGTACATATTTGAAATGCAGCAATAAAGAGCAAATGGTAAGGGAAGGGCTGATGTTTGTCTTCTATATAGATTTAACTGAAGAAGAGTTGGGAGTTTTTACAATAAATTTTTTTTGTCTTCAATTTTCGGTACATCGCAGGGTGGAGCCCATATGGGCAGAGAACAGGAGGAGAACATGGATACATGTTAGTTGCTTGATCCATATACTATTCTGGAATGAGGACACCCACTGGGGCTAAATGTTAAAATCATGCAGATCGTATGAACCAAAAAAACTTTGATTTGAGTCTCTTTGATATTAGTAGTATATCAGGGATCAGGAAGAAAACATAACTTTTAGAGGTACCGTGGTTTGTAATTGGGTATTAACTACGTGAGAGATGAACTTTGATGTAAGGAAATAATGGCAGATAATGATATAATTTGTCTGCCCACAAGCTTTATGTGTAAATGTATAATTGTCATATTAGTTTAGAATTTATGTCGAACATTACTAAAATATTGTTCAAAAGAATTATAACTATAAGTGTAATGGGGATGTTTACTTCTTATAAGATGGCTGATGGAATGGACTGATGTACCGTAAGGCAGTATTTGGTTTTTGTTTGTTGAACACAACACTGATGTCTAAATTGCACTATGAACACAGTGCCCACTGTCATAAACAAGGCCATTGTGTGGCTGATATGTGTCGATGTTGTTTGTTGGCACTATATGAATTCATAATAACTGCTCACTGGAGTGCCGGAGTTTCCAGATAGATAGATAGATAGATAAGGGAGAGGGGTTCCTTTGACATCCTAAATAAAAAAGTCAAATACTGAATATTTGGAAATGTCACCAAGATGGAAATAGAGGACCATATTCCAAATTACCATTTGTTTTATACTACATGTTTGTTTTGCAGTCGGTAGTTTGAAGAATATAGTAAGTGAAATACTGAACTATACTGTTTGGTTGTCTTCAATAAAAGAAAAATTATAAGACTTATTTATACAGCTTAAAATATAGAATTTTAAAGGAAATACCCTTTACATTGTTAAAAAAAATCATTCTGTTTGGTTTGCAGAGGAAAGTGATTGTTGAAACTGGTCTCTTCAATGTAACACTAACAATGGCATTGATTGGAACTATACAATTTAGGTTTGTGTTAGTTTTCATGATCAGATTGTTAATGAAACAATGGAAAATGGTCAGTGCCAATGCAATTATGTGATGGTTGAGTGTGATAATGATGGATTTGCAGCACTTGCTACATGCTTTACTGGATAATATGTAGTTTTCAACAAATATGTTGTGGTGCATGAAATGGGTCAAAATAGTTCTGCCAGAGAATATGCTATATAATGCTACATAATTTGCTTTTTCTTGACTCTTAATTTAAATAATTCTGATACAAAATGTGTTCTTCATTTTACACATAACCCTAGTGGCCCCTGACATAACTCTGCTCAGTGGTAGATGCATGAAATAATGTAAATATTTCACAGTTCCATGTGAAATATTGTTTTTTTTAATCATTGTTGTTTGTGCAAGAAAAACACCTGTCTATCTATCTATCTATCTATATTCCCTAAATAAACAAAATATCATCGGATAGCTATCCACATTACAGTCCTACACCTTTATACCCTAGCTGCTTCCGGCCCTGGGGACCCCATCCCACTGGGTACGGCATGTTTTGGGGATGGTGGGGGCCCATTTCCCCCTCTCCGGGCTGCTTTTAGCCTCAGAGACCGCCCCCCCACAGGTCCCAGAGTATTTCTTAAAAGGAGGGGGGATGCGTGGCACCTTCCCCTTAAAAAATGTGCTGGACCGTGGGATATCGGTTCCTGGGGCTGAAATAGGCCTGGGAAGGTGACCCTCTCCCTCAAAAACGCATGGGGCCCCAGGGAATGGGTTTCCCGGGGCCTAAATTGGCCTGGGGAGGTCAATCACATGCTCACCCCTTCCCACCAAAAATAAATGTTTCCCCCCTGTGGGGAAATTACCCTACATATTACATCACTCATGACATCTTCTAAAACATCACTGATAATATCACTCTGCATGGTGGGGGGACAAATTATAGTTACCTTAGGGTACGAGTTATAGTTACTTATGATAACTACAACTATAACTGGTGAATTTCAGTGATTTTTAGAGTTTAAAACATTACATTGTTACTGAACATTTCACTTAACCATAACATTACTCTAACATTTGTTTATTTCCGTTATAGTTACCAGAGCTAACCAAAACGTATGCCCGTGCAATGCACTGCATATTACCTTACTTTACATCAATCATGACATGGTGAGTGACTGACGACATCTCAAATGACATCACTGATGACATCATCCAGTGAGCACTTGAAGATATTTGTGTGTAAAAAGTTAGGCCTGGGTGTAGAACTCCGCTCCACTGGTGGAGTTTGCAGAATTCAGATACTTTGTGCCATACTGAGTAGTGCAGAGATACTCCTAGGCCACTAGCGAGAACATGCAAGACTTTGCATTCGATTGTGCTGTTTCCGTTCATGGGCACAAGACTTTGCATACACTTGCGATACTTCCAGCCACCATGGCGGCAAAAACAGTCCCGCGCGTGAACTTAAAATGCACTTGGGGTAGATTTTCTACTCTGGATACATCTAAATGCAGTTGAAAAGTGGTTTTTGAGTGATTTTTCTTTTCCGAAGGACCCATCAAGTTGTTTTTTTAGATTGAGAAGCCCTTTTTTTAAACAGGAAGGAAATGCAGCAGAGACTCCAACTTTCTGTTCCGATCCATCAGGCTCCTCCCAGTGCTTTGCCTATCTCCTGGTCACTTTTCATTTGGGTTTCAAGTTGGAAGGATCACTCTCTTTGTTTCCTGGTTCTACATTTGGATTTAAGGGCTTTGGTTTTGTGAAATCACACAAGTATGTTACAAAAACTATGGAATATGGGCGTTGTTTGTTTGCTTGAGCATGCACCAGTATTTCTTTGTACTTTAATCTGATTTTACAATTTTTATAGTGGTGGGTGGTCTGGAGTTTAAGTATGGGCCTAGTTATTTATTTTGCATTTCACTGATTTTTCATCTTTTGTAAATGGAAATTGTTGCACAGCTCAGTCCTACATGTTTGTAACATTTACAATATTATTTTCCTATGGGGCCTAGATAGCCAAAGGGCCATCTAGCCAGTAGGCCCAGTACTAATAGTCATCAGTGCATGAAATACATTTTTCAGTGATATCTGTTTTGAAAACTTCATTTCGGGCAGGGATGGCATTGGATTAAATTAAAAATGTTAGGTATGTTTTGCATTTCATTTTTTGTGTGCAAAAAGTGCATGTGTTGTGTGGTATTATTTGATGTAATAGAAGGATCCATGCACTGTTGTTGTGAAATTTTTATAACTGAGGTAGTTTTCGTGTTTTGCATTGCTGAATTGATGTTAGTATTTTCTTCAGTATTACCACCATGCCTCCAATGTGTGTGTGTGTGTATGTTTGTCATTGTCTACCAATTGTCTTTGTTCTGCATCCCATGTGGCCAGGGGCCATTTTGTGTAGTCTATGTCCATAGGCTTGCATGTGTTCTTTGTTCTCCATGCCTCCTTGTTCGCAGTTGCTGTTTGACCATGTGATTGGTGGCCATTTTCTGCATTCAGCTAGTGTGTCTTTTCTATAGTCTTGCATGTGCCCTTCTTTGCTCCTTGTTGTTATTGTGTGACCTTGTGACTGGTAGTCAGTTGGTTCATGCTGCCAGTGTTCCTTTGCCGTAGGCTTGCATGTGTTCTTTGTTCTCCATGCCTCCTTGTTCGCAGTTGCTGTTTGACCATGTGATTGGTGGCCATTTTCTGCATTCAGCTAGTGTGTCTTTTCTGTAGGCTTGCATGTGCCCTTCTTTGCTCCTTGTTGTTATTGTTTGACCTTGTGACTGGTAGTCAGTTGGTTCATGCTGCCAGTGTTCCTTTGCCGTAGGCTTGCATGTGTTCATTATTTGTTCTCCATGCTGCCTTGTTGTTGTTGACCATGTGGCTGGCAGCCATTTTGTGCATGCAGCCAATGTTCCTTTGCCATAGTCTTGCCTATGTTCTTTCTTGGTTTGCCATGCCTCCTTACTGTTGTTTGACCATGTGGCTAGCAGCCATTTTGTCCATCCAGCCAGTGTCCCTTTGCCATAGATTTGAATGTGTTATTTATTTGCCCTGGCTCCTTGCTCCTTCTTGTTGTTTGGCCATGTGGTTGGCAGCAATTTTGTTCATCCAACGAGCGTGTTTTTGCCATAGGCTTACATACAAACATCGTTAACTGTTGATCATTTATTTATTTTAAGTCTCTACTTTTTTTTTATTTTTTCCATTTTCATTTTTTCTTTCCATTTTGTATTCTATTCTTTTTTAATTCTATTGTTATTTCAAATTTTATTCTATTTTTTCTTTTATTTTTTTCTTTTAGTTTATTTAAATTTGTATTTACATTTTTAATTTTAGTTTTTCATTTACATTTTTTAAGCTTTATTTTTTATTTCTTGATTTTAATTTTATTTTAGTTTTTTAATTGTTTTCATGTTTTAATTTTTAATTTTAACTGTATTTAATTCTGCATCTTGCCTTGATCCACCCATCCCCATCCACATCCGTTCCTCTACCCATCCTCCAAAGGCGCACAGCCGCACTACAGCATTCGGTTTCTGTAGTTGTATAATAATTCCATTTCCTTCTGGAAAACCTGGCAGTGGAACACTGTAGACAAATCAGTGGCATCATTCATTGTTTTCATGTTTGTTGAAGTTCCCCTGGACCACCTTGCAGCCATAGGTTTTTTAAAGGATTATTCCATTTACCCATGCACATCTCTCTGACTACCTCAGGTGTCCCCTTTAAAACAGATGGAGATAAAACAAAGAGTTATATCTGCATGTTGTGCTGCCTGATTTGCAATGAAATGTTATTGTGTTGTGGTGTGGTTTGACTTTAAAATGTTTGATTAAATTAGTATTTATTACATAAGTAACCAACTGCACAAAGATTGCATTTATCTGCACTAATTGAACCTGCAACAATTTCACGTTTCACTAACTACATGTTTTTCTTGCTTGTTTGCTTTTAGGTGCACAACAGAAGAGACCTCAATGCACGTGCAGTACTTCCAAAAATAAGCCCTTACACTTATTTCGGTCCTCCAAACTCTTCTGCTTGTGAATGTTAGTGCAACTGCCAACTTAGAGCTTAACATGGCCACAAACAAAGTTGCTCCCAAAAAATTGGCCAGTGAAAAGAAGCAGCTTTCCACCTGTGGCGTGCCAATTACAACCTTTTTCGGGAGATTTGTGTCTGCTACACCGGCCTCCAGGGAGAAACCTGGGAGCAGCATTATCAACAGCAACAGCACAACTCCAACCTCAGCCCAAGAACATGTCTGTCAGTGAGGGAGCCACTGCAATCATGGTGATGCAGACAATCAGTGACATTGAATTGGATTTGTCCCTTTTGCAAAGTAGTACCTAGTCATTGCAGGAATCAGAGCAAAATGGACAGCAGCCATAGCCAGCAATAGTAGATCTTCCTGAAGTTGGAGCAGAACAGGAGGTTGAACTTCTTGCAGAGCAATAAACTCCACTTTTAGTATCAATGGCTCCCAGCTCTCCAGCAAGAAAAATGAAGGGTATTACTCTACCATCTTCTCCAAGCACCACTTCTGATTACAATGATAGGGACATGGAGTGGACCCTGGCTGAGTCTGGGAGATGGCAGGAATGGCAAGGGAAAATAAAAGTTCCAGAAAGCCTTAGAATCATGGAAGGGCATGATGATGAGGAGGATGATGACGATGAGCTAGTCATTGTGGAAGCTGGCACAGAGGAGTCCGACATTACTATCCAACCTACTCCAAGGGATGTGGCACAAGCAGCACCACCAGATCCCATATTTGTAAGGCCCCAGCAGAGACCTGCACCAACCCATACATCAGTATATGTATGCACTGCAGAGAGGCAATTGACACACCCACCTACCTCCAGTACTTCTTCAGGCATTGGCAGTGGCCCACTAAGAAAGGACGTCTCCCCAGTTTGGGACTTTTTAATGATTAGAGAAACAGGAGGAGAACATTGCGATATGCTCTAGTTGCCACACAAGTGTTTGTCAAGGTAAATCTTTTTCCCATTATGGTACTGGAGTCCAGATGACCCATATGAAAAAGCATCATACAATCTGGTCAGAGGAGCACCTTAAAAAATGGCTGAACGTGGTTACAGTGGTGTAGGTGAGAAGAGCCGGGGAACATTAGCTACAACTGGTCAAATCACAATGGAAGGTGAGGAAACACAGGGTGACATCCTCACGTAAAGCACCCCTGTCCACAGCAGTGCACCAGGATCACCCACCTCAGCGACCTCACAATGGCACAGGAATACTCAGAGTCAAATGGAGACACCACGGCATACAGTGACTGCACCACGATGCACATTGAGTCTACCACCCTCTACATCTCAAAAGTCACCTGCGACGGTGGCCTCGCAAAAGAAGAAAATCCAGGCTACAATTACTTGCATGTTTATGCAGGAGGGGCCCTATGATCGTAACAAGCCAATGGCATGTTTATACAATGGGAAGCTGGCAAAAATGTTAGCGCTGGACGTCCCTTTTTCTTTTGTGGAAGGAGTGGAATTCTTAGAGTTTGTGGCAGCCATCTGCCCGAAATGAAGGGTTCCAAATTGGACCTATTTGGCCACAGTTGCTGCTCCAGTGCTACATGACAATGTGCTGCAATTGGTTGGACAAGCTTCTCAGCAAAGTATTGCCCACACTTGTCACCTGACGATAGACATGTGGACCACTGTCAGGCAACGGATTACATGTGCATCACTGCACACTAGATCTCTTTGGTGGGGGTAAAACAAAAGCTATCTATAGGTCTTGGCCCAAAAGAAAGTTTTAAGAGTGTACATTGGCATGCAACAGTAGCCAAGCTCGCCATGGAGAAATCACACACAGCTACACACATCTTGGAGGAATTTAATTGCAAGGTGTCTGAATGACCCAGAGGTATCCGAATTGGATTTGTTGTCATGTACAATGGCATTAACATAGTCAAGGCCATGGCAGACAGTGACTATTTCAGGGTCCTGTGTTTGACGCACAGCATCAATCAGTTTTGCAAGACTTTCCCAAAAAACAGAAGACATAGTCAGCAACATACTGACCACCTGCATACAAACCTGCACTCATTCTAGCCACTTTTTCAAAGTCCGGAAACAGTTGCAGATTATTCAGCGAGATAACAGAGTACCAGTTATAGCTCTGATACAGGAGGTGACAACATGCTGGAACTCAACCTATTATATGTTGCAATGTCGGTTTCAGCAGTACAGACAGATCAATGACTATGTCATTCAAAGAGGAGCTGATGCAGTTGGGAAGGTATGACCATGGATGCTGACAAATGGGGCCTAGTCAAATGCCTGATACAGATGCTGTTCCCTTTTGAAGTTTTCCCTTGGGAAGTTACCATGGGGGACAGTATGATGGGCCAAGCTATCCCATTGTTGCATCTACTACATGACCAGCTAAAGAAGGTATCTGAAGGTTTCCCACTCGGAGAAAGGCATATCTTGGTTGAGAACCTAAGCTATCGCTTGACTTGTAATGCAAGGCTGCAAAATGACAATATCAAGTCCAAAGAGTACATCAGTGCCTTCCCACTTGATCCATGCTACAAAAAACTCTTTCCTCTTTCATTCCATTTTCTGAAGGAGATGTTTCAAAATACAAGAGGTGGATTGTTGAGCAAGCCGGAGAACTAGAAGAACAACAACTCTAACTTAAAGTACTACTCTCAAGTTCTGGGGTGCTGCCTTCAACTTGCAGAGAAGGCAGTCTTGTCTCACAGCAGCCAACAATAACAACAAGAACACCGGCAACAACAGCATCAGAAGAATTGGACCCAACCTCTGCATTGACTTGGTTTCAAGTAGCAAATCTTAAGTTCAGTGCAGAGGTGAAGGCAAAAGAGGTCGAGCAAGTGGCAGCACAAGTGACACTTCAGAGGATGTTTCAGGAGTATCTGGATGACCCAAAAGAGGTGTATGTGGATCAAAACCCATTGGTTTATTGGTATAGGAAGATGCACTATTGGCCAGAGCTCAGCAGGCTGCCAATAAAGAATCTGGCTTGTCCTGTAGCCAGTGTGTCTGCTGAACGTGTGTTCAGTGCAGCTGGTTCAGTTGCTACAGTGAGAAGGCCCAGTCTCTCCCTTCAAAACATGGAGAGATTAACCATGATCAAAATGAACCAGGATTTTATACCACCTGATTATACTATTCCCAAAACACCACAGCAGGAGGAAGAGGATGATTGTTCAGAATCAAGTGTGTTTGCTGGCCCACGTCTGGTTGAACCACCTGAGTTTGAGGACAAACTCTACTTCCTGGGCTAATTATGCCAGTGCCACCATAGAACCTTTCAATTATTTCTCATTGAATTCTTTCTTCCTTTCTTCCCTCCCTCCTTTCCTTCTTTGTTTGTTTCTTTCTTTCTTTCTTGCTTTCTTTCTTTCTAAAAAAATAAACACTTGTTTAACTTTATGTTTGTGCCAGTTGTATGCTGCCCCACCATTTTTTAGTCACATATTATTATATGGCCAGATTGGAGTTGGACCCATGTGTGGTGAAGAAGCCCCAACATTCCCTGAGGACATTGGAGATTATGCCTACCTCCCTCACATGTCATTGCCTACCCTAGCAGAGCTGCCCCAGAAGATCATTGATTAAAAGACTGCCAATGCCAATGCCAAATTCCAACATGTTGCTACTTGCTACCAATGGAGGAGATAATATTGTGTTCAACCTCATGTTTGGATTGGAAGCAGTAACAACTAACTATTGCACCAATGAGTGGTGATATAGTGGTGATATACTGAGTGATTGTGGGTGATGATTGATTATGTATGTGGTGGCTGACAGGGAGTTCAACAAATGTGTAACCTTGATTCTGATGATTTGCAATGTTTGGGGGCTGATGGGTGATAATTTTTTTCTGAAAGTAATTGGTCTTTCAAACTTAGTGAAATTTACCTGCAGGGTCTACTTCTGTTTTCTTGTTCCTCAGACCAGACCAGTCACTTTAGTTACCAAACACAAATCTACACAAAAAACTCCAGTTCTATTTCTCTATGTGTTCTTCAACAGCATTACACTTGACTGCACAGGTATACCTTGCTCGGTTTGGGACTGGGATGGAGTTCCTCAGAATCAGGAGGGGGAGAATGAAAGGACTGAGGGTACCAGTAATTCAACAGCTAGAAATGTATCAACTTCAAAGAGAAACCATGATGATGGTGAAGACTCTGAGGCCTAGTACTCACTCAGCTCTGTGGACTGTAGAGAGGGGCGCTGTTGGGAAATGCTGCTGAGTATGTGTTTGCTGCATTGCTGGCTCAAATGCCAAACTCCTTTTATGTTCTTGCTCTGCTTCTGAGTCTTCATGGAATACACATGACTCCTCGTGAATTTTACCATGCTTCCTTTTGTCGTTCTCCTTTACTGTATGATACATTTACTGCTTTTTTCTATATGCAGGCCTTCTCCTAATCCTCTCCTGCATGACCAAAACATGGTGAAAGCTCAAGACTCCAGCTTATCTACCAGACAGGTTCAGCCAGGCACCCAAGAGTGACGGATATTCCAAGAATAATGGCGATACACTGCCTAATTTGGCAGTACAGTATCATTTTCCTTTTAGCAATTATACTTTTTAGAACTGGGTGGGTTAATTTCAGTCCTCCATAGTTTGTATTTTTCACACCAAGAAGACATAACATTTAGAGATATACTATTTGGGTCTCTCTGGGGTAGAAGAAGGATGGTTTGCAATGCATTTAATTGAAGTGTGTCATACTTATCCGTTTATAATTGTGTTGTGTGTTGTGCAAACAATTAAGCTTGTTCAACCACTCTTGACTCTGAGTCAACTTCTCCTGACTCCATGATTTCATTTCCTAAGTTTCGTTTTTAAATACCAGCTCTCCACCATTGCTCAGAAGAAGTTGATTTGCTAGTTTTTATCATCATATCAGGTCTTCTTTGTTCTGTATCAAATACTGTCATTGTGGTAGTCTGGTCTCAGTCTTCCTAACTCGTAGTCTATGGAGTACAAATGTTTGTGGCAAATTAATGGAGGCATGCTAGCCAACGCTTAGAGTAATTTGCTTCTGTCTGCAGCTAGGGCAGTTGTAGTTGAAAATTATCTATCTTTAATTCCAATAGCCCTGCTCTCCCCCAAATGCCTCTGACTTAGTTTCGACACTGACTCCAAAGAGGCAGATGAATAAATAAGAGACTTCACACAAGTCATTCATGAAATGCAACTATATCATTTATCCTATCTGCCGTAAGTAGACTGTGGGGAAAACAATGCACTGCACTACAAGGAAAGGAACTGGCTATACAGATTGTATTTGGCACCTTCGTGACAGAGTATCCCTTATGCCAAATTTGAAATCAAATCAGGCACTTACTAGTCCCACTTTACTCACTTGCCTTGCCCAACACTGCAAATTCATTCCAACAAATTAATTTGCTGAGCAGTAAGGAAAGGAAACTTGACTTACTCTACTGCAGAGTAAGGCAGAGGGATTAGGCGGGTTGGTAGAGCTTTTGCTATAGAATAGAGGGGTGTCAACAATCACCGATTCAGCATGTGCCTAAGCATTGGCTTATTCAGTCACTTTGTAGACAAGTGTTAAGGGAAAAATCTGAACAGGTGTAAAATAAATACGTTATGGGAAACCATGAAATATATTTTGGAAAAACTTCACATAGCCATAAAAATGTGGCACATGAAAGAATGGATTTTTTAATTTATTTGGTAGGCTGAGATAGAAGAACTTAGGAAAGAATAAAGGCGTGAAGTACTAAGAGGTGACTGAGTGGGCAAAAGGAAAACAACACACCCTGAGTGTTTGGTTTGCAATGCAATGAATACTTTGTAAATGCTGCATTAACTGAAGCAGATGCACATTGCACAGCCAACACTGCAGGCACGAATTGAACCATACTGCACTTCTTCGCTCATGGGTGATGAAATGCCTTGGGCAGGGAGGGGGGTTGATGAATGATGATGATGCCTGCATCGTTTAACAAATACAGTGAGTCAAGGGCAAGAATACAAACAAAAATAGCCAGCTCTTTGAACCATAGCATTGATAACCATAAAAAATAAAGTAAGCGAAATAGGTGAGAAGCATCCCATCTACAGAATAGCTCCCTTGTTTATTCATCCAAGCAATTACTAAATCATTCTTTCCTTCTTCCTACTTTATTCACCCACAGCCACCATGATTCAAGCTTTTCTTTCTCTCATCCAGTCTTTCACCAAAATTCACAATCCATTATCCATCCATTCAGTATCCACTATCCACCCTTTCTTTCAATTATCCTTTCACTCATCCATCCATTTGCCCAATACTCACCCACATTCTTTCACCCACCTATGCATTCTTTTCTTTCTCTCATATATTCCATTCTTTCTTTTAACCTTCTGTTCATTCCTGCTTCCATCACACCATCATTTTTAGTGTACATTATGTGTGCTGAGTTGCAGACCGAAGAGGCCATAAGTATCCCAATCACTGCTGTAGGTGTAACATGGGGTGTCCACGATCATGGCAGCACCCTTGTAGCTAGTGAGTAATAGTAAGTATCAATGTGAACTGCCACTGCCTGCCCCTGCCACCTCATCTCCCCCTGCTCCATCTGGTCCTGCAGCCGTACTTGAGCTGGCTCCACTGGTGGTCGGTGTGGCTAGAAAAAAACATTATCCAGTTTTTGGATGCAAGTTTTAAGCAAAAAAATGCAACCGCAATACATTGTTACAGTTTGGTTAGCACTGCAGTATCTTCTATCAAAAATATCACTCTGGGCACTTTGTTGGTTCACAATGTTAGAAAAGCTAGGTAGTCAAGCCAACCCATATTTAAGAAGATCTAGCATCACATTAACATAATTCTTTTTACGGTAATGTGGCGTTGCGCTTCAAGCATCGTAGTACTATATTTACAAAGTGGCACAATGCATGCATTGTGCCACTTTGTAACCCCTTGTGCCACATTATGCATGCGCCAGACATAGGCCCTCATTCTGACCTTGGCGGGCGGCGGAGGCCGCCCGCCAAAGTCCCGCCGTCAGGTTACCGTTCCGCGGTCGAAAGACCGCGGCGGTAATTCTGACATTCCCGCTGGGCTGGCGGGCGGCCGCCTTCAGGCCGCCCGCCAGCCCAGCGGGAAAGAGGCTTCCACGATGAAGCCGGCTCGAAATCGAGCCGGCGGAGTGAAAGCTGTGCGACGGGTGCAGTTGCACCCGTCGCGTATTTCACTGTCTGCGCAGCAGACAGTGAAATACTTGTAGGGGCCCTCTTACGGGGGCCCCTGCAGTGCCCATGCCATTGGCATGGGCACTGCATGGGCCCCCAGGGGCCCCGCGACCCCCCCTACCGCCATCCGGTTCCCGGCGGTCGGACCGCCGGGATCTGGATGGCGGTAGGGGGGGTCGGAATCCCCTCGGCGGCGCAGCAAGCTGCGCCGCCTTGGAGGATTCAATGGGGCGGCGGGACACTGGCGGGAGAACGCCAGTGTTGCCGGTCCGACCGCGGCTTTACCGCCGCGGTCGGAATCCCCATTGGAGCACCGCCGGCCTGTCGGCGGTGCTCCCGCGGTCCTCCGCCCTGGCGGTCTTTGACCGCCAGGGTCAGAATGACCGCCATAATGTATACAATAGGGGCATTCCCCCGTTAGGGGGGCCAAAAAATGGCACAATGAAATTTCAAAGATTTATTTGTGCCATTTTTAGTGGCATTTTTTAACTCCTGCTCTGAGCTTCTATGTACTTTGCAGGACTAGCACCAATTTTTTTGGCGCTAGTCCTGCAAAGTACATCAATAGCGGCAAAAATGTTGACTCTATTGCCCCTACCCTGTGCCATGGTGCACCTTATATTATATACGGCATACACATGGTGGCGGTAGGGGGGGCGCTAGAAAAGTGGCACTGCATTGGATGCAGCACCACTTTTCTTAACTATGCCCCTTTGTGTAATTGAGGGGCAGAGCTCTTGCCTAAGATGATGATGACTTGAAATTATTGAAGCACAATGAAGGGGTGGAATAAAAATGGTTAATAAAAGACAGAAAAAAAGATAATGCAGGGATAACAAGAAGTAAGGAAAAATTGGATAGGGGAATTGGACAAAAGATGACAATATAACAAAATAAACAAAGCAAAAGTAAAAGTATTATAATAGTGACAAGAGGTAAAACTTAGAGAAATAACAATAGTATATTAAATAATAGGACTTACTGCGATGAGCAGAGCCCTCAGCCTTGGTGCCGGTGGTCCGAGCCTCTCCATCTCCTACCGGACCCACCTCTATGGTGTCCCTCTTCTTACCTTTGGGTGCTGATGTAAGTAATAAAGAAGATAAAAAAACTGATTAGTGGTACATTAAATCTGCTCAAAATTATTATAACAGCCAAAAGCAGTAGCATTGTACTTATCTAAATCAGATCGCCTATGGTACTAGTATTATCGACTATCCTTGAGTTGGCTACACTCCTAAAATCCCTAGTTTAAATTTCCTTAACAAAAACTACATTTGGAACTATTGCATTGTAATGAATAATCTTTGATTCTATTCTCATTTCTCAACCCACTAGATGGACCAACTCCTACTCCCTTTTTTACAATGCATAGATGCATATACGTACTAAAAATCTCTATACAATTGCTTGGGACTGTATGAGCTACGTAAAGAAAGTTACAGAGAGCTCTAATTCACTGATATCACTAATTCAAGATGGTGACCGGAGGACAGAGTAAAATGCATTGCAATGGCTTCTTAAATAATCCTCCAAAGTGAGTGATGACGGGTACAATTAGCCATTGCCGAGCATCTGCTTAGCTCTACCTGGATCACGTAATAATCTTAACGTAAACTAAATTTATCTCTGAGAGTGAACAACAAATAATATAATTAATACCCACCGAGCCCCGGAACCTCAATGCCTAGCAGGTTGAGCAGGTCCTGCTGGCGGTCGATGATATCCACCCAGTGGCATCAGCTGCTGGGTCGTGCCATGGATGTGGGTGGTGCATTGGAGATACCGGCGCACCCTAAGTTGATGCTCCTGCAAGGGGTAACTGTGCACAGGACTGTCACCTACTGCTAGCATGGAGGGGAGGTGGCGACGCACATACAAAAACAGTGCTGTCACCTCCTCCTTACTAAAGATGGGCCAAGGCTGCACCCCTTGGTGGTGCTGCCGTCCACAAGGTAGGCAGCTGCTGCTGGCTGTGTGGGGGGACTGGCACTGCCGCTCCCATTTGCCGGTACCGCCCTGCTCTGCCATAGTGCTGGGGGGGTGAGGTGAAGAAGAAAGAAACAGAAGGAGAAGAAAGGAAAAAAATAAATAAGGAAAGAATAAACAAAAAGCACAAAAAGTCACAAAAAGCAGGGAAAAAATATAAAAAATTTAAAATTAGTCGGTCACAAAAAAGGCACAGTAACCCAATAAATAAAAATGAGGGGTAGATTAATTAGAAGGGTAATTGAAAAGATTAATGAGGAATTTAAAAAACAGGCCAAGCACCATAAGCAGAGTGAAAAATACGACAGCCACCCCAAGCGAACCGCATGGTAGCATTTGCACTCGATTTTGAAGGTGAAAATTTACTTCCCATTGCATTTGACGTAAAATGCAACATGAACAGGCATGGTGGGGAACTCCACCCACCCGCGGAACTCTGCATAGCACGGCAGAGTATTTTTGCTACTTCGCAGAGTTCCGTGTAGTGCGACGTCGCACACTCCGCCAAAGCAATGTAAAATCCCTGTAACCTTTGTTTTTTTTAAATTCTATTTCCTAATTTTACTCCCTGTAGCCTTTTTTATTTTTTTCAGTGAATTTCTAATTTTTGTAATCTAAATTGCACTACAATTTCACCCATCAGTTCAATTTAGTAATATAAATTTTAAAATGTTTAGAAATACATTTTATTTACATATTTATTGATATTATACACAAGTAACAAGTAAGAAATCAAGCTCTCTCTTTTTTTACTAGCTTTATGAATCTCTGGATCTGCAGCAAATTCCAGAAGGGAGCCCTTACAAGTACTCTATTGTTAATAGCTCCTGTGACAAAATTGCGGTGGACAAGTGTAGTTGATAAATCACAAAAAAAATATATAAATAACACATACAGGCCACACAAATTTTAATATTTACATCAGGGAAACTATATACATACATTAATATTTACAAGCCTATCTGTGTTTCACAATATACTTATTTATTTTATGAGTTTGGAGAATCCGTGGATCTGCTGCAATGCCACAGCAGATCCGCTATGATTCCAGGAACACTCCAAAAACTCCTAATTAGAAACAGTGAGTCCCCACCCATGCATATTGAAACCGCACCCTAAAAAGTTATTTGGTTGCCACATTTCTCTGGCAACAGACTTAAAACCACAGCTCCATCGTTTTTCGGCTTTCCTTCAAATGAACAGAGTTTTACAGTCAATAACTCTTCTGCTGCAGATAGAAGAGAAGTTGGAAAGCCGCATGAAAAAGAAGACTTGCAATCTTCAAAGAAGGACTCCTATGTTTGGAAACATTTCTCCATCCCTTCAGGAAAAAAGAAAGTTGTTGTGAAAATTGTCCAATGCAGTGTATGGAGCAAAAAAACTTTTGAGAGGTATGGGGAAGAAATATTCACATGACACATCCTCCATGTGGAAACATCTGAAAACCATACATAAAAGGACATATGAGAGGATGACCAGAGAGAGGGAAGGTTGCACAACATAATCAGAAGCTGTATGATCCGTGAGACCCTTACCACCCGGCCAGATGGTTACCATCTCCTCTGTTTCACGAAAACTACAAGGCATGGTGACTCATTGTGGCAAATGCCATATGCCGTTGCATTAAAATATAAACTGTTGCCCAGTTTATGGATGCTGTCAACAAGCATAATTGCTAATTTTTTTACACCTCACCATTCCACCCTCCATTCCTCTTAAAGACTAAAACCAGTTGCTTCTTCCAGGGTGCTTTCCCATACTCTTTTTAGTGTCCTTGCTATTGTTATTCTATAAGAAAAATCCTGAACAAAATAAAATTGAGAAAATCCACCCTAAAATGTGATTCTTTTGAGAACCACTCCATCTTGTCAAAGAAAGAGTTAACTACATGTTTTATTTTTTTGTACAATTGTGTATTTAAGTGTTCGTGGGTTTTTCTATGTATACATGTATGATACCCCACAGAAGAAGAACATCTAACCACTTTTATATTCACGAAGGGGAATCAACCTATAAAATATCAAAGAAGACACTAGCAAATGTTCAGCAATGTCATCTAGAACACTAAAATGAAAGTGGATGTATAAGTGGCTGTATGAGAGTATTAGTGTGTAAGTGTCTGTGTGGGTATGTGTGTAGCTCTGTGGGCCTATGAGTGGGTGTGTAAGGGACTGTGTGGATGTGTGAGTATCTATATGGGTCTATGAGTCTTTATGAATAGGTGTGTGGGTGTGTAAATGGGTGTGTGAGTGACAGCATGGAAGTGTGGCTGTGTCAGTGAGCCAGAAGCTGTGTGAGTGACTGTATGGGAGTGATAGTGGGATGTATATGTCTGTGTGGGTGTGCAAGTGTGTGTGTGAGTGGGCGTGTGAGTGGCTATGTAGGTTTATGTGTGGGTTTGAGTGTTGCTACATGGGTGTGTCAGTGGGTATCTGAGTGGCTTTATGGGTGTGCTAGTGGGGATGTAAATGTTTGCATGAATATGGAAGTGGGTGTGTGAGAGATTGAGAGTCTGGCTGTATGGGTGTGTGAGTGGGCATCTGAGTGGCTGTATAGGTGTGTCAGTTGGTGTGTGAGTACCTGTGTAAGTCAGTGTGTGGATGTGTGAGTAGCTGTGTAAGTGTCTGTATGGGTATGCAAGTGAGTCTCTGAATGACTTTGTGGTTATCTGAGAAGTGAGTGTCTGTATTGGTGTGGGTGTATGAGACTGTAAATGGGTGTCTGACTGTTTAAGTGGGTCTATTTGTTAATTGTAGGTCAGAACACTCAAAATGTAATCTAATACAACACAGGAAGAACTCATTTGTAAATCACATTACCTCACCAGACAGTGTCATTCATCTGTATAAAAAGAAAACAGTAAATCACTATACATTTGACATGTTCTAATGCTGTTATAATAAAAATCAACATTTCATATTCCCTTTTTTACTGTTATCAGATGCTATATCTATACAACATACATTATGTACTGTATAAAGACTCATACTTGAACTTTGGGGAAAACATATAGGTCCTCATTACAACCCTGGCAGGAGGTGATAAAGTGACATTGATATCGCCAACAGGCTGGCGGCAATTAGCGCCAAATTATGACCACGGCCGAAACCGCTCAGACAGACAGCCACTTTAACACAGCGACCGCCTGGGGGGAAACAACAGGCACCACGGCGGTAACCGCCTACAGTCAGACGGAAGACAATGTTCCGCCCACTGTATTAAGACATGCCAATCTGCCACCTTTTCTGGGGTGGCACCAACGACATCGAAAGCCTGGCGGAAACACTGCACAGAAGGGAAACAACTCACCTGTGGAGAGTCCGGGAAGAACCACGCCGCCATGGAGCCTGAGTTGCATGTCTTCCCCATGCTCTTCTACGTACTGCTCCACTACGAACACCAACTACGGCGAAGACGACCACGGTGAGTACAGCCGCCTAACACACAGGGGAGAAAAAACAGAGTGACATACACACGCAGCCCCACCCCCAACACCATACACACAAGCAGATGCAGCAACATAACTTATTGACCCCGTACCCCTCAATAATAATGCAAGGACAACTCCAATAGATTAAAGTGAGTGTAATAAGATAGATATTGTAGGAATACGTGCATCCAAATAAAAAAGTATATACATATGTACAAATCAAGGGACACTGCCCAGTCCTCAATGTTCGTGGGCCACAGGGTCATATCACAAAGCCCAAGGTCCCACCTCACCCCTGCAACAACACGGAGAGAACACTGCAGGGGCATCAGGTGGAAAATAGGCAGGCACCTCATGGGGACAGGGAACGGGGGCACCTCAGCCGGAAGATGGTACAATGCCACTGGTCCTGGAGGAGGCAATATGCCCATTGCTCTGTCCTGGGGAGTGCAAGGCCACAGTCTCTCGAGTGGAGGACTTCTAAACTTGTTCTGGAGGGGGCATCGTGCCCAGTGAGCTAAATCCTGGGGAGGATGGGGTAAGTGGATGGCTTCTCCACTGGTTCTGGAGGGGGCATTGTGCCTAGTGATGCAGATTGTGGGGAGTGCTAGGTCACAGTCTCTCAGCTGGGTGTCATACCCACAGGATTTGCAGTGGCCAGGCCGCACAATAGCCCATGGATGCAGGACTACACACTGTCCACCGGCTGAGATGGCTGTTCAGTGGTGGCAGTGGTGGTAGTGGTGGGGGGAGGCTCCAGCCCATCCCCTGCAGCCTAGGATGGCTGCCCACTGGGGCTGCTGCTGGTGGTGGCAGTGCTGGTGGTGGGGGAGGCTCCAGCCCATCACCTGCAGCCTTGGACAACTGACCACTGGAGCTGCTGGTGGTGGTGATGGCGGTGCTGCCGGTAGTGGTGGGGGGAGGCTCCAGCCCATCCCCTGCAGCCTCGGACGGCTGCCCAATGGGGCTGCTGCTGATGGTGGTGGTGGCGGTGCTTCTGGTGATGGAGGGGGGAGACTCCAGCCCATCCCCTGCATCCTCGGACGGCTGCACCACAATGGTTGGTGGTGGGGGTCCCGACTGAGTCCCACATGAGGCCCCTTGTCCTTACTGCCTGCTGGTGCAGGCCCCTTGCCCTTCCTGGCAGAACCTGGGGCTGGCTCCTTGCCCTTCCTACCTGCAGCTGGGGCTGGCTCCTTGCCCTTCCTTCCTGAAGCTGGGGCTGGCTCCTTGCCATTCCTTCCTGCGCTGGGACTGGCTCCTTGCCCTTCCTTGAAGCACTTGTGACAGGCACCCTTTCCGTCTTGCTGGCTGGTGGCGGTGATCCTTTCCCACCTGGAGTTGCTAGGGACACTACTGTGCCCGTGGACTGGGTGGCTGAGGTGCTTGCCTGGGTTTTGACCACCCTGGCATGATGTGAGGTGCGGGGGAGGAGTAGGGAAGAGGTCAATGTTGGAGAGTAAAAGCTTCTTAGGGACATTGGGGCAGGAAGAGGGAGAAGGTTTGGGAGTGGAGGAAGAGGGAATGGTTGTAGGAGGTATCAGTCTGCTGTGTTTGGGTGCAGGTGCATGGGCTGGATGCTGTTGTGAGGTGGATGGCTGTTGGGGGTCTGAGTGCTTACATTTGTGTACTTTGGGAGAAGGGGGCACAGACACAATGGGAGAGGACACAGGGGACATGTGCATGGATGTGGGGGTGGTGACTGCCAGTGAGGGGTGTGTACTGATAGGTGTGCTGGTGACGGTGGTAATGGATGAGGATGGAGTGCATGCAGGTGTGAGTGGTGACGCTACTGGGAGGGAGGGGGCAACGAGGAGGAGGGGGCCACAGTGGAGGCAGCAGATGTTAGTATATCTGGATGGTGTTTGTGTGAGTGCCTGTGGGATGAAGTGTGGTGCTTGTGTTTGCCATGTCCACTCTTGTGTGTTGTCCTGTGAGCATGCTCGTCTGCCTGTGTGCTTGGAATAGTTTGGGGATGAGGGGAATGGAATTGGGAAGAGGAAGTTGGAGGGTGGAATCAGTGACAATAGCTGCTATCAGAGAGGAGGCCAGAGTCTGGATTGATATCTGTTGGGCCGCCAAGCCAGTGTGAATGCCCTCCAGAAATGCATTGGTCTGTTGCATTTTGGCTGCCAGCCCCTGGATGGCATTCACAATGGTTAACTGCCCAACAGAGATGGATCGCAGGAGGTCAATAGCCTCCTCACTCAGGGCAGCAGGGCTGTCTGGGGCAGGGCCTGAGGTGCCTGGGGCGAAGGAGATGCCCACCCTCCTGGGTGAGCGGGCACGGGCAACTCAATGAGCGGCTGCTGGGAGGGCGGTGCTGGTACGGGGGTGGTGGCTGTACCTGTAGCTGGGGTGGGCACCGAGGTGTCTGCCACCACCAGGGAGCTTTCACCGGAGGAGGTATCCATGTCTGAACGGTCCCCTCCAGTCTCTGCATGGTGCTCTCTTCGCCCTACGTCCCACTGATGCCCTCACCATCGGTGGATTCGGCCTTCTGGGTCCTGTGGGATGCAGCTTCCTCTTTCGCCAGTGCCTCTGCTCTGCCGCCAGATGGTGCTAATGCACATAAGGACACAGTGACAAAACAAAAAGCGGGATAAGAGACAAAGGATACACTTGGTCAATGGCGGCACCAGCACCACCGTTGGCGTACACAACACACAGGGAACAACCCTATGCAATGGGCAATGCACTACCAGTCACAATGCTAGTCACCAGCCCATGGATAGGGACACCTAACGCCAATTGCAGCATACCTGAGACCCACAGAGCCCTCCCTAGTAGTGGGTGCCTACTAGCTTGGTTGGAGGACCTTCAAATCAGAACCCTGCCCAACATGGGGCCTACTCTGCAATGTCAGGCCTGTTCCTCTGAGCCCACCCCCTCACCCGGATACCACCCCACCAGGCGTAAGTAGTAATGAAGGGCACTGTACTCACCCCCTTGTTGCTGCTGTGATGCCCCCAAGCACCCATTCAGCTCCGGATAGGCCACCACCAGTATGCGGGCCATCAGGGGAGTCAGGGTTTGACAGGCACCCCTTTTTCGTTGGGAGGCCATCCCCAGCTGGGCCTCCACGGTCTTCCGTGCCCAGCGTCTCAGGTCCTCCCACCGTTTCCAACAGTGAGTGCTCCGCCTGCCGTAGACCCCCAGGGTCCGCACAGCCTTGGCGATGGCACGCCAAATACCCTTCTTTTGAAGGGCGCTGACCTGCAGGGAAATAGACACAGTGAAAGGTATTAGTCCGACCGTCCTGCCTTTACACTTATGGCCCACCATGCACCTTCCCATCCCTATTGTCAAATACATGGTCCAGCATACATGCTGCCCAGGGCCCATCCACCAACCCCCCTACATGAGGCCTTCACACACAGCACTACATGCATTCATGGCCCATGTATCATACTCACGGTGTACTCACCTGCTGGCCTGGAGGTCCATACAGCAATCGCTACTGGGGTAGGACCCCATCCACCCGTCTCTCCAACTCTGCCGAGGTGAAGGCAGGGGACCTTTCCTAAGTCACACGAGTTATGATCGGTTCCAGACAAAGGTCACAGTTGCACATGCAGCGTAGGTCCTCTCCTGCTGAAGGTCAGGTTGTAAGTGAGTGAACAGATAGAAAATGGCGGTCACGTCCACAGCGGTGTGTACCGTCACCGCCGTACATCACCATTGGCCACTGTATCCCATAGGGCCCAATGACAACCAATGAGGAGTTGCACGGCGGTTCTCGACCGTCTCCCACAACGGTGCACACCGTCAGCGGAATTACCTCACTTCCACCTGTCCCTCCTTACTGGACAGGCAGACGCCATTTCAAGGGGGGGTGCAGGCCATGGATCCTAACTGTGTCACATGACACAAATTCACATTATTCACATTTTGGACCTATCACACCTAAATAATTTAACAATTGCAATATGCATAAAACTGTAGTAGTTGCTATGTACAGATAATGACCAGCTGCTCACTCTTTTGCCACATAGATTGCAACCACTGCGGATGAATAGGAGATGGAGACATCCCCCCATGTACCGACCCCTGGCGGACTTGGCAACAATGGAGGATAGGCAAATTATCCTCACCTATAGACATGACAGGGCCACAATCCCGGAGCTGTGTGCCCAATTGGAGCCTGACCTAATATCCGTCACCTCACCAGGGTCCCCCCTCTTGTGCAAGTGCTATCATTGCTCCATTTCCTAGCAACTGGTTCTTTCCAAGTGACAGTGGGCTTGGCAGCAGGAATGTCACATCCAATGTTCTCAATAGTGCTGACCAGAGTGTTGGCTGCCCTGATTAAACACATGTGCAGCTACATCGTTTTCCCCCAGGTGAAGGATTTGGCCACAGTGAAAGCTGACTTCTATGCCATGGGACATATCCCAAACATCATTGGGGCAATTGATGGAACACATATTGCATTTGTCCCCCCCCGGCAGAATGAACAGGTCTTCAGAAATCGAAAGAGTTTTCACTCCATGAATGTCCAGATGGTGTGCCTGGCGGACCTATACATCTACCAAATCAATGCTAAGTATCCTGGGTCTGTGCATGATGCCCTTATCCTGACGAATAGCAGCATCCAAAATGTGATGGCCCAGAGGCAAAGGGTGTGGCTAATAGGTGAGCCCTGGTTCCCACCCATAGAATGTTGATGTATGGGTATGTTATGGGCCCTTAGGCTAACAGTTGTCCCTCGATATTTACAGGTGACTATGGTTACCCCAACCTCTCATGGCTACTGACCCCTGTGAGGAATCCCAGCACTAGGGCAGAGGAACAAAACAATGAGGCACATGGGTGAACAAGAAGGATAATAGAAAGGACTTTCGGTCTCTTGAAGGCCAGGTTTCATTGCTTCCATCTAACAGGTGGATCCCTGTGCTATTCACCCAAGAAGGCCTGCCAGATCATCGTGGCATGCTGTATGTTGCACAACCTTGCCTTGCGCCGCCATGTGCCTTTTCTGCAGGAGGAGGAGGCTGGAGATGGCCGTGTGGCAGCAGTGGACCCTGTGGACAGTGAAGATGAGGAGGATGAGGATGAGGACAACACAAGTGCAGTCATTCATCAATACTTCCAATGACACACAGGTAAGACTGTGTAACTTCACATTTCATTTACAGTTTGATGTGTAACATTGTCACTGGCAGGCTGTGAATTCCTACTTCTATGCCCATTCACTGTACCATTTGGCATCTCTGTTTGCAGATATTGGTGCCCCACTATTGCTCCTGGTATGTTCAGTGCAGCCAACTACAGGTCTTTTCTATGTAAACATTACTGTACAGTTGAATTTCAATGTTTGAACCTTGTTAAATGAATACATTTTGATATCATTTGACATACATCATAGTTGTATTTGTTCAAAATGTGTTTATTGCAGTGCTCTGAAGAAGAGGGGGTAGTGCAATGGGCTGGGTTGATGATGGAGGAAAGTCCAGGGTAGAGTCCATTCTATTTGTATCACAGGTGCAGTGTCCAAGGGGGCATAGGAAGGGGAGCAATGGCAGTTCAAGGTGGACAGGGTGACAGAGTGGGACACAAGGGTGACAATCAGGAGAGTCGTATTTCCTGGTGGAGGTCTTGGCAATAGTCTCTGGCTTCTGCCAGGATCGCAGGTAATGTTTGTGGGGTGTTCACATTCTGCAGGGAGAGAGGTACTGGTGGCCTGTTGGTCCTGTGGCGGGGCCTCCTGTCCACTAGCGGCAGCGGAGATGGAGGGCTGTTCAGTAGTCAGGCTTTTGTCAGGGGCCCGGTGGTGTGCCACTGCCTCCCTCACACTGTTCGCCATGTCTGCCAGCACCCCTGCAATGGAGACCAGGGTGGTGTTAATGGACTTCAAGTCCTCCCTGATCCCCAAGTACTGTGCCTCCTGCAGCGGCATGTTCTCCTGCATCTTGTCCAGAATCTGGCCCAGCGTATCCTGGGAATGCTGGTAGGCTCCCAGGATCGTGGTGAGTGCCTCCTGGAGGGTCGGTTCCCTGGGCCTGTCCTCCCCCTGTCGCGCAACAGTCCTCCCAGCTTCCCTTTTGTCCTGTGCCTCTGTCCCCTGAACCGTGTGCCTACTGCCACTGACCCCAGGTTCCTGATTGTCCTGCGTTTGTGGGGTTCCCTGGGGTCCCTGTAGTGGTGGACACACTGTTTATTGACGTGTCCTGGGAACAGAGGTATGGGCCCGCTGGGTGGGTGCTGTGGTGGTGTTTCCTGAGGGGGAGGCTCTGTGGAGGTGTAAAAATGTGGCTGGGTAACCGACTGTCCGGGTGTCCCGGATGGATCAGGTTGGTCATCCAGATCCAGGCGAGCAGAGCTGCTGTCATCACTGTGGGCCTCTTCTGTGGGGGGACTGGATGTTGCTGGCCACTCTTCTCCGGTGACATTGGCTGGGATACCTGTGGGGATGTAAATGCAGTGTTATTGCTTCTGTGTGTGACATCTTGAGCATGGGTGGGTTGCCCTCTATGGTTGTTATTGCCCTGGCAGCTTTGCCTTGTGTGAGTTGTTATTTGGTGGGCTAGCTGATTGTCTCTAGTGTGCATGCTTTAGTGATGGGTGTCCATGCAAGGTTGTGAGGGGTGTCCATGCATTGGTAGAGCATGCAGGGCTTTGGCATTGGGATGAGTGATATTTGATGGGGGGGTCTGTGGGAACTGGTGGAGTGATGGGAGTGAGGGTGAGGGTGGAGGTATGTGATGGCATGCAGGTAGGGGGGTGATAGAAATGGAGAGTTGACTTACCAGAGTCTAGTCTTCCTGCTACTCCTGCCAGGCCCTCAGGATGCATGATTGCCAAGACTTGCTCCTCCCTTGTTGTTAGTTGTGGGGGAGGAGGAAAGGGTCCACCGCCAGTTCTCTGTGCAGTGAGTTGGTGTCTTGCTGCAATTCAACGTACCTTCACCCATAGGTCATTCCACCTCTTCCTGATATCATCCTTTGTTCTGGGGTGCTGTTCCATGGCATTGATCCTGTCCATGATTCTCCGCCATAGCTCCATCTTCCTAGCAATGGATATCTGCTGCACCTGTGATCCAAATAGCTGTTGCTCTACCCGGATGATTTCCTCCACCATGACCCTCAGCTCCTCCTCAGAGAATTTGGGGTGTCATTGTGGTGCCATGGGTGTAGTCTGAGTGGGGTGTGTAGGGTGATGTGTTGGGTTGTGTGTTGTAAGGTGCGTGGGTGGTGTATAGGTGATGGCGGTGTGTGGCTCTGTTCTTGTCAGTAGTCGTGATGTCAGTCTTTTGACAATGGTTTGTAGTCGTAAAGGTTTGTGGCTACTGTGGGTGTGTGTTTTATAGTGGTGTGTGTATGGGTGTCAGGTGTGTGTAGTTTGAATTGTCCAATGTGGTGTTGTTTTGTTTGTGTGTGGGTAATTGAGCATGGCGGTATGTATCACCAATGGTTTACCGCCATTGAATGTCTGCCGTGGTGATTCGTTTGTCATAATGTTGTGGGCGTTGTTCTGTTGGCGTAACGGTGTCGCTTTTCCTACACCACTTTATCACTGACCTTTGGTGTGGCGGATTTGTTTGTGTCTGAATAGTGACGGATTGGTGTGTGTGTGTCACAATATGGTTAGTGGATATCCGCGGCGGCAGCGATATGTTGGCGGCAGTCAGCATGGCAGTAAGTGGGATTTACCGCCAATGTCATAATGAGGGCCATAGACTGTATAAAAAACCCACAACTGCACAGTATGTTAGTGCAGTATGCACTGCAAAACAGTGCATTGTACACACTAAAATAAAATTTACAATAACTTTATCTATGCTTGCATTACTAATCCAAAGAAATAGTTGCTGAAAATGAGAACTTTATCATTAGAAATGCTAAAGTACCGCTATTAGATATATAATGAAAACCAGCACAGCCAAAACCTAATAAATACACCACCCTTGGAAGGCCACATGATGTCATAATTCACAATATTGTATCTACAAAAACTACACTATTCCACTTTTACAAGTGTCACCTTAGAACTTTGGTTGAAAGTCAATCTTCCACTGAACTCCTTGCATGAATTTAAGGTTCCCACTATCACATTCTGGCCATCCACTTCTAATTTTTAGATAGACAGTGCAATGACCAGTTCTAATACTAACTCTTTCATGAAAAATTATAGCAATAGTAGTGTATGTTTTACCAGAAAAAGATATTTCTCCTGCTTTAAAGTTAGTAATCTCTCAAAAGTCACACATTTGGAATCAGGTAACATTAAATAAATAAAGTGCTCCAATTCTATTATTCTTTTTATGTAGTTGATGTGTAAGAGCAAACTCTACATGGTGCCATGAGTAACTAAGTCCAAATAACTCATTAACAGGTATCTCCTCTTCTTCTACAACACACATCACCATTAACAACTCCTGTGCATACTCTTGAGTATTTTCAGTGAACCGTACAGATCCACTATATATATCTACACAGTTTCGAATTAATGATGCAGAATATATTTTAGGTCTCTCACTATGACGACGATTCAACAAAACACACAGTACAGAACACAATACCTTCTGTCATTTCTCTTGAAATGTATCTATAAAACTCTTTCTCATAAACTGGATACTGTCCTAAATGAGGACACGTCTTAACCAGTTGTATTCTTTAACACAACTTGAGTATGCATTTGTTCTGCTCTCATCAAATGCAACTAGATACAAACCAGACAATCTCATAACCCGAGACAAAGCTTCTTTAAAAACTGTACTGCCAATATTAATAAATGCTGCATCTAAACTTAAACCTTGTGATTTATGAATATTAAGAGCATATGCTAGACAAGCTGGAAACCTTTTCCTTCGAACATATAAATCTTTCACAAGCAAAACATTTGCAGTACCTTGTCCAATTTGCTTTGCATTCTCAGTCTGATCAAATTTAACACAAGGTATTCCACCTCATTCCTATTTGGGAAATTAATAAAATCATAGTCTTTACTCGTAACACCATTAAACCACCCTTCTTGAGCATTTACATTTTTGACACATAATCAACCTATAGCTTTTGCATAGGCTTAAACATTTCTCTAATCCTGCAGTTCGTGCAACAGATGTTTCTGATGAATCCACTTTTACTTTTAACTTTTCTTATAGAAATACAGTGACACCATGGTGTTCCATTTTATCTATTGCCTTCAGTTGGAAAATGTCTTCTTTCTCCAATCTCAGCAATTCATTTGTTGAAAGATGCACACTCCTCCAATGTAGGTATTAGGCTCACAATATGTTTACCATCATGTATAATAGTGAATATTAGTTTTTCTGTTGTCTTTGTTGTTGAATTAAGTTTTCAAGAAGATGACTTTCCCCCTTTTGAAACACCATCTACTCTAACATCTTTTGAAACATTACCATATTCAATATCAGATGTTTTCTGCATGTTCATGATTATTATTTTGTTTTCAAAATGTCATCAAATATTGGAATTTCCAATGGTTCCCAAGGAATTCCTAGTTTCATCATGCAGCAGTGCACAGGTTGGCCCTTCACAGGATTAAGGTGCAGTAAATCTCCAAAAACAGCCAAATATTTTCCCCCAAATAGGACATCATAATCTGTTCTCAGAACATCTTGCATTCTTAAATACACCTAGGCAAGCATTAGGTTTGAGACCATGCTCACCTTATCAAAGGTAAAAACTTTCAACACACTTCATGACAAGCTGGTATTCCAGTTTGTTGTCATGTTTTACAGGTAGCATCAAAAGTTGATGCAAAGTATTACCTTTAATGTTGTGTGCAGCTAATCCAGAAGGTGTTGTAACCACACATGATACATTGCACTCTGTAGTATTTTGTAGAAAAGCAGTTAAGAAACTGTTGCCAGTGTCAGCTTGACCACTGATATGCAAAAGTATAGATTTAAATGGTGAGCATGAACACTTTTTCTTATCATGAAGCAATCTGCCAAATCAATTATTTCCTGTCTTGTGTGCTCTGTTGTAGTCTCCACCTCATTTATTGCAATAGCAGCCTCATTTTCAGTTATTGGCTGTCTAAGTGGGTCTTGACTTTGAAGACCTAAACTTTAGCTACTTTGTGAACTCTTCTTAGCTACATCAGCAGCAATTGTATCTTGATGTTGAATTTCATCATTCAACATTCTCAAATAGTTTGTGAATATAGAGCACTCAGTGCCATCTTTTGCAGCATTGAAAGAGTCTTTATAGCAGTCAAACTCTCCTACTAATTTGGTTTCCAATGCCAAGGTTTAAACAGCTGCAAAAGCGCCAAATATAAACATTCTCTTTTCTTAACAGTCTGGCAACTCAGTTTTATATGGTTAATTAGACTGCTTTTGTTATGTCACACCGAACACCCATTGCAACCAACTACTGTAAATTTGCGTTCATCTACATTTCTGTCATTTTCTTTCTCTATGGGTTTTACTGGAGTACTTCATAGATGTACATTGCTTTTGGGAGCATAACTGTCTAACATGCTTGTTTTTAGTCTGTCTGCATTATCTGGCTCAAATTCGGCAAGGTTTTGAGTTTCTGGAAAAGATTTCAACACTCTGTTTCGAGCTGATGCTAGATCTGTACTCATCCAAAAAATGTCCTTTCAACTTAGAATATAAATTAGCAGAACTCAAACAATTGCGTTCATAGGATTCAATTTCCTTGGGTGAAAGCATCTTCAAACTGAAGCTGCATAATTTGTTTTGTTAGTGAGTATTCAGCAGAGATCTTTTCCCACACATCTTTCATCTTGATCTTCTCAGGGTTTATGTATGAAATAATATAATAGGCAACAGCTATAGAGTTGGCAGCCACAAACTGAATATCCTTATTAGTATTCCACTTTTTTAAAAGTTACAGTACTGTAGTCATTATTCATTTTGATGCCTTTGTTCTCCTGAGGTTGTAGGTGTTTTTGATGATTTACGAGTAATTGAATGTCTTATTGCAGACATGAAACTACTCACTCTTCCTTTTGAAATAACAATTCTTGGAAATCCAAAACAATATTTTGAGTCAACTTTTACTTTTGCTCTGTATGCATCTTTTACCTCAATGCATGTGAATATGAGGAGCCCCTCATGCTTGGTGCTCTTTTCACCAAAAGAAATTGTTGCGTGAGCTCTCATTATCCTAATTCAACTGCAGGATTTGGGTGGCAGCATCATCTGAATTGTGGGGAACTGAGTCCAATCCCACACCATGTGACAAGTGTCAGCCTAATCCATTTCCGGCCAACTAGCAGCGCCTCATCTCTGCCCAAGAGTAGGGATTATTAGTGGTAACCAGGGGAAAGACATATTAACTTCTCAGGGAAATCGTGGTGGATCAGATGTCATCCTTTTCTCTCAGTTACATTCGTCTCACACATGCAAAGAGAAAATAAAGGCAGGAAATGGTTCAATAGGATTTATTGAATCAGCTGCATCTCAAATAAAATGGCATGAAATGCATTAATTAGAATGATGAAACACACTAGAAGCAAAATGGTAACAAGGAAAGTGAAACACAGGAAAAGTCCCACCATACTGTCACTATGCACAATATATGTGATTCCAAGCAGCTATAACAAAGTCAATCAGCATGCAGTTGTGGTCATCTGGCTGTAACTTCCCCCTAATGTGCATGGGACAGGGACATTTGTTATAATGAAACACCTGACGTTCTGAGAAATATCCGTACGTAAAGATACATGTGTTTCTGTTAACATTAGAGATGCAGTATACGACTTGTGCCGACAATCCTGCTGCAGCCTTGAGGAAAGCACAGAGTGAAAAGAATATTGTGCTAAGAAATGTAATGCTTTCCTAGGCGAAAGAACAATTAGATAAAGAAAATGAAACAACACTACAAATGTGGCCGAGTCTAAAATAAAAAAAATTAAGCAGAATAAAATGTTACTAGGCTAAAGGGCACAAGCAGCAGGCCTAGTTACTAAAATAGTGTGCTCAGAGACATCACAACAATGGTTATACAATAAAATCAGTAATTTCTCCAAGAGGTGGATTTGTTTTGTTGAAGATGAAGGACAACAAAGCTTGAAATCTGTTATTAAATTACCTGCAAACATTTGCAGGGTCCAAAGAACAAAATTCTCCTGGTGTCTCCAATGTGATAGGTTTAATGTTAGAGTTTGTTCTTTCAAACTCCTGTTTAAATGATCCCATGCATAATCTGCAAATCTTAGTTTTATAAACCAAGTTGGTGCACCTACATTTCACAGCATACGCTTGAGGTCACCAAGACCATGATAGCAGTACTCATTGGTCCCAGGTTGGGATGCCATCAAATTTATTAAATTGTACTCGAGCTTCTCATCTTTTCCATTAACTTTTTCAGCAAAGTCTTTTGAAGACATATTTTTTACATTAACTCCTGCTTTAATAATATGGTTAACACCATATGACAGTCCAGACAAATCACTTTCAAACAAGAGATGGAATACATATAGAATACTGTATCATACAGAAATGGTTTGTTAATTTCTCCTAAACACAATACAGGACTTTTTACAAAGTAGAGTCTTCTAACTAGATTTTTCATTTTTGAATGATACACAGCCAACATTCAAAAAGTATGAAAAGCACTTTTACAAACTTTCCTGGATCGACACACCAATAAGAGTCCTTGTAAGTTAGAACATTTCCTCACTTTGCATGGGTCTATTACTTGTAACATTGCAATTTTCCACATACATTTTTAGATGGAAAATTATGTAGAAAAGTTCTTATTGTATCAATTGATTTCTGGCAAATACTACTGCACTTCCATTTCTAAATGGGCATGTCTACAACATCCTTGTACCTCTTCACCTATTTCTTCCTCTACATTCTCTTCTACATTTCTAGAAACCATTGTCTCTTTTGTAATTGGAGTACTGTCTTTTAGCTCATACCTTCTACCTCATAGCATTGGCCAGTTGTTTCAACTCCATGCATTAATGCGTTCTTTTGTAAGTAGCTTTCTTCATTAAAGAAGGCCTCACTACTAGACATATGCTTAATTCTCTTTCGGACATTTTGTAGAAATTAGTTTTATTAACAACCCTTTTTTTCTTCATAGACAGCACTGTTTTGATCTAGTGTTCTTATTCTGTTTACTATCAAAATAAATAATTTGGACTTCAGGGCATAAGCTTTATTAGCCACACTCTCAATATTTTGTTATTGTTTCAGTGCTGCCCTTCCACTCTTATACTGCTTCATATTATGTACCAAGTTCTGTATTACCCTACTTCTAAACATTCTGTCATATTTCTTAAATTTTGTTCTGCTTCCTTGTCAAATTAGCTGTTTTCTTACAAGTCTTTTCACTTTCAACCTGACTTACTCCTTCTCCTTTGTGAGTTGATTTTAAAGGTTTCTTTTTCCTTGAAACTTTTCTACATTTTGCATTGTCCTCCTATTGTTTCAACAAACTCCTTCGTTCTCTTGCCAGCTGCTCTTCACTTTTCCAGCACGTTCTTCCCATCATGTCCTTTTATTTCTGTCACTTATGGGGAGATAGTACTCATTTTACTGTTTCTTTCTCATTTGTACCTTTCTCTGCATTGTAAATCCCCCTCTTTAAACACAGGTAGATCTCTGAAAAGCAAATATTGAATTACCTACTATCTGATTACATACTATAAGCAAGTGATTGGCTATATGAGTGGTTGTGTCAGTGTGTGAGAGGCTATGCAAGTGTCTCAATATGGGTTTATGATTAGGTATGTGAGTGGTTGTGTGGGTGGGTGACTGGGTGTGTGAGTGTTTGAGTGGATATGTGCATGAGTGTATCAGTGGCTGTGTGAGTGTGTCTGTGGACGTGTAACTAGCTGTGGGTGGGTGTGATTGGGTATGTTAATTACTGTATGGGTATCTAAATGGGAATGTAAGTGGCTGCATGGATGCAAGGTTGGGTGTTTGGATGTGTGAGTGTGTGTGTGTGAGTGGCTCTGTGAGTGGCAGATACATTAGTGGCTGTGTGGGTGTGTGAGTGGGTATGAAAGTGCCTCTGTTGCTCTCTGATTTGGTGTGCGAGTGGCTCTATGGTTTTGTAAATAGATATGTGAGTGGCTGTATGAGTGAGTGACTGGGGGTATAACTGGGTATATGGGTGTGTAAGTGTGTACATAACTGATCGGGTGGTGGGTACATGAATGGCTATATAGGTGTGTGACTGGGTGTGACAGTGTCTGTATGGGTGTGTGAATGACTATGTAAGTGGATGTATAGCTAAGTAAAGGGATGTGTGAATGCCTTTATGGGTGAGTGACTGAGTGGAGTGTGTCAGTAACTGTCTGGCTATATGAATAGTGGGTACATAAGTGCCTTTGTGGGAGTGTAGCTGTGTGTATGAGTGCCTGCCTGATTGTGTGAGTGGATATAAATTACATACTAGTAAATAACAAACTATAAACAAGAACCCACATCTAATTTCAAACACATTCATTCATACTGGCTTAATAAAATAACTATATTCCTCTTCCTCTTTTGCTGCTCACTAGATATTTAGTTACTGTTCTCATCTAACCTGATATTTTGCCTTTTAGTGTAGAGTCTAGAAGCTGCACATTTTCTTTCAGCCTAAATTAATTACAGGTTTAGTTTAAAAAAAAATGTAGTGCAACCTAATTAACATACCTGTAAAATCTATTTGCTGTTGTCCAACTTTTAATATGTAGTAATATAGGTTTTCCACTGCAATTCTCAAAGTCAGAAATATGGCAATCCCCCTCCACTCTCACCAGTACCAATAATGGCTACCCTTCCCACTGTGCTCTCACTCATACTCCTGTACTTAGCAAATCACAGACTTCCTCACAACTTTTATTTTTGCTATACCACTTCTAAATTGTCACTATTTTTAACCCTTTCCATCTTTCCTGTAAAGAAGCCCAATTTGGTAGTTGTTTCTCTTTCTGAGGATCCACAGCACAGCTCAGCACAGCCCCCTGGATCAACAAAACAGCCCTTAAAAGCATTCAACAATCCATTGTCAATGCTTTTCATTTCTATTTTAATTTGTAAACTATTGTCAATTGCAAGACATACACTCTGTACTGAGCAATGTTTCTACAGCAATCTGCTTTTTAGTCTCACACTGCAGTCTCTTTTGTTCTCTTCCACTCACACTCTTTTGGCTCGCTTTTCATAGTAAACATGTTTTACATAAACTGCAGCAGGTATTTGACTGTTTGCAATTCCAAGCATATCCTAAACAACATTACCTTTTTATTTTTCCATTGCCAATCGCAGAGTTAGTTACTTTTTTCTTAAAGTCACTACCTAAGTTTAGTTCACTGCAAATCTCCGCCATCCAATCAAATATTTATTTTAATATTTTACCTGCTATTCTCCATTTAACTGCCTTTCATCTTCAAAACTTCCTTATTCTGCTGCAGCTTTTTCCTGTGTGCTACTCCTGCTTGTCTTCAAAACAGTCTCATTGTGGGCCATTGTTTTTTTTGTTTTGGGCCAGAGAGAGTGATAGTAAGAGTGGCATTGACAGGAACCTAGGTTTACCTAACGTAGACATTACTTAGGTTGGCCAGAGAGGTTTAAAGTGGCATCAATTGCAGCCTTTGCTTAAAAGCATTGTGGATTTCCAACACCCAGACCTCATGATTGTGTACTGTGGTGGCAAAGATCTAGGCATAATTAGGGGGTAGGATTGGAAATCCTAATGAAGAACACCTTTGCTAAATTAATGTCACTTCTCCCACATAGTGCATTGGTGTCCTCCAACATTTGCCAAAGACAGAAGTGGCGATGGTCAACCCAATTTACCCCGCAGATAGAGAAAAACACAGGACATGTTAATAAAGTTGTTTCTGCAAAACATGGGCTCTATATACCATAATAACTTTTGCTTCGATATGGACAGAATATATCAAAAAGATGGAGTCCATTTCACTGATGAGGGCATTTCTCAACAATTTCAAAGAAGGCATCCTGTTCTATGTGCAATTATCATCTACACAACATAAACTCAAAGATGCTTTTCAGAGCCAACCTTTTTCCCAAACACTGGTTAAAATCTTTATTTTTAATTTCTCACTCTGATCCATGCATCCCTGGCCAAATAATGGGTCTACCAGCTATGTTGTAGACAAATCCACGAAGGAACAGAGGATGCATTCCCAATCAAAACAACACATTCAATACAAAACAATAACACATGTAATACAAACATATCCTATTACAATTTATATAACTCTATCACTACCTATGTGTTGGTTTGTGAGTAGCTCTGTAAGCAAAGGTTTTGTGGATGGGGATGTGGTTCTGTGAATGTGTGAGTGGGTGTGTCACTGGCCTTGTGGGTCTCTTATTGGGTGTATAAGTGGTTGCATAGGTGTGTGAGTGGGTGTGTGAATATTTGTGTGGATGTGTAATGGTGTGAGTGTGTGGTGGGTGTGTGAGTGGGTGTGTTAATGTCTGTGTGAATCTCTAAATGGGTGTGTGGGCGGTTCTATGAATCTGTAAATGAGTATGAGAGTGCTTTTCTGGTGTCTCAGTGGGTGTGTGAGTGGCTATACAGTGTCTGAATGGGTGTGTACGTTCCTGGGTCTCTGGATGAGTGTGTGAGTGGCTGTATGGGAGTGTGAGTGGGTGTGCCAGTAGTTGTGTGCATGTGTTAGTAGGTATGTGAGTGTGTGAGTGCCTGTGAGTGGATGTTTGAGTGGTTTGCTGGGTCTTTGAGTGGATGTATCAGGGACTGTACATATGTGTGAGTGGCTGTATGGATGTGTGACTGAGTGTGTGAGAGGCTGCATGGGTGTGAGAGTGGGTGTGTGAGTATTTTCTGGGTCTCTGAGTGGATGTGTCAGTGGTTATGTGGGTGTGTAAATGGACTTGTGAGTGTGTGGTGGGTGTATGAGTGAGTGTGTAAATGGCTGTGTGGGTTTCTAGGTGGTGTGGCAGTGGCTAAATGGGTGTGAGTGGGTGTGTAAATGGTTGTGTGGGTCTGTGGGTGGGTGTGTATGTGGCTGTATGGGTGTGTGAGTGGCTGTATGAATGTGTGACTGGGTGTGCACACGACTGCATAGGTGTGTGTGAGTAGGTGTGTAATGGAATTCTGGGGCTGTGAGTGTCTATGTGAATAGTAGTGTGGAAGTGGAAGTGGGCCTTGGAGTGTGTGATGCGTGGGTGTATGAGTGTGTGTGTAAGTGGCTGTGTGGGATTCTGAGTGGTGTAGCAGTAGATGTATGGGTGTGTGAATGGGTGTGTCAGTGGTTTTGCAATGTGGGCGTGTGAGTTGGTGTGTAAGTGGATGTGTGGGTCTGCGAGTGGGTATGTAAGTGGCTGTACGGGTATGTACATGTCTGTGTGACTGCCTATGTGGGTCTCTGAGTGGGTATACCAGTGATAAGTGGGTGCATGAGTGACTGTATGGTTGTGTGAGTAGGTGTGTGAAAGGTTGTGTGGGTGTGCAAGTGAGTGTGTGAGTGGGTCTGTGAAAGGGTATATTTTTTGGGGGGTCTGGTTCCACAGATCTGCTGTTGATTCTCATGGGGGCTACACTGAGCAGCACAGTAGATCCATGGATCCTCATGCACCCCAAAAAAATGTTCGGGCAATTTCCTGCCCAAGAGTGGTCCCTCACAGACCCTTCCATCAGTCCCATGGGTCAGGGTACCTCTGTTCTGACCCCTTCTATCACTTTTTAGTTTTATTCCCCCCGACCGAGTCCTGATACACAAAATGGTAGCCACAACTCTCCTCTTAGGTTGTGGCCAGCCAATCATGGCATTGCTGTTGGCACGTGGATCCGCGAATCTACTGCCATGGATCCGCGTGGATCTGCGTCTCTGGATATACATAAATCCCTTTTCTTTAAGAACTCCAAAATGACTGAACAGATTTACACTAAATTTAAAAAAAGCATTCTCTCTGGACCATGATCTAGATTTCTTCCCAATTTGGTGTAATTCCATCTAGCATTCAGGGCTGTAGCTGTGTCTAAAATCCCTATGCAAAATTGCATGGAGAAACTGAGTTTTGGGACTCCCCCTTTTCTCTATCCCTACTTGACGAATCACACCGAAACTTTCCAGACAGCCATTGAAGTGAGTAGCACACTAGTTTTTAAAATTTTGTGAAGATTCGTCAAACGGTACCAAAGGTATTAGCAAAGCAAAAAATGCTTTTCCTATTGAAACTAGGTCCTAACTATAACCACCTACTGCCAACCACCAGTAGGTAATATGTATACACAAAGTATGATATATCGCATACATTTTTTCAATATTCAGCATGATTTTATTGGACAGCCAACTGATCTGTTTTATATACACTCCATATGAAACTTTATCTTTATGAGTAATTCGATTTTACGTACACAACAAAACTGTTGAAGTGAAAGTGAAAATATCATTATAATACTTCTAGTAATCATTTTTTATATTTATATTTTTAGATGTGCATTCACTTTTTGGTGTAGATGTAACCTTATAATTACTTTACCAAATATATCAGCCTTAAATTGCAATACTGTCTGACTACAGTGATGAAAGGCAGGAGTACCCATAAGTAGGGTAACAAATTTCATCCTAAATGTGTGCTTTCACAAATGTGGTGTTGTTGGGCTCACATGTGGATTTACAGTTTATGCATCACTAAGTATGATCCCACTAAACAATAAACCACAACAATAGTGACTCAAATGGTAACCTAACAAATCCATATTTAGTTTTTAATATACCTTTTCCAACAGGCTTCATAGGGATTGATAGACCTTCCCACCACCATTATTGCTCAAATACCCTTACTAGAAACTACAACTTGAAGAATCAATCATAGAGCTATATAGAGAGGGTCCATGTCATGATGAATGCTCTGCAACACTTGGAGGCCAATACCTTTTGGTAAGAAACATGTTGATCACTTAACAGAATCTATGATTCCCCTATATATTTTATCTATACACTGAGGAAACAAATAAAGCATATAGTCCATCAGTAGGAAGTTTTAGGATCTCTTTTTACTTCCTCTCTAGTACATAGCTATAAAACTTTAGGACATACTGCATGCATTGGGTTCAACCGGCTCACCTGATTTCAGGGTTGAGATCCACATTAGCACCTATACCACGTCAATGTAATTGAGGAACCCTATAATGAGCCATGGCACCCTAGGGTAGGTAACACACTTGGCCTTTGAAAGTAACTTTTTTCACCAGTGCCAGTACCTTCTTAAATACCCTGAGCACTTGTGGCTATGTTTTATTTAAGGGCACATTCATGTATGGCTTTTCTTTTGACTATTTCTCTAGGTAAACTAGAACCTTTTGTAATATTTATAGACTTATTGACTCAGAAGTGGTCATGAAACTGTATATTTCTATTGGTAAATAAAATATATTTTAGTAATGTTAATAGATATTTTTGACTTGCCATTACTGACATATTGCAGATATTTTTTGTATTTGTCCTTTGTCAGTGCATCTTATTTGTGAATATACCTTGTGGATCTAATCATAGTGTCATTTTTTGGGAAGAAGAAAAACTTCGAAATTAGTTTGGCCAAAAATCTATGCAGTACTGCATATTTATACATGTTCAGAGTATTAAGAGTTTATAAGTATTCCATTATATGATACAAATATAGCATTCTTAACAAAATGTATAATTTCTTTCCACATTCCTAATGCTGTTTTGATAGTGTGAGAAACTGAGTTGTTGGTTGAGTGGGGTGTTAATCCTGCTCAAGCAACAGTCACAATTGCGGTTAGGGTGAACCACAAAAAATCACTAAATTAACCTGTGCTTAAACCTCTGGTAGCTTGGCACAAAAGCAGAATTAACTTAGAGGCAATGTGTGAAGTACTTGTTACGAAGTAAAGAAACAGTAACAAAGTGAAAACACAACACAAGAAAAATCCCACACCAATTTAGACGCATAGAGGACATTTCAATAAATTATGTGACACCAAAACAACAAAAATCCTATTAGTAAAACCTGAGCTATGACAAATTGAATTTTAAGGCAAAAAACAGTTTCTAAAAGATTAAAGTGCCAACTCCAGACTTCTAATTGCGTAAGACCAGGTCCTAGTAAAAAAATATGGCAGACGACGATTAAGCATGGGTTGGATACAAAGAGTGGATTGGACCTGGTCGGAGCTTAGCTTGAAACTTGGAAGAACTTTCAACAAAAATGTGCTGAGAAGGTAAAGTTCCATGGGGCAAGGATGCAGGCTGTGTCCAAAGAAGAGGTGTTGCCATCTGGGATCTTCTGAACTAAGTTGCAGTGAAGATTTCTATGTTTGGACTAACTCATGTTTTTGGAAGCCAAAAATCTTCAGCAAAATAAAGCTGGAAGTTGTAGCCGACAAGAGTTCCATGAGGTCGAATACTCCCTTGGCAAAGGACCCATTACAGGATTTGCTATTTTAGAGAAGAACATGGCATGAGCTGTCACAAAGTCAGGTTAACCGGCGATGCACCTTGAGTGACTTGTTAAGCAGGTTGGTCTCAGTGTCCTCTCAGTTCTCAGTCAAAGTTTCATCAAACATTTCGAAGTCCCAAGTTTTGGAGTTTGTCTCTGTGGGTACCTTTAGCACTACCATCAAGAATTGAGGACTTTAGTGGTACCACTGGTGGGGGGATTAGGAGTCAATGAGTCAGGGTCCAGGTGTATATTCAAGATGGTTGGACCCTCTTCTTTCCCTGAGGCTCTGCTCACTAGGCCAGCCAACTAGCCCTTGGAGTTACTCTTGTAGTCCAAGGTTCAGCAGTGGAACAGGGCTCAAGAAGCAAGACAGGCCTCTGAAAGCTCATGGCAAGCTTCAGGGAGAAAACCAGTCTTTCCAGGCACAGCAAAACAGTCTTTTGAAATACACAGTGAGCCATAGCAGCAGGCAATTCTCTGAGAGTCCTTCCACAGGTCCAGAAAATGAACTGAAAAGTGGGTCAGACAGTCCTGCTTTTATACCTGGTACCTTATTTGAAAAAGTAGAGGTTTTCAGAAAATTTCCCTTGAAGTGCTTGAAGTTTCCTGCTTCCTTGTCCTGTCTCCTGGATGTCTGCATGAACTATTTATGGGTGACAAATCCTTTGTGTGAAGGCAGAGAACAGCCCATTCAGTTGCAAGTAGGGCTGTCTGGGAGCAATAAACAAAGTCCAAGTGACAACTACACCCAGCCATGCGACCCAGGAGCAGGCTGAAGGCACCCAATAGTTGGGGAGGAAAAATGCTAACTTTCTAAAAGTGACATTTTCAAAACTGTAGCTTAAAATCAGATTTTACTATTAAAGAGCATTTTTAATTACAATTTCTCAGATGCCAAACATGAAATGTTCCTGTTCCCAATCAAACGTTAGCATTTATTAAATATAATAAGGCAACCCAGTGTAATCCTAAGGGAGATGTAGGCCTAACAGTAGTGAAAAACAAATTTAGGATTTTTTCACTATCAGGACACATAAAATATAAATGTACATGCCTAACCTTTTGATGAAACTGCACCCTGCCCTGTGGGCTACCTAGGGTCTGCCTACCTTAGGGTGACTTAGATACAATAAAAGGTGAGTTTAAGGCTTGGCAAAGGAGTAATATTGCCAAGTCGAATTGGCAGTATAAGGTTGCATGCAGGCTGCAAAGCAGGCCTGGGTTATGTTTTAGGGGAAACTTATAAGGGTAGCACAATAAAGATTTAGGTCCACGAGTAGCATTTAATTTACAGGTCATGGGTACATGGTAGACCTCTTTACTAGGAACTTATGAGTACATTAAATATGTAAATCATTTATAAGCCAATTTTACCATGTTTTAGGGAGTGAACAAAAGCACTTAGCATTATTCCTAGTTTTTTACCCTGAGCTGCCCCCTCAGGGCTGCACTTTCTCCAATTCAAAATTACTACTTTTCAACCTTTCCTAAAAATGCTTGGGGAATTTTCACCTTTCCCTAAAATATTCCAGGATTAGATTTTCAATAGTAAATAAGCTTCCTGAAATATCTTTCCCCAAATATTCTAGGATTGAAGTTAGAAAATTAGTTTCTACCACGCCTACTGCTGCCTCAAGGGTGCAGTTCAGAGCAAGAAACAGGAACAAGCTACTTTAGCACTGTTTAACAGTGATAAAGTGCACAGAGTCTTTAAGCCAACTAAAAAGAATTCAGCATAATAGGAGGATGAAGGTAAAATGTTTGGCGGAAGGCAACCCTAAGGCTGATGGATCTAACATGTATCTTTGCCCATTTCTTCCTTAATTCTTTGTTTGAATTCCTGGATTGTTTAGCTTTTAAAAATGTTCACTCTTGATGCATGTGTGCATATTGGAGAGTACATGTCTTTTCTTTTTGAATTCTGCAAACTCATTTTCATTTATTGATACACAATAAAAATGTTTATGCATAATATATTTTCATGTATGATATTATTTTGTATCGTGTTAGTATATGTATGAGGTATGTGTGTAGCACAATCCGTTCTAAATAGGTAGTGGAGAATTTTACACAGTCAAAAGGAAGCGTAAAGTCAAAGAATGATTGGAGCTCTAGCTGGTAATTGGATTTTTACTGCATTGTGTCATAATACAAATTAACCCCTACAGTGCAGGCATCGGATACACTACCTCCCTGGAGGATTATTTATTTTTTATGAGCCCGGGAGATGCAGAAGAACTTCCGTGTCTCCCCCTACTCCCCTACCCACGCCCCTGTGACGTCAGCACGCCACGAGGTGTACTGACATCACATTTTTTCCCACCGGAGTAGCGGAGGAGCAGGTAAGCGCCCTCTCCCTACTCCGGTGGGGAAAAAAAGGCCAAAACAGCCTCCCCAGATGCCAGGGAGGCATTGATGGAAAGTGCATCAATGCCTTCCTGGAACAGTTTCCAGGTCATGGAGCTCAGCACGGCTGCGATCCATGGCCAGGAAACACCCCTAGGCACCAGAGATCTTGTTTGGAGGGGCCGGCCCGTGTAAATGGGCCGGCCTCCCATGGGGGATTAAATAAAAAAATACATAGGTCGGGATTCTTCTGGGGGGCGATCGCCGCCCCCAGATAATAAAAAAAAAGGATTACAAAAAAAATCTAAATGGCGGGGTCGGCCCTTCGAACACGGGCCAATCCCTGGGGCTGAATGTTATCACAATAGTTTTCCCTTGGGGGGGCAGGCGATCGCACCCCTCTCCCCAGGGAATAATTTAAAAAAAAATGTTGGGGTGAGCCCTTGATTTTTTTTTATACATGTTTGCTTTGCCAAGGGAAAGCACAGATGTATAAAAAAAAAGTGATGTAGAGAGTCAGTCTCTCTTTATATATATATATATATATATATATATATATATATATATAAATAACGAGAGACAAATCTCTATAGATATGTACATGTATTTACATGTGTTGTTTTCCCGGAGCCACAATCGTCCCCCCCAGGGAAACCACACATATACAAAAGTGATATATATATATATACATGTGTGTGTATGTATATATATATATATATATACATATATATATATATATATATATATATAGCAATAGATCTGTATTTTGTCTAGTGGCAGTTTTGAGCCCTAAAGAAGCACAGATGGTTTATTTCCCTTCTGCAAAGGCTGTACATTTACAGTATATGTATTTAGCTCAGTGGATCAGTAAAGCCAAGCGTGGAGGCACACTAGGGCTCCTTTCTAGGGCACGCCAGTGGACTCCCACTTCGCTGGCGGAGTTGAAGATATTTTTGGGCCTTACGCTCAAAATGGGGTTAGTTCAGAAACCCACCTTGCAGTCCTACTGGATGACTCGCACAGTTTGGGTAACCACCATCTTCGCACCATACATGAGCAGAGATCGTATTTTGCTACTGCAGCGCATACTGCATTTCAATGACAATTCTGCTGCATTGCCCCAGGACCATCCAGACCATGACAGCTTGTTCAGAATTTGGCCTGTCGTGGAACATTTGTCTGCCAGGTTTCCAGAGATCTATACTCCTGGAAAGAATATAGCAGTCGATGAGTCCTTGATACTCTACAGAGGACGGCTGCTGTTCAGACAGTACATTGCGAGCAAAAGAGCTCGCTATGGCATAAAGCTGTACATGCTGTGTGAGAGCTCTTCTGGCTAGGTGTACAGCTTGAGAGTGTATACAGGGAAGGACTCTACCCTAAACCCTGTAGGTTGCCCTCCCACGTTAAGGGTCACAGATAAGATTATATGGGAACCTGTCCAGCCACTTCTTCACAAAGGATATAACCTTTATGTGGACAATTTCTATACATGAGTAGAGCTGTTTAGTGAGCTCTACAAAGCTGGCACTGTGGCCTGCGGTACAGTTCATTGTAACCGCAAAGGATTCCCGCAGGAGCTAGTTTGCAAGAAACTCCAGAAATCCCAGAGTACTGCATTGCGTTCCAACGAACTGCTCGCAGTCAATTTCTTGGATAGGCGTGATGTATACGTGCTCACTACAATTCATGATGAGAGCACTTCCCCCATCACGGTTTGGCGTCAGATGGCCGAAGTCCACAAGCCCATCTGTATACTGGATTACAATAAGTACATGGGCAGAGTGGACAAGAACGACCAGGTTCTTCAACTACACAATGCGTGTCATAAAACTCGCACTTGGAACAAGAAACTGTGTACCCACCTGATCCAGATGGCAACATACAATGCGTATGTTGTTTACCGTCAGACAACCACAGGAAGACTCATGACTTTTCCTTGATTTCCAGTTGTCTCTAATTGAAAGCCTCACTGCTGTTACAGAAGCAGCAGGCCTCCACCTCATATGTTCTGGAGGATGTGGCAAGGCTGCAGGAGCGACACTTTTCTGATTGCATTCCTAACACACCCAAAAAGGATCGCCCATGTTGTCGCTGTAAAGTGTGCTCAAAGCATGGAAAGCAGCAGGCGAGTCGGTATTACTGTCCCCAGTCTCCATCTCAACCAGGTCTCTGTATCCCTACTTGCTTTACGTTGTATCATACTAAAGCAAAGTTCTGGGAAATCAACTGAAAGTGGAGCTGCCGTTGGGTAATCCTTTCAGTGCATGGATAGCAAACGGCAAGGAGCCACAGAACTTTAATTCATCTAGTTCCGGAAATCATGGACTTCCTTATGGCTAGCTTGAGACCTATAACCACCCTCAGAATGTGGTAGACGTTTTGTCCAATTAACGTGCATTATAGTCCCCATACTGCACATACTAGTGGACAGAACATATGCCACATTGTCACGGAGTACCATGTGTGGCAGAATGTTAAAAGCATGACTGAATTTTGAAGTGCTTGTTAGAGAACTTATGTAGCCTACACAAGGATCACCATGATTGCCAACGAGAGCCAGAGTAAGTGTAATAAGTCAAACAAATGTCCCTTCTGACATATTCACCAACATTTCTTCTTGTTTGAAATTGTGCAAACCCAATTTGTAGCTTCACTTTCAAAGCAAAAGTAGAAGTGTTGGTGAATGATTCCCACAGGATAATTGTTTGACTTTTTCCTTTAGAGACCTTAGGATTTCTTCATCAGCATGTCTGCCTTGGTTTCAACTGTAGATATGCTCGCTCATTTTGAGGAATAGGCCTCCCAAGGCATACTCGGACACCCCCAACTTGCATCCACAATCTAGTATAAGTTCACTTGGCAATTATACAGGATTAGTCAGGACTCTGATGGGAACAGAGACATGAATGGGTAGGAAAGCTTATGGTAGGTGTGCCTTCACGGAGATATTGCACAGGTAGAAGGCAGATAGTAAAAGTAGTAGAGATGTACATCATCTACACCTATGGATTCAAACCCATTGGTGCCATCCCAGCACTGAAGGACAATGACATGTATGGGTCAGTGTTTGACCTCCATCAGAACTTAGTAGATGTTCAGTTTGCTGCATGATAAGTGCATTACTGTCACAGCACTGCACATAATGTTGGCTGGGACATATGCTGCATTCTCACGGACTCCCCTGTGTGCCAAACACTACCCTTTTTCATAGCCTATGACCTTCTATTTAGGGAACATCGTGAGAATTCCCCAGCATGTCTCCCTGAGTTTCAAAGGTAGATATGCTCACTCAGTTCGAGAAATTGCTTTGTACGGCATACTCGGACACCGCCAACTTACATCCACAAACTGGAAGGAGTTGGATTTAGCACAGTGAGTGCGTTAAAGGCGCATGAAAAACATGTCTTCCTGAGCCATGGGTGGCTGTCATGGGAGTCATTAGTAAAGGTTTGTTATGCATGCATTCGGTAATGTTCAGAAGGAAGGAGGCGGTTACTTGACAGGGGGTAAAATGTAGTCAAACTTATTCCGTTCTGTGGTGTATGAATGTGATGGGCCCTTGCCCGGCAGCGGTAAGTTAATGTGAGTACAGTGATTGGTCGGATTGGGTCTGTGGCCGGCGGTATGAAAGGGTTGTTTGTTGTGCGTGAATGGCATGTGAATGGACCATAAAGAGGTTGGTACCTGGACGTGACTTTATGGCCCACCTTCAGAAGGCTTGGTTTCAATATTCAGATACTTTGATAAGTATTCATGCTTTAAAACAAGAATTTCTAGAGGTGCTAAAACCAACCAGTGTGAGTGGTGGGTTACCTTTAACATACTAGTACCTGGGGAGTCCAAGGGTGCAGGACTTGGGTGGCATTCACAAGTTTTCCTTCACCCAGAATCCCCTTGAAATCACAAAATTTGCTTAAAAAACACTTTTGCCTTCCATTTCAGCGAGCAGAAGTCCTGGAATCTGCAGGCAGCCACAAATTTTCTACCACTCAGCATTCCACCAAGTCTCCAGCGAAAAACTGCTTCAGTTTAGTGAGTGGGCAAGTGACCACAACAGGGAAGTACCCAAAACAGATTATGGAGACATCAAAATGACCAACCACAAAACAGCCTCATTTTGTAAGACAGTCACCTGAGTATTTAGTCCTGGGCTCGGCAGCCATATAGGGAAACCTACCCAACCTAGACATTTCTGAAAACTAAACACCTGAGGCAGTCCACGGAGGTGTGTCGTGTTTGGATTTCACAAAGTTTTCTTTCCCAGAACACCCTGCAAAAGTTAAACTTTGGTTAAAAACACTATTTTTCCTTGCTTTTTCATCACAGAAACTACAGGAATGTGCAGGGATCCTCAAAATTCCTACCACCCAGTGTTTCTCCACTTGTCCTGATAAGAACACAACCCCACCTGTGTTCCATGCGCCTAGTGCCAGCGCCTGGAATGGATCACTCCAGGGTTAACAGTAGCCCTCATGCAAGGACTACCACTGACCCTTGTGTGATCCATTCGTGTTGCGGGCACTAGCCTACCCACACAAGTGAGGCACCATTTTTATCGGGAGACTTGAGGGGAATGCTGGGTAGAAGGAAGCTTGTGGCTCCCCTCAGATTCCAGAACTTTCTATTACCGAAATGTGAGGAAAAAGGTTTTTTTTGCCAAATTTTGAGGTTTGCAAAGGATTCTGGGTAACAGATCCTAGCGAGAGCCCCACAAGTCACCACATTCTGAATTCCTCAAAGTGTCTAGTTTTCAGACTTGTCCAGGTTTGCTAGGTTTTCCTATGTGCCGGCTGAGATAGAGGTCAAAATCCACAGCTAGGCACTTTGCAAAAAACAGGTCAGTTTTCTTTCGGAAAATGTGATGTGTCCATGTTGTGTTTGGGGCATTTCCTGTTGCGGGCACTAGGCATTTAAGTACTTTCCATCACCGAAATGTGAGGAAAAGGTGTTTTTTTTGCCACATTTTGAGGTTTGCAAAGGATTATGGGTAACATAACCTGGTAAGAGCCCCACAAGTCACCCCATCCTAGATTCCCTTAGGTGTCTAGGTTTCAAAAACGCACAGGTTTGGTAGGTTTCCCTAGATGCCGGCCAAGCTTGAGGACAAAATTCACAGCTCTGCACTTTGCAAAAAATAGGTCAGTTTTCTTCCGGAAAATGTGTTGTGTCCACGTTGTGTTTTGGGACATTTTCTGTCGCGGGCACTAGGCCTACCCACACAAGTGAGGTACCAGTTTTATCTGGAGACTTGGGGGAATACTGGGTGGAGGGAAATTTGTGGCTCCTCTTAGATTCCAGAACTTTCAATCACCTTTTTTTTTGCCAAATTGTAAGGTTTGCAAAGGATTCTGGGTAATAGCCCCACAAGTCACCCCATTCTGGATTCCTCTAGGTGTTTCCTTTTCATATATGTATAGGTTTGCTATGTTTCCCTAGGTGCCGGCTGAGCTAGAGGCACACAGCTAGGCACTTTGCAAAAAACACGTCAGATTTCAATGTAAAAATGTGATGTGTCCATGTTGCTTTTTGAGGTGTTTCCTGTCACGGGCACTATGCCTACCCACACAAGTGAGGTACAATTTTTATCGGGAGACATGGGGAACATAGAATAGAAGAACAAGTGTTGCTGCTCATTGCCTTTCTCTACATTTTCTCCTTCCAAATGTAAGACAGTGTGTAATAAAGAAGTGTATTTGAGAAATGCCCTGTAATACATATGCTCCATACTAACTCCCTAATTCTGAGATGTGCAAATACCCACTGCTTTTCAACACCTTATCTTGTGCCCATTTTTGAAATTCAAAAGTTTCCTTAATACCTATTCTTCACTCTTTATATTTGACCAAATGAATTGCTGTATACCCGGTAAACAATGAAAACCCATTGCAAGGTGCAGCTCATTTATTGGCTCTAGGTGCCTAGGATTCTTCATGGACCTATAAGCCCTATATATCCCCGCAACCATAAAGTTCCAGCAGATGTAATGGGGTATTGCTTTTGAAAATCTGACATGGCAGGAAAAAGTTACAGAGTAAAACGTGGAGAGAAATGGCTGTTTCTTTCACCTCAATTTCAATATTTTTTGATTTCAGCTGTTATTTTCTGTAGGAAAACCTTGTAAGATCTACACAAATTACCCGCAGCTGAATTCAAAATTTTGTTTACTTTTCATAAATGTTTAGCTGTCCAAGAGCCAGCATTGGTTTCAGACCCATTTCTGCCACTAACTGGAAGGAGGCTAAAAGCACAAAAAATAGTAAAAATGTGGTATGTCCCAATAAAATGCCAAAATTGTGTTGGAAAATGTGGTTTTCTGATTCAAGTCTACCTGTTCCTGAAAGCTGGGAAGTTGGGGATTTTAGCACCACAAAGCCTTTTCTGATGCCATTTTCAGGGAAAACACTACATGCTTTCTTCTGTAGCCATTTTTCCCATTTTTCAGAACAAAACAAACTTTTCACTGTATTTTGGCTAATTTCTTGGTCTCCACCATGGGAACCCACGAACTCTGGGTACCTTTACAATCCCTAGGATGTTGGAAAAAAAAGGACACAAATTTGGCATGCATAGCTTATGTGGACAAAAAGTTATGAAGGCCTAAGCCTTCTACCCCAAATAGCCAAAAAGGGCTCAGCACAGGGGGAGGTCCTGTGGCTAAGGGGTTAATATTATGTTTCTTTTTGTATATATTTCTTATAGAAAGGTGGAACTACAATAGACATTTTGTTAGTTTGCAGCCTGTTACAATCAATAACATTGTATGCAGGAGTGTTCTATTTCTAGTCAGGTTCCAGAGAAATTTTTAACTCTTCATTTGTCAAATTATTTTATTACGTAATGTGAATGCTATTTTACTATAAGTTTTTGCTTTGTGGTATGCATATGTGTATGTGTGTACCTTGGAAACCGTTGTCAGTTTAAGAACATGCCTTCTGACATTGGCAGTATAAGATGGTTTATGCATTGTAAGTAACTATACTGAATACAACTTAGATTCAGCAGTCATGACTGGCTTGTCATTGCACTGAACAGGATCACCTTTATTCACTAGGTGTTCTACTAGATTATGTGTGTGTTTTTTACAATGATAGTGCCCACATGATAAGTGGATGTTGGTAACAGGAGTAGCGTGGAGTGTACACAATGCATTTGTGACTAAGCACGGATTTGCTGGATCTTCACCGCTGTTGTTGTTATTGCTGGTGGTAATAACAAATCATGTGGCAAATTCTGAAGTGCTCTCACCACCTCTGGGTATGGTTGCATTGCGATGTATGAAGTGAGGAGTTAAAGCATAGTGACGTGTAAGTGCCTGATTGACATCTTGAAGGGAGTCCCACCGTCTTGCTGTGATAGCGGTCTCAAGTACTCCATCAAGCTGACAGACTTCCAACCACCGTATTTAGATCTATGGTGGCTATTTAGATGTATGGTGGCTCTGTGTTGACATTGTGGAGTCTACCGTGTAAAAAGTCTATTGCTGCTGATGCGGCAGACTGCAATGCTAGTTAACAGTACTCCATACCCATCAGGGCGGTGAGATTGCGCCAAGCATATTTAGGTTTCACAGTCGTGCTGGCATTGTGCTCCCGGCGGATAGCTGATGGTGGGAGGTCATTGCAGGACACTATCAACATTGTACAATGGCTATGTCTACTGGATGGATGCTAGCAGCACACACCTGATGTTTATTGGCCAGATGTGAACACCTCCAAATCACACTATAAAGCACGTTCCATTTCAGACCATGATCCTTTGCCATTCCATTTTGCTGCTGAATTTGCCACTCAGGAGTCAGGTTATTTTGTTTCTCCCTCTGTTCATTTTTCCTTTCAACCTGTGGGCCACTATTTTATTTATTTATAGTTTGTCACTATGGCAGGGAGGAGGAATCCACGTTTTACAGATGGAGAATTGTCAGTCATGGTGGGTGAAATCAGAGTAGAGCCCAAGTACAAAACACAACCATATCTCAGAAAAGGCAAATGTGGGCCAGAATATTGACAGAGTGAATGCTGTAGCAAACACCCTTGGGATACAAAAGGAAATTAGGAAGAGGTAGAACAACATGTGGGGGAGAGTGCAATCCCTGGCCTCCAATTGTCACTTGGAGGCCAGGAGGGCCAGTAGTCATTCTCCAAGCCTCGCATTACAACGTTTTCCCTGAGAGGAGAAAGTCTTGCAGATCCTACATCCTGAAGGCTGGATAGGAATCCCTGGTGAAGTGGAGGCTGGTAAGTTGCACTGCTCAGTGGCTCAGGAAACAAAAATGTAGTGTTTGCTCTTCAGTTACCTGTTGATAATGTCTTTTCCACCTGTGTAAAACATACAAACCCACATTTAAAATTCACAAATCTAATGTCATCATCAAAATAGTAGCAGTTTGGTACTATCTGTCGTTTTACTGCTCAGCAATATGTCTGGACAATATGCGTGTACTTCATTGATCATTTTTTGTATTAGTGTGTTTGCTTGTCTATTTGAATGTATTTTGTTCTACTTAAGATAACAGGTTCCAAACTCGATCTATTAGAACATGAAGGTATAGTGATTGTAAGTGTTTCTTCATGTATCAACACATTTTATAAATGGTATTCTTTTGCATGTGTGTGTGTACATCTACACAGCGTATTTCACTAGGAATGTTCAAATAACATTTTTCAGAGTGATGGTACTGCTTATTTCAATCGACTCCAACTACTATGATGCTTTGTTTCTGTATTTGGAAAATATGTCTGCACTGTGAGGTTTCTCATCCCCTCTTTCCAAACAGATATGCACATGTGCTAAACTCTTATGCATGAGACAAACCCCATTTGATGCAAGGAATGAAAATTGCAGGATTTCCAATATTGAATGTTGTCTCTTGCTTGCCAGAACATTGATTTGATGCAATTGGACTCACAAATCGAAGTATGTTGATTTAAAGGTTTTCTTTCATGTCATGTTGCATGCAGAACCTACTTTGTAATGATTTAAAATGTACCTAGCAAAGTTGATATGATGACTAGTGCAAGAAATCCTACCAAGTCATATGAGAGTCTGATTATTAGCATGCTCGGCCTTGGAATGGTTTCCTTCACATTTCTTCTCTCTCCTAAATTGGGTTCACTGTCTGGTATATCACATGTAGTATTTCTAAGTTAGGATTACTTTCCAGGATATCTCTTTAGATGTTTTGTCTAAATTTACATTAGTTTAATTTCTAATGTATTTGTACATTGCCACAAACATTGAAAGCTCAAATCATACCATTATTTGTAAAATTATTTCTCTTTAGGTTTCTTCATATGAAGCTCAAAAGCCATTTCATTCATAATCCAGACTCTTACCATATGATGCTCTTGCAGTTCATTTTAGGACCTATGCCCAGAGTACGTGGCCAACCATCAGCCAAAGAAGATACCTCCACTCCAGATCAGAATCAAGCCTACAATGAGGAGTCCACACCTGCAAGTCCGGATGACGGTGAGCAGCCTGGTCTATTTGGTCTGTCTGGGAGGCAGCTCTAGCTAGTCTTACTCAGCCAACAACTAAACCTTCCATCCCAGCTTTTACAACATCTATGTCCAAAGTAATATCACACCAATCTTGTGTCCCCCCAAGTACTGGCTGTTGTTGAGACAACACCACCATCACCTCCTGTTCGGCCAGGACCCAGTGGGATGGGGCACGCTGGCTCAAGGGCACAGGGTAGTGGGGGTAGGTGTCATGGGAAGAATTCTGTGGGCTAGCAAAGTGAGTCCACTGGATACACTGTCACCCTGGCCCCAATTGACCAAGTCTTGAGAGCCCAACATCAGTCCCAAGACATGATTGGACATGGTCCTTACAGAGCTCCGGAACATGGAGCAGTTGCAGAGGGAGCACATTTTAGAAATGCAGTATCACAGCTCCAATATGAGCTCCATGACTGGGGTGCTCCTTGACACTTACCACCATATATGCAGGGCTTTCCCAGCAACATCTACTCCTTTCTGGTGCCCTACTGCATCTGGCCCTACTATACCTGCCTCAGCCCCAGAAAGGAAGGCCCTGCCACATGGAGAAATACCTCAAATCACCTCAGGCCCTGCAACTGTGGATCCCTCCACTGCCCCCAGGAGGGGAAGTTCATCCAGACCACCAGAAGAAGATGGCAAGACCTCTACCACCACCACCAAGAGACACAGAACATAATTTCCTCCAATGTGTGACTACAGTTCACTCTGTGGACTAATTCAGGACAAATTTACTTTTTTGAGGACAGTTGTATTCTCTACATTGGACTTCAAACAATGTTGCCCCCTGCAAAATAGTATCATTCAGCTTGACTAAGGCCCTCATTTCAACTTTGGCGGGCGGCGGTTTTGAAACAGCCGGGCGGCCGCCAGTGCGGCCGCACTCCCGTGGAGGCCATTTGGAGATCCCCGCTGGGCCGGCGGGCAGAAATCTGGTTCCAAATGGAGCCGCCAGTTGCACCCGTCACGCTTTTCATTGTCTGCATAGCAGACAGTGAAAAGCTCCATGGGGCCATGGCATGGGGCCCCTGCACTGCCCATGCCAGAGCCATGGGCAGTGCAGGGGCCCTAGCGACTCCCCATTCTGCCAGCCTTTTGATGGCAGTTCATACCGCCATCAGAAGGCTGGCGGGAGGGGGACTCGTAATCCAGCAGCGCTGCCCTGGGGGATTACAACTGCTGGGCCCAAAGTGGCAGGAAACCGCTGGTGCGACCGCATCGCTTCCGCCGCGGTCATAATTCCATGGAAAGCACCGCCAGGGTTGTAATGAGGGCCTAAGTGTTTTGTTTTTGGTTTTCATTTGCATATCGTATTCATCCCTTTTGAATTCTAGCATTTTTGCAAGAAATCAGAAAACAAAAAGATAGCTTGGAACAAATTGCTACATTTAGGTAATGTTTCTCCCATTTCCAAATATGTAACATAATTAGTATCAGCACAAATCTTTATGTATCAATTACATCCATTTCCAATTAAGATTTGCTGGTCAAACTAAAGGAAAATAAAGCACAATTTTGGCAAGAACCAAATAATCTGTGCCATCTTTACAAGTACAGTTCCAGACCTTGACACCATGGAAGAAAGGAATTTGATATTACAAAAAAGGTTAAATAGGCGAACTAATCTTGATTCATGTCATCAGCCAGAGCCAAATATCCTGACTCACAAGATGAATTCCACATCATTAGCACCAATAGTCAAAATCATGGCAAAAATACCTTTTATGGGCACAGGAGAAGTCCAATACACTGTTGCAGTATCTGGTAAAACATCATAACCAACTTAAAGTGGTGTGCTACAAGAAGCTCATCCTACCATGATGAGGTCCATCAACAGCCTCATACGCTCAACACAAAATGAGAATTTAGCAAATGTTAGTGGAGATGAATATGCCATAGCTCAAATCACACATGAGGTTAGAGCAAGTGAAGCAGCACATATTGCTTGGTGGCATCATACACCAGAAAACAAGTCTAATGCAATACCAAAAATCCTATACAATCAATGTGCAAGTGGTCTTTGTATGTCGTTTCAGCTGCAGTCAGAATGTGGTGGATCGGACTGCCAGTACTGCAGTGATCCGGTGGCCACTCCGACTCTGGCGGACTCAAGACCGCCAGACTCAGAATGACCCCCTTACTGATCCAGCCACAAGTCCCATCATACCCACAGTCACCACACTTCCAGACCTGCATACATCCACCCCATTCATCACATGCACACTCACCACAACTACCAACACACCCACGTGTAGCACATCCACCTTGCCTGTAGGCACCACCCCACATACAGTCGCCCATCCACCATGGAATCTACCTGCACCTCCTCCCCTCTCCTCCGAAAACACCTAAACACCCACACTCTCCCACCCAAGAGACACCCTGTACACACAAGCCTTCCACCCACACACCTGCACCCAAGACACCTACAAGAACACACCTCACAACCACTCCCTGTCCCTCAACTCACAAACGCTTTCCCAGGACCGCCCTTGTGTCCCTAAGAAAAGATTCATTTATGAGTTTTCCCTCTTCCCTACTACTCTCCCACCCAGTGGTTCCCCTAAGTGCCCTGTGTCCCTTTCCATGCCCAGCTCTTCCATCTCCCAATCCTCCCCTGTTACCTCTGGGGTTGCCCGTGCCCCTCCCCCTGCAAAAACAATCAACCCCCAATCCAAGATCAGCCCTTCCATGCCCAAAGTGAAAGAGCTGCCCCCAAGACTAAACCTAAACCGAAGCCCTCCGCTAAAACCCAAGGTCCCCCGTTGCAAGCCTTGACCCCCACCTCTGCCATCTTCCCCTCAACCCTGAGATGCCTGCCTGTGCGTTTGATGCCCCTACCATGTGGAGGCCACTTCGCAGTCAAGTTGGGGCAATGGCAAGTGCCGTATGTGCGTGGGGCACTTAGACATTTTGGACGGGCCACTTGGCTTATTTTGTATATAATATAGCAGAGTTGTATTGCTGCCTAATATATATGGGCCAACCGCCTGTTGGTTTTGATGGTGACATACTTGTCCTGCCTTTCCTTCAACATTGATGTGTTGTATTTGTGAGATTTGGTTTGTGTATGTTATGTGAATGTGATGTGATTGTGTTGCAGCATGAGTTGTGTAGCTAACTTGTGCATCATACTTGGTGTGATGTGTTATGTGGCATTGTGTGGTCGTTGTGTGCGTGGTTGTGTGAACGTGGTATGACATCTGACATGTTGTATGGCAGTGTTTTGGCATTGTTTGGTTGTGTGCGGTTGTTACGTGTTGCTGTCTGTATGTGTTGTCATGTGGAGGCGTGCAGTGTTCTTCCTTTCCAATGCGTTTCTGTGGTTGCAGTAGTATTGTTGTGTGACTCGGTGGTGTTGTGTATGATTTTGTTAGACAGTGTAGGTGATGTGTGTGTACTGGGTGGTGTGTGTGTATAGCAAATGTATGTTGGTGGTGTGTGTAGTTGGTGTGTGTTTTATGTTGGTGTGTGTGTGTGTTGGTACGGATGTTTTTTTGCGTGTGTGTGTGGCCGGCGCTAGCCATTCCAGCTGTGTGTGTTGTTTCTACGTGTGTAGTAACTGCCTTCTGTTGCACTTTTTTCCTTATGCACAGTCATCCCCAGACTTTTTGCCTCCTTCCTCCTATCCAGGTGCTCTCCCATCTAAAGTTGGTATGATTGTCTTATACCTAATTGGCATATTTAATTTACCTGTAAGTCCCTTGTACAGTGGTATCTCTATACCCAGGACCTGCAAATTAAATACTACTATTGGGCCTGCAGCGCTGCTTGCGCCACCCACTGAAGAGACTTTCAAACCTGTCAGACCTGCTAGGGCAGAGTCTCTGTGCGCAGTTTTCTGCCACAGGGACCTGCCATCTACATTTACTTGCCAGGCCCAGAACTCCCCTTTTACTACATGTAAGTCACCCCTAACGTATGCCCTAGCTAGCCCTAAGGGCAGGGTGACATGTATGTAGAAGGCAGGACATGTGCCAGATTGCGTGGCCTGTCCTGGTAGTGACAAACAGCCTAACTTGGTCTCTCACTGCTGTGAGTGCTGCCTTCTCATAGGATTGCATTAGAAATTCCCTGCCTTATGTGTAAGGGGTATTGTCTGATTTATGAGGGGTAGCGTAGGCGTGTTTGGTATGGTTGTGATGGTGATAATAAATGCTGCTTACTGGTGTAGGTGTATTTTTTATTACTATGACAGAAATGCCACTTCTAGAAAGTGTGCATTTCTCTGTGCTTATGACTCTGGTGTTTTGCAGCTTGACACAATCCACGTCTGGGCAGAGTGACAGTTGGGGCTTTGTGCATACTTTCCAGACAGCTTGTACACAGGGAGGGTGGAGGTGTCACAGAGGTGCATCTGCATACTGAATAGTCTTCCTGGGCTGAGAGAAGGGAGAGGCAGGGCACACCTACATTTGTAAAGGATGTGCCATGTCCTCACACAATAGGGTTGTTTACCCCCACTGATGTTTGGAGCCTGTGCTGAAGGAGAGAGGGGTTACTCCCGGAAGCAGTTGTAACTGGTTGGAACCTCCTCTCCCTACCATTGTAAAACACTGTAAGGACTGAGTATAAGTACAAGGGAATTTTCCCCACAATTTGGAGACTCTTGGAATCATTTTGGAACTGGACACAGAAATGCTGGAAGGACTCACCAGGAACCGCCATGGACTGCTGCTGCTGTGCTGACCTGTGACCTGCTTGGTCACTGAAAAGGACTTTCCACTTGCTGCATCCTCCTGGTGCTGGCCTGTTGTGAGGCCCCTCCACCTATGGGCCGTTTCCTGGAACTCTGCTCCCCAGGGGCAGCGTGCTGTGACCCCTGACCCATGCATCCACCCTGAAGCACGAGGGGTGATTCACCTTGTTTATAAGTCTGAATAAAACAATTCCCTTTGTGTGAAGCTCTGAGGGATCTGTCTATTTTGATTTTGCTTTTAAGAAAATATAGGGAGGGCTACAGCTATATCTAAACCAGGGCCCAAATGGGAGCTAAAGCAGGGTTTCTCTTGTCTCAGTAACATGATATTTTCTAAAGGTCCAGCTGTCAAGCAGATCTGGATATTTTGAGCGGTTTAAAGGAAGGCTAACATTTCCTAGTGATTCCTTAATACAGGGTGGTCTTATATTCTAATATTGAATTGACGTTGGATCCAGTAGTGATATCTCTGCATTTTAGGGGAAAATACTTAATTATTTTTGTCAAACATTGAAGATGGTACATGATAATTCTTTTCCATCTGCTGTGTCTGAAATTTCATAGTGTGCGATCTAGTGAAACAAAGCAATCCTTATCATGATCTTTAGGTTGAATGACTTCCTCAAATACATAAGGTGTGAAACTAATAAGATCAGTTGTAATCAACCTATTTCTGGCCTCCACCATACATATCTTGGAAATGTTCCCGCTTAGTTATAAAGAACTATAAATCATCATAGATTAAACCTCCTTAAAACAATAGATGTGTCTGGCCTACCTGGAGTAACTGTATCTACCTTGATTAAGATTTAAGTAATGTCTGCTTATGACTAATACATGAGATCTTGATTTTAGATTACACTCATCAACAATGTCACGTGGATGGCATATGTTCAGTGTATGGAAAGGTGCGGAAGACATTGTGACGCGAAGGGTTAATTAGCTTGAGCAGTGTAGATGAGTGTAATGCCTGTTGAAACCCCCTCCCAAACATCGTGGAAAAGTTCATGATATTATTTTCAAGCTTGTTTGTGTAGAAGACTCCGTCTCAACCTTGAGAACGAGAGTACAGGGAGAAGATGGAATGAAAACAAAGGCTGGAGAAGGGCAGAGCAGCCAAGTACTGATAACATAGCTAGAAAATGCCAGAATGAGATAGAATCCAAGCTTCGAGTTATTTAAGCACTGAAGTGTGGGTGAGGGATTTGGAAGCTCGCAGATGGAATTGTGGAAGCTGCCATGTCCCAGCGCTGCCCCCCTGTTTGCTGACCGTGGTGCTTGAGGGGGAGAGAGGTCCAAGCAGGCGGTAGAGGGCTTCCCAGCATGTTGTGGACTAAGTTAAATTTCCATACAGGGATGAAAGGCCTTTGTTTCTCTGCTCTATTATTATGACTGACTATTTATGCTTGCACTGTGTTTATAACCTGAAGTATGTAGCTCGTTTATATTTTGCTTTCTAAACCTCTTAGTGTGAACTGCTACAATAACTGAAACATGCATTTTGGTGTGCAGTAAATCAAAGCTTATCTGAAGTATTCAGTTTGTTTATATTTTGCCTCCTGAACATCGTAGTGAGAGCCTGCTGCAGCAATTGAAACATGCATTTTGGTGTGCAGTAAATCAAAGCTTATCTGAAGTATTCAACTCGTTTATATTCTGCTTCCTGAATATCGTAGGGCGATGCATTTTAGTATACAGTTAATCAAAACTTATATCTGTCAATGAACTCTTTGCTCGTATATATATATATATATATATATACATATACAGGGAGTGCAGAATTATTAGGCAAATTAGTATTTTGACCACATCATCCTCTTTATGCATGTTGTCTTACTCCAAGCTGTATAGGCTCGAAAGCCTACTACCAATTAAGCATATTAGGTGATGTGCATCTCTGTAATGAGAAGGGGTGTGGTCTAATGACATCAACACCCTATATCAGGTGTGCATAATTATTAGGCAACTTCCTTTCCTTTGGCAAAATGGGTCAAAAGAAGGACTTGACAGGCTCAGAAAAGTCAAAAATAGTGAGATAACTTGCAGAGGGATGCAGCACTCTTAAAATTGCAAAGCTTCTGAAGCGGGATCATCGAACAATCAAGCGTTTCATTCAAAATAGTCAACAGGGTCGCAAGAAGCGTGTGGAAAAACCAAGGCGCAAAATAACTGCCCATGAACTGAGAAAAGTCAAGCGTGCAGCTGCCACGATGTCACTTGCCACCAGTTTGGCCATATTTCAGAGCTGCAACATCACTGGAGTGCCCAAAAGCACAAGGTGTGCAATACTCAGAGACATGGCCAAGGTAAGAAAGGCTGGAAGACGACCACCACGGAACAAGACACACAAGCTGAAACGTCAAGACTGGGCCAAGAAATATCTCAAGACTGATTTTTCTAAGGTTTTATGGACTGATGAAATGAGAGTGAGTCTTGATGGGCCAGATGGATGGGCCCGTGGCTGGATTGGTAAAGGGCAGAGAGCTCCAGTCCGACTCAGACGCCAGCAAGGTGGAGGTGGAGTACTGGTTTGGGCTGGTATCATCAAAGATGAGCTTGTGGGGCCTTTTCGGGTTGAGGATGGAGTCAAGCTCAACTCCCAGTCCTACTGCCAGTTCCTGGAAGACACCTTCTTCAAGCAGTGGTACAGGAAGAAGTCTGCATCCTTCAAGAAAAACATGATTTTCATGCAGGACAATGCTCCATCACACGCGTCCAAGTACTCCACAGCGTGGCTGGCAAGAAAGGGTATAAAAGAAGGAAATCTAATGACATGGCCTCCTTGTTCACCTGATCTGAACCCCATTGAGAACCTGTGGTCCATCATCAAATGTGAGATTTACAATTACAAGGAGGGAAAACAGTACACCTCTCTGAACAGTGTCTGGGAGGCTGTGGTTGCTGCTGCACGCAATGTTGATGGTGAACAGATCAAAACACTGACAGAATCCATGGATGGCAGGCTTTTGAGTGTCCTTGTAAAGAAAGGTGGCTATATTGGTCACTGATTTGTTTTTGTTTTGTTTTTGAATGTCAGAAATGTATATTTGTGAATGTTGAGATGTTATATTGGTTTCACTGGTAATAATAAATAATTGAAATGGGTATATATTTGTTTTTTGTTAAGTTGCCTAATAATTATGCACAGTAATAGTCACCTGCACACACAGATATCCCCCTAACATAGCTAAAACTAAAAACAAACTAAAAACTACTTCCAAAAATATTCAGCTTTGATATTAATGAGTTTTTTGGGTTCATTGAGAACATGGTTGTTGTTCAATAATAAAATTAATCCTCAAAAATACAACTTGCCTAATAATTCTGCACTCCCTGTATATATATATATACATACATAGATGCTCCTTGTAGTGTACTTATATATAAATAGATGCTTTTCATTGCTATTCTTATTCTACTATTGTTAATGTGCTAAATGCCTACATTTTACCTGCAATTCTAGTAAAGCTAAATTGTATTTATAATTGGCGTGTGGTCCTTCATTGAGCGTCCTTATTGACTTATACTGAACAGGTGTCAACCAGTCACCTGGATAAGACAGCATAGAACCGTTATAAGATTCACAGGGGTGTAGGGCCAGGAGCATCCGGTACCTCCTTAGTTGACAATCTCCAAAGGATTGACTAGGACATAAATCAATGCAGTATACAAACCCATGCTTGGCGCAAAATTCTAATTGTTTTCATATTTGTCAGGATGGGCCTGACAAGTGACAACTTTCTGAAGGATCTTCATGATAACCTGAAGCCCAGCAATCAATCTAAATGTATTGGGGCCAGTGATATATGATGAAGGTTCCTTTGCTAGATGTATTATTACTGTCTGACAGAATTATTTGTACCATGCTTCATCCATTGAAGCATTAATGACAGAGGTTCTGCATGAGTAATACACTTATAGATTAAATTATTTTTCTCCAGTTTTCAAAGTAATCTTTCTTTGAATTGTGGGGTTAAATCCAACATAAAAATTGTGGAGGATTGTCTTGGTGCCCTCTTGGTTTAGCAATTGCTAGCGGAGTACTTCTAATATCTGCAATTTGGTCCATAAATGGCAGTGAATATTATTAGATTGCTTGTGGGAGTATTCTACTCTTTCTATAGAGGATTTGGCATTGACTAAATCAAACATGGACATGGTTGTATTTCTGCTTTCTCCATTTTTTAATTCCAGTATTTATACTTTTTCACCCTATTGGCATTATGGCAAACTCCTATCTGTTCTTAATATTTGATCCTGCCTTCTTTCAGATATATCTTTTACCATTTTATTAACATCTCTGTTTTTTTTCCTTTTGTGATTTTGGATTAAGTTTTTCTTTTTAATTGCACCCTTTAAGGTAGATACGCTAAGGCTATAGTAGGAAAATATGAGAAAATGTGTAACTGATTTTTACACTGTATTTCTTTCAAATGTTACTCTAATTCTGTAAAGGTAGGGTAAAATTTTTCTGTGGTACTTCTTTTCAATCACATCATCGTACTTGAATTTAATTCATAGCTAGTTGGTGAAACCTGAAAAGTAAGGGTGTTATGATCTGATCAGGTAAATGGCCTCATTTTTAAATAGAATTGCCTTGCCACCTATATTGGTAAGGCCTTTATACTATAAGCGAGAAGCTATGTAGGGTCTTAACCTCCATAGGTGCATTTCTATGACCATTTTGATTCACATAATGAAGTCCTCAAATATAATTATAATCGTTTGTTGTTTTCCTGTAGACACAGAGGTAACAAGTTACAGTATTTATTCTCCAACTGAATATTGTACCCAGAAGGATAGAACATTGTTGTTCATTTTACTGGATGATAGGATCTTCATAGTGTCACTGTAGTTTAAGCACCTTTACTTTGTGAGATGGGTTATACATTTTAACACTACCACCTCCTTTGCTTTATGGGCTTCTATTTAGTTATATCCAAAATTCATAACACACTAAGAACCTGATTTAGATCTTGACAGGAGTTCCATCGTCCCTCCGTGGCTGCAGTTTAAGTATTTCATCAAGCTGATGGAGTTCCGACCACCCTATTAGATGTATGGCAGCTGAACCTCCATCCTCATTGATAGATTGTAGCCTGAAACTTAAGTGATTTCCTGAAGCAGTGGACTCCTATGCTGGCTAACATTACTCTGTCGCCATAAGGATGGCTTGATTGCGTCAAGCAGATTTAGATTTCATCATGGTGCTGGTGTTGTGATGGCGGTGGGAGTCCGTTGTGGGCCCCACTCAACATTGTACTATGTCCTTGGCTATTGAATGGATGCTAGCAGCACACACCTGATGCCTTTTGGCTAACTATGAACACCTGTTATAAAACACAAACTTTATTTCAGACCATGATCCTTTGCCATTCCAATGCACAACACCATTTTACTGCTGAATTTGCCACACAGAAGACAGGTTTTTTTCTTTTTTCTTCCTCTGGTAATTTTTTAGTTGTTTATTTTTTTCCCTTAACTTTTGAGTTCTCTATTACATTCAATTGCATTTAATTGTAATAGCAGGGAGGAGAAATCCTAGTTTTACAGAGGGAGAATTGTGAGTTATGGTGGATGAGATCATTAGACTAGAGTCACAATTCTTTGGAGCACAAGTACAAAATACCACCATATCTAGAAAAGGCAAATGTGGGCCAGAATAGTTGACAGAGTGAATGCTGTAGCCAGCAGCCTGCGCACAATGGAGGATATTAGGAAGAAATGGGATGACCTGCACGGGACAGTGTGTTCCCTGGCCTCAAAGTGTCACTTGGAGGCTCAAAGGACTGGCGGTGTTTTTTGTGGCCCCCCATTACAACTATTTTCATGGGAGGAGAAGGTCGTGCAGAACCCACATCATGAAGGCTTGACAGGAATCCCTGGAGGAGTGGAGACTGGTAAATTAGACTCAGGAGTGGCTCACTAACCATAAATGTAGCTTTTGCTCTTAGTTAGCTGTTCATAATGTGTTTTCCACCTTTGTAAAATATATAAACCAAACTTTAAAAATCACACATCCATTGCCATCATCAAATTAGTAGCATCACTGCTTTTACTACAGGGAAATATGTGTGGTCAATATGTGTGTTGTTCTTTATTGATTATTTCTTACATTTGCTTTTTTGTTTGTAGTTAAGATAACAGGTTCAAAACCCCATCAATTATACCATGAAGGTATGGCGCTTATAAGTCTTTTTTCACCTTTTAACATATTTCACATATGTCATAATTTAGTAAATGTGTGTACAGCTTCACTGCACATATTTGACTAGGAATGGACAACTCACAGTTATCCAAATAATGGTAATGTCAAATTGAAAGGACTACAACTACCAAGATGCCTTGTTTTTGTATCTGAAAAATATGTTTGCAGTGTGATATTGGTAATTCTCTCTTTTCTTTCATAAATGCGCATATATCAAAATGTTAGGCATTTGTCAAACCCCATTTTATGCAATGAGTAAAAATGGGATTATTTTATGAAATGTTGTACATTGGCACTTTCTTGTTATTTCATTAAAGTGATGTAATTGGTTACACAGATCAAAGTATGTTGACAAAGAAGTTATTTCATGTTATGCTGCATACAGAATATACGTTGTAATAATAATAAATTTACTTAGCAAAGTTCATATGATGACAAATGCCATTTATCCTTCTAAGTTGTTTAATAGTCTGAATTTTAGCTTGCTAGGCCTTGGAATGGTTTACTTCTCATTTCTCCTCTCTACTGAGTTGGGTTGAATTTGTGGTATATTTTATATACACTTCCTAAGTAATCTTTTTCTTTTCATAGCATCTCTTCAAATGCTTTTTTAGAAGTTTGCATCTGTGTAATTTATGATGTTTGGGTAGTTACCAAAAATCACTCAAAAGTCTAATCATACTATTAATTCTATTTTTTCAGGTTGCTTCATTTGTAGCTTAAACACATTTAGTGCATAATCCAGATGTTTACATTTGTATTCTTGTAATTCATATTTGGTCCTAAACCCAAAGTATGTGGACAAACATCTGCCACTGAGGATAACTCCACTCCAGACCAGGATCAAGCCTTAAGAGAGGACTCCACTCCTGCAAGTCCGGATGATAAGGAGTTGGCTTGTCCATCTGGTCTATCTGGGCAGACAGCTCCAGTGAGTCTCACTCGGCCCACATCTACATCTCTAACCCCAGCTGGTACAATACTTCAGCCAATGGATACCTCCCATTCCTGTGTCCAAAGAAACATCACCCCAAAGTTGTCCCCTAGTCCTGGCTGCTGTTGAGCTAACACCACCACCTCCAGTTCAGCCAAGACCCAGTGGGATGGGGTACACTGGCTCAAAGGCACAGGGTAGTGGGAGTAGGGTTCATGGAGGGAATACGTCGACCAGCAAAGCGAGGCCACTGAGTTCACTGTAACACAGGCCACCATTGACCAAGCCTTGGGATCCCTACATCAGTTCCAAGACATGATGGACCAGGTATTTACAGAGCTCCAGAATATTAAGCAGTAGCAAAGAGAGCACAATGTAGAAATGCAGGAACTTAACTCTAATTTGAGCTCCCTGACTAAGGTGATGTTTGACATTTACCACCATATGTGCAGTGCTTTCAGAGCAATAGCTACCCCCTTTCTGTGGCCATAGAACATCTGGGCCCACTGCACTTGCCTCAGCCACAGAAAGGGAGGTCCTGCCCCAAGCAGAAACACCTGCAACCACCTCAGTCCCTGCAACTGTGGGTCCCACACCGCCACTCAGGAGGGGATGTTCATTCAAACCACCAGGAGAGGATGGCAAGTCCCTCACCACCACCAGCAAGAGACACAGAACCTAATTTGCTCCGGTGTGTCACTACCATTCACTCTGTGGACTATTTTCTGGACAAATTTACCTTTTTGATGCCAGTTGTATTTTGTACATTGGACTTCAAACATTGTTGCCTCTACAATAATAGTTTCTTTCCTCATGAATGACTGTTTTTTCTATGCTTTCATCCTGTTTTGGTTTATTGTGCTTGTAAAATAAATTCTAAAACCACAAAGTTAAAGATTGGTGCTGTATTTCGTGTGGTATGTACTTATTTATTTCTTCATTCCATCATTATTTTAAAAATGCAAATAATCAAAAAGATTTTTTGCCAAAAAACTGTTACATTTTGGTAATGTTCCTCTCATTTAAAAGTAAAAATATAACAAATATCACAAATCTTAATGTATTATTTTCAGACATTTGTAGGAAAGGATTGTTTGTCAAATTAAAAATGAATGTACAACCCATGCAGAACCAAAATAGTCTGTGCAGTTTTTATTTTTACAGTTCCGCACCTTGACACCATGGAAGAATGGGATGTAATCCTAAAAATCAGATTCAATAGGCAAACTATTATTGATTTATGTTATCAGCTGGCGCCAGACATCCTGCCTCACAATAGGAATTCCACATCACTAACACAATTAGGTAAAATCATGGCAGTACTACATTTTGTGGCCACAGGAGCATTCCAATACACTGTGGTAGTATCTGGTGGAATGCCATAACCAACTTTAAGTGGTGTGTTACAAAACGTTCTTTCTAGTTTCAAGTAAATAATACATTTTAAAAAATGTGCTGTGCTGTGCTGTGCTTTGTTTTTAGAAATGCTTGTGGGAGATTTATCAAAATCGTGTAACATCAATAAAAAAAAAACATAATTTTTTTTTCTTTCTTTCTTATCCATATAGGTCAAAACACCATACTGAAGGCTTTCGCCAAAAGGTGCGGACCCTGTGGGTCTACAAGCTGCACAGCATTTGGGGCCTGATTATGAGTTCGGTGGATGGTTTACACCGTTCGCCGAACTACAGACGGGGAAGTTGCTCCCATAGTGGCTACCTCCCTGCCAGCCCCATTAAGAGTTTCCTGCTAGGTTAGCGGGCGGAAACCTGAGTTTCCACCCACTGGCCTAGTGGGAAACAGCCTACAGCAATGTCTCTGGCTTGTAAAGAAGCTGGTGTCAATGCTGTAGAGCACAAGGTGCTGGCCGTGGGCGGCACTGCCCATTCCAAGCCCATTCTCTGCCAACATTTTCATGGCAGTGGTACCACCATGAAACCACTGGCAGAGAAAGGGAGCATAATCCCCAGCGTTGCCCTGGCGGATTAGGACCACTGACACTGCCAGATTACCATGATCTCCAATCCTGGCGAAGCTGGCGGTTCCCTGGTGGCCCGACCGCCAGGGATGTAATGTGGTGGTAGGACCGCCGCATTGGCGGCGGTCCGACCGCCATCTGCAAGTCTGGTGGTCTAGTGACCACCAGACTCGTAATGACGCCCTCAGTGTTGGAAGAGGCGCGAAGATGTATGCTCAGCCATTCGTCCGAACATGGGAAGTATGTGCACTGCATCCTGACCTCCCTAATGGCCCACATATTTGCAGTGGCCTATCTTGAGCCCTGGACCTCAAGAACTACCGCCCCACCTCTCTGCAGCCTCTCTCAGCCAAGTTCATCAAAAAGATCATCAACACACAGCTCCGTAAGCACATCGAGGGCAACAACATCCTGGACATCTCCCAGTCTGGTTTCAGGCGCAACCACATCATGGAGACTGCCATCCTCGCCGCCACAGATGACATCCGCTCGCTCCTCGATTGCGGCCTCATCCTACTGGACGTATTAGCCGCCTTCAACGCGGTTTCGATCCTCACCCTGTGCTCCAGACTCCACGCAGCCGGCATCCTGGATAAGCTTCTTCCTGTCTGGAAGAACCCAAAGAGTCAGACTACAGCCTTACCTGTCAGAACCTACAGAGATCAGCTATGGAGTTTCACAGGGCTCCTCCCTGAGCCCCACACTCTTCAACTTCTACATGGACCCACTCACATCCATCGCCAGGAAACACGGGCTGAACATTGTTTCAAACACCGACGACACCCAGCTGATCATCTCACTGACTGGAAACCCTACAACTGCCAAGAAGAATTTCCACAACAGGGTGGAAGCCGTCACTGCCTGGATGAAGGACAGCTGCCTCAAGCTCAACTCTGACAAGATCGAGATCCTCATCCTGGGACCCTCCACATCAGCTTGGGACAACTCCTGGTGGCCAGCCACCCTTGACAGACCCCCACCCCAATAAACCACTCACGCAACCTCAGTTTCATCCTGGATTCATCGCTCGCCATAACCCGCCAAGTCAACTCAGTTGCATCCTCCTGTTTTCACACATTCTGACTTCTCCGGAAGATCCCAAAGGACTGCTGCAGAACCGTAACCCATGCCCTGGTTACCAGCAGACTGGACTATTGCAACGCCCTCTACAACAGCACCACCCAGAAGAACTTGAAAAAACTACAGCACATCCAAAAGGCCTCTGCCAGCCTCATCCTGGACATTCGTTGCTGCAAACACATCACCAGTCACATAAAAAACCTCAACTGGCTTCCTATCGAGAAAAGAATTAACTTGAAATTCCTCGTCCACACATACAAGGCCCGTTACAACTTAGGACCCACCGACCTCAACCACACATCACCTTCTTCTCCCCGTCAGACCTCTCCACTCAACAGGCACTAGCTACCGTATCCCGCACACGGAAGACCTCGGCTGGAGGAAGATCCTTCACCTACCTTGCGACAAACAGCTGGAACACCATGCCACTGCACCTCAGGCAGTCATAATTGTTACCGCAATTCGGGAAGGACCTTAAAACCTGGCTCTTCAAGTGAAGCACAGGAGACCCTTGAGATCCTTAAGGGTGATTTTTTGATTTGATGGGCAGTTGCGAACTCAACAGCAGCATCAAAGGGGTAAGTACATGAAATCAAACATGAAATGGAAGTAATGATGGTAAATTACAGAACTGTGGGCAAATGGGTCCTTAAGATGTTCCCAACATGCATGGGATAATAGCAAAGTATACCTAAGTTTCAAAAGGCTTGAAGTAGGTCAAATATGAAAATTAAGATTTTTTTTTAAAATCATGATTATTTTTCTTTGCAAAGTTCCACTAACAATGTTGTATCTGTCTTTTCAGCATCGTCCAGAGCAGCCGAATGGGACATTGGCCATGAAGGCAGGGAAGCAGATGGCCATTGTGTGTCAGGTCGTGAGACCTCAGACACAAATGGACACAGTGGCATGGAGGGTGAGGGAACTGCACAGAGGCCACAAGCTTGTCATCTTCTCCAGAGGCCTCCACCAGTGACCAGTCCCTAGTGGTAGCACACCCTACAGGACCTTTAACATCTGCATCCTTGCCCACCACCCAGATTTCCATCTCCACCCTCCCTCTTGGTCCTTCCAGTTGGATAAGCCACCCTGGTAAAAGGGCTGGAGTCTCCTTCACAGCAGGCATCTCCCCCCCACCCCTGTCTCCCCTGCTGCAGTAAGTGTAAGGGCTTTTGACCTGTTACACAGCATCTTTGTAGGCCAGACGGTGCTCATGAATGGCATGCAGACCCTTAGTTGCCAAATGCAACAAATGGTTGCATTTCTGGATGCCAATCATAGTTTGATGTCTGGCATGCAAAGGTCACTTGTGAAAATAGTCTCTGCACTGACCGGAGGCCCCCAACCGACCCAACCTTGTGTTCCTACTCTGGTCCCTTCCTCATCCCAAATCCTAACTCTCACTGCAATCCCAAGCACACTCATTGCTTTGCATGCACCCACTCCAAAAAACACAAGCAGCACACCCACACACAAGCACAAACATAAAGAAAACACAAACATATATCAATGCAACATACACACACTACTGACAAAACTCCCACAGGTACCACAACCACCACACCCACAAGCACACCCACAAGCACACAACACCACACCCACAACCACAACCCCCACTACCGCAGACACAAGCACCACCACCACAACTACCACACACAAACAACAACCAGAACACCCACAATCACAACGACTAGCACTCCCACAACCACCACCACAAGGCACCCCAACCACAACATTCACCTCAACAGCATACTGATCCAAACAAATACAGTCACACACAAGCACACCTACATGCAAAGCAACACCAACTAAACTCACACATTCATGATCACCCAATTACAAAACACCTACAAAACCACACACATCCAAACATACACAGGACACCAGACATACACATGTTTCTACAACACATACAGACATGCACCACACCCCTACCAACCACCTCAACAGCATACTCATCCAAACAAACACACTCACAGAAAAGCTCACCCACAGCAACAGCCACCAAACTCAAATGCACACACTCACCAGAACACTACACACTTTCCAAGCAGTAGACACCCAAACATATACCAGAACCACATGCACCTGTAAAACAGACACACACACATCACCCACTCCAACTCCCTCTACTTCTCAATCCTCTCCCACCCCTTCTACCACTCTTCCTCTGCCCAGCTTCACTTCTTACCAGTCTCTGACCCCTGTGAAACCCTAACCAACCCCTCCCAAAAGGTTCCTTGAGGTGCCCGCTCTGTGCCAGCTAGATACCCCTTTCTGGGGAGGCTGTCCCTTGGCAGTGTAATTAGGAGGCAAGTTCTTTGGCTAAAACCCAAACACTGATGCAGAGCATCCTGTGTTATTGGACATTTATGTTTTCTTTATTCTGAGACTTTTTGAGTGACAAATCTCATTTAAAAATAAAAAACTACCTTCACAAAGTTTGTCCTGCCATTTTTCAAATTAAAAGTAATTATTTGATGGTAATGTTATTTATGAAAATGGGAGTAACATGAAATTAATTTCATCTATGACAGTGAACAAAACAGGTTTTCTTTTTTTACATATTTGTATAGTGCACAGATTAGTAAAGAACATTTGTAATGGACATGGTAATTTTGGTGCAAGTATTCATCAATATAATGTACACTTACACCAAAATTAAGCATGTTTATATTATTTTAACTTGTTAACACAGGTGTGTTTATTTTAAAATGTTAAGCGTTAATAATAAACACATATGCATTACACATAAAAAAACTTTAGATTTAAATGATATACAGAAAATACACTAGACAAGGGTAAATATGACATTAATACATATATGAAATGTTTTAAGTTTAGAGGTGACATTGAATGTACATTTCTTGTAAACTGACTGTTGCATTGTGTGGTGCAATTACTTTTATTAGAATGTTGTTCAAATAATGTGTAATGCATATCTATCTGATTTGATAGTTCCAAGAAAATGATTAAACACACCTGTATCGACACATTTTGAATTTGGGATTACTGTGAATTTTCAAGTAGATTTCCACTAGCATGAAAGTAGCTTGGACCAAATTGGTAAATGGACATAAAATATGCAGGTGTGTTTCTTTAAATTTCTAACACTACCACATTACACACATATGCATTAGACATTATTATACTATTGCCTGCAAGTATTTATGAAAAATGCACGAGTACAGAACTAATGTACATAGGCAATTCCCATGGTAACAGTTAAAAGAAATTCACTTACCTTTCATCGTGGCCAGTGGTAGCAGCAACGGAAGGAATTGCATGATCGGGTTCATGGTGGCAAGGGTAGTGAAAAGTAGGAAAAAGGTAAGTTTCAATCTTATATGCCTTTGAATACGCCAACTTAGGTGTGGAGGTTTAGCCTTCACAGTTACGCAGGCGGTAAGGCACATTATGATTGGCCCAGCGGTAAAAGTGATTGTGGTCCTGTCGCCATACACTCTTGTCTATGGCACTATTGATGTGGGTGTAAAATTCTGTCAGTGACAGCAGTTTGCTGATGGACTTTGTCTACAAGTTCGCCAGCATCTAAACTAACCGGGTGGACCGCCTAGTCGGTGAAAGGATTATTAGATGGATCCACCAAGATATAAATCAGGCACTAGGTTTCCAAGAATGGAATCACAGGTGCCAGTCAGCCATGTTTCAGTGGTGAAATACAATTCAAGTCTAGCGTCACATACATAGTCTCCTGACATTGTGCATGCTTAAATGGTGACCATGCATTTATTAACCACAATCTTCTTGGTATGATTTAAATTGTGTCTATCTCTTCATCCATAATTTTGCAGCCCTTTTTAATATATGAGCATGAACATTGTCAAAATTATAGAGCAATATCTCTTCTTTCTGGATACGATGGCACAGCAAAGATCCCTAAGAATATATATATATATAGATATATTATATATATATAATTGTGCTTAAGTATATTTTGTGGGACAATTTTACATGTAAATATGGAATGGTTCTGCTAAGCCTTCAATTAGTAGTAGATGGCTATGAATTTATAAAAAAATACATCTTATCGGTGCTCATAGAAATGATTTGGTCATAGTGACTGACCGTTCTGATCATGGCAGGTTAAAATGTGCCTAAAGTGTAGGCATTGTGTGTCAACACTCATTTTATGGGTTCTAGCACACTATTAGTAACTGCCAGATCCTGCTAGGATTTTGGGATCATTAGTGTCAAAGATTTAAATGTCCCCACGACAATTAGTTATGTTGTGGCAACCATAAGTCATGATCATAGGTCAAACAAGCATTGAAGAACAGCATTCGAAGGGAGGTTTGGGGACAGCCGATGGAAGAGAGGTATGTCTCCCAGGCAGATTGGGATGTCCAAGAAAGTCATTTCATATGTTGGGCTATAAATACAGCACAAATAGCCCAAACATAGGGGTTACTTTGGGCTCCCTGCCACAATTTTTAGGTAGAGGTGACCTGGTGACTGGTGGCAGGGATATTCTGTGCTTTTTCAGGAGATAGTTGTGTTAGTTGTTGGCTTGTAGTGAGGACTGTGCACTTACCTTATGGTACATATTGTAGATTCAGCAGCAAAAATAGAGGAGGCGATGAGGCTCCTTCGGGAGGCCAGGCACCTCTATCTGATTTTGGCCACTGAGGCAGTAACGAGCACAGCATGTCCAACACATCAGGCATTGGTGCGGTCATCCGCTGCAGTTACGGAGTGTTTAAGAAAAGCAGCAGCATGCCAAGAAAAGGGCATGCATCAGCAGGGGAGCAGGTAAGTGTCAGGGGCCGCTACCTTGCAAAGCTAGCCGCCCCTCGTGGAGCATGGAAAAGGGGAACATCTGTCATGGGGCGGGCAGGAGGATCTTGACCGGTCAAGCCCACATGGCCCCAGCAGTTGAAGAGGGCCACAACTTTCAGAGGCAGAGGATAGAGGTCTGAGAAAAGAGGCGTCCTTCTGCGCTGAGGCAGATGGCATGAGGGGGCTGACAGCAGCAACACATCAGTACGTTAGGTGTATTTACAAACCTGCTGCTAAAAGGCCCATTACAAAGCAGGTGGCATCTCTGGAGCAGCACGCAATGGCCCACGAGCTTAAAGAAATTGAGCAGCAGGGAGAGGGGGCAGAGCTTTTAGGAACAGCATGGTCTGGAAGAGGTGGGAGCGCAAAAGACAGCAGGAAAACATGTGGCATCTCTGTAGTGATGTCAGGCCAAGATGACAGAATGAGACTTTTGGCGAGTTGACCCTTGGGGACCTGGCAGGAGAGCAGGCCTGACCTGCGGGGTATTTGAAAGGCCCAGATGCTAGGGGGCACGCATGGCATGATGGTGTGCCCAGTAAAGGGGGTCTGGATAAAGGAAGTGAGCGGGTAACATGCCTAAGGAAGTGGGAGGGGCTACAGAGGGCCCTGGAAGGGCTTCAGTCATGGTGGACAATTGGGGGCCCGTGGGGGGAAAGGGTCAAGGGGGGATGATCTGTTGACTTCTAGTGTTGGGTACATGCAGGGCAGACAGATGGAGGAGAGGGGGGTCAAGGCAGGCCAGGGACTCGCATCTGCACTAGTGGCAGCAATGTTAAAATGGAGTGGGAATGAGGAAGTCAGGGAGATGGAAGATGAAGGGGGTGACTGTGCAGCTGGACTAAGGGAAAAGTTGCTGGGGGCTGTGAGGCAGGGGAAAGTGCAAGAACAAAGATAAGGCAAGGGGAGTGGTCTTGGGGCCTGGTAGATGACTGGGGCAGGCGGCGTGAGGCTCAGGGAACCAGTACATCAGTCCTGTCATCTTTTTTCCAGGTCAAGGAGCAACACAAGTGTCCAGACTCAGGGGAGCAGGGGGCAGCTCGAATGCATCAAGGTGAAGAGATGGCTGGGCCAACTGCGATTCATTGGACATCATTGGGGGATCTCGACGCAGCTGACAGAAGAAGGTTTGCAATGGCCTTGCCAGCCCCACCTGTAGGTAGGTCAGGGCCGTCTCCAGCCATCTCTGCTCGATGGATAAGCAGGTGGCATCAGCAGAGTGGTACGGAGGGTATTTTTCTGCCCCTTGGATGCTGCGTGTCAACTCATGATGTTCAAAAGAGTAACGATATCATAAGGGGTTATTCACAGAGGCCTTGGTTGGGACACAGGGGAGGAACCATTAGGGGTCACGTTCATTGATTATGATGAGGACTTCCTAGAGGCATGAGAGGTGAAAGAAGCAGAGGACTGGGGGGAAGTAGCTGGATGGGAGGGAAAGGGACCAGGTAATATCCTGTTCAGTGTACTGCAGACAAAGGAGGTCTGGCCGAATATGGTGGAAGGGGCACAGAGGTGCATGGCGAGAAAGCAAGCACCTGTATAGGCACCGCCCTAAGAGACAGATATGGAGACATGTGGGTCTGGTGATGAAAGGGAACACGAGAAGAAGTGGGGTAAGTACATTACAGATGTTGGGATAGGTACAGAGATAGCAGCGGGTGGCACCAAAGGTAAGCAAGGCTCTGGGATGGAGGTGGTGGGGTAGCATTGTGGGAGTAGGTAGTGAGGAAGATTCAGGTGAGTCTTGGGAAATGAAGGAAGGGTTAGAGAAAGAAGCTCAAGATTAAGAGTTTACCCTACATGGGGGTCACAAGGCTTTTGGGGTGCACTTGATGCTTTCAACCAAAGAGAAAATTTGGAGAGAGGAGTATGTTGAAATGTTGAAGTTATTACAAAGGGACATGCGCTCAAAGTAGGGTTCTAGGGAAGAAAAAAATGGCTAAGAGGCCAAGGTGCAGCTGATGAGTGAAAAATGGATTGCAGCATTTTTAATTTATGCCAGTGAATACTGCGAGAAATTCCCAGAGACCTGCGTAGCCCTGTTCAAGTATATGGACGTGATCAGGACAGCTCACATTACAGAGGGAGGATACACCTGGGTGCAATATGATGAGGAATTCAGGATACGTTTAGCATGGGATCCCGAGGCAAAGTGGGGGCAGTTGGACACTGACCTTTAGCAACACACTATGGGTGCAGTGAAGTTGGGAAGACAATTTTTAAAAACAGTGGCTTTCCAATAGTGTATAGGCCCTTTCAGGGGCATCCCACCTGGGGAGGGGTGGGTGGCACATACAAAGGCCAGACCGGGATGGGGATACATGGTGGGACTATAACATGGGGATGTGTATGCAGAAATAGTACAAGTCTAGGTACAAGTGCCCCAAGTGCTCTGGCATGCATGCCCTTGTGGATGTAGTGGGTGGATACCACGAATGACAGAATCCAGGTCAGTGGAAGCAGCACTCTAGCAGTCAGGGTTCACACCAGCAGCAACAACCTTACAGCAACAGAGGAGGTCAATGTGGCCCTGTCACTGGTGGTGACGGCGAACCCTGTTCATTTCTACAGTGGCTGTTCACATGGCATACCACCATCAGTTGGTAATACACTATCTGGATTATTTCTTCTTTGTGGTGAACCCCGGTTCCACGGACCGCCGGGGGCTGCTAATAGGCTTCCAAGAGATCATGGGTGACCTTGGGGTGCAGCTGGCACCAGAAAAAATAGAGGTCCGCAATATGATGCTGACTTTCTTGGTCATTGAAATAGATTCACAGAGGATGGAGGCAAGGTTGTCACAGGACTAAAAGGAGACGATGCAGACACTGTGAGTTATGATGCTGGCAAGAGACAAAGTGAAAGTCAGGAAAAGTGCTGTTGGGACACTTAAACTTCCCCTGCAGGGTGGTCAGACCAGGAAAAACATTCTGCAGGATGTTGGGTTTAGCACTTTCGGGTTTCTAGCTGCCTTATCACAATGTGCGGCTATCAGCAGGGTTAAGGAAGATCTCAGGATGTGGTGCTTTGTTCTTGCAGCCCTTCAATGGGATTCCTTTAGCTCAAAAGGCAAACCTGGAGTGGGATGTGCAGATATTCTCAGACGCAGCAGGATAACTGGATTTTGGGCTGTAGTGGCGGGACAGGTGGTGTGCAGAAGAATGGCCAGGACAGTGGAAAGCTAAGGGCAGGAGCCTTGTGTTTATGGACTTGTTCCCCTTGGTGGTGGCAGCCACATGGTGGAGAGAGGAGTTGGCACATTGGAGGGTGTTTTTTAAGGTGGATAACATGTCAGTGGTGAACAGTCAGCCAGGAGCACATAGGTTTTGAAGCTATAGCGCAAATTTCTGTTGGGGTGCTTGCGGCATGATATCTTTTTCAGGGCACTCTGTGTGCCGGGGATGGATAAAGAAATTGCAGGTGCTTTGTCCCTTTCACAGTGGGGGTGATTCTGTGGGTTCGCCAAGGACACAGACAGGTACAAGATGCCTATGTCAGAGGAAGTGTGGTTGATTGGAAACTCAGGATGGTGCAATTGGCGGTAGTGTCCCAGGCAAAGTCCACTGAAAGAGCTCATGGTCAGGCTTGGATGGAATTTCTAGAATCGGGGTGCAGTGCAGGGAGGAGGGTTAGCTGTGGACTGAGGATGTGATTCAGGTTATCTTGGATCAAATTGAGAGGGGGCTTGTTGTGTGTCACCACTGCAGTTAAACTGGCTGGGATCACCTTTATGGGAAAATTGTTATAGGGGTATGCCTTGTCAGCAGGCAAACTGGGGCACAGGATGCTGGTAGGTTGGGCAAGGGAGCAATGGTGTCTGGGGCGGCTGAGGAAACTGCTGACATGGCATTTGTTTTGTGAGGTGGTACGGTGGCAGTCGAAGGTGTGCCAGGATCAGACAGAGACATGTTTGTTCTCTATGCTTATGTCATGGATGTCTTTTGGCATATTTCCCGTGCCAGAATAGTTGGGTGGCAGTTGTTGGGGCAATGACTGTTGGATGATGTCATGAGAAGGGAGGGCAGGCTGGAAATATGGCTACATAGGTCAAAAACTGATCTGAGAGCACAAGGGAAGAGAGTAAGGTTACCCACCATGGGTTGCAAGAAACAATGCACAGTGGCTTGGGGCAATCAGTGGGTGGCATCCAGTGGGGGCATCAGTGGCATTGTGTTCAGGCACCAGTCTGGGGTGAGGGTTAGAACTTTTCAGTTGCTATTGGTTCTGTGCAAGGCACTTACATTGTTTGGGGCCCCAGCAGCTGACTATGGTACTCATTCTTTCTCCATTGGTGCAGTGACTGAAGCAGGTAACAGGGGCTGGGGGTATGAAGACATCATGAGTTTGGGGCACTGGTCCTTCAACTGCTTCAGACGTTATGTGCGAGTGTGGGGTGATGAAGGCGTTATATCAAGGCTTGCTTTCTTAATTCTTTCTGCTGTTTTAATTGATTCCAGGTACTGTTGTCGGCTCAGCAGCGGAGGAAGTGGCCATTTAGGTGGTTAGCCATTCATTCATCAAGTGTTTGGACAGAGAAGCTACACAGAGGGAATTTAGGGTGAATTTGGGCATTGAAAAACATTTGTTTAGCATTACCTCAAGAAGTAAAGGGTGCATGTGCTGGTGGGAACGGTTGCAATGTTTAAGTTGTATGCTGGAAAGAGGAAGCTGCCCGGACATGTTGGTTATCCATCTCGGGTAGAATGACCTGGTGAGGGAGAAAGATATAATGCTGTTGAGGGCAATGAAACAGGACTCATTGCAGATTAAGGCCCAGTGGGCTTGATGCTTTGTGTTGTGTACTGAGTCCATGTTAAGGAGGGGGGCCAGCAAGCCAGCAGCTGTAGATAGGTTGCATAGGAAGGTGCATAGAGAAATGGCCTTCTTTTCCAGGAAAATTGGTTTCAATCACATTTATCATGTAAATATAAAATACGATAGCAAAGAGTTCTTTAGAGGTGACGGAGTTCATCTGTCAAAGGTGGGGATGGAGTTGTATTTGTTGGAGTTCAGGGAAGTGCTGGCCAGGACTTTGAACAACAGGAGGAAAGGATGAGGTTTTGGTGAGACAGCTGGGGATAAGGGAACAGGAAAAGTTAGCAGGCTACCTTTTTCTGAATGGCGGTTGCCTGGAATGTTTTGCATGCATATACAGAAGTTTTGTTGGCGTCAACAGTTGGTGAACCATGTGGAAGGAGAGGGAACGCAGGAAGTTCAAGGTTAAGTAGAGGAAGTTGGTTCCTTAGAGGTCATTTCATTGCAGGTATAGGTTGTTTGAGAACGGTTAAAGTTGAAAACTGTTGAAATGCATTACAATTGAAAAGGAGATAGTTGTGGGGAAAGGTATGCGGGTGGGACAGTAGGAGAGGAGGTGAGGAGATTGGATAGTTCATTTAATGTACAGAGAGGTTGGTAATTTTGTAAGGCGATTTGCTCAGGTAAATTTATGATGTACACCTATTTCAATTAAGTAGCCTTTTTCACATAATATAAATGGTCAGTCATCTGTGCTGTACTCCTCACTTCCAGGGGAGGGCCTGGGGGGCAGCTGACTGCAGTGAGGTCTGCCCTCTGGGCAGATTGGGAGGGCGTTTAGTCCAAGATTGCCATTTCGTATGTTGGTCTGTAGACAAAGCACAAATAGCCCAAACATATATATATAGGGGTTACTTTGGGCTCCTGCCAGCATTTTAGGTACATGTGACCTGGTGATTATTGGCAGGAAAATTCTGTGCTTTTTCCCCACCCTCCTGCCCCCTAGTGATAGCTTTTGGGAGGTCTTTGGCAGTGGTTTTGCTTATGTTGGGGTCCCGCTGTTGAGACAGGTGGGCAGCAGGTACATTTTGTATGTTGGTGCTTTGAGCAGGTGTTTGGTGGCAGCCTGGAAAGTTCTGCATGAGCTTAGAGAAGTATGGCTGGCATTGACAGTTGGAGAACCACATGGAAAGAGAGGGTAAGCAGGAAGTTCAAGGATAAATAGAGGAAGTTGGTTGCTTAGAGGTAATCAAATCAAATCAAATCAAATCATTAACATTTATAAAGCGCGCTACTCACCCGTGCGGGTCTCAAGACGCTAGGGGGAAGGGGGTTACTGCTGCTCGAAGAGCCAGGTCTTGAGGAGTCTCCGGAATGCGGAGTGGTCCTGGGTGGTCCTGAGGCTGGTGGGGAGGGAGTTCCAGGTCTTGGCTGCCAGGTAGGAGAAAGACCTTCCACCCGCCGTGGAGCGGCAGATGCGAGGGACGGCAGCGAGCGCGAGGCCGGTGGAGCGGAGGAGATGGGTGGGGGTGTAGAAGCGGAGGCGTCGGTTGAGGTATTCCGGTCCCTTGTCGTGGAGGGCTTTGTGTGCGTGGGTTAGAAGTCGGAAGGTTATCCTTTTGCTGACTGGGAGCCAATGCAGGTGTCTCAGGTGTGCGGAGATGTGGCTGTTGCGGGGTACGTCGAGGATGAGGCGGGCGGAGGCGTTTTGAATACGTTGCAGACGTTTTTGGAGTTTTGCGGTGGTCCCAGCATAAAGGGTGTTGCCGTAGTCCAGGCGGCTAGTGACTAGGGCGTGGGTCACGGTTTTTCTGGTGTCGGTGGGGATCCAGCGGAAGATCTTGCGGAGCATGCGGAGGGTGAGGAAGCAGGAGGAGGACACGGCGTTGACTTGTTTGGTCATGGTGAGCAGAGGGTCCAAGATGAAGCTGAGGTTGCGGGCATGATCTGAGGGGGTTGGTGCGGTGCCAAGGGCCGTGGGCCACCAGGAGTCGTCCCATGCAGTCGGGGTGTTGCCGAGGATGAGGACTTCCGTTTTGTCTGAGTTCAGTTTTAGACGGCTGAGCCTCATCCAATCTGCGGCGTCCTTCATGCCATCTTGTAGGTTGGTCTTAGCGCTGGCTAAAATAAATAAATAAATTGCAGTCATTGGCTGTTGGCGAAAGTTAAAGTTGAAAACTGTTGAACTGCGTTACATTTCAAAATTAGATAGTTATGGGTTGGGGTATGTTGGTGGAGCTGTAGAGGAGGGGGAGGATATTGGATAGTTCATTTAATGTAAAGAGAGGTCAGTAGTTTTGTAAGACCGTTTGCCCAGGTAAAATTGTGATGTGCACTTGTTTGATTAAAGCAGCTTCTTTCACACAATACAAATGGTTAGTAGTCTGTGCTGCACCCTTTCCTCCCAACAAAGAACATGTAACATAAAGCAATGAACCCTCTTTCAAAAGGGCTTCAATTTTAATCTGAGGCATCAGCAACAACCAGGCTTGCACCTTTGAACCTCCTTCATGACCCTGGCACAATCTGTGTCAAATCCTAGCTAGTGGTGGAACCTGTTGGGGTTTGTGATTCCCTGTGGCCCCCTATTTTAAATAAGCTTGGGCAAAACTTGCATAATTTTCTTCATGGAAATTATGTGAAATGCTAATACCAGTGCCAGTCCTGGCATCCCATGTCCAAAGTCAATGCAAGGATTTATTTCTGTGTTCAAATAACACAAAACTGAGCAACAATTAGCGGACACATGGCTATTTGATAAGTGTGTTGTATCGTGACTTTAAGGTATTGTTGGAATGTTATGTTTGGAATTTAGTGTGCGGGCCTACTTGGCATTCGGTCACTTTTGTTAGTTACTCTGACTGGCTGGTGAGGGGATGCTGCACAGAGCTGTTTCTCCCAAAATAAATTCTCTTCATTATTTAGTGCTGTGTCGGAGATTTATGTAGGAACACACCATAAATTTGGCGATGATTCATCAGCTTGGGGAACGGTTAGTGCTGAAGGACGACTTGTGCAGTCTTCAGCTCCATAACCGGCACCTTTCGATTCAACGGACGGAACGAGTAAAGTGTTTCGGTGATGTTCGTCACATCCTGACAAGTGAGAATTTCTATTTTCTGACAAAGGAATTTACATACGATGTTTTTGGAGCAGAGGTCTTGTTAACTGTTATTGTAACGTGTAATTAATCATTGTGTACTTTTACTCAAGTCCATCAACCATGCATTTTCAACATGCGCTCAACACACGTTACAATTTTCCGGCATTTCAACTGGAGGAGGCGTTAGGAACGCGCTAAGTATCGTGTGCGTTTCTTATACACGCGCAAAAACCTTTTTGGTTATATCGATTTTTTCGAGTTCAGGCTCACCTCAACTTCTGTGTCTTCCTCGCCCTCTTGTTGCCTCGTACTGAAACGAGGAAGCATAGAAAGTGATGAGGGACTAAGTTTCCTGCAAATTACACTCCTCTGCATGTTAAAATAGAAAGGGGGCTACTTTTGGAAGGAAGAAAATAATTGCTCAACAAATAATTTTACAGGCCTAAGTGAAGTATAAATAATGTTTTTTCACAATAAACAACTCAGCCATTATTGCACCACCAATGTTTATACAAGATGTTGGTTCACCAGATATTGAGTGGGAAGAGTGGATTGACATGTTTGAAAATTATTTGGAAGCATTAGATGGCCAAAGTTTTAGACCTTCAAGGAAAAAGGCTGTTTTGATGAGTGTACTGGGCAAAGAAGGTCAAATAAATACCTTAGGGCACGGGTTAAGGTTACTTGAGGTAAATCTAACTATGACTGGTGAATTTCTATGGTTTTGTACATCTCAAATGTGAGCCTAACTATAACGTCTCTGTACCCTTTAGTTTTTAAGTGAATTTCTATGTTTTTTAAAACTCTATTTCCTAACTATAGCTTCACTGTAACCTTTGTTCTTTCAGTGAATTTCTGTGGTTTATTTAACGTATAGTAATTTTCATTACATTAATCCAACACTGCCGCGCATCAGCCTTAGGCCATGCATGGCGGCGGTTGGCCAGAGGCCAGGCCCTGAGGCCAACTCCCTATAAGCACCCAACCTTGCACCGTGCATGGCCTTCACCCGTGCGCAGAGGAGGTTGCCCGAAAAACCTGGCCTGCAGCCGGACCCTGCGCCTAACCCCATGCTGTGAGTAGGCTTGTGAGTGGGTGCATTAGTGTCTAAGTGGGTGTGCTTTAACAGAAGCTCCATGTTTGCTGAAGCAAACCTTTCACCTCTGTTCTCGAACAGAGATGAAAGGCCCGCTTTCAGACACCAGGACCTGCTTGACAGGGTGTTGGTGCTCCCCGGGGCTGCTGGGGGGCTAGGAGCCCCCCTATTAAAAACAAAAAAGTGTCCCCGGGACCTGTCCCACCCAGGGGCTTATTTAAAAACAAGCGCATGCTTGTTTTTGTTTTTCAATTTGTATTATTGATTTACAACCCCATGGAGAATTTGGAGTAAAAATAAAAAACAAAATGCTTTGTTGAGCCCTGGGGGGGGGGAGGGTGTTCCTTTGGGATCCCAGCACCAGTGCTAAGGGGTCAGGGTGTTCGTACTCTGGCCCCTTTTATATTTGTAATCTTTTTTTCAGGGTCTCTGATTCAGCCGAGTCCCAAGATGGCTGCCAAGACTTCAAGAGCTTCCTTATGGAAGTGTTGGCAGCCAATCAGATTTCAGCATGAGATCGGGAGAGGTCACACATCCTTTGCATCCCTAAAGATACAAATTTGGATTTTCTCTAACTTCTCTAAAACTACTAAGTCCTTACTATATAACTATAATTACTTAGTAGCGACTGCCGCTAGGTAATATATATATATATATATTGTATCCAAAAAGTAACTTACCACACTCCAAAGTTCCTTTAGGCAGATTTATTGATAAGAATAGCAACCACCAACCTGACCTGACTCAATATTTCTAAAGTAGGATTCGTATCCAGTTTTTGATAATTTTCACTTGAATTCAAAATGACTATATTACCCCCTTTATCAGCTGGTTTTATAATGATTCTGTCATTGCTCATTAGTTGATTAAGAGCTTTTCTTTCCGATTAAGTCATTTTTTCGGCCCCATGATCATGTTTCTGATTTTGTATTATTTCCAACTCAGTTATTACAGCATGACAAGAATATAAAAAGAAATACATATAAAAAAATATGCAAGTAGGTATATGTAAAACATTCTCATGATGAAATGCTGAAAATAATTTTGGTTATAAGTCTCATTTATATAGAAGTAATTATTGTAATGTAATTACATTTTTTATTGGACATTCTTTCAACTTTAGGATTCTAATTTGAGTGATAAGTTTTATTTTATTCTTTAAATTTCACTTTCATATATGTTTTTGTACAACGTCAAACTACCATAACCAGAATGCAATGGAGCGGTAACAATGACATCACACTATTTAAGGGTGGTATGAAAAAAACTCATTTACCGTGAGCAAGACTCAAGTGGAGTTAAAACGCGTTGGTGGTTGCTATTCTAGAGAGTTCTCAAAGGCGAAAGCAGCCCATCCGCACCCCCCTTTATACACCTGTCATCTGAAAAAGCTGTTTCAAATAAGAGGCCAGTCTCTCCCATTACACCCTACTACACATACCTGCCATCTCAGAGAGAAAAAGGAGTCTCAAATGAGAGGTTAGATCATCCACACACTCTGCTACCCACACTTGTCATCTGAGAGAGAGGTCTGAAAAGAGAAATCTTCCTTCTTGTATACACCCTACTACAGACCCCCGTCATTTGAGACAGAGGTCTCAAAGGAGAGGCAAGTCCATCCATACACCCTACTACACACACTCACCATATGACAGAACAGTCTCAAAGGAGAGGCTAGTCCCTTTCTATACACCTTACTACGCACACCATCATCTGTGAGATAAGTCTGAAGGAGAGGCTAGTCCATACACATATTTACTTATGCACACCTGTCATTTAAGTGAGAGGTCTCAAAGGAGAGGCCAGGTCATCTCCAGTCATTACTACACATACCTGTCATCTGACAGAGAGGTCAGAACGGACAGGCCAGTCATCTACACAAACAACTATGCAAAGCCATCATCTGAGCGAGAGGTCTCAAAGGAGAGGCCAATCCATTGACACACCCTACTATGCACAGCTGTCATCTGAGGGACAGGTCTCATGGAGAGGCCAGTCCATACACACAACCTACTACGTACACCAGCCATCTGAAAGAGAGTCGTTAAAGGAGAGGCAAATCCATTCACACACCCTTCTATGCACACGTCATCTGAGGGTGAGGTCTTAAAGGAGGCTAGTCTATCCACACACCCTATTGCACACACCCATCATCTGAGAGAGAGGTCTAAAAGGAGAGTCTGAAATCAGAGGCCAGTCCCTCGCGCTCACTACTACACACACCCATCATCTGAGAAAACGGTCTAAATGGAGAGGTCTATCACTCCTCTTACACTCTACAACCTACAGCTTTCACCTGAGATAGAGGTCTTAATGAAGAAGCCAGTCCATTCACACACCCTACTATGTACACCCATTGTTTGAGAAAGAGGTCTGAAAAGAGAGGCCAGACCATCAACACACACATACTACATACATCTGTCATTTGAGAGAAAGGTCGCAAAGGAGAGGCCATTCACTTTGTATACACCCTACTACACTTACCCGTCATCTGAGTGAGAGGTCTGAAAGGACAGGCCAGTCCATCTACACACCCTCTGAGAGAAAGGTCTCGAAGGAGAGGCCAGTTCATTTGCACACCCTACTAGGCATTCCTGTCATCTGAGAGAGAGGGCTCAAAGGAGAGGCCAGTCGTTTTGCATATACCCTATTATGCATATTTTTCATCTGTGAGAGAGGTCTCAAAAGAGAAACTAGTTCATACACATGCCCTGCAACTCAGACCCGTTATCTGAGAGAGATGTCTGAAAGGAGAGGTCAGTCCATACACACACAATATACCCACAACTGTCATCTAAGAGAAAGGTCTCAAATGAGAGGCCAGTCCATTGACACACCCTACTATGGACACTCATCAACTGACAGAGAGATCTCAAAGAAGTAGCCAGTCCCTTTGCATACACCCTACTACACACAAACGTCATCTGCGAGAGAGGTTTCAAAGGAAAGGCCAATCCATTTACATATACCCTACTACGCACAGTCATCATCTGTGAGACAGGTCTAAAAGGAGAGGCTAGCCCATCTACACACCCTACCACTCACACCCTTCATCTAAGAGAGTGGCCAGTCCCTCTCCATTCACTAATATTCACACCTGTCATCTGACGCAGAGGTCTGAAAGGGCAGGCCAGTCCATCTACCCACCCTACTCCACACAGCCGTCATCTGAGAGAGAGGTATCAAAGAACAGGCTAGTCCCTTTGCATACACCCTACTACGCACACCCATCATGTGAAAGAGAGATCTCAAAGGAGAGGCCAGCCCCTTTGCATACACCCTGCTATGTACCCCCACCACCTGAGAGAGATCTCAAAGGAGAGGCCAGTCCCTTTGCATATACCCTACTGCACATGCCTGTCATCTGAGAGAGAGGACTCAAAGGAGAGGTTGCTCACTTTGCATACACCCTATTATGGACACCGATCATCTTCACTGGTCATCTTGATGCAAGGTGTCACTGGAGAGGCTGTCTCTCCCCACACCCTATTATACACACTTGTTGCCCTGGGGAGAGGTGTTAGCACAGAATTCAGTCTCTTTTCGTACTGTGAAATGTCTCAGAGGAGAGGCCACTTTCTCCCCACACCCTACTAGTGTGGATAAAAAGGTATAAGTACTGTAATGAAGTAAAGTGTAAATTCTCCCCCCAAAAAAGTACGATCTTATGAGACTCTTGCAGGCCGTAAGAAAAAGTAGGGAGGTAGAGATATTCTGCCTAAAGAGAGAGCTTTCAATGCAAAGACTTGTGTGCTTGTACAGTCTAAGCACACATACTATGATGCAGAGCTATTATGCATGAAACATAGGTTAAATATTTGAGCTCGTGAGCATCTTGAAAGAGTGGGACAAATACACAGGTGTGCATGTGTTTGGGTGCTTCCACTTTCTTAGGACCCTCATTTGATCATAAAAATTCAGGGAGTAAAGAAAATCTGTCTCAGGACACATGTTTGAGGCAGAGGCTTGTGTGTCTGCAAACTGTAGTATAAACATCCTACCATGCGAGGTGTTATCCATGAAATATAGGTTAAATGTTTGAACCCGTGAGCCTCTAGCAAGAGTCAGACAAAAACCCTGTTGAAGACAGGCACTTTGGTGTTCCTGCTCTTGCAAGAGTCTGGCAGGTGTCAGTATATCAAAAATGGGATTTATAACATGAAACATGACACAATATTGGAATAGGGTGGCTCTGACAAGAGCCTTTGTGCTTCTAGTATGTAATTTTCAGTTACTCATAAAACTGGATGCATTTATTGATGTTGTTAATGAAGATCCAGTTCCCTTCTGCAGTGAAATGCACTCAACTTGCCTATAGACACTTGGCATTTCAAACTGGATGTTGCTATGATTATAGAGCTCAGGCAATGGTCACAAAGAAATGGAGAAACTGTGTTATTGACATGCTTCTGGGATTTCTCAGGCTTAGGACAAAACTCTTTTGACCATTGCCTTTTCTGCCTTTGACTTATACTAGAATATACAAAGGCTGTGTAAGGAAAGAAAGACATCAGTTCTGAAAAGATCTCATTTATTTCATTTGTTTGGAATTCAAGCACAACACCTGAGATTGTACCTAGGCCACTGTCACCACAGGGCACTATCATCAGATCTGGGTACTCACAGTCCAAAATGCCTCATATCTCTATAACCAATCCAAGTTATTTCCAAGTTTGGAAATCCAAGATTCTTGTCAATACCCCAATTAATAGCATATTCTATAACCCAGTGGATGAAGCTACGTGCCAAACTCCAGAGGCGAACCAGGGTCAGTATGGAGATCTCAGTCACAAGAGGAGTGCTCAGCAAAATGAATAAACTCCAGGAACAAAACAGCTATATATCAGCAGAAGAAAAATGGGAAGGTGGAAAAATTATACATGTAGTTTTTTGGTAGTTACAATAGTAGCTTAGGTTGTGACCAGCTGCTGTTGTATGGTGCACAGTTACTTGATAAACAGTATGGGTTTTCTATTGCCTGATTTTCAAATTTAGTTACAACCCCACAAAAGATTTGCAAGAGTCATTTACAAGCTTCTGCAGGTGAAGCTTGATGTGAGAATGCTCACACAATCCCACGAGACTCTCGTGAGAGGGGCATGGCACTTGACCGTGACCCTGCCACAAGGTCTTTTCTTCAATCTTGAGAGAATCTTGCAAGTCGGACTGTACAGGGAGGAAAAAAGCATGTATTATCTAAGTAGAAGTGACAATAACTGGTTAAATCAACCATAAAGCAATAGAAGCAAATCACAGTGAGTCAATCTTAATAATTAAGCTGAAATAAAAGCTTACAAAAATCATTAAAGGGAATTATGGTACATGTAGTAAATGTACTGTGAAACAGATATATTTCTTATGTATAGAAAGCAAGACTGAGGTTGTATCAGGGTCAACCAATAGTTAACTTTCCCAATAGAAATTTTTTAAAAACATCAATGTGCTTGGCTGCAGCTGCAATGCTTGAAGGTTCAGACACTTACAGGTGTTATATAACGTCAGACACCTGAGAATGACCTTAGTGGTTTGGAGGTGAAGCAAGTTTAATCTCTTTGACCTGTGCTGAGCAGAGGTCATTTGACTTTTGAGTAAAGGAGATTGGTGTAGTCATCTACCATTAAGATACAGCTTAATTTTCAGGAAAATTAAAAATATAGTGTAATTTAAGTATAACGTCTCAGACTAAATTGTAAATTAAAATAATATATTTAGAAACAACTTTCAATATGTTTTGTTATTATGCCACTGCTAACTCTTTGAGTGTTTAAAATGCTAAATAGAAATTAAAAGTGCTTTCTGTTGAATGTTAGCTGCCTTTGGGGGTCATTATGAACATGGCGGTAAACACCGTCGTCCGCCGTGGCGACAGTGAACAGAAGACCGCCATTGGCGGTGAACAGAAACCCACCATATAAAGATGCCAGAAACAAAATATGCCAACATTTCTGTTTCCACCAGCCACCGGCAGGGCCTTGTCGACGGAAAGGCTGCACATCCCATCCCACCACCGCCAAGCGCACAAATCCCCTGCCCCCCAAATAATGATGCACAAATCACTGCAGTGGTTAGTGGATGCCGAACGACCATTGGCAGTACAGACCGCCACAGCCAGCAATGGAACCCAACAGCAGGAAATGCACACATTGGCAAGTTTGAAACCAACACACCTGACACACATTCACAACACTATGATACACTCACATACACACCCCACAATCCTTTGCAACGCCAATAGGATAAGCCAGACTGACAACAGTACACACAGACACTGAACACCACAACACACACCATGCACTCCCGCTTCACAGAAAGGGAGCTACGAACAATGGTGGATGAGATACTGAAGGTCGAGCCACAAATCTTCGGGTCACAGGTACAGCACACACCTATTGCCAGGACGATGGATTTATTGCAGACCATAGTGAACAAGGTCAACGTTGTGGGAAACCATCCACGCATGAGAGACGACATCCGCAAGAGATGAAACAACCTGCGCGGGAAGGTGAGGTCCATGGCATCGAGGCACCACATTGCTGTCCAGAAGACTGGTGGAGGACCGCCACCTACACACCCAAATACACCGACTGGGAGGAAAAGGTACTGGCCCTCCTGTACCCTGAGGCCCTCACTGGACTCACTGGAGGAATGGACTTGGGTAAGTCATCTACAAGTACCCCATATCCACCATACTTTGAATGCATGCACCACCTCACCCCTCCAACTACCACCAGGATCACACCCCTACCCTGGCCTCAATCACCACATCTAGTCACCTTGCATGGCCACAAACACACCTACTGGCCCACATCCTTCCCCCTGTGCACAGCCACCCACCCCTGCAAGGTATCACAATGGCACTACACTACCCACAATGCACCACCACATCCAATGAAAAATGCAATTGCAACCCTACAAAAGGTCCCTGCATGGCCCAACAGGGGAATAAACTGCACAAAATAGGCCAGAGCTGTGCACCATCATCTGAATTAGTCAATGTAACATACATATCCATTCCCCCCCACAGGTACCACTACCCATGCCACCCTGACAGAAAGGACAAGGAGTGCCAGCGCCCCACATTGAGACAGAGGCACCACTCAGGACACCGGAGAGGGAACTGTGGACAATGAGGAGTACCCTGGTCCATCACACAGTCCTGGACTGTCACCCTCCAGCAGCCCCAGCCAGGGCACCACTGACACCCCTACCGCCCAGGCAACAACATCTGCACATGCCAATCGATCCCACACCAGTGTATCCAGGCCACAGACTGGTGGAACACAGGTACAGAGGCCACAGTCTCTACCTACCAACAGGCAGGATGACGATGCCCCAGTACAAGTGGTACCACCAGACCTGTGCAGGGGACACAGGCACAGGGGGCTTTGCCCAGTGGGAGGGCATCAGTGGCCCAGGGAGGAGGGCAAAGGATGGATGCTGCAGCCAGGAGGTGATCTCAGAGGTCCGGGGAGCATACCACCATACCCAAAACAGGATGGGCCAGATCCTGGCCACCCTGGAGCAGAGTCAAAGGCTGCAGATAGCCCAACATCAAGAGACCATGGAGCAGTGGAAACAACTCAATGCCACCATGGCCACTATTGCAGGGGTGCTGCAGCACCACAACCCAACGCAGCCTGAGACCCCCACAAACCAGGAAGCCCCTACCACTGCACAGGACACAGACCAGCCATCAACATCAGCAGCAGCAACTGAACTGGTGTCACTGTCTGAGGAAATACAGGAGACCAGCACCCCTACCTGTACAGCCCAGCACCAGACACTCAAACGGTCCCTCAGACCCAAATATAGCACTGGAACACCTGCCAAGACCAAGGCACCCTCAAAGAAGTGACTTTGACACAAACTGTCTCCCAAGTGTGCCACTGTGCCATCATCCTCCCCGGCTAATGGCAAACCAACAACTTGCAAGGGACAGATGGACCAATACCCACTGCCACCATTCGTTGAGACCATGTAGCGAGTATGGACATCCACCATCAGCCCACTCCCTATCACTGTAAAGAGCACCACTGCATCCTTGACAACTATTAAAACAGATGTACACCAATGTCAATGTCCCCAGTCATTATGTTGATTCAATTGTAAGTGTGAATGCATTTGCCAGTAAATAAAAAAATCATACCATTATTGTAGGAGTGGCACCCCACACACAACATTGTGTGGAGTGAACAGAAATCTACACCATGTTGGTTATCATGTCACATGGCACCTGAATTCCTGTAAAAGTGTCAATGACTACAGACCCCACACCCCCATAGTGAATAAGTCAGACTGACATTTTGCAGTGCAGACAACATCATCAGTGAACAGTAACTCATGGTCACTGGAAGTATAGTTAGATCACTTGGTTCCTGGAGTGAACATCTTCCCCCTCTTCATCATCACCATCACTGTCATCCCCTCTCAAAGGAGGCTGGTCTGGATGTACACCACCCTCCTCCTCCGGTAGGGGGATGGATTTCACCACAGCCACATTGTGCAGCATGCAGCAGGCCACCACTATTCTACACACCTTCTCAGGGCCATAGCACAGGGCTACCCCAGAGAGATGGAGGCAACAGAATCTAGCCTTACGGAGATCTATAGTGCGCTCTATCACCCTCCTAGTACATCCATCATGGGCCTCATTGTAATTCCTCTCAGCATCTGTTCTAGGATTCCTCAATGGTGTCAGGAACCAATGCATGTTGGGGTAGCCAGAATCACCTGCAAAAGTGGGTGAAACAGGACTGTAACTAACTACCCTCAGTTGCAGACAGCCTGACTGTCAGCTATGTACAGTAAAAGTGTCAAACACACTCACCTATGATCCATCCTCTGTCCCCTTGTAGTTGTTCCATCATGTGCGGCAAACTGCTGTTCCTCAGCACAAATGAATCATAGACTGATCAGGGAACATGGCATTTACAAGTTAAATGTAATGGTCTGCAGTACACACCAATTGTATGTTCATGGAGTGGAAGTTCTTCCTGTTTCTGTACACCTGTTCACTTACTCTTGGGGGGATGAGAGCTATGTGGGTGCCATCGCTGGCACCTATCACATGGGGAATGTTGGCAATGGCATAAAATTCTGACTTGATGGCAGGTAGTTCAGCACTTTGGGGAAACTTCACATTGTTTGCGAAAACCCTGCACCCATGCCCACTGTCACCTGAAAAGAGCCCGTGGCCAGGAAATGGAGTACAGAGAGCACCTGCACTTCAGTAGGGATGGCATGCTGATTCCGATTTGCTGGTCTCAGTACAGGATCCAGTAAAGCGCAAAGTTCATGGATAGTACCACAAGTGAGTCTGTAATTGATAATGATGTGACGTTCCACCATGGTCTCCAAATCAACAAGAGGTCTGTACATAGATGGGGCCCTCCCTCGTCACATAGGTCTGTACCTAGGAGGAGTAGAGAACACATGTGAGGGACACTAATTCATTTGCACAACCTGTTGTGTATTAAACATTGGTGTCCAACATGTAGGTTACACATAAGCAGTGTAGGGTGTACAACTAGAGTGATACGTCTTGACTGTTGTGGTGAGTAAATTGTCATTTGTGCATGCAAATGAGGGCTAGGGTCCATAGGGCCTGCATGAGGCCCATGCCCTAAAAATATCTGCATAGTACTTGCAAAATGGCAGCCCCCTGTCATCCTGATTTGTAGCAATGGAAGTTACCTAATAGTGCTAGCAGTTGTTGCAATGGCGTAAGGCGGTGTTCACCGCCGTGTACCCATTCATTAGTTAACATGGATATCAATGGGGAATATGGGCCTATCATGATTGCCGCCAGCGGTGACGGTGCACACCGCTGCAGAGCGTACGACATTTCGTCACCCCAAGTTCACTTGACTCCCGGATTCCGTGCACGTAAGTACTCCACTGAGTGTGCTCATGTGTCCTGACACTGGTTTCTCAAATGGCATGAGTCACAGGAGAAAGGGCCCCAGGCTTCACCACAGAGGAGCTGGACAAGCTGGTGGACGGGGTCCTACCCCTGTATGCAAAGTTATATGGGTGACCAGAGAGGCAGGTGAGTAGGTGAATGGGGTGTATGGATTTGTGTGATGGTGGTGGATGCCTGTATGCATGTGTGCATGATTTGTCACTACACAGGCGTTGAATGTTTGACAATCAGCATGACTGAGGTAGTGGAATGATGTTGTAAAGTGTCCGTCCCATATGGAACGTATAGCCAGTGGTATCAAATGGGCATTGTCTGACCTCTGTTTTTCTTTTCTATGTGTCCCCTACAGATCAGCGCCCATCAGAAGAGGGGACTCAGGCAGGCCATCGCCAGGGAGGTGCGGACCCTCGGGGTCTACTACCTGCAGAGCTCCCACTGCAGGAAGCGGTGGGAGGACCTGCGGTTCTGGGCCAGGAAGACCTGCGACGCCCAGCTGGGGAAGTCCTCCCAATGAGTAAGGGGTGCCCGTCGGGCGCTGACCCCCCCTAATGCACAGCATTCTGGCTGTGGCATATCCAGACTTGGATAGGTGCTTGAAGGCTGCACAGCAGACACAAGGGGGTGAGTACCGAGACCAATTTATCCCTCCTTGATGGATGTCTGAGGGTGATATATTATGTATGCTGTCTAGTGGCAGGGACTCTAACTGGTGTCTTATAGCAATACGGCCACCATGGACAATAAGTTGATAAGGGGCTGGTCTGCAGTTCCTCAGGTCCTTCTGTAATGTGGGAGATGGTTGTATACTAGGGTTGTGGACACTAGTCAGGGGCATAGGCATGACTATAGGTGTAGGTGCTGCATGTTTGTGTATTGGCTGGGTGGGTGTATGAGTGAACCAAATATGTACTTCCATTCAGGTATTAATAATTTTCTCTCCTGTTTTGTCTCACCACCCCTGTACTCTTGTGTTGTCTGTGTACATCAGCATCATCTGGCGAGGGAGCAGTGGCACTGGTGAGTGTGGCTGCAGCGGCCCACTGTTCCAAGGAGGCAGAGTCTACCAACACCAAGGGGACCAGTGGGTTGGAGGGCGAAGGGAGTACCACGGGGGAGGCAACGACCACTGGTGGTAGTGACTCTGATACCTCCTCCGATGGCAGCTCCCTGGTGGTGGCAGACCCTAGTGGGCCCACCCATTCCTTGACATCTTCCGCAACCCCCATACCATCACTGCCCTCCCAGTTGCGCCCCACCCAGTTGCCCGTGCCTGCTCACCCAGAAGGGTGGGCGTTTCCTTCGCCCCAGGCACCTTATCCCCCCCCCCCCAGTCAGCCCTGCTGCCCTCACTGAGAAGACTATTGACCTCCTGAGGACCATCTCTGTAGGGCAGACAACCATCCAGGGGCTAGCATCCCAGCTGCAGCAGTGCAATGCATACCTGGAAGGCATTCACAGTGCCGTGTCTGGCCTACAGAGATCTTTTCAGGCTCTGGCCTCCTCTTTGATGGCAGCTAGTGTCCCTGGTCTTTCCAACCCCCCTCCAACCATCTCTACCCCTCCCAGCACCCCACTTCCTTCACCCATCCCAAGCACACGTTCAGACAGCAATGCACACACCTCAACACACAAAAAACATACAGAGAAACACAAGCACCACACTTCCCACCACAAGCATACACACAGCCAACATACAAAGGCACACACAACAACATCTTCCGCCTCCCTGTCTGTCACCTCTCCATGCACACTCACAAGCACTGCACCCTCATTCGCTGTTGCTGGCCCCATTCTTGCAGTCACCACAACATCAGACATCCAGATGCCACACCTGCACTTACCACAACGACTTTGAGTAACACTTGCCGCACACTCACCAAACTTGCAGACACCCAGACAGCATCCATTTAAACTGGCAGCCTGTCTTGTCCCACTGTGTCCACCCCTTCCTCCCATTACACTCAGACATCCCCAGACACCCACCCCACATACATCCACCACACCTCAGCATACTGTACAGGTGCCTGCATCCACGTCACGCACACCTACACCTCTTACAACCACTCCTTCTACCTCCACTCCCACACCTTCCTCCAGGTCCACCCCAACTGCCCCTAAAAAACTCTTCCTGTCCCGTGTAGACCTTTTTGAACCCACTAGCCCACCCAGTCTTGTCCCTAAACGTGCACACCTCCTTGCCCTGTCCACTCCTTCCATGTCCAAGTCTGCCCCTGTCCGCCATTCCCATTCCTGTGCTCCTTCCCCAGTGAGCAAAAAGCCCCGTGCTGGCCCTGGTCCATCTGCCACCCCTGGTCCAAGCCCGCTCCCCCACCTTCCAAGGCTAAAACCAGACCCACTCCACCTCTCAAATGGAAGCACAAAACCCATCCTTCCAGACGTAAGTCCCCACCCGCCACCCCCTGCCCCTGTTCCCTGAGGTGCCTGGCTGCCCCATTGATGTCCCTTTATGGTGGAGTACCATGTGCACATGCAGGGGTCAAGTTCGGGCCATTTGGGCCAGTCAGGCTTTTTTATTTGGACTGGCCAATGGCCTCATTTGGACAATCTGTTGTTACAGGAGCTGTAATAAAGTTTGTGTGCCCAGTGTTGGTGTTGGCACACTCAGGATATGGTTCATCATTTCATTGTGGGGGGGTGTTGTCCACATGTGTGTACTTTGGGCAGGTTGCCTTGGCCTTGTGTCGGGTAAGTACCTCTTGCTCAGGTGTGGATGGCTTGTGATGTTGTGAGGGCTTGTGGGTGCATTGCAGGGTGGGTGGAGTGGATGGGTATGTAACTGTGCCCTTTCTTCCTTTGTTTAGTAGGTTGCGGTACTTACGATGGTCATCTTCGTTGGCGGCCACAGTCTCAGAGGCATATGGCAAGGAGCAGCACAGGCATGATTTCCAATTCTCTCTCCATGTCTGCTTCAGCGTGTTCTGTGTGCCTCCGGTAAGTGTTTCCTTTTATTTGGTTTGTTTCCGCCTGGCTTTGAGTGGCGGTGGTTCCCGCCCCGGAACTGACGGCAGTCTAGTGCTTCATTATTTGTTGGGTGGGTAGGGCCTTTCTGTCGACCTGTGGGCGGCCTCTTCAGTCATTGTCGACACTCCTCTGCTGAAAGTGAGTGTTTTTCAGGCTGCCTGTTTTTCATGTGCTTCTTTATTTGGCGGACCAGACCGCCAGCCTGTTGGCGATAGTTACCACCACCGCCGGCGGTGCGGTCTTTCCCGCCGTTTTCATAATGAGGGCCTTTATCTTTTATATCTTCTTGAGTTCAAAGGTGGCTTTAGTTTTGTTTTAAGATCTAGGCTTTTCTCAAGCATGGGTAATATATATTCTAACTCACTGTATATATTTTTAAAAAGTGGATGTCCTAAATACAGTTACCAGATACCAGAGTTTGCACTAGGTGAATTGAATCATAGATATGGCTTACTCTGAGAAAATATGTTTGCATAACAAATACATTCCTTACTAAGCAGTTTTAACACTGTGTTTTCACCCTGTACAAAGTTGTTTTATAGAGAATACATGTTGAAATTAAAGTGAGGCTTTCATAGTGTATAAGGTTGTATGATATACACTCAAGGTTTTTTCAAATTGCAATTTATTTAATCTCTACACTGTTAAAATGTGCTGTGTTCTATGCTGTAATTATATAGGGTTGTGTTTTATAAAGCAATTATACATGTGATTCAGTGACAGAAAAATACTGTGTAGAAGGATGGCTTTCTAACAAAGGCTTTTGACACCCAGAATTTAACATGTGGAAAGGTCTCAGTAGAGAGGCTATTTTGTTAATAATGTATTTGACTGATACTGTTTAACTAGTAGAAGAGTGTCAGGAAACATGGTAGGATGTTATAAAAATTCAATCAGTCACTCTGTTTGGACTTGCGTAAGAAGTAGTTACTTTTTCATGAAACACTACCGCACACAAACTATACCCTGCATAAAGTTCCTAGGAGGAGGGCTAGTGTTTATCTAAAAGATTCTATCATAACCTTTTACACTTTTCAGAGGTAATAGTAGAGGCCCTGCAGCCTGTAAGCCCATTAATACACCATCTTCTGTCAGAAGAGATGCTTTTTTTCCAGCAGTTAATTTATAACAAGAACCTTTTACATTTAACCTTTACCCTCTACAGGCATATCGCTAGAGAGGGAATGTTGTTATAAAAGTGAACGATTCTGTCCATATAGAATTTACTATAAAGTTCTACTTTGCTATCAAACTTTACTATCCCCTATCTCTTCTGTTGTGGACTGTGTTAGCACAGGGGCTAGTGTGTGCCTGAGGCCTCCAACATACACCCTTTATTGTATTCAAAGACATCAGTAGAGACCTTGATGTTTCTAAATCTATGTAATACTGACGGTGCTAGCTCTCAAACATATTCCACATAAAACATTTGCTCTCTGTTGAACTGCCAGTTAGAGAGATGCTGTTACAGGGTAGTATGAGATAGGATCACTGTTTGGTCAACCTTTACCATTCAGAAGAAATAGGCCCTCATTATGACCCTGGCGGATGGGGGAGAAGTGGCGGTAATACCTCCAACAGGCCGTCGGAAAAAAATGGAATTATGACCATGGTGATTACAGCCATGGTCATCCGCCACTTCTCCACTCCGACCGCTGGGCTGGAGACTTCGGTCTCCAGCCCGGCGGCCGTCACCAGACCGCCGGGGTTTTCAGGACCCTGCATACCGCCATGGATTTTGGGTGGTTTGGAACCGCCACGAAATCCATTGCGGTAGGCACTATCAGTGCCAGGGAATTCCTTCCCTGACACTGATAGGGGTCTCCCCGACCTCCCTCCCCACCCAGAGTCCTCCCCCCACGCCCCCAATCCCCCTGCCACCCCCCAAAGGTGGCAGAACCCCCCTCCCCACCCCCACCCCCAACATTAACTTACACCCCCCTTCCCACCCCTGACATTAACATACACACCCCCCTACATGCACACATACACTACAACAACACATACCCGCACACATACAAACAGGCATGCAAACAGACCGACCCGCACACATTTTCCAGACACACATCACATCCCCCGCATGAAAAAAACTTTTAGCCTGTATGCACTTATAAGAAAATAAGCCCCTCTTTCTTGAAACTCAACCATACAGAATCTGTGGATTGTTAAAGTATAATAGAAGACCAGGTGTTTGGATAAATCCTTCTACATACTTCCATTATCCTCTTAAAAAATGTCAGAACACAGATAGCTCTTTCTGATCTGAACCAAACACCCTGTTCACTCGGACAAAATATCTGTTGAAAGACATGGATTTATTTCTAAGTCCCTTCATATCCTCCATCTAACTCGTACGGGGCTGTCAGAAGACATGGTGTGCTCTTATAAGTGTGAAGCATGCACTCAGCATGGACTTGTATTAGAAGGATTTACTCCTTCATGAAACAGTACTATAACCAAAGTGTAGCCTGTTTAAATCTGTAGGGAGGGGGACTCGTGCTTGTCTAAAACATTCTACACTAACCCTTTAGTCTCTTCAGAGGTATCAGTAGAGATTTGCTGTCTGTAAACCCATTTATATACCATGTTCTCTCAGAGGAGACACCTTTGTGCAGGGGTGACTTGTTCACTAAACCCTTTTACACCCAACCTATAATCTCTAGAGGTCTATTAGCAGAGAGGGAAGGTTCTGATATAAGTGAGCTACTCACTATGCACAGAACGACAACTCTCTGGTTATACATTTATTATGCCTCATCACCCCTCTGGTAAAATATAGTAGCAGAGGGGCTAGTGTTTGTCTGAGGCCTCTTACACACACCCTTTACTCTCTTCAAAGATATTAGTAGACACCTTGCTGTTTATAAAGATGTGTCATGAAGGAGGAATAGCTCTCAAAGATCTTCTAAACAGAGCAATTGGCATCTGTTGAGGTGTCATTTAGAGAAACTGCAGTTACAGGGTGCTATGAGAAAGGTGCACTGTTTGATGAAACTGTACTATGCAGTATAAATAACACGCTGAACTATAGTGCACAGGGCCTACTTCTTCTCTCAATGCTTCTACAGAGATTGACTATTTTGCTCAGAAGACTCATTAGAGAGGTTGGTCCTATTATACTGAGCTAAATACACTATTCCCTCAGACAAAACATCTTCAGAGAGGATTCAATTTCTCAGTAAAGCACTTCACACACAGTGATCACCATGAAGAGTTTTCTCAACAGAAAGGCTATGTTGTCATAAAAAAAACATTTAAACTGTATGCACTTTTAGGAAAAGGAGCCCTTCTTTACTAAAACTGAACCACACAGAATCTGTGGATTGTTAAAGTGTGATAATAGAAGGCACAGTGTTTGCATAGATCCTTCACCACATACCCCTTATCCTCCTGAGAAGTATCAGTACAGATATTGCTTGTCATGATGTGATCCAAACACAAACATCCTGTTCATTCTGAGAAAACATCTGTTGAGAGACATGGGTCTACTATGAGCTTGTATAAGAAGAAGTTAATCTTTTGTGAAACAGTACCACAACCACAGTGTACTCTGTTTAAATCTAGTAGAAGAGGGCCTAGTTCTTGTCTAAAACTTTCTACACTAAGCCTTTACTCTCTTCATGGATATCAGTAGGACCTTGGTATCTGTAATCCCATTCATATACCATTTTCTCTAAGAGGAGACACCTTTGTGCAGGGGTGACTTACTCATGAAACTCTTTTAAACACCCAACCTATAACCTCTACAGATTTATTATTAGAAAGGGAATGTTCTGATAGAAGTGAGGTATAGACAAATATTACAAACCTCTGGTTTTACGTCAAACATTCTTATCTCTTATCTCACTCTAATAAAATATAGTAGCACAGTGGCTAGTGTTTGTCTCAGACCTTTTACATACACAATTTATTCTGTTCAAAGATGTAGGAAAATATCTTGCTGTTTATAAAATCATATAACACAGAAGGCACTAACTCTCAAAGGTCTTCTACAGAAAGCAGCTGGTCTCTGTTGAACTGTTACTTAGAAAGACTACTGTTACAGAGTACTATGAGATAGGATCACTGTTTCATAAAACTTTATTTTTGTATTCTTTCTGTAGGGCTTCCAATCAATTGAAGATGCCAATAAAGCAGCAGAAGAAAAATCTACAGTACTACAAAGAAGTCTCTAAACATGAAACACAAGTAGAGAAAGGAAATTATAGTAAAAGAAAATTAAAAAAAAAGGAGAGTTCCATGCTTTAAAAACAAAATTATACCATGTAAACTTTCTTTTGCAAGTGTGAGTACTATGGAAGATGCCTCGCCATATGAAAAAAGTGTATTCTTTTTCAAAAAAAGATAATCCAAGAAAAGCAAGAACCCAATCAGACAGACTTAAAAAAGAAGAAATTTAACAAACTTTGCCCAAAATTCTTTCATGGTAGAGTAGTGTCTAATATTATGAGAAGCATGGAAACAGTAAAAAGCAGAAGAGCCTTGAAAAAGCAATAAAACGTTGTTGGGTGTTTAGTAGACAGGTCTTTCTATTAAAAAGTTATCTATTCTCATTTTGAGGATTAGATAAACTCACTGAGAATTCACTGTGAAAAAAATGTTGTCAAAAGGAGCAACTTAGTAAAAAAAGTAACTTTTTCACTGTTTTCCAGGGAGAGGAAAACACACTTCCAGTACTGAGTCATTTTTATTGAGGAGCTACTGACAAGAAAATGAGTTTGTGTTTGCAATTGACACAGATGGTCGTGTTTATGAAATCAATGAATGTACACCAATTGAAAAAGAAATGTTATTGCCTAGGAATGCTTAGGAATGTAGAAGAAGAAATAATTAGTGATGTTTTAAGTCAACATCTTTGACAACCAGATTTTGATTGGAAATGTGCAAGCAGATGCAACAAAGACAACAGTCTATTGGCAAACTTAAGCCTTTCTGAAACAAATATAGCAGAGGAACTGTGGAACAAAAAATGAAACTACTCCTAAACCTTTATCCTTGTTGAATAAGGAAACTAACAAACCTTCAAGGATATTCATTGACTTGCTTATCAGAACAGATTTATGATAGTACTTTCCTTCACATACCGAGGCTCTTTGTGCACCACACTAAAATGTGTGATCTTGTAGAAGATTGTATTTTGTCTAAAGTCCAGCTCTTCAGCTATCAAAATTAAATGACATGTTATTAAGAAGAAGTCATTCTCAAATCAGTTCTGTTATAAATGACATTCAGATGCAAGACTTTGGGCATGAAAAGCCAACTGAAGAGAATGAGATGGTTGTGGAGAACAACACTGAAATTTCTAATATTAGCACAGTGCTAGAGAATTTTAAAAACAAAATTGATGCATTTTCAAGAACAACTGCAGATATCCCAGACATGTTGTGTGTTTGTTGTAGATGAACTTACTACACATCACAAGTTAGAAAATTGATATTTATGAAAAAAAACAGAAGAGACTGATCTAGTATTGGGTTTAAACTTGCTCTTTATTTGATCACTGAAGATCGGTATGACTTGTGCATAAGTCACATTGGGGGTCATTACGACCTCGGCGGTCTTTTCGCAAGACCGCCGAGGTACCGTCGTGCTGAAGACCGCCAGTGGTGGCGGTCTTCCGCTCGGTGTATTATGACCGTTGGCAGCCCACCGTCCTTGTTCCGACGGAGAGCCGCCAACAGCCATACTGGCGGGAGGCGGGGAAGTGGAGGTTGCTCCACCTCCACCGCCACGCCAACAGAACACCGCCCGGCGAATCACGTCCTGTGCTTAACCGTGGCGGTGTTCTGTTGGTGGTGTGGTGTCGGCGGAGCTGCCCCCATGGCTCCCGTCCCCTCCCGGAGGATCGTCAGACCAGGTAAGTCGATCGTCTGTAAGCGGAGGGGGTCAGGGGGTGTTGTGTGTTGTGGGGGTGCATGGGGGTGTGCGTGTGTGTATGTAGAGGGGGTGTGTGAGTGCGTGTATGTCTGTGGGTATGTCTGTATGGATGTGTGCGTGTATGTTTGAATGTGGGTGTGCGTGTATGACTGTGTGTGTGGATGTAGGCATGTATGTCGGCGTGTGTGCGTGTAAGTATGTAAGTATGTAGGTGGTGCCTGCGTGCGTATCGTGTGGGTATGGGTGAAGTGATGTTGGGGGTCGGGGTGGGGAGGGAGGCCCTGCCACCTTTGGGGGGTGGCAGGGGTGGTGGGGGGGTAGGGGAGGGATTCAGGGTGAGGTTGGGGGGTGGGGGAGACCCCTATCAGTGCCAGGGAAGGAATTCCCTGGCACTGATAGTGCTTACCGCCATGGTTTGTCATGGCGGTTCAGACCGCTGGAAAACCGCGGCGGTAAGCCGGGTCAAAATACCGCCGGCAGTATAGTGACGGACGCCTGGCTGGAGACTGAGGTCTCCAGCCCGGCAGTCGTCTCCGCCCTGGCGGGCGGAACGGAGTAGCGGTGGATGACCATGGCGGTTACTACAAAAAAAAAGACCGCCAGACTGTTGGCGGTCTTACTGCCGCTTCTCCGCCTTCCGCCAGGGTCATAATGAACCCCATTGTCTGCAAATATTGTAATAACAAATTAGACGAACTGGAAGATAATAAAATGGTGGATAGAGGTGTTCATAATAAATTTGCAGTTTTTCCAATTCCTGCTGAACTTCAAAAACTGAACATGTTTAAGATTGTTCTTATACAAACAGTACATCCCTTCCAAGCCATTCTTAGAATGGAGACTAAATATGAGAAATTCCCTCTGAACTACTAACATGTCTGAAAGGTAAAGTTGTGCATTTGCCTTTGAATATGAAGGAGATATTGAAACTATAGAGAAGACGTGGTTCTAGTAAATTGAGTACCTACAAAAGAGAAAATAAATTGGCAGGAACTTGTGAGCATTGATAGGGTTAAAGGAGCCTGGCAATACCATAAATTGGAAAACATGCCTTACAAAGATATTAATGTAGAGGAACATTTTACCTGCCTTAAAACAGAACGTCCCACATCAGCTTCTTCTGCTCAGTTTGAAAAAGTTGAATTAAGTAAGGCAGAAGAAATATATGAACATTACAGCATTCACCCACTACATTCCAGAGATATGATGGGTGATGCTTTAGTGTTATACCAAATGAAGCAACCAAAAGGAGAAGCAGTAAAAATGTGGGAAAAGAGCCTAGAAGCACGGTGTTTTCCAATGTTGTTTCTTACAGGAGAAGGTGGTCATTATGATGAACATACCCTATGGATTCCTGCATCAGAAGATAGCACCAGTAGATTGTATTCTTAAGAGCCCCACATTAGACAAAATATGCCATACATTTTCCACTGTTTGAGAGTGATCTGTCAGTCCTATCTTAAGCTGTGGGTCATGTTATGAGAACAGGAACACGGTATAATAACATCACTGTGAGAGGTTTTGTAGAAAATTTACATGGTAAAGATGAGGTACTAGAAAGTAATTTAATGAATTTTATGGCTTGCCACGTGGTACCAGTGAATATTGGTTTTGTCGTCATGTTGAGCTAAAGTGTGTGTTACATAACCTAGGTGCTCCTACATGGTTTGTCACTTGAGCTGTTCAGAGAATGCTTGGGATCATCTTCATGACTTTCTCAGGAAGGATACTGCAAACATTCCAGGGACTGATTTCAAGTCTGCATGTGAATTGTGTTCCATTGATCCTGTAAATGTTTAAAGACATTTTAAGCACTGATTTTAAGCCATGCTTCATTTTCTCTGCAACAAAAAGAATCCACCACTAGGTGAGGTTGTGGACTTCTTCTACAGAAAAGAATACCAAGATAGAGGAGCACCACATATACATATGTTATTGTGGGTGAAAGATGCACCAGAGTTTAGTCAAGATACTGATGATTCAGTGTTGTCAGTCATTGCGCAATATGTAACTTGCGACATTGCTGAAGAATCTCAGAACAGAACTCTTAGATGACAAATCTTACGGTTCCAGTCCCATAAATGTGTCAAATATTGTCAACAGAGATATAGAGCAAAAGGTAAAAACTACACTAAATGTTGTTTTGGATTCCCTAGGCTTGTAATCTCAAAGGAAGAGTGAACAGGTTGATATCTGCAGCTAGACACATTGTTACTGGGAAATCACCTGAAATACCTTATCAAAGATTACAATTTAGTAATCCTGTCCATGTGGAATGCCAACATGGATATTCAGTTTTTAGCAGACAATTCTACTGCTGTAGCTCGAGACATCACCTCATATTTAACAAAGCCAGAAAAGACAACAATGAAGGAATTATGGGAAAAGATAGCAGCAGAGAAGTCTTTAAGTAAAAAGCTTTACAGTTTCTGTTTAAAGATGCTCTCACACAGGGAAATTGTACCTTATGAAGTATGTGACAAAATCGGTTCTTACACAGGAAGTCCACATCAATAATTTGGGCTAGTTTAGAGCTGGTGTTAGAAATTGGGATTCTGGGTGGAAGAGGTATGCACCCTGTCCAAGCAGGAACCACAATCCTAGTCAGGGTAAGTCAAAAATACACCCTAGGTTGATAAGTGCTCACCCTCTGGTAGCTTGTCACAGAGAAGTCAGGTTTAATTTAAGGGACAATGTGTGAAGTATTTGTTCAACACTTCAAACTGTAAAACAGTAAAGACATCACACAAAAACATTCCACACCTGATTATAAAAAGGAGCTTAACATCAAATAAAACAAGACCAAATTGGTAAAAACCCAATATGCAGAACATGAAATATGATTTTTTAAGGAATAAACTGTGAAATAGCGCTCAGAAACAAGAAGCGCCAATTTAGGAAATCTGGTTGCGCCACACCGAAGGAGCATGGGCCAGCTTCAGCGATCCATGGATGTTGGCTGAACAAATGTAAGTTAATCCTAGTAGTGCTGAGGATGCTGGGAGCAGACTCAAGCGGTGTGCTGGTATTCATCTCCGCAGTGAAGGCGATGCATCGATCCTTCCCACGCAGTACCAAAGATGTCTAAGTTTTCTTCAAGCAACAACAGTGATGCATCGGGTCCAAGATTTGGCAGTTCCAAAGACAATGCTCTGATGTTGATCCACGCTTGGAAGGCGATGCTTCAACTCAGATCCATACAACAGCGCTGATGCGCAGGTTCTGATTTATGCAACAGGCGCAATGCACCGGTTCTGATCCATGCATTGGTGCAATGCATTGGTTCTGACAGGAGCAGCACTTTATACCCACTTCCAAAGGCCCAGGACTGGATGGGCACCACTATCAGGGTCAGACTCACAGTTGGCAGAGTCCAGGTGCTGTCACAGGTTAGGTGAAAGTCCTTTGAGCCCCTGAGATTTCAGAAAACAGGAGGCAAGCCAACAAGCCCTTGGAGTCACTTTGGTTCTGGGTTGGAGATATGCAAGTCCAGTACTTCTTACTACCAGCCAAGGAGGGAAGCAGGTAGCAGGTCAATTCAGCAGAGCAGGAGTCCAACATAATGGCAGATCAGCAGAGTTATAGTCCTTGTAGCAACACAGTAGTCCTTCTTCCTGGCAGAGTATCCACAGGTCCAGAAGTGTACTGAGTTGTTGGTGTCTGAGGTCCAGTACTTATACCCAGTTTTCCATTGAATTGGGGGGATACCTTTCAAGAGCACAGAGTCCCTGCCCTCTCTGCTGTGGCTCCAGACTCACTACAGGGGGATGTGCAGCCCTTTGTGTGGGTACAGCAGACAGTCTAGTCATGTGTGTCAGCTCCTCCCTCACATTCTGTCGAGGATGGGCCATCAGTCACACCTAAACTCCCTTTGTTTGTGGCTATCTAGAGGGAACCCACAAAGCCCAGCTATCACACATCCCAGACGTGTATTGAGAGACAAGCAGAAGGCACCAACTGGTTAAAGTAACAAAATGCCAACTTCCTAAAAATGACATTTACAGGATTACAATTTAAAATCCGACTTCACCATAAATTGTAATTTTAAATTGTGATTCTAGAGGCACCAAACTTGTGGGACCCACCTCTTCTAAACTGGAAATTACACTTTCACAATGTGATAAGGTAATCCCAATAGGAGAGATAAGCCTTGCAGTAGTGAAAATGGATTTAACAGTTTTTCTCTACTAGGACAAGTTAAACCTAAAAATGAAGGTCCTATTTTTTAGCTACACTGCACCCTGCCCTTTGGCTGCCCAAAACCTACCTTAGGGGTGACATATGTATTAAAAAGGAAGGTTACAGCCTGAAAAGAGGGTTAACTTGGCAGGTCAACATGGAAGTTAAAAACTGCGCACACAGGCTCTGCAATGGCAGGCCAGAGATATTATTGAAGTACTACTGAAGTGAATGACACAATCAGTGCTGCAGGCCTACTATTAGCATTTAATTTAGAGGCCCTGGACACAGGTAGTGCAGTTTACTAGGGACTAATTAAATTAAATATGCCAAGTGTGGATAAGCCAATGTTACTGTTTTGGAAGCAGAGAACACATTCAGTTTAGCACTGGTTAGCAGTAGTAAATTGCCCAGAGTCCAAAAGCCAGCAAAAGCAAGCTCAGCAGAACAAGAGTTTTCAAAGGAAAACATAAGGGGAAACCACTCAATGGAGGCCAAGTCTAACACCTGGTATCAACATGAAAATGTGTATTGAGACCGTTTCCTGAAATTGAGTATCTTGCTTAGTTTGATTTAGAAAGCAGTGAGCTCCTTAAAACAAATATGATGGGCACTTATTACCCCATTTGAAGTGTCCATCCACAAAACTTCAGTTTGTGTGAAGTACTGTAGAACTATACATACTGAAATAACATAGATGAGAACATTAAGTAAGGAAGGTTTGTGGTGACTGGCTATAATGGATGTTTAGTTAGACATTCAAAACCAAGTCTCATTAATCATTGTAAATGGAGCTGTCAAACTGGTGAGAAAAAAATATTCTTTTACCTGGCTCTTTTGCAACTTTTTAAACCTAGGTGTTCAGAATTTGAACTGCTGGGCAACTGTGATCAAGATACTTTAAATGCAGTCAAAGATAGCATTCAATGTGAAGTGTTTCCCACATATCAGAAAATGTTAAATGATAAAACCCAAAAGGAGGGAAAAAATGCTATAGAAGGTGCAAAGGACAGTTCACAAGATAGCCAGAGCTCAGGGCCTAATAGTCAAGATCCTCGTGGCCAGCCTGTCATTGAAATGGAGACATCAATAGCTATAAGTGAAGTAAAAAATGCTATGGATCAAGTGAGGAGTGCAAGCGTTGATTTGGAAAGTTTAATCTCTCAAGTCAAGTCGTCGCACTCCAGCAAGGATCACGGAGTCGGGTGCAGGTGGCGTCACGGAATTCGGCCGCGGCACAGGTCTGGAGTTGTCCGAAGTTGGTTTTCTTGGGTTTTCACCATCTTCTCCTTTCAAGGGCCCAGGGACTAGATAGGGCACCACTTGTCAGGGCAGGAGTCTCAGCAGAGAGTACAGGTGCTAGTAGGGGAAGTTTTTAATGGCCCTGAGATTTCCGAACAGGGAGCAAGCTCAGTCCAAGCCCTTGGAGATTCTTTTCAAGCAGGAATATACCACAAAGTCCAGTCTTCGTCCCCTTTCACAGGCAGACGCAGCAACTGTAGGATAGCCCAACAAAGCACAGTCACAGGCAGGGGCAGCACTTCTCAGCTCTTCAGCTCTTCTCCTTGGCAGAGGTTCCTCTTGATTCCAGAAATTATCTAATTTTCAGGGGTTTGGGGGGCTCTTCTCATACCCCTTTCTGCCTTTGAAGTAGGCCTACGTCAAAGGAAAGTCTCTCTTGTTTGTAGGATTGTGCCTTGCCCACATCACGCCCCAGACACACACCAGGGTGTTGCAGACTGCATTGTGTGAGGGCAGGCGCAGCCCTTTCAGGTGTATGTGACTACTCCTCCCCTCCCTCCTAGCACAGATGGTTCATCAGGATATGCAGGCTATACCGCAGCTCCCTTTGTGTCACTGTCTAGAGAAAGGTGTAAACATCCCAACTGTCAAACTGACCCAGATAGGGAATCCACAAACAGGCAGAGTCACTGAATGGTTTAAGCAAGAAAATTCCTGCTTTCTAAAAGTGTCATTTTCAAACACACAATCTAAAAACCAACTTCACTAAAAGATGTATTTTTCAATTGTGAGTTCAGAGACCATAAACTCAAACCTTCTATCTGCTCCCTAGGGGAATCTGCACTTTAGTAATAGTTAAAGGCAGCCCCCATGTTAACGTATGAGAGAGATAGGCCTTGCAACAGTGAAAACAGAATTTGGCAATATTTCACTGTTAGGACAGGCAAACCACATAAGTACATGTCCCACCTTTTACATACACTGCACCCTGCACATGGGGATACCTAGGGCTTACCTTAGGGGCGCCTTACATGTAAAAAAAAAAAAAAAGGAAGGTTTAGCTCTGGCAATTGGACACACTTGACAACTCGAATAGGCAGTTTATAACTGCACTCACAGACACAGCAGTGGCAGGTCTGAGCCATGTTCACAGGGCTACTACTGTGGGTGGCACAACCAGTGCTGCAGGCCCACGAGTAGCATTTGATTTGCAGGCCCTGGGCACCTCTAGTGAACTGAACTAGGGACTTAATAGTAAATCAAATATGCCAATCATGGAAAGCCAATTACAGAGACATTTCACATAGGATCACTTGCACTTTGGCAAGAAGTGGTAAAGTGCCCAGAGTGACAAAAACAACAAAAACAGAGTCCAGCATACATCAACAACCTAGGAGACCATGCAAAGGATGCCAAGTCTAACAATGTTCTTTTTGGTGGTAAGCTCTTCGTAGTTTTGGTAACCATCTACAGTTGACTCCTGACTACTGTCAACCAGTTATTTTAAAACGTGTTCATGAAGAAACTAAAATGTCATTAGGGAGTATTGGCAATATTAACATATGTTTACATTTTCAATAAAGTGAGTTGACAGAAAATATGAGACAGGCAGCAGATGTAGAGTATGGGAACATATTGAAAGACATGAGAATATGAATAATTAGCAAACAATTTAAGAAAGTTGTTGCTTGTCGCATGATTAGATCTCTATTCCCATACAAGTAATCACCAGCGTCTATAAGGCAACATCTTATGAAAACACAGAAACAAATTGTGTGCCTAATGCCAACTCTGGATGAATGTGCACAATATAACTTAGAAATGCTTCATTTGGAAAAACAGGAGATAGTGATTCTTATTAGTAAAGATAAAATGGAACATCAAGGTTTAAACTTACCACTATGTCAACCAGTGATAAGAAAAATGCTGGAATCATTAGAGAAAACAGTTTCACACACAGCCTGTTTTGAAAAGACTTTAGACCTCTGTAAAAATTGCAGAATAATTTTGTGGTAAAATCTGAACCTTGACAAGGGATTAGTGAAATGGGGAATGTAATAGACTTCATTACATATCCCAACAGGGCAGACTATTAATATGTTTTGATTAAATTTGATCACATTGAGGAAGGAAAATAAATTGAAAGGTGCACTGGCAAATTATTCCTGGTAAAGGATCTGTACATAAAAAGACAACAGTTTCCCTTGTGTTTGGCCTATGCTGCCACCATTCTCAAGTCTCAAGGATTAAGGCCCTGAATACGAGTTTGGTAGACGGGAACACCCATCCGTCAAAACTCCCGACACAGTGGCCACCACTGTAGTGGTGACCTCCCCGTTGGCCCTCATCATGACATTCTCGCTGAGCTGACAGGCAAAAACCAAGGTTTCCGCCAGTCAGCCCAAAGGGAAAGTGGTGGCAACATTGTCGCCGGCTTGTATTCGAGGTGGCAGCAATGTGCTGCTCGCAGGGGGCACAAGCACCCTCGTAATGCGCACTGTCTGCACAGGCATGGGCAGTGCAGGGGCCCTCCTGTGGCCCCCTGCACCTGTTCTCTGCCAGCTGGTGGGGAACCAGGTTGCAATCAGCAGGGTGGCGTTGCATGCAGCACCGCCCTGCTGATTCCAAACTGCACCTGCCGTCAGCCCGTTGGGATCACTGATCCCAGCTGAGATGGGGGTACCCTGTCGGTCAGACCACCAGGGTCGTAATTTGGCAGTTGGACCAACAAAACAGTGGTGCTCCAGACCACCACTGCAAGACTGGTTCTAGTGACTGCCAAACTTGTAATTAGGCCCTAAGTTTGGATTGAGCAATGATACATATAGGTCACACAGTCTTATGCTTTATCACATGTGAGGACATTGTCAGGGTTGTATACCTTTTTGATTTTGATCAGAGCAAAGTCAATGCTGACTCATCATTTGTGAAATAATTCATTTGTTTTGAGGGCTCTATGCTCCTCATCTCAGTTTAGATACCATTGATGACAAGCATTCAAGTTATAGAAAGCAAAAATGTTCTGACATTGTACAGCAAAGAATCTACAAAAGCTAAAAACTAATGAAGTCAGTAATGTGATAGGTTTCCCATTTTCTAGCACTTCTGGACTTTCATGTTACTCTAATGTAGTACTTAATGTTCTGTTCCACCTATAGTGGTTGAAAACATTGTAGAAAACAAAGAGAAACCTTTGTGCCAAGCTTTGACAACTCTGTTCAGCTTAGTACACACTTAAAAATACACATGTAATTCAACTGCATGTTGAACATGAAATAGTTGACCACTGTAGTGGTGGAACACACTTCACTTTGAATGTTCAGCAAGATGCATAGGAGTTTTTAATGATAGTGCTAGACTTGTTTAAAAATGAGGGATTTGCAATTCATGATTTCTTTAAAACAACCTACTGAATGACCCATGAATGTGTCAATTGTCACTATTCAGCCAGAACAGACATTCCAACGGAGCGATTTGTATACCTCACAGTACCAGATTGCAAGTCAGTATCTTTTGAAAAATGTTTTGTGAAAGCTGTATAGAACAACTTCTGGCCAGACTGCACATCAGAACTAATGACTACATTAGCTGTAAGACACAGTTCAAAATATCTCTTTCTCTTGCTACAAAGATGTAAAGCTAATGGTAGCAAAATCAACACTGATAGTGTCCGGTAGGTTCTCATTATCCTAATGAGACTACTGGATTCAGGCGGCCGAATCACTTGTATTGCGGGGGAATGAGTCTGATCCCACACCAGGTGACACCTGTCGGCCTAATCCGGGTTTTGTTCCGGCTAACTAGCAGTGCCTCATCTCCACCCAAGAGCAGGGATGATTGGGCAACCGAGCGTATGACACAAATGACTCCTCAGGGAAATCGTAGTCACTCAGATCTCATCTGTTTCTCTCAGTTACATTAGTCTCACATATGCAAGGACAGTCAGAGGCAGAGTATTGTTCAATAAGGAATCATTGAAGCAACTGCATCTTAGATAATAAAGCATGTATGGCAATAACTAGACGATGAAGCATGACAGGATTAAAATTGTGACAAGGAGAGTAAAACACAAAATAACGCTACCATGTTGTCACTAAGGTTTTCAAAAAAAGTTCCTACCTTGCCTATGATGGAGCACAGCATGTTAAGCTCTAATTCTGCCCTTCAGGTCCCCCTGGGAAGACCTCATCCCTCATACCAGAGTAAGAGGGCTGTTATGTACATAACCAGCTGCAGTGAAGCACTCAGCAATCGGCATACAGTCGTGGTCGTCTTGCTGGAATCTCCCTCTAACGTTCATGGGTCAAAGTAGTGTTTTTATAATAAAACAGCTGATGTCCCAAGAAAGGATCCCCACGGAAGAGTGTGTATGTTTCTGTGAACATTAGAGACAAAGCGTACCACTTTTGCTGGCAACCTATCTTACTGCAGCCTTGAGAAAAGCACAGAGTGAAATAAATTAATTTTTTAAGAATGCAGTGCTGACCTAGGCAAAGAACAGCTAGATAGAGAATTAAAACAAGACCACAAATGTGGCTATTGTTAAAATAATAAAAACAAAGCTGAATAAAATATATCTAGGTTAAAGTGCACAGCGGCAGGCATAGTATGCTAAAATAATGTGTATAAAGCTATAGCTAAAATGGCTACATAACACCCTCCCCTTGCCAGTTCAGAGGTGGTTGAAAGCATAATTATGTATAAATGCTACTAAAATTCAACCTAAGGCATATATATGAGAATGTCAATAATGACAAGTTAAAAGACACTTGAGCATGTGTTAAAAGGACAATTTAAAATGTTAATAGTAGCATTAAGAAAAAGCCGAATTTCAAAAGTCAGACTCATTTTGAAAGTTGCCAATTAAATCCAGGATAATTGAAGACAGGAAATCTTCCACTGCGGCAGGTGGTAAATTAGGAAGTTCATCCCCAAGGAAAACCAAGGACCATTCGTGTTCCAAAGCCTGAGCTCCAGCCAATGCAAAAAGAAGAAGTGATGGACAGAATGCTGAACAATGTCAAACATTCACCCCCAGTACAGAGATCTGGGCCTAAATCCATCGTTTTTTTGTTACCCATGCCATTCCAGTTTGGACCCAGCCATACACAAATCAGTCTTGACCCTGTTCCCCATGGGAACAGCCCAGCCTGAACTGCCAAGCCAGGTCCTCCCTGGACTGGAAACAAGCATTCTAGGACCAGTTTCAGGGTATCACCCTTCATCAGCCAGGCTAGCTTAATTCCAGTGGCATGGGGGAGCACGTGACCCATGTCTGGGCATACCCTTCTTACTTGGGGCAGCAAATGCAAAAAGAAGAAGTGATGGACAGAATGCTGAACAATGTCAAACATTTACCCCCAGTACAGAGATCTGGGCCTAAATCCATCGTTATTTTGCTACCCATGCCGTTCTAGTTTGGACCCAGCCATATGCAAATCAGTCTTGACCCTGCTCCCCATGGGAACAGTCCAGCCCGAACTGCCAAGACAGGTCCTCCCTGGACTGGAAACAAGCATCCTAGGACCGGTTTCAGGGTATCACCCTTCATCAGCCAGGCTAGCTTGATTCCAGTGGCATGGGGAGCCAAGGCAGCAGCATTCCGTGGTGTGTCCAATAATGTGTTTAGAGCTGCATAATCCACAAAGGGCAACTCATAAACAGCTTCCCGTAGCAAACACACCCACAACGCGCATGTCGGGTAATGAGCCCTCTGCGAGAACATCAACAGATCAGCGTCCAATGAAAGCAAGCGCTGCATAGAAAGACAAACTTTCAGTGCATATTCAAACGAGCATCAGAGGCACCATAACACGGGCTGCACACAATCAAAAACCGGTCTGAATGACAAAGACCAGTCACAGTCCAATTACTCCAGTAGTGATGCTCCAGAGTACTGCATCATGCGTTCATGACACAGCTGTACTGGTGGAAGCGCTTTCAGTCGTCCTTTTTTGCAATGGGACAGCCATTGTGCAGAAAAAGTAGCAATAACAAGATGCCTACTATTATAGCCAAAGTTATTAGAAATTCCCCAAAAATACTGGAGAATATTAAGTGGATGGCTGAAGGTATTAAGCCAAATATAGAAGAGAAGGTGTGAACGAAACCAGAACCAACATCCTTAAAGACATTTGCAATTCCAGTAGTACTGGAAGCATGAAATATTCGTCCCATGATTTCACCAAAGTGGCTTGGAAAGTTAGTACTTAAAAGGGACTTTATCTCTGCTGATGACCTCGCAAAGTGAGGCGCATAGGTCTCGCGTGCAGATGTGAGTGCCACATGTGTTTGAAACAATAAAGCCTTGAGTCTGCTCAACCTGTCAAAATTCACATTTGAAGTAGCGGTATGGGGCCAAATCTCAGCTACTTCCCTCTGTCGTGTAGGAGGAAAAAGTACGTTCCCGCAGTATGTAACAATCTTAGAGACCGAAACGACATAAACTATTCTGGCTCACATCCACAACAGCTCTTACTATTGAGGAGGACATAGCTGCCATTCGAGAGCACCTGGAACGCAGGTCTAATCAAGGGGACTGGGACTCCCTTCAGATAACAAGCCAAGTTCGCTGTCAAAGACTTACACGCCCCGTGCAAGGAGAGCTGTTTACAAACCATCGAACGGCTGACAGAAGTCTTGAATTCACTACAGCTAAGAAAGACCTCTTTCATGCCACCAAGACATTTGTATGACAAGGGTAGCTCCCACACCTCATAAATGTAACTATCTCCTAGCCTTTCATATCTGACCAATGGAATGTGTTTTAAGCAAGACGTGAATTGAAGTGTTGAAATAGGCAGATTAATGACCCCGTGTATCAACCACTCAGCAGATGGTATTTCAGCCACAGTAAAAGACAACTTTTCTAACTTCGCAATGTTTAACGTGACATAAGTTGCTTTTTTTCACCATTAGTTGTTGTTGTCACGTTAAATTAAATGTGGAAAATATGTCCCTTGCACTAACGTGTTGCCAGAGAACACGACCTGCCTTCAGTGTTTGTAGTGTCCAACCTAACTGCATAATGGACCTTAGCTGATTCTGTCCATGGTGTAAAGAGGACATGTCACTTTGTATTATGTCTATTGCAGAAGAAACAATGGTGTTTAAGGTGTATATTCGGTCAGACAGGGTATTAATCCCATGGTCTACAACAGCTAATGCCTTCTGTAGGTTTTCCTGATCTATTTGCCTCAACCGGGCAGAAGCTTCTTGTTGAGAAAGCTCCAAATTTCATTATACACTGCATATAAGAAGTGCTTTCTGCACTGCTTTGCTTTCTGGGGCCTAACAGGAAATCCTGTTATTAGAGAGGAGACTGAGGTGTTCTCTAACAGCATCTAGTGAGGACCTCTTCAACCATTGCTGGCATAGTTTCCCTACACTGTATGTTGTTACTATACCCGCATGTTCAGATGACACATTGCGAGGGTCAGGCCTACTTGTTCTAAACCCCCCACCCCAGAGTTTACAAAACATTTATCACACCCATTGGTATCTACTGGCCACAATAACCACCCACCAGGACATGAAAGTGAAGCATTAAATGTGCCATTTTGGACCCATTCATCAAGCTGATCTTCAGTCGCATTCATAAACTTTTGCCTGTTGTAAAATTTTGCAGGGGCAGGAATACTGGGTGCATTAAAATCCTTAATTTTTGCTAAGCCTAAACAGCTTGCCTGTTGTACAGTTTAATTTAAAAATATCATTTGAACAGGTATCAAGCATGCTCTAAATAAAGCTTCCTTTCCCCTTATTTGCCAATTTGTTGTTCCCCACACACTTTTTAAGTCAATCGACTTCAACGAGTATTCATAGCCTTCTTAAGCCAACCGGGAACAAAGGAATCCGAATAAATGAATTTTGTATCTGTCAATAATATATGTACATTTTCCATTAATGGCAATTTGAAATAGTATGACTCAGCATTTTTAACATTATGCCCAGAAAAATTTGAAAATGTTTCAGAATATGTTTCAGAACTCCCTTGTCGTGCAGTCGGACAATGTTCCCATTGTGAATAATTAAAAATAGTCTTTGGGGCACTTGCTTTGTGAATTAAATGGCGTTCATAATAATTATAGCAAAACAGGTCACCATTAATTCTCTTTGGATTGATAAACATCCTCACTTTCAAATACAGTAAAATACTACAATTCAGTAATCATAGAATCAACTGTTTTCACATTCCAGTCATCAGAAACTCCAGGTATTATTACATAATTTATAGAAAGTTTAAACACGTATGGTATTTGAATGACCTCCGTCTGGCCATATATATCAAATGTGACTTTATCCCAAACAATCCCCTCAGGAATTGGTATGGCGGAAATTTTCACGAAGGACAACTCTCTGCGGACCTTGTGTGAAGAAAAATGGGAGTTTTAGGACCTCATCCACCAGTTCAACTGCTGATCTTTCAGGAAGATAATGACCATTTATTAATAGAAAGAAAGTAATAACAAAGCCAATCTAAAGGAGGAAAGCTAATATAGTCAAGGAAAACCACAGATAGTTCCATGGGAAAATAAAGTAATTTGTTTTAAGCCAGTTTATCAGCTAATGTGTTTTTGGCACGCAATTTGGGTGTAGAAGAGGCAAATGAGTCCAAAATGGTGTCATTGATGTCGCCAAGTATCCAGAAGCAGTTCGTGCAAAAACTGGAGGCGTATTTGAAGGAGGAGAACTGGTAGGGGTCTCCTGCAGTGGTTCACTGTAAATGATGCCATCCGTTTGTGTAGAAGTCGAATCAAATCGATCAACAATTTCTGTGTTACTTGTTGTAATAGATGTTAGTGGAACTAATGCAAGATCATTTTCCACCGTCCCCAAGCTCGGAGAGGTGTCAGTGTTGCTGCTTAAGACTCGTAGAGGGACATCTTGACTGGTAGTGAGAGAGATTCGGGTACCACTGGTTGTTCCTCTTGGTCTGCTGTGCAGGATTGTCCACATGGTGTAACTTGACATTGTCGATGGAGAAAAAGCGGTTTTCTTTAGAACCAGGCAGCAGTGATACAATGACAGTTCTGCTACAGTGTATTCCCAGGACTGGGACGGGGCACGATAGGAAGAACCAAACTCCTTTTTCTCAGCAACGTTTTCAAGTACTAGATCCACAACCTTTGGAATCCAGCCGGTAGGTGTTATTGGTACATCCTTAATTCCTACGGAAGCAGCACTGGCAGAACCGTTGTCATCACAGAACTGTTGTAATTCCTGTAAGACAGTGACACGTTCATATATGTCAAAGGGTGTTTCTGCCACTTCCACGCCAGGACCAACAAAATCTGGAACATCCGTTTGAGGTTGAAACAGGCACTCGTATGAAGTACGACCCCCCCAGGACCTTCTAGGAAGATTATTAGGTGGTCTCTGGACTCCAAACAGGTGATTAAGCCAACTACGACCCGTACCTTATACTCTGGCTGTTGAGGATTGCTTTACATCTCGGTTTCGTCACTCCACTACACTATTTCCCTCGGGACGAAATGGAGACGAAAAATGGAGTTGGACCCCTAATGAAGCCATAGCGTCCCTGAATGCCCTTGAGGCAAAAGCAGGGCCCTGGTCTGAGTGGAAAGCTGCAACTGCATATGTGCCGATAAAGACTTGCAAATCTTTAATAACAGTCTGAGCGTTAGCCGAGCTTTGTGGCCACACCCATAGAAATCTGGAGTAGGAGTCAGCAGGGACTAAGGTGTATTTGTATGCACTGTCCGGTGTTAGAGGACCACAATGGTCCAAGTATACACATTGTTATGGTTTGTTAGAAATTAGGAGTGGTGTCTGCCGTGGGCGTTTGATGGTGGACCCCTTAATTTGTTGGCAGATGTCACAACAAAGTGCATACTGCTTGGTCTGTTTGTAAAGACCTGGGCACCAATAATGTGCTTGCAATAATGATATTGTAACCGCCACAGCAGATTGGGCAGAGGAAACCCCCCTTTTCTGCTTTGATCAACTCTGGTCTTAGGTCTTTATTGGGAATCACTCGAATTCCCATGCCTGGCATTTTTACTTCTGCGTCAAGAAATCCCCTCATGCGGTAGGAGCATTTAGCAGGAAAGGCCTATGGTAAGGGCGTGCCTTCAGCTGTGGCTTTCACAGCAGTCCATATGTCATCATCCGGTTTCGTCCTAGAATGAGTTACTGCAGCAACAGAAGCTGTAGCTACTGCTGAGTTGGCTGCTTCATCAGCCAGCGTATTCAAGGCAACATGTATTCCAACACCCTGGAATCCAAGTGTATTTACAACATGGACATTTGGTAGCGTTTCCTTAAGATCTGCTACTTTCCCCCACAGAAGAATGTGTTTGATGGTGTTTCTTTTGGAATTTCTGAACCCATTCTGGTGCCAGTAATGGAGATATTCATTGAAGGACTGGACACAATAGTACGAATCACAGACAATCAGCATTCACTGAGCGGGATCTGTATGTTCTAGTGCATTCACCAGAGCCTGTAGCTCTGCTAGTTGTGTAGTGCAATCCCCTAAGGTTTGCGTGAAGGTATGTTGTCGATAAAACTTATTATCCTCCAAGTAGCCACTTACGACTGCGCAAGCAGAGGAGTATTGATGCTTTGTGCCTATTGCAGGTTGTGCTGAGCCATCGGTGTACATGACCCTTTAATATTGAACAATGGGCAATATATTTGCCAGAACTGGGTATTCTAGTTTATATTGCAAAAATTCCTGAGTTTGTAATTTTGGGTCAAAAATATAATCAACATTAGTGGCTGTCAGAAACGTTGCTCATTAGATCCAACATGGATGTAATGCTATAGCGTTTGGAACTCTGGCTTTGGTAACAGCCTCAGGAGCTGGGATTGGAAATACAACAATAATGCGTTTCCCCTGGGCTACTGGTCTTTCTTTAACAACAGCCATCTGAACAGCAGTGAGAATTTTCTCAGTGGGAACAAAATGTTCTGCTGTTGAATATAGGTGTGATTTGGATGTAATCGAGCCTGTCTCACCTTCATTGAATGTTACATAGGGGAAACCAATGGCAACAGCAATTACTCTGATGACCAAATGTTTTTTATTGTCCCTTCTGTGTAAATGTTGTGCTGCAAGCTTGTCTGTTTGCAAAGCTCTGAGAATGCATGTGTGTTCGACTGTCCAAAATTTACTGGAAAATTCAAGGCGTATTAAGTTTTATGCGTGATGCGTAATCTGGAATGTAAATTCTGCCAGAATTTAGGAAACCAAATAGGGACTGGAGCTTTTAATGGTATTTGGAGGTTGTAAATGTGCACATTTTTCCAAGAATTGTGGCACTAGGCTCTTACCTTGACTTGATAGCTCGTCTTCCAGAAACAGGATGCTGAGGAAGGCTACTTTTATTTTTTTTAAGTTAAATTCATAACCGAATTCGGCAAATCCCACAACAATGCAGGCTACCCGTCTTAGATGTTGAAGCAATTCATCATCTGTGAGGTAGATATAATCTACATAGGACACTGCTTCAGGGTCTATGTCGAATTTTTCTGGGAGCCTAGTGCGCTGAAACTTGTTAGGTCTCTACTCTCTGGCGCTATATTTTGCCAGTATTGTTTTGTATTTTTTGCGCACTATGTTGTTCATAAGTGCTATGCTGTGAGAATTTTGTATAGCATATGTGCGTGTGTGACTGTTTAAGTGTCTGTAATCTAAGACTATTCTGTGCAAATGGTCCGGTTTAGCTACAGGGAATAAAGGATTATTTGGAGGTGAGACACAGGGTTTGATTACGCTCTGGTACTACAGTTGTGTGAGGATTTCCCTCAGGGGTGCTTTAGCATCATGTTTTATTGGGTATTGGGGTTGAGGTTCGGGTTGATTTTTAATTAGAATTACATGATAGGGAGAATCTTTATCCCACCCTATGTGGTTGCGATATAACGCGGGTGCCTGCGCCAATGCCCAATCAATGGCATAGGATTCTGCAAGCTCATCTGGAACAAGGGGTGAGAAAGAAGGCTTGATAACCTCTTCCCCATATGGGATAGTACAGACAAATTCAGGTGGCCAATCCCTTTCGGTCAGTAGAATATCATAAATGTTTACTACATGGTTCCAAAAGATTGCGTCGATTATGCGTTTAATGTCTCCTTCTAACTGAAACGTTGCTTTGTACACCCTATCAGGCGTGGAGACATGTATGTCCGTAGTTTCAAATTGTAAGAAGTCATCAGTTGCTTTCACCTACAGATGCCCATGAGGATTCTGGTGAACTATTGGGACCTCTGCTGCGCTGTCTAGCAGAGGTAGTGTCACTTCTTGTTCTTCAATAGAGACCTCTTCTTGAGTGGCATGATGAATCGCAACTGCTGCCACTTTCTTTCTTTTTAAATTGGGGCTTTTGTTGGGGAAGTTTCTCTTCTTTTTTAACAGAAACTTCTGTAGAGCGTTCTGATTCCTGTCTCGGTTTCACATACTCAGTTTTTTGCTCTGACCGCCAATATCACTCACTGCGTTTTTCCGGTGAGATCTGAAAGGAACGAGATTGGGGTTTATCAGTATATTAATATCTTTTTCATGCTTTTATATTATCTCTATTTCTAAGATTATATCTATTCTGTGGGGCCCCCGTATGCGGGAGATTCTCCCCTTTCTTTTTTAAGTGTTTGTTGTTTTTTATCCCAGTATTTTTTAGAACCCTATGGAGCTTGCTTGGTCGAATCTTTATTAGATTTACCCTGAAACTGTGGGTTTGTGGGTCTGGCCCCCAGACTATCTCGACCAATACTAGACTAGGTCTCTGCGATACTCTTTAGCAGCTCACGTTCTTGAACCTGTGAAGGAACGTCCTGGAGCCACATGCGCACAGCTAGTGCAACTGCTTCCCTTTTAAGGTTACTTTATATAATTGAAGATACCGTGGCAAAGTTGCCCATAAGTTGCATCCCCAGGTCCAGGGCCGGGGCAGCCCGGTATTCATCTTGAATTAGTTTTAACACTTCCGGTAGATTTGCAAGTTTCGGTATACTGTGCGCGGTAGTGTAGAAATACCGTGCCCCAAGTATTGCAGTTGTCTACTGTGGTAACCATCCCAAATGGCAAGCACATAGTTAATATTCTGTGCTTATCCTGAGGTCCCGTATGGGGAAATACTGCTTCCAATGCATTTATTTTTTGAGCTAACCAAAACAGAATCTTTTCTTGTTTGGTGGGTACTTTACTCGTAATCGAATGTACTGGTGCAGGATTAATGCCTGGCCTTACTGCATGTGGTTGGGCCGGGACACCATGTGCTGGGTTTGTACTTAATGTTTGCATTACAAACTGTACTAATCATCTATATAATTCCGTAAGCTCAGCATATTAGAAATGGACTTCAGCTACCGTCAAGGTTGCTGCATCAGGGTGCGGTGTATATGTAGCCAATAAAGGCCAGGTAGGACCATCACTACTTAGAGAACCTAACTTAACGTGTAGAATTGTATGTGGCAGGGCGCCATCAAACCAATTATTATGTTCTTGATAAGACAGAGGTATTTATACATATGCATATGCTCTATATTGTGCAGGTGTGTTTGCAGGTGTCAAGTGGTGAAATGTATTCATGTTCCTATCAGCTGCTGGAAATGTGACCCAAGAATAGAAAATGTCTTTTCTATAGGCTGGATGAGCCTCAACAACAAATGTAACTGGACCCCCCTGGACGGTTAGGCCATGTGCCAGTAAATGTGTGGTGAGGGGTGGTCGCATATTAACTGCAATTGCTACCCGTTGCAGGTTCGCCACAATGAATGGTAAGTTTTGTTAAGAGATAAACACACTAAATGGGGATTATCCTTTTATGGTTCACGCTTGAACAACCTACAGCGTTAGTTAGGTACTCCCTAATTAGCTTAGGAGGAAGATCCCCACTGCCACAGACGTCTCCGTATATTGTACTGATGTGTCGTTGCAAGTGAGACAGAGATACTCAGGAGGACCCGAAAATTAGTACCTGACCAAACATTGGTGGCGCCATGTCATGTAGGTTCTCATTATCCTAATGAGACTACTGGATTTGGGTTGCAGAATCACTTGTATTGCGGGGGACTGAGTCTGATCCCACACCAGGTGACATCTGTCAGCCTAATCCGGGTTTTGTTCCGGTTAACTAGCAGTGCCTCATCTCCACCCAAGAGCAGGGATGATTGGGCAACCGAGCACATGACACTAATGACTACTCAGGGAAATCGTGTTCACTCAGATCTCATCCGTTTCTCTCAGTTACATTAGTCTCACATATGGAAGGACAATCAGCGGCAAAGTATAGTTCAATAAGGTTTTATTGAAGCAACTGCATCTTAGATAATGAAGCATGTGTGACAATAACTAGGACAATGAAGCATGACAGGATTAAAATTGTGACAAGAAGAGTAAAACACAAAACTAATGCTACCATGTTGTCACTATGGTTTTCAAGAATAGTTCCTACCTAGACTATGTTGGAGCACAGGATGGTAAGTTCTAATTCTGCCTTTTAGGTTCTCCTGGGAAGACATCATCCCTCATACCTGAGCAAGAGACTTGTAGTCTACAGAAGCAGCTGCAACAAAGCACTCAGCAATCAGCATACAGTTGTGGTCATCTGGCCAGAATCTCCCTCTAACGTACATGGGTCAAAGTAGTGTTTTTATAATAAAACAGCTGATGTTCAAAGAAAGGATTCCTACGTAAGAGTGTGTATGTTTATGTGAACTTTATAGACAAAGCGTACCACTTTTAACGGCAACCTATCTTACTGCAGCCTCGAGAAAAGCACAGAGTGAAAGAAATGTCTTATATAAGAACGCAATGCTGACCTAGGCGAAGAACAGCTAGACGGAGAAATAAAACAAGACCGCAAATGTGGCTATTGTTAAAATAATGAAAACAAAGCTGAATAAAATATATCTAGGTTAAAGTGTACAGCGGCAGGCCTAGTATGCTAAAATAACATGTATAAAGCTATAGCTAAAATGGCTATACATCAATATCACCAAGTTTAAAGCTGGTAAGACACCAATTCATAAGAAAACATACACTGAAGTTGCAATTCATTTTCATCAATAAACTCTGGTCACTACACATTCTACCTTAAAAATTCATCTGGCTGGACTGAATGTGATTATGCTTCGCTTACAGTTAAGTACAAGTTACCCTGGAAACTTCTAAAATCCTATGTTTTATTTCTGCAACCAAAATTGTAGCGAAAAACATATTTCCAAACTTCTATGTCAATAAAAAAATCATTGAAGTGCCTATTCAGTGTTGTTATGTGGGCAATCAAGGATAAGGGTAATTTAATGACTGAACCTTTTCTAATATTATTAAATGGACTTACAAAAATGACTATACATGTGTGCTATGTACCAATGTTAGTCTCATGCACATTACATGCGCTTTTTTCATAAATCTAATTGATTTATTTTTCTCCACAATTATATAATAGATTGCATTTAATAAAACTAAACACACTGTTAGTGTTCTGGTGTATATAAATTATATATATATATTACATCAGGTTTCATTCATTGTAAATGCAAACTCCATTAGAAAAAGTACTGTCTCGCAAGAGGTTCGTACCAGCAAATCATGAAGTACTGCCTCCTCACACTGCATACGAGGGATTGTCTGTCTGGCTCTTGCGTGCTCATCATAAAATCTCGTAAGAGGCTCGTAGGAGCTACTGATTATTATTCGCTTTTCTGGCTCTTACAAGAGTCTTGCAAGAGGTTTAAAGAAGGAAGGAAAGAGCAACATGTTACAAACAACATAGATAATGAAATCACAGGGTAGCTCTAAAATAGCCATTTTTGCTAACATTTTCCAACAATTTTAAATGTTGTTTTTGTATTTTCTGACATTTTTAAAATTTTTATATATTTAAAAAAAAATGTATTTTATAATAGGGTAGAACTAAAACATACAACCTGGGGTCAAAAAACAAAAAACATATCCTTAAAAACAATAAAGAATATGATCTATGTAAAATAACTGCTAAAAAAACAAAACTACTGCCTAGAGGGGCATTTTGAACTTGGAAAAGCTTGTCCTCTGCAGCCCTTTTTGTCACTGATGAAAAAATGACCTACTTACATAAGCAGCAAAAAATTGATTTATTGAGATAAGCAGGGTTGTTGCCTGCTTCAGCACTCAGTACCTGCGCAGACACAGTATCTCCAGGTCCAAATGATGTGGAAGCCCCTGAAGAGATATCTAGCTCCATAGCATAAGCTAACTTTGCCTGAGCAAGCCTTTGTTGATGCATAGATCTAAAGTGCCTCCAAATGCCTGTGGCACTCATACTGTACTGCTTGCTTTTAGTCCCTGGCTGACCTCCTTCTTGCAAAGTTTGCAGATTACATACTTTGCAAAAAACGTTTTGCCACCCGGTCTCATGTCAAAAAACTGCCACACCGAGGATTCCTTGGCAGGCTGAGGTGGTGCAACTGCACCTGGCAGCTCATCAAAATCTGATAAATACATTTTTGTACTAGAAAACAAACAAGTAAAGACACCAAGCTAAAAAGGTCTAACGACAACAAAATCCAATAGGGAGGTAAAGCAAGGAGGATGGAATCTTTTTTGTGTTAATAAAGACATCCATGTGAACCAATCACATTCCTTCGTTGAGATGTGTTTCCAATCCTGAAACACTTGTGTGTGTTTTTCAAGCATCTCGTGAGACCATAAAAAAATACTTTACATCTCGAATGGAACTATACATAATCCATTTTTCTAAGTTAATCAACACCTCTAACATCTTCATTTGCTCAGAGTTACAAAAAACACTGTTATTACCTTGATTTCAAATGTATGATCCCATGAGTTGATTGCGAGAACTCAACAGGAATTACAGCCCCCTCGTAGTCCAAACAGGGGACTGTGAGTCGGGCTCCCCGGAGCATCTTGTGAGAGTAACCACTTTAAAAAAATATATATATATTCAACTATATTTTATTGGATCTCTTATTATATATTGCCATTAAAGAATGGATGTATGACAGAAGCATGCATGCCAGAACAATACGGTATTAAGAATGACTGTGTCTTTACCATGCATGCCTTTACCACGCAGGCCTTTACAACAAATTATTTTGTAAAAGCATGTATGGCAAAGGAAGATGCGAGGTATATTCCCCCTCTCCCCTTGGCTCTAACACTACTCCCCAGCCCTTAAAAGTGCCCCTCTCCCCCTCTGCCCTGAGCGCTAATCCCCCCAGCTCTAAGCCATAAAACAGATCCCACTCTGCCCCTGAAACTACCCCAACCCCCTCCTAATGCATAAAACCTTGCCCCCTACTTAAAAGTACTCTGACCCCAGCCCCGAGCCCTCCTGCCCTGAGCCCTAAAACTGTTGCCAGCCCTGCAAACTGCCCCTTCCCCCAGCCCTGAACCCTGTAACCTTACCCTCTCTCTATCATCTACCCCAAGCCCCCAGCCCTGAGCCCTAAAACCCTGCCCCAGCCCTTACAACTATCCTGACCCTCATCCTGAGCCCTAAACCCCTACCTCTACCCAAATAAACGAATCAGACCATCCATTAAAAATAATAACCCAACCTCCCTCCCGCCCTGAGCCCTAAAACTGCCCCCAACCCTCAAAAGTACCCCCCAAACCCAGTCCCAGACCCTAAAACCTGCTACCCCGGTGAAAATAAATAAATAACCCAACCTCCACCCCCCGCCCTGAGCCCTAAAACTGCCATCCACCCCTCAAACCTGATCCCAGCCCCTAACAGACTGCTACCTGCCTAAAAAAAGTAATGTGACTCCCCTATAAAAAATAAATATTGACCCTTCCCTCCAAGCCCTAAAACTGCCGCAACTCCTAAAAACTACCCTCCCCCAAACCCAGGCCCAGCCCCATTTACCTCTCCCGCTGCTTCCTCTTCCTGCAGGGGAATGGTGTGGCTCAGCCCATGTTGTTAAGGGCATTTCCCTTAAATAACAACTGAAGACATGAAAAAGAACTCTATACAGTAGATTAAAAAGAAATTTAAAACTCTTCAATCTTGCAAGTGTCCCCCAAGCAGCTGATGAGCCTCTCGCGAGAGTTATGACATCTCTAAAATAGATTTCTAAGGAGATGTCCTAATATGAGAGTTGCAAGAACTGAGGAGATGCACAATTTCAACTAAAATATTGCAGTATTGCTCTGTTTTTATACTCACACATCATTTTTTTTACAAACATTTGCATACTGTGAACCCTATCTTGTCATGTTAGAATAAAAAAAATCCCTTTCAAAATAAGGTTTGCACACAGGATATATTATACAGTCATTGTACCATGCATAAACTTCTAAAATAATTAATTTACTTAAAAAGAAAACCTAGAAAGTCACTGAACAAAACAAAAGTTAAGGAAATGGTATAGCTAGGTTTAATAAAAAGATTGTTTTTAGTTTAAAAACACTTAGAAATTCACTACAAAAACAAAGGTTAAAGTAACGTTACTGTGAGCTGAATTTCTCAGTGACAGCATTAACATTTTGAACTAACACAAAAACACAGAAATTCAGCAGTTATAGTTGGTAGCACTACCTATTTCTCGTGGCCCTACCATGCATTTCTTAATAACTCATAAATTACATCACTCATGACATTTTATGACATCATTTATGACATCACTCATGACATCTCAAATAATATCACTGATGACACCAGTGATGACATAATCCAAGCTTTCCAATGCCAATTACAAAACAAATCCCCTACTACAGACAGCTTTTGTCTGTATGAAACCTCTGACACATACCAAATCTAAATTAAGAAATTAAGTTGATATCAATGGAGAACTGAGTACTGTAAACAGTGTTGACTCTACGTAGAGAGTTCATTCTATACCACACTGTTTGTAAAACACATCACAGAATATTCCAAATATGATCTACTAAGAACATAGTACATTCTTTGCAGCAGTTGTCAAAAAGATACTATTTGCTAAAAATAATCACAATCTGAAGGTGCTAAATATCATACTATCTGCACCCTTCGTACTGTGGTGAAACTTTACAGATAGCCCATCTCCTGAAGCAAAACAGCCATTCATACATTGTTTAGTACCTGGTGAACAATCTTCTATGTTAAGTATAAATTCTCACAATGACACAATTCTCTCAAATAACTCAAGGCTGCTTATAAAAGTATGAATCTAGAATGCAGAATCTTTCTCCTGTTGGAAACTTTTTCTGCAGAACCAAAACGTTGTGTGGAGCATAATTAATGCAACTCAACTGTCACTTGTACAAAGAGTTACTCTTGAATGCAAACATTTATGACATGTTCAATACCTCTACACAGCTATGGTGCATTCGGAGCACATGCATTTTGTAAACACTCACCCCAATAGCTGGACCAAAGCTGAACCAAATTAGGTAGAAAAGTAATATAGTAGTTACTTACCACTACGTAAAATGTCAAACAAACTTACACACTCATTGAATGATGTCATCAGCGATATCATCAATGATGTAATTTGAGATGTCTTGGATAATCAATCAATCAGATATCTGTTAAGCGCACTACTCACCCAAAAGGGTCTCAAGGCGCAGAGGGGTGCTACTGTTCGAAGAGCCAGGTCTTAAGGTGCATCCTGAAAGTCAGGAGGTCCTAGGTCGTACGTAGGTTGACTTGGAGGGAGTTCCAGGTTTTGGCGCCAAGGTGGGAAAAGGATCTGCCCCCAGTTGTGGTACGGTGAATGCGGGGGATGGTTGCAAGGGCGAGGTTGACGGAGTGGAGCTGGTGTGTCAGGACATGGAAGTTGAGACACTCGTTGAGGTAGGCTGGTCCGTCCTCGTGGAGAGCTTTGTGGGCGTGGATTAGGGGTTTGAAGATGATCCTTTTGTTGACGGGTAGCCAGTGGAGGTCTTTGAGGTGGGCTGAGATGTGTTTGTGGCAGGGCAGGTTGAGGATGAGTTGTGCTGAGGTGTTCTGGATGCACTGGAGTTTCTTCTGGAGCTTGGCCGTTGTTCCCGCGTAGAGGGTGTTGCCGTAGTCCAGTCTGTTGCTGACGAGAGCATGGGTGATCGTTCTTCTGGTTTCCACGGGACTCCATCTGAAGGTCTTGCGGAGCATTCAAAGGTTGTTGTAGCAAGGGGACGAGATGGCGTTGACCTGCTGGGTCGTAGAGAGCGCAGAGTGCAGTATGAAGCTGGGGTTGCGTGCGTGGGTGGTTGGCATTGGGGCCGACCCCAGAGTGGCAGGGGTCATATGTGAGGTCTTATATATTTCTTCTCTGAAAAATCCTCAGGGAACATTATAGTTAGGTTCTAAATTGACTAATACAAACCTTAGAAATTCAGCAGTTATAGTTAGAGTTAGTTCAAGTAACTATAACTCTCGCCCCCATCATGCACAGTCTTTTTCATTAATTTGACTGCTAATGCGTCATTTATATTTTAATAATGTTATAGAAGTTGTCATGAATGCTGTAATATCTGGGGAAATTAGCAGTACATAGCGAGGGTGCAAGTTATAGTTACCTTAGAGCGCAAGTTATAGTTACTTGAAATAACTCTAACTATAACTGATGAATTTCTAAGGTTTTGCACGAGTAAATTCAGAACCTAACTATAATGTCCGTGTAATCTTTGTTTTTTTCAGTGAATTTCTATTTTTTTTACCGTAAATTAATTTTAATTACTGTATGTTAATCCAACCACCACTGTGCATGGCCTTTGGCTGTGTGCAGTGGGGGCTGGCTGCAAGGCCTGGCCTGCAGCCAGACCTTGCGGCCAACCTCTTATAACCACCCAACGCCACGCACTGCCTTCAACCATGCGTGGTAGGTGTTAGACGCAGGGCTTGTCTCTTTGTTTAAGAATAGGTATGAGAGGGTGTCTATGGGTGTGAGAGTGGGTGTGACAGTGTCTGCCTGGGTGTGAGAGGATCTCTGTGGGTGTGAAAGTGGCTGTCTGGGTGGGAGAGTAGGTGTGAGATGGAGTCTCTGGGTGTGAGGGTGTTTGTGGGTGTATGAGTATCTGTGTGGGTCTGAGAGTGGGTGTGTGAGAGTCTGATTGGGTCTGTCAGTGGGTGCATGAATGTCTGAGTGGGTCTGTGAGTGGTGCATAAGTGTCTAAGTGGGTCTATGAGTGAATGTGTGTCTCTGAGTGGGTCTGTATGGGTGAGTGAGTGGATGCGTGGAACTCTGAGTGGGTCTGTGATGAGGGCGTGAGTCTCTAAGTGGGTCTGTGAGTGGGTACGTGAGTCTGAGTGGGTCTGTGAGTGGGTATGTGGGTCTTTGAGTGGGTCTTTGAGTGGATGCATAAGTGTCTGAGTGGGTCTGTAAGTAGTAGTGTGAGTATCTGAGTAGGTCTGTGAGTGGGTACATGAGTCTCTGAGTGAATCTGTGAGTAAGTGCATGAGTTTCTAAGTGGGTCTGTGAGTGCATGAGTCTCTGATTACATCTGTGAGTGTGTGCATGATTTTCTGAGTGGGTCTTTGAGTATGTTCGGGAGCCTGACTGGGTCTGTGAGTGTCTGCGTAGGTGTGTCAGTAGTTGCATGAGTGACTTGGCCACAAAGGAACTGCTACAAAGGACCTGCCTGCTTATCCAACTAGAGTCAACAGTATTGTGCAAAGTATCTACCCAACTGAAGCACTTTCTACAGGTTAGTTAGTAAGTGCTACCTCATTGGGCAAATGCCCAGTATGTATTCTACACTACAGCTGTGTAATGGATCATGAGGAAATGTCTCCAGGCACCCTTGTGTGTATTTAGCAATATGATTGTTCCTTGTGCTTCTTTCTCCAGAATTCTGTGAAAAAATCAACCCTGCTATAGAGAGGCCAATGAGACTACAAAGACATAAATCTCCACCAAACCAGGATCCTTTCTCTTATCTATTTGACGTAAGTGCTTCTTTGTTTTGTCGAACGTTTTCATATTCCTCGGCATAAAGAATGTGCCACCAAAATCATATGGAAATGCACTGGGGATCCTCTTGGTAAGCTGTACATCATCCTGGTAAAAGGCAAGAAGACCTTTCCATACTACTAAGGTGGACAGAGTGGGGCCAAGCGGGGAGAGCTTTCAGGTGATTTGCACCTTTGCATACATGTAGCAATTTAAAGGGAAATGCATGGACTCTAGGGGAGGGGGCCTCACGGATTCCTTCCTTGGACCGATTTCGGCCCTGGGGACCCCATCCCCCTGGGCCTGGCCATAAATGGAGGAAGGGGCTGCGTGAACACCCTCCCTGGCCTGAATTTGGCCCCTGGGGCCCCACCCCTGGGGCCCTGCCTTCATTTAATAGGGGAGGGGGGCTACATGGCCTCCCTCCATGGGCTGATCTCTGCCTAGGAGACCCCATCTCCTAGGGCTCAGCTTCCACTAATTGGTGTGCCATACAGGCCCCCTCCTCAGGCCAATCTTAGCCCCCATGACCCCATTCCCTCAGGCCCACCTTTCATTAAATAGAGGAGGAGGATCCACACAACACCCATCCCTGGGCCGATTTTGGCCCTGGGGACCCCATCTCCTGGTTCCCAGCCATCATGTGCAATGGGACTGGGGGGGAGCCTCAAGGGCTCCATGGCCCCAGCTGGCAGCCTCATTCTGAAGGAGCCAGCATTGCTTTTGCACACAGGGAGCTGCTAAGCATGCAGCTCCCTGTGTGCAACAGCAGTAGTTTGATCTCTTTCCCTGCCCTCATCTCTGTGGGCAGGGAAAGAGAGGGAACCTCTGCTATGACAGCTCTCACCTGTTGGAAGCATAGTGTTTTGCTCTGACTTGGCGGGAGCTTTGACAGCAGAACAAACAGCTATGTCCCAGGGGTTGGCACCCCAGGACATAGCAGGAGCTGGCTCTGGGGGGTGGTGGTCCCCAGGGCCATTATTGGATCCATGAAGGGGGCTGCGTGGCCCCCTTCCAACCTTTAATTTAGCCCCAGGGAGGCTGTGGTCCCCAGGTCAGGGGGTTCACAATGGACACCTTCATCATTTTATTTCAGCCCCCGAGGAGGTGGTGGTCCCTGTGACTGTGGGGGGCCATGTGTCTCTCCCCTTTACAGCAATCAATTGTCCTGGGGAATCGGGGTAGCAAAGGGGCCCCCTGCATAAAGTTCATACTCACCCTGGAGAGGAGGTGGTCACCGTGGCTTTTCCTTTTTTTTTTTTTTTTTGTGGGAGTATCAAGATGGCTGCCAACAGTTCCTTGTTGAAGTGTTGGCAACCAATTAGATTTCATCACGGGGACAGTTTGATCCACAGAAGATCCGCAACCCTAGATATGTGTATTTTTTAAATTCTAATATCTTAAAAACTACTAGACTGATTTACACCAAATTTGCCAAATTTGGTGTAATTCCATCCAGACGTTAGGGCTGTAGTCATGTTCAAAATCCCTATGGGAGAATGCATGGGGAAACGTGTTTTGGGAGCCCCTTTTTCTCAGCCAACTTCCTGGATCACCCTGAAACTTTCAAGACACCAGCTGATCCTACTAAATAGGTTTTGAAAATGTTGGCAAGATTCGTCAAGCGACGCCAAAGTTATTGGCAAAACAAAAAATGCTTTTCTTATGGAAACTAGGTCCTAAATCTAGCTACCTACTTGCGACTGCAAGTTCACATAAATATATATATATATATATATATATATATATAGATATATGCAAAGGTGAAAGTTATAGTTACCTTAGGGTGGAAGTTATAGTTACTTGAAAGAACTATAACTGCTGAATTTCTGTGGTTTTGTACAAGTAAATTCAGAGCCTAACTATAGCATTCCTGTAACCTTTGTTTTTTTGTTGAATGACGCCTTAAGGAGAGCAATGCAGTGCAAAAGAGATGAGCTCTTGATACCAAAAATGAAAAACAACCAAGTTAACTCAAAAATGAATGATGTGAGACACATCATGCACTTTAATGCAGGTAGTCAAATGACCAAAAAACTGTTGGAGGATAGCTGGAAATTATTACTTTTGGATGAGACATTACACAAATCCTTGCCCAAATATCCTTCGATCACCTATAGAGAGGCACCGTCATTAGGTGATCATTTAATAAGCAGTTACATGACTCCATATAAAGAAAATAGGTCAAATTGGCTAACGGACAATCAACAAGGTTTCTGGAAATGCACTAAGTGTAAAGCATGCACTTTTGGGACAGAATATCGGATGGTAGAACAATGAAAATCAGAGAAAGGATAAATTGTGATACTCCCTATGTGGTTAATGTTTTGGAGTGTACCTGTGGTAAAAAATATGTAGGTAGCACAGTAAATAAATTGAAACTTGGGATACTACAACATCTCAGAGCCATAAACAATCGGGATCCAACATACTCAATTGCCAAACACATTTGGGAGCAACATCAAGGTGAACCAAGAGGACTAAAATACTATGGTATTCATCATATAAAACCCAATATGAGAGGAGGAGATCGTGAATTGACACTTAGGAGGATGGAATCCAAATGAATTATCTTGATTGGAAGTGAAATGCCTTGGGGTTTGAACATGGATGCGGAACTGCATAGACACTTATGAAGATTAATCAAAACATAGATAATCTGGTTAAATCTCAGTGAGGAAATACAGGGAGTGCAGAATTATTAGGCAAATGAGTATTTTGACCACATCATCCTCTTTATGCATGTTGTCTTACTCCAAGCTGTATAGGCTCGAAAGCCTACTACCAATTAAGCATATTAGGTGATGTGCATCTCTGTAATGAGAAGGGGTGTGGTCTAATGACATCAACACCCTATATCAGGTGTGCATAATTATTAGGCAACTTCCTTTCCTTTGGCAAAATGGGTCAAAAGAAGGACTTGACAGGCTCCGAAAAGTCAAAAATAGTGAGATATCTTGCAGAGGGATGCAGCACTCTTAAAATTGCAAAGCTTCTGAAGCGTGATCATCGAACAATCAAGCGTTTCATTCAAAATAGTCAACAGGGTCGCAAGAAGCGTGTGGAAAAACCAAGGCGCAAAATAACTGCCCATGAACTGAGAAAAGTCAAGCGTGCAGCTGCCACGATGCCACTTGCCACCAGTTTGGCCATATTTCAGAGCTGCAACATCACTGGAGTGCCCAAAAGCACAAGGTGTGCAATACTCAGAGACATGGCCAAGGTAAGAAAGGCTGAAAGACGACCACCACTGAACAAGACACACAAGCTGAAACGTCAAGACTGGGCCAAGAAATATCTCAAGACGGATTTTTCTAAGGTTTTATGGACTGATGAAATGAGAGTGAGTCTTGATGGGCCAGATGGATGGGCCCGTGGCTGGATTGGTAAAGGGCAGAGAGCTCCAGTCCGACTCAGACGCCAGCAAGGTGGAGGTGGAGTACTGGTTTGGGCTGGTATCATCAAAGATGAGCTTGTGGGGCCTTTTCGGGTTGAGGATGGAGTCAAGCTCAACTCCCAGTCCTACTGCCAGTTCCTGGAAGACACCTTCTTCAAGCAGTGGTACAGGAAGAAGTCTGCATCCTTCAAGAAAAACATGATTTTCATGCAGGACAATGCTCCATCACACGTGTCCAAGTACTCCACAGCGTGGCTGGCAAGAAAGGGTATAAAAGAAGGAAATCTAATGACATGGCCTCCTTGTTCACCTGATCTGAACCCCATTGAGAACCTGTGGTCCATCATCAAATGTGAGATTTACAAGGAGGGAAAACAGTACACCTCTCTGAACAGTGTCCGGGAGGCTGTGGTTGCTGCTGCACGCAATGTTGATGGTGAACAGATCAAAACACTGACAGAATCCATGGATGGCAGGCTTTTGAGTGTCCTTGCAAAGAAAGGTGGCTATATTGGTCACTGATTTGTTTTTGTTTTGTTTTTGAATGTCAGAAATGTATATTTGTGAATGTTGAGATGTTATATTGGTTTCACTGGTAATAATAAATAATTGAAATGGGTATATATTTGTTTTTTGTTAAGTTGCCTAATAATTATGCACACCTGATATAGGGTGTTGATGTCATTAGACCACACCCCTTCTCATTACAGAGATGCACATCACCTAATATGCTTAATTGGTAGTAGGCTTTCGAGCCTATACAGCTTGGAGTAAGACAACATGCATAAAGAGGATGATGTGGTCAAAATACTCATTTGCCTAATAATTCTGCACTCCCTGTAGGTGGACTTTTTGCTATCAATAATAGGATAAGACAAAATGTGGCTGTAGACCGATTTAGAAATGTACCATCATGAGTAAGGGGTGATTTTGGAAGCCTGCTGTATAGTCACATGTTATAGAACTTGTAATAGAGATGAGATTACCACATTCGGACAATACGCTATATGGGCGATGTGTGGATATAGGTAGATTATGGATTAGGTACTTCAGCTACTAAGAAACAAACTTGTGTTTAGCCTGTTGTAATTTAAATACAGGGCATAGTAAAACAAAAAAATATAGAATGCAGTATATATTAAGGATCGATAGGCTGACGTAAGTTTGTATTTGAAGAATTGATTAAAATATCCACCCGCCCATATTCCATAGAACATAAGAATGTAGTAAAGGGTACTTTACCCACATGCACACAACACATAAAATATATAAACAAATAAGCTTAGAAACGAGGAAAGGCATTTGAAAAATCAGGTCCTCAGACTTTAAACAACTTATACTTGTTATAATGAGAAAGAGGTAAAGACAAAAAGAAAGTTTTGTACTAATTAGCAATCAAAAGTCGGTAATGATTTTTAATTGGTGTTGGGGATTGGTCACATGGTTTAAATACACTTTCTCTGCACTTAACTCTATGGCCAGTCGAAAGCTCAGGCCGAAATGCATTGCCATTTATGTTCTGGATTTTTGCACTCAGCACTTTTATACTTTATGAAATGAAATAAAAGAAAATTGGAACCTGTATTGGTGGTGCTGGCATCATACATGCTGCAATAGGCTTGGGAAATCATACATGCTGCGATAGACTTGGGAAATCGGGCTTTCGTCATTAATGGTGTGACCTGTTTGTGAAATATATATATATAGATAGATAGATAGATAGATAGATAGATAGATAGATAGATAGATAGATAGATAGATAGATAGATAGATATGCAAAGGTGAAAGTTATAGTTACCTTAGGGTGGAAGTTATAGTTACTTGAAAGAACTATAACTACAACTGCTGAATTTCTGTGGTTTTGTACAAGTAAATTAAGAGCCTACCGATAACATTCCAGTAACGTTTGTTTTTTTCAGTGAATTTCTATGGCTTTTTAATGTAAAGTAATTTTAATTACTACACATAAATCCAACCACCTCCATGCATGGGTGGACCACCACAGGGTCTGGCCTGCAGCCGTGCCCTGCAGCTGCGCCCTGCAGCCCTTATAACCACCCAACCCTACACTGCGCAGGGCCTTTGGTTGTGCACAGCAGGGGTTGGCTACAGTGCCTGTCTCTGTCAGTTGACCTGTGGATCTGTAAGTGGAGCCCTAAGGTAACTATAGCTTGTGCCCTTGCCATGCAGTGCTAATTATCCACAAATTAGAGCACCCATTATATCTTTGATAACATCATTAATAATATCAGTGTAATATCTGCAGTAAAATTTTTGATGAAAAACTGCATTTCGGGGGCGCGTGTTTTAGTTACTTTAGAGAACTCTAACTGTAACAGGTGAATTTCTTTTGTTTTGTAAGTTTAAAATGTGAGCCTACCAATAATGTCCCTGTAACCTTTGATTTTTTAAGAGAATATATTTATATATAGATATATGGAAAATATCACTTACCCGGTATTCATCTGTTTGTGGCATGTGTAGCTACAGATACACATGCTATGCATATGGATTCCGACATCTAGTGTTCGGCTCGGAGTTTTACAAGTTGTTCTTCTTTGAAGAAGTCTTTAAGAGTCATGTGATCGAGTGACTCCTCCTCTTCGGTTCCATTGCGCATGGGCATCGACTCCATTGTTAGATTGTTTTCTTTACGGCATCAGGTTCGGACATATTTTCTCTCGCTCCGAGATTTTGATTCGGAAAGCTTTTGTTGGTTTTGTATCGATCGTGTTATTCATCTTCCAACAGCAGTACCATGGAAAAACAACTTTGTTCGCCCTTCGGGGCACGCGTGCCCAACTCGGGCCTATTCGGGCTGACCGTGTGGAGAGCCTCATGGATCGGACTCCATTCCGATTCTACCCTCGGTGCCACGTGAAGTACCCTTACACAGACCAACATCTGGTTTGCAACCTCTGCCTTTCTCCAGACCATCGGGAGGAAAACTGCGAGGCCTGCCAATCGTTCCGATCGAAAAAGACTCTGAGGGACCGAAGAGCAAGAAGGCTGGAAATGGCGTCAAAGAGTGGAGAACATTTTGACGTTACAGAAGAAGAACAAATGCAGACAGCAGTCTTGATCTGAGACACAGAGTCAGAGCAGGAATCCGAGGAAGACAGACCCATCACAGCCGGCCAGCATGTAAGTACATCCGCCCCTGCACCCCCACATAAGAAACAACAGAAGGCCTTAGGTACGCCACTGCCGGAAGGCCATGGCTCGTCCCGAAAAAAGACTGTCGGTGACCGACCCACGGGTTCGGCACCGAAAAAGGCCACCCCTCCGACAACTTCGTAGTCGACAAAAACCATTAAAAGCTCCATTTCAGACTCCAGTAGACAACAATTTTCGGAGTCGAAAATAAGAAAAACTGTTTCGGAGCCAAGACCTTTCTCATCATTTCTCACACTTCGGAGTCGAAAAAGACAGGCTATCCAGAGGAACAAGGACTTTCCAAAAGACTGAGACAAAGCCATAAAACCTCTGAGGAAGAGACAGAGATTGAACCAATCCTTCAAATTATGGATGAGAGACAGTCTAGGACACACATCCATAAAGAAACAGGGAGAATCATCACAGCACCTCCTTTAAAAACAAAAAGAAAGCTGGCATTTCAGGAGGAATTTGACACTGCGCTGCCCCCAGCTAAAGTTCCAAAACAAAAAGAGAAGCCAGCACCTCCTCAGTCTTCTCCTCCTCATTCTCCTCCTCATTCTCCACACTCTCCTCAAATAAGTCCTACACCAATGTATTCTCCAACGCATTCTTTTGACTCACAACAAGACACTGTTGATCCATGGGATGTTTACGACCCTGATCCCATCCCAAGCAACGACCCAGGCACCTACCCCTCTAAACCATCTCCACCTGAAGATGAATATTATGATTCAAAATCTGAAATGAACATACCTCTGTTACTGGTCTCCGGAGT